>NC_053518.1:74863497-76242664 GCF_016920715.1 Anopheles arabiensis
TGCCGACCGAATCGCCTTTCGATAGATGTTTGATGTCTTCTGGGAATGATTCAGCTTGAGCGAGGCGAACTAGACACAGTGTAGATTCGGCAAGTTCCTCCAAGCTGAGATGGTGATCCAATCTCCGTTGTTGATGATTAGCAGGATTCGTGTTGTGTCGGAATCTTCTTAGCCACGCAACCAGACGTTGCAGTCCGGTGAACGTTGATCAGAGGCCAAAAAGTTCGTTCGGAGCCACGGATTGGGTTGCCATGCAGATTGGTCGCTCCTCCAATTCGTCCGTGGTAAATTCTTCCGGTCTAGGTTGATGAGTGGTTGGCCATCCAGCTGGTCCGCATCCATTCCTCGGGAGATGATGTCCGCAGAATTGTCCGTTCCGGGTACGTGTCTCCACTCCTTGCCGTGAGTGATGTGTTGGATCTCGGACACCCGGTTAGCGATGAAGGTTTTCCAGCGTGACGGAGTTGCAGACAACCAATGCAGGACGATGGTTGAGTCAGACCAAAAGATGGTCTCGACCTGTAGCTTCAAGGCGTCTGACACCTTCTCGTACGAGTGTGCCAGTAGCAGTGCTGCAGAAAGCTCCAGACGGGGTAAGCAAACACGCTTTTGCTTACGGGAATCTGCTAGTGGTGCCACCTTGGATTTTGCAGTGATGAGGTTGGTTGTCACACTTCCATCGGTGTTGATCGAACGCAAGTAAATCGCCGCTCCGTACGCCTTCTCGGATGCATCACAAAAGCAATGCATTTGTAGCTTCGTTGCTCGTTGGTCGGTTAAGAGCCAGCGTGGAATGTGGATCGTTTGCAGCATGGCCAACTTCTCGCGAAAAAGGAGCCATCGGTGTTGTAGTGCTGATGTTAACGGCTCGTCCCAGGCGATCTGACATTTCCACAGCTCTTGAAGGAACAGCTTGGCTTGGATGACAACTGGTCCAACCAGTCCGATTGGGTCGAACAGTTTCGCGACATCCGAAAGCGCGTTTCGTTTGGTTATGATGTTGTCTGCGTTCCAACGCGGGATGTTGAACACAAAAGCGTCGGTGGAAACGTTCCACTTCAGTCCGAGTGTCTTGATGATCGGTGACTTCGCATCCAAGTTGAGAATCGTCCTTTCATCTTGCAGATGCTGGGGCAGATGTTCGAAGATCTGCCTGTTGTTGGTGGCCCATTTTCGCAAGCAGAATCCACCAGACGCCAGGAGATCGATGAGTTGCTGACATACTCGTTGACCCTCGGGAATGCTGTTTACGCCAGTCAGCATGTCGTCCATGTAGAAGTCTCGTCCGAGGATGGTTGCCGCTTCGGGATGGGTGCTAGCTCCGACCTGAGATAGCACTTGCAGGGTTTTGGTGGCCAAATACGGTGCACATGATGTGCCGTAGGTGACGGTGTTGAGCTGGAACGTTCGTTTCGGCTCGGTTGGAGAATTTCGCCACAGGATTCGTTGCAGCGGACGATCGATGGAAGCTATGTTGATTTGCCGGTACATCTTCTCGATGTCTGCTACCAGGGCAAATTTCGACATTCTAAACCGCAATAGAATGGACATCAGGTCGTCTTGGATAGTGGGTCCGATCATCAGTGCATCGTTTAAAGATGTTCCGCTGTCTGATGCACACGAAGCGTCGAACACCACTCGGAGTTTAGTGGTGGTACTATCTGGTCGCACGATGCAGTGATGTGGAAGATAGTGTAATAACTCGGACCTTTGTGATATTATGCTCAACACTGAACAGAACCTTCTTGTTTGTTTCTTAGTTCATCACTGTCCTAGTTCCGGACACGATGCGTTCTATTTATTAATTTCATTAGTTTCACGTCAGGCGAGATACCTGAAGCCGTTTTGCCAAAGTTGCATTTTGTTGTGGGAATCGAAATTGTCATCGGTTCCCTGTTATTTTGTAAGGTGGCAAAATGTGGGAACCATCCGATAAAGTCGCGGACACGCGTCTCTTATTGCATACTGCAGCCGCAGTCCGTTTTGGCGTTAGCTATTCCGGTACTGGGCAGTGCGTGCGCGTATCGAAATTAGACCTGTCTAGACGGTGTGGAATGTTCGTCACACCTCACCCCTTTTTAAAGACGAATTTTTGATTTTTGAAAATTTGGCTTCAGATACCTTTCCTTGTTTCTGGAATTTATACTTAAGTATATGTGTACATTATATTGTTATGTTTATTTTATAGTTTTCTTATCTCTTAACTAGTCTAGATATGTGTACTACTTGTTCTTTGCTATTTTTATCTTTTATAGTGGCGTTAGCTTGATTTATTTTTGTTACTATGTAGGGTCCACTATAGACTGGTTCTAATTTATGTCTATTTTCTATCTTAAGATATACTATATCGTTTATCTCTACGCTTATGTTCCTTTCATCTAGTAGGCTGTTTAATAGTATTGTTCTTTTTATTTTTTCTTGTTCTAAAGTTTTTCTTACTGTATCATGGGCAATTTGAAGGCGATATTTCAACTCTTTTTCATATGCATCTATGTTGTATAATGGTTCCGTTTTGTTAATATTGCAGAATTCAAATGCATTCAGCTTTTTCCCGAAAACAAGTTCAAATGGCGTATAATCGTGTAGGTTATTTGGTGTGGTATTATAGCAAAAACAGTAAAAAGATAGCCACTCATCCCAATCGTTACTACGCTCGTTTCCAAAATTTCTTAAATACTCATTAAGGCACTTGTGGTTTCGCTCTAAGGCTCCCATCGTTTGGGGGTGGTAAGCTGTTGAACATTTGCGATCAATTTTAAGCAATTTACAAACCTCGTCAAAAACACCTTTATATTCTGTTCCTTGATCAGTTTTAATACATTTCATGGGTCCGTATATAAGTATGCATTTATTCACAATTTCTTTAGCGATTGTAGAAGCTGATTTGTCTGGTACTGGAAAAGCCATAACATATTTTGAAAGATCGCATTGCAGGGTAATAGCGTAGCGATTTCCTGATTCTGTTATAGGAAAAGGTCCTATAGTGTCTATAGATACTACATCGAATGGTTTATTTGGCGTTGTTGTAACGATTGCAGGGGTTCTCAATGGTATGGCATGTTTGTTTATTTTGCAGCTTAAACATTGTTTAACATAGTCTGTAATTGTTTTTTTCATGTTCGGCCATGAATAAATCGATTTTATTTTTTTATATAGTTTGTTGATTCCGACGTGACCTCCCATAGGCATGTCGTGGTATCTTTTAATCAACATGTCAATATCAGTTTTCTTATAAACCTCGACGGGTTTGTCATAGATTATTACGGCAGTGTTCTTAAGAACAGCGTTGCCAATGTTTTTAAAATCTTCTTTACTAACGTATTTAAAAATGTCATCATTAGCTTGTATTGCGGCATATGTTTTACCTCTCGAAGGGTTATCTTTTTCATTATTCTTGCATCTTTCAGCAATTTTATTTTTTTGGGCAGGCCTGCCATCAATGATTTTTAATACCCTTTCTAATTCTTCGTTCATGTTCGTATTTATTGCGAGTACTTCCTCTTCGGCAAGTCTCTTACGAAATCTTTTATCGTAGATATTCAAAAATAGGGTTTTTCTATTTTTGTCCAGGTGAAACGTTAGTTTAGGTAGATCGAATGCTTCTAAACTATTTGTTGCATCATATACATGGAGTTGATCAGGCTCCTTGATGTGAATTAACTCAGTTTCTTGTTTCTTTTGTTTCATAGCATTGGTAACTTTGTGCATAGCGTTCAATCTTTCCGATGTGACCGGAATTCTTGATAAAGCATCTGATACAACGTTTGATTTACCCGGGACGTATTCAACTTCGTAATCGTACTCCTCTAGACCCCATCTCATTCGTGTCAGTTTTGTTGGTTTGGGGCTTCAACTGGCCTTGATTCTTGTAGGTAAGCGTTGAACTGTGGTCTGTTATTCAGACTCGTACCTCTATAGCCCTGATTTCTTTGGAATCTCTGGCTTTGATACTGGCCGTTGTTTTGGTATTGGTTTCTTTGGGAATTTCCTCGAAAATTTCCGCGATAATTTCCTCGAAAATTTCCTCTATTATTGTTTCCTCTTCCGTTGTATCGGCTGTTATACCTGCCTCTCTGCTGAAAGTTTTGGTTGAAGTATTGTGGCTTTGCGTAGAGCACCTGCGCTGGTGTGTAATTAATCTCATTTTCCTGAAATTTTGTTACTGCTTCGCTTAGCTTCGAGAAGGATCCTGCTTTTAGGATTATTTTTGTTTCATTGTTTCTTGATTTATTTATTAAAGTTTCTATCCCTGCTTTTGTGGCCATTCGATTTGCAGTCTCTACAGGAATGTTTTCGGTGATATATAGGGATCGTAGTTGGTTTGTTATTTTGCTAATATTGTCGCAAAGTTCGGCTACGTTCCCTTTTGACTGTATTGATTTAAGGTTGGAAATTAATTGGTCAGTTGTGACCGTAGATACGCAATGTTGCTTGAGTGTTGTTATAATTTCTGAGAGATTTTGGTTATCGTTTACTATTTGTCTAACCGTACCCGAGAGTCGTGTCTTGACTAAACGCGAAATTATATTTTCTGCCATATTTTTTTGTTCCTGGGTAGCTGATGCAAATTCATCGTTAGTGATAGAATTGAATAGTTCAATTGCGTCGATGAAGGAATGCAGTGTTTCTGGGGACCCATCATACATCGGTATGAGGGTTGTTCCTAATTTAATGTCTACTTTAGCCATTTTGGTATTGATTTTCGCCTTTAATTTTGATGTAAATTTTAATGCATACACAATAGCTGGTAAACTAATTTTATGTGCATATGCTTGTTCTAATTTTGTTGCTATGATTGTATGGATCTCTCCAAAAATATTCCTTGAGCAGTTTAGGAAGAATTTTATTTCCTCGCTTGAAATTGTATGCTCCAAACTAGCCAAATTATCTGTTATATTTTTATACATTGATTTAGTCTGCTCTAATTTGTTAAGCAGTGTATCCTTTTTATATCTCCTATTTGGGGCCTTTTTTAAATTTCTTAAGACATTATTAAGGTTCTTGATATATAATTCTATTTCTTCTCTTATTACTGATGCTGACATTTCCCAGTCATTTTTTTTGATGACGGTTGAGTACGTTTGCGACTCATTTTAGTATTACTTATTATTGATATGTCATTATTACTAACAATATATTGTTATATTGTCATTAACCTGTATATATTACTCTACTGTTTTTATACATTTGTTGTTATACTGTATATTAGTGTATATTTGTATTTATATATTTTATAGTAAATATTGTTCACTTACAGTACCTTTATTATGCATCGATGTATTCAGCAATGCTTCTTAGTCAGGAAAAAAAAATTTTTGCACTTCCGTTGCAGTCAGGAATGGTTTAGAACTTCCGTTGCAGTCAGGAATGGTTTAAAACTTCCGTTGCAGTCGGGAATGGTTTAAAATTTCCGTTGCAGTCGGGAATGGTTTGAAACTTCCGTTGCAGTCGGGAATTGTTTCATCATATTTGTCACTCATTACAACTTTGACACTTTTCATCACATCACTTTTCGCTTTAAATGTTTAAATGTTTTGCGTACTTGTTCTTAGGTTCACTGCACGTATTGCTTGCCTTCTCATTGCTGTCTTGTACTCTTTCCAGAGTATTATTACGAGCTTAACAACAACGAGTGCAAGTATTAGCCAGAGCTTCCAATCATGCTCTTCGTGATCATGGCTATGTTTTTCAAGCGTGTTAATTACGTTAACTTGGGCTTCACCTGTAACGGCGGTGTGCCTGTTATATGACCGACACATTTTAAACGTCAGGGAACCGTTTTCTGACACGATCACTGTTTTTGATTTCATCCCCTTCACAGATAACTATTTTTCACGGTTTTCAACATTGTTTTTTAAGATAACTATTTTTCACAAATTTTCCACATCGAAATAAAAGTTTATCGTCATACTTATTTCTTGGATGACGTCCGTAGTGGCTTCTTCTATATCAAAGTCTGATAAGTACTGTCGCCACCGCTCTTTTTCACTCGCGTCACTAATTTCTTGGATTCTTACCAATATTTCGTTCAATTGGTTCTCCATTTCTGCGCGCGTCATTTTCATTCACTAAGTTTTTACACGTCTTTTTATTCACATCTATATTGTTTTTTTTTGTTTTTAATTATAATCACTATTCTTCCATTGACATGTTCTTAGCGTTACCATTTATCAATTTCACAACACTTGACCACAGTAAATGTGCTCGCACTAGCTGGTGTTGCACTTCTTCTAGTGGCAAGTTATTATCCATGCAGCTTACCAATATTGAAATTGCGGTTTCGTGGAGCTCATCTTTAACCTCCTCTTCGAGCTCAGATTTATCGATTCTATTCTTTACTATGTGAAGTAACCAATTGATACTTTTGACTAAATCTGACTCGATAGAGTCACTCATTATGTATGGGTTTTTTTTTGCACTTTTCCCCTATACTCAGATTTAAATCTGCGAATAACATATATTCAACTCAGCTATGCTATAAAATTTTCGATTATTGAGGAGAGCACATTGCGTACTGTTTCACTGTGTTTCAAACGTAACACTTTTCACTGTAATCACTGTCACGGTCGCCATGTAATAACTCGGACCTTTGTGATATTATGCTCAACACTGAACAGAACCTTCTTGTTTGTTTCTTAGTTCATCACTGTCCTACTTCCGGACACGATGCGTTCTATTTATTAATTTCATTAGTTTCACGTCAGGCGAGATACCTGAAGCCGTTTTGCCAAAGTTGCATTTTGTTGTGGGAACCGAAATTGTCATCGGTTCCCTGTTATTTTGTAAGGTGGCAAAATGTGGGAACCATCCGATAAAGTCGCGGACACGCGTCTCTTATTGCATACTGCAGCCGCAGTCCGTTTTGGCGTTAGCTATTCCGGTACTGGGCAGTGCGTGTGCGTATCGAAATTAGACCTGTCTAGACGGTGTGGAATGTTCGTCACAATAGTATGATGGTGATGAAGTTGTAGCATTGCTCTCGGGTACTTCTGTCATGTGCTGAAGCTCTGCGTACTCCTCGATGAATTGTGTGTAAGCTGTCTTCAATGAGGCATTCGAGGATAGCCGACGTTCCAAGGCAAGGAACCGGCGTGTGGCTATCCCTTTCGAATCCCCAAGAAGAGCCAGCTTCTCCTCTCGCTTTGGTAGCTGCACGATGAATCGACCGTCGGTGTCTCTGGTGGTGGTGGCTGCGAACTGTTTCTCACAGTTGCTCTCCTCGACGGATAATGTGCTGGTAGCTCGGCATGACTCCAGCTCCCAGAATTTGCTCAGCTGCTCTTCGATGCTCGTACTGCAGACGTGTCCAACGATGGATGAAGGTGGTGGTGGTGCATGAACATTAACTCTGCCTGCTATCACCCAACCAAAAGCAGTGTTTTGGAGTGTCACTCTTTCGTGGGATAGCTTGACGAGTCCTTCCTTAACGACGTCGTAGTACAGCTCTGCTCCGATGATGAGGTCGATCGGGCCAGGACTGTGAAACGAAGGATCGACCAGCTGAACTTGACGAGGTATCTGCCAGCTGCTTGTGTTGATACGGCTTGATGGGAGCTCACGAGTGAGCTTGCTGAGTACGTGGAACTTTCCGGACGCTGCGTATTCGCTGTCTAAAGAATGGATCCTTAACACAGCCGAATGTTGTGACGTCACGGAAACTTCTCCGATTCCTCCGATGCGATGATTCTCACGCCGTTTCGCCACACCCAGCCGTTGAGTAAGGCGCTCGGTAACGATGTTGAGTTGTGCTCCGGAATCCAGCAAGGCACGTGCTAGATGACATCGTCCGTGATTGTCCTCTACCTGGACCAGCACGGTTTGCAGCAACACAACACTGTTTTCGATCTGGATGGAACAGTGGGTAAGGGACTGAGGAGGACAGGTAGAACTCGTGGATGGAGCATCCGACGCCTCAGTTGCTGGCGCTGCTTCGTGCAGCTAGGTATGATGCCGTTGTTGGCAGATCTTGCATCCGCTTGATGTACACTGTCGTAACCGATGAGCTGGAGAGTCGTAACCGAAGAGCGAGTCGTACCATTGTTTGTAGTCCAAAGCAAGCACCTTCACTCGGTCTGATATGGTTTTCAGCGAGTGAACGTCGGTGCTGTGTTTGACGAACATCTGTTCTAGACGGTCAAGCTGCCACTCCAGGTGAGTGCGTTGACGGTTCAATTTGGTGACGTCTGGAACGGAGCCAAATTCTCTGACGGTGGAACTTTGGCTTTCCTCCATGTCGTTGGCCGCTGGAACCACTTCTTTGACGGGAGAATGGTCAACGGGCATAGTTTCACTTTCTAACACAAACTTTACTTTTCACAAACTTCCCTAAACGCGAACTAACGATCCACAACTTGCACACTAATCCGGTTTCCGAAGGACCAAATGTTAATGATGAAGAGGAAGTTTGGTAATGATGAAGACACGATGTTGTTGCTTTGAACTCTGGAACTTGACTAAATTTATTCAGGAAAAACACTTGCATAAGCATATATAAATACTGCAGAATTCGGGAATTCGAGCTGCACTTGCGGGAATTCGAGCTGCACGATACGAATCTACAGCAGTTTGCACTGCGTAATAGATTTATGATTAAGTAAAATTTACACGTAAGTAAATTTCTTGAAAGCGCCCTCTACCTTACGCTAGGCGTACCAAGGGTGACGCGTTACCATTACGCTTGCCGTAACATCTATTCTACAAAGGTTGTACATCGACTGAGCTTTGCTTCCCGAATTCTCTCGTTTTTATAGTTCATCATACCATCAGGGTTGTCTAACCCATTTTTCAATTCACATGTATGTAAAGTTTTTTATTCGATTTAAGACAAATAACACTTTATTGATCAGTTCAGTTCACAACATGTTACTCGCTTTGCGGTCCGAATACAACTCCCCCAAGCTCCCGATTTTAACGCTACGCGTTCTCTCTCTCGCCACTTTTTTCTTAGTTCGCTCTCGTTCTCCTGATCTCGCTACCGTTATTTCTCTCTCCCTACCACTAGCGCTTTTCCTTTCTTACATGTGTTAAAATTTCATTAGCTTCTCCTCGTTGAAAATTATTCCATTTGGTGTAATCTACGTGGACCTCTTTAATAGTTATTCCACTTCGTGTTGTCAACGTGGTTAGCTACGGATATATTTTAACAGTTAGAAGAACTGTGATCCTCGGATGTATTTTATATTTTGCTGTGTGGAAATCATCCAACTCAAATGCTTGCAATCCGAGAGGCACATTCTTACAATGAATTAAAATGTCATTAGCTTCTCCTCGTTGGAAATTGTTCCATTTGGTATAATCTACGTGGACCTCTTTGAAAGTTATTCCACGTCGTGTAGTCAACGTGGTTAGCTACGGATATATGTGAGAATCAGTTTAACACCAAAAGAAGAAGATGGGTGGCTTTCGTTCAGTTCACTTTATTTTTCTTCAATTCGCACGTCCTTCACCTTCGACATTTCGCGTTCAACTGACCTCCCGACCTAGCAGGGCGCGCCGCTCAAATTCCCTCCTTCGCTCAATCGGCGCTCGCCACGATATCCCTATCTCTTTTCCCTACTTCACACGGCCTTTCCTCGACCGATCCTTTCGCCCCGAAGGATCCCCACCGCACTAAAACCGATAGGGTTTCATATGTGACGAAGCCGTCGACGTCACTTTTGGCATTTTTCTGATCGCTTCTATCATAGGGTCGCTTTTCACAATCATCACCGGTGCCCTGCTCAACGCATCCACATGCTTCATCGATGAACCTGGCCTATGCACCACTTCATATTCATACTCTTCGAGCATCAAAGCCCATCTCGCGATTCTAGCCGACAGTTCTTTCGATTTTAAAGTATGCCCAAACGCTGCACAATCTGTAACGATCTTAAACTTGATGCCTAAGAGATACACACGAAACTTCTCAACAGCGCGAACCACCGCTAGCACTTCCAAATGATACGCACTATAATTCTTCTCCGCGTTTGATGTTTGTTGACTCATGAAGGCAACAGGATGAAACTTGTCGTCATCGCTCTTCCGCATAAGCACAGCACCATAGCCGTACTTCGACGCGTCTGTATGGAGTTCGGTTTCAGCACTTTCGTCGTAGATCTGTAACACCGGATCGGTCACCAAACACCGTTTCAACTCATCAAAACTCGAACGCTGCTCTTCACCAAACACAAACTCAACACCTTTCTGAAGCAAACTTGTCAAAGGCTTCGAAATTGTCGCGTAACCAGCAATACATTTTCGGAAGTAACTCGTAAGTCCCAAAAATCTTTGCAGCTGCTTCACATTTTTCGGTTCCGCAACTTACTCGGCGCTATGCGATAACACCCGCCGCGAATCACATACCCGAGATACTCCACTTCATCCTTTAAAAATTGCGATTTTTTCCAATTGAACTGCACACCGTTCTCACTCGCGACATTCAACAATTCCTTCAACGTTTGAAAATTACTTTCCTCATCTAATGAAGGAATTATTAAATCATCCACATACACCAACACACGCTCACTCTTGATGAATTCCCGAAACACATCCGCTACAAACCGGCTGAAACTCGCTGGACTATTGACCAACCCGAAAGGCGTTCTTAGAAACTCGTACTGGCCTGTGTGGGTAACAAAGCCTGTGTACCGCTGGCTCGACTTTTCCACAGGAACATGAAAAACGAATTTTTCAAGTCAGGCGGGTAAAAACTCTGGCTGACTTCAAGCGATCGATTTGATCTTCTATGTTCCTCATGGGAAAACAATCCTTAACCATTTTTCGATTAAGTTCGCGATAATCAACACAAACGCGTAAGGAACCGTCCTTTTTTCTCGCTAACGTTACCGGACTCGCATAATCACTCTCACTTTCTCGAATTATTCCCGCGGCTAACCACTCGTCGATTGTTTTCTCCAGCACCGCCTTTTCACCCGGAGCAAAACGCCTTGGCGACGAACGCACAGGCGTCTCGTTATGCAAAATAATTTTCGTCTCAACACGACTATTCACGTTTCCTCCGAAATAACCGCCTTTACTCTTTCCGAAAATCGAGGAGACACATCCAAATTGTCTTCATTGTCACACACGATAGAAAACATTTCATCCGTTGAACCATATGGCCTGACTTTGACACCCGCCGTTGTCATCGTAACTTCAAAATAGTTCAATGAATCTCTGCCCAATACTGCATCGTAAGACATGCTTTCATTTGGCACCACAAAAAATCGCACACCACTAAAAACGTTATCATCCACCGTGAACATGCCGATCGCCTTTGTTCTCATGCCACCAAAGCCCTGGAACCACATCGAAGTATCGATCAGCGGTGATCCCTCGATTCTTTTGTAACAACCTATTGTCACCAAGTTTTGGTTGCTTCCACTGTCAAACAATGCCTTGACCGATGTTTTGTTCAACACGACATCAACCATTCCCACCGATTCTTCCGTCACGTTGATTTTCGCAGGAACGACGCTTTTGTTCCGCGCACACTCGCTCGCCTTATGACCGTACTCACGACACGAGAAACATTTCGGACCACCCTGTTTCTGCGCGCACGCGCGAGCTTGGTGTCCTTTGTTTCCGCAATTGTAGCATCGCTGCTCCGCCCGTTTGTCGACGCGGCTACTGGATGACAAAACTCGTTTGTTTTCTTCTTTATCTGTCGTTTTCTTCTTTCGAGCCATGCGCACATTTTCAAAGTTGAGCAACTTTTCTTTTAACACTCGAATTGTTTGCGCCTCGTACAGCAATGATTTGAAAAAATCATCGTCGGTCACACCGTTCACGATGTACTCACACAAGCTTGGTTCGTCCAAATCGATTTGGGCAGCAATGCGTTGCATTTCGTAAACGTACTCTCGCATCGTCTCGGCCGTTTCCTTCTTCCGATTTGCGAGAATCCGATGCACATCACTCGACCTCACAAATGGAGCAAATTCCGCGATCAGCTCTTTTTTCAATCTCGCATAAGTTTGCACATTACGCAAAGACGACACGAACTTTCTTGCGATTCCCGTCATCTTTTTACGTAACATGATTAGCTTCACAAACCTCACTGATTCGCACGGATTGCTACGAAAGCCTCACTGATCCGCACGCGTTGCTACATAAGCCTCACTGTTCTTTTCTTTCACAAAACGTCTCACCATTTGCCTTGATAAAAAAGCCGCTCAGTTTTTGCTATTTAATCACAAAATAGCCTCACGAAACATCATCGAAACACAATTTCGCACCGATTGCTTTCATCGCAAAAGCCTCACTCGTTTGGGAAAAAAGAATCCCGGTTGAGCCCCCATGTGAGAATCAGTTTAACACCAAAAGAAGAAGATGGGTGGCTTTCGTTCAGTTCACTTTATTTTTCTCCAATTCGCACGTCCTTCACCTTCGACATTTCGCGTTCAACTGACCTCCCGACCTAGCAGCGCGCGCCGCTTAAATTCCCTCCTTCGCTCAATCGGCGCTCGCCACGATATCGCTATCTCTTTTCCCTACTTCACATATATTTTAACAGTTGGAAGAACTGTGATCCTCGGATGTATTTTATATTTTGCTGTTTGTAAGTCATCCAACTCAAATGCTTGCAATCCGAGAGGCACATTCTTACAATGAATTAAAATGTCATTAGCTTCTCCTCGTTGGAAATTGTTCCATTTGGTATAATCTACATGGAACTCTTTTAAAGTTATTCCACTTCGTGTAGTCAACATGGTTAGCTACGGATAATATGCCTGATCTGATTGTGCCAGACTTTCTTCCAGTAGCCTTAATGCGGAAACATTTGCATGACGCGTTTGAGTATGCACAGTCTTGGATGGCATGCAAGTGGTCTCGTTCGAGGAAGACGTAAAGCAGCCTAATGTCTCGATTCGCTTTTTCGAGGCAACCAAAAAGTTCTTCAGGTCTTGCCATAGTATCAAATCTCCAAACACCGGCATGGTAATACCGATATTTGGAATCAAATCTTGTAGAAATGATTTCAAGTGCTCCTTTGAGGTGGACGGACTCTCCCGAAAGCTCATCTCGGATGTTATCATCCCCACTATTATCCAGTGATGTTGAAGGTTCTCTGGAACTTACACTATCGAACTCAGCTTTGGAGTTGAACTCACTATCTCCAGATCCTCCGATTCCTGATCCTCCTGCGATGTCTGACCGAACGCGATAAAATAATGTTACAAAAAGAGAGGGATCGCAACCGATCATTGATATTTTATCATTTTTTAACTCAGATAACTGAGAACGCGCTTCTTCCGTGCCACGTGCCGAACGTTAATGTAGAGATACGCTATTGGTCGGGCGGAATCGTGGGAGTTACGCTGTTTCGAAGGTCGCGCTAATCCGAAGATCGACTCGTCGATTCGGCCAGGCTATCTTCGAATAGACGGTTGTGTTGACAACCAGCCTCTTTTGAGCACTAGCAACATGTCGCCATTTTGAGTCCTGCGCACCTTGTCAACTTGATCGACGACTGCTTTGAGAGATTAATCATGAGTTAACTTCTTGAGTACTTTTGCTAGATCAATTTGTTTTCCTGCTTTCGAGCTTCCTTCGGAGCCCGACCCTTCCGTGTTTGAGGCACAAACCAGAGCCTCTTCTGCTGGCTCAAATTTGTGTGCCGTTTGAACTTTAAAATCTCGGGTTTTTCGCTGTTTGAATTGATTTTTCAGCTCACACCCATCTCCTTTTACATGGCTTCCATAAACTCCACCATTTGAGCAATCACTCCCCCATGCAAGACTTTAATCGCCAGATTATTTGCATAGTGTTTGAAACGCTCGAGTTGGGTTTTGTGCGTCGCTTTTGGAGGTTCTCCATCCTCCTGCGCTTTTGAGCTCTTTTTGAAGTTTTTTTTTGAGCTTGGCGATGCACTCATCTATGAGTCGCTCATGTTCTTCGTCTTCCTTGTTCTTCTTGGACTTTGGTTTGATTCTGTCTTCCATTTCTATTGGGTCCAAACACCAATCCATTATCCACGCTTGCCACCATAGTCCCCTTGTTAATGCCCCATGGTTGACTTTGAATCAGGGAGTTCTACGCGAGGGTTGGCTTACTACCCTTATGTGGTAATGAGCTCAGAGCCAGGCAGGGCTAAGCAGGGCCGAAGCTCACCTGCACCTATAGTTGTCGGTTGGATAGTCGGTTGGATAGAACATCAGCCTGAATCAAGAAGAGAGCTAAGACGAAAAACAAGAAGGGTACTCCTGTTCTTCGTTTTTTCTCCCTCACTTTGCAACAGGCGGAGATTTCGTTCGAATTCGTTGATAATACTGTTGAGCGTTTCGACACACTCCTTTTTTGAGGCGGGAATCTCGAACAGCGCATCGCAATATGCTTTAATAAGCAGGTATTTGTTTTAATATCGTTCGGTAAGAAGTTTCCAGGCAATGGCGTAGTTCGCGGGTGTGATAGGAATGTTTTCCATTGTACGCTTGGCTTCTTTTGTTACGGTGGTCTGCAAATATGTTAGTTTGTCGCTATCGGATAACTGGTCTGATGTATCGATCATGGAACAAAATGCGTCACGAAAAGTTGGCCAATCTTGAATGGTTCTTTGGCTATCAGAATAAACGGTAGACCATTTTTTATTTGATTGCCAAGATTTATTTTAACTTTGTCGATGGTTTACAAAATGTGATACGTCTTTGAGAAGAGAATAAAGTGAAAGAGATCGCGTGTAGTGTTCGCAGGGTTTTTGGGTTTCTGGCCGAGATGGAAGTGTCTTGCGCTGCCTTGTGGTTTATGTCAAGTTGACATATTCGCTTAACCCGTGCGCGGTGTATGTCACACTGACGTTTTATGGTTAATCCGTGTGCGGTCTATACAATCGGAGGTCAGCTCCGAACAGTGGTACGACACCGTGGTCGCCACAGTTCCATCAAAACAGGGCAATTTTAGTTCAGGAAGTTTTACACGGTTGGGTTTCACGCATGGATATCGGGTTTTTCTCGATCGGGATCACTTTTTGTTATTAGAAGATTAGGAGTAAGAGCCAACATACCTTGTTCTATGTTTACATTCAGCTCAAAAATCCTGTCATCGAAACTGCTATAGCGCTCTTTTGCCAGCTTGTACTTAGTTTCATTAGTTTCTTCAAATAACACAGAAAACACGGCTGCTGCTTCGGAAGAAAGTTCGTTTAATCTTAACGCAATCAGCTTGAGTGCTGCAACGTCCGTTTTCCTCTGATTATAGTTGGCCTTCATGCGATCCAATTGTCGATATAGGGGGATCAATTGGCGATCAGCCCTTGCGATGTCATTGAGGATAGGGAACACATCTGAAACGATGTCCTCGTTCTGGTTCGCTCCGTTCGCGTCGTGTGCTCGCATTGGGTGCTCGAATTAGAGTGCTCGAATAAGGGTGCTCGAGGGATTTCAATTGGCGGTTGATGTGAGCTCCGACCTGTGGTAAGGCCATGACGTGATCGCCACACACTTTTTGTTCCGTGTGACTTTTGTGTACCGGAATGGCGAAGCGTTCTTGTTGTTTGTACCAATACCCGGTCGGTTTGTTCTTGTATGAAGCACACCTTGTGTAACACGGCCTTTTTTCGTCCGGACCATGAATGACTTCTTGATTATCGCAGGTCTGCATCCTCTACCAAAGTTCTGCTCGAGACGCACTTTCACTTGTTACGTGTCGTCTCATACATGCCCTGCATGAAGATTACATGCAATCTCTTTGGTTTATGATAAGTTATACCCTGCAAATTGGTTGTAGCACCCAAATCAGTAAGTAAGTAAGTGAGTTAGTAAGTAAGTAAGTAAATGAAATCAAAACTAAAGGAAAACACGCAAAACTGTAATACAACAAAACCGGTGTACACACGAACTCCATATGAAACATTGCTTCTTCTTCGCCGTGGCACATGCGCGCGTGCGGCTAGAATACTCCGCCTATATAACGCAATGAGCAATGTAACATGTAGTAGTTAATTGTACTAAGCGCATTACTGTAGTGTAGCGAATGCGGGGTAGCGTTTTGCGATGCGACAGAAACGAACATTGTGCAATAGGATTTGAGAAGGAAGAGGGTAGGTGGTGGCCTCCCCCGAGGCCTGGTACACAAGTATTACTTACAGAACAGTTTAACAGTAGTGGCAGTATATCAATGCGTGTGCATCATTAAAAAACCCCCCATATTATCCATAACAAAGCTAGTGTCCTGGTAAAAAAATATCTAAAAGCAATACTAAAATCGTTATATAAATATGTGACATAGCGAAATGAACTAACAACAGGTCCATGCATCATACAAAAAGAAAAAGGAACAGTAACAATTCGAATCCCAAGCGCAGTGAATAATGCAATGCAAATAGCGATCTCATGGCATGATATGAGGTATGAGAATGGCAATTATAAATCAAAGAGTTTTGTAGGATGAATGAGGCAGCTGCTGTACACGATAAAGGAGGGCAGCGTTAGGGAGATGTGTCAGGCACACGGAAAAATGGTGGACGCGCTTCCATTTAGTATAGATGCGTTATGGGGATAATCCTATCCATGAATAGATTGAAACGAATGTTCTGCAGGAAACAATAGGAAAAGAAGAAAACGATGCAACAAATACAAATCTTCTTCATAATACACAAAAGTGAGTGTGTACGGTATAGAGAAATGTATTCTATCGCCTTGTAGACGGGGTGTAGAAATCATAATAACAAACTCTCTTCTCCCCCCCTTTTACGCTTAACTCACCTGGATTGACTCACCACGAAAGTTTCTGTGCTCTGACGATGTTAAAATTTGAGAGAACAATAGTGAATTGCTGTGATTATTGAAAATTTGTAAAAATATTCTTTTTTTTTTTAAACAAACAAAACCTTACCCCTTACATGAATCAAAGCTTAAGTTAATGAATTTCGCTGACTGTGTATAAATGCTCCCAGTGTATGTAAAAGTAAAGGCTTTATACTAGTATGCGTACTCTCTAAATCTTGTCATTATCCTGCGCCAACTTGTCAACATCACGAATCGATTATTACCAAATCGGGTTTAGCTTATTTAATAATGTATTATAGTTGAGTTTCTTGCTACATTTTCTCTAGCAACGATAACAACTACACAACCGCCATAACACAGGTAGTACGCTCATCGAGAGCAGGGAGAGAGAGCAATTACTTAAACGGGTCAGAATTGATTAGGACGGCAACTTATGTGCGAATAAAACGTGTAAAGACTTAATTTCACAACAAAAAATAAGGATTTCGTCGTGAAATATAAAGAATTAATTATGAATTGTGTATGAATCTGCATGAGCATCCCAACGGTTACGGGTAGTGGATGAACATAGGATGGTTTCTTATGCACCTGCAAAAGATAAAATGGATAAAATCAAGGTGCATAACAAGTAATAAATAGCAGCACGAAATGGAATTTAGTCTTACAAAAAACAGTTAATTCAAACACAACACCCAATCTGCAGTCCACGTTAAGTGTATCTTATCCATCGTGCACACACGGCCGCTAAAACACTGGTTACTCACTGATCCCGTACTAATGAGACATGTTAAATGTTAGCTGAAGCAGGTGAAGAGACATCCAAACGGTTGCCTGATATTTTGTAAATTGTGTTTTTTCCCTTTTTAATTTTGCAAAGTATGGTTGCATGTAGAAGGAGAGGCATATTCTCAATCCCTTAGGGCAAGTGTGTAAAGTAAACAGTAAAACCGAGACATCACTGATCATTAATCAATAACTTACGTAGAGAAGCAACCCCCAAAACTCTCTGCAAAGCGATGTGTAATAGACTACCAACTTAAACTACCGCAAAATAAAACTTATATATTCTATAAAGTTCATACCTTTTTTTCTTCTAAACTTATCAAACTTCGTCTTTTACTTCGTTGCTGGCGTTTAAACAAGCGCTTGGTTCATCATCCTACTCCAACGATGGTATGGTAACGATGGTTTGGTGAATATCCACTGGAGGTTTAGGCGTGGTGTTCAAAAAGGAGCATCAGGCTTATTTTTGTGTACGATATATCACATATTTCAGGGAATGCTCATATGTCCCATGCAGCAGACGTCGGTACTTCTTGACCCCTTCTTTTAGATTTCATTTCATTTCATCAGTTCAATTCGTGGTCCTAATCTTCTCCATAATCCCAGTAATGATACTGATGCTCATCCCACCAACCAATAAACTGGAGTTTTCGTCACGATATCGTTTCTCAGATGATTGTTGAAGTCCGCGCAACGTTCAAACACATTCCAGGGTGATATTGCATCAGGTCGTCAACCAATCTTAGATAGCAGCAGCCAGTTTCAGGCTTCCCACTCAACATTCAAGAAAAGCGGTTCTTCTGGTTCCTCTGATTGGTTGACACCCTACTGATGCTCAATCTCTCCTGTTCCGGTTTCCTGCTTCCAGGATATCTCATGCTGGGGATCCTCTTAAAGTAGACTGGAAAAAAGAAGTCGCGTCTAGTTCGACCAGAGACACAATTAAAACTGATTTATGCTCACTCCATCACCAGACTGCTATGATGAACATTGAGCTGCTTCGATCTGTTATCAGACATCTCCACTGCAAGAGAGGGCAACAAATTGAACCGAATTGAGATTTGGGCTGGTATTATTGAATCCGTTCGTAGCGGGAACGTACGGCGCTCACATGAAATTCTAGGGATGGCAACACATTTCTTGAACCCATCTAGTACGTAGCAACCATCTAGTACGTTAGGAAAATGAGTGTCGGGACGTACGCCGCCGCTACATACGAATTCAATAATACCAGCCTTGGTTTCCCATTTCAACGGAGTTTCAACGTGGTACGGCTTGCTGTCTATCCTCAGTACCTCATCCATACAGGGACACTTCGTCGTCTGGGGCTGTCACTACTGCAGTCCTTCGTTTCTGCTTGAAGCTACAGCTGTCTTTCTATGTAGCGTTTCCTACTGTTTTTGACCTTTTGCTCTTTCTGTTAGAAGGGTTTCTGTTTTTGCATCCAAGCTTCTCCGATATTATCCTCTAGTAGCTGTTCTTCCTTCTTTAAACCCCCTTTTCGGCCTTTTTTGTCCTGAAGGTCGGTAGTACAGTAGTACTGTAGTAATGGAGCTGTATCCTAGTCGTATTCTTCAGTAGTTTTTCCATATTCTAGCGAGTCTCTTGTACTTGTACTATGCGAGCACGTATTCAAGAGCTGGGTTCAGCATCAATCCCGAAACCGGTATGGGTACAGTAATAGTTCCATGAGCAGGTTCAACGATCGGTGTTGCGACGATCGCTTTTGCAAAGGGGTTTATTTAATAATATAATCACGAAAACCAAGCTTTTTGTAGCGAGACTTGTTTATTTGTGTTAAGCTTAAAAAACGTCTTGGCTTCTCCTTTGCGAATGAACTCGTTAAGTGTTTTTAGCGCGCTTAAATCGGTTTGACCTCTCTGACCTTAGCCGCGATTTTGTCCCTTTTTTGGAGAGCTGGTTGGTTTCTTCTAACTGATTTCCCTCTCTTTTCCACGATCTATTCCCTTTTCCACGATCTATTCTATACGCCATCTAGTGGGCATTGATGGCACCTATCATTATTCGAAATTATTGATCAATATTCGAAATCATTCGAACATCAACAATCCGCTGTCAGTTTAAAGCCGTCCCAACAACAATATCCGTTCCAACATTCCCCACCGCGTGAACACATCTGCCTGCACGTTGTTGCTGTTCACTCATATCCTACCAGCTTTCAGTGGTATTTTCGGCTTATTTTGCTCGTCTATGTTTTCCCCATCTTTCACTTCAACATCGATCAACGCTAGTTTTACTGCTGGACGTTTTAGTTCCTTCCCCGTAGTTGTACGTACCAGTGCTTGCCTTACTGTGCCATCCGTGCCCGGGTATGTTTCCAGTACGATTGCTCTCGGCCATTCCTTCCTTGCACCCTCTGTGATGAAAACCAGGTCTCCTGGTTTTAGTGTTTTACATGGCTCTAACCATTTACTGCGGCGGTTTAGGGTCGGTATATATTCTTTCAGCCATCGATCCCACATGGCCTCTGCTAGGACAATCGCTCGTTGGTAGCTACTTCTTAGCGCGTTCGCTAGTTCTGGTGTTGTGCGAAGTGTTTGTTTTCTTCCTGCCGAGTTGCCTAGAAGGAAATGGTTAGGGGTTAGTGCTTCCCTATCCGATGAAGTTTGTGGCATATAAGTTAGTGGCCGAGAATTGATCAGGTATTCCACGTCTGTCAACACGGTAACGAGTATTTCGTCATTCAACTTTCTGCCATCATTCAACCCGTTTAATCCTTCTTTAACGCTTCGGACCAGTCGTTCCCAAACTCCACCCATGTGTGGCGCGGAAGGGGGGTTGAAGATCCACTTCGTGTGAGTGTCTGTAAAGGTGGCTGCACAGGTAAGGTTCAGTTCTTTCATCTGTCTTTTCAGTTCGTTGCTGGCGCCTTGAAAATTGGTTCCATTGTCGGAGTAAATCTCCGCCGGTGGCCCTCTGCGACAGACAAATCTTTTGATGGCCATTATGCAGGACTCGGTAGAGAGGCTGTAAGCGACCTCGAGATGGACTGCTCGTGTCACGAGGCAAGTGAAAACGGCCACATATCGTTTCTCGTGCCGTCGCGCATTTATGATGTCTATTGGCCCCAAATAGTCAATTCCTACGTTTGTGAATGGGCGCAAGAAGGGGGTAAGTCGTTGCTCCGGTAGCGGAGCCATTCGAGGATTTTGTGACTTACACTTTTTTATTTTGCAGTATTGGCATGTTTTCCTCACTCTATCAACCACTGCTCTTAAGGATGGAATATAGTACCGCTGTCGGACTTCATTCACCACGGTTTCCCGATTCGCATGCCCATATTGCCCGTGGTAGTGTCGCAGGAGCAGTTCTGTCGTGCGGTGCGAGGAGGGTAAAATGATTGGGAACCTTGTGTCGTAGGGAATATTGCTTGCATTCGCGGTTCGCCCATCTACACGTAGAATCCCGTTTTCGTCTACAAACGAGTCAATGCTGTACAGAGGGCTTGATTTTTCGACCATTTGTTTGTTTTCGGCCCCTGCTTCTTTCTGGAGGACTTCGAGCTCTTTTCTAAAGCAATCGTTCTGTGCTAGCTGTATCAGAAGCTTTTCAGCGCGTTGAAGTTCTTCGGATTGTAGTGGTTCTAACTCATGTTGCATTTTGCATTTAATGATCTGAGCCTGTTTCTCGGTAGCTTCGAGCGTCTTTATGGGTTTACCAATCAGTTTCAGTTTACAATTTGTTATAAACCTGCAGACTTTAGCTACAGTGCGTAATAGTACATTCCATTTCGAGATTCGGCTGATATCAATGAGCGGTAGATCCGAAGGCGTAATGGAATGTGAAAGTAGGGGGACCCTTCTTTCTATTGTTGTTGTGCGAATTGGTTTTTGTTCAGGCCAACACTCTTTAGGATGGTAGAGGAATGAAGGACCGTTGAGCCATCGCCCTTCCGCTCCTATTTCCGTGTCTTTATTCCATTTCGTCAGACAATCTGCTGGATTCTCTTTAGAGGGGACGTATCTCCAGTTAGCTGTGTCTGTCAAGGTTCGAATCTCTCCGACTCGGTGTGCTATGTATTGTTTATATTCCCTAGGGGGTGATCGAATCCAGGCAAGAACGACTTCAGAGTCAGTATGTATATACTTTTCTGTTATATTTATGTCATGATTTTCACTGACAGTTTTCATTAGTCTTGATCCTAGAAGGGCTGCTTGCAGTTCAAGCCTGGGTACGGAAAAATGTTTAAGGGGTGCCACTTTGCTTCTGGACATCACCAATGCACAGCGAATAGACTTGCTTTCTGCCAATCTAAGATACGCCACGCATCCGTTAGCCTGCTCGCTTGCATCCGTAAATACATGCAATTGCACTGCTTCTTGTGTAGTCGGGCATGCACCTTTGAAGTACCAACGCGGTATTTTTACTTTGTAAATACTGGGAAGTATGGCTATCCAGTTTCTCTATTTAGTCAGTTCTTCGTCGCCCACTTGCTCGTCCCAGTCGATTCGGCTTCGCCACAGATCTTGCATCAGCAAGCGTCCGTGAATCAGAGTGGGGGCTAGTACTCCAAGAGGGTCGAAAATGCTCATTATCGCTCTCAACGCAATTCGTTTCGTGGGTCTTTTTTCTTCAACCACATAAGGAATTAGTTCTTTATGCCAGGATGAGGAAAATTGGAAAACATCACTGATTGGATCCCAAACCATTCCAAGTACTCTTGTTTCGCTATCGTTATCAGCGGGTTTGAAGGTTATTAGAGTTTGGCTGTTTTGGTTTTCTTGCAAGTGCTCTACAAGAGTGTGGTCGTTGCTCACCCAGTTTCGCATATTCAGTCCTGCTTGGGCGTGAATGTACTTTACTTGTTCAGCGCGCTCGATTGCTTCTTCTTTCGTATCGCAGCTGTCGAAGTAATCGTCCATGTAGGTGGAACGTTTTATGGCAGCTGCCGCAATCGGGTATTCCTTCGCATGTTCATCGGCATTACGGTGCATGATATATTGGGCCGAGCATGGAGAGCACGTTGCCCCAAATGTAGCTACGTCCATGAGATAGACGTCTGGGTCTTGGTTTTTCTCGAATCGGAATAAGAATCTTTGACTTTGTGTGTCTTCTATCCGTATTCGAATTTGATGGAACATTTTTTCGATGTATCCACCAAAGGCAATTCGTCGTTGCCTAAATATGCTCAATACTCCTGGCAATTCGACTAGTAGATCTGGGCCTTTTAGTAGTTGCGAATTCAAAGACACTCCTTCTACTTCTGCGGCGGCGTCCCAAATCAGTCGTTTTTTAGTGGGTTTCTTGGGATGGGACACGACATTCAAGGGGAGATACCACACTCTGTCTTGATTTGCTAGTCCCAATTCCTGGGGTGTGGCAACATGAGCAAATCCCTTTTTTACGTAGTCTCGGATTTGATTATGGACTTCTATTTTGAATTCGGGATCTTTATCCAGTTTCCTTTCCAAGGCGAGCAGTCGCTTGAAGGCCATGGGCTTACTATCTGGAAACCGAAATTCATCGCTCTTCCATAGTAGTCGAGTAGTGAATCTACCGTTTGTTTTGAATGACGTGTTTTGCAAGATGGTTTTCGCTCTTGCCACGTCAGTGGGTTCTGGAATCGGTCCGGCATAAGTCCCTACATCATCTAGCACAAATAACTGTCGCAGTAGCTCGTTGAGCTCCCTATCTGCAATCGCTCTATAATTTCCCTCTTCGCGAGGTTTAACGCGGGAAAAGTTATCTACTGCTAATTGTAGTGCTATTTGATTATGTGGTTCGCTCACCGATTGTTGTGGTACGGCAACGTCCTCCAGCACGCCCTCACGCGCTCCCTCATCGCGGTGGGTTTCGCGGGAGTTCGAGTGGGGCTTTTCAGTTGGTGTGTCGTTGCTCGTTCCTTCATCGCGAATGTCTTTGCAGAAGCTCTCCTCCTGCTGTCGAGGTGTTTGGTGTACTCCTAGGATCATCTTTTCAGCACACGCGTCGGTTGGTCCGTAGATAGCCCAGCCGAGGGCACTCCTTACTGCGACGGGCTCATGGGGTAGGCCAAACCGTGTTTCGAGCGGTCGCATCAACTGCATGTCTCGTAGTCCGATCAGAATGGTCGGCTTCGCGTTAGCCAGGGACGTCATCGGAAGGTGCTGTAAGTGTGTAAAGGAACTTATCAGTGCGTCGTATTTAATGTTGTTAGACGGCAAACTTAGCTCTTTGACGGTGCGGGCGGCCGCTATGTCGTAGCGCCGCCCCTCTCCTCTCGCAGATATCTGGAAACTGACGCGGCGGGACTCTTCTTCCTTCCGGGTTACGTTGGCTGTCCAGCAGAGCTCTAGTGGTTCTACCTCTCCGTCAAGTCCCAAATTCGAGGCCAATTCGGCTTCCACCAGGGTGATGGCTGATCCCTCATCAAGAAAGGCGACGGTGTCGATGGCGCGCCGGCCGTGGTACACCGTAACTGGCACGATGCGGAAAATCGCCGGCTGCTTGATGTAGTGATGTGCTTGGTAGTGCACACCCTTAGGTGGTTCTCTGTCTCGGTGTAGCAGAGTGTGGTGTCTTTCGCCGCATCCTGGCACCCGACATGTGAATCGTGATCGACACGGTTTCGTACCATGTCTGTTCAGGCACGTCGAGCAAAGTTGTAATTGCGTTACACTTTCCAACCGTTCGTCCACGGTCATTCTCCTGAGCGTTTCGCAATGCTTGGCGGCATGTCCCGGCGTAGCGCATACCAGGCATTTTATAATGACTTGTCGCGAAGTGTGTGACGTATGTGCAGGCGGTTCTGGGTCGGAGTGTTGCACGTGCAAGTGGGAGTGGAAGCTTCTTGATCTCGTTTGATCTGCTCTAGGAGGAACGTAAGTGGTGACGTCGCATGCATCGTCTACCAGCGTCTCTATGAATTCGCCGAACTCCTTTAGCGTTGGTTCGGAATATTTGTTTTTGTACCTAGACCACTCAAGTTTCCTTGTTGCAGGTAATTTATCCACCAAATCCGCCAAAAGTTCCGGGTTGTTAAAATAGCCAGTCAGGTTGCTCAGAGTCAGGTGATCGCACAAGTTAATGACTTCCAAGCCGAACGTAATAAGGTTGTTCAACTGCTCTGGCTTGGGGGGGGGTCCAATCTGCGAACACGTTCCGTGAGTTGTCGCACGAGCTGGGCTGGTTTTCCGAACAGCTTTTCCAACCGTTTAATTATGAGCGGAGCGGCATTTGGCAACCTTAGTTTGGACTGCACGGCATCTCGAGCGGGGCCCCTTAAACACTCAGTTAATCTGATGGTATTTTCGCCATCAGTATACCCGCAGGTTTTGGTCGACTCTTGGTAGCAGTTGAGAAAGATGGACCATTCATTTGCACACCCTGAAAATATGGGTAGTTTTTTGGGGTACATTTCGCGTGCGATACTTAATTCGGCCGTTCGTGAGTGTGTCGCGACTGGGGTGGACATTATTGCTGGCAAAATGGGTTGCGATGGAGGCTCGGTTCTTCGGCTCTGTTCGGGGGTGGCTTCTATGACTTGCCGATTTTGGTGCTTGACCCACTCGGCTGTCCTATTTGTTTTGGAGTCTTCCGAGTAGGTCGACAGATTCTCTATCTCGTCTTTCAATGCATTAAGTTGCGTTTCGTGTTGTAGCTCCATTTCGGCCATCTTCGCACGAATTCCCGCTTCCATTTTTTCCTTTTCAGCCAGCAAGATCTGTTTCTGCAGCTCCTGCTCCTTCTCTAAGCGTTTCAGCGCCAACTGTGCCGATAGTCGGGAGGAAGCGACACTTCCTTGCCTGGTTGGAGTGGGGTTTTCCGGATGGCTCTTTGCAGTGTTCGGGCTAGGAAGAGGCTTAGCGGGCAGTTCCTTGCTAATACCAGGCGTCGCTTCCGATTGTTGCTTCCCCTCCGGGAGATCGGGCTGCTGGCTTGCCTTTGCAACCGCCATCGCTTTTTCGCTCTTAGGGCGCCGTGTCTTCATTGACGTTTTTGGCCCTTGTTCCGCGCACTTGTCGCACACCCAGAAAGCTTCTGAGACGCTTTCTCCCACTCCAGCACAATTGAAGTGACACCATTTCTTACACTCCTGGCACTGCACCATATCATCGATATCGTTGGGTAAACTGCACTTCACACAATCACTCTTAGTCGCGGGCATCTTGTCACTTAACTTAACTTAACTCGTGGGCACTTTACGCGTAGACTTTGAACTTTCAAGAAGTTTTTTAAGAATGTTGCGACGATCGCTTTTGCAAAGGGGTTTATTTAATAATATAATCACGAAAACCAAGCTTTTTGTAGCGAGACTTGTTTATTTGTGTTAAGCTTAAAAAACGTCTTGGCTTCTCCTTTGCGAATGAACTCGTTAAGTGTTTTTAGCGCGCTTAAATCGGTTTGACCTCTCTGACCTTAGCCGCGATTTTGTCCCTTTTTTGGAGAGCTGGTTGGTTTCTTCTAACTGATTTCCCTCTCTTTTCCACGATCTATTCCCTTTTCCACGATCTATTCTATACGCCATCTAGTGGGCATTGATGGCACCTATCATTATTCGAAATTATTGATCAATATTCGAAATCATTCGAACATCAACAATCCGCTGTCAGTTTAAAGCCGTCCCAACAACAATATCCGTTCCAACAATCGGTATGGGTTCAGTATTAGTTCCCGGACCGATATGGGTGCTTGAGATCTTAAAGCCGGCGTGCATTGTCCGTACTCGCTAGTGTAATTTCGATTTTCACTAGCGCATCTGACGG
Source organism: Anopheles arabiensis (assembly GCF_016920715.1). NCBI lineage: Eukaryota > Metazoa > Arthropoda > Insecta > Diptera > Culicidae > Anopheles > Anopheles arabiensis. The sequence goes on from NC_053518.1 coordinate 74,889,689, forward strand.
CGGCTGGTGGAAGCTTGTTTTGGTTTACATGGTTTACAATGGTCGTGCCGGATCTCAAATTTAAGTAGTATTTCCATCGTTTTTGGATGCAAAATTTGATGAAATACTTGCAAAACATATTAATACATCAATTACAAAACTTTTCCAGTCTTGTCAACGTAAAAAAACATCAGAAAAAACATATTTTCTGAAGCGGCTGCAAACTGTTTGGTAAAAAGCTTCGGTCAGACGCCGCCAGATGCGCTTACGAAAATCGAAATTACACTGCACGAGTACGGTCGATGTACCCCGGCCTTTACATCGGCATGGCTTTAGTACCAGCTCCAGGACCGGTATGGGTGCAGTATCAGTTCCGTATGGGTTCTCGACCGTTTTCAGTACCGAACTCGGTTAGTTCAAGGACCGACATGAGCTCGTGATTCAGTGATTGGTACCAGAGTAAGGGTCCGGATTCGGTTACAGGTCAACTCATGATTCGTCATAAGTTCTTAACTTGTATTGGGTTAAGAAGCTGTGTAATTTTATGTACATCTCAGAGTAAAAAGACTCTCTAAAATTTTGTTATATTTATCCATATAGTGATGGTAATTGCGCCGGTCTCGTAGTACAGTCGTCAACTCGTACGACTTAACAACATGCCCGTCATGGGTTCAATCCCCAAATAGACTGCGCCGCCATACGTAGGACTGACTATCCTGCTATGGGGGGGGGGGGGGGAATCAATTAGTCACTGAAAACCAAGCCCACAAGTGGGTACAGGCAGGCCTTGACCGACATCGGTTGTTGAGCCAAAGAAGAAGAAGAAGTGATGGTAAAAATGAAGATTTTGTTGGAATCGATACCGGCTAGTTCCGAAGTTTTCTGGAATCGATTCCGGATAGAAGGTCCAGAATCGGCTTCGGAATTGGTTCCGGAATCGGCTCCGGAAAAGGCTTCGGAATTGGTTACGGAATCGGCTCCGGAATCGGCTCCGAAGTCGGCTCCAGAATCGGTATCGGCTCCAGAATCGAAATCGGCTCCAGCATCGGAATCGGCTCCGGAATCAAAATCAGCTCCGTAATCGGAATTGGTACCGGAATAGGCTCTGAAATTGGTTCCGGAATCGGCTTCGGAATTGGTTCCGGAATTGATTCCGGAATCAGATTCGGAATAGGTTCCGGAATCGGCTTTGGAATTGGTTGCGGAATAGACTTCGGAATTGGTGCCGGAATCGGCTCCGGAATTAGAATCGGCTCCGGAATTGGAATCGGCTGCAGAATCAGAATCGGCTCCGGAATTGGCTCCGGAATCAAAATCGGCTCCGACATCGGAGTTGACTTTGAAATCAGAATTGGCTTCGAAACGGAGTCGGTTTCGGTATCTTTATAGGAATAGACTTCCCACAATTCTTATTTCAATTCAAAAATTAATTCTCATTCCGGAGCTAACTTCATTTCTGGAATCAAGCCTGATTCCGTTACCGGAGCAAATTTTGATTTCCAGGCCGATTTCGATTCCGGAGTCGATTCTGATTCCGGAGCCGATTCCGATTCTGGAATCGATTCTGGAGTCGACTCTGGAATCGGATCCTGATTCAAATCCGGAATCGGCTCTGGAATCAACTCCGGAATTGACTCCGAAATCGACTTCCAGCATCGGAATCGGCTCCGGGATTGATTCCGAACACGGAATCGGATTCTGGTAGGTCCGATTTCGAGCTCTCATCACTAGTTCCATAATCAGGTTTAATTAACATTAAATAATTATTTTTTAAAGTATTTAATTTAAAATCTCCGCTGCTCCATCAGGGTTAAATTGCAATCAAGTTGCAACTTGTCTACAAGCAAGCGCACACCCCACATTGCACACAAACCACAGCTTGTATGCGAGGCGAGCGCCGATGCGAGAAACAACACCACGCGCGCGTTTGTTCACCCATTTTTGCAGCCGCGTTACCATGGTGAGGATGGAAAACCAAAACTAAATATTTTCACACACCACTAAGGAGCTACAAGACAAAAGGAGGGGAAGAAGGTGTGTAAAAGTATGCGCACCACTCCGCGCCCCGTCATGGCCTGCTGTGTTTATTTGTTATCGTTCGCGTATCGCATCAGGGTGTGCAGGTGTGCGCGTGTAGAAGCCGTAGTACGGTCGGTCCCCGGTGTGGTGTAGTCCATCTGTGCCCTGCTGTGTGTTCTGCTGTAGGATTAAGGATTGTAAAGTGCAGAAAAAAGGAGTCTTGTGTGCACCTTCTGCTGCACAGCTGTGCGATTTTTTTGGGTATAGATATATAAATAAACCAACGAAGCGTGTTGTTCGCTTAAGACACGGAAAAGAAGACCCTTTGGCACAAACCAAAGACAGGGCGTGTGATTGTGTGTGTGTGTGTTTGTATTTCGCGTGTGTCCTTGCGCGTGGCTTTAAATAACCACCTCGGTACGGCCAACAAGCAACAAAACAAAAAAACGAAAAACCCAAAATCAGAATGGCAAAATCTGCATCCTTCCTGTTTGAGGTCCGGCCGCTGTCGGGCTCGGTTAAGGCGAAACCCGTCCGCAGTGTCAAGAGTGCCTCGGCTGCAATGCGACCCGTTCCGGCATTTTCGATCGAATCGCTCCAGAAGAACACCTACGTAATGGGGCCACCGAAGGCACAGAAGCGTAAGTCGCAGCGTGCTTTCCCCTTCTGTCGTGATGGTGCTAATTTTCTCTCTCTCTTTCTCTCTCTTTTTGTTCTTTTTTTTTAACGCCCCACCCAGAACGGTACATGATACAGCCGAAGGCGACATCGTTTCGGATGTACTACGAGCGGGGCGATCTGCCGATCAAGATGGAGTATCTGACCGGTGGCGATAAGATCGCCTGGACGGTCGACATCGACAAGCTGGACTACGGCCTGTATCTGCCCCTGTTCTTTGACGGGCTGTCGGAAACGCGCCACCCGTACAAAACGTACGCCCGGCAGGGTGTGCAGGATCTGCTGTCGCACGGCGGCGACAAGATCTATCCCGTCATTCCGCAGCTAATTATACCGATTAAGAGTGAGTGCTGAGGCGCTGCCTCGTGTCGGCGATGATTAGTTTAATTGCAATCGATCTTTCTCCAATTGGAAAATGTATGGTGGTCCCATCATCCCTCTTCATCCAATTGCAAACAGCTCCAATTAGTATTCTGGGGGGCATATTCATACCGTGCTGGTGTGCTGGTTTTTTTTTAATTGCTTCCCCTTTCTCTTCCTGCCATTCTCCCCCATCACAGATGCGCTCAACACGCGCAACGTGGAGGTGATGTGTGTTACGCTGAAAATTATTCAACAGCTCGTCATGTCGTCCGATCTCATAGGGCCCGCGCTCGTGCCGTTCTACCGCCAGCTGCTGCCAATGTTTAACGCCTACAAGGTGAAAAACAGTAAGTAGACTTCGTTTTCATGGCTTATCCATGGGTGTTTTTGGTAGCGGTGGTAATGGTGGTGGTCTGACCAAACGACATCCAATGGGTGTCACTGTGTGCGTGTGTGTGTGTTTGTGAGTGCTATCGGAGCTAATTTATCGCACAAATTCATATTGATGTGACATTAATGGATTTCCATCGTGTTTGCCACTAACGCGAGAGGATGAATTTTCCATCAGAATAAGCTGAAAACGAAACACAAACGAGCAAGACGCAATGTTCGGCTTTAAAAGTCATGTTGATCCGGGGGCTTTGGCCATCATGATGGAACCTTGAAGCTGACGCGGTTCAAGGTGTTTGCTGTAAATGAGTGATAGAGAAAGAGAGGGAGGAAAATGGTGGGAAAGATAATTTCTTTCACTTACATTTTTCAACCATTTACACGACATTCTCTTCTCTAGCCTCTGTCGGTGTCGATGGATAGAATTCCCCGTTTTTTTTGTTCGTGCAATCGTTTTGTCCTTGTTTTTGCCGGTCACTTAATGCACTAATGCGCACCTGACGTGTTGATTGCTTTGGTGTGGGAGTGCGAGAGCCTGACCCCCGTACTGACCTATCTATCCTTTATTCGTCTTCATTCTTTTCGTTTCGTGTCTGTTCACGTTGGTCGTTGTGGAAAAGAACGTTTATTTTATTTGTTTCTTTTTTTTACAAAAAAAGGAAATAAAATAAAATAAAATGCATTCAATTTAGCATTCCAAGGCCAAGGTTGTACTGTTTTTATGCCGCTGGAATCCGATTATAACTTCCGCACTTTATCGATTTGCTGGTGTGTGCAATGGAGGTGCCCAGTACTTTGTAAATAAATAATTAAATTCTCATTTTTTTTTATGGAATTCAAGACGATTGTTAGCAACATGGCTGTTTTATTGCCCCGGGAATATATAATAAAACTAGTCTTAGTGATGTTGTCAGAAGATAATTAAAATTGCATAGAATTGAATACTTTTTGTTTTAAATTTAATAGCGTTTTTTGTGGTTTAAAGAATAAATTCCAATAAGTTTTTTGAAACAAATATTTTAGTACTTTTATTATCATTATTATTATTTTCGTTATTTTTATTTATATTAATTTCACTAATATTTCTAATCTTGTTTTTTTCTATTTTTTTATTAATATTTTATTAATATTTTATTATTATTGTTATTGTTCTTATTGTTAGGTTTATTATTGTTATGTTGAATATTATTGTTAGTTTTATTACTGTCATTATTGATGTTAGTTTTATTATTATTAGTTTTGTTATTATTATTATTATTATTATTATTATTATTATTATTATTATTATTTTTATTATTATTATTTTTATTACTATAAGCATCATATATTTATATTCTTATAGGTAATTTTAATAGCTATTTCGAAAGGCGTCTAGCTTGGACTAAAGACAAGCGTTGATAGACATTTGGCAAAGATTAATGTTCTATTTTTGAAAATGTTAACAGTTTTGATCCACTTCCACTCATATTTTGCATTTTTATGCTTCTTTGTTCTTTGGTAAAGATGTCTTTTTGGAGGACCTAATACCATACCTTGAGGGGATGGATCAATAAATCACCCCCGTTTTACGAATCAAACACATTCGGGGCGGTTCCGTGGTACAGTGGTCCACTCGTACGACTTAAATACATGCCCATTATGGGTTCAAACCTTATATGATCCCAGTAGCAAGGACTGAGCATCCGTCTGCGTGGTTCTACTACTGCAAATTAGGTCTCAAAAGGCCGGCATGACTTCATAGGTCGTTACGCCCAATAGAAGAAGTGTACGACCAGGTTTTGATATAGTAGCCTTATAGTCTAGTGACTTATTATCCAAAGATAGTGAAACGTATGCCGTTGAAAGATACGGTTCAGGTTCAGAAATATAGGGTCGGCATTCTATGGAACTTGAATGACATTGTCCGAAAAGTGGAATGACTTTGTGTTGTTCATGTTTATCATAATAACTTCATAATCATAATAACAACTCATTAAGTTGGATTGGTCTGACGTGTACGGGTATAATGATAGATGTTATTGTGCAAAGAATGATGATTTAAAGGAGTACCTTTTATTATTATTAGCAGTCGATTGTATGATCTTTTTCGAAAGATGCCGTGTTTAACAATGGACTACTACCCTTTTACTCCGCAATTAAAACATTCACTCAATTTGCCTAATGCAAGCAGTAAACAATGGCATTAAACACGATATTGATACTGGACAGTTAATTATACAACCGACTTAAAAGCCAGTCCTGAATGCATCACATTACGGTTCAGTTTAATTTCCCGCTAACCAAACCCATTGGCAGCAATCCTCCTTCATCCTTCTCACGGAGTTCCTGTAAAACTTATCAACTATTAATGACAGCCATTTTGTATCATTAATTCTACCGATTTCTGTCTTTCTCTCTCTCGCGGCTCCTTTCAGTCAACTCGGGCGATGCCATCGACTACGGGCAAAAGAACAACATGAACGTGGGCGATCTAATTGACGAGACGCTGCAGGTGCTGGAGCGGCACGGCGGCGAGGACGCGTTCATCAACATTAAGTACATGGTACCGACGTACGAGTCATGCTATCTGAATTAACCACACACCACCTTGACCACCACCACCACCCATCGATCGATCGGGGTGGTATCGCGGAGAGAAAAAGAGGCGAGAGTGACCGATTTATAGTTGAATTCGCTGCCTGTCTGCCTGTTTGCCTGTCCACTATTAATGGTAGTGGATCGATTCGTAGAGAAATAGCAGCATGGCGTAGTGGAGTGCGGGTGTGAGTGTGTGTGTGTGTGTTTGTGTGGTAAGATGGATGGAACAGTGTTGTGTGTGTGGCTTAATGACTTCGATTTCGATATTGCAGGACATTCTCACGAAAGGCGATCAGCGGAGTCGTTTGTCAAGTGTCAACCTGTTTACGCTGAATGATGGTGGAGGCGCGTGCTAGGTGGTTTGGAGTTGAGGTGTGCTCACACACACAGACACACATACGTACAGAACGTAGCATATTGTGCCAAAATTAGAGTAATGAAAATATCGATTCCCGTTGGACGCCGTAAGTCTTATAAGTACACACAGGACGCAGCGACGACCTGCGGCATTTTCTTACTGCACAGGGAAATTCGAAGAGAAAGAGAGAAAGAGAAAAAAGAGAATGATTTGTAGGGGAAACTAATGACCCGGAAATCGTCACCGGATAGGATGGCGGTGTAGCCAGTAGGTAATACAATGTGTTCTTTTAGGTTAAACAAAGTTAGCGACTGGAGAGTTAATACTGTTTTCGAAGCTACACAATTACTATCACACACTAGCAATGATTACACTACATTACCACTATTGAAGATTACAAGTTACCACATTGCACAACAGGCAACGAAGCAGCTCACACATCTTTTCATGCAGAAGTAAGAGAAAGGTTGTCTGATGGGATCACCAAGGTCGCTAGAGATAGAGGGGTACATGGGTTTGATTATGGTCGCCATGATGGATTTCTATGAAGACGGACGGACCGATCTGTAGTAATTTATAAACCTTGGGGTGAATAGTAAAATGGTGTAATGTTTACAGTCTCGTAATCCTTTTAGTTTTATCGGAAATGCAAAGCCACCCTAATTCTATTCCAATTTGATTACGTTTAACAATCCTCACAAGGTATTTTACATGTATTGTTTCTATAATTTACCTTACTCAATGTTTTGGAAGGTTTCCATTTATTTGGTTGATTGTAAGGTTGCTAGATAGACTACAGGAGGGTCGTTAGTAGTGATGTGCTTTCTGGAGCGCACACCGGTCCGACTCCAACCACAAAATGGAACCACTAGATCCGCCCGGAGTAGGAGTCGCCCGGAATCGTCGGGAGTCGTTTGGAGTCGTCCGGAGTCGTTCGGAGTCGTTCGTAGTCGGAGTCGTCTGGAGTGGTTTGAAGGCGTCTGGAGTTGTCGGAGTCGTTCGGAGTTGGAGTCGTTCGGAGCCCAATGACTCTTGAAGGTCCGGACGACTCCGAAAGACTCTGGACGATTCCGAATGACTCTGGACGACTCCAAACGACTCCAGACGACTCCGACTTGATGCCATGATGACTGGAGAATTCTATGGAGATTAGCAGATAGGGAGTTATGGTTGCTAAGGACTTTGTATGAGTTGTTAAGTAACTTTGGACTCCCTAGAATGAAGATTTGTCAAAATACACTGTAGGCGGACCGACCTGTAGTAATTTATGAACCTACAGGTATGTTGGTATAAACCCAAATGAGCTTGAAAGTGCATCTAAATGACAGAAAGATAATGTAAAAAGATACAAATGTCTACTTTTTGTTATGCTTACAATAACGTTATTTTCTTCTAAATAAAACAAAAACTCGGCTGCTTATAGCAGGGCTTCAATCTCTGTTACTAGTCACAGATCCATGACAAAATTGATCCATACGAGCATACAACCCATGAGCGGTATGTTGTTAGGTCCTGCAGGGCCTTACGAATAGAACAACGAACGGATAGATAAATCAATCTATATTAACAAGTTAGTTTAATACTCTGTTGTCGATCCTCTCATGTTCAATACCCGAGAGAGCTTTAAGACATGTGTTTGATACTTTATTAATTTACTTTAAATAAAAAAAAAATGACAACGAATGCATTGCTTTTTAAAAATTAGTTTAAATTACAACAGAATAAAAAAATCTAAAAAATATAAAGTTAATGTAGAACGCAGAAAACAAATTTACAAAACATTGTGGCTTTTTCCTTTGATAAAATCCTGCCTACGGTAACAGACGGAATTACTTTGTAACGGAAACCTTCTGGTAAATATGTAATAAAAGCAGTCGTTGCAGTTTGTTTGAGTCGATTTTATCTGAAATGAAAAACCCCCATTTGTACGAAAAGAGAATTTCTCATTATCTCTCTTAACTCATTGCTAAATACAATTTTTACTTTGAAAATAGACATCTCGCTGGATCGATTTTATTAGTAGTGTATTACATTATCCTATACATTTATCCTTTGTTTTCAACCTTCCCCATTCTCTTTCCCACTAAAAAAAGGACAAAAAACGGGGTAAAAATAAAGAACATTTTCATTCCTCACGGGACAACAAATAGCGTCAACTACTCGCACACATACATATACATATACATTTTTTCGCAAATACTTGCATTTTTTAATATTAACATGGCTAAAAAGGATAACAAGTCAGTACCTTTTTTGTAGCGTGTGTGTGTATGAGTGCCTGTTTCACTTTAAGGAGGATATGCGTACAAAAATAATGGCTTTTTTCATTTCTTTGTTCTTGTGTTTACCCTTTTCCATTGTTAACAGTTAAGAGCGATGTTGAAATGAACACATTTTACATTGATTATAACATATTGTTCTAAATAAATAACATCCTGTGCTATACCCCCAGTTGCTGCATCTGTTCTAGGTCCAGTGGCGACACGTTCTACTCCTGTTTGACAACAAAACACGGAATCTTCTGCCTCTACTTTATCACCTTTATCAAGGAGCTTCTCTGCTTGAATCTGCTTTCTTCAAGAAAATTGTTTAGAAAATGAAAATTATTTAGCAAACGAAAGGCCAAGGAAACGAAGCTGCACCTATTGAGTTAATTTCGTGCCACTAAAAATGTCGTTTTGTGGTTTATAAATATTCTTCTCTAAACAGCATCTCTACATGGTGGTGCTCGCGTGACTCGCGTGGGTGCATTTACATTTTGCTACACAATTTCTGTTCTAGTTTAACAACGGCTTTTTTTTGACTGGGGGTGCACTTTGTGCTAAAACCTCTATCTGATCGGTGAAGTGATTAATGCGTCGTGTACTAAAACGTCTCTGCTATTTGTGTTTTGCTCTCTCCTTTTTTGGAAAGATTTTTGCTTGTGTTTGCTGTTGCTTGTGATGTATTTTGTGTGTGTGCAGTGTAGCAATGGTTCTATCACAATGTCGTCATAACACGCCTTTTCTCCCCCTTCTTTCCATCATCATCTAACCCTGAAAGCAGTGCAGATGCTTTGGATTGTGGTCGGGCATCTGCTGGAAGTACTGCTGGCACAGTTCGTTGAACGGTTTCGGACCGCACAGACAGCAGTAGCTGGCGTACAGCGGTGAATCCTTTGTCGTCAGCTGACGGATGATGTCCGGCGTCACTCGCCCGTGGACAAGGGTTGAACGGTTTCCCTCACTGTCAGTAGCAGCAGCAGCAGCAGCAGCAGCAGGTGCGGTTGGTTCCGGTAGTTCCACTTCCGATAAGTAATGCTTCAGGGTGAATCTGGAGAAGATAGAGAGGAACGGTGGTGTGAAAACGATTTTATTAAGTTATATCAGATTGGATTCGGTTGACAGAGAGAAAAAGAATTTGTAGGGGAAGAAGGGGAAAGGTTTTTGTTTTCCATTCAACGCTGCTAAACGTTCCTATTTGAAGAGCGTTTTTAGTTTGAAAAATGTTTTTTTTTTTGCTTAGATTCAAACCTGCAGACAGCAATAACCTTTTGACTGATATGGAGGTGTGTGGGGAAGAAATTTCCCATTTCAGTGCTTCTTAGTACGGTTTAGCAGATGCCGCTGGAACAGTAGATTTTTTTTAAAAATAATTTGCGCAGATATTTCAAGTGTTTTTTTTCTGATGTTTTCGGGCAGGATTTTCATCTAGACAGCAATTCTCTTATAAATTCATTTCTAAAATTTTCGTCGCTCTCTGGGCTTCTAACTCATAATAACTACTTTGAAATCAGGCAATGACCATTTCCATTACAAGGTTTCGAATCATATAAGGCAGGGGTCTCCAAACTTTTTAGTTCGCGGGCCGCATTGCTTCATAATCAACCTTGTTATGGGCCATTTTGACGCTACTTTTAGAATGAGTGGAAGTTCAAATCTCGTTTTAATAAGAAAATACTATTGAAATATATCAAATTTCTTCAGCTTTCTTTAATGGAATCTTGATAATTTAATCTTTCAGAAGTAAAAAAAATAATCTGTTAGAAAAGATAGCTATTTAATTTAACCTTAACTCACCCCTCGCGGGCCGCATTAAAGGCGCTTGAGGGCCGCATGCGGCCCGCGGGCCGTAGTTTGGAGACCCCTGATATAAGGGAATAGTTCATTCACTTAGGGGAATGTTGCAAATCAGTAGTGGAATATTGCATGCAAGCTGTGGATGTTTGCAATCACTTAGGGGAGTGTTGCAATCGATTAGGGGAATTTTGCAAGCGTACTGTGGAGCTGTCATCAGACTGTGGGTGCCGCTGTAAATACCTCAACACATTTTCGTTGATTTAACTACCTCATCATGTTTAATTATGGCTCCACAGCAGGATTTATTTAGCTTATCATGTGTACAGTTGAATGCCACACGAAAACAACTCCAAATGATGTTTTTTAGAAAACATCATCGGTATCAATTCGATGCTTTTTACACCGGCACACACCGTCTGATGACAGCTAAACAGGATGCTTGTAAAATTCCCCTAATGGATTGCAACACTCTCCTATATGATTACAAACTTCCACAGCTTGCATGCAACATTCCCCTACCGATTTGCAACATTCCCCTAACCGATTGAACTAATACTTATATGATTCTTATACGATTCGAAACCCTGTATGTTTAGTTTGTTAAAGACAAACAAGAACACGATATAAATTATCTATCTTAGGGTTAAGGTAGGTAACTGCCTTGTCATAGCTAGGAACGGTTCGCTGTATCCAGCGCCTGATCTCATCAATATGTCAGTTGCGATAGCGAAGAAGTATCGAAGGCGTGTAGATGTTGATCCTTTCTAATGAACTAGGAACGAAACGAATTCGTTTTTTGTGTTTTTTAGCAACAAATACACATTGATTTATCCTTAGAACTATGTTCCCAAGTCATCGGTCAGTCCCAAAGCCTAGTCTGTAGGCCAAGTAGAAGGCAACGCGAGCGATAATTTGGCAGTCCTCTAAATTGATCGCATTTTAAAGTAAAGGCTCTTAAGCTTTCGTTTTTTCGTTGCCTCTATCTTGTTTATTATTTATCTTAGTAGGAATAGTTCGGGAATCGTAATACCGAGCAGTACACTCCACGCATGAGCGCACAAGACAAGTAAGTAACGACTAAAGACATTAGACATCACCTGCATTCACGGAATTGTTTAAAGATAAATCCTATAATCTTATAAGCCTTGCCAAGAGTGTTGTTAATATGTAAACGGAAATTCAAACTATAGTCGCGTGTAACGCCTAGATCACAATCTTCCTGACAATGTTCTAACACACTACCTAACAACGGATACCATTTGAGGAAATTAAGTTTGAAAACGGGGATATTTAGTCTTGACCATACTGTTGAATCATTTCCATTGAACAACTACATAAGCTGTAATAGGGTCTTGTGCCTTCTGTTCTTGTGGATGCGTATGCGTTTAACATCGATACCGGAGCCTGGCAACGCTGATACGCTGCACAACAGTGGAATCACCATACAATTCGTATATCTCGTCGTAGCTTAATAGCATAATAAAAAAAACTAATTTAAAAAAAGAGCTCCTCATATATTCTCCATTAAATTCAACTGCAATAAATTTTTTTCTTAATATCATGTAAATTTCATGTTTTAAAAGCGGCCCAAAAACTAAAACAGCTTTTCCTTCTCGACAACACTATTCAGATGCAAATTCCCTTCCAAACCGGAAAAAAGGAAGCAAATTTTATACAGCTCCCAACGAAGCTCTACCTCGACCACCACCACACCAGACAGCAGTAGCCGCATGTTTTAACTCGTTGCTGGAACCATTTCCCAACAGGCTGACAGATAGCAAGACACGGGGACACAGAGGCTGCAGATGATATGTTAATTTAATTTCTAGCACTGACTTAAAATAGAAACTTTCATCCGGCCCTACCCCAGACGACCCATGTCCGGTCCAGATTTCACTCAATTCGATACGCCACCACACACCGAGCCACCCGAGAGCGGTGGCTTTCCACGGGAGTTGCCGGCTCCGAAGGAAGTACGCTCAAGTTAGATTAAACGTACTTGCCTTGCAACGCTGAAGAGCGTCGTAATTGTCCTCGGCTACCCACAAGCTCCGCTTTGCTCTGTAATGGAGTTTGTTACCCAGTCTTCGACTTCGGCCGGGGACCGACCGTGCCACCACCAACCAACGTTGCTTCATCATCTGATCGATCGTTGGGCACCGCGCACAGAGTGCAAGAAACGAGGGATCTCGCTCTTCCTCGCTTGCCGTGAATGCTAGTCACTCGATGATGATGCAGCAAGCGGTATTACTGTACGGTAGTGCAGCGTCATCAGTGCGCTACAGGAACGTAGTGCAGTGGACGGGGTACGTTGGGTGGGCAGGCAAGAGCGGAAAACCCGTTTCGTGGTGGTGGAAGTTTCATAAACAATTTCGTTCCCATAAAGCAAGCAACTAATTAATGCGAGCCAGCAAGTTCAGCATCTCACGGAGTCGCGGAGTAGTGCACGGGGGGAGGAGGGTGGCATTTCCTGTTGGGATGCTCTGCGTCTATGCTGCTATGGAGCAGAAACTGTACAAAAATCGATGGATCGTTCTCACAAAACTGTACATATGCAGCATGTATGCAGGTGGAATAATGAATGAGTAGTCACAAATGACTTTTACATGAAAGTATAATTATCAAAATTCTCTTTTAAACTGATCATTTTCTCTTGGCTGTCAAGCTACAGAATTTTAGCATCAATTCTGCTGCAAAAATACGCAAAATTTCACATTGTTTTTATGAAAGTCTTCTTCCTCTTAATGGCTTTAGTTAATTTTAGTTAATTTTCAACCATTATAACTTCATCGACTGCATTATTGTTTTATGGTTTTAATTTGGGAGAGTAAAAACCATTTAGACAGTTCTTTCTTCATTCTTTCAGGATGTTATTGAAATGACCAACATTTCATTTGCTCTACATTGTTTCCATTTACTACGATAATTTGTTTACACTTGTTTATGAGTTGAGTTTATGTTTGAGCGTATTTAGTACTATAAATATTGGGGTCCTTTCCGTTTTAAGTTCGTAGGCTGAAATTTCAGCCTGTCAGCTGTTTGCATTGTATAGCAGTTTTCGAGCAGCTATCTAAGTGGGTATAACATCCAGGTGGGCTTATCCCAAGGTGTATGAATTTAGAAGGGTGGTTTTTATCGCTTCTGTTTTTGAATGAATATTTTAAGAGTTTTTTTTATGTATTTGTCAAGCTTCCAGAAGGCTTGTTTGAGCAAAAAATTTCACCCATCCTGTCAAAAAGTGATATTCAAATTTGGTTGTAAAAAACATGCTTTGAGACCATCTGGACTACATACACTTTGATTCTGGATTCCATCACCAGATCTCTTTACTGCACCTTGGGATAAATGTAAACATCACCTTGTTTTGCTATTTTTCGAGCAGGTACTCGAATCTAATTCTAGCTTTGAGGCTAGAATAATCTAGACTAAAAATTGCAGGCTAGTTTTGTGTGTGTGGTTTTGTATGCAGTGTTTACATGATTTCAGCCCCCAACTGTCAAACTCCATACAAAAAACTGACTAGAATCGTGAAGGGCTCCAACGGGTTAATTATTGGTATTTCCACCAAATTTCGACCAAGATTTTGTTTAGTTTGAGCGGGTCTGTTGGAATTTTCTCAGTTTAAGATAATTGTTTACGATATTCAATTATGCTATTGTAGCGTCGAAAATACGATTAATACTGAATATTATTTAGGTGCAATTCAATTAGATTTCACAGGATGGGTGTAATATATTTTGGTTGTAAAAAGAAAACAGGTAATTTCCAATATGATCATTTCATGGCAATGGCATGGAAATGAAATTATATTCTGTTTTTTCTGCGATCAAATCAGATGTTGGGGAAACGTATTACATTTTAATCCAATTTGTTTTTAAACAATTTGTTTAAATTTATTCAATATAATTTTTTATTAAGTTTAATCAAAATAATTATTGCTCCATTTGTTTACATATATTGCATGTGTTGTTCAAAATATTCTTTAGCACCTGTTTTGGGAGATAATACGTTAAGTAATTTAATCAAATTACCAGATACAATAAATGTCAATTTTATTTCAATATCACAAATGCTTTTTGGTCAGCCGAATAGATGTTCCATGCGAAAACTGAAAGCAGGACGGGAAAGATACAAAGCACAAGTTACGAGAGACTCATCTGGCCCGGTGGCAGCTTAGTTGATATCTCTGACAGAGTGAGCCAGCAATAAATAATCGTGCAAAGTTGGTAGCAATATTTTAGCTTTTTTATTTACCCTCTTTTAGACACTTTATATCAGTTTTTTGATAAATATTTACTCAGCAAGAACATGAAGTATTACTGTCGGTGTTCAATTGACATTGGCACATTGTCTATAATTGGGCAAGGGATTTGTCGAAAGCAATGGATAGTTCATACATTGATCGCTACTCTCTCGGCAATTATCTTTCCTAAATGCCTCACTACCGGGTTCAGATTATCAAAGTTTATCAAAGTTTATGGAAGCACACGACACACAGCAAAGTTTTTTTTTCCAATTGCCCCCCGGAACGATAATGTTGTTATCGGAGGTAAGTTCCGTTCGTAACTTATGTACATTTATCCGCACTTTAGGGCAAGAGCAGTAGTAACCCTCCCGCCGGGAATTGGCATGTTATGAAATCGGCTGTCAAAACACGAACGCTGCAAAAGCTCTCGGGAGTGCTCGTTGCTTTCCACGCAGTAATGTCGGACGTATTGCACGTATGTGCGGATATGTGTGCCCAAGAGCCCGCAGGGGGAGAGTTTGTGAGGAAAGTTGTTTGATGTTATTATGGGTACGTTCTGAGTGAATTCGGAGTGTAAATACAAACTGGATGGTTATGGGAAGGATATTTGTAGATTGAATAAAGGGAATAAAATGTTATGGGTTACTTGTTTCAATGGATAAGTTTATATAAATAAGTTGGGTAAAGGAATAGTATTGGGTTTAGAATCAGTTCTTGAAACGATGTCGATTTGAAATCGGTTCCAGGATCGTTATGGGTTCTTTATAAGATCTAGAACAATGCAGGATTAGTTCCAGGATCGGTATGAGTTGCAAAACTAGTATTGTTTTAGAATCAGTATAGGACAGGATAGGATATAAGTATGTTTTAAGGATCAGTTCCATGACTTATATAGATTTGGAATCAATGACAGGTCCAATGCATTTCCAGGAGTTCCAAGATTGATATAGGTTAAAGATCAAGTTCAAGATCGTTAAGAAATCAGGAAAAGTTACCGAGCTATTAATAATTGTTAATCAGTTCCAGGGTTCATATGGGACCGGATTAGTACCTGAACTGATAACGGTAGGATATCATTTCCAGGAGCAGCAAGAATTCTAAAACTCTGTTCCCAAAAAGGTATAGATTACCTATTTCATTGATTTGGATTCAGTTACAGGACCAACGCGCGTCTAGTATCAGTTCCAAGACCGCTATTGTTTCAAGATCAGGTTCAAAATCGATATGAGATCATTAGATATCAGATCAGTTACAGAACTACTAATAACTTTGGAATAACTCCAGGGCAATAAAGGACCAGATCAGTATCTGAACCGATATGGGTTCGGTATCAATAACTGAAATTTGGTATCATTTCCAGTAGCATTATGAACTGGGATGCAGTTCCAGGAATGGTATGGATTATGGATCAATTTCATGTCCTACATGGTTATCAGTTAGATTACTATTGCTGCTTCTGGTTTAGTTCCAGAATCGGAATTCTGAGTCCTGGTAAAACCATTAATTTGACTAAAACCAATCTGAGAATGCTGGTTGGAGGGAAACGCATACAATGGTATGCTTTTGACGATAACCATTATTTTACTTATTCAATGTCAATAGTGCTTGATTAGAAGCTGAAATATGCTTCAATTTTTCAAACATAATGTCGAAGAACATCCATAATTAATGGATGAATAAGTAACATATATAAATCTCGCTTTAATGAGCTTTAATATTCTCTCTAAACCAAGTTTCTTTAACATTGTTGATTGAGAGCCTGGTCCTGTTTTTTTGTTGCGTATTATTTCTTATCCAACTCTCCATCAAATGTAAAATTATTCATGCTCGTTTAGTTTCATTGCAAAAACGGTAAACCAAACCCGTGGTTCAGATTTACAGAAAAAGCAAGAATGTCAATTATTCCAAACACTTCCAAAAGTGTTCCGAATTGTATCCACTTTGATTATGCCTATTAGGTATAAGGCGTTATGCGTTATTAGGTAAGGCAAATCAAATCCCTTTTGCAAGTCAATTAGAACTCTCACGGCAAAATGTTTCTGGTATATTCCGAACCATATCGTAACAGAAAAAAACACACACACAACGAAAACTGCCACCAATATTTACCCATTGCATCATTGAGAGTGTTTTGCCTTCGTTATGCGTTCAGTTGAGCAATGATTGGAATAGGTTCCACGTTCGATCGTAGAAACCTTCGCTGTACTGTTTTTTGTGTTCTTTCTCTCCCTTGCAAAAGCGAAATGGTGGTAACAATCATGAATAATTCAGCTCGAAACGTTCACGTGCAACGTGGTGTTACCGGTGCTCGCCAAAACCATGGCGTGGATTGTCGTCCACATCCGGAAAGGGTTTGAAGTGCGTTGTGATAAGAAACCACCCCATCTATAGACAGCAAATGACGCTTGTGTCCATGAATTTGGCAGCGAGTTCATATATTTGTGTCTCCTCTTGCATTCGCTTTAAGTGGATTTGGGTTTTTTTTTGTTTTTGCATCCATGCGTCCAGGAACTGTTACTGTACTGGTAGTGAACCACTCGAACGATCAAGCACACTGAGTACGACGCACATACGGTCAAACATACATACACACACACACACAGCTAAAACGGAAACCGCCCGAACACCGTGTGCTGGTGCTCTTCGGATTGTCAGGATAATAAATTACCTTTTGTCCTTTTTGCATAAATTTTCCAGCATCTCTCGGCACCAGATATCCGCCTCGGTTTTGTTGAAGTACAGCAGACAGATGTGCTCACTGTGAATGGTGATCGAAAGAGGAAAACAAAAATGAAACAAAAATTGAGTTACGTCAATGGTTTCAGGTGGGAACTATACGTTAAGCGTAACAATTGGGCTTTACTCTTTTTTTCTCTCGTTTGCTTTTCAGTTGGGTTCTAGATTTTTTGTTTTTTTTTTTTGTTGTTGAATATATGTGTGTTCAGTACACGGCTGTGTTGTTACAGCCTATGTAAATGGGGTTGAAAATGGAACCATTTATTGGACGCATTTCGCATCCCACATACCATCATTCCCCCCTTCGCTTTGCCTTCCGGGAAAATGGGCAGCAATATTTTTCCACGTACAATGGATTGAGGGAGATTCTAACGTAAGGCAATTGAATTATGGATTTTTTATGTGTTCAACACGCTTCAACACACGGGCTGCGCTTTCGGGGGGTGAAGGATTACGCACGCCAGACTTTTCAGTATTAAACCTCTACTACTACCCCTGGGTGTTAATTTCAATGCAATGCTCAATGTGCAAAATTAAATTCGTTCATATACCCAATTTCCAATTACGCTGTGGAAAGTAAATTTCACAATCACAATCCATTTGCGGTTATACACGGTTTTCGGGTTGGCGTTTGTGGACTCATTTTAATGATGCGCGTGAGCATCATCGTCGTCACTGTCGTCCTTAACCGCTGGACCACAGTTTTGGAGAGCTGGCAAACCAACCGAGCTTATTTTCCAATTAGTTTGCAACCGAGCGGAGCGTGGTTAGAGTCAACGGAAAATTCCACTCCACTCCAATCCCAATCACAGCCGAGCAGTTACCGCGCAAAAAAGGGTTTCGGTACGCTATTTGTCTGGTTGCTGGCGTACCCGAAGCAGAGCAAGCGAAGCGAAGAGTTTAGTTTGGCTTTGTTTGTTGTGGCTTGGTAGATTGGTTCTCGAAAAAGGGAAATGTAAATTGATTGATATAAATCTCAATCCCCACTCTCTGTTGGAGTCGTTGCGGTCCGTTATTAATCAAATTATGTTTTGTGCAAAACTGGTGAACTTTTGGGAAAGAGTTTCAAACTAATTACTTAGGCTAACTGCAACCGTTGCTACCCTTTGCCTGAACCTCCGCGCTAGCGTTTAGCGGACATTTTAGGCACTTGTTGGTGACGAAACCAGTTAACTCCAGGTTCATGAACGTGAATTATTGTTGAAAGTGAATTTTTGAGTGTGCGTCTCTCCAATTATTCATTAATATTCGTTTTTGTTTCAAAGTTTTCAAAGATGTTTGTATCTTTCAAGATGAATAGTTTACAGGGTTCTGTAGGAGTTCTCATAGCTGTGGGACATTTTATTGACTCTTTCTTATGCGACATAAACCTATTGTAATGGGAATTGGACTCTAGCGCACCCTTGTTGAACAAATCTAACTGGAATTTCTAAAGAGACCGTTCGAAACGGGTGCCATAGAGTCCAATTCCCACAATATGAAGTTCACTTCCCATAATAAGAGTCAAAGAAGTGCCACATAACTATGAGAAGCCATGGAAAACCCTGTAATGAATCAGTATCTTAAGATTTGTCCTGCTTTGCCGCTGCAATGTGCACGGTTGAATGAAACGGTTGAAATCGAATTTGTTCTAATTAGTACCACAGTTTGTTTCCGCTGTACGTTTTTTGTGTACTTTATTGAAACTATGATTAAGGCATTAAGGCAGATCAATGCTTGTTGATTTGCCCACACGTCCGAAGATCACATCAAGAAGTGTAATCAATGCTGCAAACGATAACGCTTAAGATATTTATGAATCTTTAGAGATTTAAGCTTGTTTAGAGGTCCATGATTCTGTTAGGTTGTGTTAGGTTCACGACTTTCGAGATTAGAAAGCTCATGGCCAATGAGGCATCCAGCCTAGATAAACCAAACATAATCTCGAGACGCCCCACATACTCACATACGATTGCTGTTCCGTTCGAGCAGATAGTGCAGTAAGGCCAGCATCGGCGTCAGTCCACTGCCGGCGGCCAGCAGTGCAAAGCGATTGTGATGCCGCAGCTTGCTCAGCGCAAAGTTCCCGCTCGGCTGGGACACCTGCAGCGACGTGCCGAGCGGTACCGGGCGGGTCAGATGCTTCGACAGGCACCCGTCCTGGTACGATTTCACCAGCAGCGGTATGAAAGTGCCCGGACAGTCCGTACTGACGCAGCTGGCCGGCACGGGTGTGTAGCTCCGGGACACGTACTCGCCGTCGATCGAAGCCGACACCGACACGTGATGCCCGACGGGTGTCACCTGCAGCAGGCTGTTGTTTTTCGGCCGCAACAGCAGCGCACAGGAATCGTGCGTAATTTCAACGCGCGTTGCCACGTCGTACTCGTGCAGCTGTAGCTCACAGTTTTCCCGCCGCTCGTACGTCATCTGCCCGTAGCTGGTCCACAGGGCGGGGCAGAGCTTGTTAAACATTAGCTCGATTTTGCCCGATTCGAGCGACGTACGGACGGTACACGGCCACCGGACGTTGTTGGCGAGATGGAACCGGTACCGGTGCTGGACGCTCGACTCGAGCAGTATGTTTACCGTCACCTCGAGATGGTCGACGCACTCCACCATCACGCCCGGGTTGGCAAGCGAGCGGGTGTAGAAGATGAGCGTCAGTTCGGCAGTCTTCTGGATCCAGTCAAACCGTGGCACGATCGGTATGGACAGCTTCAGCGAATCGTCACTGGCCGAGCTGACGATCGATGGCGGTGGGGGCGTGGTGGACGCCGTATCAGTCGTATCCTTGGTGGGCGTTGGTGGCGACGTTGGTGTGGCAGTGACGCTCAGCTTGGACGCTTGGGCAAACGAGGGCGGTGGCGGTGGTAGCTTACTGTTCGGGTTGGTGCTGCTGTCCGCCAGATTGATGGTAATCGTGTTGCGCAGTGGACCGATGTAGCACTTTGCCAGCAGGGATTCGTAGTTCACCCAGGCGTGCACCTCCTCGAACAGTCTTGTTGCATCCTTGCCGGCACCACGCATCAGCTCATCGGCTCCTGGAAGGGAAATGAAATAATTAGTAAATCCGGATCAAGCGACATTGGGTCGAGCTTTCAAAAAGATATTCTTGCACTTATGAAGACAGTATAAATAGTGTTTAAAGATTGAAGAGCCCCAAATTCTAATTCTAGTTTACCCGAATATTAGGATGTTTAGTTCGCATCGTTTATTTTTTCCTAAAACAATTAGATGTCATTCATCAATTACGTAATGCTAAATTGCGAATTTCTGATCCCATTACCCCTAGTGTCACTCAAATTGTGACCCCATCCTCATCTATATTTTTGCTTTTTTTTTTAAAAAAAAACCGTGCGACAGTCGCAAAAACATCTGAGAAAATCGCAAAAAATAAGTTGCGTTTGTCACAAAATAACAAAATAACTCAAATATTTTGCAATTGTTCTAAACATATCTGCGATTATTGCAAAACAAAAAAATCTACCATTGTCGCATAAACAATTTGCCATAGTCGCAAAACAATCTGCGAATGATGATGATAAGTCCCACCTCTTTCCCCAACATAGGCTTGAGAATCCAACTAATGATCCAGCGCACTACTTATCAGAACACAACTGCAACATGCATATGGCCAGTTCCACTAGTGCCAATCGTTGGCTCTAGGGCACTACCTTCCAAAGCAGGTGAACCTAATGTATCTGGAATTGGCCACTTACAATCATCAATAAGTGAATCCTGATGTGACCTGGATTGCAAACCGTAAATTCCCCCAAATAGATCCCGAATATCGACTTGTACGCGCGCGTGTCTCAAACCTATGTTGACTCTTTCATACATATATATTTTTAATTTTCATTATGATATATAAAGAAAAATCTTATCATCATCACGAAGATCAAGATGACAACTGCAGTTAAACATTTAATGGGACATCTACACATATTTCACATCATATAGTTTGTTTGACATATATGACGCACTTACGTTTGAAATCCGACAAGCTTCTCGCATTCTTAATTTCACCGGGTAAACTGTTGTACCGTTGAATACCTTTGTAAAACAAAGAGTTTCTGGCACTTAGGGAATGCAAGTTAGGTACCCTGGGCTCATTTGCCCTGCATGTATGGTGCCAATGTACATGCTCTCCCCCAGATACCCAGACAACAGGCCTTTTAACATTTTAAATATAAAAGTCATGGTCTGGTACACAATCCGCTGCTCTACTGACATCCATTCAAGAATATCTAGCATAACCGCAGACGGCGTACGTCGATCGCACCCCATAATTAACCTCATGATACGGTTTTGCAACCTTTGAAGTCTTTTAATTTTACCTTTGTTGCCAAGAAACAAAATGGATGAGCAGAAGGCAAAGTGCGGCGAGATCAATGATTTGTAGAGATGAACTTTCCCAAAAAAATCGAGATCCTTCGCCAATATACTTATCACTCCACAGTTCTTTGCCACTTTAGCGATGACCCAGTGAATGTGAGCGTGGAACTTCAACCTGTCGTCTAGGATAACTCCCAGGTATTTAGCCTGTCTAACTCTTTCGATTAGTTCCGAATTTAGTACGATAGATGGAGGTTCTTCCAATTTTTTGCATTGTCGTTAAAATGTTTTGAACTTGCTGTAAAAATATCTGCGACCGTCGCAAACAAATATTACAATTGCGATATTTTTGCGACAATCGAAACATATTTTTGCGACAGGTGTTTTTTTTTATGCGACAATCGCATAATATTTTTACGACATTCTCAGACTTTTTTGCGACAATAGTTTATACCGTTGTAATGCTACGTAATCGATTCTTATAAAGACATTCGTGTCCCATCATATTTTCCTGAAAACTGCTTTGATATTAAGATCTGAGATCATCCCTTACATCCACTATCAAGCAGACAGATATTTTTATTAAATATAAATACCCGTTAATAACTTTATCCTTGTAATCAAACGAGGGGGCCTTTGCTTTTAAATAATTATGCCAAAGCCAATCCTTAACCCTCCTCTGAAAGGACAGTTTATTAATAGGGTTTCCATCATTCAAACCCATCTAAAACATCGTCATCCAGCATCATCACTCACCGCTCTGGTACCTAATTAACTGTAGCAAATTAAAGAAGAAAACAAAAAAAAACAACGACTTACCTCCGGGATGAAAGTTCATGTATCGCGTCACGTTGTACACCTTCCCCCGTATTGCCATCCAGGCGTCTTCCGCCCGATCGTGCTTGGCAAGCTCCGCATGGCTGACGGGTACGATGCGGCCCCCGGTGCCGGTCAGATCGGTGCCCGAGTTGCCCAGCCGGATCCAGTCCATCAGCGAATGGCCCGGCTTCAGTGCGGTTTTGTTCCGAGGGTTGCCTGCGGAAATTAATCGAAGAAAGCCACAAAGACACACACAGACACACACATTTTATTAACAAAATCCGTTTTCATCGTGTTTCTAATGATAGGTCGGTATAAATTGCTCAACATGCAGAAGAGCAGAACTACAGAAGGAGAAAGCGAAAGATTCTTCAGAGAAAAAAGTAGAGCGAGAGCTTCATCGTCACGCCATCCGGAAGACTCCACTGAAAAACCCTCACCATACCAACGAACACAGCAGAACACAGAACTAACGACAGCAGAGGGTAAACTCGGCAAGCGGTTTGAATCATAAATTATGAATATCCGGGCTCTGTCACGCGAAACGTGCTCCCGTTCATCGTAATGTCCCTCCCAAGGCCTGGGGGCGTTAGCCCTTTGGGCAAGATTTTCGATGGTTTAACACAAACATAAACTGAGAACCCTCTCCCCTCTGCAGTCGCCACCACAAAATGGAGGAATTCTTGGGTGCTAACTGCTCCACCCCCTCCCGTGCGAACGGCACACGATCGAACGCATCCGGTGTGTTTTATTTGAACTCGAATGAATGTGTAATCTATTATTCAGGGCACCGAGAAACCAATCTTCATCGTTCACACGAAACAGCAAGTATAATGTAGAGCTACAACCACAACAAAAAACACACTCTGGTGAGAATAACTGACAAATGATAGGAAGTACGAAAGTAGTCCTGGCCATTGAAAAGGGTGGGTTGTTTGATGGGACCCGGTTAGGATCGCAAAAAAGAGCGGAATAAGCATCCCAGCGATTATAGGTAATGGCCATTGGGTTGCGCTAGCGGCATTCATGGGATCTAAAGCGGATGTGTGGTGGTATAGGTGGAGATTATGGAATGCGAAATGGATGCAAAATATGCTTCACCTATGGACAGCGTGTGGCCGCAAAACGTGATGGACCAGTCATTCCTACCGATGAGTCTGCATCCATCGTTTTCAGGACGTTCGCAGCAAGGGCAAACCGAGTTGACGCATTCCACATTTTGACGTGTTGGCAATATCGAAGCATCGAAGGTGGGAGTTGACGAGTGTTTTTTATGCATACATTTTTACCTCCTTTACGTGTACGTGACATTTTTCCTGTATTGAGTGATGTAAGGTAAATGTGAAAGGTGTCGGTACATCTAAGCGGAGTTTAAGAGAGTTGTGTGCTTAAATTCAGATCCATTTTGCAATACGTAGGTTTTATTTTCAAATATAAAAATAAGTTCCAACTATTGAAGATATAATCTTCCATTTTCGTGGTCACGAGGAAGTAATAGTTCTGAAGTATCCAAATATTAGGATTATCAATAATACGTTAGTAGCGTTTTTGATGTCAGGCAACATGGCAAAATTTTGAAGTATCATCTTTATACTTTCGTTTACACTACTTGTAATTTCGCTACAGTTAATATAACATTGTTTTTGCAAGCTCCAAACATGGCCAGTCATCGTATGTTATTGGAAGTTTATGGTACTCATGATTTATCTGAATCAAGCTATCGGCAATGGTTTTCCAGGTGAAAAATTGTAGTTATGGTGATACTCAGAAAGGTTGATGTGTCCAATACATGCTTGGTAACATATTAGCAATCAACGCTTGGTCAGTCATTTTGTCATGACTTTTTTTTTGCTGTGATCAGTTTTGCAAAATGTCACTGACATAGCCATGACAAATTCCGACAGAAACAAAATCATGTCATCGTGATGATACTATGATGATCATAGGCGAGCCTCAAACAGTTGGTGCGACCATCACATGCTTGGTGTCATTGTGAGCAACCAACTCTTGGTCAGTAGTCACTTGGTCGCGACATTTTCAGTCGGTGATCATCGCGATGGTCACTGGAGATATGCGGTGCGTGCGAGTGATTCCAAGAAACAAAATGAGCATGTTTTCTCGATCTTTTTGAGCCGACTGATAATCAAAACAGATAGAGGGAGAAAGCATGCTCATTTTGTTGCTAGAGCCCACGCGCCAAGTATATTCCAAGAATGTCGCGATTATCGTCGACAATAATGTCGTGACCAAGTGAGTGATCAAAAGTTGGGTGCTAAACTAAATGTCACCAAGCATGTGATTGATTCTCCAACTGTTTGAGTATTGTCACTGATCATCTCAGTTGTGTACGTGATCTGATGTGAGCTTCGTTTCAGTCATGAGTGTTGATGACTGAAACAGTGGCATTTGGCAGCACTGTTCACAGCCAGAAAAAAATCATGATTATGCTTGTGCCGGCATTAAGCTAAGCTTGTCAGTCAGAATATCGCGGGGACTCAAAAATTCACATGTCGTTTTCAGCAGGTCATGACGCACTATTATTATTGACAATCAGCAATGAGCATCAAGCTACCACAGATATGTTCATTGTTTTCGTTTGTGAAAATCTCGTGATACTCATGACATTTTGCAGCACTGACTGCAAGTCATATCCGATTGGATACAAAATTTAACTTAAAGATGTAAAAAAGCTGCAGAAAAGAACGTTCCTTTTCCAGCTTTTGTCCCTTTTATTATATTTAATCCCAGAATCGCTTCATGTTTCGGCCATGTGTCTTAATTTGATGTTGTTGTAAAGGCAGCATTGAAACTGGCAGCCCTTGCTCTCTAGCTGCGGTCTTAATCTTCTCTCACCGTTCTTCTCCTTGATGCTATTTCGCTTTGGGCCAAAACATAGGACTTGTTTTTTGTGTTTTTTTTTTGTTTTGTGTTACAACAGCACATTACAACACAAATGATTTGAGGGAATGACGGAAAATTAAGATAAAACCCCGTCCCATCATAAACCAACACAAAAATCGCAATTTAAATAACTGTTGGGAAATATAGCCACTGTTTATGAACGAAAGCACACAAGGTTTTGTCAGAAGTCTACCATTTTGTATCACTTTCCCATCGAGTCTATCTGCCTTTATAGATACACCAGTGTCTAGATTAAGTTGTACAGGAAACCCTAGTTTTTCTTTTGTTTCTGTTTTGTTTCTCTTCTTTTTTTGTTGTGTGATCGTTTCTCAAACGAACTCTTCATGCAGTGCAGTCTTTTCCTATGTCAAAAAATCATGTGCCCAACTGCCTTTTCCTACTGGATCCCTGGACAGATGTGATAAGACCATTCTCAGAAGCAAGTGAGCAGCAGCAAAAAATCGCCACTCTCTTATTGAGTTCTGGTCCATCTGGTTAGCTTCGTTAGCTCCCAAAGCCCCCTCATCGTTTTGATGCTTGAAGAGGCAATCGAGTGTACACCAACCAGGCACGCAGAAGCACTTTTTCTGGGAACAGGTCAACCAAATAAAAAGGGAAAAGCAAGCTGATGTTTCTATCTGTGACTTGACAAAGATTTGCTTTATTGTGCTTCCAGGTCAAAGCCTTGTTGAAAGATTATAGGAAACCATTTGAAGGCATGCTGTGCGCATACTTTGCCTACCCATGATTGCATTGCTCAACTTAAACTGGGTTCAAAATGTTTTGTGATAAAAACATGTAGACCAGACGAAATAATTTCTCTTCATATGCACCACACATCGTCACAGAGAAGCTAATCCCTGCTCAAATCGATTATTCCAGGCTAATCCGTGTTAAAACAGTTCATCATCAAATATTGATCCACACCGGTTGCCATCTTACGGGCAGCACAACCTCGCATAAAACCCCTCTTTTTAAGTTATGTGTTTGTGTGTTTAATCTCAGCTTTCGTCGCAAAACGCAACACGATGTTTGGATAGGGCTACTTTCACGGTTGTGTTCCTTTGCTGCTTGTTTGTTTCTTTTTTTTTTTGCTCCTTTTGGTTCACTAAATTCCACCATTCAATTCCAATCACGGCTAGCACACGAAAGGAAGGAAAGGAATAAAATGTTGGCCAATAATAATGGATGCTACACAACTACATCCCATTAGGATCAGTTTCACCCGACCGTATCATAGCCACAGTTCGGAGGTTCGAAACAAACCCGAGACGGGATTGGATGGGCGTTGCAAAGGGGGGGGGGGGGGAGATCGAAGTCGAACCCTGGCGGTATCCACCGTGTACACGCCACACAACACGCCAATCGCTGAGCAAGATTGAGTAGACGCGGCAATAGACAGGCCGGGCAAATGGTAACGAACATACTAACGAATGTGTTTTTTTCCCACACGCACACACATGTGGAGCGTTTTTCTTATTTCCATTGAACGGTACCACACAGCAGGTTGTTCTTTTTTGCTTCTTTTTATTCGCATTTGTGGACGTGAACGGGTTTGAAATAGGAAAATATTTCCCGATGGCGGAAAAAATGGCCCAAGAAGCAAAGGCTTACCTTGCACCCTTCGCGTCGTCCCACACTCGAGTAATGGAAAATGAACCCATGCTGACACACACACACACACACAGCACTGGGAAATCTATTATCGTCTGATTTGGGGTGCTTCAGGGCGACAACACACAGCTCAAAAAAAGGAAGGAAAAAAAACAGCTTCCCGATGGCTTCTTAGGCGTGGGAAACTCTCCTTGTACCTTCAATCCACCACAGACGGCACAACGCGTACGTGTGTGTGTATGTTTGTGTCACGAAAGCTGATTTCTGCCCATCGCTTCCCACAGTGGGAGGATACATGCAAGGGCGCACACGTCTGACTTTAACGTTCCTTTACGGGGGTGGCGGCGGGCACGTCTTTCGTTCCGCTTGTTGGAGAAAGAATACTATGGAGCGCGAATGTATGTACGTGTGTGTGTGTCAAGCTATGGGCGAAGAACATAAAAGCGTACAGAAGCTTCCCGCCCTGCACAATACCTTATTACGCGGTGTAATAAACTTCCGCTTGCTCGGCTCGCATAAAGGATCGGCTTGCAAAAAGGGAATCTTAATCATCTTTACCGTCGACACAATTTTCCAATCCAGTAGACACGGGCCACCACAAAGGGGGTACCGTTTTGTGCAGCGATGAGTCGACGGGAACTGCACTGATCGTTTGGTTGCTTTGATTGCGACTTTACTTGCTGCCGGCAGCTTAGCTGTCATTGTCGACCGATTTCGTTGTTTACCCGCGTGCGTTAATGAGCGTGCAGAAGCTTATTTTTATACGACCGAGGGCCTGGGGTGTGTTGGGGGAGCAATAATGATCTCAAAAGCTTAGCACTAACCCTAGACGGGTTGGATGGACGGTTCGGCTTGATTTGTGGCGTGCAGCACCATCGTTCTTGGGTGGTAAATGAGGAGAGCGTTTTTTATGGCTTTATAACGGTCAGCGTAATCGATTGGTTTGCCGCTGGCCCTTGAACGGTTATTGCTGCAGCTGAACGACCACAGCCCCCATTAAACGGACAATTTAAACTCGAAATCAAGCGTACAGTTGCTGATTGGCTGAGAGGTTAATTAACACAGCAATCAGTGAGTGAGTGGTTATGGCTGTGAGCTTGTAGGTGTTTAAAAATATACTCAAAGTGATCAGAAAAGTTTTTTAATCTAATAGGAAAAAAGCCGTTTTTGTAATGCATTATTCTGCTTTTTTACAAATATAAAGTAACAAATTCGAGCTTATCTTTAGAAGAAAAAAAAAACATTGTTTTTTTCTAGCCAAAGAAAACGACTGTTCGTGTCGACATTTTCCGGGAATGAGACACACAATTGAACATGTCAAGCATTGCCCTTACTGAGCCTAACGTTATCTTTCTTCGGAAACCATTATCATTTTCCCCGTAAGCTGTACAATCAGGAATTCTTTGATAGACCTTTGGCATTCACGTGTACCGGATTGCCGTACGAGTGAGTTGTTGATCCGTAAAAATGTGTAAAAACGTGTTTTATTTTACTTACAAATTGAAAGACGCACAAATTTCTGCGAAGCTGGGATTTTCGAGATTTGTATCCGGAAGCAGCAGGTAAACAAGGTTAGTTTAATTTGAGGTTTGCCGTAAAAAGTAAATTGCGCAATAAATTATTACACATTCAATTGTCTGATTAGATCCATGTGGAGTAGTGATGTTTGGCTCGACTTTTCGATATAAATTTGCATTTTTTTCGTTACATTAAACTGAAAGAACCCACTTCAAGAATGTGAAATATAATTTCAGATCTATATCCTCATCCTTTCCTTTGTTTCTTTTCCATTCATGTTCGAAACTGATATGTCGCAGGGAATATATGTTGAGAAAAACACAACAGCTGACAAATAAAAACAGGATTGATAAAAAATGAAAATAAATTATTAGAAAATGTTCAAATCATCATAAAAATAATCGAATCATTATTTCGATTTATATTTTCACTTTTGTTTCACTAAATCATTGCATAAACAAAGGGGCCCTTTCCGTTTTAAGTTCTTAGGCTGAAATTTCAGTCTGTCAGCTGTTTTCATTGTATAGCAGTTTTCGAGCAGCTATCTAATTGGGTATAATATGCAGGTGGACTTTTCCCAAGGTTTATGAATTTAGAAGGTTGATTTTTATCGCTTCTCTTTCTGAATGAAGATTTTAAGAGTGTTTTCACCATCCTGCAAAGGTTTTCACCCATCCTGTCGAAAAGTTATATTCAAATTTTGTTATAAAAAATATGCTATGAGACCACCTGGACTACATACACTTTGATTCTGGATTCAATCACCTTGGGATAAATGTAAACAACACCGTATTTTGCCATTATTTCGAGCAGGTACTCGAATCTAGTTCTAGCTTTGAATCTAATTTTCAGCCTCCAACTGTCAAACTCCATACAAAAAACTGACTAGAATCGTGAAGGGGCCCAAAGTCAGCCAACTATAGTCAAACTTATATATTTGGGACGTTTTGGATGAACCACAGAATTTTGTTATCTTTCACGGTAAGAAATAGGCAAAACCAGTAAAAGCATCAGGCTTAAATTACTATAGGTGAAATCTTGTTCTGAACCCTTCAATTCCTGCAAAAGTTTTCGCTCTACTTGAAGGTTGACAGTAAGAAAATAATAGTGCACCGCCAAAAAAGCATTATTTCAATCCTGCTTGGTAGGGAATTCGTTTCATGATGTGTGACCTCTTACATCATTTAATGGAGACTGCGCTGAGACATGAATGAAGCCAATCCGCACAAAGTCTCTACAAAAGTAAACAATAATAAAACATGAAAAAGATGTTTACTATGAATAATGTACAACAAATACATTAATATCAATGATTGATTAAGCGCCGCATTATCATGGCTGATAAAACATTCAAAAAGCAATCGGTAGGATCAATCTACGACAATAAAGCTTCAGTGTGGAGAAGACACTGGCGAAAAAAAAAGACTCCCCCCGTTGAGCACCATCATCAATCAAGCGCATATACTAGCAGTTCCAGCTATTCGCTGCCTCGCTGCCATCAACTAGACATTGTTTTGACGGATCATAATTGTTCCACTTATCGCCCAAAGTTATGCGGCGAACGGCCGCACGTAGATGAGCCGAACGTGCCAGCAACAATTGAACGGAAAACTTTGCTCAGTGCACATCAACAGTGAGCCTTTTCCATCACCCCCCGCCCGTGAGTAATATTATGCATGCTTTTATGCTTGAGTTTACCTTGGTTAGTTTGTTGCGAGTTGGGGAAAAAAAACTCTCCCAGTACAAATCTCGCTTCGGCTCCAAGCCATACTTCATTTCATAGTACAAATGATGACTGTTTTTGAAACTGTTTCCCGCACTGTCGAGAGCATTATTTACTATTTACCCTGTCGACGCCTCGCAATGTGCTGTACAAACAACTCCATGTGGATTATTATTAGTAGAGCAAATGTACAAAACTCAATTAAAATTCAAAATAAGGGCACAGCGCCTCCAGGCGCTAACGGTGCCACCGCTATATCGACGCCGGGGAGTTGCCATTGCAGCAGCGTTTTCTGTGGATGGATTTTTAAGGCCAAAAGCAAAGTTTAACCTTTTTTCTCCTTTTCTACCACGATTCTTTCGCACAGCTTTGGCTTGGGGAATGTTTTATTGGGTTACAAAGTTGAGGTAAAAGTAACTTTTGCTTAATAATGTTACTAACTGCTCAATGGAGAACGGGCGTTCAAAATGCTAAACGTGAAACCAGCAAAGCTTAAGCCTTAACGCGCTTTGCATTTTGAGTGTTTTTGAGAGAAACGTTAAGTTACATTGGTGCTTACGTATGAAATTTAATTTAGAAACTTTGCGAGCCACAGCGTCTATTGATGAACCTTAAGTTTTAACAAGTTTTAAGAATTTTGTAAAGATTCTTGGAATACATAATTGTACTTGATTTGGAATTAAATCTGACTTCATTTCCTTGTGATCGTGTTTCCTGTTTTCCATTAATTCTCAAAGAAAAAAAAACTTTAGAACGTTTTCCTCAGAATTTCATCCATAAATGTTTCCATTCGCGTGGCATGGCTCAGCAGCATGGCAGGCTTTTAATTATGATTTTAATTACTTCACCACGCGCCGTACCGTACGTACCCGTGTGGTGCTTTAGCAGGTGTCGCGCAACGTTCCTTAGAAAAATATTATAACGAGAGTTTTCACCCATGTATATGGGGCTAGGGCCGATCTGTCTGTTGACTAGGTTTGTGCTATGTGGCTCATTTTTTGCACCCGTTACTATGAAAACATTTCCTTCTAAGGCTGAGGTTATGTAAACTAGGCCTCTCAGTATTGAGAGCATTTGTTAATTAAAATTAAAAAATGTACAATACAAACACGTTTCTCGCGATACTCATCTCGTTACTAATGGTTGCATAACGTTTTATAACACCAAACATCATTAAACCAAACATAATGAATGCTTCTAAGTCTCAGCAATGCTGGCACGTTCGCGTGAATGAATTTTAAAGTAGATGGGCAATTATGCTTTTCTTATTCTTTCACGCACAAACAGCAAGGATTACGAATATAATTGTTGTTGAAAGAATTGTTACAAAGAGAGCCAAAGTTAACCTTGAAACGTCAAACTTTTCGTTCGTTCACGAGCTTCTCATCTGATTACACACACCACCGAAAGGGCATTTGTATGATTTCCTCCTTTGGTGTGTGTTTTCGCAAAGTTTCGCAAAGGAGGCAAAGCAGATTGGAACATTTAATTCAATAATAAGGATTAGGATTGGGGGTGAATGGGCGTACAAGTCGCAAAGTGTTTAAACCAGTATCATTTCAAGTTCCATTTTGAGCTCCACAAACGGAAATTAAACAAGACGATTAAAGCCATTTTAAAACTGGTTAAAATTGATGCTTACAAATGAAATGCGCACAGCATTAGCGCTTGCGTCACGAAATGCTAGGTTAAAGAATGCCAACAACAGCATGGAAGCTTTTACTTCAGCGGATGGCGGCTGGTGCTTCCTTGTTTCGCAAGCGCAAAAATTGCAAAGCGATAAACAACTTGGCAACTTTTCTTGCACCAGTTGACCTTCCGAGCCGGAGCCCATTATCCTGTCAACTGGAGGCGTTGATGCACATGGAAGTATCCACAACTGTTCGCTTGCACACGCAAGCAAAAACAGTCCATTGGTACGGATGGGCAAGGAAAAATCTGCTGCTTCATCACGCGCCTTTCATTGCTGTTGCTGTCCCACCGTCGAATGGTGCATAATTCATGCTATTGTGTTGATGCTTTTCGTTTCTAGTTTACTGCTTTCCATTCATCCTTATTTAGCTGTGCTGTTTCAAAGTTTGCTATCGCTGGCTGCAGTACTTTCCTCCATCTCGTTCATTCTCTTTCTGTCTCTTTGACGAAAAGAAAACCAAAGTAATTGCTTGAAAAAACGCAGCACCCGTCACATCCTTAAAGCCACTAACTACGTGAGGCAATTACGGCGAATGCTTTGCGAAACCTCTGAAACGAGTGCATCTTCATTTGTCCATGCTTTTCCCCCCAACTGCAATGTAGCAGCGAGCATCGGAAATGGAAAGGTTATTCGCAGTAAAACAACGCAAATAAGCTCTCACTGTCTTCCTCGAACAAAAAATAAAAGAGCCAACGGTTGGTTCGTTGCCATTTTCTTCCTCCATTTTCAATACCAACACGGCTACTGTTGGGGTGGCCTTCACAGGAATAAAAGATGCAATACTGAATCCTTTACCAAGAGTTCTCTCGTTTTACGTAATCGTACGGTAGAAACGGACCGGACTAAAATGGTAATAGTACCGGTTATAACCGACCGGTTAGTTTTGCACATTGAATTTACATACGATCCACCTGGAATCGTTGTGTTTACGTGAGCAAAGGGATTGCTTCTAATTCTTTATGTCCTTCGTTTTCTGTCCCAAAGCACCATCGTTAGCCATTACCATTTCTGTTACGGGATCTGGTTTTTCGGAAGCAAAGGTAGAGCGCAGCCGAGCGGGTTAATGTATGCTGAATTTGGTTGTAAATTGAAATTATCAATTTATGTAAATAACTTTGTTTTAGATGAGGAAGAAAACGTTGTTTGGATGATAGTGTAGAGCAAATATCATGTTGTGGACTTAAAGTCATATAAGTCCTCTCTTTATAGTTTTGAATTGTTTTTTTAAGTTCATTTCTTTGATTAAATGGATCACAACATACTACAGAGAGTTTGAAGAGAAAAAAAATGCAACTTTGAATATGTCATTAGAAATTAGTCACACAAACTTTATACACAGTATGACAGTATAGAATACAATAAACCTTAACTCTCGTTGAAATTGGAATTCTTTAAACAAAAACCTAATGCATTTTGATACTACAAATTCATTCTTAAGTGCACAAAACAAGCGTTAGCTTATCTAAATAATTTTTTGCAAAATGTGTGCTCAATTAATAATAATTTTCTACTTTAAAATGACATTGTGAAGGATGTCATTTTATTATAAGATCTAACAACACGCCCGTCATCGATTCAAATCTCCAAAATACCGGACATTCCACACGTAGAATCGACTATGCTGTAAAATAATTAACACGTAAACGGTCGCACAATACGAATACTATTCAGCGATTCGGTGCGCGACATGTCAGGTTGATGACGATCACAAATGACATTAAACTCACGGCACATACGAATAACCATCCGAGAAGCCAATAGCGATCTAGCTCGAAGCGATCTCGGCGGGACATACATGTTGAGCTTCGAAAGAAGCGCGGACGAGTCGATCCGATTGTCAAGAAGTCCCGCGACAAACAGCCTCTGAGCGTTGCAGTTCCGTTGCTTCAATGTCTCGCGTCCCTCATAGTCCAGTTGGGCACTCCAGGAGCGCAAAGCGAACCGCGTGAATTTGCGCTGGATCGACTCTAAACGAGCTAGGGGGGCGAGCAGCTGTTAGCCACCATACTACCCAAGCGTATTCTAGCACTGGCCGCACCAAAGCGCAGTATAGCGTCTTGATGCAGACCGGGTCAGTGATGTCTCGTGCTATTTGTTTTAGTAAGCCGATCAATTGGTTACCCTTAGTGACAACGTGCTTTAGCTGGTCGTGGAAGCTCAACTTTTCGTCAAGGAGCACTCCTAGATCCGTGACACAGCTTTTGCCCCCAATGGTAGATCCATTTAACGCATAGTTATACACTAAGGGGCATCGCTTTCTCGCAAACGTAACACAAAACACACTTCTCGACGCACAATTCAAGACCATTCAAAGAGCACCATGACTGGAAGGCACTTAGAGTGGCTTGAAGGCGGAGTTGGTCAGACCGGTCACGGATAGGCAGGAACAGCTTCGCGTCGGGATTCAGGAAAATGACAAACAGCAGCCGTCCAAGGTTACTCCCCTGCGGCACCCCCGAAGAAGCATCGATATGGCGCGACGTATGGGGTCCTTCATTAGATGTTATCCTAGACAACTTGTTTAAGCACTAGTCATTAAAACAAAAACCTTAAATGTGACGAACTCCAAAGTTCTTAAAGCGCCATTGATATTACAGCAATAGACATCTGCTAGTTACTGCAACCTGCTGAGACTTCCGGAACTACCTTTAGAAAACAAATTTGGAAACATTTCATATGGAGTCGAGACTCCTCTGCCTGCTTTATTCTCCAGTAGTTTCAGATATTTGCCACATTTCGATACACTCATTGCAGGATAAATTTGTTACGTATGGGAAGCACTTATACCTTACATACACTTCACCAATGAACTAATGCTAATAGAGCTGTTATTGTCACTTAACCCTCAAGTCACACTAATTCTTCAGTCATCTGTGCACGCCCTGTGTTTGGCGGGTTAAACCCCTTTGCGTAAGAATTTATTTATTTTTAGGAATCCACAGTTCCGCAAACGAAACCCAGGCTTTAAGAACGTCACTGGCCCAATGGACCAAACGCGACCGGGGTCACACAAAACGAAGAGCGGGTAGTACGCAAACAACAAACAGAACCTTTTTTCTTTCCGCCTCACGAAATGGCGTTTACTTTGCAGCGGGATATTAGTGAAATCCTTTCAAAGTCCAACCTTTTCCCCATTTTCCCTGGCTGCCAGGCGACAAAGAAAGGCACTAAAATGTTTTCATACATTCAACTTTACGGACGAGAAAGCACTTGGATTGTACCGTTCTTTACGTGTTTCGTGTTTTTTGTTGTTGTTCGTTAAAAAGTCCCAACGATCCTTGCTCCACCAGCAAACAGAGTGGTCAGCTTAAGTCGGGGTGTGAGTGTGCATACGGCAGGCAGAGTCTGCCGTAGTGGATTTATCGTTCCTATCGGCGCGCTCGGGATCCGATGAAAACGCTGGCTGTGGGTATTAGACGAAGAAACACATTAACAAAGCGAGTTGAATGCACATTACTCATTCATCCGTGAAAGAGAGTAAGAGAGAGAGAGAGAAAGCAAGAAGGTCCCAGAGCCGACGGTGACGATTTGAGCGCAACCCTAAACAGCTTAAAGGGGACGACGACGCTAAGGATTACGTAGTTTCTTGGGATAGGGTTTCGAGAGACCAGCAGTTCTGGGGAGGGCCGATATGGTTCGATTCCACCGCTCCCAGGTAAGAGATGTTTGTTTTCTAAAATACATTCCCGGGCTCACACGTCGGCGTAGGTGTAAGGGTAGGTGGCAAGGTGCCGTTTTACGTAACCTTCCCAGAACGGCAAGGCTGCGCTGTGCAAGCGGTTGTTCGGATCGGTGGAGATGAGGTGAGTGTTTACCGTGTTCTTGCCAAACCTCTCGATCCCATTTTTCCCAGGCTTTATCGTAACGGCAGCGTTTCTTTTGAAAAGCTAAAGAGAGACGGCAAACATAACACCCCCTAGGGGTATAAACGTTGGCACAAACGGACCTGTCACTTGTAGCTGATGTGTCGTAAATTGAGTTTTTGATTGGGAAATTCTAGATTGATTTTACAGCTTACGGGTATTGTGTTATTTGTGGTTTACCGTTGGATTTGAGCTTTCCATCGATGGAGCAAGTCATCGATGATTATAATTTTTAAAAGATATTGTACAGATAGCACAATATTTTAGTTTTTATCAATTTCAATGAGGTCATTTTCTTAGAAATATCCAGGACAAAACATAGCCCAACGCTCTAGAACGAGAGCTCTAATTAAATGCCAGCCTATTTAGTCCGAAAGTTCTCCGTAATATAAACAACTACCTTCCTTCCTCGTCAGTTGGGTTTGCGAAAAACAATAGCACACCAGCAGTTTTCCCCAAAATTTCTGAAACGGGATACAGATTCGCTCGAGGGCCTCGAAAAGTAATGCAAACACACAAGCTTGTAGGCTGGAAACTTTCGAGCCCAATTGTGTTCGTACGGCCCGAAGTTGGTAAAGATAAGTATAAAATACGCATTCTAGACAAATATAACCTGACACAGAGTGGGGGGAGCCATTCGCGAATGGTTCTTTTGGTGCCCGTATGCCTGACATGGCAGGGTGCTTACAGCATTCACTGCAAACGTTATGACAGGGCTCACATATCCCCGACACATTCGGATGAGTAGTAGACGCTTGTGCCCTGCAGCAGCCAACAAACACAAAGCCGCAGCATCAAGCACAACACAATGAATATTATGTACGGAGCGATGAGTTGATAAGCGGATGATGTGGCAGGAGATGGATCATGTTTGACTTAATGAAAACAAACATGAAGCGTAAGTTTGCATGGACTTGGTCGTATACTAAGAAAGAGACCAATATATAAGTAAGACACAGCTGCCTTTGTTTTAATCCATACTTTTTAGCCACGGACTAGCTTGGTTTTGAGGTTCAGCTTCCCAGGACAACTGAAAACCTAAACGAACAAAGTTTATCGTACTAACGTTGATATCTTGCAGGAGTGGAAGAAAGACGTTGATAATGGACATAGAGTCACAACACAATCGGACGATAAATCATACTTCCCGATCAGTTTTCTGCTGGTGCAAAAATTGCCACTGCCAGCAGAGGTTAGCCGTGCGGGAAAACAGGAGAAAATTCGCATTAAATTGCCATCGGCAAGTCAGCGAAATCAGCGAAACAGTCAAACGAAGAACGAGGATTTTCTTACAAAAAAAAAAACAAAAGCTCACAGAAGAATTTTCTACGTTACTGCCTCTTCGTGTTCTTTCCTGGTGACCATCTTGAAGCAGACATTGATTAGTATGCTAGTCAACCGCACACCAATCGATGAGCTGTCAAACGAGGCGACATTATGCCAAGACACTATATGCCGAGCAAATCGAAGTGTATCGAACGATAGCTGGAAAACCCGTGGTGATCCAAAGATCTTTGCACGATATGGCTTGCAGGGTGTGCCGAATGGCGAACAGCAGCAAGCAACGAAAGATTATTCCGATCAAGCGATAACGTCGGGCGTTAATCGCTGGATTTGGTTCGGGCCGGAGAGCCTAAGCGAACCGTTTGATGAGCGAAAAAACGCATGGTGAATATTTGATGGACACAGTGCCAAGTTGACCTATTGTTTCGTAGCTTAAATGCTCTTGTGACAGTGACAGTCAATGTGCAGAAACATGACCAGACCAGCCAGGACCTTGAACTCATGAGATATTGAAGACATGAGACATTGAAGATATAATTTGAATTAATAAATAGATGCATCCTGAGATACGATTTTTTAGTTTACAGCTATGATTCTGGCTACATATTATCTATTGGAGTTTAACGACGTTTTAGCTAGATTTCATTCAAAATCCAAATCCATTGGAACAAAAGGTACTAATATACAGGCATTTAAAAGTGCTATAATTTCAACAATCCCAACTTTACAAAAGTAGTTACTAAAACACTAGCAAACGCAAAATTTTAAGCTTTCAAACTTCCTGACATGTATCTGTAGTGTAGCTATTAAGCAATCGAAAGAATCCAATCATCTTTCCAAGCATACAACGTAAAATTAAGTACCATTTCTAGAACAGCACTCTGTATTAGTTCCTTACCTTAACGGGACTTTATCAGGCGTTAGTGAATTATGTATTGAAAGCAGCGCCCACCGCATGCTTGATCTAATTAAACGGAAGGCAATCCTTCATTCTGTTCACACAGGATATTCCTTCGTTCGTTCTTTTCTCGAGCTTGCTTGAAAGCACTCGTGTAAGCACTATTCTCTCCTTTCAAATAGACACAAAGAATTCGAACGATGAATGAGCGTGTGAAGAACCGCTGGGTAACCTTGGGTGCGAGGACCTTGTCATAAGCTTTTAATCCTTTTCCCCAACCTAGCCAGGGGCGGATGATGCGAAACTTTTATATCGCTCACGTTCCCACACCTGTCTGCGGGGACCGGGGTGCACTAATTAATTGCCCGCCAGCACAGTACGCAACCTGGCGTGTGCGAATTAGCGTCACCATTAGCGTAAGACGCAAGACACCAAAAAAACCCCATCCAAACGTGACGGTAAATTACGAACATCGCTGCCGGAACTACGTGTGAAGCGCTTCTTGTCGGGAGCAAATGCGAATGATGCGATTATACTTCGCCCAAGTGATACTTGACGAATTGTGCGCGTGCGGTGGGGGGGGGCTTA
This sequence comes from Anopheles arabiensis, assembly GCF_016920715.1. Lineage (NCBI taxonomy): Eukaryota > Metazoa > Arthropoda > Insecta > Diptera > Culicidae > Anopheles > Anopheles arabiensis. The sequence goes on from NC_053518.1 coordinate 74,928,311, forward strand.
TTCAGGTGTGCAACATGCTGTCTGAATATGGGCGGCAAGAAAGGGATTAATTGGAGCGTCAATTTGGTTGGTTCCTGGTAGAAAAGGTGTACGCAACACCCCACAGAGCTCGCCCATCTAATTGCGTTGGGAAGGAAGTATGAAGAGGCTTAATTGTGGGCTCTTTGCGATTCGTGGCCCGTTTCGTGGAAGGTTTCGTGGGACCCTGCATTTGAAAAGGCTTAACTCACACGCTGGAATACGCTGAAGATACAAAAAAACAGGCCAAAATTATGTGACGACGACATCTTTTCTGCTTAGTTTTAGGATTAAATGGGCTTGTCAGTGTTTTGTGAGCCGTTTTAAAACTTTCAATTGCTATAACGATGTTACATAAAACAGAATATTGGCCTGTTGTTGTTGTTTATTCCTTAGAAAACATTCCTGGAACAAGACGATGCAAATTTTATTAATCTTTCTTTCATTTGTGCGCTTCATTCAACCCAACGCAAAGCGGGCGCGGATACAGTAGCCGTGCATGTTGGCGGAAAAATGAGCTGTGTGCGAGGACACAATTTCAGCGATGCTTCAGATTGAATTACGTAGACGCACAAATTGATCCTCCTTGCTTTGTTATTTGCTCATTTTTTTCTTCCTCCTTTCTTAGCTTCATAGAAAAAAGACACCACTTCACAGGGTGCTACTCGAAAATAGAGAAATGAGTAAGTCGTAGCTCGGCTGTACGGGATCGCGGCAATGTTGGGGCAAAGAAACGTGAGCTTCCTTCGTTCGCACGGTTTACACCGGTATCTATTTTCTCTGGAAATAAGAATAATACAACAAAAAACGAGCGCCACCACGCCACTGGGCGAAACCCTCGAGTGGGCACGAAAGACGCAAAGCTGCTTTCATTGAGCAAATATTTCGCCTCCCTGGTACGGCTGGCAACCGGCTAGCGTCTTTCATCATCTTGATGCTTGCCAGCCGCGCTTCAATGTACTACCGCGCTGTGCCGAGAGTAGGTGGCAGCGTAAAAAAGAATAAAAAGAAAAACACAAAAGAGCGAAAGTAAAATTTCCGAATCCGAAATGGATAGCTGCCAGTGTAACAGAAGACATTTTTCCGTTTCGTTCCAGTGAATGTTAAGATCGCGACTAGTCACGAAAATTGAATTCAAAGACGAAGAAGCTTCACCACCGGCAACGGTGCGCGATGTAGAGTATTGCCATGGTTCAAGCGAATCATTCTGCCTTTGATGGCGGTTAGCATTGTTTTGCAAGCGGAGGGATAAGGTGCAGCTTTACCAGGGGTGGACCAGGGATAGGACAAGCTTACACAGCAGCCAGATAAATGGATGCACATTTTCTGTTGTGAACGGTAATAAGGGTGTACCGGGGGGGAAAAAACGGGCGTAGCGCGTGCCTTTCTGGTGAATGTTCTCATGTGTATCTCCCTCGAAGTGAAACGTGTATTCAAAATGAAGCCAATGAAGGTGCACCACCTTGCGTTGGAACCTTTTTTGCAGATGGTACATTTTAACAATTGCCTCAACTAATAATGGAAGATGAAGGTTGTGGGAGCTACGGAGATGTACATGGAGATGTTGGCTCTATGTTTCTAGCATACTAGAATGATGTAAAGATATAGTCAACACTCGAGAGAAAACATTTGTTCTTATTAACAATACGTTGAACTGTACAAAATAAAAACTCTACAGATAATGTTGTGGTAATCGGTTGGATATAACTGATGTGAAAATGGCTGGAAAGCTCTCTTTCTTTGATCTGAATGGAAATCTTTGATAAACCAAGTAATTCTACCTAGTGAGTCAAATATTGTACTATTCGTCAATTAATGAACTCTTAGTATCACACGCTAATGATTTTGAATTTGTAATGTTTACATTCCGACTAGAGCCTCCAATTAAAAATTAGACAAAGAGAAGAATCTTCGTCATTATTGTGCATTGTTTGCTTTAGAGTACTTTGACATCAACATTATATTTTTTGGGGATACTTCAAAAAGGCAGCCCAAGGTTTTCACTTTACTTACTTATCGGAGTCGGCGGGGCGGTCCAGTGGTACAGTCGTAAACTCGAACGACTCAATAACATGCCCGTCATTTGTTCAAGCCCAGAATAGACCGTCCCCCCCCGTAGCAAGGATAGACTATCCGGCTACGTGGTGTAAACATTGAATTTAGCTCGCTAGTTATATAAACCTCAGAAGTGGGATATCGAACGAGAAAACAATGGAGCCATCTATTTCGAAGGATAAAATGATGGGTGTTCTTAAAGAAGTCGGCAAGATAGGACTTGTGCGGTATGCAGTAGCTTTGTGCAGAAAATAAAATATAATGTCTTACAGTGGTAATGAATTAAGTCTCGAAAGCCTGTAAAGGCCGGCATGTCCGCGTAGGACGTTACGCCAAATAGAAGAAGAACTTGTCGGAGTGACGAGCATTACGAGTTATGCGATGGACTCTGTGATGTAGAATCAAATCCGCCAGATTCCAATTGTTAGCCGTTTCATACGCTTGACAACGAACGTACCGACCCGTTAAGTCGTTATAGACTGTTTATAATGACAGCGAAGGGTTTGTGTGTGATAGCCCCAAATTGAAATGGCAAGATGGTATGGATGCGGTCCATCATTAATTATGGGATTGACAGTCGATAGTACGATGTCCTGAGCAATTTTGGACACTCCTAAGACATCAGACTAACAAGAAGAAAAGGGTAACTAAATGACTTAACAATTCAAATACCACAGTTGGGGTGGTTCCTGAAATCTCTGTGAAATTAGGTCATAAGGACATGTCTTCCCTTTGTTCTGACATCACATGTCAAATAAGCAGTCATGTAACCAGATAAGGAGATAAATCCTATACAGGGTTTCCCACAATTTATTGGTTGATTCCGATCAATTGAGGGTGGTTTCCCATATTTTGTTGGTGCGTTCCTACGATTTTTTGGTCGTTTCCCATAATTGTTTGGTCCAATTGTATTGATATCCAATCGGAAAATACCAATACATTATGGGAACGAACCAAAAGTCTATGGGATACAATCAAAAAATCGTGGGAACGCACCAAAAAATCATGGGAACTGACCAATAAATCGTGGTATCAAAAGTTTAATTCTGCATTAGTCAGTCTTGTAGCAAACACTATAAACAATGAAAAGCTTGAAATAAAAAAGTAATGAATACATGTTTTACGAAGGTAAAGCGATCCTTTTTTCCTATATTTGTTTTAACATTTTCCCACAATAATTCAAACAAAACACAGTAGTTTGACGACACACAGGACACTTTAAGGTCAAAAGCTCGCTCGAGAAGGCATCGGAATGGCTAATATCAACATATCACAAAAATATTAAATTCCTTACTATTCCATCACAGTTCCATCAGTACCGAAAGGAGAGCTCACGTACAGTAGAGCTCACAGCATGGCACTTTTCACAAGGGTGCCCCCTAGTTTGGCACACAACACAGACCGTAGCTAGGAAATACGTCATTCGAAATCCTCACATTTATCATTTTGCTTGGGCAGACCGTTCAGTCCTTAGCCACGATGGCTCTAAGTTGTTCACAAAGCATAAACACACCTACCGAAACCACTCTCCTCGCCCTCTGTACTTTCGATGAAATGTGTGTGTATGTGTGTGTGTGTGTGTGAGAGAGAGAGAGAGAGAGAGAGAGAGAGAGAGAGAGAGAGAGAGAGAGAGAGAGAGAGAAAAGGACACCCCAATGATACACAATAGCAAACACCATAGAATATACAGATGATTTTGTTTTCGCAGCTACAACACCAAACACAACCCGGCCAGTCGATGGCGGGACAAACATTTGGGCTGGGCTGGCGCCGCGGCATATGATACGGCAAATTATACCAGCGCAAGGAAATGACTGCTCCATGCGTTTGATCCTCGCGTATCGTCTCGTCCTGGTAAGTTTTTTTTGTTGTTGCTGTTGTATCCCTCATGGAGTCCAGTGCCGAGGATGGCGGACTGCGATGTTTTCATTGCGAATAAAGAATGGTAATAAAATCGCAATAAATGAGTTGCGATTTATGTTTCTGCTTGATACCGGCGTATGCTTATGTTTTTCCCCTTTAGTGCACAAAGTACTGAGTGAGCAAAAGAGTTTTCGATTCACAGCTATTCGATATTCGGAGCAGTCAGTAGAGCGAAGGGAATTTTATTTGCATGAGGTTGAATGTGTAACTTTTGCTGGGTGTAGAACAAGTTTAAAGATTATAAAATATTTCAATAAATGACCTGTTATTTTGCTGCCTAAAGATACATGCTCTTACTGTAACAGTATGATATATGTGTACCAGTAAGCAAATATTCTGTTTATAATACCGATGTAACGAAGCATTGATCATAAATTTGAATGAAAACAAGAAATTATTCATTCCGATTTCCTCGGTGCGGAATGGTCGTTATTAATCAATGCAATTAAAACAGCTTACCATCTCACAATGTGTCACCCGAGCCGAATGCAACATTTTCATCCAATCAGTGCCGCTCGCTGCATATTAATGACTGCGAAATGGGTTCGCAGAATCAACGCGCTGTTGATTTATGCGCAACCAAGCACCGCTGCCTGCCACTCGGTATGTGACAACATAGTTTGTCGTACGTGCCCCGTCGATGATGCCATACTACGCGCGCTTGGCAAGCTAAATTTCCCCTTTTAATCGATTCTCGACTTCATCGGAGCCGTAGCTGGTGGGTTTAAATGTTGCGATCGATCGAAACACACAGCGTCGATTAAAAATAAAGGCAAGCTGTATAAATAACCCAATCAAACGTAATTTGATTCGATCCGCAAATGAAATAAACGATTTTCGATTGAGCTTTTCCGACGCTGGCTGGGCCTGGGGCTAAAAGCATTCTACCGCAGCAACATTGAGCAACAACCCACCTCGCTTTCTGGACGGTTAAGACCAGTCACGTGAGTCCAAAAATAAAAACCACTTTATCATCGCACCCGTCGTCCGGCTTTATGTTCTGCTACACATAATGTGAGGCTCATCTCTTCCTCTTGGAAATACCACTTGGAAATCCCTCCAGGTTAGAGTTTATGGGCTCGAGCTGGTTAGTGTGTCATCTCGTCCCAGCTAACGTCTCTCTTTTGTCGGTGCATAATTTTCGCAACACGTCCAGTCGTCCGAAGCGTACGTGGTTGTAAAACGAATTTGCTTGTTAATGCCACACAGCCCTCCGATGGTAAAATCGATAAGCATAATGTACACACACACCCACACACACATACATCCAGCACAGTTTCCGCTTGTGGGGTTTTAAAAAAAAAAAAAAGAACTCACCCAAACTCCCCAGAAGCAGTGGATTTCTCCTGACGTAAGACGATCAACATAAACCGGCAGATTTATGATAATGGCATGCGGTTGCCGGTCCGGGAGAGCAATTACAATTTTAGCCTCTTTCAGCGGGCCACCCCACACCGACAGCACAGAAATGACCCCCCAGGCCTACCGTTGTCTTCCATTGACTTCCACCCCACTGGAAAATGGCGCGGTGGAAGTGGGAAATTGACAGGGCAAAAGGATTATTTTCTCTCGTTTTACGCCCGTGAAAACGCGATAAGAAGGTTACTCACTCAACCAGTCCCCGCAGTGGCACCCACGCAGGCTGTCGGTGTTGTGCTAGGTTAGGATTCGGTTCTTTTCCTGCACTGTTGTTACGAGTTGCGTAACACAAGCGGCACACAAGCAGCATAAGCAGGGGACGGCAAGTGATTTCAGACGGTTGCGGTGGTTCCGAAACTGACTATCAGCCAAAAGCACATTGCGTTTTAATTATTAATTGGATGGTTTAATCGTGTGCTTTAAATACACTTTTCGCTTCACTGGATCGTTAAGGAAACAGGGAGAGCTTCAGGTGGCGGTAGAGCCAATGCCATTAAATTGATTCATTTGAGAGACACAGCCATTTAAGGAAAGGGTAATATTGTAATGGCACTGTTAATACATTTTGTGGTAAAATCATCCTTTTCTTAAGTAATAGATACAATCAGTGATGGGAAAAATGAAGTTTTTGTCGGAATCGAATCCGGGAAAGCTCCACAGTTTTCTGGGAATCGATTCCGGATAGTAGGTCCGGAATCAGTTTCCGGAATCGATTCCGGAATCGGCTCCGGAATCGTAATCGACTCCGGAATCGGAATCGACTTCGGAATCGGAATCCACTCCGGAATTGGTTCCGGAATCGGCTCCAGAAATGATTCCGGAATCGGCTTTGGAATCAGCTCCGGAATCGACTCCGGAATCGGCTTTGGAATTGGAATCGGTTCCGGAATTGACTCCGGATTTGACTCCGGAATCGGAATCGGCTCCGATATCGAATCCGGAATCGGTTCCGGAATCTAAATCGGCTTTCGAATCGGAATTGGCTCCTAAATTATAATCAGTTTCCAAACGGAGTCAGGTTCGGCATCGCCACAAAAATTGGGTCCAATCATCATACTACGTACTGATTAACCGCAAAAAATCAAAATTTACTTGTAAAAGATCCATTTTTATGGAGATTCCCGGACTGATTTCGCTTCGGAGTCAACTCTGGAATCGGCACTGGTGTCAACTCTGGAATCGGCTCCGGAGTCAACTCCGAAATCGGCTCTGGAATCAGATCCGGAGGCAACTCCGAAATCGGCTCCAGAATCGGCTGCGGAATCGGCTCCGGAATCGCCTCCGGAATCGGAATCGATTCGAGCATCCGAATCGACTCCGGAATTGATTCCGAACACGGAATTGGAATCGGGTAGGTCCGATTCCGAGCTCCCACCACTAGAAACAATTTATTTTTACTGTGTAATGAAATATCCCTGCGCATAATGTGTACTACTTTCATTATGTTACCTTGCTCAAAAGAGTGAGCTACCTCGTTTACTATTTAAATTAATTTTCTAACTATGACCCGAGTAGAACATTATTCATCATCCGGGTTTAATGTTCTATACAGTTTTTTCCCAGGTTACGCGAATATTGCGTTCCGGAGACATCCGTCTGAAGTCCAATATCAGGTTTTTTAGCCAAAATATAAGGAAGAACTTTTCACGATACTAGCCAGCTTTTTTATATGGAGTTTGATAGTTGGCGACTGAAATCATGTCAACACTCCGTACAAAACTACAAACAAAACTAGCCAGCGATTTACAGCCTAGATTATTTCAGCCACCAGGTTAGAATTCGATTCGAGTACCTGCTCGAAAAAATGTCAAAACAAGGTCGTGTTTTCATTTATCCCAAAGATGCATTAAAAAGAATTTTGATATTAGATTTAATACATTTTAAAACATCGTTCCAAACTAGTTATAGCCTTGATAAACTGGTCAATTAATCAGTTTAGCGAGTTGTTTGACATGAATTCTGCCGCCAACTGTCAAACATCTGTCAAAAAAAAAACGTGTAAAAAAGATGGCTAGTATTGTGAAACTATCCAAAATTTTTGAAACATACTGATTTGTAACATTATTTTGGTTATTTTTCTTATATTTTTACGGCTGCTACTGATGTAGAAGTTAGTTTCTGTGGAATTAAACCACACTCATATTATTGTCAATCATTTCTGAATTTTCATTTAGAATTCTGCTGTTAGTCATTTAAATAATTATTTCCGTGGCTCCTGTAACAAACATCAAAACCGACAGTGACATGAGACAGGTAGGATTATTCATAGCGACCGTGCAATATGTCTGGATTCGTTGGCATACGAGATTCGTCCCCCCACCAAAAAAGAATCATAAGAGCAGTGACACAGCGTGAGCAGAATAACGCATCTGTAGAACAATGTTGCATTAATATTCAAAGCATAGCAAACTCGCACAACTCGTACTCGGCTGCTTTGCGTGAGATTCATGCTAAAAATACACGGCGCCGCACACAGATGGCGCTCTTTGCAGCAACTGATCCACCCGGTGGCGGGAAGGGGACACACACTTTGCAGAGCGACGGGAGGGGCTCGCCAGCCACGTGGAGAATGTTTGAAGATTACAAAATAGCAATATCCGGCAACCGGAGCTTCGATTGCGAGCGAGACAACGGAAAGCGTAACGCGCTGTGACGGAACACCACAGCCGCGGGAAGGAAGTGATATCTGATTGCGGAAAGCGCAACACGTGCGGGAAGAAGCAAATCACCGCACAGGAATTGAATCACCAAAGAAATCAGCACCACCATCTTTTGTGCTGTGTTTACGATCAGCAAATTTGGGCGAGAAAAATTGAAATGTGGTTTTCAGCGCTTCATTTTATTCATTTTCTGTTGCGTATGCTTGTACTGTATGCTTCAGCGCGCGATTAAAAGATCTTTACACATCGTTGGCCTGTGTACACTGCTGAAGCTTTATTCTGAATTTTGTGGCGCTCCAAGATGCTCTCATGATTAATGGTAAGCTACCACAAATGTGACGACAGTGTGTCAAGAACACAAACACACGCACTACACCACACCGCAAAGAAGGTTCGCAAGGAAGGCTTAGGAGGCGTGCGGTGCGCCGCCAGCCAAGGAGTGTTGGAAAGCAATGCTTGCAGGTGTGTGTTCCGGGAAAGTAGACGCGAGTGCGCTCGTTTGCTAGAAGGTCGATAGACCTGCCTGCCTGCCTGCCGTCACCAACAACCCATTCCCCGTCCGACCGACAGAGGTTCAGATTTCTTCCGCAAAGGGGTTCGACCGTGGGGCGAAGGGGGATAAACGTACGTTTATCTGGCAACACCTTCTCAACCGTTAAAGGTTGACTTTTGTCGGCACAACTGATATGTTTGTTTTTGTGCAGCACCCTTTAATGCACGATCTAGCGGCGCGATTGGAAGGGTCCCGTGTTGTAAATATTATCTTTCCATTAACCTTGTTTAGTGCTGGAGCATTCGGTTGGATGCCTGCTGCGGTTGGGATTGGTAGCGCTGGTACGATGGTGTAAACAATGTTTCAAAGAAATGAAGAAACAACCCTGCTGGAAAAAACGCGTACTTTTAAAGTCGGATTGTGTGGGGTTTTTTTCTCTACATTCCATAATTATGCTCTCATAAAACATCGTTTAGTGGGAAACTTGCCACAAGAAACTTATTCTTCTGCACATATTTTTCTGCACAGCGTTGCGCGGCCAAACAGCAGTGCCCTGTGTCGGGCAACACACCACAGCGCCCTGAAGAACTTTATAATATTCTCTTCTCACTAGCTCATCTCAACCCAGCCACAGCACAGGCATGCAAAATAATCAATACACCAACAACCGAGCAGACTCTCATAAAGCTCGCCAGGCGGCACTATCTTCTACTATTATGCCCCCATATCTTCCCCTCGTCCGTCCGTCATGCAAGGCTCGCCCAAGGGGATGGTGTTACGCCGTGCGAGCAGGCACGAGCATTGGCGTTCTTTGCCAATCATATGGGGCGCACCCTGCTTAACCTTCCGTGGTGAATGGGAATGCGCTGCACAAGGTTCGTTATTAGCCTGCCGTTACAGCGCAACGCACCATGACCCATTAGGCTGGTGGAAATGATGGTGGCTATGCTGGTGGATGCAATACTTTGACGGTGCTTTTGTGAAGACACACGACGGGACCCGGTTATTGATAGGAGGTATATTAGACACTTTTGGATGGTGATGGTGATGCTGATGATGCCACTGCACGAGTTCATTTCAACAGTGCACATTAAAAGGGAACACAACGTGAGCCCAGCCAAGGGTACAACCATACACTCACACCCACACACATGTACTCAAACGCGAATGTGTTGGAGAGGGAGAGCTGAGTACACGCTGGAAGCTGTGCAGGATGGTGTGTTGTGTGTGTGTGTGTTGGCTTGGGTAAGGTTAGTTGTTTGCTTAGGTCAATGTTAGGACAGCAGCGAAAGGTTTAAGTTATTCATCACGTTTCCGGTCGAAAGGTTAACGCATGTTGTGTGCACGAGAGGCGCTTTCGAGCGTGCTTCGGTGCGGATGTAAACAGCACCACATCGTAGGTGTAGAAGCTGTAGTTGATAAAGCTGGGACGAGTCAATATGCAGCGTAATATATTTGTTCGTCGTGTATCATCAGGTGTGCCAGGAAAATTTAAAGTCTTTTTTTTAACAATAAACAAGCGCACAAATAAAATGAATATATGTAACAGTCATTATAAATAGTTTGAATAAAGTTTCAATATTCAAATAGATCAAATAGAATAGAGAGATTCGTTATAGTTTCATTTTTCATTTTTTTGGCGGTTCCGTGGCTACATCGTAGTTAATGCATCACGAAAGCCTTAGGAAAATAAGCCGGCATTATCACGTAGATCGATACAACTAATAGTGAAAGATTTTCATGTCTGATTCCATTTACTGGTAAGCACTCGGTATGATCACAAAATATGATTTATTTATTCCACTTCGTATAATTTCACCACTTCGTATAATTTTCAATAAGAAAATCCAAATGGTGGAGACGCCTGGTAGCTGATGAAAACTTCAGCATGTTTTACGTTTTCAGTTTGAAAAGTGTAATTTCGAACCTCCATCAACGCAACATGTGTTTTCTAAAATGTGTACGTAAGTGAACAGTTATTTTTTTACAGTTATAAGAATCATGATAATTTTACAAATAAATTAAGGAGAATTTTGATAATGGTAATATTACATCATATAAGCACTAGATAAAACCAAGCAGTTTGATAGTTTTTTGTGTGAAAAACTAATGAAATGAAATCAATTTTCAAGACATTGTAAACATCTCAAAATGCATGCCAACTTTTTACACTGCATTAAAATGTCCAAATTTGACTTAACAATTTCAATATTTTATAATTCGTTTAATTATATTTCTAAAATGCTTAAAATCGAATAATTTTGGAACACATTGTTTCAGATATTAGGTTAAATTTAGTAAACAAAACATTTGACTTACTGTCAAAACTTAGAGCCAAAAATTGATAGGCACTGTCAAAAATTAATGCCTTGTAGGCGAACATTGATGTCTTAGAGACAATAATTGGACAGTTAGAGCCCAAATTAAAGCGGCAACAAAATTCAGCAATATTCACAGAAACAGTGAATCACTTTGGCTATTTCTTAAATGAGCAAACAAAAAACGTATTCCAACCAGTGGCCATATGCAATGTACCTTGTGGAGGTCATGTGTGCTCAAGATATCAACAGTAACGAGCTTTACGAAGGCCTTCAAAACAATCTTCATAAATGATTAATTATTATTATTATTTATGCCAACTTACAGCAAGTCTATTCACACTCAAATACGATCAAAGATCGTATGGCGTAACTTATGTAAAAAACAAGCAACAATCTTCGTTTGTATTTCTTAGGATCTATAATGCATGCTCCTTTGTATTATTTTTTTAAATTTCAACATAAAATCCTAAAAGAGTAGTGAGAGGTAAATTACATAATCGAAATAATTCCACCACTTCAAACGCAGCTAGTAGGACCCATCACTCATCAGGATCACGAATATTAGGAGAAGAAAATACGCCCCAATCATGCACACTCCAGCAGACCTTCGCCTCTCGTTTCGAGCTCTCTACGATATCCAAACAAATCACCATTCACCTACCTTCATCGTCACATTCGACAGTGCCATCATCGCCGGCGGGTTCATTTTCGTCCAAATTCGCATCCTTTCCCTTCGGCGCAGCTTCCTCCCGCCGCTCACCAGTCACCAGCTTGGTGACATTTTTAATTTTCCGACCCCAACCCCCACCACTTCGTTTGCCATTCGTTGGCCCCGGTTCGTCAGCTTCGCCAGCTTCTTCGCGCATTTCGTCCACATCACACCCCGTCCTTCCACCAGCGTCCTCATCGGCACCGACAGCATTTTTCCCCTTGCGCTTGAAGGTTTTCAGCCAGCCGCACAAACTCATCATCTGATTCGCGTCCGCCCGATTGCACACGGCTTGGGGGATATAGCGCCGGACGAGGGTGTGTAGGAAACGAAATTTTCACGCCACCACAACCGAAGGATGACAAAGTGTCAGCGATACGCGAGCGTTTTACCCGTCGTTACTGACACGGTGCCGATCATCGTTGGTGCGCGTCCGGTATGCTGATGATGCTGACGGCGGACTACTAGGCAAAGCGGTTAACGGTTCGATCGATGTTCAAACGCGACGGACGTTTCAGATTCGTTACACATTTCCGGCCCGGCGCTGCACAGCTACCCCGTGGTGTACGATTCGATTCTCGCTCAGTGGGCACGTCGTGTGGCACCGGTGAAAGCTACGCTTTGTTCGCCGTACCATAACATTGCACACCCAAATCAACGTTCCCCACTTCGCGAAAGGATTTGATTTGTATTTTTATCACTTGACACTACCACCACTTGTCAGCCGCAGACAGTGTTCAAGGCCACTATGGTTATAGTACTACAGGTAGCTACATTCAGCAAATGTAAGCAAAGAATGTAAGGGATTTGTAAACATATTCATTCAAAAAATCGAGCAGATTTCGAGTAGTTTTAAAGCAGTTTACGAGCAGTACTAAAACAATACTAATCTACTAAACTCAAATAAGTGTTGTACTAAAAATACGAAGTAAGGACTGGAATATACGAAGCGAAACGTATTACTGTGATTTAACGCAGAGCAATGTACAAACATTGTAATTTTTTTATAAGTGTTTTGTCAATTAGAGTATCTTTACAGAGTTTTCAATTTCACTTTTGAATGTGCAAATTAATGTTCACTACCTCCAAGATGTTTTTCAACAGCTGTCAAATGTTGTATTTGCATCAGAATCATATTTCAGTGCACATGATTTTCAACACATCGCAAAGAACTGTTAGACTAAATCCTGCTTGAGATGTGTTGAAAATCATGTTGAAGAAATTAAATATTATTATGATGGAAATGCTATATCAGAGTTACAGGGTTTTCCAAGTCAGTTTCAAATGTAACCATTGCTATTCACCGCCAGCAAAATGTTATTCCACATCGAGCTGACATTTCTTTTCCATCATAATAGCTTTTAATTTCTTCAGCATGATTTTCAACACTTTAAGGAGCTGCTGCCATGGTTTTTCACCGGGTCATTTTTGAATGTTAACTTCATTATTTATCGCCTCCAAGATGATTTTCAACAGCCGTCCAATGTTGTATTTACAACACACATGGCCTCAAGACACCCATGTTCAAAGTACAATAACTGTTGAGAATATCAGTGAAATCCTCAGAAAATTGAAATATATACTATACAACTATCCTAGTTTAAGTTGAAATTATGAAGGTAAGACGAAATCAAAATATAAAATTAACCTCAAGGTTCGCCTGTAGACCACTGTGCGTCTATGGAAAAAGAACTAAATTTAGATTGGTCAAAAAACACTATTTACACTTTCTCTTTATAATCTCACATTCTGAACAAATGTTCTTTTTTCAATTCATCCATTAGATATGATAAAAGGCCATGGATTCCTCATCCTTAGTCATCTTTCTACCGCTTTGTCCCGCTTGATCAGTTATAAATTTAGACACTAATCAAACTAACGGAATCGAACGGAAATGGTGCCAGCATTTCCTGTAGCATTTTCATGGCCTGTTTGTCCATACCGAGCGCCGACACACGGAAACGAGATTTCATGCCGTTTTGCAATTCAATTCCAACCCAATCAATCATCCGGCCGGCTGAGATTTGAATTCCCTCAGTCGGTTTGCCGCGTCCGTCCCAGCTGTCCGGAGCAGTGAAAAAACCCTTTAGCACTCTCGGTGGGATTTGAGAGCGTGATTTCGTCTGGGGCTGTGCGGCGTGCACGAAATGCGAATTTCGGGATATGGTTCGGTGCGGTGGAATGGCCGACTGTGTAGCGGACGGACCCATTTTGCCCGAGGACATGTTTGATGACCATGAGTCGCCAGAGTTTTGTGAAGCACACGGAGCACACGACCAATGTTGACATAGACACTCACGAAACACACACTTATGGAAAACTGACCCCGGCGTGGTGCTAAGGCTGTCCTGAACGGTGCCTGAATTTGGACAGACACGAACTCGATGAACTAATTTCCAATCGTCGTTGAGCGGAAAATTGATCGCTTTTGGGTTGCAATTAAATGCATTGAGAGAAGAACGAGTACATTGATTTCATTGGTCCTTGTTACAAGTTACTGTTGAAAGCATTTGCAGCGTTTTTTAAGCAATAGAAGGTCAAACAATACTGCAAACGTTTCATTGGAATTAAAATTGTAGTATCCTATTTGATTATTATAACGTTTTCCAATAGCATCAAACCATTATTCTAATAATAAATTATATTTTTTTGTAATAATTTGAAATTTAGTTATGACGAAATTTGTCACATTCATTTTCATGTCAGAATTAACTGCAAATAAGGACCAAAAGTTTATACACAAACTTTCTGGTTGAATCGTTTTGCCAACACTACCAAAAAACTCATTCAAAGTTCCGAAACACGATACTTATCCCTCATAAAACGAGAGACTTACAAAACGGTAAAGTGCACTAGAAAACGCGCCACCGAAAAAACACGGATACGCGATGCAAGCTCGATGCACAAACGACGTTTGGCGCTGTTAAACGTAACCCGACCCAGAGAGTACGTAGAAATTCAATTATCCCAACACTTGACATTGCTTGATGTTGGCGCTTCCCCTTGCGCCGGTAAGTGCTTCCCGGTACAACACTTCAACCCGCTCTCTGGCCGCTTGGGAAATTCGAGCAGTGTTCCGTTTTTCTACGTAATTTTACCCTGGTTTGACGACCAGAAAAGCGCAAACCAAAAAAGGCACCGACTAACCGACACCGATAAAACAAACCGCAACGGCACACTAAAACGCGGATCGAAGTTACGTTCGCGTGTCGCGTACGGGCCGCCTGGCAGCGTTTTTCGGTGCTTTTTGGGGACGTAAACAACACAACTCACTCACACACTGCCGTACAACGTTTCGGCGGGGTTTTTTTTTCTCTCCCCCCGACAGGAAGAGACGCATACAAACACTGCAAACGAGCGAGCGGACGTGAATTTTACACAACACGTATCGCGGACAAGCACTGCCTTTGAAGCGCTTTTACATCGCTGGAGTTTTGGAGGATTGAGTTGCTACACAATGGAACGAGTGCGAGGTTTGTTGTAAGTACGGCAAGTGAACAAACGCCACCATTACCATCACCACACCACCGAACACCGAATATTCGATCGAACCGAGTTTCCAAACACCGACGGGCTGATGCTTCTTCCCGAGCTGTGATGCATCATGTCGACCGTCCGTCGTGAGAAAAACTGAAAACGCTGGTGGCAAAATTTTCCTCCACAGCACTGTTAGCGCGGCGTGTTACAGCTGCTGAGAGAGAGAATAAGCTTGACTGCTTGCGCTTATCGACTTCTGCGTGAAGCTTTCTCTCGCTCTCTCTGTCTCTCGCGCTTTTTCTCTCTCTCTCTATTTGTCGGAAAAGCGTTCTCTCCATGCTCGTGCTCTCAATACCCCAGTCACGTTTTGAAGGTTTTATCAATGAAAAGCTTTCCCGTGCGTCATGCGAGTGCGAGAGTGGCCACTCGGACGAGGACCGGAGGGATGGATGGGAAAGTTTCGATTTTCACTGCCCGGTCTGATGAAATATTCATTCCCGTTTCCCACCCATTCCCACCTCAAGGGGGGAGGGAAATGTTTCCGTCTCCTTACGTAGGCCGCAAGAAGTGAATGCATCACACACAAAACAAGCATCATCAATGGGGTTGTTTTTTGTACGGTTGCACCTTTTGTCCAACGTGGGATCAGGAGGCGAATGATAAGATCAAAGCTAGATTTGTGTGAGAGGGTTTGTTTTGCACTTTTTTTCAAGTATTCGCTTTGTAAGTTATTTGAAGTACGTAAAGAACAGTAGGTTTTGTTAGAAGATACAAAAACCACCTCCTAATTGCGGTGGGTTACTAGAGCGGCACTCATCGGGGCAGCTCGTGGTGGATGGGATTTCGTTTGCTTATTGACACAGTTTTGTTTGTGCAATCAGTTGCTGCACCTACCTGTAGCTGATCCGGACGACTGTTTGGGTAGCAGCAACGATTGGTTGACTGGTGACCGCATCGGTGATGTTGTTACATTCTTAACTTCTTTGTTAAGATTGGGAAGCTGCAGCTTGTCAGCGTTTTCCATGGTGTTTACTGCAAACAAAAACGAGAAAGAAATATTTTATTTAACATATTCTAACTCTAGTTTATTTTTAAGCAGGAATATAGTTTTTCTGTCGTTTTTTTTTATACAAAAAAGTTTCGATGAGCAACGTTCAATGCGTTGGACGCATATTTTATATTTGGACGGATATAAGTATAATTTGATTCATAACCACAAATATAGTGAAGTCTCGTTAAACAAAAAGCTTGTGAAAATACTTTTGTTTTGGAGAGATTTTATTATGAATATAAATACCCAGGCACTAAAAAAAATTAATTTTGCAAAAATCGTACATTCTAGTCAGCAGTAGAAGCTTCCCTACATTTGTGTTTCTACGTGCTCAGAAGAAATTACTTTCGTATTGTTCGCAACTTTTTAATACTGCAATAATTTGTAGCTAACTCACCAATAGTTCGCATTTTCTGAGCATTTATTTGGCTACAATGGTTGTTTTGAATTGAGCAATCAACTAAATAACTGATTTTAATATTTAAAAACACTCGTTCCATACAATTCTTGCACGCAAGTTTTGACCATGTGCGGCCCACTGTGAATTGTTTTTATTTTGGTTTTGACAATTTCAAGCCGGTTTTACAGGGCTCGCTGCTAGTAAATGCTAGCGACACTTACTTTAAGCTGAAATTATACTTCTAAGACTATTTTTTAACGATTTTATTATTGATCAAAGATATCGGTTTTGCTAAACATAAAAATTTTCTGAATTTCTTTACCTTTAATTTTTTACTATATCTGTTTTTCTTAACATTACAATTTTGTTAAGGCATGTTGTTCCAAATGATGTAACATTATCATTGCATGTTGTTCCAAATGATGTAACATTAGCATTAATTATCTGTCAATAAACGATGTATTGAAAATACGACTAAAACCGTTAAAACACTAAATGAAATTTTTTAAAAATCGAGCATGAAAATGACACAGTTATCAAGAGATTTGACACATAGCGAACGATGGCCAGTCTTTTTTGTTGAAGATTTTAAATGTATAGCTAATGGATTGATTTTAGCAAAACATACACAAGCGCCACAGATTAAACTTAAACGACTGGAAAATAAAATATCCTTAGAATAAAACGAAAGTTCCATAGCTTCAATGGTTAGCTCAATATATGGCGTATTACATCTCATCATTATATTACTGTCCTTTTCTTGCAATGTATTTCGATATGTTTCATCTAATTATGACCTATATAGTCTTCCAACTTTCCGAGCAAAAATCCATATTAATTGTCGTGTGGTCAGATACGTGGGTATCAACACCAACGTCAATTACTCTAATCTCACTTGCTTCAATGCTGGTGGTTTCCATTGGAATTTAGTATTTGAACAACCGTATCGCCGTTCTAGTTCTAGCGATGCATAACCTCAATATATTCCGTTTAGGTTGAGAGCTTGAGTCGTTTAGAACCCGTTTAGTGGTCGTTTAGTGGATTTGTGGCACTTGGGAATGGATTCATTCTAGCTCGAAAAGCTAGAAGGCTATATAGGTCATGATTAGATTAGCATTGCTTGAAAGGGACAGCAATATAATGATGAGTTATAATACGCCATCTATTGAGCAAGACAGTGCCATATTACTATGGAGCTTTCGTTTGAAGTTATGGAGCACATACTAAACGATTGTTTATTATGGGAAAAATAATCTATAAAAAAATAGTCAAAAAAGTAAAATAATAAAACTAAGAAAAATAAATTGCATCAATCCAAACGCGTAATTTAAGCCGCACGAACCCTGCACTCTGTACCATTCTCGCGCGATTGCTGTCAGCCACGGTCCTCCGTGCACACGGCCATTTGACAGCCGTCGTTCGGCTCGCAAACAAAAGGCAAACGCAACTTGGCGCGGACGGTCGATCGTCACAAACAACCCGTACACAGCGAGCCCTAACCAGTGTTGCTTGAAACTCGCACCAGGTCCGGCCTGATAACGGCAAACAACAATAGTAGCCGTTTTGGGGTGAAGGTTAGTGTAGTGAACCAGCAGTGACTAACAAAACGGTGACTAAATAGGGCGTTAAGTGCGACCGAATGCGTCAGAGCGGCATATAATGTGGTTATCATCATCATCATCATCACCTTCATCATCATCATCATCATCATAATTCGCTGAAGGTTTGCGTCTCTGGTGCGGTTTTATAAATAGTTTATTGTTTTTGTTTTGGATGCGATTAAGCGATGGCCACGCACAAATTGTGTATTACAACAAAACGCTCGATAACATTCCAGAATTGATGGCAAGAAAGTTAGTGGTCGATCGATTGCTCAAGAGCGCGCGCGGGCGTTAAATGTTTTGTGTGTGTGTGTGAAACGATTTCATAACTAAAACAAGGGGACACGGTGGGCACTGGTGTAACGACGACGAAGCCAGCTGGATGGACTCAAGCACTTGTCAGGTCCGCGTGTCGTCGGTGAACAGAACAGGCACACAGTACAGACCGACAAGCAGCATACAGACACACACACACACGGCTGGTTAGTCATTACCCGGTCGATGTCGTCACTGCACACATAATCGGGGTAGAGGCACCACAATTCGTCGTCAGCAAATTTCTGCCCGTAACAACCGGCACCGTGTTACGGTTGTGCGAAAAACCGGTTAAAACAATCATTCGACCGACCGGTGGGGTACACAGACACCACCCCTCCGTCACACACGGCCAGCGGCGCCAGCGACATCACCGAGACGCTTGAGTGGAGAGCGGCAGCATGCTATGAAAGAGCGAATCAGCTGCCTACACAACGACCGTGCGCGTTCCGCGGGGAGCTACTTGTTGCTTCTTCTTCTGACCCTCATACATAATTCGCACCCCCTTCCGCCTCCTCCCTCGTCGTGTGTCATGTGTGTTCGTGGACGAGATATTGCGAGCGACGCGTGGAACACCGGCCAGATTCAAAACCGCACAAACGAGCGCGACGAAGCTCTCGCCCCAAAGAGGGCGCAAAAAAGGCGGATCCACCGAAACGCCGACAATGATGACCTTGAGGTGCAGAAACCTTGAACCGGACTTGATAATTTATGCGAGCTGCTGCTGCTGCTAGTGCTGCTGTTGCTTTGATGAGATAGCCGCGTCGTGCCCCGTGGTGTCGACGTTTGAGAAGCATTAAAGCACACCTCTCCCCACCACGGGCGGGCGACAAGAGAAACCCTTGATAAAGGGTAGGGGGAGAGAATGTAGGCAAAGGTTCAAGGTTTCGCACGCTGGTTTAGTGAGCGAGTTTTCGATAGCATTCGATAAAAGCTCCTCCAGAACCGTTGGTGATGTAACCGGTCGCCGTTACGAACTGGAGAAGAGGACCGACACGACCGAGAGACAGTGGGTAAAAGCTGTGAGAGCTGTGGAAGCGAAGGAAAATGTATGAAACGGTAGAAGGCAACCGGGGGAGAGATTAGCTGCTGCCAATGTCCGAGTCGCCATGCGCCCTCGAGGTTATGGAATTAGATAAACAGGAAGTAGGAAGTCACGCAGCGTTTCAAACACAAACACAACGCGCGGTCGTCGGGTTGGAATGGGCGAAGACACTGGCCCAGTTACTCTCTTATTAATACACAATCAATCGAACCGAGTGGTCGAACCGGTTTCGTACGAGGGTTCATATTTTCTTTGCATAATTCATTCATGCCACAAACCATTTGGGTTGATGAAAGGGTTGCTGCTACTAGCCTCCCACCCAACCCGCTAGAAAATATTGTCCCACATTGCTTTGTTCACGGCAGTCGATCGATGGAAGTGTAAGTGTACCCCCCTTTGATACAGAGATAAACATGGCGTGTGCAAGCACCACGCCGCCACCCACCGAGCAACGGCATATGAGCGATGGGCTGACTTGTTCTGCTTCCTAAACCGAGCGGGCGATAAGCGGGAAATAGTCGCCTGGTGCTATCTGCTATCTAATAAAAACCTGCGAGTCTCGGTTTACTTATCGCGCGCTGCCATACGAATGCAACAACCGTGGCCGGCATTAGATGATGTGGACGTACTCTGATACATAGCGCGGTTTAGCGCTGTGTTAGAATATCGCACACTGGTGTGTGTCTTCTTACGCCGTCGAACAGTACGTAGGGGGAACCAGAAGCTTCTTCCAGCTGGCCGTGCAATTGAGCACGACAAGCTAAATGATTGCTCGTACAGGGAAACAAGTGGTTAATTATAGCGTCTTGCAGTTTTTTATTGAGCGATGATAGATTATGAATAGGTTGCGAGCCAGAAATGGGTAACAGAATTTCATAACGCTTCTTTGGGTAGCAGCAGCTACAACTGATACATAAAGCTCTTTCCCATCGTATTACTGATAAGTGGACTCAGTATCATTTTATTTGCAATATTTATCATTCGGTCGTCGCTCACGACGACAATCGCACCGCACCACATGGTGAAAGTGGTTGTTTGCATGGGGATGCGGGGATAAGGGATCCCATTGCGCAATGTAGCGAAGTAGAGAAGAAGATGGATGGAATAAACCGCAAAAGTGCTGCGCCCTATTTTCTGCCCCTCACCCCTGTGAGATACACGAGTTGTTTGTTGCCGGCTTTGCAAAGTAAACGCACCTTTCTTCCACGTTGCTGAAACGAACGCGGTGACATCATTCGCGATAAATGCTGCTAAAGGGTGTTTCGTTTGAACTTTGGCCGGCGTAGGATGAACGTATTTGTTGTTTTTTTTGTTATTGTTACAATTAGAAGTGCGTTGTAATATCTGGATTTAACGAGATGATTGTTTGTATGCATGGAGAGAGTATCTACAACATGTTTTGTAAATATTGCTTACAGAGGTTTTCTGGGGTTCTTAGCAGTTGTGGGACACATGGCAACCTTTTTGGATAAATCCAATAGGAATTTCCAATGATCCTGGAATTTCCAATGACCCTGAAATTTCCAGGAATTTCCAAAAAATGTGCCATAGAGTTCAATTCACCTCGCTTAAAAAAGAGTAAATAAAGAGTCCCACAACAATGAGAACCTCTCAAAATCCCTGTAATTCCATGATCCACAAACAAGCGTCTGAAGATCACTTGGAACCATACTCAGTTGATTATATAGATGCATTGATTTAATTTAACATTTAGATGTGACTTCCTTGTGTTTCTCGAAAAGTTTTAAATGTAATCCAAAATTTATTTTTCGTGAGTGCAGTCAACCCTCGTTAATAGTCGTATAAGAATCAAATAATTTTGATAGCCAAACAGTTAAAATGTTAAACATATATGAAAGTTATGGTTAAGACATGGTCGTTGGATTGTTCAAAGATCTTGCTTTAAAGACATTTTTGCCTCTAAATGTGGGTAGAATTTTCGTTAGCTTTTGCCTTTGTGTCCTTGTTTTCGTGTGACTCTTATTCTTGTAAGTGTAAAAGAGCATTAAACACAGTCTTTAATATTCCTATTTCCTTGATGTTGTAGTTGTTTCAATGTTTAAATAGGGTTTGAACCTATTTCGCCTCGGTCCCTTTCGCCTCTGATAAGTTGTTTTAGGTAACTTAAACCTTGCTACCACAGGTGCATCAGACTTGATCTGGTTAGCCAAATCTATCCTGAAGTTTTCTTGATGTATATGCAATATGTAAAGGTCGTTGACCCGTCATGTGGTGTATACATTTGGACAAACAATAAGGTAACATTGGGTACACCATTAGCCTTTTTGATCAAAAATGAACCATCAATGTTCCTAAAGTAATTACCGGTAATAGCAATTACGCAAATGGTGGCTGATGAGCCAATTAATAAATCATTATAATTAACGATGTCATCCGATAGAACTGTATCAGCAATCACTTGAGCTACTTTGTTTTGATGAGCAACAAGCAAAAGGACTAGAATTAATTGCAATATTTTACAAAATAATTAACGGTGCACGTTTATAAAACAAATCCTCCAAATTTGCACACTCAATTTGAAAGTATTCAGTATTCAGTATTCAAAATTCAAGAATTATTTGTGAAGCAACTTTTGGAATTGATAGCTAGCATAAATGAAGAATTCTGGACGGAAACAATATTCAGAAACACCCTGTTTACGAAGGAGCAATGTAGAAGATCATATGTTTCAAGTTGAAAGTGAATGGTTAAAAAGCAACCAGTGTAGTTCCACATTATGCACAGACATCGCCAAATGTGGAGATCATCAAAAAACTTGCATACATTCCCGTTAAATTGAATGCATATCGAAACGCACCACGCCGAAAGGGATGGTAGCATGAGCAACACACTTTTCCACGCACACGGATGGAAGACAGATTGTGCTCGTGTTGGTAGGACAGCCAGACAAAGGCAAAACTGGCATTCACTCGCTAGCGACTGGGCGACTTTAGGGTCGAGACTCTTTATATTTACACTTTTCTTCCCCATTTTACCCAACCACCGACACCAAGAAGTAGTATGTGTGTGATGGTGTATGGGAAGTTGATGTTCCGCTTTGACGATGCACGAACAGAGCGACGGTGGTATCGGTTTTGTGCCACTTTTCCAGTGGACAATCCGGGCGGTGGTACACACACACTCTCTTTCCTGTTGCAGTTCGCAAACTGCCGATGCCGGCGGTTAATTGTGTCGTTGCAATCCCTTGGCTGCTATTATTAGCCCCCGCAAGAGACAGAGAGAGAGCAAGTGAATGTGACCGAAAGACATTCGGTCACAGTGTGGAAGGGCCAATCGGCTGCTTGAAGTGATTGTTTCGCTTCGGCTTGCGTTGGAAGACGTGCAGAGGGCAACTTGTTGCCTAAGAAATTATTCTTTTCGATATATCTTTTCGTGAGTAAGAGATTCGTGAAGGTTTCACTACATTTAATCCATCGAGCGTTCCCATACCCTATTAAAGAGTTATTAAAATGCTCAACACTTTACGTGCTTAACGTAATTTTGCTTCGTCTTTTTGACCCCCTTTTCAGCAACCCACGTCGACGACCGACCCACCTATGAGAGGGGAGGCCGACAAGCTAAAGCACAAGGCCAAGAACTTCCTTCGCACGCTGGGCGCATGCGGAGCCGGTAGTGCAACGCCGAGCCACGCCAAAAGGATGGACGCGCAGACGAAGCAGAACCTGCTGGAGCGGCGCAAGGCACGCTCGCTGCTGAAAACGGTCATCAACGTGGGGCACAAGTTTCTCGTCCTGCTCGTCCGATGGTTGTCGCGCACGATCTACGGCGAGCACGGCAAGCGGATGCCACCGATCACCAACCTCATACTGATGGAGTCGGCCACCTCGCTCGCGACCAAAATTCGCACACGCAAGGTAAAGGGTGTTAAGCGAAGCTTCGCCACAAAGTGTCTTATGAGCCTAATTACCTTTTAACCTCCCCACCACAGCTTACAAGCGTGGAAGTAACGCAAGCCTTCATTGACCGGTGCCGGGAGGTGAACCCGCTGCTCAACTGTGTCGTGGACGAGCGGTTCGAGGCGGCCCTGAAGGATGCCGAGCGGGCCGACAAGCTGATCGCTTCCGGCACGATGACCGTCGAGCAGCTGGAGCGCGAAAAACCGTTCCTCGGCGTACCGATCTCGACCAAGGACTGCATACGGGTGGAAGGTACGGGAAGGCACCACACAGGAGTGGGTCGTAGTGTCGCAGGGAAATTAACTCTCTCAACCCCCATTTTGCCACAGGTCTGCTGCACACGTCCGGCATCTGGAACCGGCGGAACATACGCGGCGACAAGGACGCCCGGGCAATGGAGCTGATGCGGCGTGCCGGTGCCATACCCTTTGCCCTCACGAACGTGTCCGAGTGTTGCATGTGGTGCGTAGTGGCTTTCTCAAACATTATGACTTCTTTAACTTCGACTTTGTTGTATTTTTGCGACAGGTGGGAAAGCGTCAACACCATTCACGGCCGCTCGCGAAACCCTTACGATGCGAATCGTATCGTAGGTGGATCGAGCGGTGGCGAGGGATGCATACAGGCGGCGGCCGCTTCTCCGTTCGGGCTCGGGTCCGACATCGGTGGTTCGATACGCATGCCCGCCTTCTTCAACGGCATCTTTGGCCATAAGCCGACCAAGTTTGTCGTCTCGAACGAGGGCCAGTACCCGGTGGCGCTGTCAGAGGAGCAAAACTCATTCCTAGGTACGATAAGATATATTACATTGCCCGTTTTTTTTATTAGCCGACCCCAAAGCATCAAAGGTCGTTTACAGCCCGCTGCGTTGGTGCTGAAGTGCACTCAGCTGTAGGTTTAACGACACTATATCGGTGTAAAGATAAGGAGGGGCGATTCAATCACGATGGAATGACGATGCGTAAATTGACAATTTCCCTTCCCTTTCTTTCCCAGGCATCGGTCCAATGTGTCGCTACGCAACCGATTTGAAACCGATGCTGCGCATCATTGCGGACGAGAACGCACCGAAGCTGCGCCTGGACGAGCCGGTTGATCTGAAGCAGGTTAAGTTCTTCTACCAAATCAACGACGGTGGCGCCCACCTGGTCTCGCCCGTCGATCTGGACATACGGGACGCGATGGAGAAGGTGATGGCACACTTCCGCGCGACGGTCAAGGCGGAGGTGAAGAAGGTGTACCTGGACAAGCTGCGCAAGTCGGCCCCGATGTGGCTGGCGAACATGAAAACCCCGTCCAAGGTGGGCTTCGACTCGCAGCTCGCCAATCTCGAGGGCGCCATCAATCCCTGGCTCGAGCTGGCCAAGTGGCCGCTGCGCATGTCGAACCACACGCTGATCGGCATACTGACCGCGCTGACCGAGCGGGGAGGGGTCAAGTACGGCTCGGCCGAGTACCACCACTACGTGCAGCAGAAGCAGGAGCTGGTGAGCGAGTTCCGCGACATGCTCGGCGAGAATGGGGTGTTTATCTATCCGACCCACCCGACGGTAGCGCCGTACCACAACGAGCCGCTGATCCGGGCGCTTAACTTTAGCTACACCGCCATCATTAACGTGCTGGGGCTGCCGGCCACGGCCGTACCGCTCGGGCTGGGCCGCGAGGGGCTGCCGGTGGGGCTGCAGGTGGTGGCGGGCGTCAACCAGGACCGGCTGTGTTTGGCGGTCGCCTGCGAACTGGAACGTGCCTTCGGCGGGTGGGTTGCGCCGGAGGTGAAAGCGTAGACTGTGTATTTCTTTACATACTTAAGGAAATCTATTGCAATTTAAACATACAAAACAAAAACAAAACAACACGGGACTGGATGTGCAAAGCCCGCAAGCACGACGACACGGCACACGTGCGCGCGGGTGCTGCCGACCTGGTTTTGCTTGCTCGAGCAAACAAAACACGTTGGTTGTTCCAATTAAAACGAACAAGAGTATAAGAAGGGTACAGAGACAGTGCGTTATTTTCGGGCAGAGGGACGTGATTTTGTCTGTTTTTTGGATTGATCTATACCGCAAGGAAATGTTTTATCGTATGGGATGAAAATAAATTCTACAAATTGAAAAAAAAAGCATTCGCCTATTGGGTGCACCATGGTGTGGTTGTATATTTTGCAAAGAAAATTATAATATTTATATTATTTTTTAGAGTGTAGAAACTCGAAAGCATGCATAATAAAGCAGCATGTTTCATGAAACGGTTTACAAAACAGAGAGCATATTGGAAAAATATTTGGATTTTTTAATATATTTCTTTATTGTAGAAAACTATACGGGCGCTATAGTAAACGCTTTGCGCCACGCTATGCAGCAGATCAGTGGTTGAAATAAATAGTAAAAATACTAACACGCTACGCTTGAATAGGGAACCGAATTTTTAAAATCAAAATGTGCTATTCAAACACGCTTCCCCTTTACTGGTTGTTAAGGTTGAAGACAGAACAAAATCGCATCGTGCAAGATCGTGCACATAAAAATACCCCTAACACGCTACAGCCAAACGTTGTGCAATGGAAAACGAAACGGGCGCTCGGGAACGACCAACCAATCGCGCTATAAATCTCTTTCAGCCCTCAACACGAGAAGAAACAACCATTTTACTGCACCGGTAACATCATGTGACCGATTGGCGGAAATGCCGACTTTCGGTTACTTAATTCTACCGCCCAGCGCTAAAATGATGCCGAGCAGCTCCTCCCGCTTCGACCGTATCACATCGTACCGGGCACTGCGGACGCCCTCGATCCGGCCGCTCTTGCGTATCTGCTGCGCGACCGCATCGACCGTGCACAGCACGTGCACGCCGCAGTCGTACCCGTTGCTCTGCTGCAAACAGTCGCCGGTGCGTAGCAGCGCGTCCGGGCAGTGCAGGGCGCGCTTCAGCACCGCCACCAGCTGGCGCGCGTACTCCGCGTTCGCGTTGCGCGACGAGTCAAAGTGGTAGAACGCTTGCTCCGGGCGGGAAAACACCAGCAAACTCCAGTGGGAACCGCCGGCCCGGTCCGCCGCCTGGTTGTCGTTCAGCGCGAAAAACACAAACGTTCGCTGGTGGGCCCGCAGCGGCTCGAGAAATATGCCCACCTCGTCCTGCGCCACCATCCGGATGCACTGGGTCACCTCCGGGCTGACGAACAGCAGGTCGTGCTCGTTCTCAAAGATGTGCTTCTCCAGGTACTCGAAGTAGAAGGAGATGATCTGATCGTTCAGCCAGTACGGACCCTTGAGCAGATCGACGTCCGACAGGCGCAGGCAGGACTCGTGGTAGCTGAGCGCCACTTCGTCGTGCCGGTGGTGGGAAGACATCTCTGTGTCGGCGTCGGGGTAAATAGAGAAGGAGCGAGCGAGTATCTGTCTCTATTCCACAGCCTACAGGCACAGGTCACGGTAGCAGGTCCCGGCAGGAAGCAGAAGCCCGTTTGGCCACACAATTTGTTACGAATATGGTGCGAAATTTTTCTTCACCTCCTGACACTTGGCGGTGTTCCAAAACAGATCAAAACAAACACCCCACGACGACGATGTCATAACAATCACGGCACAGTGCGTGTGACAGTTCGCGTCGGCAGGGAGGAAAAATATTTTTACGTAAAATTGTGCAAAACACTTACCCCGTTTTTTCTGAGGCAAACTTTCGATAATTGATAGCACTAAACACTAGGTTGTACACACACGAATATTTCACTGCCGACACACGCTAGCAAACGCACGCAATGCACATGAGTACGCGAAAAGAGCGCGTAGAAAACGGATAAGAATTGCGAATGTGTTTTCATCAAATCAATGCCCGTGCTGTTTTGAACAGTGTGCACCGCGAGGGACACACGAAATGACAGGTAAGGCGGGTTTGTTTTTAACGAATGTTTGAATAGTGTATTTTTAACGAAAGAATTTTAAATTAATACTAAACCACTGAATAAAAAAAGAGTGGTGCAAACAACACACTCATAAGCCCCTATTTTAATATATTTGTGGTAAAAGCTATTCGTTAAATATTTGAAATTATTTGAATTTTCTAAAACGGTTGAATGGCACGTAGAAGATTATTTGATGTAACTGCGTTTTTCTGATATCTCCATCCAATTTTCATGTACTATAATTTGTTTGTGTGACATTCAATTTGAGTATTAATACGGCTAGCTAATGAAGTTACTTATATTAATGTAAATTCACAGGGATTTTCTCGTAGACAATATTATCCTTTATTTTATTTATTTATGTTTCAAAATAATCTGTACCTAAATACAGCGCTAACGCTATGTCTGATTAACAAATTTCTTTTTTTACTAAGTATTATTCTAGAAATATGTTTTCATTTTTAACACTAGGTATTCTGCAAATAGTCTGAACATTTTTATAAATGAATGTGCCTTTTCGGATATCAAACATCCTCGTTCTGAAATAATAATAGACTTGAAGATTCACTGTAGCAAAGGAAAATAAAACATCTTCCTAATCATACGTTCTCTTACGAATCCTTCTTGGCCATGTTCGAGAGGAGAATTTTCATAATGAATTTTTGCGCTATATGCGTTGGAAGACAATGGAGGAGCCGATACAACGACGAGCTGTGCTACGATCTTATAGCTCGTTTGTACTATACCAATGACCCTCTGTGCTATTAAGCTATTAAATTACAAATATGTTTAATAGCTGTTTTAGAATCCATGACATGACATTTAGATCCATTACGTTACCAGAATAAATCGCAACTCTGAGAAACGTCTTTCACAGCATAGCATAGTTTCATGTATAAGAATAACTATTGAATATATGCCATTGAAATCAGATACAATAGAAAGAACAAATATTTAGATTTAAAAAAAAATACAAGGACAAATATGGCAGGTTCTTGTTTGTCTTGTTATATGATATCTTCATGCTTTAACGTAGAGTCTACTACTCACAATACTTTCCCATCTGTTAGTATTACCCGAAGTAGAGCATTAGTTGCGTAAGCATTTGCAACACTTGCGTTTCACTAGCAGTGAGTGAAAGAGGTCATCGCTATTTCAATCAGTAAACCACTTCCGATAGGTAGCGTCCTCCAGATGGCTGCACCTAGTATTGTTTAAATTTACGCACAAATCAAATCGGCTTTCCATCTATGCGATTAGCAGCACCTCTATCTCTCGCTCTCCTAGTACACGCATGATCCTTAACCTAAATCTATCAGATGGCGATCGGCGAAGTAGCTTATGTGCGCTTTTTTTTTTAAATCATCCCATATTTTGATGTTTGTCTTATGATCAGTTGTTTTGGGACTTCATTCTAGACCGGTTATAACCGGTACACGAGCAGAAAGGGAATCAAGCCACTATCGTGCTGGTAGTGCAGTTTTTGCTTGATGTTTGCAAACCGCTCTAGACGAAAGGTTATCACGGCCACTCTGAAAGGGCGATGCGAACCATGAATTACGCGATGAACAGAAAGCATTACTATACGTGGCTAACCGTTCCATTATGGTGTGTGAAGAGTTCTAAGCATAAAATTATAGTGCGACAGTAGTGCAATCGATGATAAGATTGCACGCACGCGCTTTATCACAAAACTAATGTTGTTGATCGACACGTTTGCGAGTGGGGAGCATTTTTTATTGCATTTATGTGTTATTTTGCAGGGTTTTTTCGAATTGTTTTCGCTAACCTGACCTCGGGGCTGCTCGTGCCGCCCATTGCACACGATTTGCACTAAATTAAAACCAGTGCGGACGTGAGAGTTCAGTGCGTGACCCTTTTGCCTCCATTTGCATTGTACTATGGAATCAACAAAACCTTTTTGCTTCTTCCTCCTGGTGTTCTGGAAGATGTTACGTCTAATGGCAATAGGGATGGAAGCCGATCCGACGAATGAGCAAACATTGCACAAATACACTGCTCCCGCTCGAAACTGATAACAGCCCTATTGTATGTATGTATGTAATGTATTGTGATCTGTCCAGGGCGCGGATCCTCCGATCCATCCCTGTCTCGATCCATTCTGCACCCGGCAGGGGCTTCTTTCGATGATAACCTCCGCCCGTCCGACTACGGAACTTGGGAACCATCCGCATTGATAAGGGTGTCGGGTATTGCGCGTGTCGGTGTGTGTGCCCGGTGGCCCCCGATCTGTTTTGCTGTGGCTGTGTGCATCATCCGGATTCGATCATAAAAGCCGACCCGGACCAACAGAAACTTTCCAGTCGTTGCTCGTTCATCGATCGTTACGACCAGAGTCACATTTTGCCTCAGCGCATATGAAATCCGCTCCGATTCCGTGCAAGTAATTGCCTGTCTGCGTGTGTGTGTGTGTTTGAGTAGTCGTGCGCAAAGACATTGATGTCAATGTGTTGTGAACGCCAGTGTGTAGATGCCAGTGTGTGACTTCCCGTGACCCGAAAGACCTGCAGGGCTGCTTTCGACGCATCGTATCTGTGATTTAGGAGGCGGAAAAACAAGTGTCCATTCTGGGACCACGTGGTTTTGCGCTCGGTAGTTGGGGTTTCCACATTTTCCGGACCTCTCAATAAGTGAACTGCTCCTGCTTGTGATTTTTACTCTACAGTGATAAAGAGTGCCCCGTACTTCGTTCATCGTTTCCGAGCCCTGAACTCGTCCACCCGTGGCCTCCGGGAACTGAATGGTTAGAGAGCAACGGTGTAGCGGAGGCAGTGTGAATTATTTCCAGCTTTTCAGCTCGTTCAGTTTGGTGACCACATTGTTCGACCTTTACGAAGGTACGTGATATCAAACCTGCGTGCGATCGTGAGCGATCCTCGAAGCTTGATTACGATGGCGATTTAATGGTGCCCATGTACGACTCTCCTTCTCCTTAGATTGCAGCAGTATGGCCTGTCTTCCTCAGTCAGCGTTCGCCGTGCACAAGATCAGGCAGGCACAGAACGAGAAAGATCTCACCGTTGCACGCATGACAGGTGACAAGCAAGGTCCGAGATATTTGAACAAGAATAGTAAGTCCCATCTCCTCCGAGATGACTCACTGCCCACTGTGATCTAGCATGATCGTAGCGCACAAATCGCTTTACCTCTCCGCTTTCGCTCCACTCCGCAGCTCTCGATCTGACGCCGGTCAAGTATAATGGCAAGCTGATGAACAGCATCTGGGGTCTGTACAATCGCTACTCGCCCCATAACTTCAAGAAGAACAATGGATCGTTCGGTGGTTTCTTTGGCATGCAACAGCCGTGAGTATTCTTGCGATGCGTTTGTGTTGGCCTGGTTTACTAAAATGATTTTTGCATGCCTGTTTCCTTTCCGGTAGATTTGCTGTTGCATGCTCTCCGATGGAGAAAGAACTACCGGTACCCAATCCAGCCGACCAGAATTAGATTGGATTATGATATGTAGCCGATTCTCGCTGTTTTCTAGACTAATAGTGTGTAGAATCCTAAATGTGATTTAGATTGGAAATAATAAAAGATTTATTCTTTATTTTTTAAACCTGAAGTCTTGACTGTTGCTGTCGGAGTATTTGTTTGAAATGGCCTGTACCATCGCCAAACATGATTGAACACTTGAGACTTGTGGTCTGATCGGCTCAAAACAACAATTCGCAAGTATTTTGATTACAGATTTCGAGCTAAAATAAGAAAAGAACGGTTGATCTTCGACCTCGACGTTCAAGGACATCGGAGCATAAGTAAAGCTAGCTCTACTGATAATGAGAGTATGAAGAGTGACACAACAATAGAGGTAATGCAAATAAAATGTTTTGCAGCTGGAAGACTCATGCTCGGATACGTTGCATTTTTTGTTGGAGGTCGTTAGCGTATCTTTTGGACTTTGGATTTTGCATGACATGTATAAAATGCATAAATGTTCCAAAAAGTTTTTGGAATTATTTGGAACATTTCTAACATGTTGTAGTAACGCATTTTATTTTTTATTCTTTAAATGATTTAAATACTAACGCAAAATAATATGGAAATCATTCTTCAAATGAATGTGAAACATATTTCCCTCAATTGAAATGGTAAAGTGTTACTTTGAAAGCATAGGCAGAATGTTTTGGAACGCCTAAATACAGGCAAAATCTGACTTGAAAGAAACGGAATGCTTTGAATAGAGCATAGCCAAGATATTCTTTTTTTCTATTTTGTGAGAAACGGTGTTTTCTCCTCTATTTGCTCAAACTTATGGTTGAAGGTCCTAACTCAACTAACCATTTTACAGTCTTTCCCCGAGGTACCCGAATTATGCGTTCTCATTTCCAGGAAATTCCAGTTCGTCGAATATCATATTTTTTAAGCCAAAAAACTAACTCACAAATAGTTATTTTTGATTTAATTTTCAACTATATGCTCTAAATCAAATATCTAATGCAATTTGTGTAGAAAATATGGTTGGCTCTGCCTTTTCAGTGATTTCAAAATATAAGCAAAAACACCAATTTATTTTGCATTCGACAATTGTTGGAGAAAATTGTCCCGTTTTGACAAATATACTGTCAACATTAAAAACTTGCCTAACTTGAATAACTTGAGTAACTTAAGAGTCACGTAACTCAGGGAAAGCCTATATAGCAATATTAAATTTATTCATGTACAAAATCACAAACAATTTTTTGTAACACTAAAATAACTCAAAATAAAGTATCAAAAAATCAAAGTTTACCTAGAATTTGAACATTGAATTCGAAGAAGGAATAGAAAAGAATATCATAAACCGGGTTTTTGCTCCATTTCTCTGCACAGCGCCATCTTGTAGACAATAGCATTAGTAAGAGTCAGTTTATCGCAATATACTAGCAATTTATGCTATAAACCAAAAAACCACACGTCAAAATTAGTGAAGAAATCGTTAACATTAGCTGAACATGTTCGCAATCGCCTTTTGATTTTGGTACTTTTAAATTCATTTTCATTTAGAATATTTACCTACATTTTCAACTATAATTGCAAACAACGTTTTGATTGTATTTGTGGGATGTCGTTTACATCCGCCCGTCGCAAGTGAGTTCTGCTTGATTGATCTTCTCACTGCTGAGGGTGAAAACCAAACTCACTATCCTCTCACTGCGAGCGATACGCCAATAAGGGTGAGGGTGGAAAATTATCATAACGCACCACACACACACACACACACACACCCACCCTCCTACACGCCAATAGAGAGGGAGAGAGAATGAATTAGCATTTATAGTGTTCGCAGGCGCGCGCTCGCGTGTGTGTGTGCGTGGTGTGTAGCGGGTGGAAAGAGATACAACGATGCAATAGGGGTTGGAAAACGTCGCTAACACACCAACACCCGCGAGCGTGCAGGGAGAACACTTGCGCTGAGAACAGCCGTGGTTGAATCTCCCGGGAGGGTGTGTGCGAGAGCACACAGCTACGGATATGGTAGAAAATTCTGAGCAGGAGCACCGTGGGTAACCGTTTTTTCCAAACTCCCGTCCCGATGTAGGGGGTGGATTTGCCAGTTTCGATTTGCTTCTAGGTGAACGAACACCAGCGCAGTATAGTCGGTGCGAGTGTTACGCGTGGTTTCTGCTCTGGCTCTGTTTGGTGGTGTGATAAAGTAAGATTAGTAAACGGCACACTCGCACGGTTTGTGGCATTGTTTGATTGCAAATTGCCTGCAGCGGTGTGACACGTTTGTTGTGCTGATAGTGCCGTGTGTGGGGGTTGGTGCGCTCGTGCTAGTGCAGTGAAGTGTGCAAATTAGAGCTCTAGTTTACACCACAGAAACGACCCAAACGAAGCAAATCGTTCCAAGATGGATATCGGAGGAGCATATGGTGGTGGTAAAGCCGGAGGTGCATTCGATCCGATTGCATTCGTACAGCGCCCGACGGTTATATTGCGTGCCGTTTGCTGGGTTAGTATTCTTGCAGGCGAACAGTGGAATTGTATTCCGTTTCCGACCAAGAAGGACACCCTCTTCAAGAAGTATCTCCAGTGTGTGCTTGTGTGTGCGTGTGTGTATTGATGAAAAATTCGTTCCATTCTTTTTTGTTCCCCTCCTCGGTCCTCGATGTAGGACATTAGCAACCTTTTCCCTACGGTTGGGTTATGGGACGAAAATCGATTTTCCTGGTAGTGGCTTTCGGTGGCTCCGTGCTGGTTTCTCTCACGCGTGTTTTGCGTTCACGCCTGCTCATTCTCAGACGGTTGGCCGTCTCTCACCGCGGAGCCCGACTCTCCCACGAAATCGGGATCGACACGAATTTCTTGTGTGTGTGTGTACGTTTACCATCAAACTGCAGCGATGGAGAATGGCATTTTCCCAGTTTCCCAGCATAATACGCATCGGGGAGGAATCACGTTTTGGAAGGGAAATGAAAAGACATAAGATTAATTATAACCTCCACTCAATCGATCGCCGATGGTGAACTTCTTTTCAATCAGAATTATTATAATATTCAGTTATTTGCTTCACTCCATGCTGTGCTGTTGCTGTTGTAGAGCGCACTGACATCATGCTGTCCTTTAGGCAGGCCGGAGTTGTCGTGATTAATTACCATTAATCGAGCATTAAACTCTCATCCTTGCAGTGTGTTTTTCGCTCGTGCCCACGTTTACATAACATTTCATTTCACAGGCCCACCACACCAAAACCTGTCCTATTTCCATACACATCGGCACATCCGAACATCCAGCGCTTGCACGAATGGTTCTCTGCTGCGGCTGACAGTAATGCTGTCGCTCTTTGAAAGCCGTTCCTTTTGTTGTTGTTGTTGTTGTTGTTATCGCGGGGGAAGCCTTGAGCGCTGTGACATAATAATGTGGCCAAGCACGGGTGTCAATGGCGCGAGTCTCACAGCTCACCGCAGAGCATTTCAACTGGTGTGAAGAGGAGAAAACAACGTTACACACGCACACATGAAAATAGAGCAAAAAGAAGAAGTAAAAAAAGCGTAATCATTCGCGTGGAAAGCTCTTCTTGGAATGTTTGAAGAATTTCCCGAAGTTGTTCGCACTTCCTTCACTCCCTTGCCTTTCGCAGAGTTCGCCTCCCGCGTCATGTGATTGTGCTGATGCCCTTCTTCAATGCTCTGGGATGAGGTGGGTGATGGTGGGGATGGGAAAGCGAAACGGTTAGAATTCGATTCGAGGTCTGCTGTGTGGTCTATGTAGACAGGGCATACCAGCGTTGCCTCGCGTACCCCAGCCCAGCGCGTTGATGAGAGGATGCGTGAGATGCTAGTATTACTGCCAACTGCTGCATGCACGAGCCACATTCATCTTGGCTCCATTGGCATTCGACTGTCCTCTTCACCACCCTACGCCACCGGCATGGAGGTTGATGGGAGTT
This sequence comes from Anopheles arabiensis, assembly GCF_016920715.1. Taxonomy (NCBI): domain Eukaryota; kingdom Metazoa; phylum Arthropoda; class Insecta; order Diptera; family Culicidae; genus Anopheles; species Anopheles arabiensis. The sequence continues at coordinate 74,963,011 of NC_053518.1, forward strand.
TTATTGATTTGGGATGAGGGTTTTTTTGTTTTTGCGTGGTTTGGTTCCTGTGTGTATTGGGGCCGAGACACCAATTCGTGGTACGAGAAGATCGTGCTAAAAGTGACGGGTCCATTATTAACATTCAGCATCTTGTCACGTCACCCAGCAGCATGTGACTGGCTGTAAGGTAATACAAATTTTGGAGTGGATTTAAGATGGAATGCTTGTATATAAGAGAGCTTAATAATAGTGTTACACTCCTTCATTTTAATGTGCTTTGAGTTATGAAAATATAATAGAGGTAAACTCATGTATTTTTTACATACGAAGCAATCAATTCCACTGGTTTCAAACCTCGATTCACTGTAGGAAGCGGTCAGCAGCGAGAATAATCTAAGTTTAATTATTCAACCAAAGGCTCAGAAGCTTATCTCAAGCACCCCAACACCCTTCAAATGGGGATCGAATGGTGATAAAATAACTTTAAAAGCTTCGAACACTTCCCAGTTTCCATGTCTCTGTCCCATCCATCCATCCACTGCCATCAAAAAAGGGTCGAACTTCGTCTCGTCGAACCTACGGAGCAGAGCTAACGAGCGGATAGAGAAAATATCGATTCGAAAGTGTCATCAGGATTCATCTCCCACTTAGCTTAAGTGCTGGTTCGGTTCACCTGACCCGCAAAAAAAAAGCTCACCACTTAAGACCGTGCACGCTGTTTCCACATTTTGATGTTTTTGTTCACTCAACAAATATTCCATTTCCTTCATTACACCGAACGCTCTCATTAACACACTTGATGCATTTTTTCGGTACGGCGACAACGACGACCGACCGACCGACGGGTCTCCCTCTTCCAGCTGTTTGCCATCATCGTGTTCGGCTGCATATCGTCCGAGGGATGGCGGGAGGAGGCGAACGGCAAGGAGTATTGCATAATTAATCGCGACGGCAACGCTTGCAACTATGCGGTCGGTATCGGTGTGATCGCTTTCCTTGCCGCGATGGGCTTCATCGCGGGCGAGTACCTGTTCGAGCAGATGTCGTCGGTCAAGACGAGAAAGCACTACGTGCTGGCCGATCTGGGCTTTTCCGGTAAGCAAAATTGGATTTTTTAATTTTTTTTTTAGTAACTTTGACGATATAATAAAGCAGCTATAGATCTGCATTGATTGTACGCTTTGATGATGTCATCGTGATAGATCATATTACAGTATTAGTGCACGTCAGTGCGGATGAGTAAATAGAGCAATCGGGAAGACGCATGTCATTAGAGACAAGGTCGTTGACAGTTCGAATCTCAGCTGAAACGAGCGAGCGTGTGTGTGTATAGCAGCTTTTATTTCAATTTTCAATAATCATCTTTTCCCATCGGCAGCGTTCTGGTCATTCCTGTTCTTTATCGGTTTCTGCTACCTCACCAACCAGTGGGGCAAGGCGGACGATCCACCGAACGGCGAGGGTGTGAACAATGTGCAGGCTTCCATCGTGTTCTCGTTCTTCTCCATCTTCACCTGGGCCGGGTGTGCGTACTTTGCGTTTCTCCGCTTCAAGGCCGGCGTTGATCCGTCGTTCTCCTCGACGTACGAGTCTGATCCGAGCGCTGCCCAGCAGTACGCCGCCTATCCGGCCTCGAACGAGAACGATCAGTTCCAGGAGGCACCGTTCTCCGGCCAACAGCAGCAGCAGCAGCAACAACAGCGAGGTATGTACACAGGTTGGTGTTATGGTCGGGCTACACATTTTACCACTTTATGTACCACTCATCCACAAAACTCTGTTGGTGTGTATCTTTTCAGCAGACTACTCGCAGCCCACGTACTAAGTAAGCTGATTTTGATGTTATTCCCTACGTAACCAGATGGCTTTACAGTGAAGAAAAAATCCTATGGTTCGATTTGATTACTTTCGCAAAGAACAACTGTTGCTCCTTGTGGTGGATGGAGCTGACATTAAATTGTACCTAAGTTTAACGATTCGATCGCTAGAATCACATATTTCCATGGATCATTCCCGATTGGAAAGAGTAACTATGTTTTAGTTTGTTTTAAATTGGTTTCCCAAAAAAATACTTCAAACTAGTCACATTGCAAATGCCACTTAACGAAACTAAGAACCAAAAGTTAATACTAATATACAAAGACATACTACAAATAGGATAGAGCACCTCTGAATCTAACGCGTTAATTTGGACATTTGGGAATGCCTGCCCCGATGGCTTAATAGTGGCAAACCGAAACCTTAGGCCACCTTCCAATGAAAGGTGCGGAATGGAATAAGGTGTAGAACAACTCAAAGTATATGTTACCAAAGAGTATTGGCATCACTGCAAAACACATACACATACACTGCACACACATACAGTCATGTGGCGTGATTTTGTTAATAGAACAAAATCTGGATCTAGATCATGTTTGTAGCTATTGTAGTCTGGATGTATTTATCTCTTTGGCATTTCAACGTCGCTAGCGTCGCGTCAAACGTCTAGCATTGCCAATCGTGTGAGATCCGACATGACGACATGTTGATAACAGTTGGAACTAGTTGACTGCTGGAAGAATTTAAACAAACCAAAATGATTATTGTAGAACAAGAAAAACAAAAGACGATGTCTTTTCAACCTACTCGTTTCATAATCGCAACCACAAAGGAGATCGATAAGCCTTCCGAATGGAGCAAATACAGAAAGCCGATATGGCGACCTAACTTTCGAGCGGCATTTAAGTAGTGAAAAGAAGATGTTCAACATTCGATTAGTGATTATGTACGCAACCAAGGATATAGATAATGCTTACCATCAAAGCAAATTTCGTTTAGCGGGCTACAGTTGGCAAATAACAATATTTATGGAAGTATATTTTTAATCAAATTATTTATTTACCTATTTTATAGCTGTTGACGATCAATCGCAGAGGATCGCTGTCGTTCGATCTTTACACTCGTAGGATTCTATTTGGTGCGAAGAGGCGTACTATTTTTAGTTCGCCTGCCATTGCTAAAGATGTCAAGTCCTGCACAGGCAAATACTCCCCATGTCGTATGATAATGAGATAAAACGAAGCATCAAAGGATCAAAGCTTGGCAAATAGAATCAGTCATATCGAATCTCAATCTCTTGCCCACCTTCATTGATTCGGTCAAGTACAATCGACAGTGCTTCGTAATGTTTGGTTACGATAGTTCAAACTGATACTGAATTCAGATACCAAGAAAGCTTAAATCAGGTTTTGAGAACAGGAAAACTGAAACGTAAAATGGAAACCTTTGTCGAGAGAATATTTAATACAAGCTGCAACGAGTGCGAAAAGTACCACAAAAACCATTAAATCCAACCATAATTTTTAAATGCTTAAAGTACCGAATGTGGTTAAATCTTATGAATGCTGTTTCATTACATAACACACAAAATACACACACACTCACACGATCAAAAAATACACTCACATAGTTGTAACGCAACAATCATAAATATTCAAACATAAAGCAAACCAAGTATGAAAACGATTGCAGGAGAAGAGCGACTTTGCGACTGGATTCGCAAAAACAACGTTTGAAAACAAAAACATTTGTAATTTTGGAATGGTATCAAGGCGCTTCCTCTCCAGCAGCAGGGACCCATACCTGAACAGACAAAACACACCCTTACACGTACACGCGTTTTTGGGAGAGAAGGTGGAACAATATCGATGCTCATTGGTCAAAAAGAAAGTAAATACACATTCACACATTCGTTGCTAAAGGAAATAATTATCGATAATAACAAAGCAAAACAAAAAAATCTATACAAATGAAAACATAAATCGGATGTACACATAATAAAATACGAATGAAGTATGAAGAAAGACATGTGAAGAAAGAAAGAAAGAAAGAAACTGTGTGTGTTCTGTAGCTGATATCTAAAGAAAACGTTACGAGGATATGATTAGAACAAATCGAAAACATAAGAAGAAGAGAAGGAAAAACAACGGAAACTAATACTTAGATCAACCAACAAGCAAACCAGTTTGAATGTAATAAGGAAATTACCATCACACACGATTAAACGCCCAAACTTATTTATTCCATCCTATTTTAATTAGCAGAACCTACTGACAGAGGCTGGAAAAGGGAAGTGGCAACGTTGGCTTATGTGCGGCTACATCGCCTACCTTAAGTTCTTTATTAACACGCAACCAAAGTAACGAATAAAATAAAAGAGAGGACAAAAAAAAACAAAACAATGTTATAAATATACATCGTGCACTATTTATATATGAATACAAGTTTCACGAAAGCTGAAAGCTATAAGAGAAAATTTAGAGAAGAATGGTACTGTTAAATGAAACAAAAAAAGAATAAAGGGAGAAAATAGTAACACTACTTTGAACACCTAAACAGAAACATTGACAAATACACGTACGTTACCGTTGAACAGAGAGAAATGACGAGAAAGGGGAGGGAAAGATGGTATAGTGAATGGAAAATATCCGATACACAAAACGTAAGAAAGAAAACAAATCGATATATTTACTTGCTGGTTGCATTGTAGTGAGCATTATTCGTTTACGTTGTTATAAAAGTGTGCGAAACCTATTGTAAATAGAAACAATAAGGAGAAGACGAAAAAAAACAGTACAGCTAGTACGGGCTAGTACAGGTAATTGGAACACAGCAAAGTACTGTATGCTAATGGCAAAAACAGCAAACAGAGTATAAACGATATATTAACGCTGCAAACAATATTTCCTTTCTGCAGGCATAGATTGTGATAGTTTCCTTAATATAATAATTTTCAAGCTATAACTTAATTTAATTGTTTGTTCAGAAAAGGAGCTTTTTAATACATAGTACCTAAACCTACTCTGTACGATGTTTTTTGTTTTTTTATGCTTTATAAATAACCAATCAAACTAAAATAATTTAAATTACAAGCGCTTCTTCTAGCGATTAAGATGACTAACGCGTTTGTGTAATAACAGCAAACGAAGCATTAGTTACACTTACCCGAACAACTAGATTCGTTTAATTTTCCAACTTCAATAGCAAAAGCAAAATAAAGGAAAGTATTGATGGAAATGTAAAGGATGTGGAATTTACGTTAATAAAAGTACTACGAAAAATAATACACATGTCCGGGTGCGAGAATGATTTGTCTCAGTGTATTGTGCCGTGTCTTGTGTGCGACATTTTATGCTTATATTGATGTATATTTATTTTTACTCTTCTTTTTGGCTGCAGTCGAGGAAGTAAGACAATGCGGTGACATACATTAACTCCTACATTGATTATTGGGTTTTGTTTCATCACACAAGTTGGGCCGTTGACGGATTGGATTTGGATATATTCAAGTAGAAAGTGATCAAATTTGTCAAATTGTTGTCTCTGACTTTTGTCGCTTGCTTAATGGTGTCAATTAACAATTTCATTTAGTATTCGAATGACAAAACAGCACTGCTCCGCAAAATTCAGCGATGATGATGGTAAGCCCAACCTCTTACTCCGACACAGCTTTGAGAAGGACGATAGTATCTTTCTAATAAGATTCTTCAAAATGCTACCATTGTTTTGAAAAATTAGTGCGAGTATCTTATAATTAAAAAGTAGTAATGGCAACATTTAAAATAATTCACCAGGCCATACTCACCCACAAGACGACCAATAAACCGCATTTTAACGTTTAAATACACCGTATTTTGAATATAGCATCCAGGGGATCGTAATATACGCAGAAATACGTTAGTTTTACCAACAAAAACCATTTCCCTAGTATCCATTACGTAGCTCGTCAAGAACCAAATACCTGTTCCATCGTATGCGCATCAACAGGTGGTTCCCTGGATCTACATAACGAAACTATTAAAATGATGCAAATAAGTTTCGTTTGGTTTTCCTGAAAAGAGTAATAGATAAAATTAATGATATTAAATTAAATAATAAAAGAAACTCTCTTCGAAATAAGCAAACTACAAGGCATCTGTTCCATTCAACGATGATTAAAAATTCGTAAGCAAACATACTGATCGTTTCACTTTGAACATTTAGCTTTGTATGGCTTGTATGGCATAATTTTTATATGCAAAACATCGAGAAAGAAACAGACAAAAACTTTAGCTGCAAGTTTGTTTTTAAAAAAAATCTGCTGTTTCAGTGTTATCTGAATGCTAATTTATATCAAAAACTAGCAGCAATTCGATTCTCTCATCGAAAACAACAAGCTATTTGAATTATAATTTTGACATTTTTTTGCTTTAGAAATTTGGCAGTATTACAAGGTAAGCTTTTTTATAGGGTTATAATTAACACTGTTCATTTATTTTTGTTTGATCTTGTTTCCATTTGGCGTGAAACGATTGCATCACCCTGCAAACGATGCCCCCCCTTCCGCGAGGTACTGTACTCTTCCTCTTGAGTCTCGTTGCACGTACTTAGCACATAAACGTGCGGTACAATCTGCGATGCGTCCATAATCTATTTTAAACGTTTCCCGGAACGCCGACGCTTCTCGGCCGAGAGTGCTTATGATAATCAATCGGGCCGGGATTTCCACTCAACGGGTAAGTTTGCACTGCGCGAAACACAACCTTCATGCCGTGCGGACGCGACGGGCAGAAGGGAAGTAACCGCAATTCGGTCTACATGCACATGTCAACAAAGCAATATTTGCCCGTCAATTTCTATTCGACGATTTATTTATTTGTGCCGGAGTGTATTTTGTTTCCCTCTTTTTTGTATTTTCTATTTGCTGTTGCTGTTGTTATTTGCCCAGCGTTTTATGCGTCGCGGCAAAAGGGCGGTTTGTTTGGTAGCTTTCAGCTGAATGGTTGGCGTTGTTGATGAAGTCGTCAGGTTCGCCGTGATCGTATAGCTTTGTGCCAAGGCAGCCTGACCAACTGAAGCCTGGTTGTGTCATGAGAAAAAAGGGGTTGGCAGCTTCTTTGCGGCTTATCTTTTCACGCCCAGCTGTGAATTGAACCCTCTTCGAAGAATTGTTTTGATGTTCCTTGCAGGGCATTGCATTAAGATCAATAAAGATTTTTTTTAAATATGATGACTCACCTCTTGTGTTAATAATGAAAAAGGTCGTTTATTGAATTAGTAGTATTGGAGTATTAATGAAAATAGGCATGAGAAAAAGTATTGTAAATAAGAATAGCTAACTAAAACAACGATCAACTCATTACGATCATCTTACCCAACAAAGTGTACATGGTCTGTAATGTAATCAACAGCATTATTACCATCGCGAATCATTCAAACTGATCATTCTACAAACGATCGCGCACACCTAGAATGATATATGTCGGAGAGTGCAGGAAACCGGCCAAACAGGCAAACCACACGCAAAGTGTGCATAAAAACCTGAAATAACAACTAAAGCCTCCAGCACAATCCATTAGCATGCAGCGAGTGACGACAAACATCAAACCCGTGTTGAGTGTTTTAGTGATGCCGCTGCTCTAGACTCGAACGCGGCATAAAGCACACCGGCCTCACGGTTGCCATAGCAATGCGAATGATCCGGCGAATGTCAACCTGAACGCAATGTAAATGCGAAAAAAAAGAATACATGGGGAAAACCACTTCCCCCTAAAGGGCGGTATCGTTTTCGCTCGTGCTTTGCGATCGATCTGAAACCGGCCGAACGCCGCGAATGGCACATACATCTGGATGACGTACGGTGTTGTTTGGGTTTGGTGTGCTCCGTCATCAGCATCAGCAACATCATCATCCCCAGACCGACGGTCAACCAATAAGAGTGCCGATTGTTGACGATCGTTAAAATGGGCGATCGCTAAAAGGGGGGACTGATCGGGTTGAGGGTAATAGGAGGAAGCGGATGGCACCAGAAACTGTCGATGTTGATAAAGTATTTAAATAAACCGTTGCGCCCGGTACAGCGAATCAGTTGACGAGCCGCTGTGCAAAAGTGAAGATCTCCATCAAACGAGCGGCGTAAAAGTGCGCGCTACCAGGTACACCCCAAGATCGAACGATCGTACTGGTGTGTGAAACGTTGCTAACGTGTTCGTGTACTTGTGTGTGAGAGAGAGAGTGTTTGCGTGTGTGATATGGTTGGTATTGGTACCGTTCGGCGATAGTGTGAGCCATCCATCCATCCGCGTAACGTGCTGATAGCATCGGTAGTCGCCATAGCCACACCAAAAGTTCGGTTTCCTCGGCCTCGGCAAGAGTGTGCAAGTGATCATCGCGCGCGTGCGAGCGGTATCTCGACAAGATTTTGTAAAAGCAGAACAGAACTCAACCGACCGTTGAGCGTGTGTGAGGTACTGCTGCCAAATTGATTACGGATAGAAGACGCCGGCCTGTGGTGCGCGTGTTGAGAGAGTATAGTGCTGCTGCGCTTGTTTTAGCAGATCGTGTTTTTGCTGCAAAGAGTAACCCAATACCTGTTTGTTGTTAAGTGCATTATTATTCAAAACCGGGCGGCACCATCATGAAGATTCTAATGCTGATTGTGGCAACGTGTGTAGTAGGAGGTAAGAATGATGCGTAGATGATATAGTTTATTTTACATCTACGACGCTGCAAGCAACAATTTATTCAGCTTAACAAGCAGATACAATGTTGCATTAGTTGAATAATTTCACAACGAGTGATGAATAATGAAGTATGTCTATGGTCTGATATTGTTTATTATTTCTTTCTTCTTCTTTGGCTCAACAACCGTTGTCGGTCAAGGCCTGCCTGTACCACTTGTGGGCTTGGCTTTCAGTGACTAATTGATTTCCCCCCATAGCAGGATAGTCAATCCTACGTATGGCGGCACGGTCTATTTGGGGATTGAACCCATGACGGGCATGTTGTTAAGTCGTACGAGTTGACGACTGTACTACGAGACCGGCTCATGTTTATTATTTATGTATTTATTATTCCGGGTTTGGTGAGAAAGCTCAGTCGTCTTGATTATTTATTACTAATGCTGTGCGCTACCGGTTACTCTATGGGACTAATTCAGACTGGGACGTTCAATTGTGTTATAAAACCAGCTATCATTAACATTAATTCTATTGGGCCTACATCCCGGTTGAGTCTAGCCGTTCCAAAGTCCATGCGTCAAATTTCAATTGATTTACTTCGATTGACTTTTGGAAGGGAAAAGTTGCAATATCGTTTAGGATGTTTATTATTATTTTCTTTTATTCAACGGAATCTTAACATCGCCATCATAGTGGACTATGCTACTTCAACACATATTTCAAACCTATGCAGTACCTAACATTCTATCATAAATGGGCGTACAGCAATACCGATCGAGCAATCGATATTGAAGCTTCCAGCTGATCTATATTATTGTGGAATATATAGTGTATAACTAGTGTGCCATTTGGAATTGTTGGAATTGTTTCAACTACTAATTGCCATTACTCTTAAAGACGTACGATGTGTCCGGAAGCCATGGGTAGGCAGACACACTCACAAACTCATCCCGAATCCCGAAAAAAAAATCACCCAATCGTGATTACAGTAAACCATGGTAAATCGGTCACTTGCTAAGGATGACGCCATCGTCGCAATGTCTGAGATGAGATTCCACTTCCATCCCTAACCGCTTCCGATCAGCAGCACACGCGCCTTCCGATCGCTCCCCATCTCCCTAGTCTGCTCCGTTTTTTTTCTTTTGTTGTTTTGTATATGCCTGCGTATTCCAGTTGAAATTTTGCGCCACGATTCACCCTCACCCAACCGGCCGGGTGCTCCGGGGAGTACGTATCAGTGCTACCTTGAACTACACGGAACCACAACCCCACGGGCACGACTATCTCGTGCCCAATTGCGTTTCTGTGTATAGCCAGCTCCGGCGACAACGACGACGCATTGGGCCACGGTGCCACGGTGCTCCGGCACTGGTCACTGGCTGGTGGCAATGGTCGGGGTCGCATTGTTGGCGGGCGCGATAAGACACAGCAGCAACACCAGGACCGAGTCTCAAATCCACTGCACAGCGTCCGCGGCCGAAGATCTCTTATGTAAATCATTCATGCACATCGCCGATGCTATAGGACTGCGCGATCTTTCCGTGGACGTCGAAATGTCTTCTAAACGTGAAGAAACCTTGAACTTTTGATACCCTGTGTCGTTGGGAGCATGCACCCGAATTTGTCTAAGCATTGTGTCCTTCGAAAGAGGTACATTGTGTGGTTGAGCGGATAAGATTGATGGGTGGATGGAAAGATCATCCCGTAATGGTTTACTACGCTGCTACGTAATGCTAAATCAATTTGGATTATCTTGTGGATGTTCTTAGTTAAGATGTAACATTTTCTAGTGATAAAAGAATAACATAAGACCTAAAACTTATGCCTGAAATAATTCTGCAAGTTTGAAAAGCTCCATCTTGGAATTCAAGTTGTTTTAAAATTAGATGATCGATTATTGCCGCACTAAGAGATGATTAGTGACATTAAAAAAATGGAAGCAATTCTGCGAACATTCAACAACATTCTTCGTTAATACTTAAAATCTCAATTCATGTCAAATACAATGTAATGATTTGAAACAATCAGCAAGCTTAAACAGTGCAAGAAACATACTCAATTTTGACCTTTAATACTGTACACCAACAGTTATTTTGCTCCATTTTCGTAAACAGTTTGCACGTTTTCTGTTACGTTATTTACCATCACATCGATGCGGCCAGGCAGTTTAGTCACCGTGAACGGTTCGCCAAAGGTCAATTCAATTTCAAAACCCCCGTTCAATTGGCGATCCAAACAATCGCGAACGATCGAAATCGCACACGAACGATGGTAGATGCGATGGTTCCAGCAACGTGATCTATCAATTGTGTTTGGAATCGATCGCCATCTGTCCCTTGGTTGCATCGAGTAGCCACACTGGAAGCAAGTCGGTCGTTGGTGATTGTGGGCTGAGCTATTCCTACTATCTGGCAATGGCTTATCAGCAGCCACTTTCTCCGCTTCCACGATGACGTTGCTTCCAGCCACGGGTACGCTTCCCAGCATGTATGGAGAAAAGTCAAACAAAACTGTTGAAGCTGGTAACATTCCTCTCCTCTCCATTTTTGGGCTTTAACGCGATAAGCAATAGGCGGGATTAGCGGGAATGTGGAAGATTGTTTCATGCTCTAACTTTCGTTTCGTTTCTGTTCTCCCATTTTTCTCTCGCGTAACAGCACTGTGTGAGGAGAAATGTGAACCGGGCACGACGTTCATGGAAGATTGCAACAAGTGCCGCTGCGGTCCGGACGGCCAGAAGGCTTGTACGCGCAAGATGTGCCCACCGAACGAGCTGTCCGATGACAGCCAGGTGCGGCTCGATGTCCAGAACGGTGAGTCGCTGTCGTCCGCGGACGAGAAGGACGAGATTCATGTGCAGACAAACGGACAGGTTTGCTCACCGAACGAGATCAAGATGAAGGTAGGATTGGGTCATTAAATTGAATGTCTATTCCATTTACATTAACTAAACATGTTTTTTTTTATTTCTTTTTGGACGCCCTACGTAGGATTGCAACCGTTGCCGGTGTGCCAACAACGGTATCGGATGGTTCTGTACGCGGAGAGCCTGCCCACAGCGTGCAAAGCGTTCCGAGCCCGCTCCGGAAAAGAAGTGTACTCCCGGTACGACGTTCAGAAGTGACGACGGTTGCAATACCTGCTTCTGTACCGAGACGGGCCATGCCGCCTGTACGCTGAAGGCTTGCCTTCCGTCGGACTTTTTCGATCAGCAGAAACCGAAACAGAAGCGATCAGTACCGGCCGATGATCTGCCCCAGTCCGCGATTGCTCCCGGTGCGCCCGGATTCAGCTGTACGCCCAAGTCCTCGTTCAAGTATGAGTGCAACACCTGTCTCTGTTCGGACGATGGCAAGATGGCAGGATGTACCTTCAAGTACTGTGTTCCCGGTGAATGGTAAAAGAAGCATGCTAGTTCGTAGTGCCGAAAGCCTTTAACAAGCTGTACAACTAAGTTGCTGTATCTAAGTGTCAGTCGAACTATCAGTAGAAAGTTGCCTTTGATTGTTTTCGCCCGGTGCTTGAACGATACGAGCATACACGTAAGTCATTTTTGTCAAACAAACTTCAGAGGATACACGGAAATAAAGTTATTATTTTTACCATCAAGACCAAACGCCGTTGTTTAAAGATCACTCCAAATACTGTTCCACCCTGCGTTTTTTTTTTCTTTTCTTCGTTCCACTAATTGAACCAGCCCTGTCGCTATGCCGTATCCGTTGTCCAGTCTGGGTTGAATGAGGAAATACGGTCAAAGTGGCTAATAAATTTATAAGACCAACACAATGTTCCTTCCAATGTGAGTGGTCGGGGGAATGACTAGATACGGGTACGTTTTCAGGGTAGAAACAATAAGTTTTCCTTTGTGGATGGGAAAGGGCAAAACTTTTGCACCATACTCTAGGCACCAAGTGGACGCCATAAGGAAGCGATTGTTAGGAAAAGTTCCAAGTTCAAGATGAAAACTATCTATCAGTACGGATGATTGGGCTGAGTGTGTTGGAGTGGTGGACAGTGCAAAAACAAAACTTGCGATGAGTAGGAGAAAAAACAAACCATAAGCATGGCAGTACATTAACCAAGAGGTCAGGAATGTGGGTTTGTTTGAAGGGCCTACCAGTTCGAGGCATATCTAAGGGTAGTTTTGAACGGGATGTAACAAAAATGCTCGAATAAAAATATTTGCCTAAGTGGAATGAAATTTATTGATGCATTCCTAAATGAGAAAAAACAAATAAGTTTTGTGGGAAATGCTAAAATATGCTAAATTGTGCTAAACAAATAAGTTTTGTGGGAAATGCTAAATACTATAAGCTAAAACTATTTTTTAGGAAATATATTATATCTGTGTCTTAATTCGTGTCTTAAGAAAAATGAAAAGATAGTTATAAAACAAGAAAAAATAAACCTAAATAATCATCCATAAATGACGTATCGCACGGAGAGTCATGGGTTCAAGCCTCACATGGACCGTCCCTCCGTAGCAAGGATTGACTATCTGGCTGTGTGGTATTAATTAAATCTTGAAAGCCTGTAAAGGCCTTGGTCGTTTCGCCAAATAGAATAATAATATTCAAACATCCAGTATTTTCGTGCGATACAGGGTTTACCTAGCCAATCGGGCGTCGTCAAAACGTTATCGGTCGCCGTAAATACTTTTTCGGGCGTCGTAAACCCTCAATTGGGCACTGTCATTTCTATTCGGGCCTTGTGAAGTATGAATCGGGCATAGTACAGTAAACGTAACATTACACGTTTTATACAACAAAATGTTGACATGCATGACTTTTTGTACATAAAACGGTGGAACACAACTATCAATTAGGAATGAAATATACAACACAGCTGATTTATATTGTCTCTGAAGTTTCACCTTTCTAATTTCATCATCAAAAGCGCAACAAGTTGTTTTTCTATCCAGTTATAAACCATAAGCAAACATTTCGATCCTGTAACAAAAAACTTCAATAGTATAGAAAGTACATGCAAATGCAAAGACAGGTAAAAGAGTAGTACATTACCTTCCTGTGGGACTACGTATTAAAGTTACCTTCTATCATCACATTTACTTCAACTAGGCAGGAATGCTTGGGAATGTAAATTTAAATTTATACTATTACGTAGTTTATGGATGAGCCCTTGCCCTGACAACTTTATTGCTACAATTGAGCAACTTGTATCAAATTCAATGTTTTTAGGTTCTGTAAATCATTCACTAACTCTATTGCAGGTAAGCACATTGACAACAAGCACAGTGATACCATGGATAACAATGCATTCAATTTCCTACAAAAAGCGTTTTCACCGCACGCGATGTTATTTCCATAGTGGTATTAAAATCACGTGGTTACTCGAACGTGAGAGCAATAGGGAGAGAATGCCGCCCTCAAGCGAGAGCGTAAGTAAGCACGAATGGTTTGCGCGGGAAAATGTTCCACCAATCGCGGAAAAGATTACTCTCAGTTTTCCTATCTCTCTTCGAGCACGAACGCATTGCTTTCCCGAAACGATTTCACAAACAGCAGCCACAAGCTCTGGCCCTTCACGAACTACTACGCGAAGAAAGTGGACGATATCGGATGCATGTTAACCAGTGTATTAACCCGCTGTAGCCTCAGTCATACGCAGGTTCCCGAGCTCGTTGGATGCTGCCGTGAGTGTCGTTCACCAACGGACGGTGTTGGACACAAGACAGTACGCTCAAAAGCAGTTGCTCACGGGTAAGGAACTGGCTAAAGCTAGCTAGTGCTGTGCAAACCTCGCACCGGTAACCGGTGTGACTGATGGTAGTCGGTCCTGTCGCTGATTGTACCGTACAAAGCGGATGGGCCCCATGCCCCATAAGCGACGATGGCTAATGTGTGGAAAATCACTCCAACCAACGCGGGTGGTTCGTTGAGCAGTTTGCGCGCGTGACAGATGATGCCTTGCTGTGTCGGTTGCGGAAGCCAGCAAGCCAGCGTATGCGGTCCGTGTGCGGTCCAGTGTAACCAAGTTTGGGCGTTCTGTTTCCGCGTGTAGCTCTCTGGCGAAGGAAAATGTGTCTTGCAAGATATTTGCTACCCATCGTACGTACGTGCAGTGAAAAACGACGCTCCCGGTGCGTAAGTGCGTGGTGGTAAACGGCAGGGAGGCTTTTTCGGCGAAGGTGACATAATTCGTTGGTTGAGCACAACTGTGAGTGGAAAGTGTGTAAGTGGGTGTGTGTGTGAGTGTGTTTCGTGGTGAATGTGGTTCTTTTTTCTATGGCGCTTAAAGTTGTGTAAAATGTGCGCTACATTTAATACCAGCTGGTTCTACTTAGCTTAAAAAGAGACATTAAACAATCGCACAAAAAAGTGTCCTAGTGTGAATTTTCCCAGCGTTCTAAGTGATGTTGATTGTCCGTGCAGCTAAGGAAGGATGCTGTGTTGAAGGAAGTGAACGTGTAAAGAAAGAAAATAGCCACTAAACGGTTTCGGGTAGGAAAGTTGTTGCACTCGAAGCAATCAGCAGTGCACACAAGAACAACTCAGACAACGGGCGGGATAAAGCAAGTAAGTACCCGCCACGGTCGACCGTGCTCCATCCAGACAGGCACTCACGATTACACCACGATTGCGGCATTTATCTGTATTTATGATTGGCGTTTAGCCCGCACCGTTCTCTCGCTGTGTGCTACCATTACTTCCCTTTGCGAATGGGCGGTGATGTTTCATTCTTTTCCGCTTCAAATCCCACACTGCGTGCTGCTGCTGCAGTCAGTTTGCTTGCATGTTATCCTGCTCCGCTTGCGGACGATGCTCATCTTTTGATTAATGAAAGCAGCTTAAGTGAATTGATTTCAAGCATGCTGGTTGCATTTCTGCTGCTGCATTTGACCCGCAAGCTTGCGGAATGTATCCGGCAGGAGGGAGAGTTGTTTTTTTTTGTATCCCTCGCTCGTCTCTGAGGTCAGGCAAGCAATGAGTAATGTTTTCGTCGATGTTTGCTTGGCATCGGTCCCACATGGATGGGTGATGGGTGCGCCTGGTGGTGGTTGAAGCGTGTGCGTTAGCTTAGGGAGTGTGGATGAATGTGAATCAACGTAATCTAGCTGGAGCGATGTTAAATTGCTAACGATAAGATAAAAATGTTTTTGCATAACTCATGCTGTACAGTGATTTTGCACTGAGGCACAAGTTAGCTCAAGTTTGCTAATCATCTTTAAAACATTCTTAATTTCAAAGTGTGCTTTCTTGAAAATGTATTTGCTTAGTATGCTTTGAAACTAGATATGCTGTTAAATACTTATGCTATTACATTTGGACTTACACCATGAAACTAGATTATTTATCAACCGTTAGATAAAGGCTAGTTTTACAATTCTCATTTGAATCCGAAAAAATATCACTGTGAGGTACTGTGAGATCAACAAGGATTGGGTCAAGCAACTGATGAATGCAGTTCATTAATTCCAGTGAAATACAGGCAGTTGCGAAGGATGCTGAAGGTCGTTTGTGAACAAAATGATTCTGATTAAATCAATTTGGTAGGTTTATCATCAACAACATGTACTGTTTGTAACAGAAGAGCTTCGTCTCTTAATCAAGAGCACTATTGTATAGTGAAAAACAGAAAAATGCCATGCAAACGAACTTGCTTTGAAAATTGCAATGATATGTTTTTTCGGCATTTTCGTTCCAAGCGATGTTCAAAAAAACAACTTTTTAAATTTTCCAAGGCGATTCTTTATTGTTTTGAGCGGGGAAGGTGTCATTTTTTTAATCGAATATTTTTTCCTGCTCTCTACTTATTGCAAAATGAATGTAACTTTATATTTGCTATAATCAAGTGTATTATAATTTATTTATTTATTATTCAGGAGGAACGGTCCAAAAAGGCCGTATTGCTTATAACTAGATAACTGCATTATAATAATTACTTATAATTTTATTGCTCGTTTTTTTTTGTTCTCATTCTCATTTTGATATAAAACTCCATGTTACAAAACTTGTTTTTATTATAGTAAAACAACATTACAACTGAATTGCATGTACAGTCTGTTCCCGAGTTACATGGATCTCGACTTAAGCGGCATCGGAGATACGCGGTTTTTTAAATTTGACAGATGAAATGTCAAATTAGTACAATTTGCTTCAAGTTCGGTATAACATAGATTTTTGCTAACAAATTGCAACCGCTTAAAAGGCAGAAATGGGGCCTTTCACGTTTCTAGTCAGTTACATCCATACAAAAGTATGGAGTTTGACAGTTGGAGGCTGAAATCATGAAAACGCTCCATACAAAACCACACACAAAAGTAGCCTGCAATTTCCAGTCTGGATTATTCTAGCCTCAAAGCTAGAATTAGATTCGAGTACCTGCTCGAAAAAATGGCAAAACAAGATGGTGTTAACATTTATCCCAAGGTGCATTAAAGAGATCAGGTGATGGAATCCAGAATCAAAGTGTATGTAGTCCAGGTGGTCTCATAGCATGTTTTATATAACCAAATTTGACCGTCACTTTTTGACAGGATGGATTAAAAATGTTGCTCAAACAAGCTTTCTGGAGGCTTGACCAATACACAAAACACTCCTTAATTCTTCATTCAGAAACAGAAGCGATACAAATCAGCCTTCTAAATTCATACACCTTGGGATAGGCCCACCTGTGTATTATACCGACTTAGATAGCTGCTCGAAAACTGCTATACAATTCAAACAGCTGACAGGCTGAAATTTCAGCCTTCGAACTTAAAACGGAAAGTGCCCAAATATTAGAATTTTCTGCACGACTCCTATCAAATAAATGATAAAGTGTATGAAAGTACTAAATTAACTCAAAAACTCCGAGTAATCAATAATATTTTTGTCAAAAAATGTGAAATTTGACTTTTCCGGATTCGTCTGGAACGCAAAAACCGCGTAACTCGGATACAAACTGTATCACATGGATTCGGTGATACGCAGTTACATTTATGTGTCTGTTCTTTTTTTAGAAAATTTTATTGGTTTGGTATATAAATTGTGAAATACAAAATTAGTGGTTTGTTTTTTTTCAAAAACGTAAAAAAATTATATTTACTAAGTTCTGTCAATGGTTAAAACGATGCACCTCAAGCAAAACCACAAAAAATAGACATGTTTTGGTTGAAAAAGGGCAACATTTCAGTGCTTTTATATAAGTAATAATGCATTTTTTTCTTGGTTGGAAGCAAATATATCAAACCATGCTAGAACCGATGCAACGATGTCAAACCATGCTACAACTATTACCTTCACCTTAAAGAAT
Organism: Anopheles arabiensis; assembly: GCF_016920715.1. Classification (NCBI taxonomy): domain Eukaryota; kingdom Metazoa; phylum Arthropoda; class Insecta; order Diptera; family Culicidae; genus Anopheles; species Anopheles arabiensis. The sequence goes on from NC_053518.1 coordinate 74,980,725, forward strand.
ATTTTATGATGTCTCTTACTCAGGCAACTAAAATCAATCATACAAAGATATAGCCATTCTTATTATTAATAACATTTATAAAGTTTTTTTTACAAAAATCGTGAGCAAAAACCGTGGCAAACTAATTGCTCTTTAGATGTTGTTTTCTGCTGTATCTGCTAGAAATTACTATGAATATAGTTTTGCTGCACGTTCTTCTCCAACAATTTGCTCTAATGACTGCAGTTGAGCTACCATTCTGTGTGTCCTATCCTTAACCATAATACTTAACGAATCCACCCGTGTTTGCCTCTCAGCATTAAACATATACAGCCACACACTGCTCTCTCTCTCACACACACAGAAAATAGCGATCAAATTTGACCACTTAAGATGGGATTGCACTCAATTAGGATTATGCTTGTAATAATTGTAGCCATGTTACGCCGTCATTTATTTTTGCGTTGCTTCGCCCACGCGCTACGCCCACCTCGTTCGGGGCAAGGATGGCCAAAACGGGGATCCGGCCGAACAGTTGAAGTGGTTGAAAAGGAGCACGAAAAACTTCCGACCCATCGAGCTCACTCACTGCAGGGAGCTTTCCCTGTGACGAACAATCGATACACTCTGCTGGTTTCGGGGTACCGGTCGAGAAGAATTAAAAAAAACCGGCCGGATGGTATCCGGAACATTGGCAAAAAGTTATGCACTTATCTTCACAGCCAACGTTTTCACGGGGCCGCTGCGCAAGCCGGCCTGCCGCCCGTTCACGTACCGTCCCCTCATCATCATAAAAGTCGTGCATGATCGTTTCACGACCGTCATTATTATAATCACTTCGATTGCCTCTCGACACGTCTGCATCGCCAGGGCGGTTCGTCCGAGTGGATGTTTACGCAACTGAACAGCAAAAAGGGAGGTGGGGGGGGGGAGTTGAGCCCACCTCACCTTAGCTCCGCAAGCTTTAGCCAGCGGGACACAGCGGGCATTACAATACAGAGCAATCAATGGTTGTAGCAGCGAATTGTCCTGGAAACGGGTAGAAGTTTTTTCCCCCTCCTGCTGTTTTTCTTGGCCAAAATTTGCTGGGCAAGAAATAATTAAGCCCTCGTCCTAAAGCCCAGCAACCAGCGAGCCGCACACTACGGAGCGGAAACGACACACCCTTCAGCGCAGAAGGTGAAAAGTTAGGCGTATTATCTTTACTGCTTTTTGATACGTGTAACAGCCGCTCGCAGGTTGTTTGTTGTTATTGTTTTCTTTGGCGGTTTTTCTTTAGCTGAGGTTGGGGGAGAAATCCGCGTGCGATACGATACGTCTAGCAGCTAGAAGCAGCAGGATCTGCAATCACCAGAATGAAGCCAAGTTTGAAGCTAAGTTGTGCTGTCAGCCCTCCGGGCCGTTCCGACCTACGCTAAGTTGCTCCGAGTCAAGAGAAGGCTCTCCGATACACAGTTAAAATACGAGATGGCATATGATGTGGGAGGGAGTGTAACAGAAGCGAAGGATGGAAAAAACATCGCAACAAGCGTAAAACTGCACTGCAGGATATGGGACCGTACCCATAAAGTTGTCTTAATTATGTTTGCTCAAAACGATCACCGTTAGTAGAGCTATTTGCCATGGCGAAGGAAAAATGCACCCTTGCGTGAGAAAAGGGGGAAAAAACACCGCTCGAGAAGGAAATGTTACCACCTGGAAAATATAGTTGCAATGATAATGAGAAAAGTGTTGTCAACCCCAGTAATGGTTACGTATTAAGTGGTTTGTTTGAGTATTTTCACGGGAAAATTGTACGGAAGGGAAGTTGTGTGGCAAATCTATGTAGAAAAAAATGATGTGTTTGGAAACTATATAGAGCATTATTTCTTCATTGGTCAACTCAGCTCAACAGAGAGACTCATGTTATTTAAGTGTTTTCAGAGGTATCATAAGTCCTTAAGTCCCCTTTTCTATATAATTCAGTATACATAATCAAAGGTTTGACACTTTATTGCAAATCATATTTAACCTTTACTTTCTTAGAGCCTTAAATTCAGCGTTTATTAATAATAGATTCAAGTGCCAAGCATTTTACTTAAATTTGGTTAACATTGATTTGTTAGTAATCGACTCTTTAACATAATTGATGATTTCAACACAATCTTAAAAGAAATTATAATAATAATTGGCATTTTATTTCAGTAAATAGTTTAAAGTAATGTAAAAACTTTTAATTGCAATTCAGGTTAAACGAAACACGAAAAAAATTAAAACAAAAACACACTCACACAGCTAAATCTGTTAAAAACGTAAAATTTTTAAGTGTTTAAAATCATAGATACAGGGTTTTCCACGATTTATTGGTCAGTTCCCATGATTTTTTGGTGCGTTCCCATAATTTATTGGTATTTTCCGATTGGATATCAATACAATTGGACCAAAAAAAATCTGAGAAATGGCCAAAAAATCATGGGAACGCACCAAAAAAAAAAAGAGAACCCACCAAAAATTGATAGGAACCAACCAATCAATCGTGAGAAACCCTGTAATACGAAAGAGATGCAAAACATGCAAAGCTAAAGCCGTAAAATGTTTCCTTTACAATTTTTCTACATTCAAATTCATCATTAATATAGAAGAAACAAATCAAATTTCTCCACCCAACAACAAGTCATTGCACCCAATGAAGTATCTATTTTATGCCAAGAAAAGGCATGCTAAGGTTCTTGTTTTTTGTAGCTACCGAGAACTACAGCTATCAAGTGTACTTAGACGCGGTAAGCTAGAGCATTCCGCATTGTACCATCCTTGGAGTGGTCGGGTTTGCAATTTTCATCATATCTCATGCCATTTTTCGCGCTACATGGCTTGGAAATATTTAATTAGTGATGTACTGCCCCGTGCACCGTGGATGGCCGTTTCACTATTCTGCAACGCTCATTATTTTAATGACACACAACACAACTTGAACGAATGTACTCCGCCCGTCCCCGTGGGGAAGGTTTTTAGCTTAATTTCATAAATCTGTTATCCGCAAGCTGGCCGCCACCGAGCTCCACTTAAAAAGCTTTTCGGAAGGGCCATGAGGGTCATTGAAATAAAATAAATGTCACTCCGTATAACAGTGACACAGTGGTGTGCAGTCGGTTGGTTCTTTCTTTTCGCTTGGCGTTTTGGAAGCGCCCGTACAAGAGCCACACCATGCATTGCGGGTATGCTGCTCCCCCGGTAAAGGATGCTGAAACATTCCCGTGATGCTGCTGCTTCCTCGTAGTCGATTCCCACGGCTTTAATCTCGATGCAGTGTCAAGGGACAATGTGTAAAAGCATTTTACCTCCACGCGGAAAGGGAAGACCCCCAACCAGACCGAAGCTTTAAGGCTTGGAACGGCAATCACGGCTCAGTGCTGACTGGGTGTCTTGCACTCTCCCTCGCTGCGAGTAATTTCTACCCTCGCGAGGTATGGAAGAAGCGGAGGCAGAAGATTGCCCACCACTCCCACCGTGGCGGTGGTACGCCTTTATTGCATTACGTTCGAATCTCGGCTTAAATACAGCGATATCTTTGCCGGTGGAGCCTTTCGACTTGCTTAGCTTCTCTCTTTTACAGCTCTTCCTACGCGGGTGAGGGATGAGTGAAGTGGTTTTTGGTTTATCGGAGCGGTATTTTTTTTTCTTTTGCTTCTTCTGGTAGCTGCACTATAGCGAAAGTTGTACGCTACAGGGTAGGAAAATGTATACAAAATTCTACAGGAAAAGATTGTTTCATAGTTTTGCTACACAGGCACTACAGCAGGAATGGTGGGAAGCGGATGGATGAGGCGAACATAACAATTTCAGTCATTTTTCAATCACGATAGCAGTGTGCTGAGCGCACTGTGGTCTGGTGCAGAGTGGTTTCAGTGTTACAGTTGTACTAAGAACAATTGACAGCTTTGAAAAAGGGAAATAGACTTTTATTTTATTTTTAAACTGATTTATTATCGGCGATTTGGAAGGTTTGTTAATTTGTATGCTTTTGAGTAGAATGTTGGGACAGTTTACTCGCATTTTTGTAATTTAGTAGTGTATATTAAACGTGTTCCGGATAGAAATTAGACTATTTCTGTGCATGAAGAAGTTGTGCCTAGTTTAAGATATTTATATAATAAAAAAATAATCATTTAAAAACTCATATTGATTAATATAAAAAAATTAACCGAGTTTATTAAAATTTAAAAAAAGAAATGTGCTAAAACAGTTTTTTTATAAACGTAGAGCATATTTAAGTATTAATTTGTTTCCTTTCTCGTTCTAAAATTATTCATAAAATGTATGAAAATTGTCTCAAAACAAGCATTTGAAGTACACTATTTTTCCAAAAAATGCCCAAAGATGTGAAATTTTTTTCCGTCCATTAGATCTTTTGCTCTTAACCGGATGTGAGAAAGTTCACCAGCTTCCTGAACTAAGAAAAAGCTCGTAGTAGCCCCAAACCCGTCTCAGCACACAACAACAAGAAAAAACAAACTAATAACAAAAAAAAAACTGCGGATCAAGAAGATCTAGAACGGCCGAGCTGTGGCCGTGGTTTGGCCGCAGTTTCTCAAGCAGTGTTCGCTTCCCCGCTGCAAAAACATACCCCTGGATATACCCTCCGTACTTCCGTTGCTATCCGATGCGATGCAGCGGTGCAAAAAAGTGGTGAAAAATAGAGCGCAAAAAGACCCCCGTCCCTTGGCGCTCCCTTGGCGTAAAAACCGAAAAACCCATAAGATAAGATATAGTGTACTTCGCGTGTACTTGCTACGGATGTTTTCATCCACTTTTCCACCGAGTTACTCGAGGTCGAGGAGAATAGGAGAGGCCGGGTTTTTCCTCGTCGGCTGTCTAATTTACAGGATGTTGCCAAAATGTCTACTGTAGGTTTTGTTGCTGTTTTTTTTGCTTCTTTTCCTCCATTTGGTTGTTTCACGCTTTTTGCCGAGCTCAATTTCTCTTCCTTCCTGCTTCAATCCTTTACTTTGAGTTCGTTTGTCTTGTTCTTGTGGGGTACACGTTTGCCGGGGCAATTGTAGCGAGTTTTTTTTTGTTTTGTTCAATGGACTTTTTTTTGGGTTTCTTTTTGCCCTTTACCTCAAATGCCCACGACGGTGCCTTTTAAACGAATGGATGCCCTTGTCCCTTGGCTGGCAGACAAGCTGTTTTCTGCGCTTCACTCTCCAGTGTCGTTCGTGCTCGAACGTTAGCTTTCCACTTTTCATAATAAAAGTCGTGCGGGTGGTGGGCAGGGCCCCGTGGCCAAAGCCCCACAACACTCGCCTCCATTAGGCACCACCATCTGGGTGTAAAACACGAGCGTGGTCGTGAGGTGTTCAATTGCAAAGATTTGCAATAGGCGAAGAAGTGAGCCCGGTGATTTCACTTACATTGTACCGGAAAAGCAATGGACACGAGGAAGGGCGTACTTTACCGTTGTGCGAACTCGATCCCGCCACTATTCATTTCCTTTTTTTTGTTTCTGCCAATTTGATTTCCATACCATTGTGTTCTTATTGTGAAGTTGCGCGAGGAAAGCGGTTGAACTTTTTTTTTGTGTCTTATGTGTGCCTTTAGAGGAAGATGATATTTGTTTTGTTTGCACAGGAAAATGGTGCCCCTGATGGGGCCCTTCACTTGCTTCCGAAGGGTATTGTTTGCTCAATGTAGCCGGATGCATTCACACCGAGCATTGTAATGCCAAATAATTGAATCAATACTATTGAAACGGTGAATTAAAAACCAAACCGAAGAGGGCTTGTGTTCAATTGTTTAAATCTGAATCGATAAGCTCAGTGGAGCCTCTTAAAGGGCTTTGCTTTGATAGCGTCAATGGTTGTAAGGATTGTAGAGCTTAGCTTTTGGGCGGGGATCAAAAATACAAAGTTTAATATGTCATACTCAAAGCATCTTTATCGTTGGTTTGGCTCCGATCCAGACCATACGTTTGTTATTTATTGCAGCTGTTTCGTACCTCATTCGGCAATATGACAGCAGGTTTTTTTCATGTTTGGTTGTAAAGAGAATGTCTTTTTTTATGTGGTTTTATTGTTATGGCCAGCAGCAGTCATGTATGAAACGAAAGTATATTTTTAAAATAATTTAGGTCAATTTATTTGTCTAGATGTTCAGATACCGTGAGAATCAGTGTAAGTCTGACATTTTTGGCAAACTTTAGCGCTGTATTAATTCTGCAGTAAATTGTTACAAGTCGATAATCTTAAAAAGTTCTGCTGTTCATCATAACCCGTACATACGCACAGGCACACAGTTTCCTTCACTCCCGGAGTTAACCAAAGTGTTCCCTGTCGGGACGAAACTACAGCTCGGTGTATCCGGGGCTCAATCATCCCTGCTTCGTTGATGCGTGCAATGTGCGGTAAATCAAGTTTGATACTTTCCGCCCCGAATAACCGGAACCAGAAATCCGTTACGGGGCAGCATATGGGGCGGAAGCACGTCCGGATGAGTTTTTAGTTGAAGCTACGGTTAATTTATGGCCGCACGCGATTCGTGTCTGCTGGTGCGCGCGGAAAAACACAGGTTACTGTTGAAATCGTGCCCACATCTTCTTTCCGCAATGCTGTGCGCAATGGGTTGGTGTGCGACTTATTATAATGGCTGGCTTTAAAACTTAGTTTCACACCGCTTGATCGTAGTGGTGGAAAGCAATTACTGCAATTATTGAATGGATCGAGATAAATTTAAGTCAAGCATCGATTTCATATCTGGGTTTCACTCCTGGTTGACATATAAATTACTACTAGTTTTAAATTACTACTAGTTTACCAGATCGTAATGCTTAAGTAGAGATTTAATTTAAAGATTTAAGACTTTTTGGAAGTAAAGTTATTTTTTTGAAGAATTGAACAATACAAGTTATTTATCTTAATGTTGTCAACTAAACTTTGTACGCAATACGTCCCTTATGAAACCATCATCTTCATCATATTCTTCTTCTTCTTCTTCTTCTTCTTCTTCTTCTTCTTCTTCTTCTTCTTCTTCTTCTTCTTCTTCTTCTTCTTCTTCTTCTTCTTCTTCTTCGTCTTCTTTTTCTTCTTTTTCTTCTTGATAATTCCCTACTTCTTGATAATTCACGGAATAATAATAATCAACATTATAACGCTTATTATTTGTGAGAAAAACTATTTCAAGACTATTTTTTACGGCATGATAAATGTTTCAAATTATATCCACTTTTAGTAAACTATGAAATGTTTTACAATAACATCAACAAATGAAAATAGCAATGGGCCATCATGTTCATAAAGATGGATTGCAGCGGGATTAGATAATAACGACTAGAATGATCATATCATTTGTACAACCTAAATCGTGTGAAATAGCATACATTTTATAAATAATTATGTAAAGTAATAACTCTTAACGGGAAGCGTTCCTGACTTTCTTATTAGTGATGGGAAAAATGAAGATTTCGTCGGAATCGATTCCGGCTAGTAGGTCCAGAAACAGTTTCCGGAATTGATTCCGGAATCGGCCTCTGGATTGGTTCCGGAATCGGCTCCAGAATCGGCTCCAGAATCGGCTCCGGAATCGGAATCGGTTCCGGAATTGGCTCCGAAATCAAAATCGGCTCCGACACTGGAATTGACTCCGAAATCAGAATTAACTTCGAAATGGAGTCGGTTTGTTTCGGCATCTCCATAGGAATATAGGCGTTTGGGTCCAATAATGCTACGTGTTGATAGCGGCAAAGAATCAAAATTTACTTGTGAAAGATCCAATCACATGGAGATTCCCGGACTTATTTCGATTTCCACGCTTCTTACTTCAATTCAAAAACTAATTCTCATTCCGGAGCTAACTCCATTTCCACAAGCAAATTGCGATACCCAGGTCGATTCCGATTCCGGAGACGATTCTGATTCCGGAGCAGATTCCCATCCTGGAATGGATTCCGGAGCCGATTTCAGAATCGATTCCGGAGTCGAATCCGAAATCGACTCCGGATTCAACTCAAAAATCACCTCCGGAACCAACTCCGGAATCGGTTTCGGAATCGACCCCGGAATCGGAATCGACACCGGAATCGGAATCGACACCGGAATCGGAATCGATTCCAGCATCGAAATCGGCCCCGGAATTCATTCCAAACACGGAATCGGAATCGGATAGGTCCGATTCCGAGCTCCCATTACTATTTCTTATAACAATCTGAATGGAATATATTTGTCAAGTCTTAATAAGCGTATGGTTAGATCAGTGGAGCACAATGTTTAAGTTATTAATAGAAAGCAGTAACGTTCGTACAAGAGAATACATTTACAGGTTTGCTAAAACGGATAATTTAGAAGTTAATCTTATCATCGTCTTGAGAATGTTTTAAACAATTTCAGATTTTTAGGTCTATGTAGCATCTCGAAAAGTCACATTAAAATGAAGTTGCAGTGCACACACTTATAAAGTAAAATTATAATAAATTCTACATAAAACATTATTAAGGCATATCAAAGTCTGAAAGGTAGTAATAGTATTTATTACAACTGTTTCATAAATCAATTGATTTCAACACACTCTGTAACGAATGAATAAACCTATCATTAATTGATAAGGTGCAAAAAGATTCAGAAGAGAAGGAGTAACAAAATAAAGCGCAAAGTGAGCGCATTCTAACGTATTTTTTATTATTTTTTCCATCTCATAAATTTGATTCCATCGGCAAACAAACAAACACAGCGCAGCGCATCCTGTGCTTTAATCGAAATCTATTCTAACAGGCTAATTTGTTCATCGTAACGCACACAAACATTGCACCTTCAACAGAGCTATGAAATATGGACCCACTCGCCGGGGCGCTCCTACTCTCTATCGTCTGTGATGGCAAATCTATTCGCAGCACTAATTTATTCACTGTTACGTGTTTTTCGTTCCCGACATGTTTACTGACCACCAAACACTCTGCACCGGGGTGGTGGGCCCGGACGCAGAAGGACAGGAAGGTAACAAATAAATATCCACTCGAGCACAGCCCCTAGTTGCCTATCTCGCATTCGTTCTGTGCACGGCTATTAGAGTATTCAAATTTTACCCAAAAATTATTCCCATTCGAGCTCCCCGGTGAAATGTTCCGATTTTCCACCCGCTCAAATGGCCGATGTTATATTGCAACGGCCACAAAATAGGCAAACAAGAGCTATAGCTGCATGTGTGTTTGTGGATTTGCATTCGCAACATGGTATCCAAGTGAGCGGGATTTGTGAAATAAAGTACGTGTTAGCCGAGCGGTGCTGACAAAAACCTAATCGATTCGGCATGATTCTCGGTACGCAGCGTATGGCGTGATTGTTAGCGTGCAGGAAGCATGGGAAGATACAAAAAAAGAGAGAAAGCGGCAGACACGGATGGAACAGCAATTTAATCGATTTTGCCCCTGTGTACATATACTGTGAGAGTGGGAGCTACGGGATGATGATTCACGAGACGCTGTTTGGGATGGAAAGAAATCTAACACGCGTTGAAAATTGATGCTGGTGTCACATAATTGATGAAAATGCTGCGACAACAAACGCGCCGGACTGGTGGGTATCCCCGTGGGTGATGTTTTGTGTGGGTCCTTCGATGTACCCAACTCTAAGGCTTGCATGATAGGAAAAATACTTGACCGTATAGGTACTCTCGGGCATACTTTAAGCATCAACTCTGCTGCAGACGGTTGTTTGTTGCCCGTATTTTGCGGCAGCTTCTGCCATGCTCGGAGGAGCCGGTACCGATGTTTGCTCCGATGGGATTTATTTTGCTCCATTCTAGCCTAGCCAACTATCTCGTTTAAGAGGAAGCAAAACAAAACTATTACGAAAACTGAGTAAGAAACCGAAAACGGACCGAAAGCGACGCATCGAACTGTTTAGATATTCAGGAAACGGACGTAGAATGAACCACGGCTCATCATAGTTTTCCGCCGTTGGCTTGCAAATGACGAAGCAAACGAAGCCTGCCAACACTCTCGCATGCCTTTGGAATGTACTACCTCGACCCGGCGGCATCTGAAGTCATTTCCGGCCTCTAAGTACAGCGTGCAAAAATATTTTCCCTTCTTCCCGTTAGGGACCGTCCCTTTTGATGCAGGGTGGCGTACGCCGTCGAGCTTCCGTTGCGATGGGACAAATTGCTGGTGTGCTGCTTCGTGCCTGGCTGTGGTCATTCCGTCGCGTTGTGGGTTGGGGTTTGATAATTTTTGAGTTCCGGTTGCGTAGTGCGAGGTTTTTGGGAAGGAGTGCTGACTAGTGGCTTTGTACTTTTTGCTCTTTATGTGTGTGTATAAGAGGGAGAGAGTGACGTGTCTTTGGTTTATCGATTCTTGCTCTAGTCGTTCAATTTGCATCTCAATTTGCTGTTGGTTAAATAATGGACACGGCAGAAGAAATGTAATGTATTAAAGAATGTTTTTCAAGCAGATTTGCATAGAGTAAAGATGAATATCATAACATACTATATACTTTAATTACAAAATGTTTTTGTTTGACGTGTGACGTGTTTATGACTCAGTGGGATATTTTGAGCGGTTTCCGATGCCATTGTGTCCTTCTCAAACTTGTTTAAACGTAAGAAGTGAGACTAATCGTGATTTTATTGGTTTAAAGTCGTTAGTAGTAATGCTAAAGCATAAAAATGCTTATTGTTTGGAGCAATATACGATCGCGAGCTGCATGTGGCTGCTTGCTGCCTATATGGCGACTCTTTCCTCTTCACATATTTCGTATAACTTTCTTACATCTTTATGCGCGGTTTATTGGTTCTTCACGTATCACTTCACGAACTTTGTTTATAGAATTTGGACCTTAAGTATTCTGACCACTGGACTAAGCCTTGTTCGGTAGTGTGTTACTAAAGGAAAGTATCTACGACTTGTTGGTTTATATAGTAATCAGTTATGTGAATGAAGGAGTAAATCCTTATGCAGTTTATTGCCTGGAGCATATATTCAATAAAACTTTAAAAAAGTCAGGTTATTCATAAATGTAACTTGGGAACCTACTATAAACTCTGCTTTATCGTGATTTTGTTTTATTATTCTAGCGATCTTACTTTTACATACTTCACTGCACTTGGGTACTAAATACTCTTAATTGGTTTGATATTCACATCGAAACTAAAATAAATCGTTTCAAACACTTCTGCCAATGTTTATTTACAACGTTGAAACGAATTTTGGTAAAATCGAAGTATATTTGCTTCGTTTTTGATTCTATGAAAAATTGAAAAATGGTTTAACAGTCATTGAACTTTTAGATTATTCGAAACTAAGTATAGGATTTTTACGCTTTCGAGCTCTGCGACGTGTTCGATCTAAGCGGAAATTAAAATTATATTGATGAATGTATCAATCTCGTAACTCAGAAGTAGACAATCTCACAAAAAGTCGGCTAAAGGGGGAAGGTAGGTAAAGACGGACACGTTAGGGGAAATGGTAAAAATCTGGGGATGTATAAGTGCTACGACCATAAAAAAGGTCATACATTATCTTACAATCATGTTTTATCAGAAAATGTGTTGAAACTTTTAAGTTTCCATCGATTTTTGCGTTTTCTTCATGAATGAAAAACACGTTTTTTTTGTGCAGTTTTGAAATGTTCGGGTAAGACGGACACCTGATATGGGAAAGATGGACACCATGAAAGGAAAGATAGAAACCTATAAAAAAACGGTGGAAATTGAAGAGGTTTATAGTATTTTAACATATCCTATTGCTTTGCACATCCTGGTACGTACATAAACTAATTCTAGACCAATTGCAACGACGGTTCATTCAGCCATGAATTTAGGAATTGTAAGCGGCACTTGTAATATATCGTAGAATGCAGCATCTAAAGCATTGTTCAAATATCGCGCACTAACAGCTGACGTTGCTCCAGCTTACAGAACAACAGTCTAGAACTTCCTTTTAAGAAATTACTCCGCAAAAAGTCCACGACTCCAGTATTTTTTGAGGGACTTGTTAATAGTTTAATCCATTTTCCACCATGTCATAATTCAACATTTGATATTTGTAATCCCATAGCATTTCTCATCTATTCCTGAACGATGTCGCATCAATGCATCAACTTTTTATTGCTTTAAGTTGTCCAAATCGTGACAAGATATTGGACTTCGTGAAGCGTTTTATCAGCGTCGAGCGAGTAATAGCATAACGAATGGCTACTATTTTGACCGATGTCGGAATACCCTTATTTAAGGTATTTGAAGAAATCTATTCATCACCAATTGATACAAGAAGTCAAATAAATCAATAAATTCGGTGTCCATCATTCCCTACGACAAAGTGTCCGTCTTTCCCGCTTTGGTGTCAGGATGTTTAAAACACCAGAAACAATACTTTTTAATTCTTTCATTCTCATTCTTTCGCCAGTTTTTTTCATGAATGATTACGACAACTCATTAACTAAATAAAACTTCTGGAAATATAAACAATACAAGTTGAAGAGCTTAAGATCCGCAGTATTCAAATTGGATCCAAAAGTGTGTACACGATTGAAAATTTATTTTGTTCCTGGATTTAACCTATTTTTCATGTATTATGCCAAAAATGTTCTCAAATGTGTTGTTTTACTTTAAGTTAGCATTGTTGATTTTTTCAAAAATTACCTTTTTCATGCATTTATGAGAAGTGTCCATCTTACCTGCAGTGTCCGTCTTTACCTACCTTCCCCTACGTATGTCAATCGGTAGTTAATTGTAAGGTGCTCAAAAATGAATGTACTCAAGTGTATCACCTAGAGAATTATTCCTTAAACACTACATTCCCTTTTTCACCCTGGCCGCCACTCCCCGTTAATGCTAAATTAGCGCACACAGGTCTGACACACGCTTAACCTAGTGGAAATTTAGAATCGCACCAAAAAAAAAAAAAGGTTCCGCACACACGTTCTGCCACTGGGGAACAGTTTAAAAGAAGTAATTATCCAACACTTTATCCCGGCTCGGGAATCTCATCTACCGACAGGGTAATGGGTCTCCGTTCGACGCCGTGCGCGTGCCGCCATCTCCTTCGCGCCACGCATTGCATCTTCTGCTTCCGCCATGCATCACTAACGTTTGCGCCCGCCTACTGCCTGCGTTTGGGCGACAGTGGAAGCGTGATGAAACGCATCCAGCGACACGGAAAGGATTTTCCTTGCGCAAGAGATTCTAGTAATTTTGTGCGGTCTTGGGTGATTTCTTTTCTTTTTTCACTTACTTGCTTCCCACGGTCGGAGCGTTTTGCTCCGTGGACGTGTCGAGTGAGTTAATCGGATTGGCCCGGAACCGAGGAATGAGCTCGGTGGAGTAATTGAAAAAGTTTAACAAGATTATTTGTAGCTTCTTTGGCAGTACGTTCTGCCCGCTCACGTGAGGCAGGCAGGGTATCAACCAAAGTCATAACAAACATTAGGCGTGGTATCATGTGGGAGCATGCACACCGGGATGGAAATAGGATGAAGGGACATTCACGATGAAAATGAATCGCGTAGGAAGAGTGCGGTTTTTTTTAGGCATTTTTATACTAAACGATTGAAATTAAAAAAGTGCATGGAATGCATATTATGCGGTCTTTTGATGTTGATTATGAAGTCAGCTTTAGCGTAGATAAGACCCTGAATCGACATTGGATTATGATGCGATTTGGTACTGTGCATTTTATATCTCGTTTCGAACCTACGATCAATGATTTCACATTTTTCGTCGCTTTGTTGACTGTATAGAATATAAAAAAACTTAAAATAAAACTTTACCCTATGCCAAAGATGTTGAACATGTTGAAGATGTATTGGAAACAATTGTACTCTCTTACCTAAACATTTGATACCAATTTATTCACACAGACCCATCATCACATTGGAAAAAAAAACATCCAACCGATTCCAATTCGATGTAGGCTCATTCATCTTTCATTCGATTCTTTTCCAATCTCCGTCAATATGTTGCACTGCGCCGTACGTCCCGTACGGTTGCATGTAGCGTATGGATTTATCATAAATAATCATATTTCATTCGCATCCATCCAACCCACGTAGATGATCTTTTGAGTTTTCGCTTCCACTCACCTCAACGGAAGGAAGAGGGATCGAAAACGTACGGATCAATCTCACGTTCAAACCGTTCGCGGGTGCTTTTTGCCGTGCGCACTTTCTTGCCGGAGTCGTTTTGCCGGAGTAAAAATGAAAGCTTTCGCATTTTTCCCTCCCTCCTGCCCGGTGCCGTATGCTCTTTCACGACTCAACGTACCATTTTCTCGTTAGCACGTGGTGTCATTTTGCATAAATTTTGTTCCTTCCCATTCACTGTGCTTCTTATCAATCTACACTGCCGTGCTTATCTTGCCGCGGGAGCAGCAGCTGATTTCCGATCGCGCCCTCGATGTGGAATGGATTAATGCGCTTCCTTCACTTCACCTCGTATGCTGTGAGTAAAATAAAAAGCTCTTGCGTTTGCACATATCAAACGGCGAGGGCTCGGTAGGCTTGAGGGATTAGGATTTTTCACTCTCCCTATACAACACCTCTCGCACACTTTGCTTCTACAATGCTAAAGCTAATTCAGTTCGCACGCTAGCGCTCGACCGGCCGACCTTGCCTGGTATTTGGAGTTATCGTACGTGGAACTACCTCTTTGCAGTGGAGAGAAAGAGATTATTGCACCGTAAAGCTAGTTCGTCCGGCGTTCGGTACACTTTATTGCATATTCCGAGAAGATTTATGCCATTTTTGAAATTACTCTCTGCCACTCTGCCAGCTGTCTCGGTAGCTAACAGGTTGAAATGGGCTTCTTTAGCGGTTTGTAAAGAGCGGATGCGGCTGCGGGTGGAAATAAAAATAACATGAATGGAAATGGGAAGGTGTGAAGATCTATAGAAAAACGGAATGCGAAACATGGAAATAAGAAATATTCCGACAGTTTTAAATATAAATAAGAATATGATGTATTTCGGTTGAAAAATAAAATAGCTGCAATTTAAAATTTACATTATATAACTGTAATTTTATCCACATTTAAGCCATGAATTTTTTTTAACAATTACAGTACATGCTCGATAGTTAGCATCAATTAGAATGTTTTAAATCATATCACATTGCCAAATAAAACGTAAACAAGTGAACATGCAATGTAATAGTCCGCTTTCGCTTTTATGTGTGTAACCACACTTTCAATGACATTTTTTGCATTTTTTTATGCCTAACATATTATCTGTTACTTAATTTTCTTACTTTTTTACTATTTTGTAAAATTATCCAAGAATCGTTATTGTACATATCATTTCTACAGTATGATATTAGTTTGATAGAAATGAATAGTCCGGGATAGATTGTTCGTACTCGCTAGTGTAATTTCGATTTTTACTAGCATATCTGGCAGCGGCTGGTGGAAGCTTTTTTTTTCGTCGAAGGAATGGTCGTGCCGGATCTCAAATTCAAGCAGTTTTTTATCTTTTTTTGATACGAAAATGGCTTTAATACTTGCACAACATATTTATCAGTCAATTACAAAGCTTTTCCAGTCCAGTTTGAGTAAAGAAAAACGGAAAAACAACATTTTTTCTGAAGCGGCTCCAAATTGTTTGGCAAAATGCTTCGGTCAGCCGCCACCAGATGCGCTAGTGAAAATCGAAATCACACTAGCGAGTACGGACAATCTATCCCGGCCTTAAAATATGATACAGGGTTGTCCAGGGGTTCTCATAGTCGTGGAGCACTTTCTCGATTCTTTCCTATTAGAAGTGAACTTCATATGATGGAAATTGGACTCTATGGCACCCTTTTTAGACAGGCTCCTTAGAAAATCCAACTGGATTTGTCCAACAATTGTGCTATAGAGTCTAATTCCCATTACATTAAGTTCATTTCACTTAAGAAGGAGTCAATAAAGTGTCTCACTGTTATGAGAACTCCTGGAAAACCCTGTAAGACCAGCGAGTTTTTCCGTTCAACCCTTTACCCGGGTTCATCGATCTGACGACGCCTTTTATAGATGCGGAAAATGTGAATGTGATCAAAAGAATTCAATTCAAAACTCGCGCTATCCATCGTTGTTTCTGTGCCTTCCTTTCTTTCGCATGTACAAAAAAAAGCTTTTAATGGTCCCCTACCCTAATATACCATCATAAAAGCTAGGGGAAAAATCAAACTATAGAACTAAAAGCATCTTGAGCTGGCATGAAATGCCTTTCCTCGCTCACCCGCAAGATTCGCAATTTATTGTCAAGGAAAAAGCATTCCACCAAGATGCAGTGCAGCTGACAGATGCACAGTCGAGCAGTGAACTGCACTGTGTTGCATTATTGTTGCCCATTAATGCGAGCAGCCGAGCAAATGGTACAGTTGAAAGACATTGCTACATTTTTCCCCTTCAGTTCATTTCTCTTTCAACCAAGCGATAGCACACCTATAAAGTACGGTCGACGAGACAATGCCGTGCGAAAGGTGACTGGTTTTTAATCGTTAACCAGTCTACAGTACTGAAAGCGACTAAAATTGCAGTCTATGCCTGACACAAAGCAACACAAAAAAAACGATCTAATTCAAATCTTTTATCGACCGTAAAAAAAGACCCGTTAACTTTAAGCACAACTTTGTGTGGCTGGTGCGGGGAAAGGCTAGAATGAAAGAAAATATTCAACAAAATGTGAGAAAAAAAACATCCACTGTCATAGTGCAGTGAGGGGGAAAATTTTCCATTATTATACGCTTTCGTCCCGTTGTCTTAAGCCACGACCCGTGTCGGATAAATGAATCTGTTAGCTGTTCGGTTTGTCCCCCAAAAAAGGGGTACTTTTCTTTCAATTTCAAAGCTCCCTTTTGGAGCGGGTGTCGGAGTTTTCTTTTCACGGAATCCACGCGATGAATACTGCAGTGGAGAGAGTCAGCAAAGCAAGCAAAAGGAAAGTATGTTGACAGATAAATATTGTACATTTTTTTGTTGTTGTATCGCGATCCTCTGTCGTTGGCAAACAAAACCGCACAGTTTTAATTTGAAATTTTTAATAAGTACAAATAATCAATATTCTATCCCAAGGGAGGGCCGTGAAGGGTAAAAAATGGGAATACTTTGCATAGACAATTTTTATCCTTTTTTTGCAAAGTACAGGAATAAACACGTTCCATTTAATAAAAAAATGCTATAATCTGTTCTATAACATGTTAATTTAACATAAGCCGCGCTGTCTTGAGCATTTGTTCTAAGTAAACTCTTATTTTATATGCAGCGCTCAATCCCTTCTTATTTTAAAAAGTTTGCAAAGTCATTCCTTTTTACTCAAATTCATGAATTTACAACGAACGTCTTTAGCTACCATCTTGACCCTTTTATTGCCCGCACAATGTCCCGCAGTGACAGAGCGGAAGTATAAAGCATTCCTTTCGTTATAATTAATACCACTTTATTTAAAGCTATTTTTGGTGCTGCTGACAAACGCGCCCGGAATTGTGTCACCATCCCGGTGTGGAAAATCTTTAGTGTCACACTAAAAGTAACACTAAAGCATCGCCACCATTGTACCACCATGGACGCTGGAGAGAGAGAGCAAGAAATCAACTCAATACAACAGCGAACAGGGCCCCCGTTGGAACCGAAAGACGAGAGAATTATGAGCAAAGTTTTCCACATCTCTTATTCCAACTCATAACCGGTTACGGTGAATAGACAAACGGGCTTTTGCTTGCGTAGCTGTAAGTGGTCTGACTTACGGGCAGGGAACTTCGGTAACGTAGTGTGGCGCTGGGCGTGTGAAGTATGTGTGAAAAGTATCGCACTACGCGAAAGGAAATTCCGGACCGTCTCGCACCGGACCGTGTCGTTGTCGTCGTCGTCGGTGGTTTTTGCGGAATGATGAATGTACAAAACTGGGACCCTCTTTCCACGGCCCGGCAGTGCCGGGGATATTCTTTTGTCGGTAGTTTTCGGTTCGGCTCCTCCTGTGTACCAGTGTGCCAGTAAGGTGGAGTGGCATCTAATAAGGCATCGGGTGTGTCGGTGATGAATAGTGTGTGCCACTGAGCACAGACAGATGTACGAGCCAGCAGCAGCCAGCAGCATCGATGTATTATGCGGTGGTAACGCAGCGTGCCTGCTGTCAGCTCGAACGACAACCTGCGTTACGGGACGTGCGAGCGATATTATTCTTATGCTAAATTTGTGGGCGAAATTGAGTGCAAAAAAACGAGGGAAGAACGTCTGTGGTCGCATGTGTACACATTTCGTACGTTCGAGTCGCTCGGTTCGCACGCACGATCGATGAGAAGTGGGAGAAATGAAAGCAACATAATGTACGGCACGGTTGCATCGCTACAGACAGAAAAGGTGAGGGGAGGGGGTCTAGTTTTACGGCGCTAGCGTGAATGGTACGACATCTTCAGACAGTTTAATAGCTTTTCTTTATTTTCAGATATCAATTGAACTTTACATTTGTCGGTGAAAAAGCATCGCACAGCTTTTTCGGTTTGTTTTGAGTGTCGCTCGTGGTTTTCATAAAATTAAATATTTTCTTTACCCCCAAATAGAGTCAGGTTTTAGTGTCAAATGCCATTATTTGTTTTCAATTTGTTTTCATGATTAATGAGATGAACAATAATATTTTATACATTTCTAATAGGTTTAATTTGGTTTCAATAAGTTTTTTTTCTAATTTGAAATGTAATTGGTACTATTATTTATTCTTCAGCCAGAGCACTGAGAGCTTATAGATGATCATTCCTTAATAACACCTCCGGTTTGTTATCTGAATTGAGAATCGTGATAAATTTTACGTTTATGGCGCGGTACAATTAATTTACCATAGGCTTGAGCTCATCAACAGCAGCTTGAAATAGATTGACAGGCAATTTGTGATAATCAATTTTAATTGAACAGTAATACTAAGCATTTGCCTTGTCCATTTTAGCAGGGATAATTTTGGGATGTAATTTACTTGAAATATAAAATTTTAATTATTTTTTTAAGGAAGCTCCATTACTTCCGCTATACTTTTATTCTTTGAAGTCTATAGTTTGGTAGCTCTGTGGGCCAAGAAGGAATTACAATGGTTTAATCCTTCTAAGTATCCATAGAAATATTCTAAATTGTTTTAGTAATCCTAAATGCTGACAGATGTTAAAATACCCTAAAATATCACAAATGTGAATAATTGACTATATTTACAACGCATTCGATGCTCTAATAGTTTATCCATTGAATGGTTTTTCGGGCTATGTACTAATATAAGCGTAAAGCTTTTCAATTGAGTGGCCTTACTAACTAACCTAGGAAATTTGTATTTTTTTTTATGAATTGCTCTTTTGCAACATCATATTGAGCACAACAAAATTGCCGATCCAATTAAGAAGGGATACTTTATCAAAGCATGCAAATACAGCGTCCACTGGTTCATCCACAGTTGATTGGGTGTAGATAAATCAATGAATATTGGATGTATTTTCTTAAAAAATCTTCTTTTCCGTTGGTTGATGAGTCGATTGCTGCATTCCACCCAGTTTCTCAATGTAACCCGAAAAATAATATATATAAAAAATGGGCAATTTGGCAATTAATTCATACTTAAGAGAGCAATCGTTGTTGTTAATTGATGTTTTTTTAATATTTAAAAATACAGCAGTTTTTACGCAGTGAAACAATGTGCAAACTATCTTAATTGTTGTAGTTATCATATTCTGCTTTAAAGACAAAATACCGTACAATTATGTGATAAAAAGCTGTAAGCTTGTTGATTATTTTCAACATATTAGGGCATTTTTGGATTCATGTTGAAAGTTCAGAGATTATTCGAAAATTATTAACTATTGTTATAGTTCACTCTAAGTTATTATTTATCTGGAATCATCCTGATCTGATTTATAAAATCTGTCATAGTGAACATTCAACCAACCAACAAGTGAGTCGAATAAATTATCATCTCTGCAACAGCAATAAAAGGTTGTTCAAAATCAAAATGTTGTAACATAATCCATTTCATTTTTTCTTCCTCTGCTTAGTAAATTTATCAACTGAGAGCTCTATCAAATTTCAGACCCAATAAAAGTCGCCATAAAAATCTCAACACCATTACAATTACCGAACAATAAACCCTGTCTAACGAAAGCACGATCATGTACATTACCATTTATAGCGATTGTTGTCGTTGTTGTTTTCTTTTCTTTTCTTTTCGTTCTAACAGTCAAAAGTCAAATTCAATTTCAAGCCTCCCACCTCCCACTTCTGTAACAGTGCTGTACACATTAGGTATGCAGCTTTGGTGCAAATTATGCTGCCAGTGCATGGGCAAAATGCAGCGCTGCTAGCGCGGCTGCCCGCAAAGTTTGGCAGTGTCGTCGATGGCTCTCGTTGCTTCCGGTCCCAGCACCGGCAGCGCCGGGTTATTTATGTCCCCACAGTTGAGTGATTTTATACGCGAAAAGTTAACGTTTGAGTGAACGTCACGTTCGCTTTAAGCACGAGAACCTCCGAGATAAAACCGTGTGCGCGCGCGCGCTGTATCGTTGCACAGTTGGTGTGAATTTTAATCTTACTGTAATGACAAAAAGAAGTTCGATGCGGTCGCTTCCATGCCGGAGGACTCTCGACCCCGGAAGGAAGTCGTTGTACATTGTGTTTGGTGCGATGGTGGGGTTTTTTTGGTTTCCATTCACACTTTTGCAGTCGTCTTTGGAGAATAAAACGATTCCTTCCCGTGCTCGGTAAAGCTCATCTTGCAATTCTATGCTGGGTTTTCGTTTGCAATTTGTAACGCTGCTACGGAACATAAATTAACCTACGCAAGGGGCGAACGTGCTGTAGCGTTGTTCGTTCTTCCGCGGTCATGGGGCGATGTTCCGAGGGTGTTTATCTGCTACATCGATAGCTGAAAGAATGGAGCAAAAAAGGTGCAACAGAGAGTTCAGCTTTCTCTAGAAGTTGCTCGACATTTATACGACTGTTTGAACATGATATGAAACTTACATTACATTCAACAGTAACGACGCGGTCGTTTTGCTATATAGTAATTATATTTATTGTATAAACAATTACAAAAGATGCGTTTATTACAGTTACACTACTGTGTAACCTGATATAGACCTTGCTACTGAATAAGTGAATGAGTAGTACGTTACGTCAAATAGAACAAATACAACTTATACACTTAAATAACTTTCCTTTTTCTTGCCTTATAACACCCTTAAACGTGTTACGAAAGTTAAGCAGGAAACCGCGGCCTGATTGTTTCTAACAGGGCAGAACTGACAAAGCTATTGGTGTGGAACTGACAAATCCGTCACTTCCACAATATCCGGCCGGCGGGGAAATGGGCCACGGCTCCGGATTTCCTGATTCAATTCCGGCAAGCAAGGCTGTAAAATTGAATTGACGTTTACCGCTTAGTCGTCGTCGTCGTTCACAAGACGGTACACTAATTGAACCCGATACGATGGGAGATGCTTATATTTTACATTTTGTTTTCTTTTTCTGTACGATTTCGACATGATGAAGAACTAAATCTGAGCTCAAAAATATTAAAAAAAAAAGGAAGAGAAGAGTTTATTTTCCCATTGGAACTCACAATCTTGTGTGATTTTGATGGAGCAGTTGGCCTATGGACTCAATAAGCTTTATTTTCATATTAGAATATTTATAAGTTTTGTTGTTCTAGTGGTTAGTGGATTTTTTGATGTTATTCTAGTGGATTTTCACCCTTTCCCTATTTTCCCTGTGTACCAAGCTTACGAGCCTTATGAGGTTTTTTTTAATTGTTTACCGTATTTTACCGTATTGCATGTTTTTTTCTTTCCTCGAGCGAATTAAATGATTTATTTTCTATCTCTATAATTCTGTCTAATTACATTAATTTCTAATTATCATAAGGTGTGAAACAGTGGATCAGGAAATTGTGTGTGCGCTCGAAGTTTATGCTAATTAAGCGCCGATGAGAAATGTAAATTGTTGCCCAGAGCAGCAACAGCAAAAGTTTGGTTCAAAAATTATTATTGGAATTATTGGTACTTGGTTTGGTCCAAAAATTATTATTGGAGCTACCGAGCTACGCAGCAAACTTTGCAGCATTTACTGAACATTCGTTACCCGGAAGCATCTTTGAGAAGTCAAAAAATTTATTTAGAATTATTTTAAGGTTAAAGCGTTACCAAATTTTTATGTTTAATTTATGCATTCGATTTAATTTTTGATACTTTTCAGAACCATTTCAGAACTACAAAACGTAACCTCGGATTATAGGTTGCGTACTTTCACGTCTGCTTTTATTTTGTATGTAAATGTCCACACCAAACTACAAGTGACTAATTTTCATGAGCTTTGACATCGTACATGCTGGCAAATAAATGTAAGCAATCTGCCATCATTGGTTGGTCACGCAAACTACACACACACACACACACACACACACACACACACATATCCCCGGGTGGCACAAGTGTTACGACCTGCATCGTTACAGCTTTTTGATACCGTCCATTACACCGTCACCCGTTGGCTTCTGCTTTTGTTGCTTCCTCTCATTTTTGGATTCTGTGTTTTATCGCCATTTTCTCACATTCTCAGCTCTGCCGTTAAGACTGCCGGGAAAATCGGTGACCGGAATGTGGTTGATGAGCTGGCAGTAAAAAGAAGGAAATGACAGTGCTACAATTTTATGGTCACTTCGTGTGAGCGCGAAATGATGCGAAAGCGAAAACCGGCGACGACCACGAGGCACCATCTTGACCCATCGAGGGTGGATGGTGGGGCAGCTTGCCTGGGTTCGGGCGAAAAAGAAGCTTACGTCGCACGGGAGGTGTCGTGGACGACACGCGAGCTCATTCTCCAGGGAGCTTCTTTTGCCTCCTCCGTACGGACATTTCCAATGCACTAAGTGCTGGCGCTCGTTCCTCTCATCAAAAGTGCATTATCGTGTTTTAGCAGTGAGAAGCCAGCTTTTTGTGTGTGTGTTCGTTGCACTGATTCTATATTCGAACGCGCTTGGGAAGTGTCAGAGTGCAAGCATTCGAAGTATTCCCTGCAGGATGGGATAGGAATGCAGCAAATGAGGTGGAAATTTGCCGGCAAATCCTACTGCGAGCACCGGCTGTGGATGGTGCTGTGATGGATTAATTTTGCAATGTTGGCTGTATTTTTATGTCACATCGACAATATCGATGAAGGATGGTGGTCGGGTTAGGTTCTTTTGAAAATGGCTACTAATCTAGTTCTATTGAAACATGTTCGAAGTTTTAATCGTGACCGTTCCTTCTGAGTAAAAAGAGAACTTTCTAAGTAAGGATAAGCTATAGAACATGATAGTTAGCTTGCAAACAGGAATGTAAGCAAGCTCAAAAACAGATCGGTACTTACCGATAAACAGATCGGCTGTTAGTATTTCACTATTCATTGTACCATTCATTCATATAGTACTGGTATATTTATTTGTTTTTGATAGTATTATTGCATCTGTAAAACGGTTCTTAATTTCTTCCTATTAGTATATTTCAATAATAATTTATACTATAGTAATTTATTGTCCTATTTGTATTTTCACCATCAATATCTCATTTTCCCATTTGATTCATTTACGTTTAGTTAATTTATCGTTAGAGCTTTTGTTAAGCTCATTGTTGTCTAATAGTGCCAAGATGCTGTAGATGCCGGAACAGTATTAAACGTCGTCTACAAGCTGACCCACGGTGTCCGGTGTCCGAACTCACCTAATAGAAGTGTAAAATTTTGTCTACTGACTCAAAGGGTACTATTATTTAAAGTGCAATTAACGTTTCGTAAGAGTGGGTGAAGATGAAACTACGAAAAATCGTCAATTTTTGACTGAATAGCTACATCGCCTATCATAACTATATGGACAGTCGTTTTCTGTCATTTGCGCAAAATTCAGAGGAGACAGATAAAAACAGTGAATGTATGAGATGTGCAGAAAACTATTTGGCATTTTTGTATATTCTTTCAAAGTTTAAAAGCCATTTTAACACGACTTATTACGAAAAAAATAACAAACAATTACGCAATAATCTTAAAAAAAATCGTATATAATATATGAAAAAAAACATGTTTTACAAATTTTGATGTTTTTTGTTGGAAACCTTAAAAAAAGTTATGATAACTCTTTTTAATTTTTTTAAACATTTTTTTCCGTTAAACCTTGCTAGAATATGTTATTTATATTTTTGAGCGATTTTTAAATGCGTTAGTTAGCACAAAAAAAACCTGTTTTTTCGAAGTCTCTTTATATTTATGGTACGACCATAGATTTGTTTTTTTTTTTGTAAAAAGTAAAAATGGTATGAAAAAAAATATAAAAGAATGTGAAAAAGAATTCTGTACAGCTCATACATTCTTTGGTTTTATCTATCTCTTACGGATTTTCCACAAATCGCGAAAAACGACTGTCCATATAGTTGTGGTAGGCGCTGTATAGCAGTATATTGATGAAATTAATTGTTATAAAATAACAAAAAAAATGTTCCCGGTTAATGGTTTTTTTGCGGTAAAAAATCACGTAAAAAACAAGCCAGTTCAGGCGTCAATCATGGCGAAGGCATTTAGTTTTTATTGAAAATTGAATTACACATTGAAAATTAGTATTCCTTGCCTATTTTATATAACCATAGTTACAAGTAAGTAGAATATTTGAACAATTAAATAAATCAACTACCCAATTACTTTCTGACGCCATGTTTCGCCTGTTCATTGACTGGTTTTGAAAAACGATTAATTATTTTTTCTTAAAACCTTTATTGCAATATCACAATATGTTGAGTCCTTTCCCATAAGAAACGATAATCATCTTATATCATCAAATGAAGCATTTAATTCGCTTCGAATCGAGATGTGGTGAAGCAACAGCCCATTAGCAAAACAAAACCCTACACTCTTTGAGTTACCTATCCGGCTGCTTGCTCATTTCCGGCATGAGCTTTCCCTGGAACCGGTTTCCATTTCAAACGCAACGAGTCGTTCGTGTGTGCGTGTTGCCATGGCCACACCGGAGCAGCCACGCCGCACAAAGTAATTCCATGCTTGATCGATGCTTTCAAAACAGCGGCGCACGAAACATGAAAGCAGTTGCTGTAGCTGCTGAAGGGTAGAAGCAAAGCAAATGAAAAAAAAAAAAAACAGAAAACCCCCGCAAGGCGTGCAAAACCATAAATATTTGATTTTCAAATTAGGCAGCCGTACTGAAACATTCGTCGGTTTGATATGTAATGTACGGCGCGCCGTATGTACCGTGTGTGCCCAGTGGCATGGCCACGGGTTGCCACATTTTGGTGCACGATTCAGTGTTTGTTTGATCTTCTAACGCCTTCAGCGCACCTTTAATGTGGGAATCGTTTGGAATGTGTGCAATATTTTCCGCATGAATGATTAATTACAATCGAACGTCATTAGTGTACATTGCAGTCGTTCGTTTGAAGAAGAAAAAAATGTAATGCATTGTTACATACATGCAACAGCTCGCCCTAAGCCATTTCGCGAAAAAAGCACTCACAGCTGGTGTAACGCTACGGACAAACAACAAAGCAAATAAACAAGTATCCTTTTATTTATCCCGTAAAGCACGGCAAAAACACAATACACCAGCAAAAGATAAATCTTCAATTCAGTGCGCTCCAGTGTCTCGAGCAAATAAACAAAAAAAAAAAAAAAAAAAAAAGGCTCCATCATAGTCCGTGAATCAAATCGAGGGTGTTTCTACAAAGTCCATCACCACCAGCACAACCATTCACCGGTACGGAGCCTGTATTGATGTCTGTGTGTGCGGAAGGAAAGCAAAAACCATAACAAAAAAAGACTCTAACAAAACGATGCCCCACGGATGTTGGGTGAGGGCCCAAAACACAAAAAACCCCGTCCGCAGCCGCCCCGTCCTGCCTCCGAACCCCCGTCGAGCCGAATGTCTGAGATGCTCCGGAATCGGAATGCGAATGCTGATGCGATCGATCAGGACGCTATTTTTCCTTTTATTTATTTTCCTCTACACACGCCCACGACCGCTGCCTTCCTTCGTGCACGGATTAGTGTTCTAGGAATTTTAAGAAGCAGAAAAAATCCTGTTTACTGTGTTTTCTTTTTTTTGGCTGCTACTGGAGGAGTAGAAGGAGGAATGAAAAAAAACAAAGATTTTGCAAGTCCTGGTTTAAAACATACAAAAACGAGCAGCATGGGAAATGAAGAATTAGCTGTTTGTGATGTGGGGAAAATTGCTAAGCGACCGGTGAAGAACGACAAGCATCTTCCGATTGAAGCGTACCGTAACCCTTTAACAAAACCCTTCAACAGGGTCGAACGCATATGGTGGCAACGTACACTCACACACAGCAAAATGAGCAAACTGATGCCTCCTCACGCCGGCTGACATTGATGCCTTTGCCGCATGAAATTAAGAACCTGCCTCCGGGGCACTACAGCCAGCTTCCCTGTCAATCATTCCCACCCAACCGAAAAAGGACACGCTTCTCTGGCGATACGCTTGCTGGCGGTAAGGTAGATTGGCGATGAAATGAAAACCTGCTTAATCGAATCGAAATAAAAATACGTTCCTTCACAGATCATTTTGCCTGCCAAAGCCAATATTCCTCCCCTACTCTCGGTGCCGCGGCAGAGTGAGAATCGATTCGCAGAAGGGTCGGAAAATAGTAGACACTTCGTCTGCCATTTCCGGGCGTCCGATTCGCTTTTGCTTCTTTGTGTGTTTGCTCTGTGCGAGGAAAAGCAAACGACACGCGCGCGCACGCCAAGACACGATGTGATCTGTTTTAGCTCTCCATCTTTTTTTTTATCTCTTTTTCTGTCTCGCTTTTAAGATGCACGAAAATGGAACAACAAAAAAGATTAGCAGAGGAGGCACTGCTTGTAGTCTTTTGGATTTGGATAAGTTTTGTGTGACATTGTGTTCGATTTTTCCTTGAATATTCGCACAGCACGGGGACAGTGCAAAGGGAAGAGCAGAAGCGGGGGAGGAGGCAAAAACTAGTACTCTGCATTGTACGTCAAACGTGTAGAACACAGCCGGAAACGATGGGAAACAACAACGACAACAAAAAAAGCATT
This sequence comes from Anopheles arabiensis, assembly GCF_016920715.1. Taxonomy (NCBI): domain Eukaryota; kingdom Metazoa; phylum Arthropoda; class Insecta; order Diptera; family Culicidae; genus Anopheles; species Anopheles arabiensis. Next base: position 75,007,713 of record NC_053518.1, read on the forward strand.
TCTCCGAACATCTTCACAAGCCCATCAAACCCACTTACCGAATGCTGTCATTATTCCATTTCTTCGCTAAGCTTCTGTTCACCGTATGTGTTGTGTATATGTATGTGTATGTGTGTGTGTCACTCTGTATGTGTGTGATAAAATGTTTACTCAAACAGATCTTGCACCATGTTTCCCACTGCTTGCCGTGTTGCTTGTTACCGATTTTGTGCAGAATAGTTGCTCGCAAAATTGATACCTTCCTATCAACAATTCATGGTGCAGAAAAGGAAACGCGACACGAAACGCCTGTGCACGAAATGTGCACACACATGAACATACACACACATACGCACATACGTACAGGAAATGTTTCACGGATAATCGAGCAACCGACAGAGCCCGGGGCGTAGTGGCGGATGTAGTGGCCACGGTGCTGTTGTCGGTTTGCTGCTCGGTGTAGTGCGAGAAAGAGACAGACAAGGTGGAATAAATAATAAATCATTTGCGAATCGATCGTAAAAGAAAAGCGTTAGCGGGGGCAGACCCCAGCCTCCGCCCGGTATTGGGCTCGTTTTCATCATCATCATCAAACTTCAAGCTAACCGGAGCAGCGATATGCGATTAACAATTGTTTGACGAATAATATGTGACCATTAACTGTTAGTTTTTTGTTGGCTCTTTTTAGATTGTTGTTTGGGTCTTTTTTCATGGTTGAGAGCTTTTTTTTCGATCATGGTTAATTTGTCATGAAAAGATTCGTTGAAAAAGGATTCAATTAATCACAGGCAATATATGATAAAGCGTTAAAATGGTCACAATATGTATCAGGAAAGGTTTTTTTACTTTCAAAACAGAAATTTTGTGAAGAATGGCTTCAATGGAAATAATAGATGAGTCTTATATGACATCACTTAAGGGCGTAGTTCAGTTCATGACATAACACTTATGCTGTCAGATATATGCTACACAGCTGATATGATAAATAGATTCTAAACAACAGCAAATTCGTCAAATAATGTAGATAACCAACTCCATCTAGATTCAATGCGATCAAGTTCATCTGATGTTTTGTTTTATATTAATTTTTATGCAATATCAATACTTTATCACTTGAAATATTCTGTTTATGTGTATAATATTAAATAAAGCTCAATGTACTAGTAGTGAGAGCTCAGAATCGGACCTACCCGATTCCGATTCCGTGTTTGGAATCAATTCCGAAGCCGATTTCGATGCCGATTCCGGAGTCGATTCCAGAGTCCATTCCGGAGCCGATTCCGGAGTCGATTCCGGAGCAGATTCCGGAGTCGATTCTGGAGCTGATTCTGGAGTTGACTACGGAACCGATTCTAAAGTTGACACCAGATAACGGAATCATAATTGACTCCAGAATTATACTTAGCTCCGGAATGTGAATTAGTTCTTGAAATGAAAAAATAAGTTTTAGAAGCGAAATCAGTCCGGGAATCTCCATGAGAATGGATCTTTTACAACTAGTTTTTTTTTTTTTTTTGCGGTTATCGATACGTAGTATGATTGGACCCAAGCGCCTATTTTTATGGCGATGCCGAAACTGATTCCGTTTGGAAGCCGATTCTAATTTAGGAGCCAATTCCGATTCGAGAACCACTTCCGATTCGAGAGCCAATTTTGATTCCGGAACCAATTCCAATACACTATTCGTTGGATTTAAAAATATTTCAAATTTTGATAACAGGTTGTTTGGAGTCATTTTCCTTGGTTATTGGAGTAATAACCAAAATCTTTCGAGCATTAACGTTCAACGCTGAATAATGTTGTTTATATTGAAAACTGACTGTAAACATCCTGTGACATATTTCCTTAGTGTTGTTGTGTTTGTGGAACGAATGTAAATGATGTTCAGCCTCAAAAAGGCGAGTTTATCAATTTTGATAAAACAGATTGTTGGCTACAAAAACAAGTTTTTGTTGTGACCGCACGTACATGTTTTGCTAAATTGACACATCAGAATCAAATACAAGGTTGAGGAACTATTTTTCTTATATTTGGCACTCTAGGCTTGAACCCATGACGACTTGAGTCTGTTATTGAGTCGTTCGAGTTGACGACTGTACCATGAGACCACCGAATAATCAATCATTACTCCACAATCATTATTTTTGTCCTAATGCTGCCTTTATTAGTGCATTTGTCAGAGATTGTTTTAATTTTATTTTGTAGCTGATCCAGATTACAAAAAAAACAGATAAAAAGTTATTATTTAGATAAAATTGTCCCGTTTTCGTCGCTACTACTACTTTTCACTTTGTTCCTTTAACAAATGAAACTAAAGTTAGCATTTTTACTCTTCCACGTATACTATCAACCATTTTGTTAAGCTCCCTCCAGCTTATCCGAGCTTTTGTGCTTGATTTATTCACACTCCATACCGATCGTAAATATAGCAGAGGTTTTTTCATTTTGTTTCGTGTACACACCGTTCCGTATCTGTATCTAATTGGTTCCTGGCTGGAGCAACAGTTTCTGCAGGGCGATCGCTCTTTAATATCTCACCACATACACACACACACTGTCTGTCGTTGCTGTCCTTTCAAGAGCGCCGCCTGAAGTGGTAGTTTGCAGAATCTGTGTCTAGTTCTCCCCTTTTTTGTGCCGTATGTATTTCCCGCTATGTACGCAGTGTGTGTGAGCTTGGAGCACTATTATTTGTCCCCGGAAAAGTGGACGTATAACTAATGAAAATGTTTTCCCATTAAAAAAACCACCGCCAACTACTTTCCGGGCTATTTATCGCAAAACAGCACGGGCTATGTAGCTATTTTTTGTTGTTGATCAAGCTCTGACAAAATAGTTTTACATTGCTGCTGGTTGTTTGGAAATTGCGCGAAACTGTTTCCTATGTTTAAAGAGTAAAGTTACTGTTTTGAGTGGTATCTGACGTGCACTGTAATAGCCCTTCGAGTACCGCTCTTTATTTGCATTTGATTTCTTCCACAAACACATCATTTAGCACTACGCAAACAGTGTTTAAGGTTGCGAGAGCGTGCCTACCTTGACACTGGCACACACCACAATTTAACCTTCGACGTCATTTGGCTTCCATCTTTCACGCTACCGCTTCGCAGAAGGCACATCCCTCGCAAGGGTAATGTTTTTGGAGCAAGCTTTGAAGAATCATAAGCGCGCCAGAGTGTGTGGTTTGTCTTGTCAGAGATGAAACAGAACCAAATCCAGTTAGCATGATGTCTCCTGCCAGCCGTTGGACTCTCTGTTCTAGGTACTGTTGCATTATTAGTAGACTTACAGTGACATGTACTTCATCAAGTGCATTGAAAGACATAAAGGATAAAAAAATATAAAAAAATAAGCTCTGAAGAATTCATATTGGTTTTTATTAGATTTTAAATCAATCAAAACTCAGTAGGAATTGGATTTTAAAATCAGTAGAAATCAATACCAACGACGATGCAGTTTCCTCCTACTGTGTTGTGCATGGTAACATTTTGTCTTAAAATAGAAATAAGTTTCACTACATTCGGAAGGCTCGGTATCATAACTGTACCGTTATTTCATCCTTGCATACCATCCTACACACACACACACACACACACACACACACACACACCCAAAAGGCAAAACACGGTTCCGGCTGGAACGGTTCGCTCCAACAGGTCGGACATTAGCATGATAGCGCAGAGCAGATCCCTGGCAGAAGATGCATTGTTGCTTTTTTGACACATACACATGAGACGTCATGGGCTGATTGTATACAGGGAAAAGGTCACCACCAGCACCAGGAAACACAGCCGACGTCATCGTCGTCGTCGTCGAGGGGACGGGCGACCTAAATCGGATAAAATGTTTTACTTGTACAGTCGGTCGGCTTTTGGTAACGGTTTTCGGTTACGGTGTAGCGTGTTATGTTAAGTGGAAGGCTGGCAGCCTGTGTGCTGTGCGGCTGTATGGTGCTTGTTTATTTGGATGCAGATTATGGCTCTGGCGAAGTTGATGACATTATGCTGGGGGAATTGAAGAACCACACAGACATAAGTGACACAGGCTGCTTATTATAGATAGCGGTGGAGACAGGGATTCATGACTTCATGACGCCGCACGGCTGCTTCCCGGCGGGAGACAAAGTTTGAAAAGCTATTTTAGACACACAAAATCGCTCGGATTGTGGTTTGGTATGGGTAAAGCGACTTAATAAAGTTTTCTTGAGATTTCGTTGGTGAGCGAGAGTTTTTTGGGGCGGGGTAGTGAAACGAGAGCTTGGCCTTACGGGTACGCTTATGCAGCAACACTTTGAGTGTAATCTAATGAATACTTAAGATTTGAAATATAGACTTAATCTCGTATTACGCTCAATACTTTATGGGCATCTTGTCGAACAGTTCTTCTTTTATACACATAAAATACATTTTTATTTTGAATTTATTACCAATTTTAATAACATAACGATTATATTTAATAAAGCAGAATTTTATTTCATGTTCGATGCACAAATGATTAAATTGATCCTTGTATTATTTTATTCAAAATAGTTATGCTTAGAATAAATAGAAACCTTCAAAATGTTATGTTCATCCCCAACCTTGTTTCATATTTTTTTAATTGTTGTACTATTTTTAGTTCACTCACTAAGTTCCATTTTTGTAAAACAGGGTTTTACACAAGATCTATTAAGGAGAACAGGTCGACGCAAAGCCCGTTGCTAGGTGCCCATTTTCAGCTCGTTTTTGACAGTTTCATGAAAAAGTGTATACAAACAAATGGCTAATAGTTAATGCGGAAAAGTGGACAAATCTACTGTTAGGAAGATTATATTGGTCAAATTTTCTTGCGGTCAATCACTTCTGGAGAATAAAGGAGAAGTAATTACACTTTTCTCTGTATTCAGAACCATGGGTAACCTTTTAAATTGATTGCCATTCCGTGACCACGAATCGCTACCGTTTGCAACGGTCCTGCTGGAAGAACGAAAAGTTTAACAGGCATAAAACAGCACAGTACATGTTTCAACAGTGTAAAAGAAGTCTTATTTACTTTCAATCAAACACTGAGAGTAAAATGAAACATCCAATCGGCACACACTGGTATAATATGCATACCGTCCTTTGCTCATAACCTGCGAATGAACGATAAATGAGATCTTTGAATTTTATCTGTCATGTAATATTCTAATTGCATTCTAATTCTTATAAAATTCTTAAAGGGAATGAATGCAAAATGCTGAACAAAATTCTCATTCACGCCATCGCAACGTCCATCGCTAAACATAAACAATGTTTACTTTAAGTGTCAAAATTTTCCCACGGCTTTCTGTCAATTTACTCTAAACGCTTCGACCTGTTCTCTTTCAAAGTCCTTGCTTAATACTCTAACCGCAGGACTCCACACAGCATAACACGGAGCGCATAACACGCTTTACCTGCTTTCCCAAGCGTTTTATGAAGCGTTTGGCAGTTGTCAGTTGTTATGTTGCGCTCCGTGTAATGCTGTGTGGAGTCCTGCGGTAATACTGGTACAATATTGATAGTTTGATAGCCCTATGGTGCCTATGTTTTCCATATGAGTTTATACATTTTGAAGCATTTTATGCATAAAAACGGAAAGATGAGAGCTTAAGCTTTAGAACGATATGTCTTTGAATAGATAGCTCGCTTTATCCACTGAAAATTAGCATTTGAAAATTTACTCAAAAATTGTTTGCTTACGTTTCGTTTGGTTCGGATTTGATCAATCGTGTTTCGCAATGTGGTAAACAAACTTTAAAAATTTTTACAGCGAGTTTTCAAATGCTCACTATTCAGTGAATAAAGCTATGAGTCCTTTGAATGACATTCATTTTCTTGCTATCTGTAATAACTGCTTAAAATATGATCAAGGCCAATTCATTTGCCAATACCCTATCGCACCGTAGAGCATTGATAATTGATTGTTAGAAAACTCGGCTACAACTTCACACTCCAAAACTCGCCCGGAGGCTCGTGTAACTCAATCAAAACGAACCCTCGCCTAATGATTTCGGTCATCTTTACGCACTTTTCGTAGCCGCCCCGTGAATCGTTGCCACTTCATCCAAGCCAACCCGAAAAGGTTCCGTTTTGGTTGTAACAAATTTGCCCACTCCCCCCCCCGATGTGGGTCAATTCTTCCTTCGTCAAATTTGGTCAGTTTCAGTGCTATCAAAACCACCAAACGAAACCTTTTCCAGTGCTGAACGATGCATCGAATTGGTTGGGGCACTTTCTTCTTTTCGTTGCTTCGCTCTCTTTCCTCCGCACTTACTTTGTCTTGCTTGCTTTCCCACAAGAAAGCAGCTTCCATTTTAATGATGCTGCTGAAATGAATTGTAAACTGGTTGCCTGGTGGCACTGGTGGTGAAGTGTGTCCAGGGACGGAGACGTCTCTCGGGCATCAAAAAAGGGACCAATTGGTTTGTTTGATGAAAAAGGACAAATGAACCCAAGGGCAAATGGGCTAGCGATGGAGAGGTGCTGGTTAATTTCTATGCAACGGTGAGCAAACTTTAACCTGTTTTTTAGTGCCATCCCGAGAACACCTTTCCTGAGCTACCTGGATAAAGTTTAATGTGTTTAAAAGAAGCTAAGTGAGTTTGCACGGATTATGAATTAAATCAGTGACACGGCAACAAAATCAAGGTGATTTACATTTTGAGCGAATATGACAATGATTTCTAGAGAAATATTTTTTTACTGATGAGTTTGAGTTCTCTTGATATAAACGAATAATTTTGAGGATAGCAAACTACATTTAAATTATATTTTATTATTTAAATGGAGCCGCCTGGTTTTCCAACGTGAGGTGGAGGCGCCTAGTTGCTCGTACGAATGGAGGCGCCTGATGTTTCACAATTATTGTGACGTTTCTGCCAAATATATGCGAAAAAAGAAAATACAACTAGACCAATATAGCCCCAAAAGATGAATTTACCAACTTCAAACTCATCGCATGTTCTTTTTAATTCAATTAAAGATCACAGTTTTTCTGTATTTTTTAACAATTCAAAAGAAGGACAATTATCACAAAACTCTTTCTCTTATGAGTTTAGCGAACGTATGGTAGAACGATATGAAGAGATTCTAGAAAACGATTTTATAATAAGTGTTTGCATTTTGTGTTTAATTTTTATGGTACAACACTTGACCAGATATGTTGAATTTTGAGATAATCCTTGTTGAAAATTATTGAATTGTATTGATTATCTCAAATGTAGTAAACCATAACACCAATTCAGACACAATTTAAAGAAAGTAGCAAAAAAGTTCTGAGCAGGTATCAACTCAAACGGTTTTGCTACGACAAAACATTGCAGCACATTTTTAAAGTCTAAAAACGAAAACATGTATTTTCACAATGACGGTCGTCCATTTTCCACGTATAATGAAGCTTGATTAATGCGTGTATTTATTTTCAGTTTTAAATCACCTTAAACACAAAATACTATCATGTTGGGGCACATTAACAGCAGCTAATCTGGTACATAATAATCATTTGATAAAAAAAAACTCTACCGTCACGCAGTCATTTATCATCTAACACAATGTGGCTTTCTATTTGTTTGCTCTTCTTTTTTCCTTTCCCCAACTCCTGCCAGATAATGTTGCCGCTGTAATGGATCTGAAGGCTGGTAAACATCTAGTAGCACCAGCGATAAATAATATCAGTTGCACCCACAACCGGTTCGCCGGCCACTTCTTCCACCAGATCGGCCCGTTCGATGTGCTGCAGGCACTGTTTATCGTGCTGCTAACGTTTCTGGTTATCAGCGCGAATCTGATGGTGATACTGGTGATCAACAGCCGCCGCTATGCCGCCTACATCCATCCACAGCCCCGCTACCTGCTGACGTCGCTGGCCCTCAACGATCTGGCCATTGGGCTGCTGATCATACCGTTCAGCGCCCTACCTGCCTTACTACACTGCTGGCCTTACGGGGAAATCTTCTGCCAAATTCAGGTAACTGACGCGGCACCGAAGGCGCCCTTACTAAGCTTTTAAGAACGTTTTTTTCCCACTCCCTCACGCATACAGGCACTACTACGAGGAGCTTTATCACAACAAAGTGCTGTTATATTGGTGTGCATGGCAGTCGACCGCTATCTGTGCGTGCTACATCCACGGATATATCATAAGCGATCCAGTAAAAAGGTGAGTGAAAGTCTGGTTCACCGTGTTTCCGCCCAAGCAAATCTCGTCGTCGAACCGGTCTTGTAGGCTTGTAGGTGTCTTAGCGTATGCTTTACGAGAGGCAGAATTTCGCATGGTCTCACATGACATGTTGCCGCCTCTTTCGTGGTTGCCGTGCTGAATTAAGCCATTGAATGGCTTTATGAAATCAACCGTAAATGTTTACGCTACACTCTAGTGCTGTATACACTCGATACACTCGACCTCCCTTCCTTTTTCCTGGGGCTGTGCTGTTGTTGTGTTTGATAAATGGCAATAAAAATACAATCAAACATCTCAATAACATACATCCCTCTTTAGCCGCGAGCGGAAGTGTTCTTGAGGCTATTTTTATGTTTGTTTTCTGGTTTCATCCGTGGCTCTCGGTTGCACCGTATCGGAGAAGGACCCGAAAAACAAACAAAAGCACAATCCAATAAAGCATACGAAAAAAAAAACGCCCGAACCCCAAACGCTCGGTGTGCCCCGTGCGCCGTCAACCTTCATAAATCCTCCAATGTCCGGTCGATTTCATCAGCATTCCAGACTGCCCCTTCGCCAAACAGCACTGTCGTTGATGATGAAGAATTTATTTTCCTTCCCCGGGGCGGGTTCCATGTCTTGTTTTTGTCCGCCCCGTCCTATCCGTTATCGAATTGTGGTGACGGTGATGCGATTTTCTGGGGATATTTATCCTTACCACGGTACGAGTGCATACTTTCTCGTCACGAGAAGAGGAGTTTTTTTCTGCCACTTTATCATCGTACTGTTACAATCGTCTTTCTATTGTCTTTCGAGTTCATCAAGCGATGGAACAATAGCAAACGAGCGATAGAGGTGATAATAAGCTGCTTAAATTACTAGCTTAATGTTGATGGCAATTTTCGTAATAATCAATAGACACCAATACCGGGGATAACAATGTTAAGTAACCATCGATAATATGAGCTGTCTAGCTATTCTTTAAATTGCATTTTATCGATCAATTGGCTTGTCGCGTAATGTGGTAAAATGGTGTCAGTAATGTAGTTTCTTCAAATTATGCGCTGCTGAATAATAGTAAATTGTCATTTCATCAACCATGAGAAAAAATCTAAACCAGAATGAAAGTAATTTCTGGAGTTTTATTTGAACTCTGGTTAAACTGTATTATTGATGGCAAAGAAGCATGCTTATCACAGCATTGTTTTGCGAAGGCAATGGAGCCGCCTGGTCTTTTATTTAAAAAGGGGGTTTTCCATGGTTTCCTCAACCAGTATTGTCAGGAAAGGAGAGTTATTTCTTGTGTTTAAAGAGGTTATGTAGAATTTTGGGCAATTTTTAATCCTTTTTTTTATTAAATTAATCTTCTTTTCAAAATGCTATGTCTAAATCTAAAGTGCGCTTTTTTGTGTGAATTTATAAGTACATTTGGCTTCAATATGAGCGCCATCAAATCCACATCGCATCGCATAAAATTAAGAAAGGGGACAGCTCTATCAACAAGTCCTCAAAAGCATCAGGACCACTTCATCACGCGTCTATTTTTATTATTAATACATGCAAAGTCAACGAAACTGCTTGAATTTCAGTGTACTGTAGTATCAATTTATATTAAAATAAAAATTAAGAGTGATATAAAACACCATTTGAAGAACAAATTTAATGTAGAAATGTTTGTTGATAAAAGCTTTGGAGCTTCTATACATATACAACCGTAGGTTTTTATATAGTAATCAAAATTCCCGACTTAATCCCAATCATACCATCGTGTGTTAAAACACTATCAACATAAACAAAGCGATGCCATGTCTATTTTTAGCTATCAACTTACTAAACACTCTTATTCACACAACAACAAAAATCCACTCCAAATTGGATGACACGGTCGTTTCCGATACGATACGGCAAATCTCGAAACGAAACACTCCGTAATGTGATTACGGGAATCACACTGCTTAGACCACTTTCAGCGATTTCGCTCGCGACGTGTAAGTGAAAGTTGATTGACTTTTCGCTTTCTGCGACTCTAATCTTATCGTTTCGCTTCCCTCCAAAGCATGGTGGCTTTACTTATTTAGCGTTTCGATTTACTTTTCCCCGCTCTATTTTCTACTTTCATCTCCTCAGCGCACATCCAACACGGAGCTTTTGTTTGTAGCTGTTGTTTTTTTTTTGTTTTTTTGTTCGTTTCTATTTCCTATCACATGTATATCCCTAACCCTGCGGGAGGGAAAAAAAAATTGTCATGACTCCACGTCTATGTCACTTTTCTTTATCGTATAATCAAACAATCAATTGTTTACGCTCCCATGCTAGACATTCGCGCTCGGGCCGGCTGTGTGTCAGATTTTGGCCGGACTGCAACTTTCATTCGCGCCGCCGGCCCCGATGCTCCCGAAGGAGCAATCAATTTTTCACACTCGGAAAGCATTCCTTTCTAGTCTATTTTCTCCCCTCACGATTCGCCTATCTTACCTCAAAAACGGGGGGCGACGAGATAGAAAAAGAAGCCGTAAAAGTTAGCGCGCTGATAGTGGAAAGTAAACGAAAAAAAAACAACACTGGCCCAAAGCCCATTACAAACAAACTCGGTGAGAAACGCACGATACGCAAGCGAATGGCACGAGTGGCACGTTAAATGGTGGCGAAACAACATTAAAATTTGATTTACGGCTGTTCGATTTTAGGGCACTGGGCTGTGCGATTCGTTCCACTCTCTCCCTTTCGTTCTGCTAGGGCTAGTCGGGCACAAGGTTAATCAATAAACAACATGAAGATTGGTTCGAACGATTGGTGGAGAAAATTGGTAGTAGGAGAGCGCTCTTGCCATGCAGACGTAACTTTGGTACGTTAAATGTATTGTAGATAGGTTTGTTCGTTACACATTAAACATGTTATCGCTTTTGATAGCTGCGTCCATAATACGTGCCTGATAATTGTCTGATTTCATTTTGGTAAAGGAAAAAAGAATGCAAAATTTTGTTAAAGTTAGGGAATTACAATGAGCGAGCATTTTCCTTCCATCTACCAACATGATTTTTGTACTATTATATTGAATCTGACAATAAAACTATTATATTGAGTCTGACAATCTGACATAAAATACATGGCCTAAACCAATGTGGCAGGCTTTAATGCAGGTCAATTTTAATTTTACGTTGCATTTAACGCTACACATTAGGCAATAGTTAAATCAGACCTCATTAATTAAGATTGTTATCTAAGAAAAAAAGATATTTGTTTCAAGCCATTTCAATAGATGTTCAAAGGCTATCGACATTATAATTCTATTTGCTATATACCAGGAATGTGAAGAATCTGTTTTTAACATCAACTCAACCGCATCGTTGATCTATTCGTCTTCTAAAATCACAATGAAAACCACAGATAAGTTAAGCGTGTGGTTTAGGTATGAAGTTAAACTGTCAACTGTAAAATTCCATTTAAAAAAATAAATCGCCCAGTAATAGCAATGCCACAAGCAGAACAATACATTGAGAGATATTATTTTCTGTGTAGGGCATACGGCTTACTCAGTATCCGGGACTGCATGAGTGTAGGGGAGGAGTATTTCCGAGCAAAAACCCTGTAAATGGCTGGCATCCCGAATCGAACCTCCACCTTTCTAACCGCGGATTTCATTCAAGGTCTTGTCGTATTAAATAGGAATCATGTTTCCTAATAAGTGCAATGCTCACCTTACAGTTGAATAGAGATCTTAGTACGTATGCTAGGTAATGCTAACTTGATGAATTTGTAATTTTCGTGGTGTATGCTAGGCAATGCTAACTTGATGAATTTTTAATTTTCGTGGTGTTCTTAACATGAACCTACGTGCTCTGCAAGCGATGGATACGATTTCTCTGATAATTCTTCTTCAATTATGCATTTTTCCAATTTGAATTTAGTTACTGGGTTATCTGATTCAGCCACAACTTTAAGGGTGTGTTCCCAATAAAGGGTGTGTTCTGCCTATCTCAATTTCCAACACTCTCTATACAGTCAGTCTCCTGGTACAGTCGTCAACTCGTACAACTTAACAACATGCCCGGTATGGATTCAAGCCACAAATGGACCGTGCCGCCATACGTAGGACTTATCTATCATTCTATGATACCAAATAAGTCACTGAGAGTCAAGCCCACTAGTGGTACAGGCAGGGCTTGACCGGCAGCGGTTGTTGAGCCAAAGAAGAAGAATATTAGGCCCGATTATTAAACACAAACGGAAATGACACAAGACAAGTGCGTCAAGACAAACGGAAAATAGATATGCATTTTGAAACCGTTCTTGTGATAGACAAGTTTCGTTAATTTTTTTTCTTTCGTTAAAGCTGTGTCAAAGCCTTTGTCGATGTGTCAAATTGTTCAAAATCAAAATAAAAAACGTAAACAAGTTTATTTAAGACACGATCGTTTATCAAGCTAACAATCCTTGTTTAAAACATCGAAATGATTTTCTCCCACTTCGTAAGTGACGACAGCAGTGAAGTAGAAACAACGGTAGATCTGGCAAAACAGCGCCGACTGCTGTGTTTGTGTCGACCCGTTACAGCTTTCTAACCAAGCGTGAGTTGAGCATGTGGATCATATGTGCAAACCGTGTTATACATGTTTTATTTCGTGGTTGTTAATTTCAGATTTAAGAAAAAAATTCGTGTGTCGAAGGAAATTTTCCTTGACATTCTGGCGGAAATCGAGCCCTCCGAGTCTTTGTTATTCCTAAAAGTGTATGCAGTATTAGATGTGATAATTACAAGTGCCTATGCTGTTTGTTGTTGAAGCAGTCACTCACTGAAGAAGTTGCTGGAATCCTTTACTGTTGAACGCAAACCAGGTGCGTGAGCCCTTCATCTTTCGACTACCATCGAACAACAACAGAGGAAGGAAATAACAGCAGCTTCTTAACCCAAAACAGCAGCACGTTACCAGTATCTCCAGCATATTGCCATTTTTATGGATATGGCAGTACAGATATTTTTTGTTTAAAATGATAAAATTTGATTATTTCTGAAATAAAATATTTATATTTTGTCGTGGAAGCAACAGCAACAACTTTGTTGTTGTGTTGTGTCGGTTAAACAATCTGAGATTGGCGCTGACGGGCTGGAGTTGGAAAAAGCTGACGGAAAGCAGTTTGACAGCTTTGGATTTCAGTTTGTGTTTCATAATACATATCTCGGCAGTGTACTTGTGAGTTTGTGTTTCGTCAAATTTTATTTTTCCAACACACAACACAAACGGATGTCATAATACAAATCTTTCGATTTTGACAACTTGTCTTTACAATTTGTGTTTAATAATCGGGGGTATTGTCTCTATTCGAATAGCTTTAGCACACCATAAAGAACTTATTTATCTTCTTTAGATACACTACTATATTACAGATAACTTAGCTCCTAATTTAGTTAAGCCGGCCATAATTGACAGTGGAAGTTGCATCAAGTAAGACGAAGAGGAATATTGTTAATTTATTAAGAATTATTTATTTAAATGTTAAGATTTTCATAGAAATATTAACAACAACAAACGTTATCCCTACATAATTTTATTAACAATTTATGAACTAATTGTTTTATTTTACTCATTTATTTTCATTAAACCAGTATACAAGCACAATTGCTGTCTCACAATCCTACATAGCAAATTAATACAATCATTTGCACTTTGGTACTGTAACGAACGAACGAACAACCATTACCGTAGCAGATACAGATTATCATGTAGATTGTAACGTACATGCTACCGATGCATGGCCCTTCCGAAGTACGTTTATCGCACTTTCCCTGCCCTGCGCCAGCAGCACACCACGCACAAAACTTCAAATTAAAGCCGACAAACGATGCTGGTCACTAAATGGCCGAATCTGTGCAGCTCATAAAATTATCATTTCCGAGCACGTAGTCGTAGCCATGATTTGCTGCTGGCAAATGATTATGAAAAGCCAAGAATCTACAGCCCCGGCCCAGTACGGTTGCCGCTTTCTCTTTCGCTAGTGCGACAGCGGCACGAACGAAATCCCGCATGGAATTAAAGCGTACCAAATTATTGCATCCAAGCGCTATCATCGGCCAGCGCTTTGCTCGGAACCCTGTCGGCCGGTCAGTGCCATGTGAGCGGTGAGCGCTTAGTGGCGCAGGAAATGCGGCAAATGCGACACAGCACCACCGGATTCGGTGTGCGGATTGTTTTCTGCTTATCAAATGGTACCCTGTGTAAGCGGCCCGAAGCGGGCGGGAAAGGATTTATAGATTAATTAAGGCAAAAATGGCACCAAGAACTAATGCACTTCGCATTCTGTTTCGGTGCTCGGGCGCTTTCCTCCAGCAGCGTTGTGTTTGTTAGTTTTGCTTTGGTTGAGACAGTTTTACGCCCACCATTTCTGAGGGGGTTGAGCACCGGGAGAGACAGAGATGAAGAGAATTCACAGCGATGGAAAAGTCTGTACTTGAGCAGAAATGATGAGCTGTGGTGAATTAAGCGTGATGACATTTACGTGTCCTCATCTACCGACTTTTCCTGGTGAGGAGTGCTGGTAGAGAAAGAGCAGGAAAGGGGTAAATATTGCATTGCAAGCAGAATTGCTAGGATAAATACTTTCACCAGAATCAAATCCGAAAGGAGTGTTAGTGTAATAAATTGAGTTCATTAATTCTTACAAAGTTTGGCAGTAAATTAAATTAAACTGAAAGTCTTAGTCGCTTTTACAAAGTACGGAATAATGTGTTGAGTTCTGCGCCTTGTGTTATGAGGGGAACATTTAAATTTTATCTTAAATTAGGGCATTTTTTTATTTTAAAAAGCATACTGAATTTATTTCAAGTTTATTCTAAAAACCAGAACCAAACATTCAATTAGTAATTAATCAGTTCTTCAAAATAATTCTATGATCATACGATCCAGAAAGCTGATAAGATTAAAATTGAGAACCCGAACAGTGTTCATGCTCAATTCACTTAATCTTTGAAGAAGCATCTGTAGTATTCCATGGATATACATTATTTCCTTTCTTACAAAAAAGTTGTTTAAGTAATAATGACAAGACATGTAGTGACAAACTGTATCATCCGATTCGATATCCTGATTGATAAGTTCAATTTAACCTTTAATCATGTTGGCATCATTCGCGTCTCTTGATATGAAACAGGACCCGTCAGGGTTAAAAATTGGTAAAGAAACCATGTTCTGGAATAATGCGGACCCGTTGATGCATCCCGGAACGCTCAATTTGTTTTGACATAATAACATTAAATTAAACATTGGAGCCTTTTCCGTTTTAAGTTCGTGGGCTGATATTTCAGCCTGTCAGCTGTTTTTAGCATTGTTTAGCAGTTTTCGAGCAGCTATCTAAGTGAGTATAATATACAGGTGGGCTTATCCCAAGGTGTATGAATTTAAAAGGCTGATTTATATCGTTTCTGTTTCTGAATGAAAATTTTAAGAGTGTTTTGAGTATTCGTCAAGCCTCCAGTAAGCTTATTTGAGCAAAAGTTTTTACTCGTTCTGTTAAAAAGTGATACTTAAAATTGGTTATAAAAAAAATGCTATGAGACCACCTGGACTACATACACAGTCGTCTTTGATTCTATATTGCATCACCTGATCTCTTTAATGCACCTTGGGATAAATGTAAACAAACCCGTGTTTTCGAGCAGGTTCTTCTTCTTCTTCTTTGGCTCAACAACCGATGTACCCACTTGTGGGCTTGGCTTTCAGTGACTAATTGATTCCCCCCATAGCAGGATAGTCAGTCCTACGTATGGCGGCACGATCTATTTGGGGATTGAACCCATGACGGGCATGTTGTTGAGTCGTACGAGTTGACGACTGTACTACGAGACCGGCCAGCAGGTACTCGAATCTAATTTTAGCTTTGTGGCTAGAATAATCTAGACTGAAAATTGCAGGCTAGTTTTTGTGTGGTTTTGTATGGAGTGTTTGCATGATTTCAGCCTCCAACTGTCAAACTCCATACAAAAAAAACTAACTAGAATCGTGAAGGCCCCCATTATGTGATATTAAAGTTTAATTCGCTACGTAAGCAAATTTGTTTTATTGTTTTCATGATGAAATGCACTCCTAAAGAGTCTTAACACTCCAATTGGCTCATTGGCAATTGGCTCCAATTGGGTTTAGAACTTTATTTCAAAGATACTTTGTAAGGTTAATAATTACCACAATGTTGTAATTGTCAGTTATATTCGGGTCTTGTGAATTACTTTCATAGTTTTGAGGATTTACGTCGCACGAATAAGTATTTAAGGCGACCGATAAAGTTTTTGCGATGCCGGATTGGCTAGGTACACCCTGTATTCTAGTAAGATTTGTTAGGTTAGGATTGATATAGGAATATTAATTTAAATAAACTATAGATGTTAGTATAGATTGCCCTGTTTGGTAAACTAAAAAATTAAATGAAAAATGCAAAAACAAGGACAACTTTACTTCTCTATAACTCTTAAAGATCTATTCATATCTGTAGAAAAAACTATGTGACCTTGATCTTGATGATGAATGTTGAAACTATTTAAAAAAGCATTTACTTTATTAGTATTTGTATGCCATCAATTCACTTAACGATCCTTTGTAAATTACTTTGAATGACCCTTTAATAATCTGTAAACAAATGAACAGATTGGGTGTTTTTGAAATTATGAACGCAATAAACGCATGAACGCAATGAACACATGAACGCAATTCATTACCTTAATCCTCATACCTGAAATACAAATATCTTTAAATTTAAAACAAGAAACATCTACTAAATAGTGCATTTCACCCCGCCACAGCAATCATTCATCAAGCCAGGCATTAAATGCTGCTATCTCACTGGGTCACTTTAAAACTAACCCACCAAACCCACCATTACAAAGCAAACACCATCACACCTCAACACACAGCCGTAGTCGAAATCGTACAACAAACACACAGTCTGGATTACATCACACGACCCCCAAAAATTGTACGGACAGTTTTGCCGAGCAAACAGGAGAAAGGAAAACAGGCAGACCGGCTCCAATTGTGTACCGGCCACAGCTCCCCGTACAACATTCCCCCCCGGTTGGGTCATCTCGCTGACCCGAATGGGTGGGTACATTTTTATTGATAATCCTTTCGCTCGTGTTAGTGTGCTAGTGACCATGTAACGGGATCCCCGCCAACCTCACCAACCCTACGGCACGCTAGCTGATGACGATGACAAATGAAAACGCCTCCCCGGGACGAGCAATATGGGCACGGGAACTAAACGAAACGGAACAGAATACGGACAATGTGAAGGATCGCCCAGCTATGCCGACTGGGACAATGGTTTCCTTCTTTGTCCACAGGGGGAGGGGAGGATAAAAACTGGGGCTCCATTTTTGCCTTGGCACAGTTTAACAACCTTCCATTCGTGCCCAATCGAAACCAATTGTGATGGTGGAAGCTGTTCCGTTTGCTTGGCTCATTGACCACGACCGGCAGAGCAGGATGAGCACAAGCATGGATGATGCTTTCGTTTATATGCTGCTGTATGTGTGTGGGTGAATGGGCACGTTTGATGCCAAACGTAAACAACGCATTTTCACGTTTTCCGGCTGCACATTTCCGGCATCATGTTCGAGAGCGTTCGCACCAGGCCACCACGCACACGCTTACACTGATGCCTACGGCAGGGAGACACACACGTTTGTAGCACATTGTAGTGACGGTGTGACGGTTCGCATTACTGACGCCACTATCGCTTTCAGATCGATCGGTGCACTTGGGCGTCGTTCCACTTCCGGGAACGAGTGCCAACAGCTCAGACTCGTGCTGCTGCTCTGTGCTAGTTGAGTTCGGTCCGCTTGCTTCAGGCTGGACGTACAGTGTTCCAGCATTTCGACAAATTCGCTAAATGTTCGCCGAAGGGGTGTGTTTGGTTCCGCGGGACACCGTGGTACAATCGACTCGAATGCAACGGTATCAGTAGCAGCAACAGCAGCAGCACAAAAACCTGGAAATCTGAACTGGGACCGAAATCGATCGAATCGATGTTGGCGTCATTTGCGACGGAACCAGCCAAAAGCAGTCAAATTGTCTGAACGGCCGACTAGCACAAAAAAAACACACACACACCGTCAAAAGCCAGCCATCGTCAGATGGTACGTGCAGGATTCGCCCTGCCGGGCACAACTATCAATCATAGTTAATGTGAACAATATTGTCCTGATTCGTATTTATCACTATGACACCCCGACAAACGAATGAGTTGTTCGAGCGTGTGTACCTCCGGGGCTCACAGATTCGGCCGTGTCAAGCGTGTGTGTGTGTGTGCATGCCCCTTCGTCTCTTTCACACCTCCTACATATCTCATCTTCGATCACGTCTAGCTCGTCTTTGCCGGAACCCCGAACCAGCGAGATGAATTGCCCTTCATTTTGAGCGCCCAGCTTCCAAAACCCACTCCGGGGCTGTGAATGATTCCAGGACTCGGGCAAAAAAAGAGCATTTCACCCCATACACAGCCTTCGTCGGCTGCTGCTGCCGCAGCTGCAAAATTTATTAACCTCTGCTCTGAGTGATGACATGACGTCGCCTGTCTGTCGCTAGAATGTCCGGCTTGTGACTTTTCCGGGCCGCTTCGCCGGATGTCCGGATGCGAGCTTTTCGATTTCATCCCATTTCCTGCCATGCGTTTGAGGGGCACAGAGAGACACACACACAAAAAAGGAAGGGTTACATCCAGCACGTGTATGATGGATTAATCGGTCACGGAACACGAACAATGATGGGGCACGTTCTATCAGCACGGATATGGTCGGGCTCCTGCCGGAAAGTAGACATTCGGCTTGAAGGCTTCAAGTGTGGAATGATTTATTTCTATTTCCGGTTGGAGGTGAGAGAAAAAGGATGAGAACTGTGTGAAGGGAAACCATGTAAGCAAACGATGTAATGGTTAAACTATCTTGATCTTATTTATCATTCTGGAAAAAGTGAAAAGTTGACGCTGCTGCTGCTGAATTTTGAGGAGTTACTTCAAATTCTTCAAAAGTGTGAATTTCTTTATTTCTTGTTCAGTGATATCAAAATTGCTCCAGACTTCAGAAAAAACAAGGCTTTGCAGTTGAAAAATGTACAGAAACAACCATAAAGTTAGAATTTTATTGAAAACATCCAGACCTTCCAGTTTGATATTTTTAGATTGTGTCGCCGAGAATATTTTCGACTTTACAGTTCACTAGATTTACTGCACGCTGTTTCATAATTAAAAACCGTAATGAGAAATAGATCGCATCAACTGGCAAGAGATCGTGTACATTACATTACTATTACGATTGTGTGACCTTAAAAGCATTATTATTGGATAATCAACAATTCCATAAAAATAGGAATAAAAACACAATAATCATGGTTTAGATTAGAATGAGGTCATTGGATCGCAGAACCACCAGGATTTTTTGCGTTTTTTTTTTGTATAAAGTGTATTTCTTAAGAATTTCATTCAAACACATTTTGACGCTGACATTTCAAAAATAAATAAAAGACACTGATTTCCAAGCCGAAGAGTCTGGCAACACGACATTGTGGTACAGTCTGCTGACAAGTTACTTGGTTAATGCGGAGATCTAAGAACAAACAAATTTGAAAAACTAGTACTGGGGCCCTTTCCGTTGTAAGTTCGTAGGCTGAAATTTCAGCCTGTCAGCTGTTTACATTGTATAGCAGTGTTCGAGCAGCTATCTAAGTGGGTATAATATACAGGTGGGCTTATCCCAAGGTGTATGAATTTGGTTTTTATCACTTCTGTTTGGGCCGGTCTAGTGGTACAGTCGTCAACTAGTACGAAATAACAACATGCCCGTGATGGGTTCAAACCTCGAATAGACCGTGCCCCCATACGTAGGACTGACTATCCTGCGTAGGACTGACTCTCCTGCTATAGCAGGGGCCTCCAAACTTTTCAGCTTGCGGGCCGCATTTCTTCAAAAATAACTATGTTGAGGGCCATTTGACGCTACCTGTAACTGATGAGTGAACGTTTAAATCTTGTTTTTATAACATAATGCTAACGATACTTGTACAGCTTCGTGTTACTAAAGATTGATTTTTGTCTAAAAAAAAGCAAAAAATACAATTTCATTTGAAAAAGTCAAATAACTTAATATTTATTTTAACTCTGGCAAAGTCATCGTGGGCCGCATTGTAAGCTCTTGAGGGCCGTAGTTTGTAGGCCCTTTGTGCTATAGTAACAATAAATCACTGAAAGCCAAGCTCACTTCACTAGTTGGTACAGGCAGGCCTTGACCGACAGCGGTTGTTGTGCCAAAGAAGAAGAAGAAGTTTCTGAATGGAGATTTTAAGAGTGTTTTGTGTATTCGTCATGCCTCCAGAAAGCTTATTTAAACAAAAGTTTTCACCCATCCAGACATAAAATGTTGATTAAATTGGGTTATAAAAACAGGCTATGAGACCACCTGGACTACATACACTTTGATTCTGGATTCCATCACCGGATCTATTTAATCCACCTTGGGATAAATGTTAACACCATCTTGTTTTGCCATTTTTCGAGCAGGTACTCGAATCTAATTCTAGCTTTAAGGCTAGAATAATCAAGACTGAAATTTGCAGACTAGTTTTGTGTGTGGTTTTGTATGGAGTGTTTACATGATTTCAGCCTCCAATTGTCAAACTCCATACAAAAAACTGACTACAATCGTGAAGGGCCACACTCTCTGTATAAGTTGAGTATCTCTTAACTCGAGGTAGGATTGTATTTTGATACCCTTAAATAACTTCTTTTCAATGTAATTACATCTATAAAGCGTAAATAAACGCTTTTTAGCTCAAAATTCCAATTTTATTTGCATGGAAAGTAGTGCCAATGATTGCAATAGTTGGCAGGCAATCCAAATTAAACCAGGGAGCTCAGACTGTAAATGGAGCTGATTTTACGTCAACCGTTGCGTATTTTTACTCACGCAAGAAGTATCAATCGAGACTTGAGAATGAAGTCAGCAAAACATGTACATACAATAATTCTTGTAAGACCTTGACGCCCAAAGTAGCTTACACAGGGTCTCTATACAACGCCACTAGATACTTAGTCCTTGCCACGGGAGAACAATCCTAGTGGGAATAGAACCCTGTACAGCTTTCAAGAATATGGTGCGTTATGCAACATCCCAAGGATAGAACACATTTCAGCTTAAATTGAATTCAATTGAATTTGAAGAACTTCTACCAATTATTCTGTCACACTTCCCTACAGAATACCACATCAAACCAAAAACAGACGCCACATCAACGTCAACGAACAGCTTGGCAACAGCTTCAAACACGTGCCCAATCAAAGTAACCATAGACAACAGTGACATCTTTGTTCTGCTTCCTCCCCGCTGTCAGCTACATTAAATTCTTTCTGTACACAAAGTTTAGTTCGTTCCTTTTTTTGTTATTGTTTTGCAATTGGTTCGGTACAACAAAAGAAAAAACATGCAAACTTCACAGCAGCTATCGTCCGGGCACAGGACCGCGAACGAAGACGAGGACGACGAGGACGGCGAGTCCGAGCTGCTCGATCTGGCCATCGTCGGTGCGGGCATCTCGGGCCTGATGGCGGCCAAAACGATCAGCGAGAAGCGGGCGGACATACGCTTCCGATTGTTCGAGAAGTCCACCCATCCGGGCGGCACGCTGGACGGGCTGAAAACGCGCTGGATAACACCGCACCACTACCACGCGATGAACCTCTGCCGGGAGCTGCAGATCCCGCTCGGCACGGTTTGGCGCCAGTCGGAAGCTAGTGAAGCGCGACGCTCCCTCTTTTCGATCGGTCCGTTTCGGAAGCGTCCCAGCGGCTCGCAGGGAGCGAACAGCTTCATGTCCTCCCTTCGCGACCTGCTGGTACGGCTGGAAAGTACCCGGTTTATGGCGGAGCTGGACTGTCTCTGCACGGTAAAGTACATCGAAAGCAACGCCCAGAACATGGAATGCTTTCTGCAGAGAAAGTTGCTCTTCGAAGCGTCGAGGCGATTTTTTCGTTTTCTCATCAAAATCGGCACGGGCTTCTACCCGTCCGAGCTGACCGTGGCCGCCTGCCTGCGGCTGTTCCGTTCGATGTCGTCCGTGCGCGATCTGTACGACATGCTTACGTTGCAGAACGGCCACCTTCAGCCGGTCGGCTCGCTCAACTGGGACGTACTGATCGAACGGCTCGTGGCACGCGTCGGCCCGGAGCACGTCACCTACTCGACCAACATTGTGCAGGTGGAAATTACCAGCGAACAGCGGTCGGACATCGTCTCGCTAACCGACGGGACCGGCCGGCGGTGGCGTGCGCGGTTCGTCATTTTGGCCGTCTCCTGTCTCGATCTGGTCCAGATTAGCATCCTGCCCGAGGGACCGCTCTACTTCCACCAGCCCGACATACAGCTCGGGCTTTGGTCGATGGCCAACTTTACCGTGCGCTATCCGGCTCCGTACTGGCGCGATCACGGCTACACCGGCAGCATATTCTGCCCCACCCAGTGCCTAATATGCTACGAATCGGGGCGCAATCAATTATCCGGCACCTACTTTTCGCCGCTCCGGGGCGTCCTGAACGATACCGAGCGGCATCTCATCCGCGACACGATACTGCGCCTGCTGCGCACGAACTTCGCCTGCCGCACGATGCAGAAGCCGCTGGAATTCGGCCTCGAACTTCACCCGATACCGTTCTACTTCGATGTGTTTCCGACGTTCGAGCGGTGCATCATCTTCTCCTCGACCAATGTTAGCTGCTGGTACCGGGGGTTCATCAACGGCTCGATCCAGGGCGGTAAGTTGGAGTGTGTGGGTTTCGAGCATCTACCCCACTTCCCATCAAACGGGAGGGCAGGAAGTAGTAAAGCTTTGGCTCATCATTACCTACCCTTTGTTTTGCAGGCGTGCGGGCCGCAATTTTGGCGCTGCTCGAGATTCGACCGCAAACCATCACCTTCCGGGAGGTGACCGATATGCAGTGTATGCACTTCAAGTATTTCCACCAACGGTCATCTTATGAGCGCGTCTGGTACTCGTTGAACCTTGCGAGCGTGAGCCGGTTTTTGCTGGGAGTCGGTGCTGTCCTACTGACTTACGGCGCTTATCGCATGCTGCTGAAGGCTGACATTTGTTCCTGGTGGTCAAATCGTTGACTGTTTGTCTGTAATACAAAATTAACTCCGTATCTGATTTCGGTATGATTTCGTGCTTTAATGCTTGTGCTTTTCGCTTTAACACGAGACTAGTACGGTATTTCACAAGCAATTATGCCATCAGTAACTCACTCCCCAACAGCAACTGTCACATGTCACACAAACCCTCACACACACTGCCTTTCTGAGTGCCAAACAAAAATGGGTCTGCTCGCGGGCACTTTCAAACAAATCGATTTCAACCGGTAAACGTTCAAACGACAAAATTGAAACACTCGCTGCAAATTGAGCGAACGTTACAAAGATACGGGGGGACCGTACCCTGTCAATCGTAGCTGACATATTGCCAGCGTCAACCAGCGTGGAACACGGGAGAAGATGAAATGGAGTTTTCCAGTTCCTGTTGCTTTCTTGCCCACCCCGTAGCGTTAGTTGAGCACTCGCAATATTGTTCTGCTCATCGATGAGGTTAGGTTAGGTGCTGCACTAACTATGGGTCCCTGCAGCTGGAGAGCAAAGGGGTGTACTGGGAAGCCTGCAAAACGATTGGGTAATAGTTGCACCGATTGCAGGGTGTCATAGCGTTCCCGGGTCGCTATGATCACGGCGCAGCTGAAGGTGCCCTAATGATAGCTTGATTGCGACTCCGTAGCAGGTTATGGCCGCTTCGGTGCAAACGATGCGCGTCAATTGATGGGCGGTACCTGTATGATGACTTTGCAGCCAATTTCACCTAATTATGTCGTATCGGTTGGGCTGGATTTAAAGCTTCGGCGAGGAAGCGTTTTTGCACGGGCTGTTTAAAATCGATTGAAAGCGATTGATGCATCAGTTGGGAGCATGTCAGGCATTGCAGATCATGTTTGTGATCGGTAAATAGGAAATGTGCAAACATTTTCTGGCAATAGAATTTTGAAGTCTAAGCGTTGATACAATTCAAGTAAATTGTGTTTTTTTGTTGCTTTAATTAGACATTCTCCGGAGGAATTATCAAACAAAGTTACTGTGGTGTTTGGCAGCCCTGCACTTTAATCAGTGACGTGAAGGATCAGACAGCTCCGACAACGTCAATCTGTCAAAGCGACAAACCGCATGAAGGTGAAATAAACGGGCATTAGACAGAAGACAACCAAACGGTGTGGTCATCATTTCTATATCACAGTTACATTATTGAATACCATTGTTAGGTCTAAAATCTTTATTTTGTTCTGTTGAATTTAGTAAACATCTGAACATACCTTTAGTGTTGAACCATTAACCAAATTCACCGGTTATTTCTTGAAACTTAACACATGGTGAAGATTATCCAACATGCAACTTATCTATGAAACATAGTTAAATTTAGCTGTCATTATAATTATTATTTATTGGTTAATCTTCAACAGCCGTATGGCCTAATTAAGATAAGTAATCGTACACAAAAAAATATATAGCAAAATGAAGATTTGTATCGCAATTCACTGCGGCCACGGCAGAAGCCGGAGACGTTCCTTGAAGCACTGAGTTGAGATGTTGAAGTCGAATCAATCTGAAACAGTGTTGAAAACAGCCGACATGCGGAACATAGGGTCGGACCGACCAGCGCTGGAACGAGGTTGAACGACCCGTAGGGTCTCTCTAGACCTAAGTGTTCGGGATGGTGCATTGATATCGACTCGATGCAACAAAGGCGATTTAGCAAACCAGCGATGAAAGAGCATTGTATATTGCGTCTCCTAACCAAAAGCAATCCAAGGTCTAGAAGACGGCACTGCGCTGCATACGGAGGAAGATTATTGCGATCCTGCCAGGGAAGTAGGCAGAGGGCATATCGCTTGAGCTTACGTTGAATCGCCTCAAGTCGAGCAATTGAAGAAGCAGTAGTTGGGCTCCAGACTACGCACGAATGTTCCAGAACCGAACGAACGATACTATTGTAGATAGCTTTGATGCACATGGGGTTGCGGAATTCATTAGTTGTCCGGATAACCACGCCCAGTAGTTGGTTTCCTCTGGCTACGACGTCATCGATATGCTGTTTAAAGTTCAAACTTGAATCAAGAAGAACGCTAAGGTCTTTGGCATGATCCTGTCGCTTAACTGCAGTGCCGTCCATGAAGTAGGTACCAGTAATTGGGCTCCTGCATCAACAAAAAGACACACAGAAGCATTAGAATTAAGGAAGGTAATCAGAGAGCATAAACGTTATTTTTATATCTGCGAACCATCGCGTAATACGCTTCAATCCGCCAAAATGGAGATATGGTTCCTGGTGATATGGTGTAGTACTGTTGTCAAAAAATCGTGAAAAAGTTGCAGAAAACTGAATTGCAGCTGAATTGAGGAGCTTGTTTGAATGGTGAATGATGCGGATTTCTGACAAAAAAGCTTAGGAATCCGTGGCTACATAACGAGATTTATCTTTTAAACTCTTCAAACTAATGAAATGACTAATCTAATGGAGACAATCTTCGGTCTTAATATAAACACACATTTTCGTATTTTTTATTATCTTAGATATCAAATACAAAAAAAAAGTTAAAAATCAAAAGTGAGAAAAGCCAAAAAAAAAAACATATTAGTGATGTCACGTTTGTCAACAGTATAAACTTATATATTTATTTATGGAGCAATGGAAAATGGTTTTGAATTTCAAGCCGTCAAATTAAAGTGGCGATGTTCAGCAGGGGCAACATTTATATTATTTAAAGGCTGTTCAGGAGACTTAGAAAACATCTGGTGATACCTCAAAATCATAATCTCAATACAATATCGCAGAATAATGCTCATATGTCCCCAAAACTTGTTCAGGTAGCGTAAAATTTAAAACACACCCAAAAGTGACCACACTCCTAGCATACTTGTATCAAAGCCGTTCGTTTCACTTTGTCACTTTGTTTACACATGCAAGGGATTAAGGTTCACCCTTAAAACAAGGATATAATTGCATTACTGCCTCCACTACCTGTACTCACACCAGTAGGATTTACAACAACAACACAAAAACCTCTGTCAAATTCCAAACAATATCCCCCAAAAACGGAAAAAGAAAGGGCAAAACTGGGTCTTGTATGTAGAAGAGCCCACCAACGGTCCACCGTATGTTAACGATCAAATATTAAACACATTCTCTACCTAACGAGATTAAACGCTGGAAGCGTGCAAAAAAAAGAAGCTTACTCACTAAACGCGCAGGGAATGTTGTTGTTTTTGCTCCCTTTAATCTAAATACTTCACTTTGCAATGTTGCTTCAAAATCACATTCTACCCCAACAACGGGAGACCAATGTTGGTTCGTATATGGTGTTTCCCCTCTTTTTCGATCAACCTGTGTGCAGCTTGGTTACCTGTTCTCTATCTCTTCATCTCATCCTTTTCTGTATCGTTTTGTTTTTTTGCAGGGCTGTGTTGCGGTTTTAAGCGTTACGTGGATATTATGTTTAACCTGCTATGGAATGTTGGTGCTTCCCAAAGGTGAGTAAGAATTTTAATCTATTGTTAGAGTTCGATGCTGTTTAAATGGCTATAGCTATCGCTGGTCGCTCCATTGGATACAGCTGGAGTTCGCTTAAATATAAGCTTTGATTTACACACGTTTATTTGTTTGATTACGAGTAAATTTCTTTCGCGTGAAATTTGTGGAAAACGAACTCACAAGCTCGTGTAATTAATTTCATCCGTTTTGCAAGTAATCCGTAATAAAGCCTTCCAAGAGCTCGGATATTCCTTCGAATGGGCCGCACTAAACTTTCCAGCGCTCGGTAAAACAATGATCCCAGTTCCATTGCCCTCCTTCACCACTTCGGAAAGCCTAGAGCGGAATCATGGTGTTCCGTCAAGGATACGACACTTCCAAGAAAATCCTTCATAAATTGCACGGCAATAGTACGCAGCATGCGGATACGGTCCCGGCTTGATGACGGTTATGTGCGAGTGCACACATAAATAAATTATTATAATTAATACCACTTCAACCGTCCGGCAAAACCGTCCACTTTCCTAATACACTACGTTGGGGTCTGGCTTAAGTTAAGTTTACAATGTCGCTCCTAGGATTACTGCATTCCAATGAACATACCGTCCCGTCCCGTTCACACAAGCATACACGTGTACACACCAACACACACTCCCGGGTACATGTGTGGGACGGCACGTTGCCCGATCCACCGACCCAAGCCAACCAGCACCAGGGCCCGTGTGATTAACGAATGTGCGCATATAAATTTATCATTATTAGGTTATTACTTCAACAAAACGGGCCTGTTGGCATGCGAGCCGTTCTACAGTAAATCATCCTACCGGATCCTGTCCAGCTGTGCGCTCTACTTTCCCACCACCATGGTCCTGATGTACTGCTACGGCTCAAGTTTCCACGCGAATCGATACCGTCTGGCGACACCGAGTGCTGCATCGCTGTCGCTGAACGTGTCGAACGGGTGCGGCAATGGTGGGGCCGCCGGCGCCGGAACCGTCCGCCTGCAGGACACTGCCGAGGGCCGGCGGGAAGCGGACCCGGCCGCCACCACGCTGACGGCTAATGGTTCCGGTCTGGAGCATCACTCCTGCGACGGGAATACGCTGACGGGCATCACCGCCATCACACCGATGTCGGTCTCCTTCTCCGAGAAGGTAAGTCTCTGCTCCACTCTCGTGCGGCATTAACTTTTATGATACACAGCGGCTGCCCGGGATGAGCATCGTGCTGCTAGAGTTTTTCGTTTTTTTTTCTCTCTCTTTCGGGGCTTACGCTTAGCATTGATGCAAAGACGTTTCGCATATGTGCGTTGTAACGATTAGTGCTGGATCTGCCGGTGCGATTGAAATCATCCCGCTATTGAATAATGGAAAATAAAGCTCTTTTCCATCAATATGAGTATAGATCACTATTCATAGACGCTTTTATGTCTCCGTCTCCGTCAGACCGATCAAAGTAGAGGCGACACACAGCGACACATCAATTGTAATGATTTATACAAAGTGGAAATTACAAGCATATATTATATTATACTACATTAAACTTATTGTTATTCAGTAAAAACAACCGGCCGCATTTAAACTTAAAGTATTTAAACTTTTAATTAATTGACTGTTTGTCTTCCTCCGGGATAATTTTTGAGCTGGTTTGGTTGGATATTAACAAGGATATTGAGCCGCTAACTATATGCAATTTATGTAAAACTCATCCATTTTAAATGTGTCTCTAACTCAAACTCTCAACGTTGTATTTGCTATTTAAATCAGTAATAATTCTTACTTACTTACTTCCGTACACACTTAAATACTTACTTAACGAACACTCCAACCACTTTGTGGCCTTGACCTGCGTCTTCGATCTTGCGCCTTCGTCTGCTACCTCAACTTGAACATACAACATGAGCCCCTTCTGTCCTTGTAGACGGCCTAAAAGGACTTTTACGAGATGAAAGCCTAGCGAGTTTGATACGTTGGACGACATTGAAATCACCGTTCGGCTATATTAGTAATGTTTTATATGAAGGATAACATTACTTAACTTAGCAATATATATCGTATGGATATCCATATCATCAGAGTTTTACATTTATTTAGTTCAAAGTCTCGCACTGATAATGGTATGTGAAATATATTCACTAAAGTGCTGGATTGTGATATTAGCTTAGTATAAATTTGATGAGAATGAGAAGAGTGCACCTTAATCTTCATTAACCTTCATTACCAAGTTCATTCCTGTAGTTCGAGCAGTTCATCTCATGCAGTCCAAATTTGTCAAGTAGTTTTATTTACATCCTATGGTTTAGTTCCTTCTAATTCGTATGTGCTTTCATATTTGAATTCATATTCGAAATATTAATGTATAAACCCAAATCCAACATGGTTTTAAACAAAATCCTTAAAATAGATTACTAAGAAATATCTACAAATGATTATTTTTTAACCAATGTATGCACTTAGCATGAGAGGTTTCCAAATAAAATGAAAATTTCTACTCATTTTATTTGCTAGCTTTACTCACACAACCGTAAAATTAATTGGATCTTATTTTAGAGTTCAACCGAAAGCTCGCAAGGGTACAGATCATCGCGTAAAAACGGAATTAGGAATAACATTCTCTGTTGTACGGAACGAAAGCATTCGGGCAATTGCTACAGCCATACACAAACTCTCGCGCGCACTGTTACTCATGTCATTAAAATATCACATTCCACTACACAAAGTAAGTGTGCTTTTACGATCGCCTGTTGACTTTGGTCCCTTCTACCAACCACCGTTCGCACGCTGCTTTATGGTCGCTTGTTATGTTTCCATCATAAAGCAGACCGGTAATTAGCGGCACCGATGGCTCTGATTATTATGTAAATCGTATCTCATTATGCGGTGGTAATGCAAATCAAGTGATAATCAGATCTGGCGAGAAACATTAGTCATCAAGGCAGAGCGTATGGGAAGCCATGGGGCAGCGAGTGGAGGACCACTTTCGCTTCACGTATGATGGTAGCATTAACAGGCAGCTTTCAATTAATAACCGTGCATGCCGTGTTCTGTGCCGTTTGTAACATGGATTGTACCATTTTTATGCAGCACTATCTGAAGCTTTTACACCACGCTCAGCGTCTGCTAAAACAAGCAACTGTTTTTGCGACCTCCAGTACTATCTGTGATGCTATTTGTTCAGTGTTTATGGTTTAATAGTTATTATTTTACTGTGCCAGCTTACTGTTGAGCGTATTAAAATTGTGCCGGAAACATTAACAGCTTAAAGCAATTTAATACCAGAGTGCCTATGACAGTGGGAAAAGAGCTTGCATATGGGTTGAATACACTAGGCTTGGTACAGTACAGCTAAAGAACTTATTGTCACACGTAAACTAAATCCGCTTTGGTGGGTAAGCAGACCCAGCAGGGGAAATGAAATCGCGCTCATTTAATTGCTGACCAAACGGTGCGTTGGCGTCTGCCATTTTCACAAAGTATGTGATTATTGATGCTAATGGTGGACTACGACGTTCAATTGCAACTCTGTGCTCATCTAAACTAAACACAACTAAAGGCTCATTGTATCAATTGGTAACCAAATCGATGGTCTTCTGTTCGTGTTCATTATGGTCATTATGCATACATTTTCCGTTATTTTCCGTTCAATATAGCCCAGTTAAAGGGGATATTTTAATATTTTGCGATATTAAGCAATGCAAAACATATAAAAGAAAACTTTACTCTCCAAACAGTGTCAATATATACTGATCCATCTCACGTTAAATGAATCGTCACGGCCGTAATAAGCGCCCAACCGGCTTTCGTTGGTTTCTGTAATTAAAATCCCCCATTAATGGAAATCGAGACCATTACACATGCGTTGATGTTGATTACATCCTCGACCTTGAATGTCTTGAGAGCAGGAGCGGGATCATCATAAAATAATTACCACAGGATATGGGGAAATGGGATTTTGTTTGATTTATGTTTCACTCGTTTTGTGCCGATAATTTGATTTCCAAGATTCAGTTAACCCTCGTACGCTTTATGGTTTTGCAATGTCTGGTTTACATTACAGTTAAATTTCTATAGCTCAAGGTTTACATTTTATTACTTGAGTGTTTTTGTGTAGGTTCTGTGTGAGATGTAAATCTAATACACAACATTTCACGTAAGTTGTTATCAAAATATTAAAAACTAGCTATTACAGTACAATAATTTGAATTCTTCATGTCCTTGGCTTAAAGCTCATAGTTTAAACATAGTAGCAATATATCTTCGATTATTGTAATGATAGTAGTTCTATTACGTATGTCAGGATTGGTATTATGAAGATATTTTGCATTTTTTAGATGCATATGTAGCATCCATGCTATCGCATACCCGTTTAAAGTATGAATGCTAACAGCCGGGTAAAACACTGCACATGCGTTCCGTGTTTTACTGCACACGCGGTTCCGTGTTTTACCATGGTGGTCGCACCACCCAAGCTGGACATAAACAAGGAAGACCTCCAAAGTAGGTCATAAATAAGGAAGAACAATTAGCATAAGAAACGCATTAGACCTTAAGCAAAACATTGTAAATTGTAAAAGCCCACCAGGAAGGCGACCCTCTTGACAAACATGCGTTTGTCAAAGCGCATCAAGTTGCGAAAGAGAAAGTTACGAACGTAAACATCTGGTGAACAAATGTGCGCTAGCTTTCTTAAAATGGGAGTATAAATAAAGCTATCAGAACGGACAGAAGGTCAGTTCTGATCGGACATAGGATCGTACATCTTGTCCCTTCAACTCACTTATGAGCAGCATTGTCCCCCTACCCAAGGTAAGGCTTTACTGTCTCCAACAAACGCACCGTGTATCAGCTGGCCGGTCAGCAAAACCCCAATCCGAAAGGTTAACGTATGCTAAAGTGGCATAACGTCGTTCCCACGGTTTAGCATAGCTGGAAGTTCGCTTTTCACCTGACGCAGACTGATTTCAATTGTTACGCAAGGTCAAGTTCGATTAGCTTACCGCGCCAATCGCGAAGTGCTGACACAGCGCTGCCTCCAGGCCTACGACGCGAACCCGTACCGAACCTACAACGATAATTCCCACCACCACACATATGTGTCCTTCATACCAGTACATCTGCGGTTTTGGAATCAAATATTTTACTTTTCGTACAAACTATAAGGAAAAGAGACTCGGTCGTAACGAGTATTTCGCAAAACTCCAACGCCCATCAAATTGTCAATTGAATTGACCAATATAGCAACTTTTAATTAAACACCTTTTTCATTCGATTAAATACAGAGTCACTCAGAAATTATTAATTGCATATGCAATGCTTTATAAATAAATAAATTTTAAATTGATATCAATTTTTATTGACTCACAAACTATGTTCAATTGCTACTACAATTTATGAAAACCATTTATTGGAAAAATGATTGATATTGCTATTGATTACTCTTGCGTGCATACTGCTATGTCGTACGTTCAATTCATTGAACATATTAGTCACACATGCTTGGTGACAAATGGACCGCAATATTCTAGCCAAAGACCACCGAAGCTTACCATTCTATGAATCTCTTTGTGTTATTAATTGACAAGCAATTACATTATTCTAAATACTGTTCCTCCTCTTCAAGCAAAACGCTCAATGTATATGCAGTAGTTAAACAAGCAAAGGACAGCAAGGACAAAAAATAAATCGATGCTCACTCTTACGGGCCACCTACCACTAATGGGTTTCAATATATTTTACGATACCTATCCACCACAGTTTGAAGGGCGTAACGTTTGCATCAGAGACGATAAATTTATTAACTCACAATACGCCCACCACACACAGCTTCAGTTTCGGTGGAGCAGCTTACTGCTCAGGCTTTAATTTCTTATTTTTCTTGCTCTTACCCCCCAGCAAAAACATAGAGCTTCATCTTTCCGGAGAGCCAGCCACCAGGCAAATGGTTGTTCGCCCCGTTCTCCAAACGAAACGGGCAAGAAACGCTTAAATATTCAAAGGCCACAAATTTATTCATGTACGACAATCATAATGCACAAGCATTGTACGTACCGTTGGCGACATTACTTTCCCAAGCTCGAAAGCTCGGAACGACCGTTCCGGGGATATCTGGGTGCGTACGACAGCTACCCATCGTTCTATCGGATCCTTCACACAATTTTGCTTTCCCTCTCCCCTTGCGGCTGGGAGTCAAAAGCGTGTGTAGCGCTTTACTTTCGGACGACCTTCACTCTTCACCTTTTTGATTTTTGGGACTGTTGTGAGGCTCATCGTGTGCTTCGTGCTCGCTTCCGTGTGTGGAGTTTCCAATAAAAAAACACAAACTCACACAGAGTCGGGGCATCTTACCACTAAAAAGACTTGACCGTAAAAAATGGTCAACTCCAACGGAGGAACAGATAGGCTATCCTAGCCCGGCACAAACCATCTCCAATCTAAAATTGTTGCAAAAAATGTTCCAAACACGAATGAATACGTACGATCGTGGGACAAACGAGGGAGTGTGAGGGAGAAAAAAAAACTTAATGGCTTTTGAATATTGCTTCCCTAGTGCCGAGTGTCTTATGCTGCACGGGACCATGTTCTTTCGCTTTCGACAAATTCATCCGATAGCCTTTTTGCTGGTTGAACGACCCCGGTGTGCCGGAACCGTCTGTGACTGAAGCATCCTCTACCAGTGGGAACTGGCAGGACTTCGGTCACCGGTTTCAGTGGCAATTTATTTTTATTTTTTGTAGCTCTACACATTTCTTTAGAATGTCACACGGTCACAGCTGACTTGCTGCACCGAACGGTACGTGTACGCGTACGACGACAACGCACCATCACACCCGATGATGGTGGATGTTTACTTCTTGTGCACGGGTGTGCATTCCCGCAAAGGAGCTAGTTCAAATATCCGAGACGGTGCGAAGCGGAAAAGCTTGAAATGTGTAGCACCGGAAGCACTAGCACCGTGCTCGAAAACGATGAGACTCTTCAGCACACAGTCCGGCCACACTCACACGCAATAATCGACTTTTGATTACTGCTACGGCTGTAGCGTTGCAGCAATAGTTTTCGAATAGGGAGAAGCGCACTCATGTCGTCATCGTTCCCGCACCGTTTCTAATCTTGATTCAGATGGGAGGCTATTTTTTTCCTATACGCACGGTGATTGCTGGTAACAATTTTTCACTAATAAATCCCAAAAACCTCATCCACTTTTGTGTGTTTGTTTGACGTGGAACAGAACTTGTAGCGCTTTAGTTTTAATGGGTTTTAAGGTACTGTGTAGCACATTGCTGCTGATGGTTTTTAGCTTCTGCTAGCAAACTTGATATTTATTTATTTATTTATTTAAATCAAAGTTATCGGGCAGTATGCCTAAATAACTTAATGCTTACAGTGTACAAGTTTAAATTATGGCCCTAGAACTAACTTGAATATGCTGACGCAGCTGACTAACGGATTGATTGAAATCTGCTGATAACCCTAACCTATTATACACATCAATCATTTTGAGCAGTGGATCATTGGCACCAAAACCAGTCGATCTAAAAGGGCTTCTTAGTAGCTCTCTACTTCTAAGACCTCTAGAGGGAGTAGAAAAGCAAATAAAATTTAAAATGTCAGGTGCATCAAAATCTCCAATTAATAATTTATGCATGAAAATTATCTGAGCCGTAGTTCTCCTATGCTGTAAAGTCTCTAAGCCAAATAGTAAACACCGAACATTATACGAAGGACGTGGAATTTGGTTTGACCAGGGAAGACGATGAAACATAACACGTGTGATTTTTTTCTGAATTTTTTCAATTTTATCTATGTATGTGATTTGATGGGGACACCAAACTACACTGGCAAATTCCAGGATGGGACGGACTAGAGAACAGTATAATGTTTTTAAACTGAAAGGATCTTTAAAGTCGGCCGAGACACGTAAGACAAATCCTAACAGTTTAAGAGCTTTAGTGACGATAGTTTGATAATGGCTAGATAAACTAAGCTTACTGTCTAAAATAACTCCTAAGTCCCGAACCTGAGAAAAACGTGGAACGCTGTCTTCATTGATTTTGTAGTTATAAATAATAGGATTTTTTTTCTTGGAGAATGTTATACAACTACATTTGCTAACATTAAGTAACATTTCATTATTAAAACACCATGTAGAAAAATAGTTTAACGAGTCTTGTAACATTTCACAGTCGTCAGAATATTTAACAGGTAGGAACATTTTTAGATCGTCAGCATATAATAACAATTTAACATGAGGAATAGCAAACACGACATCGTTAATAAATATAATAAATAGTAAAGGTCCTAATATACTCCCTTGAGGAACACCAGATAAATTATGGAATGTGGCAGATAAACTAGTTCCTATCTTAACGTTAATGCAACGATCAGTTAAATAACTTCTTAACCACTCAACAACATTTGTGTGAACACCATACTTTGATAATTTAGATAGCAATAGAAAGTGGTTGACCTTGTCAAAAGCAGCGCAGAAGTCAGTATAAATGACGTCAACCTGTAAGCCCTTGTCAATATAGGAGTGGCAAAAGTTAAGTAAGTATATTAGATTGGTCTCAATCGATCGTTTCGGCATAAAGCCATGTTGAACATTAGAAATTAATGGTGAAAAGGCTTGGAGCATATGACGAGACATTATCTTTTCAAACAGTTTACTGCACGCACATAACATAGAAATTCCTCTATAATTGCACACATTACTTTTGTCAGATTTTTTATAAACAGGAAACATCCACGATGATTTCCAAAGACGCGGGAAGCATTTCGATTGCAAGGATTTGTTGAATAGTTTGGTCAGTATGGGAATGAGAGCAGCCTTGCAATTAATGAGAATTGCGCTGGGAATATTGTCAGGCCCAGGTGCGTAGGAAAGCTTCAACAACGAAATAGCAGATTCCACCTCATCATCGTTGATTAGTGGTGTGCATAAATTAACCTCATCATTTATGAAGGATAAAGCCGATGTTGAGTTAGACGGAACCGAGGAATTGTTGGTGTACACAGAAGAGAAATATGAGGCAAATGCATTGCAAAACTCTTCATCTCCGGTAATGGTGTTTCCCTCAAACTGCATCGAGGAAGGAAGTCGTCCACAGGATTCCTTATCTTTAGCAAATTTCCAGAATGATGTGGGATGTCTTTTGATATTGATTTCAATTTTCCTGACGTAGTTGGCGTAGGCGGTTCGGTTCAGCTGCTTATATATTTTTGAGGCGCGAGCAAAATTTATTTGATTAGTGCTGTTTTTTAGTCGATGCAGTTTTTTAAGGGCCCGTGATCTTCGACGTTTAGCCAAACGTAGTGCAGAATTGGTCCATGGTGGATGAGCACGAACATTAAACCGTGGGATGAATTGTTCATACAGTTCATTCATTTGAGAAGAAAATTCAGCCACACTGTCGTTGATGTCGTCATAGTCAGCGATAGAGTCCCAGTTGATTTGGTTAAGTGCAGAAACGAGATCAGTGAAATTAGTTCGTCTAAAATTGAAATCTGCTTGACGTGGGGGTTGAGATGACGGCACACTGTATTGCGGGAGCGTGAAGTATGTAAGTAAAGCTGGATGATGTCCATCAGGTTCAACAATACTTTCGATGCATAATTCGATTGGCCTCATGTAATCAGTAACTTTGTCGTTCGCAAACACTAGATCTAACATGTTGTTATTGTGGTTTAGAACAGTGTTAAGTTGGCGAAGACCTTCAAAGCTTAGTTCATCGAGTAGAGCTTGACTGGTAGGGGATAGTCGGGTAAGCATAAGATTCAGTGTCGGAAATTTGCCGTTGATATCCCACTTAAGATTAGGTTGATTGAAGTCCCCGAACAGAATAAAAAAGTCATTCTTATATTTCTCTCTCGTTAAGTGCAATGAATTACAGAATGCATTTATGGTGTCCATGTTGGCTGATTGATCAGGAGGCAAATAAAATGATCCGATGATTAGCGAAACATTAAGAACTTTTACTCGAACCCAAAGGCATTCAATTGTAGATGTGTTTGTCGAGCACAGAGAGGAAGCATAATTTGCATTGATCGCAACGAGGACACCACCACCTCTACATTTGTTACTGTTTGCTGCAGAACGATCCGTACGGAATGTATTAAAGCGGTTGTTATCAAACAAAAGCTCAGATGGAAAGCTGTCATCTAGCCACGTTTCCGTAAGAACGATAACATCCCAGTCGGCGATTGCAGTATTAGCAAAACATTCAGAGGTTTTAGTACGTAAGCCTCTCACGTTTTGATAAAATATATTGAATGTGTTTAGTACTGGCTCCACAGGTACAGTTGAATGACTTAATGATGGCTTAAAAAAGTCGAACCGGAGGAATTGTTTTGAGTCAGGTGAGTTTCAGGTGAGTTTGCATTTTTAAGATGATGGCTCGGTGATGGACTATGTTGTGTTGTGTGTGTTGGTGGGATCACATTTATGCAGTTGACATCATTATGCATAAAATTAGTAGTTGAGAAACTTCTGGCAGTTGAATTGTTTGAAGCAGGAAAGCAAGATACCGGGAGTGTTGGTGTGAATTGTTTCTGTGTACGTTGGTGAAATTCAAACTGGCGGTAAACAAATCCGCATGGCCAAGTTGAAGGAGAGAAAGCGAGCTCGCCAAACTCCGATGGAATGCCGATCTTAAAGGACACATACTTTAGTGAGCTTGTAACGCGACCTCTTGGTATGACACACTTCACCGAACAGTCAGTGCATTTTAACCTTCCTAGAATGAACATTTTCATATTCTCCTCAGTTACAGTGGGTGCAATCCTAGTTACAAACATCCAAACTTTTGGCTCAGGTGCAGGAATGAATTGTATGGTGTCTGTGTTGATGTGATCATTGGCAGTGCCGGTGTGAAGAATTGCTTGTGTTGGATTTATGTGTTCATTATCAGAGAGCATACGCGATTGAGAGTGTGGTAGTGAGTTCTGTTTGACGGGAGTTGGTGTTGGTGACATAGGAGTATCGGTGGATGTGTGGGATGTTTTATCGGTGAGAGAGATGGTACTCACAGTCGGAGCGATTTTCTCACGCTCTTGCGGCATCACTCTATTTGGATCCAGCTGAGATATCCTTTGATCAAGCTCACTCCGTATTGCATTTTTCAACTCATCTTTCAGTGTATTCATCAAGCACGAAATTGATGAGAATAAATCTGATCTCGAGTCACGGCATTTCTCGCACATCCAGCAGAGACCACGATTGCGTGCCACCTCCTTAACACAAGTGGCGGCAAGTTTAATGCATTCCGGATGAAAGGCAGAATTGCACTCCGAAAAAGGAAGATTGCCAATACAAACAACCGGATCTTTGTTGATAGTAGTAGAGCAGATTGCACAGTCCATTATGAGAGAGAGTATCGATCACTTAGGTGAGCAGTGAGAATGAACGGAGAGGACACTTATTGATGAGCTGGTGCGAATTACTCTCTGAGTGTATTAAGCAGGGTCAATAACACTGAACCGCTGTCGCCGATGAAACACAAATCACGCAGAAAATACAAATTCAGGCACGCGTTCTCGTAGAAATTCTCGTACGATGCAGGAACAAAATGCTTCAACACAGCAACACAGCAAAACTTGCGATAGGAACAGCTTCACAAACTCAAAAACGAACGATTTCAAACCAAAATCACACCAAAAACAGACAGTACACAGGAGCAACGCAGAAACACGTCCAAACGCTTCAGTGGCCCACTCTCTCTCTATGACAGCTATTGATTCCTTTAAAGTTGATAAATACTGTTGCGTATTGAATTCACTTTATTGAAAAAAGAATGTAATAATGAGGAGAATAAAAGAGTGGAAGTTCACGAGCCAACGATGCTGATTGATCTAGATCTCTTTTAGTTGATGCAAGGTCGGGGTGCATCCGGACGGCATCCAGGTTGTGTCACGTCAGGAGCGATGACAATCATCACCGCTCATACATAGGGTGTTCCATATACAACATTTCCTCCCTCTTGTATGAAGATCCTGGTTCACTCTAGGATGGTGAGTAGCGTAGAGGAGGGCGACGTTGTCTTTGGGACCTGCGGGCTACTGGTGGTGAGTCTTCGCTTGACGATGAGGTTAATTGTTGCGGGCTGCTCATAGGTGTTCCAAACACAATATCTGATGAAATGGACCCATCTGAAGACGTTGCTGTTTCGTTGGCTTCATTATTGATTGGTGGTTGCTGCATCTCAGTGTTCGCATAGAAGTCCAGTCGACGAGGTACGTCTTCATCGGTCTCTTCGAAGCTGACGTTGCCTTGGAAGCTTCGAATCTGGTCGACATGTCGCTTAAGCATCTTTCCGTTGGATCTGATTTGATAATGAAGATCACCCAAGCAGGCTTCGATGACTCCTACAATCCATTTGTCCGTTCGTGGGTTTCCAGAAAGACAGTACACTTTCTGTCCAACTGAGAATGTACGGAAAGACTACTAGGGTGGATTGTTGCTTCTGATGCATCCGTGTGTTGATATCTTGTGATCGCACAAGATCAATGCGCGTGCGAATGTTTCGACCTAAGAACAACTTTGCTGGCGGACTTCCTGTTTCGGTGTGAGGAGTCTTTCGGTATTGTAGCAGAAACGTGTTAAGATTCTTTTGCAAAGTGTCTTTTGTTGTACCCATAGCTGTCAACGCCTTTTTTACGGTTTGAACATACCGTTCTGCTTGGCCGTTTGTAGCCGGATGGTAGGGGGCTGTCAGCTTATGGTACTTAACGCCTGTGTTTTTGAGGTAAGACGTGAAATCGGCTGATGCAAATTGTGGACCGTTGTCGGAGACTACCGTTGCTCCATAAGCTGCGAATAGTTCATCCAGTAAACTGATCGTTGCGTTTGTTGTAGTTGATGTGGTTACCTTTACCTCGAACCATTTGCTGTATGCATCCACAACTACTAATAGCATAGCGCCTGCCACGGGACCTGCATAGTCGATATGTATGCGTTCCCAAGGTGCGTTAGGGTATTCCCAATGGTGTTTGTTGAATTTTGGTGGACTTGTGGCTTGTCGTGCACATTCTGTGCAAGATTTAGCTGTTTGCTCGATTTCGGAATCAATGCCTGGCCAATAGACACATGATCGTGCCAACCCTTTCATTTTGACGATTCCAATGTGAGCTGCATGTAAATCGTTCATTATGGCTTTGCGCAGGGAAGCCGGAATTACGACGCGATGCTCGAACATCAGGCAGTTCGCTGTTAGGGTATATTTTGCCTCGGGTGCTTTATAACCCATTCTCGCGAGGTCTCTACCGTGTTCAAGATCTTGGATTATTTTGCCTAGTTGGATGTCTTTGCGCGTTTCACGTGCAATGTGTTCTGCTCTAATTGGGAGTTGCTGAATCTGTTTGAGAATAAAATGATCGAATTCATCATCCATATTTCCTCCCTCGTGTGAAAATTGTCTATTGCTCTGATTTTCTGTTGGGGCATTTGGGATTCTGGAGCAGTAATCGGCGTTTGTATTCTGGTTTGTGGGCCTATAGACAATATCGAAGTTGAAATGTGCCAGATAGTCGGCGTAGTTGGCCATTCGACTAATGCACAAAGTAGGCAAAGACTTTTCTGGGTGCAGTATTTGAGTAAGGGGCTTATGATCAGTGATTAGAGTGAATTTTCGCGCATAGAGGTAATGGAAAAACTTTTT
The DNA here is from genome assembly GCF_016920715.1 of Anopheles arabiensis. Taxonomy (NCBI): domain Eukaryota; kingdom Metazoa; phylum Arthropoda; class Insecta; order Diptera; family Culicidae; genus Anopheles; species Anopheles arabiensis. The sequence continues at coordinate 75,048,099 of NC_053518.1, forward strand.
CACTGCCCACACTATCGCAAGAGCCTCCTTATCAATCATAGGGTATCGTTGTTCAGTTTGCGACATTGTACAACTGGCATACGCGATCGGTCGTTCTGATCCATTGCTCAATCGATGTGAGAGAACAGCGCCGAGACCGGTTTTGCTAGCGTCTGTTGCGAGAATCAGTGGTAACGATGGATCGTACTGCATCAGCACTTGTGGTGAAATTAGCGCAAGTTCTATGTCTTGGTAGGCCTTCTCTGCTGCTTGTGTCCACTCAAAAGGATCGGTAAGCAGTACATCTCGAAGAGGACGTGCCCTACAAGAGAGATTGGGTATGAATGAGGAATAATAAGTTGCCTTACCAAGAAATAATTGTAGTTCCTCTGGTGTAGTTGGTGTTGGAGCGTCGCGTATGGCTTTTATGTGTTTGTCTGATTTGTGCAGGCCGTGACGATCGATGCGATGACCCAAGCATTCGAGGGATGATGTCGCAAAGATGCATTTGGAACGATTTAGTCGAAGACCGTTTCGTCGCATTTGTTCCAATGTCTCGTTCAGCGCTGCTAGCATCTCTTCGAAGTCTTTCGCAAATACAATGACGTCATCGAAAAAACTGACAACATTGGTCAAACCTTGAAGGATCGTCTCCATACGTCGCTGCCAAATAGCTGGTATGTTTGCAGCACCATACATCGCTCTCTTGGGACGGATCAGTCCATGTGTCGATGTGTTTAGCGTCAAAATATGCCGGAAGTCTTCGTCGATTGGAAGGTGCGTGTAAGCATCCGTTACGTCGAGGTGGCAAAACAGGGCACCTCCTTTCATTTTGTTGAAGATGTCTTCGATTTTTGGTATTGGGTGTTCGTCGATAATCATTTTGGGATTTACAGTCGGTTTGTAGTTCCCGGTTATCCGAATACCTCCGTTCTTTTTAATGACGATATGGGTCGGTGAAGCCCATTCTGAAACTTCAACTTTTTCGTAGAATCCGGAAGCAAGTTTCTTGTCGATCTCTGATGCGTAGCGTTCTCGAAGAGCGAGTGGTACATCTCGTGCTCGAGCGAAAACCGGAGTGGTATCGGGTTTTAAGTGTACCTTCGCTGGTGGCCCTACAAGCATACCTGGAACGTTCGCTAAAGATATTGTTAAAGTCTTCGAGCAGTTTCGACAGTTGAGCTGCTTGTTCCCGAGTTGGTTCGATGCTTGAGAGTACGTTTACTGGTACAGTTGAAGTAAACAGTTCACGAAAATTGATCTCATTTGTGAACTGTGCTATCCAATCGCGTCCGAAAAGCGAGTCATACTTCCCTTCTACAACATATAAGAAAAGATTGTTAGATGTGGTTCCAAGTGAAACTTGGACGAACAGGCGACCAATGCAGTTGATACGATGTCCTGTGTAACTTGAAAATTGGCGGTCTGACGGTTGCAGCGAATATTTCGGCTGTATTTTACGTAATGTGGTTTCGCTGATTATGCCGCATGGTGCTCCGGTGTCCAATTCCATCGTCAGGGGAAAACCGTTGATCTTCACGTTAAGCATTTTCTTGTTCACGGACGGCATATTGTTGATACAATGTAGCGATTGTACCACGTCGATATCGGAGTTCTGCTGCGACTGAACCTGTGCAGTTGGTAAAAGTTTCCGTTCAGATCTACATACCTTTGCAATATGGCCCTTACGATTGCATTTGTTGCATTTAGCGGTGCGAAAACGGCATTGGCTTCGCAAGTGTTGTCCTCCACACCCATTACAGGAATTTGTACGTTGTGTGCCGCTCTCGTAGAATGTGTTCGGTGGTCGATCGGATGATTCACTGCTCGTCTGCCGGTTACGGTTAGCAGGTGCTATACGGCGTTGTTGTTGTTTTGTGCGCGGTTTTTCAAACCCAAGCCGGTGTGTTGTTTCTGATACGGGTGAAACAGTGCCTACTTGTCGAGCCGTGCTGTGTGTGGCTTCCATAGCGATGGCGATGTCGAAAGCTTCTTTGAAAGTCGTAGGGTTCTTTGCACAATTGTATCACAAATTGCGCGTTCATCGAAACCATGAAGCATTTGTTCGATTAACATGCGGTCAAGAAAAGTTCCATATTCGCAGGAGGCAGCACCTTGTTTAAGCCGCAATACAAACTGGGCAATTGTCTCTCCTTTCTGTTGTCGAATGTTCCGGAACTTGATACTTTCCACGAACTTGTTTTTCGCTTGGTCAAGAAATTAAAAGGTGTTGTTAAGCTTAAAGGTGTTGTTAAGCTCTGACCCCATGTGTACGCGAGCGTAGTCGGCGTATTTTTCCTTGGGAATGTTGTTGAGTTGGAGCGCCCATTCAAGCCGGTCGAAATAATCAGCGACAGACATCCCCTCAGTTCGTTGGTATGGCTCGTGAGAAAATGGCGGTAGTTTTTGCTGGGACGAAGCTGCGACGTCTTCTCTGGCCTGGCCAACAGCAGTGCCAATTGCGGATTGCAAGGCTCGCGCAATCATGCTTGAAAGTGTTGCCATTGTTTCATTGTCGATGGTAGCCATTTTGTCTCTCTCATTCACGCAATACGCAGTTTTGCAATTCTGTGGATCAGATTCCTAATCGCACTTTTACTGGATCGCCTTTTGTTAGGATCCCACTTCTGACACCAAAAATGTTGCGTATTGAATTCACTTTATTGAAAAAAGAATGTAATAATGAGGAGAATAAAAGAGTGGAAGTTCACGAGCCAACGATGCTGATTGATCTAGATCTCTTTTAGTTGATGTCAGGTCGGGGTGCATCCGGACGGCATCCAGGTTGTGTCACGTCAGAAGCGATGACAATCATCACCGCTCATACATAGGGTATTCCATATACAACAAATACATTCTCAATTTGAAATCTATTAGGAAACTTTTGCTACCAACATTTTCTGATAACCTTTAGTTTGGGTTTTGGTCCAAACGGTGCAGAGAGATTAAATCAAGCATCCTTTCCTAGGAGTTTAATTGAGCAAAATTGCATTCCTATCTCGACGAGAAATTGAATGTTTGGAATTTAATAACATAGTTGCAAAAGGGGATCTATTTTTCCTAGCCGATCAGGTATTGCGCTTTCAAAAATTCTTACTCCCGCAATAACGCAACACGCCTGAAAGTTCACGATGCGAAATTGACCGAATGTGAACAGTTAAGTATGAGGGTATAATTCTAATAAAGGATAAATTTTTATTTGAATGAAATTAATTAGTGGGGTTTATGATATTTATATTACTTTTTATTTTTTTATTCATTTTTTTATTTAAAACATTTCCTTGCTTATTACTAGTCAAATTTATATATTTGATTTAAAAGATATATTTCAGCTTACAATTAAATGAAAAAAGTTGTAAAGGGATCGTTAACGCTCAATGTACAGTAATTGGGCTAACTTGTCACTTATGAGGGTTTAAAAGAGCTGATGAGAGCATATAATGTGACCGTCTACGACTTCTTAAACATACAAAAATCAACAACAATATTCTGAACTTAATTCAAGCATTTTATTTTTACTATGTCAAGATCTTATAAGCTATGGGAGAGCTAAAGATATTATTAAAATCAAAATAGTACTGAAACAATACCATCCGCTCCCTGAAAGATTTAGAGACCTCTAAGCTAACCTTCTGTTTGTTTTACAAACGTTATAATTAGCCCCTTAAAAGACTCAAATTGCTTGAACAACAATCCAACTACACGTTTACTGTGTGTAGTACAATGTCGTTTGGAAAATCCCACCGGCTCCATGCATCAACTCATGCCCAGCTCGTGGTTAATCTTATTTAATTACCAAATTACTCCGCTAAACCCTAACCAGCCACTCAGACGCTTGCATTAGGAGCCGTGGGCCCTAACCGGCTGGGCTGGGCGACCTCCTGACGACTTCCCTCGGTGGGTGTAAAACGATTTACCGAATTAAAGCACTCCAGCACGACTGGTGCGATTGGTGGTTTTGCAGTAAAGCTAGAAAAACTATCACCTTCGGTACGAACACTTCAGTACAACGGTTGCTCTTACTTTTTCAACAGCAAAAACAACACGCAAACATACACTACTATACCCCGGTTATTGTACAGTTTGAAGCCATGAATTTCCCCCAGCGGGATGCTTTCACTGGTTGGGCTTTTGTACGCGCCGTGTGACATGTCCTGATCATGTGCATCGTGTCCAGTTTTACTATGTCTGATTTTTCACAACCCTCGCTTCCCTACGCGCACACGGACACAGTTCGATTCCGAAGCAAATGCAACGTTGCACTGAGTATGTGTGTGAGTGTGTGACTATGCATTTACATGTACATCGGAAATAATTTATGCATTTCATGTGACATCCGCTCGAACAGTTGAACAGAAGCAGACAGTACGAATTCCACCCCAGGCAGCAGGCAAACATGGGAAAACATTATGGCATTACCAGAAAAGGAACAATGGTACGGAAGCGTACAGGAGGCAAAATTTAACAGTCCGTTCTTTTCGTTTGCCTGTTCACTGTTCAGGCAAACGATCGTGTTGCAGCTATTTCTGCTGAATGTGTTTGTATCTGCTAATTGTGTATTATGAGCTTTTAGTGGAAACTATTTAATAGTTGGGGTAGGTTCTTTTTCCGAGCGATTCTCTTGTTTGTTTGTATTTACTCTTGTAGCAAAAATATGACGGTGTTTGTTTAAGAACAAGTTGATATTCACTAAAACATAAAAATCTGGTGTAATATAGCCTTCCAATAAATGCATATACATCAATTTAAAATGATTCTATTAGAAATGTCTATATCATTTGAGGTATTGTTCAAATAGACTTTTTCAAACTTTTTATCATAAATTCACTTTAGAGGGTTTGACCAATTAATTCCAGTATCTTCCATCGAGTGTATTAAGTGATATATTCACTTCATATAAATTCATGTCGGACTTTGTCTTCATTATAGCTTACTTACAGATGGTTTGAATAAAGCTGGTAAAGTCGATTGATTTATTCAATTAAGGGCTCAATTGTCCCTTGCTGTACGTCATTAGGCTGTCGTAAGGTATACCGAATAGATGTAACCATCATTATAACGGAGCACAGAATGAACCTAATGATCGATTACTAACTAATCATTGAGAAATCGGCATGGTCTAATCTGGGTAAAGCCGGTAAGACATGATAGGATGGTGCAAGTTTGGAACAATGAAGACTTATGCCACATCAAAATGGTGCTTTTGGACGATCTTCAATCCGGTATTAACGCAGAAGCGTTCAGCTAGCTCGTTGCCAAGTTAAGCTGTAGAGTTAACAATTTACACAACAGAACACCAGAACAAAACCTATGCCGGCCTGTACAGGCTATCGGGATTTAGTAGTATGTAATGCCAGATCAGTTATTGCTACGGGTGAACCAAGACGGTAGTTAAGTCGTGAGAGTTGACGACAGTATCATTGGACCGCTACATACTTGCTTAAATAAAAAAAATAAATAATAATATACGCCATTCAGTGTGTACATTTAAACCAGTGGTTTTACATGAACTAATTTCTCCATACCCTTTGGTGAGAGGATTCTAAAAGCTACTAAACCAAAAATAAATATCACATTCATTTTCACAATTAAATATATTTAGTAACACGCGTACTACAGGAAGCTATTTTTGCACTGATCATACATAATTATATCGTGACATTTCAAAACAAGAAATAACACTGTTAAAAGAAGGAGGAAGTGTGAGGATAGCTGGAATGATTTAATATGAACCAGATTCGTGTGGGATTCAGAATTTATGTCAGATCTCAGAATCCTACCGTCCTCGTAACGACAAACTGCTTACACAGTGTGTTGCGCGATACAATAATTTATCAAGCCTGTCATCATAAATAAACATTTGTTTCGTGGTACGCAGCGAAACATTAGAATTGGAGATGCAACGCAATGTCAGGACAATTCGGCGTTGGGAAATGTGTCGCGCTGTGTTTTTATTGCGAACGCGTACGCGATATACGTGCTTAAAGACGGTACTGTAAGAATGTGTTTCCACTTGATTGTACCTTAAAATGTGCTTTTTAAATTGACATTTTATGTAGAAGCAAACACACACTCGTTCTCCAAGCCCCAGGCAGCACATGTTGGAACGATTTCAACTATTGCATCCTTTCTTCTACATTGCATTCTACCACTGCTAGTGAATAATCTTGCTCTTTCCCTGTTTCCCTCTTTGCAGTCTCAGTTTGCAACGGAGGAGGAGGACGACCCACAGATACATGGTTCGACGTCGCGAACTATGGCAGCAATATCATTAGGTTTTATAGTCATAGTCACCCCCTGGACGATACTGGAGATAGTGGCCACGTGCACCGGCTCAAAGGTGAGTGATACCGGGCGAATGTTTACGACCCCTGCGGGACGCTCATTAGCGCTCACGGCGATTTCGGGCCAAGCTGGAACCATCCGGCTGCAGCGGGATAGCCTTAGAGTATCGTTTTTCCAAGCAGCGTTACCTGCTTTACTGCTGCAAAGATGCCCTAGGCGTGAACTACCGTACAGGAAGGATGTTACTCGAAAACATAACACGGATCTAACCCACCGTCGTTGCTGCTGCTGCTGCTACTGCTGAACATCGTTCGATTGTACCTTCCCTATCGCTCCACGCTCTGTCTCACACACAATCATGTTGTCATGCTCGATCCCAAACCTCATCCTTGGTGGTTGTTTACCTTTGAACTTTTTACGCGTCCCCAATGTTCGCAAACGAATTTGCATTTCGCTTCAACTGCTAAACCGTGTTAATGACACTCCCACCACTGGGCACGCTAAAAATCCAACGATTTGGAAACTATGCAAACTCATTCGCACATCATCAACCGATTGAACCGGGTGAATGGGGCCCTGAAAACAGTTCGCACGACTTGGTTTCCATACCCACGAAAGCTCATAACACTCCGTCTCGGTTCAGCGATTTCTTCGCAACTGTTTCCACGATAGTATGTAGCAAATCGAATGATGGAACCCCTAATGCGTGCCCTGCTTCCATTCGCACTCGACGAACTTGTTTACAACGTATTAATCTTCTTTTGGACGCCGGCCACGCTTCTGTTTTATCATTGCAGATACCACCAGCGATTGATTTCTGCGTCACTTGGATAGCTTTAAGTACTAGTTTTTGGAACCCTTTTATATACTGGCTGTTGAATGCGAGATTTCGAAAGATTTGCAAAGACCTCTTAACGTCAAAGGTATGGTATATTTGGAATGGGAATTTTTATTTACGGTTCTATAATTCCAACGTTGGTGTTGTAACAGATGAGTGATTTTATTTGTAATTTAGTATGGATTGTAATTGAAACAGACAAACTTATGGCCTTGGCAAAATGAAAATGAATAAAATGGAGTGAAAGCATTTTTAGTTTGTATTGGAAGGATAGCAAAACATTTCTTATTGAATATATGGGCATTCATTGCATTAACATTGAAAAAAACACAACAAATTCATTAGTTAGAGCGTACAGTACTATCATCAAAGGTTAATGTACAGAATTGGAAAGGATCTTCTTTTCAGAATTCGTAGAAAACTGCTTCATGTTAATAATTTTGTGCAAAAAACTGAAAACATTAAGGGTGTTTTATTGAATAAGCCTAAAACTATGCAATCTACGGTACATAAGTATCGCAATAAGTAAATTTGAAATAAGCTTTTATTGAAACAATCATAAAGTTGCTTTCATATATCGTATTGCATGCTTTAAAGTGTTGATAAACACTCAACAAGATTGCCTTAATAATAATGATAACAATGATGCTTATACTATAATCAAAATTGTATTCACGGTGTATAGGGCTAGTTGTGCAAAGGAATTGCACATATTGCAGGCGCTTTCATTCAACAACCCTAAAGTTATGCAATCCACGCTACAATATGTTCAAAATGCAGAATTTGTTTAGCCGCCGTTCTAGTTAAATAACTTATCTTAGTTATTATTAATTACCTTAGTAGTTAAAATGTTTGGGAACATTTGGTGTCCAAACTAAATGATGCATGAATAAGTACTTATGCATTGTATTTTGTTTTTTCTACAACAATCCCGTCCCTCAGTGCACCGGAAGCAGAAGTTCGTTGGAGGAAAAATGTAGCATAAGTCTAGAGTATGACCATCAGCTAACATCACTGCCATTGCCGCCGGGACCACCGCCGGCCACAATCTGCCGGTCGGCCAACCAGACGCCCCGCCCGGACGTCGAGTGTTCGGAAAAGTATTGGGGCGACATTCTCGAGCGTACCTTCAGTACCGGCAGCATCAACACGCTGCACCGCCTGGGCAACAGTTCGCTGCCGTATGTGAACCGAGCGCCGGCCACCCAGCTGGCAGCGGTGCAGTATCGCTGCGAAGCCCATCAGCACCTGATGCGAAACGCGAGCAGTACGAGCATTGGCCGGGAGCGCCACGGGACGGCCGGCTCGCACTACAAGGACGGCGCAAACAAGGACGGGTCCGACTTTGGCGTACTGTACGCGCCCGGTTCGGATCCGCAGGTATGTGATCACGAGCTGCACGACATCAACTGTGCCAAGAACAAGGCGTTCTTCCGTGGCTTCAACCTACACCAGGGACTGCCGGATATCTAGTATTGCCGGGGCTTGTGGTTTCGCTGGTTGTGGGTTTAGGGGAAATCGTAGGCCCGTGCGCCCTGCGTTCGGACGCGCTCGTGGAGGTGCGCTCGACAGGACGAGACTATGCTGTTGTGTTTGTAGCGCTTTAAGAACAGGGATCAAGCGACATTTTGTTGTATTTTCGTTAGATTATCTACAGCGCTTAAGAACAGTTCCACAAAGTTACTCCTTTGCAAAGATTCGTTTAAACGGTGTAAGCCTGGAGAATCACAAAGAATGAAGTGCAAATGTTTATTTATGTCCTTGTCTGAGGAACTTCTTAAATGTTCCTGTATCGTCAGTGACTAAGCAGAGGAAATCTAAATACGTTATGAAATCGTTTAAAATTTGAAAAAAAAATGGATATAATCATTTGCAAAACTGTTTATTGCTTCGTTACAACCAACACACCGATGCGATAATAAACGAAACGTCTGTTTATGGGCAAACCGGAAAAGAAAGCCCGCATACAGGTGCTAGAATGTGAAGCGTTAACATAGGGATAAACAGTCGTCGAGCAATGTAAGATGTAAGATGTAAGAGGTTAGAACTAACAACACACTAGTGCAGAAACTGAACGTAATTAGAATAGCCCTAGTGGATAGCCGGTAGCCGATATAGTATTGTAAAAGTGAAACCGCGTTGAACATAAATAAAACAATCGAGTTTTTTACGGGATGACCAATTTATTCCAGTAGAGTGTGATTTTTTATTATCTTTTTTTTTTGAATGAAATATTCCACCATTTCTGGAATGGGTGAAACACAAAAAGGTAAGCTTAATCCGATAAGTATCAATCAAACGTCGTTCATTGTGGAAGCGTTATAAAAGAGTAATTACGGAGGTATTAACCACCCCTCAATGAGGCACATAACAGGGTGTAATCCGAACAAACAACAGCTGAGAACGGGAGCAACAAAGAACATGCCTGGCGAATCGTTTGATCCTGTACGGTCATAAATGCATCAAACAATTGATTGGTGTTTGCTTTCCATGGGGTACACGTTAATAATAGCGGTTGCGTTGCGCATTATATTGCTTTAAGCGCATTCCGTAAATGGTGAACTTTGTTGAACAGTCCTACGGGAATGTAACTTATAGATGGCGAGCCGTTCATTTAATCACTCTGCGTTGCATCGGGTTTTTATGCGGGGTGATTAAATTGTTTTTTTTATGTACTGTATTGCTCAGAAATGGATGACCATGTTTAAATTATATCTTTAACCGTCGTCTTCTTACATTTCTTATACTTTGACAGTGTTTTCCAAGTCTATTTCGAATGTGTTGGCCCGAACTGGCGAACTGTTATGGCCCAGCCTGCCTAACACATTAGGCCACTCACGACAGGCAAGGGTCTTCGTGTGATATGTGAGTGTGAGATCTGGTGGGTAAGGAATAGTTAATCTTTATCTAGGCCGGTTGGCCATAAAAAAAGATTTTTATTTTACACAAACAGGATTACTCCTGACTAAAGCTAAACTATGAACTACATCTTGTTGACTCTAGACTTCGACTTCGACTGACTAAACCTAACGAGCTAATGTTCTAACGAAGCCGCTGGTTGCTGGCTGCATTGGTCCGTTCTCACGATCGGTCTGCGTGTCGCATTACTTGCGCATGTCGCCGTTGTCCGCTCGTGGCCGGTGTAGCGTTACATCTTCGTCTGCTCGTAGCCGGTGTGGAATGCCAGCTTGCAGTCTGGTTTCTAGCGGGTCGGTTTAACTGAATATTAGTGGATACAGGGATTTTATCTTCATCTTAAGCTTAAACCCTTCCTGAGTAGTTGGCCGTTGTTAAGTAGCGCATATATCACAACATAAACAATGTTATTCATCGCATCCAAGATGTTTTTCAACAGCTGTCAAATGTTTTATTTGTTTCAAAATGAAATTTCAGTTTCAACACATGATTTTCAACATATAACAAAGAACTATCAAACTCAATACAGCTTTAGTCATGTTGAAAATCATGCTGTAGAAATTAAAAATTATTATGAGGGAAATCAGATCGATGTGAAACAACATTTTGCATGCAGAGAATAACAATGTTTACATTCGAAACTGACTTTAAAACCCCTGTAAGATAAATGTCTTCTTATCATAAATCATCTCTAGGCTCCATATATTATTTAGCTATCTGAATGTTTGAATGGCAGTTTTCAAATATATTCTATTTAGCGATCATCAGAGGCCATATTAAGTTACTGCTTACCCACCATGACACGTTGATGAATTTGCTCAAAGATTAATTCCTCACTAAGGTCACAAATAGGTCCCTTGAGGATAAACCTTAGAGGGACTTTACAGTAAGTTGAGCTACTTCTACTTCAAGATTATTACGCTGTTACATCCTCTTGTTATTCTTTGGCGAAACAAGCGTTGTTGAACAAGGTCTGTCTGAACCACTGTTGGTCTGGTCTATCAGTGAGCCATCAGTGACAGTGATTCAAAACTATACATACGCAGAAGGAATCGTTGAACATTATCTAAACAGATTTCGTATTAGAAAATCTAGCATAAACAAGATCTTTATCATGTACCAAATCTTAAGCAAGAATTTCAACTAACTATTTGGCGCTCTTCAAACGATAATCCTCATGCAATTCTGAGGTATTGCTTTTTGCCCACGACTCCGTTCCGACTCCGACTATTGTTAGTACGATTCCGACTCCGGAAAAATGAGAAGCAATAATTCCGCCCGGCATCGGAGTCGTCCGAATTCGAAGTCGCCCGGAGTCGCCCCTTGTGTTCATTCCCTTGAGTCTTTTTGTCTTTCACTTTTGCACGTGTACCAGCCGATTCTGGACAACTCTGGACGACTCCGACTGTGAACAACTCCAGACGACTCCGGGCGACTCTGGACAACTTCGTGAGGCTTCGGACGACTTTGAACGACTCCGGGTGTCTCCAAGCGACTTCTGGCGATTCCAGACAGCTCCAAACGATTTCAAACGACTCTGAATAGCTCTGGGCGGACCTGCCTTCCGAAGTTGATTTGGAAATAATTGGAGTAGGATCGGATTCGATTCCGGATTTTTGCAAATTTTACCCATCACTACATAGAACCGAACGACCCAGTCTGTAAAGTCCTGCAAGACCGTTCACTAATACAAAGTGTGTTTAGTAGTCTTAATTTTAGATGAACAGATAGCGTGAGAGTCCAAGGGCTGAAGCGGTTTTGGACACTCCTTTAGCAGGTTACGAGTACGAAGCGGTTGTAGCGCCTGATAAGTAAACTCTGAATGTGCAAACAAATTTAATTTGGTAAAATGAATGATCCTGATTCAAGGCAATAATTCTTACAATAAAACATACACTAAAAGCAACAGTTTTATCATACACTTTTCGCAAAAAAATGTGTAAAACGCCGTTTTTATCTCCTAACCAATTATTTGTTGGAATTGAAATCAAATGTTTATTCGCCATTGCTATCTAATCTCTGCATTTCCATGTTCTTAAAATTCAATCAACTGACATACAACCTGATACCATCTATTTACCTCCAAATGCTCCAGCAAACACAATTTAAAGGATATTTCATTTGCCACGTTCAGTCAGATACTAGTTCACAAACATTTTATGACCCTTGTTATCGATGCATAGTATGAACTCCCCAGATATTGTCACACATCACCCCTAACAGGCGAGTCTGTTTTTCCACAGCTCACTGCTGATTGTCTGACACTCCGTTTTGCACAAAGCTTTTAATCGAACGCTCTAAATAAAATTATCATACACTCTAGCACATCAAAGCAATCCACACGCCAAACCAAGATGTGGTATTATCATGGCTACGGCAAAGTCTTCCGACAAAAGCCCCTAATCGAATGGAGACATTCCTTTTGTCCCAAGCAGATATTTAACCAAATCGTTTTCCCACCGTGTGGGACGTGTGGGTTGCCATCGCACAATGAATTCATTTGCAATTCATTTTCCGTAAGCTTTACCTTCCGTAACGACCGTCCCCTAAAAGGCTTGCCGTGGTCGTGGTGTTGGTGTCAGGTATGTGTGCGGCCGTTTCGTCAACACCCCTTTTCTCGTAACGCACGTACGCGCGGCATTGATTATCGGGGCCGCCAGGGGTGAGGACACCGTTTTCTCTGCATCATCATGAGATAAGAATAAGACAAACGCTAAACAGACGGAGCACGAGGCTGAAAAATGCTACAAGCGAAACGGGTAGACCACCCGAGCTCGAACCGATTCGAAGCGGCGGACAGGAATTGGAAGCTAATTTCAATCACAATGCCACCGAGGGTTCAACGGGGGAAAGGCACATCGGCAAATAAAAGCATCCCGCGGTCAACCCCGTCCTCTGATTCGGTGAACCGATAAAGGGATGGTGAATCTAAATTTAAATTTATTCATTGAAGAAAACCACGAAAATCGAACCACCAGCCTCAAGCAAGCAGGCAGGCACGGGCGGTAACGGCGGTGATGTGTGTAAGTGGGTGGCGTGTCGGAGCATTTTTGCTGGAAGCTTGCCGCTTAGTAATGCGTATGAAGATGCTAAGGGATGGATTGAAATGTTACTGCAATATTAGCAGATAAAAAGATATATTTGCATGATATTTAAACTACACTTTAATGGTTGGAATAAGTAAAAACTTTCAAATTACTACTTACTTAAAATTAGTCCTTTTTTCTGAAAAACATATCCTAAAATTATTGTTAGGAAGATTGCCAGCCTATACAGGCTATCGACACTTATTGATTACCATGCAGCCGGATAACCGTTTTTACAAACACAAGCACTGATTATTCCAGCAACTTTTCCATCCCAAAAAGGCTCCCCATGACAACGACGCTTCAACTGTCATCACTTTTCGATTTTCTTACGCCACTCGCGGCTCCCTTACGCCTTACAAAATACCTCACCAAAATGCCACTGGCGTCCTCTTTCTTTCGTTTCTTTTATCGCCATCATTTTTTCTACTACCAACACCAAAAGGCTTGCCAGAACCAGAACGGCAACAGTAGCACACCGCAACCTGCCGGGAAAGTTGATGACCAGTCAAAAGTCACAAATTTCAGCACTTTTACCCAATCCGATTACGATGCTCTTGTCCTCTGGCACGCCCCACCACCAAACCACGTACACAAACACGCACAAACACTTAACGGGTTTGGTTCTGTCCTTCTGTGGGGGCATGCATGGTCGTAGTACCTCGGGATAACTTCACTTCTTTCGCTTTTTGTATGTGAAGCAGACAAGGGGGAAAAGCCCCAAATAGGGCTAGAATATATAGCACAAGTAGATGCTGGAGCAGATGTTGCGCTTTTTTTGTCGTTAAACGGCCTACGGGGTGGCCCAAACAAAAAAAAAGCTTCAACGTTGTTGTTTTCAATTGCAAAATAAGCTCGTTTCGGAATGGGTTAAAGATTGTGGTTTGAGTGAATTATGGGTACGAAAAGTTGGTAGCAAACAACCAGTGACGATTGCAACTTCACACGATTGAACACACCAACGGAGAGGGCTTTCTAGTTCCATTTTTTTACCACTACTACCATCAGTGCACAGACACACACACACAGAACGAAAATTCAATTTCCGGCATCACCGCACACACAATAGGAAGTAATCAGGTTTGTGTTCGATCGCGCGCCCAAAACCGATGCGGCCCGATGCGATCGAGCCAGTTTTCCGTGAGCAAACCACCGAACGGCCGGAAACCGTGCTAATTGAATGATTTATTTCTAAGCACTGCCGGTGGTCACAACGCTCGCCTATCGAGGGCAATTAGTGCTCATTAATCTTAGTTTTCGGTGCGTTTTCCTTGGGCGCGGGCAAATGGGAAGCAGTTACCGGAATTTTGCTGTCGTTCGGTTCTGTGAAGCGATTAAAAATTAGCGTCCGCTTAGGGTTTGGGGGAGGCTTTGATACAAAACGGGAAATTATTCGGGAGCCTATTTGCAAGGAAAAGGTGCATCTTTTACCTTTTGTGCTGTTTCCTTCCTGTTTTTTCCGCTATCATACCATGTAATGAATTCTTAGGAAAGTTTTGTTGTAAATTGATTCTTTCGCTATTTTTTCATAATTTTTCTTTAACTAACTTGAATTATTCAGCCAAGGTGACTTTCGAAAGAGTATAGGTAGGATTATGAGCTGTTTTTCCTACTCTATGGTAAAATCGAACTTCTATTGAGATTGGAAAGGAGAAATTATTTTCAGAACTTTTTATGATCCACCATACTTTCTCCGCCTATCAAACGAAAATTTGGCAAAGAACATTGGACGGACAGAACATGTAATAATTTCTGTAATTTTGATTTCAACACCAATGTAAAAACCTTTTGAATGTTTTTAAATAATCAAAGCTTTTTTGTGTGGTAATTTCACTCTCCATTTTTAAATTTTTATTAAGGTTAAATAAAACACAACCGCAAAAATACGAAAAACTAGTAGCAACTCTTATAAATGAAGTTGAAAGCAAACGTTCAAATCACGCGTAAATCAATAAAAGATAGTCGCCAGTTTCATGATTTTTGGAGTTTTCCATGTGTTATTCGTACAATCTAATAACACAAATGCATGCGAAAGCACTGTCTAAGTCATTCCAAATTGTGACCTGACTATGGCATGTATCTATGCTTTAAATTACGAACGGTAGGTCCGTCCAATGGGTGGTCCCGTGGTACAGTCGTCAACTCGAACGACTCAATAACACGCCCGTAATGGGTTCATGTTCGGAATGAAGCCGTCCCCACGTAGTAAGGACTAGACTAATCTATCCGACTACGTGGTATTGAACAAAGTCTTAAAAGCTTGTATAGACCGGGCATGTCCGCGTAGGACGCCAAATAGAAGGGGTCCGTCCAATGTACTTTTATACTAATCCTCTTTTTGCAGTCGGTCAAGGTTTAACATAAAGTCCTCAGAAATATTTTCTTCCATCCTGAAGATCTCCATAGAAATTTTTCATAGCGACTACAATCAAAGCTATACAGCCACTTGGACTCTATGCAGTCATCTTGAGCAGAACTGAAAAGACCTACCTTGTGATGCAAACAACATGTATGAAAGCTGCTGAAAAATATCCCGACAGCGTTGGTACACATGGGAAAGTGAATTTGAAACCCCTGTAAACATATTTTTTTTAGACACCGTTCACAGCGCAACTGCGATTGCAAACACCATTTTTTGGTGGTTACAGTTGCGCTCGATTTAATACATTTGTGATATCTGCGTTTCTTAAACCATTCGTGAAGCAAAAGGATTAATAAATGCACCGAAACGATTATGTTTGGCTTCCACATGCCCTGCAGCTGCCTCCGACTTATAGGCGAGTATGGCATGCGAAGCGGAAAGATTATCTTCAGGCTTGCTCCCCATTAACGGTTGGGATAATAAAAGGCCTATAATAATGATTAATAAATTGCACACAACATTCTGAACAAAAAAAACAATGCTAGGAGAAAATTGTCCCTACGGAAATTTTAAACCACGGCGGTATAATAACAAATCCATTAACAGTCAAAAATAATTTTCGCAATCCTTTCCACTCACAATGCCACAGAGCACTTCCGCTCTTTTCAAAGCGCAGAAAAGCAATTTAATGCAAGGAAATGATGATTGCCACGAACTTTTTCCATTGCAATTCGTCTGCTGTACGTTCGTTTTCCTTCGTTCTTCAGTTTCAACATTCGTAAAAGAAAACTACTCGTGTTCTTGTGTTTATCTTCCTACTGTAGCCCTGCACTGCTGCTGCAGTAATTTAAGTTTCAATTCGCCTCGAGAGGCTGGAGAAAGATAACTGACCGGCTCGCATTACCTGTTCAGCTTGGTAATGAGTCTATTAGGTTGTCATGCTGCAATTCATTAATCCAAACAGCATTATGCCCTCCCGGTGGCCAGCGAGGAGATGAAGGGATGGCAAACTTTATTGCTCACTTAAATATTAGATAACTCATCAGAATCACAGCATCCGTGCAGAGGCGGAACCACTTGCACGGTCGGTTGCCCCATGGGTTCCCCAGCCTAGCCTCAGGATTGCAATTATTATTGAAAAATTAATTTCCTCCATCAACACACCGAGCAGCCACAGCAGCCCAGTGCAAAGTGATAGGAAATTAACTGTAGCGCAAGATGGCAAAAACGCCCCGTTTTTTTTTTTGTGCGAACGCGGTGCATCGTCACCACATTGCTACCCAGTACTTGTCTCGAAGGCATTCATGTGCCTTATAAAATTTGCCACTTTGAATGCTTATGCTCGCAGAAGGTGAGAAAAAAACCCTACATTCCCCACTGAAATGCATTGCGTTTGCAGAGATGTAAAAATATCTTCATCTCCGCTCTTCGAATCGAAGGGTGGGACGGTTCCTGTTACCGGCTGTTACCGGTGCTGATGGTCCAGTTGGCCCAGTGGACGCGGAAGTTAAAGCGATAAACTAATTACATCCTGCAGAACGGTCAAAATGTAAGATGAAGATGTTGTGGACGAGAATGATGATGATGATGATGATGATCATGGTCCTGGTTATGCAATAGATGCAATTTATATCAAACGCATTTTGGTTTCCATCAAACCATCAGGAAAAGGATGGTTCCCATTTAGCAACAACTTTTCATATTTATGTTTACTCCAGTGCTATATTCCAGATTTTGTAATACTTTTGCAGATATGTAACTCATTTTGTTAGCTATAGCTGGAATGTTTTTCTTATGTTTGGATTATTTTCTTTTAGATATATTTTATTTGTCTTTTAGATAAATTAATCATGATATGTTTGTATTAAAACCTAACAATTATTACCATATTTTTATACTTTCAAATTAAATCATCCATTTGTGTTTTGTGTTTTTCTTGTAAAGATTATTAATTTATTTACTTCATTTACTTATTAATTTATCCCAAATCATCAGATCATCCAAAAAGATGTTATTATATAACTTAAGCCATTATTACAACTTTATTAAAGTAATATAATTAATAATAATGGCAACAAAGGAACAAACAAACAACAAACAAATGATATACTTTAAAAGAATAAAATAGAGTATATGATAAAAGAAGAGAGTGAATTTGGAAGATAGATTATAAAATAAAGCACTAGAACGAAATAAGATTAAAATCAGATCGCGAAAGGAGTTAAACCATTTGGAAACATTTTCCTGCATGCGTAAGAAAATAACCGAAAAATCGTTGCTAAAATCTAAGAAATGAATCAATTTATCAAGCTTTCAAAGTTTTAGATTGGGCATTTGACAAAAATGTACAAACAATAAGTAATGGTAGTAGAACTCAATTACAAAACAGTAAAATTGAAAAAAAAATAAAAGATACAAAGAGAAAAATATTTTTAAAAAAAAGTAGAACCAAACAAAAAACATAAGATTACAATATGAAAAATAAAGATAATTAGTTTGGTTGTAAATAAATTGAAATAAATTTGTAAAAATATAAAAAGAAATGGATAATGCCCTTTAAATTTCATATACATAAGGCAGTTTTTGTATATTGGACTAAATTCAATCAAAAAGTAAAAAATGCAGACCCCTTTTTCACAACGATGAACAGCTTCTCGGGAAAAGAAAAACAGGACACAAATGATTGTGTCCCAGTGCGGTTACCTGCGCGACGAAAACCGCCAAACATCAGTACCAGCTCGTCAGCAATCATATCCCAAAATGACCATCACTCCACGGAATGCATTGTACGCTGCAGTACATGGCACTGGCCGTGATTCTTCGTTGGACATCCGGCAGGCCACAATCACACGAACCGCATCGCTGACGGAGCTGTTGCTGTTGCAAAAAACCCCTGGCAGCTGCTAGATATGCCATCAACATCTACACCGGGCAGGACAGGACCGTAACGTACCGTGCCGTAACGCATTGCCATCCGAGCGAGCGAGAAATCCCTCGACTGATGTCAACGATCGAACGGTGAAGCAGCGGCAGCCCGCGTATTTCCATCCCGGCGGACGGAAACAATTTAGGAAATGAAAGAGGAGATTATTTTATCTTCGTAAGTTTATCAAATCAAATATAAATTTTCCGAATGTCACATTTTGCCATCCCTCTCCTTAGCGATGACGGACGGTTGAGGGAAAGAAAAAAACGAGCACCCCGGTGCTGATTCACAGGGAAAAGCTTCCCTCCCCATGAGACCGAACGAAAGCGAAGAGTGTGTGACCGCACGGGTGAGATGGGTGAGTGAAAAGCGGTTTGGTTTGCGGTTGGGAAGGATTGGCCAGAATACTTTGTACCGTGTGGGCTGTGTCACACTTACAGCAAGCTTATTTATGATTTTCCTCCCTTTCTGCTCTAAATTTAATTACGTTCCAAACGGGGTGTGTTTTGTCGCCCGACCCATTTGTCTCTCCCATTTGGCACGGGCAAAAACCGTTCGTTACAGTTTGGGAGATGCTACTGACTTCCTGCTCCACGCCGGATGATGATGTGGGGATGCTGAGGGATACTTGTCTTACACACCAGCGCCAGAAAGGAGTGCTTTTTCCCTGCTGAGGGAAACCCAACCTCTCGACGAGGGTGTCAAAAGCGAGTTTGAAAGACTTGAAGATGTCATCATTCGCACCGCGCGTATAATGACGCACAAGAGAGTATTCGCTACGCGACGAGGGTGCAAAGAGTTCGGATTTTTTTCTTCTTCTTCTTCTCCCTGCAATACAAATAGTGCATGGGGAAGTGGCGGGTTCGTTGGAATTAGTAACCTAAGTGGCCCTTCTCGCACTCTTTTAATAATGTCATCATGGTTGAGTTATGCTTTAACAAGCAACATCCCGGGCGGTTAAATCTTTCCGCAATCGTAAACCTACCATCTGGCAAGGCCTTTTTTTGTCGTCGTGAGCCTTACTTTAATTCACCCTGTCAAAGCTGTAGCAGCGTATGGATAGGCGTGTGCGTAAATCCGTGATTAACATTTTAATAAAAATGAATGACAACGGATTAGAGGCATGACGGTATCTAATGAAGCGAATGGAATTTAGTGAAAAGGGTGAATATAACTAAAAATGTGCATTACAAGGAAGTATTTTTTTGTCATACAGTTTTAGTAAGTTTTTACACAAGTTAGTTATCCGAAAGGCAAGATTATACTAAGAGTGTTTCAACTAATCGGCCACAACACCAGCTCTGTTCGCCGATATCCGTTCGGCATTTACTTCAAAATGAGCTTTTGACCTAGCTTTTTCATGTTTGCAATAATGGTATTCATTATTTTTTATACAACAATATTATATATACGAATAAAAGTTCAGTATTTTCTATTCAATTAAGTTTGTTTAAACTGGATAACACGAAAAAGCAATATTTTGCTAAAAATATCCGATTAACATTTTGTAAAGAAGAAAAAATAAATGATGATATGTTGATTACGCTACGGAATTGGACGCTACGGACTCCTTTTTTAATAGTTTGATTGGAAAATCCTATTGGGTTTGTCCAAAAAGGGTACTATTCCAATTCCTATCACATAAACTTCATTTCCTATAAGAAAGAGTCATGAAAGTATCCTACAAGTGTGAGAACCTTTTATCATTTCAAATGAATATTCTTGGGTGTTGCTTAAACTTCTTTCCTTATTCATCAATTCCAAAACATACTTTTCTGAAATGTCCTCATGTCCATGTAACGGTTTAAATCCAGTTGAATGTTATTTAAGTCATGACTTACCGAGAAGAGCATGTTGAGCAGCCTATAAATTGTTGAACTTTATCTATTCACTGATTTTAACTCCTTTTGCTCAATAATCTATACCTTCATCAACATTTACGGAATACATTTTAAAGTCTGCAGCATGAACTTTATCTGGTGTGTTTATAAGGTTGTATATTTATTCAATTCGTATACGGTCTTGAATTTCACACGGAAACACTGGCCAATCTTACGCTCCGAATGGGTCTACTACCGCCACACTAGCTAACTCCATTCGCGCTGAGCGAAAGAATGCTAAAGTAAGAATGTAATATTTAACCACTGCCGGGGAGGGAGCGGGTGAATTGAAGCTTCACCGATGGTAAACAAACGCACGCGCGCTTTAATATTCATACGCCGATATCATCAAGAACAGCTTCGCCACATTGGTACCGTACAGCTCACCGTTGTGGAACACACTCATGCTCAACTCCAGCTCGATGTCTTGCGGGCCTTCGATGCTTTTCTTCAGATTTAGCTGTGCGTCGTTCGTTCTTTTTTCCAGCCTGAAACGAAACAAAAGAGTAAACATTTGCGCGGGAAGTAATAAAAAAGACTTTTTTGTTAGATTTAAAGTACAATTTGAAGCGAAAATTCGGAATGCTCTCCACGTCTGTTGCAATATTTAAAAACCGCTTCCAAGTCCCACTTACCCAAAGTAGTGAATATCGACAGGCTTTACATGCGGGGCCGCATCAACCGAAACCAGCTTCAGATCGAAGTCGATCATCTGGAAGTGGGATGGACCGGTCAGTGTGAATAGTCCGCGGCCCTCCGGTGGTATTAAAATGTTGGACACGATCGTTAGAAAATTGTACGAGTACGAGTGAGGTCGGCGCAAGCATTCCATGTCACCGGTATTGCAGTATTTATTGCTCCGCTCGCAACGACTGAAATGTAAAAAAAAACGTTAGTAACACATAGTAACGGAGCTGCAATAGATGGTTGCTATCACCGACAAAAAATATTCAACTTACTTTCGACGATCTGGATCGTGTTTGTAGCCGTAGGGACAGTCGATGGTTGTGCAGCGGTAGCTTCCACCGATGTTGGTGCATATATCCTGGCGTCCCCTGCATACATCCCCTGTTTCGCACTCGTCGATATCTGTGCGATGGAGTGAAATGTTAGAATTGGTGAAAATGGAACGGGAAAAGGATGTGAGGAAATTTGAAAAGCACCGTCCGATAAGATCTTAATTAAGTAAATGGGAAATTCACAAAACTGAAGTCATTGATGTTAGCATAAAATCCCAAGTCGAGCATGGAAACTAGCGAGCAACTAAAAAAAAGTCGAAATTCCAATATTCTTCGTAGCCTGTTCGTTATTGAAAGGAATTTGTTATTTAAGTCAAACGACGGTAACGAGCTGATTGTTAAGCTTCCCTTCAGCTTCGTCTGTTGGAATCAAAATCTGATAGAGATTTGTTTTTACATTTCCTATTATTTACTCACCGATACAGCTCCTTCCATCCGCTCCCAGCTTATAACCATGCGGACACCGGCAGCTGTACGAACCTGGCGTATTCTCACAAATTCCCACACACAAATTAGCCGACTTGTACTCCTCACACTCGTCCACATCGTCGCAGGTGCGATTGTTGTAGCTTATCCTGTAGCCCGGATGGCACCCGCACCGGTACGATCCCCAATAGTTCAGGCAGCGCTGATGGCACAGGCCCGGGATCTCCTTGCACTCGTCCACATCCGTACAGATCATCTCGTTCGGCCCATTCTTGAAGCCCTCCTTGCAGTCGCACCGGTACGAGCCGATCGTATTGACGCAGTTCGAGTTCTGCTGGCACACCTTCGAGCCGTGCATCGCACACTCATCTATATCCTCGCACCGCTTGTTCCGCCCAATCATATGCCCCGGCGGACAGACGCACACATAGCCTCCCTTCTTGTTTTTGCACGTCTGATCTGGCCCGCACAGTGCCTCGCCGGTGGCACACTCGTCGATGTCTTTGGAGGAGAAGAGGCAGTAACCATTGCATGGCATTTACAATTCAATTCACGGTGAAAAATGAATCCCTTTAGTTCCCCGGCTCACCTAGACACTCCGTAATGTCATCGTTCACGCGATATCCCACGGGACAGGTCAACAGGTCCCGGCAGCGGTACGATCCATTCGTATTAATGCACTGCTGATGGCGATGACAGCTAGCTCCACGGGCACATTCGTCAATATCTGGGTTAGCGTTGGTTCACCAACCAAGCGATGAGTGCAAAAGGGTAAAAAGCAAGTTAGTAATTGTGACCATAAATAATGCTAGCTTATGTACAGCGCTGCACGCCAAGGGCGTGAAAAGTAGACGACGGCTAAGGATTTATTGCTGTGTTATATTCACCCCACAAGGACATCGGCAGCATTGCAAGCGAGATTGACAAAGAGTATGAATTTAAATTGTGTCCAGAATTTCGGGAATCAACCGTTGAAACGATCTACTGTGATGCCACTTACCGACACACGCTCCCGCACTGTTCCGCTCGAATCCGATGCCGCACGGTGGCAGCTGTGGCTGGTAGGAAGAGTATCGCGAAGCCGGATAGTGCCCGTACCCAGCAGGATTGTACGAGGGCCGCACGGTGGTAGTGCTGGTCGTGGTCGATGTGGACGTACTGGTCAGCGTGTGATATCTCGACAGCTGACGGCAACGGAACGAGCCCTTGGTGTTGAAGCATTCGAACGGCGGCCGACAGTTGTGACGTCCCAGCGCGCACTCATCGTCATCTGTTTGGTTTGGAGGGGAAGATGCACACAGTGGTGTGTACGAAAGTTAGTTTGCGGTTCCGGGAAGGGGTTGCCATTGCCTGCCCTCCTGCTGCACTCACCATCACAGTGGCCCGTTTCCGCGTTAAGCGTGTAGCCGGTGCCGCAGCTTTGCAGCCGGATGCAGGTGTAGGATCCGATCGTATTGTCGCAGCGCTGCGTCTCCAGACACTCGTGGGCGTTCACCTGACACTCGTTGATGTCTGTGGTGATAAATGGCGTTAATTAGGTCAATTGGGTCAAGTGATTACTCCAGCGTTCAATCTCCTTTCCCACTGCTCGGTTTAAAGCAGCAAGCGTAACGATTCGATTCACCCAGTTTTGTGAAATAGTGCAGATTTTCTGAATTAAATTTCTAAGATTTTACTACAAACGTTAGTTTGAAAACCTTTGATACTCATAACAACAACTTAAACAATGTAAGCTCTTTTGAGGCTCTATCTTATACATTGCTTTCTTTGCGAACAGGTGCAAAATCAATGCAAATCCTCCAATAACTGTATCCACTCCCTGCTAAAGCAGAACCCACAAGAGAAAGATAAAAGCAAGGCCCACACTTCCAACACATTTTCTTACCGACGCACGCATTCGTAACGGTATCCAGGTTGAATCCAATTTTACAATCAC
Organism: Anopheles arabiensis; assembly: GCF_016920715.1. Classification (NCBI taxonomy): domain Eukaryota; kingdom Metazoa; phylum Arthropoda; class Insecta; order Diptera; family Culicidae; genus Anopheles; species Anopheles arabiensis. Next base: position 75,071,752 of record NC_053518.1, read on the forward strand.
ACCTGAATCCACCGATTTCGTTCGTGCAGACTTGATTACTGTCGCACGCGTTCCTATCGGCCGCACACTCATCAATATCTGCAAGAAGATGAAATGGAAAATGGAAAACGGAAAGGAAGTGTCGATCAATAACTGGGGCAAGTTAGTAAGATGATCTGAAATCGGTTTCCCAACGACTTCAGAGTATTTGGTAATAGCAACTTGACATGAACAACATGAAAGGATAACACCAATTACACATTGGATCTCATCTCTCGGAATGAGTTCAAGTACGATATACTCCAGATACAGGTATATGGAACGTAAGATGGGATTTGTCCCACAGTAAAGTAACCTAAGGCTCTGATGTAAAGAAGACAGTTCATATCATAGAGAAGACTTACCCACGCACTGATCATTATGACGCCGGAAACCGGGCGTACACGTTTCAACCTTCTTTCTTGCCGGGCTGTTGGGTTGGTTTGTTGGGGGCGAATGGTTCCAATCCGAAGCGTATAAGGGAAGAAACCGGAACAGTAAACGTTAGTACATTTTCCTTCTCCAAACAGTTTCAAAGTGAAACTTTTCGCGACGAGCTTACGAACTAACAAGGGCACGTACGTTGGATAATTCTTCACCACCGCGATACACTCGTACGAGCCCTCGATGTTGACGCAACGGTATCCTTCGTCGCAGGCACCGTCCTCCTCGCACTCGTTGACGTCTGCATCAGGGTCGGGGGATCCGGGCCGATTGATTGAGACAAAGTAGGAAACATGTTGCATTAAGAGTGTAGTGTCGTGGTGTACCGTAGCGAAAAAAAAAAGTTAATTGAATGTATCTCGGGAGGATTTTTTTTTTGTTCGGATCATCTACATCTTTTTATCTGGCGACCATTATCAGGTTAGCAAACTTTATGAATATGAGCGTACAGTGATGGATGGATGTTGGTTAGTTGTTGTAATGATTGAATTTATTAAATAAAATGTGTGATTTTTGGAGGTATGCTTCTGAAGAATAAATATTTTAGGTCAGGTACGGAGTTAATGCAGTATTAGTATACTCAAAATATAATGTTTAGTCAATTTAAGTATAAACTTTGTTTCAAAATGATAATCTTAATCTTTGTCGAGTTTATTTATTCTATGGAAATACCAAACGGCTTCTACATAATGTGCCATCCATCACCTATGCTACAAATGTGTCCATCACTGTACAATATGATACTAGCACTAAGACGGATATGAGATAAGTAAAACGTGAAACAAGCTAAGCATGCACGGTGAAGTGATCTCCTACACCACAGCATCAAGCCAAGGCACCAGGCAGCAAGCGAAAAGCAAAGAGATGATGATGAAGAAAGCAGGCAAACCTTCGCATACGCCCAAGCTCACGTTGTAAGCAAAGCCCGGTTGGCACATGGTGACCGCCTTCGGCAGGCAGGAATAGTTGCCACGTCCGTTGAGACAGTGTTGCCGCTCCCGGTCGCAAGCGTCCAACTGCTCCAGGCATTCGTTCACATCTAGCGCCGGAATTAGAAAGTAACACCCAGAAAGCGAGAGAACAAACAAACCTCAATGTACTGTGAGGGGTGGCACAAGCGCAAGCAGGATGGTGCACGATGAAATACACTTGTGGTGTGACACATTATGTGTGACACAGCCGCACGGGAAACTAATTCAGACATTTGACGGAGGAGCTGCTCACACGGCAAGAAGGAGAAGGTTTTCCCATTCCCCCGCTCTCTGTTTTGTTTCACTTCTACGGCTAACGAGAAGCGTTAAGCAGTTCTCTTTCCGTTTCCGGGCCGTGCCTGGAAGTGTAGAGCTTACCTTCACATTTGCCATTCTTCGGTGTGTAGCCCGGGTCGCAAGCAATGTCCGGAAGGACGACATCAACGCACAGGAAGCTGCCGCGTGTGTTTCGACAAACCTGACTGTCCGGGTTACAGGTGGCCTCGCCCGTTTCGCACTCGTTCACATCCTCACATTTGTCCGTGCGCTTATTGTGCTTGAAGCCGGCATCACAGCTGAAAGTCGGAAAGTCGAACGTGCAAAAAGAGTAATTGTGAGTGGTGCATTGGAGAGCCGAGTGATGGAGTGATCATGTAATTACGCGCTGTTATACTAATTGTAATTAGCGATTTCTATTGTGCTTTTGAAACACGGGCGAGGGTTTCAACAATAAAGGTATTATTATACGACAGATTGATAATCGAACTAAAGAAAACATTTTTATGATTTACTCATTAAAGCACATGTTCATGTCAACGGATAATTATGTATCCACTAGTTTCAATCATGGAAAAATATAGTAACGTAACATTATAAATTCACTAACCACGAATATTGAATATTGCGAATATTGAATAACGAATATTGGCCAGTCCAAGGAAAAATCCTTTAAATCACTATTTTTATTTCCTAATAAATTATATACATGTTAATTTTGTGATTTTAGAATAATTTTCAAATTATAGATTTCTTCTCAGAGGATCAAAACCTTTACTAAAGCTTATGGTTTAAATATGACTATCAAATGGTTCATATAATAGGGATGAAGAAAGATATCGTCCAGCGTTGTAGAATCTGTTAAAATATATGGCTTTACTTAATACCCGTTAACTGTAGAGCCTACTGAAGCTAGCCCTGAATACACCGAACTGAATATCTTACTACTATCCTCAATCAATTAACCAGCCTTATTGGGGGCTTATGTAGGATTAGTCAACGATAAAAGCGCTAACTAACAACGAACAAATGTGGTACACTTTGGTAATGAGAACAATTATGTAAATGTCTAAACTCTGGAATTATCATACAGATAAGGACCTATAACAATTTGAATGTTTTTATAATGCCAATATTTGATTGGTATTGATTTTTTAATCCAAACATCCATGAACACATTTGCTCTAAAGATGCCTAGTTATCAGGTACAAGTTAACTAAAAACCAGTAGTTGTATATAAATAATGTATTGTTCCAAGAAGGATAAGTGTTTTTGTTGCATCAACAACGTGTACCCATATCAATAGGCGACAGTTCATCTGTACAATTTGACAGCTTATACTTGCGCAGTATTTGTATAGACTATAGGATAATAGGAAAATAAATAAAGGTACACATCTACAAGAAATAAACAAGGATGTTTCGAATAACATTGGAAGAATGTTTAGACAACGAAAAAAATATTGTAAAAAATATTCTCCAGACGTTCTAAAACTCTCCAAACCAAATATGAACCAAAAATGAAACAGCTGGTATTTAAAATGTTAATAATTATTCCCTAAAAATTGCAGTTTAATTAATTTTTAACGAGTAAACTATGATTCCTCCGCAATCTTACTTTAGACTAGATTAGCATAGACTGTACAGTAGTATCAGAGAAATTTTATGTATTTTTCGTGTTTATTATTAGGTATGTATCCAACTGTCGTCATTTTGCTTGATTAAACAGCATTTGTGTTTTAAAATAAGACTATTATTGTGAACAAAGTAAATTCTTGGCTATAAATACTCATTTGTTCATAACAAAAAAACAAAATAGGTTCTGGATATTTAACTATTCGTGCAAGGGTTATGGCAGCAAATATGACATGTTTCACCGTAAGAATGTACTAGAAGAAGGAACAAGGAAAGCAGCTTTAGTTTAATATCTGATGTAATAAATTCGCATAGATCCCTACTCGTCCTAAAAATAATATAAAGTATTTTTCTGAAATTGTTATTTCAAACTTCCACACTTTTGCTAGATGTTTCTAATACATGCTTCGTGTTTGTCCAGAAGTGTTTTGATTGAAAATGCATTTTTTCACATCATAAGCTTGCCAATAGAATGTCAATTCTTTCTTTAAAAAATCTTTAAAATTACTTTAGCACCTGCTGTTTGTATTTCTGTATTTCATAACACGATTTTTTGACACTCCAAAGTTGAGAAGTTCCTTTGTAACTGAATTGTTTGGCTCATATGCCTTCTATACGATAGTAGAAACATGCCAAATTTAATTTTAACCAATTTACACTTAATGCACCCAAATCCACCTTTATTTCATAATTACATTAATTAAATACCTGCTAGTATATTCTACTCTAGTAGTACATTACCTTGCAAGCTGAACTTTTCGGATGATTCCATTGATATCCCTGGTCCGACTTACCCTTTACGCTCAACCGTTTCATTATCCTCGTCCGAAACCAGGGCACAGGTTTTCCTGTCGTCCAGCAGCTCGTACCCGGGATGGCACTTGCACACATACGAACCGCCCTCGACGTTCTCGCACACCTGCGAGCAGATCGACGGAAACTGCTCACATAAGCTCTCTGGTGAAGGAAACGAATCAAATCCCCAACGAGCAAACAAAAAGAAAAGAAAAAATAACAAGAACGAAACAGACGCAGTCCTCTCCAATGTAGACTATCTAGCTTTTCGGTGCAAAAAAATACTGTTTCCCCGCAAAATTGGGAGCATGTAAAGAAGGGGAATTCGAAACAGGTGCCGCAACCGCAACAACAGAGAAGCAAAGGTGTGGCAAAAAAAAACACACGTGCAAACAAACACTCACGCTCATCGTTGCCACTGAGGAGTATGATTTCACCTTCTTTCTTGATGTCGTTGCAGCAAGCGTCATAGATCTCGTCCCAGGGGCTTCCGAAGGCGAACGGTTCCACCGAGCACTTGTTAGCGCTCGAGCCAACCACCAGCCCAATTTTGCACGCTTCGCAGCAATCCTGCCGAGGTTAGAAATTTGATTATGTATCCTTTTTTTTTGGGCCCGGGTCTGCTCCGTCCAAACTGTGCCTACCGTGTAAAACTCCGACCCGGAATGGTCACCCTTGAGCGAGCAGCTGAGACCCTGGCGGGCCGCTATCTGGCCAGCTGTGCATTGGTAGATTTTGTGCTGCTTCGAGCAGCAGATTTCGATGGTCGACAGGCACAGCCCGTGCAGCCCAGCCGGTACCAGCTCCAGTGACTTGTTGAAGCTCGAGCAGGTGCGGCTCTGCAGGCCCCACTCTTCGCCTTCCTGGCAGCACAGCGACAGGATCTGTTCGATTGCAATCGCTGGTGAATGGGAAAATGATACACAAGTCGTTATTGGAGGTTCATTTGGTATTGAAACATGTACTCATTTTGTATTAATGGAAGTGTTTAATAACAAGTAAAATTTATCTAAAAATGTACTCTACATATTCAAAAAATCATTTAAAAAACAACGAATCCTCAACAGAACTACAATATCTTACTGCTACAATGAAGTCATAAAGATTTTATAAAACATTCCTTCACCAAGGGCAACATTAACTCCTCATTTCAACACAACACAACCCCATCTTATCACCATTAAACCTGCTCATTCCCGAGCGTTGCCAAAGTACATTGTTACCGCCCGGTATTGTTCCCCGACAGCCACCACCAACAGTTCCTTTCATCGAAAACACCAAACAGTAAACGAACGCCCTACCTTTGCCACAGTGGTTAGTGGTGCTTCGTGCAATAAAATGCTCGAATCCAATTACCGGCAATGTTCTCGGTCGGTTTTCAGCGACCCACTAACAGTGACGGAAACGAGTCATGAATCAATTTTCTCACCTATGGTACACCAACTTATGGGGGGGTCAAACAATTGGGTTGGCACTGGCATTGCATAGATTGCATTTGCGAGCAACCTGCAGCTCTCAATGCAACCCGGCCCATGGGGCTGCTATAAAATAATGGAGCACCCACCCGAAGCACCAACAGAAATAAAATCCCCATCCGTAATAGAATGGTCTTAGTTTTATGTATCTATTACAGAAATAAGTCACTTTTTTCGGGAAGGCAAGAATTACATTTCTGTGCTCTCTACCAACTACCGAGCAGCCCGGAACCGACCCGACCTCATCTGTTACAGCTTAGAATGGATGCTGGCATCCGATATGGAATGAGGGGGGGGGGGGTGTCGGTAGTGGAGGGCATTCTTTACCTTCGGACCGTTGCAAAGGTGAAATCGAGGCGTTCCATACAGGAGGTATTTTCACACATTCGTACCATCGGATCGATAGTAATTATAATAGAAATGGTTTCGATTTCTTCGGCCCTTCTTCCTCGGCGCCTGCGAGCCGCTTGATAATGAAATCGAAGGTAAATAATAGATGAAGCACCCCCCGTGGCCCTGGGATATTTGGGCCGGAGGAGGGTGTGAGATTATGCAATCGATGCACGTATGCGAGGTTTGCGATTTCATTCCCACCAGCTTCTGCTGGGAAAGTGAATACCTCTTTTGTCAGCTTCCTGCGAATGAAATTTCACTGCATGGGAATGGGGGGTTTGAGAAGTTGGTAATTGGAGGTCTGAATGTAGCTGCTTATTATTACGGTAATAATTAATGCTTGTATTTTAAACATTGTGATGTTATGTGGAGTAGGATATTTGTTGTAAAGTTTATTACATAGATTTATATTTGAAAAGATTATAAGATTATTTAGCAATTATTATACTTTTGACACGCTGTCTGAACAGTTATATGAATATGTCATAATGTAATCGTTTGTGACGTTATGACCTATCTTTTATAATCAGAATCAAGCCATTAATGTAAAATCTCGTAAAATCACACAGAGTTCAACAGAATAGCAGTAATTTATTGGAGTATAAACGTGATGTAATGTCGAAAACTTGCTTTCACTTTTTTCGTTAAAATATATAAATTACGCATGACAAACTACAACAGAATGTGACAAAAAAATGCTGAGAAGTATTGAAAAAAGGAAAAACATGCTGTTAAAATTTCTGATTAAAAGATTCTGGCAAAAAACAACCCTTTTTGCTGACTGGTTCATCGCTCGATCGTGAAAGGTATTAACAAATTAAATTAAAAAATCAATAATTGCCACTTTGCTGGTTGGAGGGGAGGAAAAAGAAAGAAAAACAATATAAGAGCTAAAAACGGTCTGACAATCACCAGCACATCGACAGCGTTTGAAAAGCGGTTTAATCTCGCAGCCGAAAGTAGTGAGGAAGCAAACAGCAGCAAGGGTATGCGATACACGAACATTGATCCCAAATATCCTTTAATAACGAACAGCACAAAACGGTGGTACCATCGAGGAATGCACTTTATTTTAACAGGCTTCCAGACAGTATCACAGCAACGTTCAGGCAAGCGTTTATTTTTATTGCTTAAAATGGATGTGGTTATTGTGTAGGAGATCATCAGGCATTCAAAGAGATAGTTTAGTTATTTACGCTGTTAGAGAATTTTATTAATTCTGAGAATTTCATCAATTGACCTACTAGTTTCCTTAGTGTATTATGACATTAAAGAGTAATCATTTTTATCCTGATGCATCATTAAATTAAAAAAAAAGATTGTAGTTTAGCTCAGACCATCAACTATCATATTTATTAATTTGACAGGCGAATAATTCAATAATTTCTATACAGGGTAAATGTACCAATAGTGGTGCAATTTGTAGTGGTATCGATGTGTTTTAATGGATTTAAAGTGTCAGGGTGGACAATTTCTGAATATTTTAACACATATGTTTTGGAATATGTTTTATCTTCGCAATCACAACCATTTTTACCCTGAAATACATCAAATTTACGAAAAATACATATTTTTGTGACTGCTTCGTTGTACCTATAATGGTGGTATTTGTATTAATAGCAAGCATTACTGCCATAATATTAGTTTCTTGGTATAAATTTGATTGATGAAAATATTCACTAAAGTACTGCATCACACCTGTCGTCAACCTACACCCGGAAGAGTGTGCTTGATTTGAAGTCAATTTTTCATTCAGCCAGATAAGCGAATTTTGGCCTGTTTTTGGTAAATTACCTACATAAAACTCATAGAACAATAGAGCTAAGTTGAGTAATGTTGAGAATTAAACATAGGTCACCAGCATTTCCGTGGTAAATTAGACCACGGACAAAACACGCCATTTCTATAGTTAATGCTTAAAGCATCGTGGCAAACAATGTTACTCGATAAACATATAATCAACCCTATTAATCTCTAAAGTTAATATTTAATCGCAAAATTACACATGAAATCTCAGCTGTCAACTAAGCACGATGGTCAATCCCTTTATCATTTTGCATAATGGCTTTAATTGCAAAGTTAGTAAACTATTTTACGCTGTAAACTATAATGCTGACATACTCTATTTAATCGAATTGAAATAAAATGCATCACACTGTTCCATTCTGCTCTGTTGTGCTTTATTTTGGTAGCCTTTACCCCCCATCCAACACAAATTAACTACTTTTATGATAAAGTGATGACCATCATCATCATCAGCGCACACCCACACCCACACAGACATAACAATAAAAAACAGCACCGACAAAATACAAAATAAAACAACACCCCCTCGGTGCAAGCAACATTCAGTTCGAAAACAGCAATCAGTAGAAATTAATTGCACACGGTGGGACGCTACACGTCCCCTTGTCTACATGTCACGTCCATAAAAAAACACTCCTACCGGTAACATTAATAAAACAAAACATAAAAATCACAACACCACCAACCGCTCACCATTCCACCATCCCCCCGCTGGCTACACCGACCGGTGTTTGGCGGTGCGGTTGATAAATGTATATTATTTTATAAATTAAATCAATTATTTATAACACTCCACTCGAGCTCCACTCCACACGAGTGTTTCAAGAGCCCACGGATATCGATACAGGCGGATGTAGTACCTAATTCCGGCTATCATTCGTCACTCATTTCGGCAGCGACGGAGGTGCAACTGCAGTGTGTACTACGGTGCCGCAAAAGTTGCCGCAGTTTCCACTGTCAGATGCATTCTATCGCGCGCGCACACACGTGTATGTGTGTGTGGGTCCTGTACTGCCAAAAAGCACTGTTTCCATAACGACCCGTCAAAATTATTACGGCAGGAGTAGAGCCGTATCGCCATCGCTTATGCTTTACATCTGCAAAACATGCCACATACATTCGTACGGAAAATTAAATTAAACCATCTGCTTCCCGAAAGTGAAAGAAGCCAGTGCCGGAACGGGGTGAAGGTCTGGCTTTTGAATCCTGTGAACTATCACACACACACACGCACACACACACCTTAGCGCACGCTCGTTTCGCCCGTATGAAAAGCTTCTCTGCGGGTTATATATTTTATGGTTAATAAAATTTAACCTTTTACATGCGCACAGCACCTTGCTGCACGCTGTTGAACTGGAGCTACTCACACCGTGGTGCGGCGTATGGGTAAAAGGTGCCATTTGGACACACAAGAAACTGTTCTTAACTGCTGTTCCATGGCTTCCGCTTCATCTCCACGCCCATTCTCTCCCTGAGTCGCGCACGAGCTGGATGGCCGTTGGTAATGCTCAAAATGAATAATTAAATCCTTCTCATAAATAATTCGCTATGCTGCTGCTGCTGTGTTTTTCAATTACCGATTTCTAAGTCAATAAACGTAACGATATGAAACGATTTCAATTTGTCGCCCACTCGCCCACCCGCTATTTCGCCCTCTTCCATTTAGTTGCTTCATGCGAATTGCTCTATTATGTGCTCCCGATGGCACGGCAATGGGGTGTTTGGGTTCTGGAGCAGTTTAGTCCAGGCTGCACCCCACGATGGGCACCAGGTGTGCCACGTGTAATGTACATTAATCACGTACGCCAATGTAGACATGGCTTGAGGTTTATTTGTTCTCACTCCACGCACTCTCACATTCCCTCATTTCGATACAATCACGTTGTTGAGCGGTGCAGGCAATTGTAGTTATTAATTATGTCTTTAGATCAAATGAGTGTGTTAGATAATTGTGAGTAGATTTAGTAATTTATTTGAAAATATTAGCAACAAATTCTAGCGACACGCTGTTGACATGATGCCCTTACAAAGATTCAAAGCATCAAGAATGCACCAATGCTTGCGACTTTACCCTAAACCCTAATGAGAAATACAGGAAAGAATGCAATGGCTTTAATTTCTACCTAGTCGGTGGGATTGCTGTGTACACAACCGTTGCACCGGTGCAAGCATACGTAATCGTAATGCAGCGAAATGCAGCTAACTACTATCTAACACCTTCGTGCACGTTCCGTTTACGCGTCGGATTACGATGGAGCAGCAAGCGTAAGATAAGGCAGCTAAGAAAATAGTTCCGTTGCAGAGCACGGCAACCAAGTGCAGCACTGTTTGCGGATGCTGCCGATAACGCCATATTGCATTAGCGCACTGCTTGGGCTTGCGTTTGGTGCCGTTGGAAGACAGCGATAAAAAGCAAATAAATATAACCGCACATTCACCTTCGTGGGGAGATGGGTATGTAGGATAAAATGGAGGTGCTTAATGCAGGTACATAATGCAGGGATGGGAGAATAAGTCATGTCTATTAATATGGATCAATTCCTATAATTCTTGTTTCAAAGATTTGAAATACTCATTTTGCTGCGGAACTTATGGATCAGGGGTTTTCAGGGGTTCTCATAGTTGTGGGACACTTCCTTGACTGTTTCTACTAGGAAGTGAACTTCATATGATCAATGTTGGACTCTGGAAATCTTTTTGAACAGGCTCCTAGGAAATTCCTATTGGATCTGTCCAACAAGGGTGATATAAAGTCCAATTCCGATTGGATTAAGTTCATTTCACGGAAGAAGGAGTCAATAAAGTGTACCACAGTTATGAGTACTCCTGGAAAACCCTGTAATAACGTTTGCATTTAAAAAAAAATGAACAAGTTTTTTCGATGTTTCATTGGATTATCTTAACGCACTCACAGAACGGTTATTGCACTTTCAATTATTGATTCCTATGAGTTAGCAGACAAAATTTAAATACACCTACATCAGTCGAATTCTCACTGTGATGGCCGAAAAAGTGAAGCAACTTCGTTTAGAAGCGTGCATGATCGAAGAAAGACACCACACCACGTCAGAAACGGACACCGTGAGGTAGTTTGAGAACGTCAAATAAACCCATTTCAACATCTACAACATCTTGGCACTTTTATACAACAATTAGAGCATCGAAAGAAAGATTCGGTTCCGAATTGCCGACGATTCTGAGCGACTTGAGGCTCCAAAGGAAGCTGAAGATGAAAACCGAGAAACGAGTCGCTAAATCGCTACGAAAAAAACATATAAGGAAGCAAAAATCGAGTCCACTGTCTTTCCAGCGGCAAGCAATGAGCTTCAGCTCCGTCCCATTAAATGTTTCCGGACCAACTCCAACAACTTTGTCGTAAAAAGTGAGGAGGAATTGATTTAAATTTGAAGTTAGACCTTAAAACATGCGTACATGCGTGTCTTCGTCCGCCATGCCAAAAATTCTGGATATCTTCCGGTAGGCAGCTCGCAATATCGTAGATTTACTTTGGTAAGAAAGCTTGAATCATAACCTTTCAGAGGATGTCTGTCATAAGCAATTATCTTAATCTTAGCTTTTCATTTAGACTTTAAGTAAATAAATGTATAAAACAGAAAGCAAATAAAATACCAAAATATATCGTACCTTCACCATTGCTCGGTTGCATCAGTGCAAAAGCTCCCAAAAACAGAAGCAACATTGTTGCACGCATCGTCAGTCCTTTTGTAATCATTCTCTTCCCTGCTACTGCAGGAAGAAATATTAACAGTCACACAATGTACACCACTTCACACAACACACAATCATTTGACAGACGCGCTTTAAGCTTCCACCACTGCCAACAATGTCCGTTTCTGTCCTTTACGTAAAGTTGTACTGAGATCCTAGCAAAAACACAAAAAGAAATATATCAGCTAAAACAAAACCAACTAGCGTTTTCTGTTGAAAAGACAAACAAAAAAAGAGACTGTTTCTGTGGTAGAAAAACTCCCCAAGGACCAATGCTTGGGGACATGTCAGAAAACTGTCAAAATGGATCGCGTCCGAAAATTTCGTCAGCAAAAAGGTCGCCGGTAGTAGGAATTAGATCCATCACAGAGCCGCCACTTTACACTGTGCCAAACACTCACACTCACACACACACTCACACACGAGTTTGCTGAACACTTTCAACTATTTGTGGAGGCAGAGATTTTCGTTTTTGGTTCTCTTCCATGCTTCTAATCAATTTGCCACACCACGATCCATATCATCATCATCATCGTTTGCCCACTTTTCGCAATAGATGTACGCGAGGATAAGCTCGAATCACGATCCCCAAAACGGCACAAAGCAAATTTGTTTCGTGGCAAATCGTTGGAATTCGATTTGACAAATTGGGTGGGAAAATATGTCCGTGTAGGAAATAGAGAAAAAAAACCCCCGTTTTGGGGGTGGTTGCCGTCAACTCGAATTTGTAAACTGTGCACTCCGAACGGAGCTAGAGCCTATCGCTCGTGTCACTACGGGTGCTGATCCTGGATTGGCTTCGATCCGTACTACTAACCCACACGCGAACCGTCGTACACTTTTACTATCACCCGGACAAACACACACACACACGCACGCACACATGGTCGTGCTACAAAATGGACCACTTTGGCCATCGTTCGTTCTACCCGTCTTAAAGCGCTTTTAAACCGCTTGTGGCCCCTATTAGTCCGTTGGAACCACCCGTTTCCTTTTTTTTTGCCTTTTTCGGTCAAGGTTGGTAGTTTCTAGCTCATGTCACGCACTTCACTCCACGCTGAAAGTGATCCTTGGAACTGTTTCTTTCGCCTTTTTTGTTTCACTTCCTGCATCAAAACGGTTCCACCTTGGCCCCATACATGTGTGCCGTGGTTGCGTGGTGCACACCTTTTGCTTTCACACACGAGAGCACTGCTGCACAAAGCTTCTCCGGTGCAAAGTAATAGATTTATCGCTATTCCTGAAAGCTTCCCCGGTCACTTTAAGTGGCTTTTGTGAGAGCTCCTCCACTCACAAACACCCCGTGCACGCTGCCAGAGTGCCCTAAGATGCATTGCTCCTTGTTGCTAGCCATCGATCTTCCTAGCCAAGGTTACATCAAAGTACTGCGTACTGGATCCTTTGCACATAAATACCGACAAACCGGATTAAAGACTGGGCTAATTGATTTATAAAGTTCACTTGCAGCAGCACACACAAACACACACCTCAACTCTTCAGGATGAGCTCTTAATTTACTGTGTAGAAGCGCTGGAGCTGCCACTAACAAACACGATTAGACACGACCGTCATGCGTTACGGTCCGGATGAAACTGCACTGTTGGGCACGCGGCAGGCTCGTCTGCTCAATATATAGAAGTGATGTTTGCATTATGATAATGATACTGGTTCTGATGCCACACCGGCGGATGATGCTACACGCTTCCCCTGCCCTGCCTTTTTGGGGCCCTTCTGGCCAATGCTTCCCGCCAGAAAACTTGTGACTGCATAATGTTTGTGAAGTTAAACAAACTGTAAAGGTCAAAGCAGACGGCCAGGCTGCTAGCAAACCTCGGGAGCAGGTAAGCGGGCCCAAGCTCTGAAGAGGCCCGCACCGTCGTGATGAATGCTATGCGCATCTTCCGAGCCATACATTTGGGTAAGGCATTTGGTAGGCAATTCTAGTGCTGAAAGAGCAAACGGAATTAATTCCACTCGCCACTGGCGCCCTGCAGCTTAGGGGAGGAATGCACGAGACGTTCTAATACAATCAAATCAGAATCAGATGGCCGATTCCAGAGCGCCAAACGATTCGGAAACCAAATCTAACGCTCAGATTAACCAAATCTAATGCATACGAGATGGATTGGGGACGTCCCGCGTGTTGATTCGCTGTCTGCTATGCAAAACCCATCGCAGTGACACTGAGCGCGACTGCATATTAACCAAATGTGTAAATGACTCTACCGAGGTCAGTTAGAAATAGGATTTTTTTGAGTTTTTGTTTAAGTTCAAACATTTATGTTTTTTTATAAAACTATAAATATTTCTTGAGTGCAACAAATCTCTGAAAGGCATCACAACACGCATTGAGATCCCTCATTAGCTGGTGGTAGACACTGCTCATGGAGGGATTTAATATAGTCACAAATACATAAGACATAACACAAATTGCTTCAAAACTCTGCATTAGGTTGAAAATATTCTAATTCCTCTAGAAAAATAAGTAGATCTACGATCATCTTCAAAGAAGAGTTCCAAACAGATGAAATGTTTCAACAGCATTCAAATTTTAACAATATTGTTCCCAATCTTGTATGTCGAATGATCATGCTAAGAATGAAATAATATATAACCGTATGCAAAACTTAATCCTTTATTCTTCTTCTTCTTCTTCTTCTTCTTTTGGCACATCAACCGCTGCCGGTCAAGACCTGCCTGTACATCCACTAGTGAAGTGAGCTTGGCTTATCTTGGATAGTCAGTCCTACGTATGGAGGCACGGTCTATTTGGGACTTGAGCCCATGACGGGCATGATGTTAAGTCGTACGAGTTGACGAGTGTACCACCAGACCGGCCCAATCCTTCATTAATCCTTTATTAGACCAGCAAAACTCAAACAACAGAGTTTGAGGGAGTTACACCAAACCGTTACCGTAATGATAGTGAAGGTTACATGAAGCGTTACATCGTATTACATTTGGGAGGAAAAGAATTACAAGCGTTACGTTATTCATGGATGATCCCTGAAACAAAACCCTCGTTTCAACACGACATTTAACAGGAAACGCTGCTTTACTAACAATTTATAATTATAATTCCATTAGCTTTTTTATGTAATTAGGTCTCGTATAACTAAGAGAAACTATTTAAAAATCCCAAAAATGAAATGGGTTCGAATGGGGATATTTATCTAAATACGCCTTATTAAGGCTTCGATAGTATTTCCATTAATTATGCAATTAAAGCACATACTGTAATTATATCTTACGGATAAGTTTTGTTACGGTTTAACAAATGTTGGTCAATTGTTTAACAGTAATCCTCATCTAAGGCTCTGTTCATACATACAAGATTCATGCCCATGTCTGGTGTTCAGCTTACAGGGTTTCCCACGATTTATTGGTTGGTTCCCATCAATTTTTGGTGGGTTCCCATGTTTGTTTGGTGCGTTCCCACGGTTTTTTGGTCGTTTCCCAGAATTTGTTGGTGCAATTGTATTGATATCCAATCGGAAAATACCAATAAATTATGGGAACGAACCAAAAATCTATGGGATACGACCAAAAAATCGTGGGAACGCACCAAAAAATCATGGGAACTGACCAATAAATCGTGGGAAACCCTGTATCATCAGGAAACAGCCCTTCATTGTACACATTCAATCAATCAATGAATCGAAAATTATAGAAAATTCGGAGTAAAAAGAAACATTTTCCCAGAAACACAAACATCATAAGACAACTAATAAATGGAAATAAAAATTGATAGTAAAATAGTCCACAGAGAAAGAACAGATTCTAGCAACTATCGACTTAATTTTGCAATGAATTTCATACACCGTTCAGCCTGCAGGCGCGCGGACCCAATGGTAAGAAAGCGCAAGATAGCAAACAGTAGAACTGCCAACAAACGTGCACTAAACGCTGATAGCTGCTATTGAATTTAAATGCTTCCTTCCCTTCCCTACACGCCCGAACAAACGTGTTACAACCCGCTCACACATCCGCTCCACAAACCGCTACAACATTGCAAACCATTCTTTGCCTGTCTATTTCGCACAAATCCTGTTACCCCGTGGTTCGATGAATGTTTAATTTCCATCCACCACTCTCCACTCTCCACCGGTGGGGCGCCTGGAAAGCAACAGCGCCTTGAAGAAAACGCACCGTGAGTGTGAGGATCCTGTTGTTCTTGCTGTAAGCGGGCACTGTACGACCGCGCCAGACAGCCCAGCTACACGCAGACGGCCTGCAAAGCTGGCGGGCAGATGATCAAATATTTAGTCGCTGTCGAAAAAGCAAACGAAGCACCACACCGTACCCGTATTTAGTTTTGGTGCGGTTACGAGAAGGATGGACGGGAACAACAACAAAAAAAACCCTTAAACGACCACAAAGCACGGAGCACGCAAGAGCCGCAAAATTAACGACCTGCGTCCGATCGTCCGATCCCTTCATGGTACCCGAGGGCAGAAGAATTAATTTGTCCAGTGTCGCGATGTGTCGTTCCGGGCGGGCAATTCGCGGCTACGCACACGCACACTCCCTTCCGTATGCGCCCTTGTCATCTTCCGGCCACGTGAAAGGATGCAACTTTTCGACCTTCGCTTTTTCTGTTTGCCATCGGTAAACCGTTGACGTTAGAAGGCTGTGTATGCGTGCAAAAAAGAAAGGAGAGAACGTTGGTTGGGCTTATCAAAAATTAAATAATCATACCATCCGGCCTAACACTTTGGAGGTGCCGCAGCTCCATAATCAAGCTTGCGTCCGTTGGCAAGAATCCTCTCCAGCTGGCCATTTCAGCGCATTTCGCTTGGTAGGGCCAGGTGATGGAGGATGCCGTTTTTGGACACGTGCGCTCAAGAATGGAGGTAGATAGCGTGTTCTGCACGAATCACTTTGATGTATATTTTTATGCTTTGGCTCTTACTTTCCAGTTGGATTGCGGCAACAGTAAAATCAACAGGTTTAGAGGATGTAAAAGAGTGTGCTGGAATGTTCTAGCACTGTCGTGAATGTGTTTGAAACGAACGACATGAGCACATCGTGTGTAATAATAGAGCATGAAAAAATAATTTGTATCTCATCTTCATACACTTCAATACTTGATCTGCATGGTTTAATGTTGTCAGTTCTCTAACTCTCGTTCTATTCTGATTTTTCTACTGAGAGTCTTTGAGTAAATGATATCATGCTCAAGAGTGAATAAAACCAATCATACCAACACATGTTTATCATGTTTTAGCTTTTAAATTAAACTTTTTTTAATTTAAGATTATTTAAATGTTAATATTATAAATTATCAATGAAATAATCTTTTAATAATTTGCTAACAATTTAAAATTCTTTTCTTGCTATAAAAATATCCTAAAGAGAAATGTTCCATAGAAAATATCCTAAGCATGCTATAATTATACCATAATTTAACTGACAAGTCTGCAAAGTACTGCTTTACGACCGATATAAGACGAGCTGGCAGGCGTTGTATATCTTTCCTTATATCTGTCTGTTATCCGGTTTTGATTACTAAGGAATCCATATAACATGACAGTTAAAAAGTCTTAAATAACACTACTAAAAATCAGCAATCTAAGCAATGTTTAAAATTAGATTGCTGCATTATTTTCATTATGTGTTTGAAGTTGATAGGCTTATGGCTTAGCTTGCAGTCTCTGATGTATATATGTGTAATTCTATACACACTTCGTATCCACACACTCACTTCAATATGTGTATCAATGCACTTCACTGGCAACTAAAACTTTAGAACTTACCCGAGCTAAGCTAAGCCTTTTTTCTTATCTTCACGCCTTTACTTCGAGCAACACCAGCTTTCTAATGCGTTTTATATCCCTTTTCAAAACTTACCTTCAAACACACGGTGCATTACGGGTGCCGATGTAATGCCGAGGTGAAACGCAAAAAGAATAAACAACCTTTGAACTTTCATTCGCGAGTGGTAGGGTGGAGGGAGATGAAAAAAGCCTGCATCTCTTCTACAGTCCAAACTTGTGAAAGTTAGTTTTCCAGTGGACACATTTTCACTTTAGACAGATAGAGGAAAAAATCTCCTGCAGTAAGTTCAAGGGAAGTTTATTGTTTTTTGAATGACTTGTCAAAGATTAGTTACGAAGGTTTTTTTTGCCATTGCTATATAACCTTAGTGTAGAGCCGATACACTTCTTGCTAGCCTTGCATTAGCTGTAGTGATGTTTTTTAATAGGGTTGAAGATACTTATTCAGATTTTATGCACTAGAAAATAATGTCGATTATCCAAAGCATTTGGTTCAGTTTTGCTTTTTTTTTGTAGATTTTGTCCGCAGTAGCTACGAAGCTTCATTTTTGTGCTCAATAGAGTCCACTGTATATGTGAAGCAAAATAAAATAATTAAAGTTAAAGATAATATTCAAACCAATCGCTCCTCCGTTCTAGTTCTAGCGATGCTTTGTTGGTGGAAAGGGAAGGAACTTTCCTGTAGACGAAAGGTCCACTGAATTTTTCGCGGTTTGGTTTCCAAAGAGCCAAATATTCGTCAATCTTTTCGCGTTCACGCAGCCGAAACCCTTATGGCAAAATAACTACGGTTAAAAACCATGCAACGTAATTTAATCTTTTTGCAGACAAAAAACACCATACATAAGCAATATTACGCCCGAATAGATGGATTTTTTTCCAATTTAACTTGCTTAAAATAAATTAAATAAATTGTACATAGACAAACGTCCACCGCACTACCATAGTGTAACGACAATTTCAACCGCTGAAGTTGTAGCTGCGCGGGTACGCTTGCACATCTGTCAACTGTCAGCTGTATCTAAACATAAACAAACCGCATACAAATCGTGGACAAACTCGCACCTGTGCTATTCCCGTGCGCTGGTTTATTTTCTAATTTTTCCCGAAATGACCAGTGGAAAGCCTGTAAAATCGCACTCCGCAATAGCGAGCAGTGAAAGTAAGCCACGCGAACGCGCTCCGCTCGATACAAACGAAGCGTACCGCCGGGGCGTGAAGCTGCTGCACGAGAAGTGCAAAGCCCTGCAGCGCAGCAACGAGCGGCTTGTTTTCCGGTAAGTTTGGAGACGATTCTAGTGATCTACGGCCGTTTTTCACCGATGTGCTTTGACTTTATTCCAACCTACAGCCTTCACAGGGTACAAAAGATGACCAGAAGTCGCGCCCGGGATGTTGAGTTTCTGAAGGCCAAGCTGGACTCGCTCGGTGACGAATGGAGAACGGCACCAGATCCGATGGATGTGAAGGAAGAAGGGGAGGAATGATGGGACTACCCGTGAAATGGAACGTGTACATTATTAGGAGTACGTTTAAAAGATATTTGTATGGAAATAAGATTTGGATTAAGACAAAGCAAAGATTTGCAATGAGTTTACAAACATTACAACCATAGAACTTCTTAAGAGCTACTACATAATTATAAAAGATTTTATGGTTTTCGTTTGCTGCCGTGGAAAGGCGCAAATCTCGCTGAATAAAACGTAAAAAACATATTTCAAAATACCATAGTGAGTCCTCAAAAATGTTTTTTTCATCTGTAAAGAAATGTTTGTCTCTGTGTTAGTTTATGTTTACTTTACAAATGTTATTTTCACTTTTTTATTTCGTCAATTTTTTTCTTCAGTTTGCTTATGATTTCTTACCTTAATACTTGGCTCTAAACAAGTTTTTCTTCTGTTTATCGGAGTTATCTTAATGTTTTCGAACCATGCTATGTTTATTTTATATTTTCAATGTGTTTTTAAAGTTTCCCAACAAAATACTATCACTTATTTATTACTACATTGATTACTACATGGATTACTACTTTGATTATTTTGCATGTCACATTTTTAACGCAAACAGATTAAGTTATTACTTTTTTAATAATATAATGTTTTATATTATCCTACCCTATTACATTCGCGAAATTCTTACGCTAGTCCAACGCTGACGGGTATGGTTCGTCGACCTGCCGAATCAGTTACTTGGTCAAAACAGGAACTGTATTAGTTCCAGGGCTGGAACAGGCTCAAATTTCATTTCAAATCTGCAACAAGTACAGATACAGATCTTGGATCGGAGTTAAGTCGCGAACTATTTTAGGATTGGTATCAGTTCAGATGCAGTTCCAGGACCGGTATGGGTTCTGTATCGGTTCCTGAACGGGTATAGGTTCGATTTGATGTCAGTTGGTGTTTCATCATTAGCTCCTGATATGAATTGAGTTTAATAGCTATTAGTTTTGGCGTACATACAACTTATTTCATTTAAAAAGGTAAAGTGAGAAATTGATGAAAAAATTAAAAGAAAATTCAGAAAAAAAATTACAAATAGAATTTAAATTTACTAATCGAACTTGTGAGCATTACAATAAGTTTTTAAATTTGTTTTTATTTTTGAAAAGCTAATGCGGCGAAAATGTTACCTTGTTCCTAGTTACTTTTGTTCATATGTTTTTGATTCCATCCACCGAAACTATTAAATAGTCCTTATTGCTCTTTCTTTGTTTGCTTTACCCATTACCTTCCACCACCGCCATCGTCCGGCTAATGGTGAAATGGTAATTGTAAATGCTATCAAGCCCCATAAATCTGTACATCTATCTGTGCGTCTCCCTTTTGCGCCACGACTCGAACGCACGACAAAGCACGAACGAATAATCTCGGAAAGGAAAAAAATCTCGGGTTTTCGGTCCCGGGGACACCGTATAAATCCTTTCCCAATATCCCGAACCAAAACCCAATCTTTGCCGCTCGCGGTCATCCCGCCAAAGGATGCGGAGGGAGGAGTGAGAACTTCACACAAAGAGCCATCAAGGGGAGCGTGCATAATGATGATGATAGAAGCGATAGTGTGCGGAGATTGTCTTCCGTCCAAGCGGTCTCCTGGCGATTCCGTGTGAACGGCGAAAAAGGAGTTGTTGGCGATTTAGTGTGTGTGAGGGTCGCTATCGTATCCTTTCGTTTTCTTACTACCCACTATCACAAGCGACTTTTGTGGCCGTAACCGTAACCTCCGTCGTAAGCAGCCAAACAGCAAAGTCTGAGAGAATGAGACAACCTATTCCTTGCACAGTATTCACAGCT
Source organism: Anopheles arabiensis (assembly GCF_016920715.1). NCBI lineage: Eukaryota > Metazoa > Arthropoda > Insecta > Diptera > Culicidae > Anopheles > Anopheles arabiensis. The sequence goes on from NC_053518.1 coordinate 75,092,363, forward strand.
TTGTGCGCACCAATGTCCCACCGGCTAGCTGCCGCTGGCTAGGGAATATGGGAAGCGACCGCACCCGTTTGCTGCTGACATTGGTGTGTGCCTTTCCACCCGTTACTGTCTCGGCTTGGTGTTGTGGATGTGTCTGCTCGGAGCGGCACTGAAGTGACACTCCTCGCGAAGCATCCCAAAACCGAGAACCACCCAGAGAACCGGCTGATGCTGCACTTTTTCGCGCTGGCTCACCCTTCCCTTAAGGCGCACTACAAATCGTTCTTAAAAATCCCTACAAGCGACAGCGTGCTCCTTGCTCTACTACTGTACTGTGTGTTCTGCTGTTGTTATTGCTTGCCTTTTAGGGTTGAATGGTTAGACTGCCGGAAGCACAGTTGGTATTAGAGGCGGAGAGCAAAACGGTAAAGAGAAACAGACGCGCACTGTGGCGTGAATAAAACCGGACACTAGCTCTAGTGGCGGTTTTCGTTGCGTTGACCTCATTTTGTTTCCCTCCCAGTTGGCTGTGCGAAAATGCCCCCCTTTCCGAAGGCATGAACATCGAACCAGGCGCTGCAGCTTCCTTGGGAGAATGGAAGAAAATAAGAAACATCCTCTATTTGGTGATATTTTAAGTAGGCTAGCCGGAAATGAAGCACGATGCCTCATGCGGGTGGGAATAGTGTTTTATAACCCACCGGTGCAAATAATATACAGTGGAAAGGACATTGTCGTGCTTGTAAATTTCTTCACTTTTTGTGGTTATTGGTAGTGCTACATTTGCTGCACCGGACTAAGCTACATGGATCTGCATGGTAAGTGATGTTAGACCTTTTTCCACCAAAATTATTTGAATTTGTGCAGATTCTTTCCCTTTGTTTTGTTAACGGCACTTGTACAATGTATAAAGTTATTTTGATTGTAAATCAATACGACTGGTACATTCCTGTTTGGATAGAGGCAGTCGAAAGATTATGCGAAATATCTTTTTTTTCTACTAAAAATCAGCTACTGTCTAATGAGACCTTATTTTGTTCCATTGCTCAAAAATGTTAATTAAAAATTAGGCCACATTATTTTTTCTCATTATTTCTCACCGAGTAAGTCACGCGAACAAATCGCTACAAACGCTTGGTTATTATCATCAACTAAATTGTGGTCCTATCAGTCGAATTATACTAGTAAATAGCAAGTAGCGTGTAGAGGTGTGCCCCAAGAACCAGAACCGCACGATTCATTCCGTTCATTCTAAAGAACGAACGACCTACGTTCATCTCATCAACGTTCATCGGTTCTTTATAAATCATAATGTATTGAGTTGTTCATTAAAAAGAATGTCTAAATAAAGAATGGCCTAGTACGCCAGGTCGTTCATTTCCTCCATTAGAAATATAAACGTGAACCGTAATAAATATCATCCTGGTCTGCCTTATAATTTTTATTTAATAACTAATTATATTCCTCTTGCAAAATGAAACAATCTACCATTTTTTCTTCAACTGAAATGAACGAATGAATCGCTATTTACGTTCAGTTCATTTTAGTGAATGAACTAGTACGTTCACGTTCATCAAAATGAACCGAATTGCCCAAGCCTAGTAGCATCTAGCCTAGTACCGGGCCATGTCACATCGACGTCCTCTAACGTGAGCATACCAACAAGAGAGAGAAAGCGAGAGAGAGAGAGAGAGATAGAGAGAGAGAGAGAGAGAGAGAGAAAGAGAGAGAGAGAAAGTGAGAGAGAGAGAGATAGAGAGAGAGAGAGAGAGAGAGAGAAAGTGAGAGAGAGAGAGAGATAGAGAGAGAGAGAGAGAGAGAGAGAGTAGTATAAGCCATTTAAAACAACACAAATCTGAACGTGACAGTATTAGTTGAAGAAGAATATGTACTCTTGTTGGTCTGCTCACGATAGAGCACGTCGATGTGACATAACCCGGTCAACAATAATTCTCCAGGATGCTCGGTCCCTGGCTGCAGCCTCCCATCCATGCAGACACCCGATCTCCGTCAGGTCTCGCTTCACCTGGTCCAGCCATAGAGTTCGCTGTGCTCCTCTGCCCCTTATGCCGAACTGGGGATCGCTGTCGAACACCTTCTTGGTGGGACATGAGTCCGACATCCTCATAACATGCCCCAGCCATCGTATCCTGCCAGCTTTCGCCACCGTCAGGATGCTCGGTTCGCCGTACAGCTCAGCAAGCTCGTGGTTCATCCTTCTCCTCCACGCTCCATGCTCGAGCACACCGCGTAAGATAGTCCGGAGGATGCGTCGCTTAAACACGCCCAGAGCGCTTGCATCCTCCGCTCAGCTGGTCCAGGATTTGTGTCCGTAGAGGACCACCGGGCTAATCAATGTGCGATATATCTCACATTTCGTGCGGGCTCGAAGCCTTCTGGATCTCAGCAGTCGGTGAAGCCCATAGTATGGACGATTGCCCTGCACAATGCGTCTCCGGATTTCGCTGCTGATGTCGTTGTCCATAGTAACGACCGTTCCGAGAGAGCAAAACTCCTTTAATACCTCGAGATTGTCGCCGTCAACTAATACACTGCTTCCCAGGTGGTCTGAGTCACCGGCAAGCAGGTACTTCGTGTTCGTCGCATTGATTCTCAATCCAATTCTTGCTGCTTCGCGTTTGGGTCGGGTGTACGCCTCACTCACCTTCGCCGTTGTTCTACCGATTTCGATGTCATCCGCGAAGTCAAGAAATTGGAGAGACCGGTAGAGGATCGTGCCATGGATGTCGTTGTCTAGCGAACGCGCTTCGAATGACACCTTCCAGGGTGATGTTGAAGAGCAGATAGGAGAGCTCCTCATCTTACCTCAGATCCCTGTGAAATTCAAACGATTCCGACGTCAAGTTCGACACTCACACCTTGCACTGTACCCCGTTCACTAAAGAGGCGAAAGAACTCCGTTGGAGCCAAAGCCTCTATAAACTATTCAAACAACATACCCCGTTCCTGGTGGCTTCTAACAGCCGGATCAACTTCCCAGGGAAATGGTACTGCTGCATGATATTCCATAGCTCATTCCGGTCCGTTTTCTTTCTTCTTGTTGGCTTTTCGTTACTTGTGTTACGTGGCCACTACTTATTAATCTTAACATTTGGACCTTGGAACTTAGGACTCCGAAAATTTGATTTTGATGTTCTTCACAATGATGAAGTGTTTTATCAATCGCTGTTGGCCGCTGTACGATTGTATGCTAGGGGCTGTAACCTCGTTCATGCAGCGTCTTAAAACTAATATTTCACCCGTGGACTTTACCAGTTTGACATAAAATTTATGAAATTAACAGCCAACAATTTGAACTATTTCGGCACTGAATCTCGCCCCGTTGTGTCACCCCAATGTTCAGACGGTCGACTCACTTCGTCAGCTGCGTCCATAGTCGCTAAAGCGCAAGAAGCTGGGTTAGCGCACTAAACCTTCAACCAAAACCAAACCCGCTACGGCTCTGGACGACGCGAGCCATTCATCATTGTGCCGAAAGTAAAGAAAGTGGTCACCCAAACCGGTGGCACACAAATTAATCACTCGGCAAAACCCCCGTGCACGCATCGCTGCACAACATCGAACGTACCGGCGGTGCGCCATAATTGCATTCCATTTCGCAAAATTTACACTGTATGGCCAGAGCTTTCCGCACCGTCCGGACCGCACTGTGACGAATGCCCTCTCGGGTGGTGGTAAATGGTTCGTTATGCGGTTATAATGAGGTGGTGCTGATCGTCCACCAACTTATCGAAACGAAGATGGTGTGTGTGTACCTCATTGACGCCATCTCATCTCATCAGGGCCGTTCCTCGCCACGGTCGTTGTGGTTAAAAGGCGTTTGGAGTTCTCAGCAAACGGTTGACTTTTCTACGCGGCTCGGGCTCACAAGAGGGGTGGGGTAGTACATTGCAGTTAATTGGATTTGCTACCGAGGACTGCAGCCATGGGGAAGAGGATAAAACGCGTACAGGTTGAACGTACGCTGTAGATGCTTGGAAGAAATGGTCTCTCACAAGGCTGGTGGTGCACCTTGGCTGGCTGCTGGAAAGGGAAGCGGTACTACTAGCGGATGTCCTGATTTTCTCGCATCCGGCGGTGCACGGGAAGTGCTGACGATAATTCTTGGAGTAGGCAAGACCGATGCAAATTTGCGCTGTGCACGGTTCGAAGTGTATTGATTGCAATCGGCAAGCAAAGATTAAAAAAGTAAATATTACAGTCCAGAATGTTTAATTACTTGTATTTAATTTCTTATAAGACAGATTCCAAAATAATTGCATTAAAATGTGCTTCAAATCATTGCCAAATCATTTTAAATCTTCTAACGTCCTATTGGCAGCAGGGGCCAATACACCAATATGGCAACGACCGGAACATTCCCACCCATTGTAGATGCACGGATGAATAGACGATGTATTTGCTTCCTTCTGTGTAGAACAGCGGTGTCAAACTCAGTTGACACGCCATTCCAGCAGTTCAATGGAACATTTGTCTTAATTACATTTCAATAAGGTTGTCAATATCACCAAGTGCCTAGCTTTATTTTTTTAAATAGATATTGAGTTATTCTTACGTACAATATCAACTATAATTATGTATGAAGGTCCGGGAACATTGCTTGTAATCGCTTGATAGTGTAATTTATTTTTTCACTAGCGCATCTGGAAGCGGCTGGTTGAAGCTTTTTTTTGGTCATCGAGGAAATGGTCGTGTCGGATCTCAAATCAATTAGTTTTTTCACCGTTTTTTAGGCGAATATGGGTGAAATACTTGCACAACATATTTGTCTATCAACTAGGAAGCTTTTACAGCTCAGTTTAGGTAAAACACAACAATTTTTTTGGAAAAAATTCTTCGATCAGCAGCCGCCAGATGCGCTAGTGAATATCGAAATGACACTAGCGATTACAAACTATGTCCCCTGGCCTTAAAGGCCCCTTATTTCCATGTAGAGTGCATATATTTACATTTTTCCTATTTTATTCCTTCTTTGTTGTCTTATTCCTTCTTTGTGTCCTGCTCTGTGAATCTATCAGCAAGAACGGTGAGTCGAACCGTAAGTGACACGGAAAATTGAACGAAGTTTCGATCAAGAAGACTTGATTTCTTCCATTTTTACATGTTTTGAATAGTTAAAAGGCTTCAAAAAGTCGAACGTTCATCAATTCGAATTGGTTGACATATTTTGCTGTTCGATTTTAAGATGGTTGGTCCATTCAAACGATTGGTATGTCTATTAAGTTTTTCGTTAATTTATGGTTCGTATTGGGATTAGCGTTAAAATAGTTGTTAGCATTAATTGTGTAGCTTTGATTTGTATGGATTCATATATAATAATGGTTTTTCTCGGGTCCTATCAAACTTTGTCGAGACTTGCATGTTTGACATCTCTGGTGTCCAGGCGGGTTGAAAGACGGCTCGACTTTGTGGTACAATTTTCTACTGCCTTTATGTGATATGGTTGCTATTTATATCTATATTTGTTCGGTATGCCGTACATTGCGCCCTGTTGTTGGTCATCGCGAAAACACAACCCCTGACATCGGTACCCGATTCACGTTTTGGCATCCCAAACCGGTGGAGAAATCCATAACTTGTCATTGTTTTGTTTGCGGTTGTAAATTTTATCTCCCGCTCCCCGGACATTCCTCATCGTCATCCCGGACGTCCCCAAGCCAGTCTGAGCGCGCGAAACAAACAACACACTAGCAGCCATAGTGTGCCAATTTTTGTTTCTGCCCAGCAATGCGTGAAAGTTCAATGTTGTGCGAACGATGCTTTAGCCCCTTTCGTTTGGGCTCCCTCACTTTCCAGAATTTTGGAGCTACCGTCTGTGTAGCTCTGAACCTTACCAGCGTAAAACGCCATACATCATGCGCTCTCTCGCATGTACGCAAGGTTAAAACGGGACTAGCACCAGGCCGGCATTACTCCTCGATTGCTTTACTCAATATGCACGGTTAGAAAAACTTGAGAAAATTCATGAAAAATACATAAAAAACCGACCGCGAAAAAAGTTTACAAAATTCATAACTTACATTTTTTTGTCACCTCGTGGTTCACGAGTAGCATCTTCCACAACTTTCTCGCCAGCAAGATGAATGGAGATTGAAAAACTTTTTAACCGCAACACCGTAGTGATTGGTAGAAGTGCGTAAACAACTAAAATTCGTGTCAGAGAACGTAACATTTGTGTCCCTCTGCATAAAAGGAGTGAAATAGGCCGATATGGCGAGGTTGTCCTTTCGACGCTGCAATAATTAGCAATTGACCACGGGAACTTTCTGCATTGTTTAACTTAATATGAATATGAAAGTTTCCAGTCAGTCGTCAAAGTTTTTCGATGCAATAGTTTAAAATAAATTAGCTGTCAGCTCTCAATACTATACCCTGAAATTTACATTAAAATCTTACTAAAGCATTTTACATGAAATTTATAACATCTATTCTCTAAAAGTATATCTCTAAAAACAACCAAATATAATTTCTAGTACAAATTCTCTTCTCCAAACTAAAGAAAATATAGTAAACCCAATTCATTCGAAGGGGAATAACTAATGGTCAACAATCGAAGAATTCGAAAAAAAACTATCGATACTACACAGAAGAAGTTTGTACCCTGCAGACGTCGTAAAATTGTACGATTATACACCCTTCTTATATCCTCATTGGTCGTATTTTGCGTGATGAATAACTAGCTTTGTGTTCGAGTACGGATTTATTACATACACTTATGTGCCGATAGGCAAGTGGTAACCCTGGTTACTTTTATGCTTGCTAGTCGTTACATTTTATCATAATGATTTTTGTTGACAGTTTATATTCACTGTTTAGTGATAAACTTTTCTTTTGTCTGTAGTTGTTATTTCTCTGCCGCTGTAGATGATCTTGTCTATTACATGCCATAAACTTTCTGGACTGTTTACCATGTCAATAATTATATATCACGGAACGAAAGCGTTTAACAAAGGGTTATTTTTTCGATCGTTTAAAATCGAGTCATTATTATTATTTTTAGAATGTTGCTAACTATGTTAAAATGTCGTCTTAGGCCTAAAATACTCGACGAACAGCAGCCGCAAAATTCCGCCTGTTGAAAAACCTATGTATGTGACATTTCGGAAAAGTTTTCGTTGACAGTTTGTTCAAGGGTTTGACAGCAGGCGGAATTACGTGCCCGCGAAATTCCGGTTCGTGTATTTTCGGCCTTAGAAGATGAATAAAGGTTTCAACTGGAAAAGCCCTTTCCACATGGAAAATCCTTGCCATGCTGTCAGTACTGTCAGTTTGTCTAAAAACGTCAAAATCGTTTTCGGGCTTGAGACCCGTGACAGTGCTTCATCGGATGCAATTTTATTGGAAGGCCTGTTGAAATTACAAAAAATATTCCGGAATGCATTTTTCATTCACTTTAGCAGTATGATCCCAAGCGCCACAGATTAAGCTTAAACGACTGGAAAATTGAATATCCATAGAAAAAAAATGAAAGCTCCACAGCTTCATTGGTCTGATCAATAGATGGCGTATTACAACCCATCATTATATTGCTATCCTTTTCTTGCAATGTGTTTCGACAAGTTTCATCTTATCATGACGTATATAGCTTCTAACTTTCCGAGCAAAAATCTATATGAATGGTCTTGTGGGTCAGATACGTGGGTATCAACACCAACGACCATTACTCAAATCTCACTTGCTTCAGTGCTGGTGGTTTCCGTTGGAGTTTAGTATTTAAACAAACGTATCGCCGTTCTAGTTCTAGCGATGCATAACTTCAATGCGAAACCATACAACAGTACAGAGGAAATGAGAAAGCTCTCCTCCAAGCGATGAAGCTCAACTGGTTGGGGTATCCCACCAACAGAGAGCGCCACCAGCTTTTTCGCTATTTTTAGAATGCATGAGTCGTTTGCCGTCTGCTAAACGAAGTCTTTCTATATTCCGTTTAGGTAGAGAACTTGAGTCGTTTAGAAGCCGTTTAGTGGTCGTTTAGTGGATTTGTGGCACTTGGGATGTGTTTGGCAAATCTGGCAAAACTGACAATGGAAAAATAAATGTTTGCGTTTGACAATTCTTGGAGCATAATTTCCCTGATTAAATACATGACAAATTTAGAAAATCGTGTACAAGTTGTCTCCGAGATACGTTATTTCCGCGTATCTCAAATTCCCGCGAATTTCCGAATCATGCGGTTTCCAGTCAAAATACAGTAGAACGTCGATTATCCGGGCAGCTCGGGACCGGACGGTTGCCGGTTAATCGATTTGCACGGATAATGGTCCAAGAAATGTCATTTTCATATAAAAATTATTTTATTACTAGTTTTTTATTAGTTTTTTGATTAATCCAACTTGAATAAATCGAATAATCGTTAGTAAAATATCATTTTAATCAATAACTACAGGTTTAACAACTGTTCATGAACAAAAATGAATTTATAAAATATCGCTAGACACTTTAGAGCTGCACAAAAATCTGGTTGCCCACTTGACTATCGCTGCAAATTTTCGCTGTACGTTTGAACAGCTGTCACATTTATGCGCACGGTTAAGCCGCCCGCCGGTTAATCCGCCCCCGGATAATCGACGTTCTACTGTATAGCTAGTTGCAAAAGTAATTTTGCTTTATACGGGTGGTTTTAGTCATCAAATTATTTATTTAATAGGATTCTAACCGAAAGTTAATATTTTGAATCGTTTTAAATGATTTTTATAGTTTGATCAAAAAGAAATTTATTTTGTTTTTGACAATGTATGTGTCAAATTAGTACAATTTGTTGTCAAATTAAGTAAACTGCGTATTACTGCATCCTTGTATAAGAGGTAGCGCGTTTCTCGGGGACTGCCTGTATTGTGGAGATGAGTGTTCATTTTTGCTACTTGGGTGCCCAAAAAGTTGTAACTAACGCGGGTATGCGTTTTTTTCTCGCACCAATGGACTGTCGTCGATTCTAGCAACCGTTCTTGCTCACCGACTGTCATGTGGCGTCAGGCACGCAGCTCCCACGTAGAACATTCCGCGTCATTGCTGCAAGCGATCGAAACCAGGTGCGATGTGTGGTGCGATTCAGTGTTAAAATAAACATCAGCCAAAAGTGTTGAGGACAGCACATCAATTGCTTGTGGCCGTAATCGAACTCTCGTTGTTCGGCTCAGCAATGTTCTGCTGGTGCAGCTTGTAAGTATAGTGGGGCAGTTTCACTTATCTAGGTTTAGCTCAAGCGTTGGAGAAGGGAGGTGGGGAGAGAAGGGACCATTAGCTTTAACAAACCCAGCAACCGCTTCCTCCATCACACGGCTTCATGCTTTCCCTTCCCCTTCGCTTTGCAGCGTCTACGTCCTGTTCTTTCTGGGCTCATTCTTGGCAATCGGCCTGCTGACGGTGTGTTTGCTGTTGCGACAGCTCATAAAATTCCAACGCCGGAAGCGGACCGATCCGTCCGTCAAGCATGTAGCATTCTTCCACCCGTACTGCAATGCGGGCGGTGGCGGCGAACGGGTCCTGTGGTGCGCCATCCGGGCGCTGCTGACCCGGTACGAAAACATCAAACTGTTCGTCTACACCGGCGACACGGATGCGAAGCCGGCCGACATACTAGCCAAGGCGGAGCGTAGCTTCAACCTCAAGCTGGCGGCGGATCGCATCACCTTCGTGTACCTCAGCAAGCGCTGCTGGGTGGAAGCGTCCAAATACCCGCACTTCACACTGCTCGGGCAAAGCTTGGGCTCGATTGTGCTCGCGTTTGAGGCGCTGCTCAAGCTGCAGCCGGACGTGTTCATCGACACGATGGGGTACGCATTCACGTATCCGGTGTTTAGCTACTTCGGTGGGTGCAAGATTGGCTGCTACACGCACTATCCCACCATCAGCACCGACATGCTGCGGCGCGTCCAGTCGCAGACGCAATCGTTCAACAATCGAGGCTATGTGGCGAAGAACCCGTTTGCCACGTGGCTGAAGATCGTGTACTATCGGCTGTTTTCGCGCATTTACGGCTGGGTCGGGCGGTGCGCCGACACGGTGATGGTAAACTCGTCCTGGACCGAGAACCACATCATCTCGCTGTGGGATGTGCCGTACAAGACGCACCGCGTCTATCCGCCGTGCGAGGTGTCGCAGCTGAAGCGGCTAGAATCGCTGACGGACGAGCGGGACGAGCAGATCATCATCCTGTCCGTCGGCCAGTACCGGCCGGAGAAGGACCATCCGCTGCAGCTGCAGGCAATGTACGAGCTGCGCACGCTGCTCAACAACGACGAGGCGCTGTGGAACCGGCTGAAGCTGCTGATCGTCGGCTCGTGCCGGGACGAGGAGGACCGGGTGCGGGTGAAAAACATGCAGGATCTGGCGAAGCATCTGTCGCTGGAAAACGCGGTCGAGTTCCGGGTGAACGTGCCGTACCGGGAGCTGCTCGAGTGCTACCAGCGGGCCACGATCGGGCTGCACTGCATGTGGAACGAGCACTTCGGCATCAGCGTGGTGGACTGTATGGCGGCCGGGCTGATCATGGTCGCGAACCGCTCCGGCGGACCGCTGATGGACATTGTCGAAACGTCCGAGGGCAGCCAGAACGGCTACCTGGCGTTCGATGCGTACGATTATGCGCGCTGCATCGCCAACATACTGTACAACACGCCGGAGTACAATGCGCGCATCCGGGAGGCGGCCCGCGCCTCGGTCGAACGGTTTTCCGAGAAGGAGTTCGAGAACGGATTTCTGCGTGCGATTTCACCAATCATGGATTGAAGCTTCGCACAGCACCGTTGTACCCCAAAGCTCAAGGTTAGTAATCGTAATCCGCCTGTTTGGTGTTTTGCTTTTTGTATCTCATTTTATCACGTTCCCTCTGTTTCTAGAACCTCTGTATACACAACGAAGGACTTTCGGAGTTAGCTTTAATTGCTCTGTTGCATCGTTTCTTCATCTACATTGTAAAAATGTTAGCAGCAACGAGATCGACCAGCGTACATGTGGTGAGCGAAAGTAATATCTATGTGCAATCAATTTTGGCGACCGCGCACAATCTTGTTATTATTATTTTTGAATTTATTTGATTTATATTGTTCTTTAACCGTGCAAAAGATGTGATATGTAGTATATTTTGGAAGTACTGGTATAATTTCAGCGTTACAATATTCAGATTAGTCCTTCGAAATGTCAGCGAAAGCCTTAAGCTTATAATATTTGATAATTTTTCTGCATGCTCGAAATATGATAGATCCGGACACACGAAATTAAGCTTAACATTGAAGCTATATGGTCAGACCTTGAAGTATTTTTTGTGGATATTTGAAGGACAAGCCGAGTCCCTTCTGGCAGCATTGGTTAACGATTTTTCGATAAATACCTACCTGCATTTTGAGCAGGGTAAGATGTTCAAGCAGTTATTACTGCAATAACTTTCCTTCTTTCATCATTCTGTTCTCTCAGTTCTGTTCAAGGTTATTTTTAACCTTTCGTTTCGTTTACATTATGCAGCCCTTTGCCTACCCGTGAACCCATGTACTCTATGGATAGTGAGCGTACAATTCGAATTACAATTCGAACAAAAATAATTCATGTTTTTTATGTGTGCGTTTGTAACCAGCACTGAAGCGTCGTGATTATTTACGATCGTTGACCATAATTTTTGGTATGGGATATTCCACTCCTTTACACTCGATAATGTGTTTCCCATCGCTTTTTTTCTACGATGTTCAAGGCAATACTTCGTTCCTTGATGTCTACGTAATGAGAAATGAACAATGTGTTCGTAGCTATGTGTAGCTTTGTTCAGTAGGGTTCTAAGTTTTAGTACTATTGGTATGGGGAGCCACTGAACCACTGTCTCCACATCAATGATAGAACATTCGAAGACATATGCTCTTCGTGCTCAAGGCAATGTTTTTCGAGAATATTTATTACATTCACCTGAACATGTCCATGGACATGGCGATGTGCCTAAACGTAAAAATCCTTTTTTTTTTAATTCTTTCTACATCCATTTAAAAGTGATATACCATGCTCATTTCTAGAATAGTAGCCGTACTAAATCCTTCATCATTAAGGTTTAGGATGTACCGTTCTTACGTGTAACGTTCTTTATCGCTTGTGTCATTTATTTATCTGATTTTTAACAGCAGTTTATTTGTCCGTTTTTTCCGTTCCGTAGAAGTATTCTAATCGCTTTTCACCATTGGTGTCGCCAGAGATATCTTTTTTCTGTTCTCTTTCCGTTGATGATTCGTTCACTAGTTATCTTGTGTCGAACGCAATGTGTTTTATTTATTGAAAGTCTTTCAATTCATGAACCTCTTTCTTTAGCGCAAATATCTCACTATGTTCTTCGTTACTGGATTCTAGTTTTACGCTACATGCATTTATCTTCGCTCCACTTGAGGCAGGAATGGGTAGAGAGATAAATCAAAACTCTTTAAATAAGGAGTCGATAGATGTAGTCGTTGTAAGTTAACCTAGTGCTGCAATCAAGTGTGGAATGATTGTAACATATTTGACGGGTTTTAAAGACATACTTAGAATTATTATTAATTAGGTTACTGGATACCGGTAGCCCAACGCCTTTTATAATTCAAAACTTCTTGCTACAGGAAGCGAAAATCGCGTAAAAGGCGTAAACCTTATCACATTAAACATACTTATATTAATATTACTAGTTACGCGTGACTGCGTCTGATTGGTGAATGTAGTAGTTTTCGAAGTTTGAGCAATCTAGGTATCCTGCCGGTACGCATCGGAAGAGTAAGAAGTAATTTGTCCGCTTCCATATGTACAATACGTGCAGATTGTAGCGTACATTGCATACTTAAATAACAACACGTTCAAGTAGCGCGTTCATCTCCCGATCCATGCATTTCGAGATTTAAGACAAAGCTTTTTTGTTGTACGACATTCGAGTGTTTGATGGGTTTTAAAGAGATATTTGGAATTATTATTAATAAGGTTACTGATACATGATTTTTGTTCTTAACGAAATTGGACAAATTGGATCGTCTTGCGCTTTCGTTTGAATAATCAGGCTCTGATACTCGGTACAATGTTTACCTCGACCCATTGTTTCACGTAGCGACTAACGCGCACATCCTGGTTTGCCAAATAACACTTAACTGTTCGCGATGTGTGCTTTGAGTCGTTATCATGCTGAAAGATGTAATGCTCTTCGCTTCCGAATGTTTCTCGAGCGTATGGCTACATCTTACGACTAATTCTGTGTTTCTGTACTAAGAATTATTATTAATTAGGTTATTGGATACCGGTTGGTTTTCGAAGTTTGAGCAATCAAGGTAACCTGCCTCCTGCCGATACGCCTCGGAAGAGTAAGAAATCTCCTCTGATACTCGGTACAATGTTTACCTCGACCTATTGTTTCATGTAGCGACTATTTCTCTCCGGTTAGATTTTGTGTTTTACTTTCGCTTTCTGTTTTCTGTCAGTTATGCTGACGTGTATTCTAATTAGTCGGTTGCGCGTCCGTCTCAACACGCAACGCACACGAAATGCACGTCTTGGCCCAAGCTATTGCGCAGCTATCCCAAGCACACACATACACGTCGTTCGTAGGAATTTCGTCAACAGCAAATTCCCAGTCGCATACACCTTTATCCTCCAATATCACGTTCTCCCGTTTCTTTTCTTATCCGCGTTTTAAAATCTGTCAGCCACGCAGCAAAATCCACTGAGCCATCTGCACAAAACGCCTCTGTACGCGACGGGTGGTTCAACAATACTATATTTGGACATCACTCTTCAGGTATAATTCTTAGAGCACGAGGGTGGAGTTTTCGGATGTTTCCTGAATATCACTGATGTTTCAGGTAGAGGACAAACACAACTGAATTAATTACACATTTCACTTAGTTTTGCAAATCGAGACTTGACCGACAAAGACTTAACAGCACCACTTCACAACTGCACGTACTGTGCGTAACTGTGATTTTAACTGTCTCCGACTGTCTGTAGCATCTGTCAATGTGTTTTAAACTATCATGCAGTTGTTTTAATCTTTCTACTAGTAGTTCTATTTTTGTTTCATTATTCATCATATTAGTTTATAAATTAAGAGTTATGCAGTACCTTGGAGTTCTCGTAGATGGTGTCCTGTCCGGTGTCCGGTGTGATCCACTGTCCCTAGGTTCAGGGATGTCTTCTCTCACCTCCCTGTCGGACAGTGAGCCCGTTTGAAGGTTATTATGTGCAGCTTTCGCTGCTTTTGTCTTACGTCGTTCCGTTAAAGTCAATAGTTACAGTTGATCCATCATAAGGTGTGTTTCAATAAGGATCATATGCATCTGCATCGATTTGGTTATGTTTTTACCTTTCGAGGCACGTTTAATTAGTCGCATGGTAACCTTATGCAGCCTTTTACGCTCTGCCTCTTCATGCAGCATAGCCGTCATGTGGTGTAGCTCGTTCCACTTGTTTTCCATAATGATGATATGTCTTTTCTGTCGTTCCCGTATTTATAGCACTTTTGTCACCTCACTTTTAAATGTTTTTGTTATACTTATTTCTTTTTCTGGTGATTCACTTTTTCGTAGTTTTTCTGCTTTTGGTTTAACCTTTTCACTCCTCTATATGGCTGTTTATTTCCATGTTTTTACTTTCGCTGTCATTTGCAGTCGCAACCACAGTGCTCCATAACAAATGAGCTCTCACTAGTAAACCTTGCACTTCGTCCAGCGTGATGGACAGGTTTTTTGATTCAATGAAAATAGTTACTCCTATTTCATGCAATTCTGCTTTTATATATTCCCTAATGCATGGCCTATCGATGCGTGCCTTGATCATGTGCAACATCCAGTTTATGGTTTGTACTAGCTCGAATTCAATTGTGTCATCCATCCTAATTGTCTATATATTTTCATTTTACACTTTTCTGCTCGCTTTAACTCGTTTTATTGTCTTTTACTTTGGCAGCGATAAAATTTTTAGTGCTCTATCGTGAGCCTGTTTTGATAAAAACTTGTATATAGCCTTTAACACTTTACACACGATTATAACTGAGAGTAAAATTATGAGGATGTTTATTTTAGCATCTTGTGATAAATGCTGTTCCGTGTGTATGTTTTGAGTTTGTATAATTGTTAGATCCTCATTGCCTTTTATTTTCGTTTACGGCTTGGCATTACCACTGCCCATTATTATATTGTAATCACTGTCTGCTCTTTTATATCACTTGTCACTAACTTACTGTACTAGTGGCACTAGTGCCGACGCGATCTTAATAATTTCTACTGGCGAAGTCATTGTTCGTGTAATGTTATCTTGATTTTTTTTTTCGTGAAACTGGATGAGTTCCGTTAATTCACAGTAGATTTTCCTACTGCTTCGTACCAGATTATTTAATTCCTCTTCCCTTATTTTCCCTTCAAGTCTGACAAGGTCGATCTGTAATTTTTCGTACCCGTCGCTAATTTGTTTTTTAATGATTCTAAGCTGACACGACCTAAAAGTTTTTGCAATATCTTTCAGCCGGTCTTTAATGGTTTCTAGGTTTGAAATATGTTCAGTTAGTGAAGATGCCATGAAATAATTTGACTACTTTTTTTTTCTTTAGTTATCTATAATTTCATTTATTGCGAGAGCCTTAACGTTTTCAACTGTGGCTGCCGCAGTATCTAAACCTCCTTTTCTCGGTGTAGCCCTCTTACAGAAAATGACGCTTTCTGTAGACGCAAGAATCTTTGAAAGGGTTACCTTCTCGTGTTGATTGAACATCCATTGCACGAACTGCAGTGCTTTCCTGTAGTTACTGCGTGCTGCTTGCTGTTGTTTTTTGATATTTGCTCGCATCTCGTCGGGGCTGTTTTCTGCGTCTGGTTTCGCTGTCGCTTCCATCTTGCAGATGCTGCCTCGGCTTTGAAGGGGAGCCTTAACGATTTCAACTGTGGCTGCCGCAGTATCTAAAGCTCCTTTTCTCGGTGTAGCTCTTACAGAAAATGACGCTTTCCGTAGACGCAAGAATCTTTGAAAGGGTTACCTTCTCGTGTTGATTGAACATCCTTTGCACGAACTGCAGTGCTTTCCTGTAGTTACTGCGTGCTGCTTGCTGTTGTTTTTTGATATTTGCTCGCATCTCGTCGGGGCTGTTTTCTGCGTCTGGTTTCGCTGTCGCTTCCATCTTGCAGATGCTGCCTCGGCTTTGAAGGGGAGCCTTAACGATTTCAACTGTGGCTGCCGCAGTATCTAAACCTCCTTTTCTCGGTGTAGCCCTCTTACAGAAAATGACGCTTTCCGTAGACGCAAGAATCTTTGAAAGGGTTACCTTCTCGTGTTCATTGAACATCCATTGCACGAACTGCAGTGCTTTCCTGTAGTTACTGCGTGCTGCTTGCTGTTGTTTTTTGATGTTTGCTCGCATCTTGTCGGGGCTGTTTTCTGCGTCTGGTTTCGCTGTCGCTTCCTTCTTGCAGATGCTGCCTCGGCTTTGAAGGGGTTGTGTTTGTTCTTTTGCTTTGCTGCGTTGATTCTTCCGGCTGGGCGCTGATGCTTCGCTTCCTGTGCTGCTCGGGTTGGAATGCGCACTTTTCACTCACTCACTTGGTATTTATACCTTTTTATTTTGGCAGTGACAAAACTTTGATGGCTTGTTTGTGTGCCTGTGCTATAACCATTTTGTACAATGTTTTAAATAACTTAACCACACAAATGATGACCATAAGCGCCAGAATCAAATTTAGTTTCAGTTCGTGGTCTTCGTGTTGCTCAGTGCGATCGATCCATGACAAATTGGATCGTCTTGCGCATTCGTTTGGATAATCAGGCTCTGATACTCGGTACAATGTTTACCTCGACCTATTGTTTCATGTAGCGACTATTTCTCTCCGGTTAGATTTTGTGTTTTACTTTCGCTTTCTGTTTTCTGTCAGTTATGCTGACGTGTATTCTAATTAGTCGGTTGCGCGTCCGTCTCAACACGCAACGCACACGAAATGCACGTCTTGGCCCAAGCTATTGCGCAGCTATCCCAAGCACACACATACACGTCGTTGGTAGGAATTTCGTCAACAGCAAATTCCGAGTCGCATACACCTTTATCCTCCAATATCACGTTCTCCCGTTTCTTTTCTTATCCGCGTTTTAAAATCTGTCAGCCACGCAGCAAAATCCACTGAGCCATCTGCACAAAACGCCTCAATTCCCTCTTCCACGTCCCTAAAGGAGTAGGGCTGCTGCACTATGCTCGGCTCTTCCTTAGGTGCTGCAATGCTAGCTGCCGCTTCAGATTTTTCATCCACATCATGATATTGATCCATAGTAGAAACATCCGCGCTGGACATTTCTTCACTTTCTACTAGTAATCTAGCCATTTCTTCTGTGGTTCCCGTTGAGGGCAACCCTTTTTGCTGGCACCTTTTCGCTAGGCCAGTCTTCGTGAATTCTTCACACAGATCAAGAATGCGCTGTTCCAGCTCATCCATTTTTGATCGGTCAACTTGTTTTGCCAAAATCAATCGGTCACAGGAACACTTTCCTTCACTTTGACTGATTCCGCTCACCTCACACTCACAGCCAAATCGAGTTAAGTCAATCGGTCACAGGATCACTTTTCCTTCACTTTAACTGACTTTCAGTCCACTGAACCGAAATTTGAGTCTAACTCTGATCACTAAATCAATTAGTCATGGGATCACTTTTCCCTCACTTTAATTGATTTTCTTAGATCAATCTACTCAACGTTGTAATCACTTTTGTCTGGATGTTCATCCCACAAGCTACACGTAAAACCACTGTTGTCTAGATGTTCATCCCACAACTACACGTAAAACCACTGTTGTCTGGATGTTCATCCCACTTCTGACATCAAATGTGGAGTTTTTTATTCGATTTAAGACAAATAACTCTTTATTGATGACTTCAGTTCACAACATGTTAATCGCTTCGCGGTCCGAATTCAACTCCCCGCGCTTAACCCGCGCTCCCGATTTTAACGCTGCTCTCTCGCAACTCGTTCCTAGTTCGTTCTCGTTCTCCTGATCTCGCTACCGTTATTTCTCTCTCCCTACCACTAGCGCTTTTCCTTTCTTACATATATTAACCCTAAATTTAAACTAGATTTTAACGAGTTTTTACCCAAAATTGAAGTCAAGTGCTTCCGACGTCATTATTGCGTCTTTGTTTGTTATTCTTTTTTTGTCTGAACAATACCGACTCCACAGCCGATACCAATTATTTACTCACCATAATTACATAATCTGATTTCTAATAAGCCTTTAGGCTCAATGTCTTTATAAAATATAAAAACATTTACGAAAGTGCAGTGCGTTACAATATTTCACACGCCTTTCATCCCTTCGGTGTGTACACAAGTGAGGTCAGCACCGAACAGTGGTAAGGCCACATAGTGGTCACCACAACTTATGCCAATCCTCTCATGTCGTCCACTGAAAGTAGGAATAGCACAAATGGCAACGACGTCTGCACTACAACAGACGCATTCACTAGTATGGGTGTCATTGCGTCTTCGTATAGCACGCGAAATTCTTGATAAGTCGCGTTTTCACTTTGATGATCACTTGCTGATAAGCTTTTGAACAACCGTTGATATGATATGATCCAGAAACTGTACATTTGCATCTTCCACCGCCCTTTGATAAACTCTCAACCATGTGTTGGATAATTCACTTTCTTCGTCAGCGGATTCACGCGAAATTCTTGATAAGTCGCGTTTTCACTTTGACGATCACTTGCTGATATGCTTTTGAACAACCGTTGATATGATATGATCCAGAAACTGTACATTTGCATCTTACACAGCCCTTTGATAAATTCTCAACCATGTGTTGGATAATTCACTTTCTTCGTCAGCGGATTTTTGCGAAGCGTCCCTTCTTCCACTTACTTCGTCGTTTACTATTTGTCACATATGATCAGTTTGAGTCCATTTCCTCGAAATGCGCTTCTGCTGCATGTCCCTCATCTGACTTGCTCCTTGCAGATTTTTTAAAGATGTGGCCAAATTTGTTACCCTTCCAACACTTAGGACCTTGCATCCTTTACATGATAGTAATATTGCGGTTCTTAAAATAAAATTATTCTACCTCTCGCAGCATTACTGTCTTTCGCGAGGTTCACGGCCTCTACTGTTTCATCTGCTTTGGAAATAGGCTCCACAGCGTCCCACAGATCCTCGATCTCTAGAAAGATTTCCTACAAATTTCCACGTTGATCGTTGACCGACTAGTCGTTCGATATCGGTGCTCGATTCCCAACCAATTTGATACGTTAATAATTATACCAGTACCATTCCAAAATTATATACAACCGAAATAATCTCCTTAATTTCAGCACGTTTAATATATTAATCTGAAAAAAACAACATGTATATTAATATTAAAACCAAGTTCAGTTTCGCTTCTTCTCAATATCAAAGCTCCTGTACGACACTTCATGTGAGTGTTTTACGTATTAAATCTTAAAAATAATTATTTCGGTCGCCAAAAGATTGCACATCGGTCTAAGCTGAATAGAATTGCCGGTTACATTTTCATTAAGAACAGTTTTTTTTAATATACACGATGCCTGCCTTTAGTGCTGTTACAGTATATAAGCTTTAATACCACATATCGGGGTTTTCCGAGTTTGGCGTCACGTTTTGCTATCGCCTCGTATGACGAGCGAATTAGCTGGACGTATCCACTATAATCATTTGAAAAGCGTCCGAGACGCTTACACAACGTTCCCGATGATGCCCCTTCTATTAATACAGAAGATTTAAGCAACGGGTCGTTCTTCTCTGCACTTGGCGTTGAAGACATAGCCCGGGGTTGGAATGCGACTGCTTGAGCAGCAGTGTCTTCGCGGTCGATCGGTTTTCCGACTGATTTCGCCAGGCCGACGGGTTTCCTATTCTGAGTGCGCGGAGGTACGTCGTCTGGGTTCGCAACCGGTTCTTTTGCACGGATCGTGCGTGGGCGGGGGTTCGCTTTAGGATTCATAGCGGGGGGTTTG
Organism: Anopheles arabiensis; assembly: GCF_016920715.1. Taxonomy (NCBI): domain Eukaryota; kingdom Metazoa; phylum Arthropoda; class Insecta; order Diptera; family Culicidae; genus Anopheles; species Anopheles arabiensis. Next base: position 75,112,292 of record NC_053518.1, read on the forward strand.
ACTACTAGTCGAGGAACCGATTTTCAACTGAATCTGATTAAAAATGATGGTTTTATTTTACCGGCGATATAATATAGTCTCCCCTCTAGCATAAGACGGTAAACTAGACTTTTATTTGGAGCGTTCGTGCTCTATAATCAACCAAAAGTAAATTGTAAATTTAAAAATGTAAAATTACATTTCTGTCGAATTAGGTGAAGTCTAATTAGGCCGAATTAGGCTAGTCGAATTAGGTGAAGTCAATTGGTGTTATAAAGTGAAATTTATTGTATAGTGTTTTATTTAATTGTATAGAATTCGCGCAGGTTTAAAACTAAAATTTTGAACTGTAATCTATAATAAATATTTAAAAACGATAATTAAAAAGTTTTTTTTGTTATGAAATGTATGATATCACAAGAATGGTTGATTTTATTTTTAGTGAATGAGTCCTTAATTTTAACTTAATCGAATCGTTCAAATGATCATCATACCCGTCAACACTACATGGTGTATCCAGCAGTGTTTGGTGCGGAAGATATCTTCGTGCTTTTGTAAGCTGTTTGAATAATGTAAGCTGTTTGAATGAATAATAAAAAAAGTATTTATTAATTTCTTTTTACACGGTTCATGTCAATTTGGAACAGCTTCCTATTGATGATGAGAATGTCATTCCAAACCGAATGATCCCAACATGGGATTAAACATTACGATGTTTTAAGTCATTCAGCCATGAGTTGGCCGAGTGAGACTGGAGCAGTGTATATGTTTTCCGTTTCGTCGCGTGGAGAGAGGAGAAGGGAGGTAAAACAATGATAATGGCATATTTGTCACTTCATGAATCGGTGTGAGCAGCAGTTTGCAGAAAGGTCCTCAATTATTTTTTATACGAACTTCTTACCATTATTTCATTATGGGTATGTGTATACTCTAAAAATCGTGAGACTGTCAAAGGATTAATCAGGCTCGTTTATAGGAATGATAGTCAATAATCCGATACAAGTAACACCTGCGTTAGTTTGCATCTTTTCTGTCTTTTTCCTCCCCTAAAATTGATTCCTCATTCAAGAGATTTTAATACATTGTTATCTTCACCTACCTCCTGGCACCTGGTCTCACTGGCGAAACCCTCTTACCTGCGTTAGAGAGGAATATTTCTAGAAAAAGTATAGTTGGAACACGGATAATAGGTCAAAGTATATATTTTATCCCAAATTCAATTTCTTTGAAGTTTAGAAGTTTTTATTTTTATTTTTTTATTCAATATTTGAATATTTTCGTGAATTTTATCATTCACGTCACGCAATGTCATCTTTGTATTGAACTGTAATTTCTCAACAACACGGATAAACGGTTTCCCACTCTACAGAAGTTGACAAGAGTTATGCAGAATGGCGTTTTATTTTCGCTCTCTTTTTTCCTCTCTCTCTCTCTCTCTCTCTCTCTCTCTCTCTCACACACACACACACACACACACACACACACTCATTCACTCATTCTTCCAAATTGTCCAAAATCCAGTCGATGTAATTTTCCACACGAGTGTATACACCAGGAGCAGTTTCCTTACCGCATGTTCTCAACCCGTACGACACCACGCCGTACTGTACGAAACGTGCGTTGACAGCGACCGTCTTGAGCGGTCCACCGGAATCACCGCTACAGTTGTCGGTCCGATTCGCTCCGATCGCACACATCTGATCGCTATTGACGGTGACGTATTTGTCCTTCCTTTGCAGCAGCTGCTGGCACACGTCATTTGGAAGCTCTCTGAGCAGTCCTACTTGTAGTACGTCTGACCTTGTATTGTTTTCCGTCAATCCCCAGCCGGAAACGTAATAGATTTCCTTTACTGTGCGCATTTCCGGCGACACTGGCAAGCAGATCGGCATCACATCTGCACTTGGTTGGTAGAATAGAATAGGCCGTACCGCGGATGAACCGGGGTTTAGAAAATTCTGCGATGTGTCAGCTGTTTTTGCTACTTACTTTCGTTATAGGACGCCTCCGATGCAAGTCGAATCAGCGCAATATCGTTCACCTTATGTCGCGCACTGTAGTCTTTGTGTTTGATCGTTCGCTCCACGGCAATGTCCTGGGGTGGCAAAGCGCACCGCTCCCCTCGCTTGTCACAGTCGATATCGCTCTGCAGATCGAACTCGCCCAAACGTACCGAGATTCTGGTGTTAAAAAAATAAATTAAAAAAGAGATAATGTAAAAATGCAAACCTGCGCTTGCTGCGTTGTGCAAAAGGCACCTCGATCGTCGATTATCCGGACGGTACGGGACCGAAATATGTAACTGGCTGCCGGTTAATCGATTTTCAAGGACAATGGATGGTCCAACAAATGTCAGACTCTCATAAAAAATAATAAAAAAATAATTTAACAACATGACCATCATTGAAAATGTTCGCCACCATTGAACAGCTGTCAGATTCATGCGCACAGTTAATTCCCGTCGTCCCGGATAATCGACGTTCTACTGTATTGTCTTATAAAAGTTGTAACAGACGTTGTATCTCTTAGTACAGTCGTCAGCTCACACGACTTAACAACATGCCCGTCGTGGGTTCAAGCCCCATTAACCGTGCTGTTATAAAAACTGTTAAGAGCCGTCATCTCGATATCAAAGAGCCCGCACTTTGCCGATCGCTGGGATTAGTAATTTAAAGAAAAAAATACAACCGGCGTTGAAAATAATTAAACAAAATCGTTTTCATCTCGGTCGGCTTCCGCTTTTGTGCACTGTGCAGCGTTAGTTATGTAGAGATCATGAACGGTTTGTCAAACATATGAATCGTCTGAAGTCGTCTAATCAGGAGAATAGATACAGGATTTACTAGAGATGTAGGGAAGTAGTGTTTTCATGTAAAACCGTCCATAGAAGAGGGGTTGTGCGATAACAGATTGTCTAAGGATGACACGGGACCGTCATCAGTTTCGGAAGCTCCTGGAGCAGGTACAAACGGCGTTTATAGTGCCGGCGGATAAACAATGCATATGCTTTACTTACATAGCTTTTCTCGAAAAGCAATGGGCTGCAGTCAGTACGTAGCGCTTGTTGATCAACGTACCGCCACAAACGAAGTCAAGTTCCGTGTCTTGCAGCAGTGCCATCCAGGGATACTGGAACAGTATGGCGTCTATGCCGTTGGCAATCTTTTCCTCGATGTACGGACCGCACTTTTCTAGATCGAGCAGCGTCAGGTTGCGCTTACGATGGTTGTTGCTGTCCGCTTCCTGCTGACAGCACACCTTGAACAACTGTTGGTAATAGAAAATGTTTTAAAATCCATTCAATTTCTTTTATTTCTTTGGCATGTTTAAACCTAATAATAACACTTGGCTGGAACGTCTCGTAAACACCAAACGAAGAAAATCCTTGTACCGTGAAAAGATATTGAGCAGACTCCATAACAGTTCCTTTCCCACGATTTATTGATCAATTTCCATGATTTTTTGGTGCGTTCCCACGATTTTTTGATCGTATCCCATAGATTTTTGGTTGGTTCCCATAATTTATTGGTATTTTCCGATTGGATATTAATACAATTGGACCAAAAAATACTGGGAAACGACCAAAAAATCGTGGGAACGCACCAAAACAATATGGGAACCCACCAAAAATTTATGGGAACCATCCAATAAATCGTGGGAAACCCCGTATTTAACCTGCTGGCACAATGTTCCTACATCGGTCTTGGAACTGTAGTAGTTTAGGGGACCTTGAAACGTTTAAAATTAACGGACTCTTCCCTCGTTTTGCTTGAAAAAATCGAACACGAGATTGTGCAGGTTTGGACCGCTGCGCGTTTGCTTGTGCATACTTACAAATTTTCCGTTGTTACTTTCACGGTGGCACAACTTGTCGCGAAAATCGTGCTTCAAGCTGTCGGACCATTTCTTGGGATCGGTGTGGTGTGGTCCGAAATGTGCACACTCATTTATGTCTATGCAGGATTCACCGCCTTTACACTGCTTGTACTCTGCGCGGAGTTTAAGAACAGTGGCGTTAAACAAATACAAATAAACACACACGCACACACACACACACACACACACACACACACACACACACACACACACACACACACACACACACACACACACACACACACACACACACACACACACACACACACGCACACACGCACACAAATATCCTTTCGTTGGAATTACAGTAACTTATACTTACGCGCCACTACGATCTGACAGCATGCGACAATCAGCAGTGCGACTGCCACTACTCCTACCATGGCTGATGCCATATTGTTACGAATCTTCACAGCTGAACCCATAATAGGAAATTATCGCGCTTCGGGCTCTAATTTCGGTAGGTGCAAATATGCTACCGGTTCAGTCACACGTTAACGTTGGTGCGTTGTCCCCAGAGCACGCACTGACAACTCACTTATCGCGCGCCCGTACACACGACGAACCCGGCACGACTGATGAGGCGCGTGCCAAATGCATGCCAATTTAAGAGTTCCCAGCAGCGCTCACCCATCAACCAATGTGCGGACCTGCCTCCTGTCTTTGTCTTCGCCGCGTTGCCGGTTGGCTTAGCAGAGCCTGCTGTGCACGAGCCTTCACCTTGAACGTTATCGCGTATAATAACGAACCAAAATCTCTCAAAAATCCGGTTAGTGTTGCGGTTTCCCAGTTTGCAATAAAAAAAAAACTAAATTGATGCTGAAACCAGCATGCTAAATGCAGGATGGTTCTGAGAAAGGGAAAGAAGTGCCGCATACGGCCCGCGTGCCTTACTGTGCCCGATCACTGCGCTGCTACACACGATCCTCGGCACCGTATGTGCGAGTTGCTTTCTTCGGTAGGTCACAATCGCGAAGGTGTGTCCGTGAACTGAAGATGTTAAAATGTTGAATAAAAACGAGTTTTTGCACCAAACGTGACGTCTTCTACGTGTGTGTCTGTATTTTTTCCCTAATCTGATACAACCACGCACCATAGTCGAAAAAGACGAAGTTCTATTCAAATGGAAAACGATCTGTGCTAAATTTATACGGGGAACCCCAACAAACAGGAATCGACGAGGTTATCAGCGGTGTGTTTTTTATTGTTTTATTTCTTTCTTTTGTAGAGAGTAAGACATTCTCATGCAATCAATCGCTTACGGTGCCTAATTCCGATAGCTTGAGACCATTAGTTTTCATCACTTTTGAATTTGTTGCAATATTTTAATACCCAAAATCCAACTTTACTCCAGCGAGCTGTGTAGTGCAGGAGGGTATGGAAGGCACACCTTCCCTGCATTAAGTTACTCTCTCCATCAATATAGCCCTACAATTGTTTCTAAAAAAACCTCTGTTTAACTTATGCATGTTTCAAGATTAACGAATCACTATCTTTTGTGTTAGAATAATTTTGCAATTATTCGTATCATAATTGTTTTGCGCTTTGGTTCTTGGCTCTTTTCACTGTCAAATTGTGGCGTTACAAACAGTTCGGCTTTTTCCACTGTGTCTCGTGGAAACGATTCGCAAGTGCTACGTTATGACAGTGATGATGATTGCAAACGCTGCAAACGTGAACATTTTAGATACTTATGAATTATTAGAATCTTTTATAAATCTTTAAGTATGCATGAATCTTCAAAGGTTCTTGAATGTGAACAGCTTCATGAACATTTGTAGGTTCGATTCGAGGTTTGAATTATTCATCATTGAATGAATTCTTCAAAAAATATTCATTGAAAGCCCTTTACAGGCTTTTGCGAGTCAATTAACAACATTTTGCTACTATTATCATTTCAAAACGCTTTATTTTTTATTATTTTTTTATTCAGCAAGAACGGTTTCGGTCGTATTGTGTATTGCTTGAACACGATTTGAACTCTCGATCACGCGAGGCGCAAGTCCCCCGTGACATCCTTTTTATTATTATCAGGAACTATTTTTCTGTTGCGAATAATACATGTTTAACTGCCTATAAAAAACGGCTTGTATCGTTTTTTTTCGTGGTTCATTGTTCGATTTTAAATTTAAAATAAAGCTTCTTCCGAAGCCCGAATCTCCCAACACTAGAGCTGGGTGTATTTTAAACTGCCTATTGCCTGCAGCGAGGATCACCAGTTGAAAAGATTAAGACGAGATCTCTCCCACTATCCCGTGATTATAAGTATGTAGTATATACGGCCTACTCCGTCTCATGGACCGTATATATGTATAGAGAGGGTGTGTTCTGTGTGATATTGTTAGAAAGTACAAGACACAGGCAAATTATCATAACGTTACCTAAAGGCGTTTCCTATTTCCTTATAAAATATGGGCGAAATGTTTCTATTTCTTACTAAAAATAAGTTCCTTTCGCAGATCAGACGCGAAACTTGCCGGCTGTTCCATTGCTTCTAGTATCCAATCCAAATAAGTGTCTGTATTTAGGTAAACTGCGGGAAAATAAATACTGCAAACTCTTGGCCCGTTGATGACGAATCCACGCAGAAAGTGTTTTTCACTTGAGTGCAGTGTTTGCAGGGAGTGAAGTGTAATACCAGCGAATACACCGACACATTCATCAAGCTCCGTTCGTTTGATCATCACACAATGCTGCGTACTATCTATGGTGAAGCTCACCTTCAAGCCTTGCCACCGCGTTTGACATTCCAGCGGATCTAAATACCTTTCATTAATGGTAATGATTTTATAGTCAGCAAAAGCTGAGGATATGTTATAAGAGGCCATTACTAGGCTCGATGTATCATAACTACGGATCGAATCCATAATCGGCAGGCAGATGGGCCTCACATTCGGCCGAGACGTATCTACAGCAGTTGCAAGCTGAGCCAACGCAATATTGTTATCATGATTGGTTCGGTTATAGTGCGGGTGAAAGATGATCTTCTGAGTGGCAACTCGTTGCGAAGGAAGACCACACAATGCCGAGTTATTGGCCCTAGCGCACTCTGTCCGATCTGTATCAAGCCCGAATACTATAACATTTCTGAAAGTAGAGAAGAATCTTCGCTTAGGATCTTCAGCGCAAGTCAAACCACACAACCGTACTTACTCTGCTGTAGCGTCGCTGAAGCAATATGCTGGACCTACAACATATCGGTCGCTAATGAGTGTCACCGTACATTTGGTGTCATTGAAAAACGGTGCATTGGAGTAGAGGGCTCCCCTCCATGGAATTGGATAGAAGTTCGATGATTCTCCGCAGGTGGTAAAGTTAAACAACTCCCGCTTGGGTGCTTGCTTAACGGACCTCAAATTCACTCGTTTATTTCTCATTGTGCTGGGGAAGGAAGTTTGACGCTCTTTTTCCCGCATGTTCTCTACCACCCAATCAAGATCCGCTAACATAATCCTGTTAAACAAGTAGGGCCCATAAATCAAGTTCTGGAACATATTTGGATCATTGGCGTCCATTCCGTACAGAAAGTAGCGCATTCGTCTATCGTACCACACGCTCGTCTGGAACGGTGTGCCCAGGAAGGAAAATAATGATGTTTGTCGAAACTTTTCTGCCTCGATTGCGCAAGTGATGTTCTCATCCAAGGTGATGAATTCACGTTCAAGTAGTAATCGTTGCTGGCAAATCAGGTGATCGACCATCTTCAGTTTTTTGCTGTCAACGTAAAGCAGGTTTCTGCTAGACGATATAAATACTTCTGTGGGTGTTTGCCGATGCAGTTGATGCATGAAGGGCAAGCAGATGGGTCTAATGGATGGATTCCTCAGATTGGCAGGCTCGAGCAGCTCTATTAGTGCAAATATCTGGCTTGGATGATCAGCAGGAGGGATGATAATGTTTTTTATTTCTACCTTCTGTTGTCCGCACAAGTCAAGGGAACACTCGGTCACAATATCCAGATTATAACTACCTAGACTAAGTATTCTCCTAGAAAATAAACAAAACAGAAAATGCGAAGCTCAATGAGCATTAGACTTTACCGCTGCACGCAAAGTCACTTACCAAGTTGCATTGTTCTCTACTATACGCTTCGGGGCCAATGCGTACCATTCGCTTATGAGCACTACAATATCTGTTTCCGAAATGGTTTTATCCGTAACATTTTCTGCCGATTCCAGTTCCCCGACCCACGGTGTGACCGTCGGTGCTCCCAAATTTTGGATACTTATACCGGGTATACCACAGGTATACATATCGAAAAGGTGCAATTTTTCCTTTCCGGGCTGCTGCTGCAACATGCTCCATTCCGACTCGAGCGTTTGTTGCGTGGTGTTAGCATTTGAAGTTGTCAACCCATCCACTGACTCTAAGCTATTGTACCGCATGTTGTACAGTATCCAGTCGATGTATGGTTCCACATTGTTGTAAATTGGTGGTACCAGTGCATTACAGGTCAGCCCAAGTAGCTCGAATCCTCGTAGAAAGTACTGCTCCTTGCCGTCAAACATCTTCACTTCCTGGAGCGGTGCTCCCGCCCCAATTGGTTTGCAATTTTCTTCGTCCCGTTGGTTTGCTATTTCTGCACAGAGTCGTTTGTTTTCCAGCTCCAACACAATGTTCTGCTCGGCGTACTTTTTCATACACTCGACGGACTCTAGATAGTGAATGGGAATGTTTTTGTAGGAATCATCTTCCATTGAAACCGTTGCGACGTGTAGGTTTGCCTTTGCGTTCGTTCGTAGCTCGGACGTTACAGGCACGCAGATGGGCTGCACATGCGGCTGACTGGTGTCGGCTGGGGTCAGCAACTCGATTAGTGCGATATTGTCCGCCGTATTGTTCGTACCGAACTTTGGATGCACAATGATCTTTTGAATTCGGCGTTCTTGTAAAGGATAGGGGCATAGTGAGGGATGATCGGAATAAACGCATTGCTCCTTCGCATTAATAAGGTAACCTAGCAAAACGATATAACTTTGGTGGGAAAACAAACCAAGATTGAGCAATTAGGGATAGTGATGGGAAAAAGAATTTTTTGTCCGGATTGATTCCGGCTAGCTCCGAAGCTTTCTGGAATCGATTCCGGTTAGTAGGTCCAGAATAGTCTACTCTGGAATTGGGATCAGCTCCGGAATCGAAATCGGCTCCGAAATCAGAATCGGCTTTGAAATCGGAGTCGGTTTTGGCCATAAGAATAGGCGTTGTTCAATGATGCTACGTATTGATTGCCGTAAAGAATCCAAATCTACTTATAAACAATCCATTCTCACGGAGATTCCCGGATTGATTTCACTTCTGAAACTTTTTGTCAATTTAAGAACTGATTCTCATTCCGGAGTAAGTTTCAATGCTGAAATTAATTCTGATTCAGTTTCCGGAGCAAATTGCCTATCCCAGGTCGATCCCGATTCCCGAGTCAACTCCGGAATAAGCTCCAGAATCGGCTCGGGAGTCAACTCAGGAAACTGCTCCGGAATCGATTACAGCATCGAAATCGGTCCCGGAGTTGATTCCGATATCGATCTTCCACCTACTAATTGATGATACCTTTCGCAACAATGAAGCAATACTTACTCAACCCCGTCGTTTTCGAAACAATGTGCAGGTCCAACAGCATACCATTCACTTATCAGTGTAATAGCACACCATGGATCAGAATCAGTTGGTGGTCTGACAAGCCCAAGCCAGGGTATCGTCCATCGTGATACACCATCCGGATAAACGATAAATTGTTTTACGCCGCACGTTTTAAAATTGAACAGCCGCAGTTTTTCCTCGTAATCAATGTCCAGCACATCGCTGTCGTAGGACAGCACGCGCTGATCAATGTGCGGCTTAATCCATTCCAGGTACATGGCCACATCGGTATAGGCAGTGTACTTGAGCGGATCACACAATCCTGTATTTCCGCGCAACGGAGTGAACGATACCAGTCCCCTGACGTACCATTTGCCACCGATTTCAAAGAACATGCCACCGCCGCTATCTCCATTGCATGCACTCACACCCTTCTGTCCTTTCCCGCAGAACATGTCCGTTGTTAGATGAGTGCCAAACACCGAGCGATCGCTTGCGATGCACGTCAATGCATCCACCACACCAACCAAGGCCTGCTTCAGCTGCTGCGACACAACGTCCTGCTCATTTAAGCCGAATCCAACGATCGTGCCATTTTTGCCCACGATCAGATCCTGGTTACTGTCCATTGTCCACAGACAGACGGGCTGGACGTACTTGGTCATTGTGATGTTAGTCCTGAGCTTTATCAGCGCAATGTCGTGGATGATGCTGTTGCTGCTGAACCCGGGATGTACTATGATATCCCGTACATCGTGTATCTGCGTGTACTCACTTGCCTTTTCAAGATGGTTTTGTCCCACGTGTACTAACACGCGGGTTGCAGAAATCACACCGCCAGCCGTATACACGCAATGGGATGCTGGTAAAATGAAGGTTTAAAATAACGTCTAGCACATTGCGCATTATTACCTACCGGTGAGAATAGTGTTGTGATCAAGGATGGATCCACCGCATTCGTATTCATTGTGTTCCTTATTTCGATAGAAGATCGCTGCATGCCACGGCCAGTGACCGGCCTTCGCGTCTACACCGTTATGGATGAGGTAAATTGACTTCACCTTACGTCTACCGCACGTTAAATGATTCTCTTCTTGTGCATCCGCGACACTACGCGAAACTAGACACAGAAACACAAACAATAAAGGAAACCGTTTAACAGAACAACACATCATAAGGCAATCTAACACACACAAAAAGCTTTCGGAGCGTTAGTTAACTTAAGACACCAGACTGCACTATGCCGTAGCGAGGTAGTTAGTAAGCTCTTTTATCGAAGATCGGTGGAAAATCATTGGAGAATAAAGAAATAAAGTTCATCGTTAGGCTCTTTGGATGAATGGATTTTGGAAGAAAAAAAAAACAACCCCCAAACTGGTTTCAAATCGTAGCGAAAAATTCCTGTTTACGAATCTTTATCGTGTACATTAAAATCAGTTATGCAAATTATGGTACATTCGCATAAAAAGCGTACAAAACCGGTACGATCGTTTGTGTATGATAGCGCGAGTAAGTTTATTTCGAATAGGGATGATGTGAACGCTTTGCGTTCCAGAACACAATTCATTTTATTTATCATACTGTAACCTTTTCTAATCATTGTAACAATCTGGTGATCAGGAAATATGAATAAAAACACAGGTATAGAATGTTAGAACATTTATTTGTTTTATATATCGAACAATTGCTTGATCTGTGTGCAGTATCCATCCTTGATCACAAGTTAAATGAAGAATTCTAAACCAGAGAAAGATTGAGAAGCAGTTTTACTTGTGAGCGGTGTGTGGGTTTCTTTTCTCGGAGCTCTCTCGAGATTTCGGGGCCCCATGCGATCGCTTAGTTTGCTGACTGCCTAATTCGCCCCTGTCAGCATACAGTACAAGGTGGCAGCATGGAAGGGAAACATTTTGTAGATGTCATAAAATTCAAACCAGATTTTTGTTATCTGCGAAAATGATGTCTTTTTCTTATTATTTGGCACCACACAACAGTTGTCGATCAAGGCTGGCTTGCGTCGAATTGCATCGGGTGGCATCGGAACATCGGAGCATAGATAGAAAGCTCTAATTGCATGCGAGTGATCTTTTTTCAACATAGACGATTCTTTGTAGTATTGGGCGTGTTTTAGTTGTTAAGCGGACTTATAACACAATGGAATAAAGGAGCAGAAACTTACGATATTCATTTTCAATCATTTTCTAAAGACTACTATGATGTGTTCATTGCACACATGTTGCTTTCTCAACACTCCTCCTCAATGTGTGCCATGAAGCCCTAACATCTCCGTAAATTTTCTTTGTTTTGTTGCTTCCAGTGGCTTCGTTAGAATGTCCGCAACCATCTCTTCCGTGGGACAATATTCAAGCATCATTTTTCTAGTGTGTATCACTGTTGTTTGACAAAGTGTTATTTTGTTTCAATGAGTTTCGATCGATGATTGGTTCTATCAGAGATGACGAAACAAATGCAACTCTGGTTATCCTCAAAGATTTTACGGGGTTTTCAATATCTTCTCCTAAGTCTTTCATCGATATGTTTCTTGAGTAGCTTCACTTAAGGAAACATATTCTGATTCTATCGACGATAATGCAATGCTGGTTTGTTTGCGACTGGCCCATGACACAGCTCCACTAGCATAGAAAAACGCATATCCGGTAGTCGATTTTCTTGTTATAGTATTACCTGCCCAGTCAGCATGAGAATAACCAATCAAATCACTACCAGCTTTGGTGAAAGTGAGTTTAAAATGTTTAGTTGCTTTTAAATATCTTACAACACGGTTAGCCGCAACCCAGCATGCTTCAGTAGGATTACTAACATTACGACCAAGTATTCCCGTACTTACAGCAATATCTGGTCGCATACACACCGATATCTATAGAAGAGCACCAACAAGACTTCTATATTGAGTAGTGTCTTTCAAAATAGAGCTTGAGTCTTGCTGCTTCAAAAATCCTTCATCCATCGGTGTTTTTGCAGTTTTTGCTTCGCTCAATCCGAACTTACGAATCAATTTTTCAATGTAGCCTTCGAGGCTAACGCTGTAGTTACCTTTTTCACATTTAACCTCCATTCCCAGAAAGTAACTAACTGGCCCCAGGTCCGTCATTTCGAAATGTTCGGTTAAAGCGTGATACACAGAATCAATGAGAGTCTCGTCCACACAACCGACTACCATATCATCCACGTACTCTAAAATGTAGACTCTTTTTCCATCTCCATTTTTCATGTACAGACACTGATCAGCCTCAGTTTGTTGGAAGCCAATCTCAAACAAAACACCGTGGAGTTTCTGGTTCCAACATCGAGCTGATTCTTTCACACCAAGAATAGAATTTATTCTTTTTCAATCGACAAACCAAATGCTCTTTGCCTTTTGTCTCGTATCCAGGTGGTTGTCGCATAAAAAGCTCCTGATCGAGATCATCATATAAATAGGCAGTTTTGATATCTAAATGCCGTAATTTCATTTGTATTTTAGAGGCTATAGCGATCATCAAACGAAATGTTGTATGGCTTGTGACCGGAGCAAATACTTGATCATAGTCTTCGCCAAATTGCTGGGAATAGCCGTGCGCCACTAGACGAGCTTTGTGTTTGATTACATGTCCAGCTGCATTTCTCTTCAACTTAAAAAATCCAGCGGCAACCAACAACCTTTCTGCCAGCAGGTAGCTCTACCAATGCATCTAATGTTCCGTTTTCTTCGTGTGATTTCAGCTCATTATCCATTGCCGATATCCATTTTTTGCGCGAAAACTTCTTTCAAATTTCTGGGTTCTTCGTTTTGTTCAGAAGATCCCGTCATATAACTTTCCTATCTGAATCGAACAGGTGCGATGCCTTTCGTAGTTCGCCTGGATCTACGTGCACTTTGATGCATTTCAATAGCCCCTGGTTCATCTGATAGTAGTTCGCCATCAGATGCACTGTTCTATGGTGTAACATCAAGTTCCTCTACGGTATCGTTCATGTTCGATTCCCTCATGCAGGAGGATTCAGCAGAAGCCTCCATTTGAACGATTTTTTCGTTCGTGATAGCTTTTTCTGCGCGACATAATGAAGGAGTTGGTCCAACTGGCAGTACCACCACTCCTCCTGATGTCGTTGGCTTCGGTTTTGCCACATTTCGTAAGGCGTCGATTACAGTAAGGAGGATGGCAAGCGATTTTATAAATAATTGGCAGTAGTGATCACTTCACCCCAGAACACCTTGTCCATGTTCGATTCTGCCAACATGCATCTCATCATCTCAACGAGGATTTGGTTAATATTTATTTACTTTTTATTTATTTAAATTCTTTTTTTCGCTGTATGTTTCGCAGTGATACAATCAAAGGCTAGTTTTTGCAGTGTATGCACGAAATTAAATGCCTGATCTCAAACACCGGCCGTCTACGGCACCGACTCATTCCGACACGCTGCCGTTCAGATCAACACTGCACTGGGAAGGTGTTGTTTGAAATTTAGGTGTTGTTTAGAACAAAGTTCCGCCATCGGAAGGAGCGCTTTATTTATTATTGGGTTTTTTTCTCAATATGAAAGCTTGTAAGCTAGGAAACCCGGTCTGGTGGTACAGTCGTCAACTCGTACGACTTAACAACATGTCCGTCATGGATTTAAGCCCCTAAATATACCGTGCCCCCATACGTAGGACTGACTATCCTGCTATGGGGGGGAACCAATTAGTCACTGAAAGCCAAGCTCACTCCACTAGTGGGTACTGGCAGGTCTTGACCGACAGCGATTGTTGTGCCAAAGAAGAAGAAGCTAGGAAACATTTCACTGAAATTTAGCACAAATTCAAAAATTAATAAATTAGCCACATTTAGCTTTACGGTGGTCACTTTTTGCTTTCTCTTTCTAATAAAGCCCCATTCCTTAAAAAATTAAAAAAAAAAAACAAAAACAAAAATGTTATTATCAAAATGTTTGTATATTTGCCGTATTTGCCTTAATCGATCCGAACATTGAGATTAGATTGCGATTCGATTGGGATTGGGTTTTTAGATTGTGATTCAATTAGTATCGAATTGTTAACCTATGTGGAATGATTTCATGTGCTATTTCAATGGAAATAACGATCCGATCGCTATTCCATTTGGAATAAAGATCCTTTCCTAGTCGAATCACAATCGAAACCCCAATCCCATTAAAATCGTAATGGAATCTTTAAGCGATTTAAATCCTACAAACAGCATTGGGATTGAATCTTCGAGTCTTCCCAATCCCGAATCTCCCAACACTAGAACTGTGTGTATTGTCAACTGTGTATTGCCTGTAGGGAGGATCACCAGCTGAAAGTTTTAAGACGAGATCTTCCTCACTATCCCGTGTTTATGTCTTCTTCTTCTTCTATCTTCTTTGGCTCAACAACCGATGTCGGTCAAGGCCTGCCTGTACCCACTTGTGGGCTGGGCTTTCAGTGACTAATTGAATCCCCCTCCATAGCAGGATAGTCAGTCCTACGTATGGCGGCGCGGTCAATTTGGGGATTGAACCCATGACGGGCATGTTGTTAAGTCGTACGAGTTGACGACTGTACTACGAGACCGGCCTATCCCGTGATTATAAAGTATACATATTGTTAGAAAATACAGGCAATAGGCAAATCATCAGAACGTTACCTAAGCACATTTTACATATTTATGAAATTATTCAGTGTGTGTGTTTCCTAATCCCTTCTAAAATATGAGTGAATTATTTCTCTTAGTTAAAATTAGACACATCAGATGCAAAACTTGCCGGCTGCTCAATTGCTTCCAGTATCCAATCCAAATAGACATCCGTATTAAGGTAAATTGCGGGAAAATAAATACTGCAAACTCTTGGCCCGTTAATAAAGAATCCGCGCAGAAAGTGTTTTTCACTCGAGTGTAGTGTTTGCAGGGAGTGAAGTGTAATACCAGCGAATACAGCGACACATTCATCATGCTGCGTTCGTTTGATCATCACACAATGCTGCGTACTATCCATGGTGAAGCTCACCTTCAAGTCTTGCCACCGCGTTTGACATTCCAGCGAATCTAAATACCTTTCATTAACGGTGACTATTTTAGAGTCAGCAAAAGCTGAGGATCTATTATAAGAGGCCATTACTAAGCTCGCTGTATCATAACTACGGATCGAATCCATGATCGGCAAGCAGATGGGCTTCACATTCGGCCGAGACGTATCTACAGCAGTTGCAAGCTGAGCCAACGCAATATTGTTATCATGATTGGTTCGGTTATAGTGCGGGTGAAAGATGATCTTCTGGGTGGCCACGCGTTGCGAAGGAAGACTACACAATGCCGAGTTATTGGCCCTAGCGCACTCTGTCTGATCTGTATCAAGCCCGAATACTATAACATATCTGAAAGTAGAGAAGAATCTTCGCTAAGGATCTCCAGCGCAAGTCAAACCACACAACCGAACTTACTCTGCTGTAGCATCGCTGAAGCAATATGCTGGACCTACAACATATAGGTCGCTAATGAGTGTCACCGTACATTTGGTGTCATTGAAAAACGGTGCATTGGAGTGGAGGGCTCCCATCCATGGCATTGGATAAAAGTTCGATGATTCTCCGCAGGTGGTAAAGTTAAACAACTCCCACTTGGGTGCTTGCTTAACAGACTTCAAAGTCACTCGTTCTTTTCTCGTTGAGCTGGGGAAGGAAGTTTGACGCTCTTTTTTCCGCATGTTCTCTACCACCCAATCAAGATCCGCTAACATAATCCTGTTAAACACGTAGGGCCCATAAATCAATTTCTTGAACATATTTAGATCATTGTCGTCCACTCCGTACAGAAAGTAGCGCATTCGTCTATCGTACCACACGCTCGTGTGGAACGGGGTGCCCACGAAGGAAAATAATTCTGTTTGTCGAATCTTTTCTGCCTCGATTGCGCAAGTGATGTTCCCGTCCAAGGTGACGAATTCCCGTTCAAGTAGTAATCGTTGCTGGCAATTCAGGTGATCGATGATTTTCAGCTTTTTGCTGTCAACGTAATTCGGGTCTGTGGTAGACGTTATGAATACTTCTGTGGGTGTTTGCCGATGCAGTTGATGCATGAAGGGCAAGCAGATGGGTCTAATGGATGGATTCTTCAGATTGGCAGGCTCGAGCAGCTCTATTAGTGCAAATATCTGGCTTGGATGATCAGCAGAAGGGAAGATAATGTTTTTTATTTCTACCTTCTGCTGTCCGCATGTGTTAAGGGAACAGTCGGTGATAATATCCCGATTGTAACTACCCAGACTAAGCATTCTCCTAGAAAATAAACAAAAAAGGGGAAGCTCAATAAGCATTAGAAATCTACGCTACACGCAAAGTAACTTACCAAGTTGAATTGCTCGCTAAAATACTTTTCGGGGCCAATGCGTACCATTCGCTTATGAGCACTACAGTATCTGAATCCAAAAAGTCTTCATCCGTAACATTTTCGGTAGATTCAAGCTGTCCGACCCACGGCGTGACCGTTAGCGGTCCTAAATTTTCGAAAGTTGCGCCGGGTATGCCACAGGTTTGCATATCGAAAAGGTGCAATTTTTCCTTTCCGGGCTGCTGCTGCAACATAGCCCATTCCGACTCGAGCGTTTGCTGCGTGCTGTTAGCATTTGAAGTTGTCAACCCATCCGCTGACTGTAAACTGCGGTACCGCATGTTGTACAGTATCCAGTCGATGTATGGTTCTACATTGTTGTAAATTGGTGGTGCCCGTGCATTACAGGCAAGCCCAAGCAGCTCGAATCCTCGTAGATAGTATTGCTCCTTGCCGTCAAACATCTTCACTTCCTGGAGCGGTGCACCCGCCACTAATGGAGAACAATTTTCTTCATCCCGTTGGTTTGCTATTTCTGCACAGAGTCGTTTGTTTTCCAGATTCAACACAATGTTCTGCTCGGCGTACCTTTTCATACACTCGACGGACTCTAAATAGTGAATGGGAATGTTTTTGTAGGAATCATCTTCCATTGAAACCGTTGCGACGTGTTGGTTTGCCTTTGCGTTCGTTCGTAGCTCGGGCGTTACAGGCACGCAGATGGGCTGCACATGCGGCTGACTGGTGTCGGCCGAGACCTGTAGCTCGATCAGTGCGATATTGTCCGCCGTATTGTTTGTACCGAACTTTGGATGCACAATGATCCTTTCAATTGGGCGTTCTTGTAATGGATAGGGACATACCGAGGACTCATCAAAATAGGTGCATTGCTCCTCCCCGTCATCAATAAGATGACCTAGCGCAACGAAATATCTGTGGAAGGAAAAAGTGTAGGAAAGTGATGATACCTTTCGCAACAATGAAGCAATACTTACTCAATCGCGTCATTTTCGAAACAATGTGCAGGTCCGACCGCGTACCATTCATTTATCAGTATAACAGCACACCTAGGCTCATCTTCAATTCCTACTCTGACAAACCCAAGCCAGGGTATCGTCCATCGTGATACACCATCCGGATAAACGATAAATTGTTTTACGCCGCACGTTTTAAAATTGAACAGCCGCAGTTTTTCCTCGTAATCAATGTCCAGCACATCGCTGTCGTAGGACAGCACGCGCTGATCAATGTGCGGCTTAATCCATTCCAGGTACATGGCCACATCGGTATAGGCAGTGTACTTGAGCGGATCACACAATCCTGTATTTCCGCGCAACGGAGTGAACGATACCAGTCCCCTGACGTACCATTTGCCACCGATTTCAAAGAACATGCCACCGCCGCTATCTCCATTGCATGCACTCACACCCTTCTGTCCTTTCCCGCAGAACATGTCCGTTGTTAGATGAGTGCCAAACACCGAGCGATCGCTTGCGATGCACGTCAATGCATCCACCACACCAACCAAGGCCTGCTTCAGCTGCTGCGACACAACGTCCTGCTCATTTAAGCCGAATCCAACGATCGTGCCATTTTTGCCCACGATCAGATCCTGGTTACTGTCCATTGTCCACAGACAGACGGGCTGGACGTACTTGGTCATTGTGATGTTAGTCCTGAGCTTTATCAGCGCAATGTCGTGGATGATGCTGTTGCTGCTGAACCCGGGATGTACTATGATATCCCGTACATCGTGTATCTGCGTGTACTCACTTGCCTTTTCAAGATGGTTTTGTCCCACGTGTACTAACACGCGGGTTGCAGAAATCACACCTCCAGCCGTATACACGCAATGGGATGCTGGTAAAATGAAGGTTTAAAATAACGTCTAGCACATTGCGCATTATTACCTACCGGTGAGAATAGTGTTGTGATCAAGGATGGATCCACCGCATTCGTATTCATTGTGTTCCTTATTTCGATAGAAGATCGCTGCATGCCACGGCCAGTGACCGGCCTTCGCGTCTACACCGTTATGGATGAGGTAAATTGACTTCACCTTACGTCTACCGCACGTTAAATGAATCTCTTCTTGTGCATCCGCGACACTACGCGAAACTAGACACAGAAATTCGAACAATAAAAGAAACCGTTTCACCGAACAACACATCATAAGACAATCTAACACACACAAAAAGCTTTCGGAGCGTTAGTTAACTTAAGACACCAGACCGCACTGTGCCGCAGCATAGGTAGTTAGTGTGCTCTTTCATCCACGATCGGTGGCGGAACAGCGGGAGAATAAAGAAATGAACTTCATCGTTATGCACTTTGCATGGACGGATTTTGGAGGAAACCAAAAACGCCAAACTGGTTCCAAAGCGCAGCGAAAATTTCCGGTTTACGAATCTTTATCGTGTACAGTGAAATAACTTATGCAAAGAACGGAATATTCGCATGAAAAGCGAACAAAACCGGTACGATCGTTTGATCGGCTGATAGCGCGAGATAGTATATTTCCGAATAGGGTGAATGATGAGAACGCTTTGCGTTCCAGAATGCATCTCATTTTATTCTGCATATTGTAAATGTAACCTTATCTAATCCTTTTAACAAACTGGAGATCAGGAAATGTAAACAAAAACACACGTGTGGAATGTTAGAACATTTATTTGTTTTTGATATCGAACAATTGGCTTGATCTATATGGAATGAGAAGTTGAATGAAGAATTCTAAACCAGAGTAAGATTGAGA
Organism: Anopheles arabiensis; assembly: GCF_016920715.1. Taxonomy (NCBI): domain Eukaryota; kingdom Metazoa; phylum Arthropoda; class Insecta; order Diptera; family Culicidae; genus Anopheles; species Anopheles arabiensis. The sequence goes on from NC_053518.1 coordinate 75,131,786, forward strand.
AGCAGTTTTACTTGTAAGCGGTAGGTGGGTTTCTTTTCTCGGGGCTCTCTCGAGATTTCGGGGTCCCTTGCGATCGCTTAGTTTGCAGACTGCCTAATTATTCGCCCCTCGTTGCTGTCTGCATACAGTACAAGGTGACAATATGGAAAAGATACATTTTGAAGATGTCATAAAATTCAAACCAGATTTTCGTTATCTGCGAAATTGATGTCTTCTTCTTATTCTTTGGCACCACACAACAGTTGTCGATCAAGGCCGGCTTGAACCACTAGTGGGACTTGGCTTTCAGTAACTTATTAATAACTGATAGCAAGAATGTCAGCCCTAAACCGCAATAAATTGGATCGGGTGACATCGGGACATCAGAGTATTGTTAGAAAGCTCTAATGTAAAAAGATCTGCAAGTGATCTTTTTTCAACACAGATGATTCTTTGCAGTATTGAGCGTGTTTTATTCCTGCAATCGAGTCATCTCGACGTCGAATAGATTAATATTTTGAGGATTCTTATAATTCTGCAAATGTCTGGAACGATGTTGTGGTAAATATTGTCCCAACGATAAACAATAATTTCCGGGCTTTGTAATCGCTCTTTTTTCATCTTTGTACTTTTACTGAGCCCCGTTTGTAATGATCTGAATTCACCCTGGGGCTTGTTGTCAAACTTTGATTCGTAGCTGGATTCAGGTGTCTGAACCGGAGTCGTAGGGGATCCAGACTCTACTGCGGAATAGTCATCTCTAAAAAGATCGTTTGGTGTTGCGTGTAATATTCTATTTTAGTTTTTCTGTTATTCGGCGGAATATGAAGCAATGTTCAATGGATATTCATTGTTTTGGGCCTAAACCTACTGCGTCGATGTTGGTGATCGATGGTCCATCCGGACGGAGGCTGGTTGCTGCTGCTTCATCGGAGTTGACACATTTTGCTCATTTTTTTTTTTAATTCAAATTCTTTTTTTCGCTGTACGTTTAGGAGTGATTCAATCAAATTCTCGTTTTTACAGTGTATGCACAAGGCGAAAAAACTCTAAATTAAACGCTTGATCACAAACACCGGCCATCTCCGACTCATGCTTACTATACAAGCCCAATCAGATCAACACTGCACTGGGAAGATGTTGTTTGAAATTCCAATTGGATTATTTCCAAAAAGAATTCCACCATCGGAAGGAGCGCTACATTTACTGTTGGGTTTTTTTCCTAATATAAAAGCTTGTAAGCTGGGAAACATTTCACTGAAATTTAGCACAAAATGAATTTTTGATTGGGCACATTTAGTTTTACGTTGGTCACTTGGGGCAGAATATGTGGCGAATACCAACGCAAATTAACGTTCGAAATATTGTCTTGTTAAATATGCCCGGACGAATTATTGATTAACAAAATAAGATACAATAATAATACCCAATAACCGCAAGAGTCCTCGTGATCACACATGAGCTTTCTGGACGCCGAAATTACCATCAAACTAACTCCATTACTTTTGTGTCAAACTTTTTTTATTCAAATAATGAAATACATAGGAGCTAATCATCATCATCATCATCATCATCATCATATACCGTTGGCAATGAGCTGTAATTTATAAGCAGCATTTCACAGAAGAACAGTTCAGGCGGATATTTTAGATTTTGTAAAGCCAATAACTTAGCTTGTGATACAATACGACCCCAGAATTTCTGGCACGTACCTTTAAGGAACTTCGAAGAGTCTGCACATTGAAGAAAAAATGTATTTCAATGTTTTTTTAAAGGAAATAAACTTGATTTTGTTTACTTTCAGAAAGTCCATTAGAAACATTGAAGTGCATTATTCTTTTAAGGTTATAATAATAACATAATGTAAAATATTTAAAAAATAAATAATGGCTTATTTCACTTCAAGCCGAATTTAGCAAATGAATGCCCGAAACCGATGGGTGATTACCGCGCGGCACACCGGACAGTTGTCGACGCCCGTAGAACACTGTACACAAGACACTAGAATAAAAAAAAACAGGAACAGCACATAATTATTAAATGGCAAAAAGGAATAAAATAAGAACCCCCCCATTACTTACATAGATGAGCACAGGGCATGAACACAACCTCCGCTTCCTGCGTCAAACATATTTTGCATTCGCGCTCTTGTTTCATGCGTTTGTTTTCCTCTCTCAACCGTTGTGCCAGCTCGCTGGACGTTTCATCGATCGGACCGGAAACCGTTGCACTGGGCGTGGTTGCCGTATTGGCACCGTTCTTAAATCCAGCGATCCCGTTCCGGAGCACCTCGTCGACGGTGTCGGCGCCAAACACGAGCCTCAAGAAACTGCACTCCGCAAAGCATCGGGCATGCTCCTGCCAGGGATCATCGGTCACAAGCCAATCCCGGAGGCCAGCGTCACATTGGAAGCAGCGCACCTCATCGTCCGTGCCGGTGTAGTAGAATCCGGCCACCGCCAGCCGGGTCGGATTTTGTATGTGACCAAAGCGCCAGCTCTGGAACGATCGGATCCGTGCATCGAGTACGGCAAGTTCTGGCATGTACGGCATCTCTGCCGGTTGCACTTCCGATCCGGATGCGGACGACATGATCGCGGAAGCACGGGCACGACTCTAATTGGTAAGAAAACTGCGCACTCGCGAGTTAATTGCGCACAGTAGCAACAAAAGCAGCAGCCGTTAGTGGCATACGTTTAACGACACTTACGTTGGTGCAATGGTGGAATGATGCAACTGCAGTTTAAGGGGATTTACAATGTCCAGGGATACTCCAGGGAGATGTTTTGTTTGTTGATTATGCTATGATTCACTGTCTCGTTCTTGTTTTCGTGTGAAACAGCTGTTGGTGATCGTTCCCAGTGAGCAATATGTTAACAAGCCAAACTGATTAACTGACGTCAATTAGACCGCGCAATAAACAACGGCAAATAAAAATATGATGTTTGAAAATAAGAAATTTGTGTATGCAAAAGTGAATTCATTGTCATTGCCATTGTTTTTAAATAGCTCCCAGGTTGGGTTTCCGATTGCATGCCTACTAGAGAATTCGCACTGGATAGTTTAATTGTGCCTCGATTGACAACTTGCCGGAACCTCTGGTCTGGTCTGCCAACTCCAACATGAAGTCAGCAGTGCTCGTGAATCTGACCTCACGACCATTTAAAATTAGTTTTTTTGTCTGAATGTTAGAAGGATATTTAAGCTGTGACCGAAAACGTCTCAATTTTGGAGGTATTTTATGATCTACTCCGCGTAGATCAAAGTTTCACACCCAGTCAACCTACTTATTTTTTTAAAATTTAAAAATATAACAAATAACTAGAAATAAGTTCAAATTAGCTTTTTGTCTTTGGCATTAATTTGACTCGTAATTATTTGATCGGATGAAACAAAAAGTTATTATTAATAAAAATATATCGCAAATCACGACAACAAGTAGCTCTGTTTGCAAAATTGAGCTACTTTTTGTCGCGTGCGTTCCCAAATAACCAGCTCGAACTCTATAGATGATTTGAGGCTGTTTAACAAAAAATCGTTCCGATGTCGTACTTTGTGGCTGATTAAGAGATAAGAAGTACTTTGCGGAACTATTGCGCTTTTTAACTAGCACTTGGTATTCTTTGGAACCTTGCGGCTGATTAGCCTGATGTGTATGGTTCATGATGAAACTTGAAGGCTTGTTAAGAAAGCGCACTGAACTTCGTGATGCACACAAACAAAACAAATCCTGTTGTTAATTTCATCGTTGACGCTTGCTTGAAAATAAAACACAAAGAAAAATAATCCCCGGCACCCTGGCATAAGGAAGCTGCTTAGGCGCTATTTGAAAGGAACACCTGGGACTTTGATGCTGTTTATCTACTGCAAAAGGCGAATTCAAGCAGTGATCTTTGGCATGCCAAAATTGGCTGCTTAAGCAATTTTGGCTATTTGGGTTGTCACTATATGTGAAAGAAATTTTCTCAAAATTATAAAAATAATGGAAAATCAGGGGATATTTGTATTTTTGGTTTTTAATAACACCGTTCTTCGGCTGGTATTATTGAATCCGTTCGTAGCGGGAACGTACGGCGCTCACATGAAATTCTAAGGATGGCAACACATTTCTTGAGCCCGCTCCTACAACGCCGCGGTGAATAACTGTAACAACCATCTAGTACGTTTGGAAAATGAGTGTCGGGACGTACAGTAGAACGTCGATTATCCGGGGGCGGATTAACCGGCGGGTGGCTTAACCGTGCGCATAAATGTGACAGCTGTTCAAACGTACAGCGAACATCTGCTGCGATAGTCAAGTGTGCAACCAGTTTTTTGTGCAGCTCTGTAGTGTCTAGTGGTGTTTTCGAAATTTATTTTTGTTCATGAAAAGTGGTTAAACCTATAGTTATTGATTAAAATAATATTCTACTAACAATTTATTGATTGATTCAAGGTGAATTAATCATAAAACTAGTGGATTTTTAATTTTTTTATGAATTTGACATTTCTGTGTATTATCCGTGCAAATCGATTAACCGGCAACCGCCCGGTCCCGAGCTGCCCGTATAATCGACGTTCCACTGTATTTGTTATTTGGGTTGCTTTTCAACGCCGTAGTTTCCTACCCCTCGTATAATGTCAAACCGTCAATTGACATGTGTAAACAAAACACGTGCGTTTTGTTTACTGCACCGATTGGCCACCTTTTTCCATAACTCATTTCGTTTTATTTTGCGGCATCGTGGTGCTTTAATAATAGGTAAAGTATTAAAAAATCTAACAGCATGAGCAAACTATTCGAAGAATGTGAGTGGGAAGATGATTTACCAACTATCGGAACTAACTTCCGTTTCACGAAAAATAAGGTAAGAGCATTCCCTTCGGGACTGTAAAACACAATCCATTCTATTTAATCGATCTGTGATACTTACAGCAACCAAAAGAACAGAAAAAGATCAAAGGTAAATCAGAATCCAGCAATGAAGAGAATGCAAATGAGCCACAAACTAACGGCCAGCACAGTGCCGGCTGGTCTGTTCTACTCAAAAATCCCAAAAGCAAGAACGCTGAACGAAGGAAAGCGGCAACAGAGGTCGATGAGCCTTCGAAGAGTGAGAAACGCAAAGGGAAGAAGAGAAAAGCCGATGATGTGAATGGAAAAAGTGACGAAACGGTTGACGATGCAGGGTCTCAAAAGCATCAGAAAAAGGTGAAACCGAATGAAACCGTGACTGTTAATGGAACTAAAAAACAGAGCGAAAAATCCTCTCCCTCCGAACGCTCGAATTCAAATGGCACCGAGAAAAAAGAGAAGACCCCAAATGCAAAATCCAAACCAGCCAGCTTGAGAGAAAAACTAGTGGAAAGTCTGAAAGGCTCGCGGTTCCGTTTCATCAACGAGCAGCTGTACAAAATCCCTGGCCAGGAGGCGAAAAAAATGTTTCAGGAAGATCCGGCCTCGTTCGAAGCGTATCACGATGGCTACCGGCAACAGGTCGAGCAATGGCCAATGAACCCTCTAGATCGAATGATTAAAAGTATTCTGAAGATGTGAGTTATAGTCTCAAGCGAACCGTAGGAAGCAGAATTAATTTGTTGTTATTTTGCTGCATTTTAGGCCCAAAGATACGATCGTAGCCGATTTCGGTTGCGGAGAGGCAAAGCTGGCCGCATCCGTACCGAACAAGGTGTACTCGCTCGATCTGGTGGCGAATCACAACGGCGTAATTGCCTGCGACATGGCCAACACACCGCTCGAGAGCAACTTTGTGAATGTGGTCGTGTTTTGCCTATCGCTGATGGGTACCAATTTGGCTGACTTTTTACTAGAAGCAAACCGTGTCCTTAAAGTTGGGTAAGTAGAGTTTTGCATTCAATGTTTCCATACAGACAGTCAGCAGTACTATATTTTGTTTCCATCTTTTACATTTCTGCAGGGGCATTATGAAGATTGCGGAAGTTGCGTCGCGCTTCGAGAACGTGAACGAATTTGTCAACAATGTGAAAAAGTGTGGCTTCCAGTTGCAAACAAAGGACCTAAAGCACAAGCTGTTCTCCTTCTTTATCTTTAAGAAGGATCGCACCGTCATAAAAGGCTCGACCAAAATCAAACAGTTTAGCTTAAAGCCATGTTTGTACAAGAAACGTTAAGGGAAGAAATGTCTCAATATTTAATACTAATACGTTGCTTTGCGATCGTATTACGCTGAAATAAAATAAATTCTTGACTGAAATGTAACGAAACCTGAACGCTAAGACATTTATTTGGATGTAGCTGAAACTATTGTTGATGTATTAACGGCATTTTCAAAATCGATTGTTGCTGGCAACACTTCCCTCGAATACAATAAAGACACTGTTCTGTCTGGCAGCACTGCCCCATCGCGTTTGACGTTTGCTGTCACTGTTTACGGCAGTGAAAACGAAACGATAGAAAAAAAACGCTTGGCGTTGCGGTGTTTTGCTATCGCGGGTTTGTACAGCAAATATACGGATACGGTGAAAGATTGCAAAATATGGCAGAAGTACAAAGCAATGGTGCCGAAAAGGAGGTCGACGTGGAAAAGCCGGCACCAACCCTTTCCGGTCCGATTGTGGGCATCATCTATCCACCGCCGGAGGTGCGAAGTAAGTAGACCGATGGTGCCGCCGCCGCCGCCACCACCGGATGCCAACATGCGCTCAATTTTCTGTTCCCTTACTGTGTTTGTTTTGTTTTACTAGATATCGTTGACAAAACGGCCAGCTTCGTTGCCCGCAATGGTCCGGAGTTTGAGAGCCGCATCCGGCAGAACGAGCTCGGCAATCCGAAGTTCAATTTCCTCAGCCCGGGCGATCCATACCATGCGTACTACCAGCACAAGGTGCAGGAGATCCGGGAAGGCCGCACGGATAGCTCCTCCGGGGCGGCGGGCGGGCAGGCCGGTTCCGCTGGAGGACTGCCGAAGGCGCAGGTACCGAATGCGACGCAACAGAAGCAGCAGGAGCTGCTGAAAGCCGTCACCGAGCAGCAGTTCGTGCCGAAGGATCCACCGCCCGAATTTGAGTTCATTGCCGATCCGCCCTCGATTTCGGCCCTGGATCTGGATATTGTGAAGCTGACGGCACAGTTCGTCGCCCGCAACGGGCGCCTCTTCCTGACCAACCTGATGAACCGGGAGCAGCGCAACTGCCAGTTTGACTTTCTGCGCCCGCAGCACTCCCTCTTCCAGTACTTCACCAAGCTGCTGGAGCAGTACACAAAGATTCTAGTGCCGCCGAAGGACCTTATGAACAAGCTGAAGGTGGAGAGTGCACCCGGCCGGAGCAGCATGAACGTGGTGCTGGAGCAGGTGAAGTATCGCGCCAACTGGATGAAGCACCAGGAGATGCAGAGCCGCCGGGAGGAGGAAAAGGTGGAGCGGGAGCGCATTGCGTATGCCCAGATCGATTGGCACGACTTTGTGGTGGTGGAGGTGGTCGACTACCAGCCGTACGAGTCGGGCAACTTCCCGCCGCCGACCACGCCGGACGAGGTCGGGGCCCGGGTGCTGATGGAGGAGCGCATGAACGAGGAGGATCACGATATCGAGATGCAGATCGAGTCGGACAACGACGACAGTGACGAGGAGCCGCGCCGCGGACCGGCCGAGGGCAACGGACAGGTGAAGCTGTCCCAGATGGAGAATCTGGTCGGCAAGCAGCAGCAGCAGAAGGACAACACCCAGGTGCAGGACATGGACGAATCGTCCACGTCCGGCGACGAGGATGGCGAACGGGTGAAATCGCTGCCCGCCCCGGTTGCCCCGCCGACCCACGACAAGGTCATTGTGAAGAAGTACGACCCGAAGCAGTCGCAGAAGGTGGCGAAACCGGTGCCGACCGGTGCGGCGGACGACTATCTCATTTCGCCCATCACGGGCGAGAAGATCCCGGCGGCCAAGGTGGCGGAGCATATGCGCATCGGGCTGCTGGATCCGCGCTGGGTCGAGCAGCGCGACAAGCACATCGAGAAGGTGGCCCAGGAGAACGTGTACGCACCGGGGGCGGCCATCGAGGCGAGCCTGAAGCAGCTGGCGGAGCGGCGTACCGATATCTTCGGTGTCGGTGACGAGGAGGCCGCCATCGGTAAGAAGCTGGGCGAGGAGGAACCCCGCAAGGACGATCGCGTCACGTGGGATGGGCACACGTCGAGCGTGGAGGCGGCCACACGTGCCGCTCGGGCGAACATTACACTCGAGGCGCAGATCCACCAGATACACAAGGTGAAGGGCTTGATACCGGACGAGGAGAAGGAAAAGATTGGCCCCAAGCCGATCCCGGGCTCGATGTCGGCCCCGTCAAAGCAGCAGCAGCAGCAGCAGCACCAGCAACAGCAGCACCATCATCAGCAGCAGCATCATCAGCAGCAACAGCACCATCAACAGCAGCAACACCATCAGCATCAGCAACACCACCACCATCATCATCAGCAGCAGCAACAGCAACAGCATCATCAGCATCAGCAGCAGCAGCAACAAAATGCCCAGCTGGCCGCCCAGATGCAGTCCCAGAAGGGCATGTCCCAAATGCCACCCCATCCCATTCCACCGCCCGTACCGCCGATGATGATGATGGCGATGGGGCCGCCACCGTTTGCCGTCGGAGCGTATGTTCCGCCGATGGCGCCACACGCCGCCGCACCACAAATGCCGCCGGGCGCCGGTGTTCCTCCGGTTGTGCCCGATCCGCAGCAGCAGCAGCAGCAACAACAGCAACAGCAGCAGCAGCTCATCCCCGGACACGACGGTGGGCAGGCGATGGATGAGCCGCCGAACAAAAAGTCCCGCACCGAGGACAATCTGATCGAGGAGAGCGTGTTCCTGCAGCGGCACGGTGCCGCCGGCCCGATCACCGTACAGGTGCAGTGCCCGAACATGACCGAGAAGAACGACTGGAAGCTGAACGGGCAGATACTGTCGCTCACGGTCAATCTGACCGACACGGTCAGCTCGGTCAAGGCGAAGGTGCAGACGGAAACGGGCATGCCACCGGCCAAGCAGAAAATTTTCTACGATGTAAGTGTTTCATTTGTGTGGGATGACATTGAAGGAGGTGAAGTAACGATCCGTTTTTGTTTGTCCCTTTGTTTTGCAGGGCATGTTCTTCAAGGATAACAACACGATCGCCCACTACAATCTGCTGAACGGTGTAACGGTCGCGCTGCAGCTGAAGGAACGTGGTGGACGCAAGAAATAAACGCACCGACGAAATCGCCTTGGAGAAGGAAATCAGACGTAAAAACCACGCTATGCGCATTTGGAGTTTTAAAGATTCTATGAAGAAAACACTACCAGGGTAGTCAAATTATAATATAGTAGGTAACACTTTTGAGTTTGAGAGTGACACATAACCAGCCGCATGCACTTTTGATTGAAAATAGTAATGGAATTTTCTGCAGCATAAAGTAAGGTTCTTCTAATTAGCAAAGTCGTATCAGTGCGATGTGTAATATCCGCATCATAACTATTTCGGTACGATGTGTAATTAAGCTATAGATGTGTTCTTGTATAAAATAAACACAATTGATTGTAATTCTAGCATTCGGAGTTTGCAGCTGTTTTCTTGCAAGTCTCAGTTTAGCCATTTTTCATTTTTTACAGCGTAAAATCCGTGACCATGCTTTATATCTCAAGGCTAGCAAAGGATTGTCTCGCAAGAACCATTTTGCGCTTGAGTTGAGGTAGCTTGAAGACGGTTTGAATTCGTCTTAGTCAAATAGCTGATACTTGAAGGAATCGGCGGATCTTACATTTGAGTGCTTCCTGTGCTCTTTGGCTCCGATCTGACTCCGGCTATTGTTAGATCGATTTTGGCAAAATCCTACCCTCTAGTTTCGCCCGGAGTCGTTCGGAGTTGGAGTCGTCTGGAGTCTTTTGAAGTCGTCCGGAATCGTCTGCAGTCGTCCGGAGTCGTTCGGAGCCCAAGTCGGTAAGAGTCGTACGGTAGTGGTTGAGATCCGAGTCGTCCGGAGTCGTCCTTTGAATCAAAGGCCTGTATACGAAATATCACTTTGTGCGAGCACTTCGTATACAGGCCTTTGATTCAAAGGCCGACACTGGACGTCTCGGACCCAAACAATACTGGACGAGTCCAGACAACTCCGAACGATTCCAACTCCGAATGACTCGGGATGACCCCGGACAACTCAAACAAAAATTATTGGAGTCCTATTGGAGTTTAATCCGGATTTTTGGCAGCTTTACCTAACACTAATTCCAGGCACTGCTGCAGAATGAGAAATTAGTGTGAGTCTTGAACGTGAGGAGTCTTGAATTTCAGTCTTAACTCGATGGTTCTAGCTGCATCATATGAAGACCGCACGCATATCAGTTTAGTGTTTAGATTATTTTATCAGTTTCATTTAACATCTCAAATGCATTTCGTTTTCGTTTCGCTTCCGAACGAACTCCACTGCCATCACCAATAGAGATGAGCGTAAATGTAACAGGCACGTCAAACTACTCAAAGTAAGTGGAAAAAATAAAAATTATAATTTTTGTATGAATTGGGTATTTTTTAGTAAAATAACAATCATTTGCCTTTTTTATTACAAGAAATTACTCTCGTTAATAACAACAAAAATGAGAAGAAATATAATACCACTTCCACGGTTTGCGAGTTTGCCATCTCTGGCCACAACATTTGCTTCTGCCACATTGTATGTGTCTCGTCAGTGCCTCGGTTCAAGAGCAGAGTTACGTCGCCGTCGGCAGCCACCACACACTATCGGACGACACGCGAATTAACCTAATCAAACCTCGTCAGTGTCTTCCCTTTTCCGATTCTTTCTGGAGTAATTGTACACATAGTTTTGCCATCACCGCGTGCAACTTCAACATGGTTCTCAAGCTTGCTCAGGTAGGTGACGCTGTTGATACCGGTTTCCAATAGGATTCCATCTTGGGGAATAATCCTGCTTCTTCTACTGTGTCGTTGCTAAGCGCCCAGCGCACACTGTGTTTGAGTTGGAATATTTATGTAATCGTCCGACGTGCTCCCGTGCCCGTGTTGTTGTTATCGTTTTCGTTGTTTTGCCCACAGTTTGCCGGCCGTGCGATCGGTACCCGCGCGCACTACTCCACCTCGGGCAAGCGGCACGACGTGGTGATTGTGGCCGCCACCCGTACCCCAATTGGAAGCTTCCAGAGCAGCCTGTCGTCGCTTTCCGCCACCCAGCTCGGTGCGGTCGCGGTCGAGTCGGCAGTGAAACAGGCGGGCATCGGCAAGGAGGACGTGCAGGAAGTGTACATCGGCAACGTGTGTGCGGCGGGGCTGGGGCAGGCACCGGCCCGCCAGGCCGTCATCTTTGCCGGGCTGCCCAAGTCCACCATCTGCACCACGGTCAACAAGGTGTGCTCTTCCGGCATGAAGAGCGTGATGCTCGGCGCGCAAACGCTGATGCTCGGCCAGCAGGACGTGATCGTGGCCGGCGGCATGGAGTCGATGTCGAACGTGCCGTACTACCTGAAGCGGGGCAGCACACCGTACGGGGGCGTGAGCCTGATCGACGGCATCGTGTTCGACGGGCTGACGGACGTGTACAACAAGTTCCACATGGGCAACTGTGCGGAAAACACGGCCAAGCAGATGGGCATCACGCGCAAGGACCAGGACGAGTTCGCCGTCCGCAGCTACCAGCGCAGTGCGGCGGCCTGGGCGGCCAAAGCGTTCGAGGCGGAAATTACGCCCGTGCGCATCGCGGGCAAGCGCGGCAAGCCGGACGTGGTCGTGAGCGAGGACGAGGAGTACCGACGGGTCAACTTTGACAAGTTCGGGCAGCTGGCGACCGTGTTCCAGCGGGAAAACGGCACCGTCACGGCGGGCAATGCATCCACGCTGAATGACGGCGCGTCGGCGGTGGTGCTGATGACGGCTGAGGCGGCCGAACGGTTCAAGTGCAAACCGCTCGCCCGGATCGTGGGCTTTGCCGATGCCGAGACAGACCCGATCGACTTCCCGATCGCACCGGCGCTGGCCGTACCGAAGCTGCTGCAGCAGACGGGCGTCCGGAAGGAGGACGTGGCGATGTGGGAAATCAACGAAGCGTTCTCGCTGGTGGTCGTCGCGAACCAGCGCAAGCTGGACGTCGATCCGGAGAAGGTGAACGTGCACGGTGGGGCCGTCTCGCTCGGGCACCCGATCGGCATGTCCGGCGCGCGGTTGGTGACCCATCTGACGCACGCCCTCAAGCCGGGCCAGGTTGGCTGCGCCTCGATCTGCAACGGTGGCGGTGGCGCCTCGTCGATCCTGATCGAAAAACTGTAAGCAACAAACGGGGGTGGGATGACCCACTTTACCCGCTTTACAAATTACCTCGGAACGTGTGTGTGAGTGTGTTGGTGTGTGGAAGAGAAGTGCCCTCATTTCCCATGATCGGTAAGGGGAAAAGGGCGAGAAATTAAAGTGCATTTATTAGAATAGAACGGTCCCCGTAACACCGGTCCAGAGGCCGAAGATGTGCGCAGGCAATATATTTTTCTATGCTACAAGCTGGTTTTAAAATTCAATAAAATTGAAATGCATTTTTCTGTTTTTTGTCTTTCTCTTTCCATTTTTCACCCCATTTCGCATGTCTTCCTTGATAGTGCTAACCCGATTGCCCCGTGGGAGGAAAGCAGGAGGACGACCGGAAAGCCACTGCTTACGTTGTACACCCACGACCATTGCACGCTGTGTGACGAGCTGGTGGAGCAGCTCGAGGCACAGTTTGCCGGTCGCTACGCTTTGGAGAAGGTCGACATCACCCGGAAGGAAAACGTCCGCTTTCTGCGCCTGTACCGGTACGACATTCCCGTGCTCTTCCTGAACGGTCAGTTCTTGTGCATGCATCGATTGAACGCGGATTTGCTGCAGAAGCGTTTGGTGGAATTGGAAACATCAACAAGCTGAAAGGAGGAATAAAGATATGGGATAAGTTAAAATATAGGAAGCTTGTACTGTAGTGTTTAGTGAAGCGTGGATCTCAAGGGTTAAAGTATACCGATTTTCGGTTTTTGATTTATTTTTAACGGTTTTTGCGTTTCAAAATGTATCGTTGTTCGTTCAATATCCTTAGTAATTTTGAATTATGAAATAAAAGGATAGAAAATCAAAGCGAATGATCAGAAAAAGAATAACATGCCCAATTTCAACCCGATCGAACATTTTCCACAACATGAAACTAAGAAAAGGCATATCGCCAACCATCAGCAAACGCCTCAACGCGCCAGCGTAAACACGCCGCACCAAATTTGTTTTGCTTTTTGTAACGTCAAAGCTCGAAACAAAAAAAAAACGGAAAATCCCCCATCGCAGTCCGTCGCCGTTTGTTCATGCGCGCTCAAACAAGATCGTTCGCCCGTCGGTACCGAACGTGCGAGTGTGTGTCGCTCCAGTAACAAAATTTCACTGTGTACAGCTCGCGGCCCATTGTTTTGTTTGTTGTTTGTGTTTTCTCGGTGCGTGTTTGTGTGTGTGCATGTTCTTTATGTTTCCCTTTCCGTCCTTCCGTGGATAGGACGGACGAGGTGTGGCGCCGCATCCCGTGGCTGGTTTGATAAAGTGTGGGAAAAATAACGAGCCTTTTCCCCTAGATCGGTCGCCGTGAAATATTGATCCGGGCGCGTGTGTGTGTGTGTGTTTTTGCAAAAATCTCATCACCTTCCCGTCTGAAAGGGAGCGCTGCTAACCAGGAGGATCCATGAGGCGTCACCACTGAGAAAACCAGCCCACAATGATTAGTGCAATAGTTTCGCGTTTAGTGATGTGAGTGTGTATAGGAATGCGCAAAATGTCTTCTATATTTCGTAAAAAAAGTGGCAGATTGGGGAGGATTTCGAAGGTGTTTCAGACGCTTCCAAGTCCTCCACCACCGGTCCAAAGATGGTTCTTCAGTACGACGAGCGAGCAAAGCACCAGCGAGCAAAGGAGGAATGAAAAAAACAACAACAACACATTCGTCCTTACATAAAAAAGGAACGCCTTATATGGGATCTGTGGGGACCAGACCCCCCAGGGTCGCCAGTTAAAGGTGGCAGCAACAGCAGCAGTATGGCACCGATGGAGAGCAAACAGCGTAGGTCAGCGTGCAAATTACCCGTTCCAAAAAAGTCAACATTTCAATTCCACCAAACGCAAGAGAAGCTGATGACAGCGGGCTGAAAAATCGATCCCGTGTCGCCCTTGATTATCCATCATCCTTCGCCACCGAACGCAAGGATTGCCCATAGGAGGATGTAAAGGCACGTCAAAGAGAGCGAGCGAGCGAGAGCGTGCCTGAAAATAGAGCGAGTTAGCATGAGACAAAACGCATCCTTGCTCCGTTGCAGCTGCTCCTGTGTGAGTCAGCTGTTCAAAAAAAAAAAAAAACACCAAAGGGATGTTGAAATCACAATCGGCTGCGAATGTATAATTTGTACAAAAAAGGCAACCGTTTTTCACAAACTATTTATAAATCGTTCCGACAATGGAAAGCCCGCTTTGTCCACACCGCTGGAAGCGCGGGACCGTCACGCACTGTTGTCCGTCGCGAGGGGAAAATTAACAGTACGTTCAAAAGAATCGTAAATGTGCATACGAAACGCGCACCCTTTTATATTACATGCGTGTGTGGTGCCCTCATCGTGATGTAATTCGGCGTTACATTTCGGTGGCCCGGGCGGTGGGCGTTTACTGACTGGAACGGCATCGCAAAAGCGACAACCTTTCCCGCAACCCAGGTTGGGCTTTTTTTCATTTTCTGTAAACTCTCTGACTTTTTTTTACGTCACTGTTGGTCATATATGCAGCAAAAGGGAAACAGGCGGCGAATCGCGGGCGGCGCGGCCATTCTGAGCACTGAGCATTGTTATGATCGGTTGTCAGGTGCAACGTTTGTGTCCGTTGAGAGGGGAGGTGTGTGTGTGTTGTTTTTCCAACGTTTCGTCACCATCGCTCCGTGGCACGTTGGGCACGAAAGCACGGGAAAACACGCAGTAGCGAATGCGATGATAAAAGAACGCATTAATGTATCTTTCTTTTTATACTTTTAGGGAAATTTATTTTGAATTCTATTTATTAAAATGTTAGTATTTACGGGACTTCATTTGCCTTTCGTCCGCACTTCTCTGCACCAAATACTCCATACTTCGTTGAAGACTTCCGACGTAAAGCATCATATTGTCACAAGCCGATGCGATCGATCACGTGCATTTTGAGATATGATCGGATTCTGTTTTTTTCCTCTACCAGCTGACAAAGAGAAGATGATAAGCACTGACTGAAATGCGCAATAGTGTGGACACTTTGTTTGCGATCACTCTCGCTGGACTGGCTGGCGAGCTGGTACGATATGCGGTCAGAGCTGTATTTTCAATTAGAAACATTGCACCCAATCGGGTGTGATTGCCTTTTGGCCACCTCCGGCCGTAAGCTGCAATGGCTGTATAATTGCCGCTGAGCTGGGTGGCGGTTGGTTGAGAGGCAGAGATGATAATCGAGGCCAGACTGGTTGTCGCCGCCATGTGGCGTCCATTTGGTGGAATAATTTGAAATGGAATCGAAAACCATCGGTGCATTTGGTTAACAGACAAAGGAATCGTTATACAAATATTCAACATTGAACGTAGTTTTTTAACAATGAATTTACCTTATTTAAGTGTATTTGTCAAGTAGTTAGCTCATGGCAGTAGAATCACTACCTGACCTAATACTTATACCACATTTTTATGGTTATACTTACACCTGTCGGAAATACACTTCTGATATCTTCTTGATGCTTCTCATCGCCAGGCTCTGGCGTGTTTGTGAGCCCTACTCTCTTGCACAAAATAGTGCAATCGAAGCGAAAACATCAGCGCGAAACACGCATTTACAGCTCGCAGCACAGCACCTGGCGAACCGATACCATACCATACCGCGTAAGCGATTCCTTCCCCTCCAAGGCTTCGGTGCCCATGTACGGTCAAAACGAGTTCATTATTGATTTTCGCTGCCCCGTCGGCCGTGTCTTCCTTTGTTTCGGAGGCCACTAGTTATGCTCGGGAGTGGGGTGGTGCACGCATCGGAGAAGGGCCGCGGGATGTGTTTGACCGTCGCGAAGCTGTTGAATCACCTTCAACTGGTTCTGCCGTTTGGAATTCTCTGTTCCGACACACAAACACACATCATATGTTCTTTCCGTGTGTTTGTTTGTGTGCGCTGCTAGCATATCGACGGCAAACCATCAGCTGATTACAACTTCCCGCACTCACAAACACGAACCAAATCGTACATCGTACTCCAAACCGGAGATGATGGTCCTAACCTTAAGGTTGCAAGCAATCCGTCCAAGAGAGGAAGGCAAAGTTAATCGTTCGTTACGGCACCTTGAGCAGCGCAGCAGCAAGTCAAGTTCGTCAGGCCAAATGTTTCGCCCATATAACCTCTTTCCGGGTAATGTACCTTGTCTTGCCAGAGTGCCGCGTAGGATGACAAGGTTTTGCAAGATGAAGAGGATGCGACGGTCCCAACACCTCGACTGGATCGGGAGCGTTATTTTTGCAAAGGCTGTGGTTCACGGTTGATAAACCAGGGCGACTGAAAGAAGAGTAGAGGTGTGTCCGTCTCGTCTTTGTACGTGAATCGGTCCTAGGTGAATGTGGCAGTTCAATTTGTCGCTAATTGAAATGACGCTTGTGCACGGGCGTGTACCGAGTTTGAAGACGACGGCAACGACCAGCAGGAACGCCAACGTTTCTGAGCTCTGAAATGAAGTGAATGAATGCCACTTGCCACTGGGACATGGATGATGATTTCATATACCCCTTGCTCTGGATAAACGGTAGCAGTTGGTCCACAGACACAGTCAGATTGAATGAAAACGAATGGCTTATTAAGACCCATATTGCGGCTGAACTTAATTGATATTTTTAGGTGAAGTAAAACATTTTTATAGTAACGAATCATTTCATGTTTTTCAAGGCATTTACATTAAATCTTTTATGGGTATAAATCATTTGCCTAAACCCGATTAGCAGAGGAGTGTGGGGACTGTGGAACCCTTATTGTTCGATACAAATGATGGTCTATTAATTTTAGTTTCACCTCTGCCATCTATGGTGACATGATGTCATTTCGCCTTTTTCCTTTGCAAACGTCCTTAAGTCGCTTGCCCAGCTTTAGCGCAAACGGCCTCCCTCTCATCCAGCGAGCAACGTGCGTGGAACAGGTTTTACAGTTTCATTTTTTCGAAAGTGAAACAAAAATCCCAAAATCACGGTTCCCTTTCAACATGTCTTCCCAAAATGATCTCAGAAGAGACACAACTACTACGCACGACACAAAAGCCTTTTTTCCCACGTGTTTACTTTTACCCCAAAACTGAAACTGATCGTGTGACACGTTACCTCCCGGGCGGCGGGCACACCTTTTATGGGCCCCTTGCCCTTGCAATTGGGTCTCCCTTTACGGACTACATCCCTGTCTGGTGAAGCGTAACAACAGCACCCAAACATTCACACACACACTTCCGCAAAGCATAATTTCCTGCTCCGATCGTGCGTGAACGTTGCGCTGGGGATCGTTTTGGTATAAACCCTTTTTGGTTTCAAGTTCACGATCATGCTCCACGTGTTTCTTTTTGCTGCGTTGGCGAACACAACTCGTCTTGGAGTTGTTGACACGTGAGCCCACCCGGTGGTGCGCCTTCTCGTGATGTGTGAAGCTGATCCGCCTGAGCCTAAAACTTGTTCAGCCTACGTTCTAAGCCCTGCGGGCTGACGGGGTTTACCGGTGAGGATTTATTGGCAGTAAATCTGGTGCTTCCAGTTGTCGATGGGATGTATAATGAAGATTTTAAAATTTTAGGATTAATCATACAATAATTGTTCTTTTGGAGGAAAGCAATACTCTAGAAACGAATAATGCTAAACAGAAGAATTACAGAATTTCAAATTTATAAAAAAAAGCTTATCTTTTTGGGAAATGTTGTTAAAAAATCTTATTAAAATTGAATTACTCTACGTAATTAATATGAATTGGATAATTCAATTTGGCAAAGATTAAATTACTTGATTGTTTTAGTTGATCGCTCAATCAAATGTTACCCGCCCTGGGAAAGCTAACCTTATAGCAAGCAGATTTGTCAGATTTTTGTGGTGATGGTGGTGATGTCGTGCCTTAGTGCCATTTGTTTGGTTCACTCTATGTAAATCACCTCCCATTAACGACTAATCCTGGTGAAACCCATTTTCACAAGTCGTACGATAAAGCTAATAGTTTTCGGGTGTTTTTTTTTTTGGTATAACATTGAGGGTTGGTCCAATCGAGTTATGGTATATTCTTGGGAGAATTGACTTCTGCGTTCACGTGTAAACAAAATCGCCAAAATCAACGCCGCTTTTGAGAC
The DNA here is from genome assembly GCF_016920715.1 of Anopheles arabiensis. NCBI lineage: Eukaryota > Metazoa > Arthropoda > Insecta > Diptera > Culicidae > Anopheles > Anopheles arabiensis. The sequence goes on from NC_053518.1 coordinate 75,150,111, forward strand.
AGGAATTTCGAGCGGGTTTAATTTATTTTACCAATTGAAGCATATTTAAAGTCATTGCAGCTAAATATTTTATTTAAGTCATACATTTTAGTTTTTTTGGAAGTGAAAATGTTGCCTCTTTGTCGTGCATTTTTGTTTCTATTAATAGTATCATTAATATTAATTAAAAAAGCTCATTGGAGTGGCATATTTATTATAAGTTAGTTAAATATTTAGTTAACTTCAAACTATTTCTGCACCCGTTGTTGATTTGCTGACAAAACTGGATACACTTCGTCGTCATACATTGGTGTCTTAGCGGCCAAAAAATAGCGGAAATGACCGTAATAACCAATAAGAAGTAGCGTTTACTGCATTGAATGAACAAAACGCGACTCTTTTATTGGGCGTTTACGCTTGCAATTCCTCTCTAACTATACAGTATTAGAAAGCGATTTTTTAAATTATCCTTTCCAGCCCACAAACCCACTCATATTGACAGACAAAAGATACACAAAAACTACTCAAAATAACTACCAACAAAATGCCTTCCATTATTTCCTTTCTCTCCTGTGTCGTCCCCTAGAATGTTTGGCCAAATTTCCGAGCCCGATCACCTTATGCCGGAGGGGGTGGCATATAATTTTCCGCCGGCTAAACACGTCAATGTGTGTAACTCCCGCCCTATTCCTTACCATGAACCATGACGACGCTAACACCCACCGGCGGGAGTTGGAAACCGTACGCGGCTGAAATATTAATTTATTTTCTAGCCAAACCATTCGTATACCAACCCGGTACGCGGGTTAAAGTAGTAACGAAAGAAGCCAGCCGGCATCCATCCGGCACGCAGTCATGTGTCCGCGCGCACACGATGGGAAGGAACTATAAAATGCACGACAACAGGGGAGAAGCAGCCGATGGGTTTATTGGCCGTCACTTTGGTAGCGTTCGACGGTGACGACGATTTGTAAACAAAGTAGCGCTTGTAACCCGCTTTTGTTTATGCCGGCCGGTTTCCGGTTTGACAGTAGCAGACTGTGGGAGAGAAGATAGAACTCCGTAGAAGTTCCTAAAGGATTGGAGTTTGATCGTTCGGATCAGCTGACCGAAGGGAAAGGGAGGGAGCAAACGGTACCTTATTTACTAATAGGGGCTGTCATTATTTGTTTTATTTTTTTGCATGCTATAGGATCAAGCTGTCACGCACCATTCTATTTTCGATGCCTGCTGCCTAGTGCGTGTCATTAATTTTTTAACTCCCGAGCCACAAGTGCCGTTGCATTTCGCCTTAACCAATGACTTAACCAATGAGTGTGAGTGGGAGATGGATGTGGAATTTATTAATTCGATGCTTTGTTTAAATGAAAAAAAGAAACAAAACGTGTTTGGCCTAATTATGCAATTTAGCGTATTTGATCATATGCCTAGTGTGACCTGTTTCAAGTGTTAAACACAATGGCAGGGTTAATGGCTTGACGTTGAATCGTTTATCTTTGTTTTAAAATTATCTCAAATTATGTATGTACAAAAAAACCCATTTTATGTTTGTTTCCATTTCCTAAGCTTCATTTCCTAAGTAATCAACTCATGTCCCTAGTGCTACTGACTAATTAGGCCGGAAGAAGCTGTCGAACTCTAAACATTTTAATCGTTCGTTACATCTTCAGCGCGCGGCGGTACATATTTCAATCCTTCTCCCATTTAGCTCGCTGTGTGGTGTAAATCGAAACTGATTTATGTCTGAGCAGTGGCGGCGGCGATTATCTGCTTTAGAAAAGGGGGCTAACGCATTTAAAACGCGTCTACTGGCCGTCTGTGCCTCCCTGTTTCTGTGTGTACATACAAAAACATGCGTACAGAATCGGGGCTGTGTTGATCGTCTTTGGTTTGGTAACGAGCATTTTCGTTCCATCTTCGCTCTTCTCCACACTTTGCTCGCTTGATGGAGGGGGCCGGTCTCTGTTGGGGGAATACGCTGCCAAAATAAACATATATTCGATAAATTGCGTAAGCAATCGAGCACCATTTATTATCATTATTGCGTTTGAGAGATGTTCGGAAGATGTTCATCGAGTAATAAGAGACGAGCAAAACATTCCATTGCCGATTTTGTTGATCGGCGATAAAAGCATTTTTGCTGTTAAGAATAAAGTGCATTTTTTCGTGGTAAGAGGCGTCGTCTTTTGAAGAATGTAAAATACCCGTTCAAAGATTTCCATTTCACGACTGGAGACCGTTATGTAAATATTTTTGCATTTAATTGTAATGGTTGTCAATTAAGAAATCGTGAAGCGAATGCACATCTGATACATGGCTGTTTGATACGTTGAATCATCTAAAAGCTAAAATATTCTCTCGTACACTATGATCGTACGCGTAAGTGATCTTGGAAACGCTATCGAGCCGCTCCGGTGTAGGTGCACTTGAGATGTTTTATTTGACCGTATGTTATTCCGTGATTTCTTACACGTCTGGTTGGATATGTTTGGTGACCTCATTCTTTGGTTGGCAAGGGAATAAACTCTGCTGGTCGCCAAAGGAGACGCCTAAATGATTTCTTATTTCGTCACTAACCACGAACCGTCGAACCACAACAGTACAGCGATGGGCGTAAATGTGTGTCCGACAATGTTTTTATTTCTTTAAATCGATATTCAATTATCTGAATGTTTGGCACAGTTTGACTCGCTAACAACATCGCTTCGGTATCTAAATTAGCATTGAGAAAATCTGAACTGTGTACCGCTACAAATTGTTTGCAGCATTGCTCTAGAGCAGGGTTCGTATCACATGATAAGGGTAATCTCATATTAAAGCATTTTTTCAAGAAACGGATGTAAACTACGCTATTAAGGTAGGACGAGATCGAAATTGATTATTAATTAAAATAAGAAGAAGAGATAAATAATGTTCTGAAATGCAGGATATAACTTAAAACCATGCCTAGATTAGATTCTATTTAATCCAATTATCTTTAAGGTGCTAAAACGTAAAATTCCAGTGTTACGAAGAGCAAGAGCATCAGGTAAATATTTAATCTAGAAAGTGAAAACCCTGATGTTGCTCTGTGATTTCCCTTGATTTTTACCTTAATTACTTAACCCAGTTTGTAAACAATTCAGTAATCAATGCAATGCGGTGCATTCAGAATGCGTGTTTTTGTTGTTTTGACTAATATGATGAACATAATGTTGAATACCGCGCGTAGTGTAATTTACTATACGGAGCTAAATTAAGCGTACAAAGCTATCTTGAGCGTACGGCGTACTATGCTGAGCATTAGGTGTTACATTGCGCTTCCGTAGTTACATTGAAATTCTGGAGCTTCAATGAGCATACGGAGCGAAATTTAGAATATATAGCTCAAATGAGCGCACAAAGCAACAGTGCGGAGCTAGAAGGAGTGCATTGAGCTACATTAAGCGTAAGAAGCTACATTGAGCGTTCGCAGCTACATTGAGTGTAAGGAGCTAAATTAAGCGTTTGGAGCTATTTTGAGCGTACGGAGCTATCTTGAGCGTACGGAGCGATGTTAAGCGTTAGGAGCTACATTGAACCTTTTGGGATTGACTTGTATCTCAAATGAGAGTACAAAGCTACATTGAGCGTACGGAGCTAGACTGAGTGTATTGAGCTACATTGAGCGCGCGAGGTTTCATTGAGCGTTCGGAGTTGCATGGAGCGTGCGGAAGTACATTGAACATGTGGAACTACATTGAGCATGAGAAGCTTCATTGAACGTCCAAAGCCTTCGGCCCTCGTCAATGATTGAGTAGACGTTATTTCCTTTTTGAAAAGAGCTATTTTTTATAGTGTGAAAGGAAGGTAGAAGGACGAAGGAAGGTGAAAAAAACTGCTTTAAACGAACTATTAAGGGACTGTCATCGATCTGTTCTAGTGCTTGTTTTGATTGTTCTCATTAAAATAATAGCAGGATAAATTCCAATCAAACCTCACTTTGCTCACAACCCCTGACATACATTTATGAATTTCACTGTACTTCAGCACCGCCACCACCACCGAATGGTTTCGTTGCGATCGCATTCGACCGAAACCTGCGCAGAAGGTTCTGCGTGTCTAGATGCCTCGTTCAATTCTCTTCTCGCCGTTTTCTCTCTTGTCGCTCTCGCGCTCTCACCATTCTTGGCTCATCGCCCACATGGCCCACATACCTTGTGGGGGCCTTGTCCCGGGTTTTCCGATGTTTTCCCACTTAGTTTTTCCGACGCTGTGATACGATCCGGCAAAGAATACTCAGCCCGCCACGGACGGCTCCCGTGAGATCGCGCGTGAATTCGTGTAATCAACGGTTCGATTTTTCACTCCCTTTTCCGCAGTGCAATTTTTTTTTAGTTGTGTGATTGTTCTTTTCGGTTCAAGAGTTTCTCGTTTTTTTTCTTTGCGGTTTCACGTTTCAGTGTGTGAGCAATTAATAAGAGGAATTTATCTACTCGAATGGTGGAGCTCGCTTTTTTCATTTGTGTGCCGTTTGCATAGTGATAGATCCAGCTGCTGAATTATAGTTCATTCATTGCTGCTTTCACAGAGGAGTGGTTATACGGAGTGTAGTTTTGCTTAGAATTTTCAACTGGCTTTTTGCTGTCGAGCGCGTGCGAGTGATTTTGTTCGAGTTTAAAAATAAGTGTGTATGATCCTGCGAATTATTATGCTGGCGGCTGGCTTTTGTTGCAACACATGCCACCAGGGGCCGGGTGAAAATGGGAAGCATCGGGTTGGATGGATACTACAGTGAACATTCCCTGGTTGTCTCTCTGTTGCAAGGGAGTTCACCGCGGTCAAGACACACAACCACCAGCAGTTTCGATGTTTATTTGCGCACGCCAAACGGATGAACCCTTGCGCGAATGGTGGTGCTGGTCGCGTTGTGTCTGTGTCTCGGCAGTTTCCTTTCCCTTGTACGAACGGTTTCAATTCCCTCCTCTGCCAGACGACAATGCTTTGGTTTGAGTGTTGTCCCCGAATGTTCGGTGTGGCTGGCTGCGTCACACAGTATCGTTTCCCTCGCGATCGGCGGACGTGACGTGTAGATGATTGGTTGTGTATTTTCACACATTACTGATAATTGTTTTAGCAGCAAGTGATTTTTTTACTGTCTGCCAATAGTTACTTCTATTGTTCATGATGCAGTACAAAGCAATGTGTTTTCTTAAGTAATTTTTAAGAAAGCACCAACCAACAACAGTAACTCGGAAAAAGTCGGATGTAAATGTTCATCCTCACTTCACACTCCAATTATCTGTTCCATTTTGTTTTTGGTCGATAGTTTCACCCAATGTCAGACAATCAACCGTGTGTTCCATAGACGATTTTTCTCTTCTTCTAGCCCAAAACCTCAAGGGACCTATCGTTGAGGCAAACACTTTTCAACACGACACACTCCCTGAACGCATTCGGTCTTCCCTATTTGCTTGCTTCCGGCCCGCTTGTGCGAACCATACGGCGAGAATGTGTCTTTTGTTTGGACTCTAAAATTAGACGGTAAAAACCCCGAGTTCGGGAAGGGAACAGAAGCTCTCAGCAGCTCACACACAGCGTACCAGTACCCCATGATTGGCTGCAGTAGTGAACAACGCGTGCATAGTTGTGTATTTACGTGGCTAGGCATAGGAAGAACGATTGCTTATAGGAGGGAGAGGTGGTTAACGATGCACTGTACGCATACGAGCGCATCGGAATGCATTCGATTGCGCGAGTAACAGCTCATCGACGCTAGGGCAATGGTTTATTTCTTCTTAAAAGTAAGAATTATGCCGCAAGAAATAAACAGACTGCTCGTTTTGAGGTTTGAGGTTTGTTGAGGTTCTTAATAAATACACAGGCCAACGACACGTTTCCTAGGAGCACTTTTACACTTTCAATTGGAATAAAAAGTCTAGTTGGATTTTTTTAGTTCCAGAATGTAATGATATTGTAAATTGAAACTCAAAGCTTTTACATCACTGTTCATGCACTACAGTTGAACTATTTCATGGGACAAATATTTGCCTGAAAACTGTTTCGAGTGCCGCAAAATTGATTCTCAAATTCAAACTAAGTAGTTACTTCAATCTAATTAACCAATTTCAACCAGTCAATCTTCTGTTGCTGATAAATTCGGTTGCCTAGCTATTAAAATGATGGACCTTGAGAGTAGTTTAGGACATAAAAAATTCTTTCAAATGTATGATCCTCAGGTCCTTGGTAGCATCTTCAAATGTAATATTGAAATCCGTGATGTTATTTCAAACATTTTCGTAAGAGTAGAATCGTCATATTGGTTATGATAAGATAAATTTAACTTACCGATAAGAATTGATCTACGGATTATGTATGGTGGAAAGATCGAGTGCCTTCTGCAATGACACTATTAAATCATTTTTGGTTTATACGAGTTAATTTGTGCTTATAATGTGTCCTCCAAGTATTTCATTCCGATTGAACAATGATCTGATACTGTAGAGGAGCTCTATTAATGCTTCATGAACATCATTAGAATTTAAAAAGACAAAAGGAGCCGACAAAAGGAGGTTTTTGGAGAGATAGTTTTAAAAATATTCATCATCTGAAAGACCATTTCATCCGTTTTTCAATGCCTTTTCCATTCGTTGCTTGAATCATTGTCAATTTCGTACTTATTTTAATGTTCTTCAGAGACATATCACAACTAAATATGTCCTGTACATTAAACATAAACATCATTAAATTATCGTTCCATTTAATCGGTAATCGGTTGTAACATATTTCATGTGCTATTTTGACCCCTAATTCACTCGCAAGAAAAGCAAGATCCAAAGCTGAAACAGTTTTCACTTTCACGATCATTGCGGGACGATCAATTGGAGAGAGAGAGTGTGCGGCAGCATGCGTTTCGTCGCGTTGCCCCATTCCTTAACACATTGCATTCGGCGTCAGCTGCCGTCGTTGGCGCGTGAGAGGGCAACGTCGTGCCAAAAAGTGGAGCTCGGCGCGGTTCAGCATGACTAGAAACAGCGCGCGTCCCACGACCACGCTGGCGGCGACGACGGCGAAGACGACGACACTGTGTTCTAGTTCTAATTTGGCAACCGTTTGGCTGGGCCCTCGAGGTGTATGTGTGTGTGTTTGCTTTAAAGATTTGGCCTACATTTTTCGGAAGCCTTGTGCTGCTGCTGCCGATGGGTTGTGATTTGAATCGATTGGGTTTTGGTCCGTTTTGTGGATGCCGCGTTTTCCATGCTTTCTTTTCCATTTCTTCAGGCCTCAAAACACACGCCAAAGGACGCGGGTGCATCGCTTGTGTGCTTGCTTTACATTCAGTTTCCTTTGTGTTGTTAAATTGCTTGTGCAAAACGGCGTGAGTGGAGTTCCGAAACCCCTTCTTTCCCGGACGAAAGGAGCAATCCCCACACCGCGCATAAGTCCATCGTCAATGTGATCGCGTTTGTCGCTTACCCACGACGTTTTTGTTTTTGCTTGGCGCGATGAACAGAAAGGAACAGAAAGGGCGGTTTGAACAGGCGCCGGCCGCACCGAATCTCCCACCGACCCTGGACGGGCTGAACAATGTCAGCGATCTCATAAGCAAGTTCGAGGTACGCAACTATCCTATAAATAGAGGACTGCTGCCCGAACTATCGTCGCTCAGGCCGACGCCGCCGGGATACGCCGGGATCGTCCCGGGTGCAGCGGAGTGGTACCGTGGTGCCTACCATTATTCGCCGACTCATTCGCCACCGCTCGGGCAAACGCGTCGACGATCGGCCAACGGTGGTGTTCCGTCGCAGTACGACTCCGCCTATCTCAGCGATACAGCCTCTCTCAGTGACGGAGCGGATAGTGTAAGCCCCGGCGGTAGAAGGATGGATGATCGTGCCCGGTTTCGTGCCCGCCAGGGTGGAGTTTACTACCAGAATGGCTCACTGTCTTCGCTGAACGAATCCGACTACTACGAGGATATTGGGTTTGATGTTGGACCACGAACGCCACCCAGTGGACGCTTCTATGCCCCACAGCAACGCCGTGGTGAGGGTGCCGTCCTGCTGGAGGAAGTTGAGGAGGTGCCGTTGAATAAGGAGCAGGTCACTAGCACGCTGACCCGCTTCGGTGCCATACTGCAGATGCTGTCGCGGATCCCGTTCCCCCGGATGTCCGTCACCGGCATGGGGCTTTGCTCGCTCGTCGCCATCTTCTTCTGTCCGCGGGCGATCGGTTCGAATATACTGTTTCCCGGTTTCAGACTGCTGTTCGGTACGCTATACCCGGCCTACGCCTCGTACAAGGCGGTGCGAACGAAGAACGTCAAGGAGTATGTAAGTATTCGGTTCAGCAAGTGTCCTTATAACATGGAAAACAAGATTGTCTCAACATAATTTACACTATCTGCGTGTTTTCTGCCCCACTGACTTGTAGGTAAAATGGATGATGTACTGGATTGTGTTTGCGTTCTTCACCTTCATCGAAACGTTCACCGACATACTGCTGTCGTGGTTTCCGTTCTACTACGAAATTAAGGTGATCGTCGTCCTGTGGCTGCTGTCACCGGCTACCCGCGGTAGCTCGACACTCTATCGCAAGTTTGTGCACCCGATGCTGACACGCCGCGAACAGGTGAGTTAGCTCTTTTTTCATAGTTTCAGCACCCAAAGTAAGTTGGCGTTAGTTTGAATACAGAAGATTTTGTTGGCTACCATACAGAAGTTGTTTTGGTATACTTTTCTGTATTTAGTGACGTGTGCCAAGCGCTCCTTGTATTGCATTGAATGGCATAAGTTAAATGGGGAACACACGCGTTGGACAAATATGCCATGTAGCATTCGTTAACATAACGAAAAATGGAATCATTAGAGGATATTCTTGGTCGCAAAGTTCTTGGTCGCAAAATTCTTGGTCGCAAAATTCTTGGTCGCAAAATCGATTTTCGACGAAGATTTTTGTGACCAATAATTTTGCAACTAAGAAGTTTGCTAGCAAAATTCCTTAGGCTTTCATTCCTTTCAACGCCCGATTCATACTTCACAAGGCTCATTTAAAAATGACAGAGTCCAATTGAGGGTTTACCTCGCAGAATGGAGTATTTACGGTGACTAATTTCGCTTTTACGTTGCCGGATTGGTTAGGTAAACCCTGTAAGTAAGTCACTGACATCCAAGCCCACTATAATGGGTACAGCAGGCTTTGGCGGAGAACAGTAGTTGTGCCAAAGTAGTAATAGAAGAAATATGATCCTCTAGGTCTTTATGCTAAAGCAAAAGAGAACTGTATTTTTCAAGGAAAAATCATATGTGATTATTTTATGAAATGTTACCATTTTCTTGAATATTTGTTTATACAAATAAATAAAATCTGATTGTTTTTATTGTGGTCTAGTTATGGCCGCTATAAGCTTGTAAGTCCTTGAGATACATTAAACGTATCACCTAGGTTTAGTTGGACGGAATACGATGTTAAACTGGCAACTACACGGCAACTACCAAGTGTGGAATTTTCTCGGATGAATCTGAATCAGACCTGCCGATGCTAGGTAAACCTATGACTCACTGCCATCCAGCACCAGTCTAGATTAGTCAGGGAGCGTTCAACCCACTACTACTGCAGCAACACAAGGAAGGAGAGAAATTCTTACATGCCACGACTTTAAATTTCTTTAAAACATCGCCCCTCTCGTTTCATTTTGCATGCCGCCCAAACCGCTCTAAAATTTACACCTCTTTGCTTATCTTTACTACCACCATCGCCGCGACCACACAGGAAATTGACGACTACATCAATCAAGCCAAAGAGAAGGGTTACACCGCCGTGCTGCAGCTGGGCTCGAAGGGTGTTAACTATGCCACGAACGTTATCATGCAAACGGCCATCAAGGTAAGTGTTTCACAACGCGTGCATAGTTGTGTATTTACGTGGCTAGGCATAGGAAGAACGATTGCTTATAGGAGGGAGAGGTGGTTAACGATGCACTGTACGCATACGAGCGCATCGGAATGCATTCGATTGCGCGAGTAACAGCTCATCGACGCTAGGGCAATGGTTTATTTCTTCTTAAAAGTAAGAATTATGCCGCAAGAAATAAACAGACTGCTCGTTTTGAGGTTTGAGGTTTGTTGAGGTTCTTAATAAATACACAGGCCAACGACACGTTTCCTAGGAGCACTTTTACACTTTCAATTGGAATAAAAAGTCTAGTTGGATTTTTTTAGTTCCAGAATGTAATGATATTGTAAATTGAAACTCAAAGCTTTTACATCACTGTTCATGCACTACAGTTGAACTATTTCATGGGACAAATATTTGCCTGAAAACTGTTTCGAGTGCCGCAAAATTGATTCTCAAATTCAAACTAAGTAGTTACTTCAATCTAATTAACCAATTTCAACCAGTCAATCTTCTGTTGCTGATAAATTCGGTTGCCTAGCTATTAAAATGATGGACCTTGAGAGTAGTTTAGGACATAAAAAATTCTTTCAAATGTATGATCCTCAGGTCCTTGGTAGCATCTTCAAATGTAATATTGAAATCCGTGATGTTATTTCAAACATTTTCGTAAGAGTAGAATCGTCATATTGGTTATGATAAGATAAATTTAACTTACCGATAAGAATTGATCTACGGATTATGTATGGTGGAAAGATCGAGTGCCTTCTGCAATGACACTATTAAATCATTTTTGGTTTATACGAGTTAATTTGTGCTTATAATGTGTCCTCCAAGTATTTCATTCCGATTGAACAATGATCTGATACTGTAGAGGAGCTCTATTAATGCTTCATGAACATCATTAGAATTTAAAAAGACAAAAGGAGCCGACAAAAGGAGGTTTTTGGAGAGATAGTTTTAAAAATATTCATCATCTGAAAGACCATTTCATCCGTTTTTCAATGCCTTTTCCATTCGTTGCTTGAATCATTGTCAATTTCGTACTTATTTTAATGTTCTTCAGAGACATATCACAACTAAATATGTCCTGTACATTAAACATAAACATCATTAAATTATCGTTCCATTTAATCGGTAATCGGTTGTAACATATTTCATGTGCTATTTTGACCCCTAATTCACTCGCAAGAAAAGCAAGATCCAAAGCTGAAACAGTTTTCACTTTCACGATCATTGCGGGACGATCAATTGGAGAGAGAGAGTGTGCGGCAGCATGCGTTTCGTCGCGTTGCCCCATTCCTTAACACATTGCATTCGGCGTCAGCTGCCGTCGTTGGCGCGTGAGAGGGCAACGTCGTGCCAAAAAGTGGAGCTCGGCGCGGTTCAGCATGACTAGAAACAGCGCGCGTCCCACGACCACGCTGGCGGCGACGACGGCGAAGACGACGACACTGTGTTCTAGTTCTAATTTGGCAACCGTTTGGCTGGGCCCTCGAGGTGTATGTGTGTGTGTTTGCTTTAAAGATTTGGCCTACATTTTTCGGAAGCCTTGTGCTGCTGCTGCCGATGGGTTGTGATTTGAATCGATTGGGTTTTGGTCCGTTTTGTGGATGCCGCGTTTTCCATGCTTTCTTTTCCATTTCTTCAGGCCTCAAAACACACGCCAAAGGACGCGGGTGCATCGCTTGTGTGCTTGCTTTACATTCAGTTTCCTTTGTGTTGTTAAATTGCTTGTGCAAAACGGCGTGAGTGGAGTTCCGAAACCCCTTCTTTCCCGGACGAAAGGAGCAATCCCCACACCGCGCATAAGTCCATCGTCAATGTGATCGCGTTTGTCGCTTACCCACGACGTTTTTGTTTTTGCTTGGCGCGATGAACAGAAAGGAACAGAAAGGGCGGTTTGAACAGGCGCCGGCCGCACCGAATCTCCCACCGACCCTGGACGGGCTGAACAATGTCAGCGATCTCATAAGCAAGTTCGAGGTACGCAACTATCCTATAAATAGAGGACTGCTGCCCGAACTATCGTCGCTCAGGCCGACGCCGCCGGGATACGCCGGGATCGTCCCGGGTGCAGCGGAGTGGTACCGTGGTGCCTACCATTATTCGCCGACTCATTCGCCACCGCTCGGGCAAACGCGTCGACGATCGGCCAACGGTGGTGTTCCGTCGCAGTACGACTCCGCCTATCTCAGCGATACAGCCTCTCTCAGTGACGGAGCGGATAGTGTAAGCCCCGGCGGTAGAAGGATGGATGATCGTGCCCGGTTTCGTGCCCGCCAGGGTGGAGTTTACTACCAGAATGGCTCACTGTCTTCGCTGAACGAATCCGACTACTACGAGGATATTGGGTTTGATGTTGGACCACGAACGCCACCCAGTGGACGCTTCTATGCCCCACAGCAACGCCGTGGTGAGGGTGCCGTCCTGCTGGAGGAAGTTGAGGAGGTGCCGTTGAATAAGGAGCAGGTCACTAGCACGCTGACCCGCTTCGGTGCCATACTGCAGATGCTGTCGCGGATCCCGTTCCCCCGGATGTCCGTCACCGGCATGGGGCTTTGCTCGCTCGTCGCCATCTTCTTCTGTCCGCGGGCGATCGGTTCGAATATACTGTTTCCCGGTTTCAGACTGCTGTTCGGTACGCTATACCCGGCCTACGCCTCGTACAAGGCGGTGCGAACGAAGAACGTCAAGGAGTATGTAAGTATTCGGTTCAGCAAGTGTCCTTATAACATGGAAAACAAGATTGTCTCAACATAATTTACACTATCTGCGTGTTTTCTGCCCCACTGACTTGTAGGTAAAATGGATGATGTACTGGATTGTGTTTGCGTTCTTCACCTTCATCGAAACGTTCACCGACATACTGCTGTCGTGGTTTCCGTTCTACTACGAAATTAAGGTGATCGTCGTCCTGTGGCTGCTGTCACCGGCTACCCGCGGTAGCTCGACACTCTATCGCAAGTTTGTGCACCCGATGCTGACACGCCGCGAACAGGTGAGTTAGCTCTTTTTTCATAGTTTCAGCACCCAAAGTAAGTTGGCGTTAGTTTGAATACAGAAGATTTTGTTGGCTACCATACAGAAGTTGTTTTGGTATACTTTTCTGTATTTAGTGACGTGTGCCAAGCGCTCCTTGTATTGCATTGAATGGCATAAGTTAAATGGGGAACACACGCGTTGGACAAATATGCCATGTAGCATTCGTTAACATAACGAAAAATGGAATCATTAGAGGATATTCTTGGTCGCAAAGTTCTTGGTCGCAAAATTCTTGGTCGCAAAATTCTTGGTCGCAAAATCGATTTTCGACGAAGATTTTTGTGACCAATAATTTTGCAACTAAGAAGTTTGCTAGCAAAATTCCTTAGGCTTTCATTCCTTTCAACGCCCGATTCATACTTCACAAGGCTCATTTAAAAATGACAGAGTCCAATTGAGGGTTTACCTCGCAGAATGGAGTATTTACGGTGACTAATTTCGCTTTTACGTTGCCGGATTGGTTAGGTAAACCCTGTAAGTAAGTCACTGACATCCAAGCCCACTATAATGGGGTACAGCAGGCTTTGGCGGAGAACAGTAGTTGTGCCAAAGTAGTAATAGAAGAAATATGATCCTCTAGGTCTTTATGCTAAAGCAAAAGAGAACTGTATTTTTCAAGGAAAAATCATATGTGATTATTTTATGAAATGTTACCATTTTCTTGAATATTTGTTTATACAAATAAATAAAATCTGATTGTTTTTATTGTGGTCTAGTTATGGCCGCTATAAGCTTGTAAGTCCTTGAGATACATTAAACGTATCACCTAGGTTTAGTTGGACGGAATACGATGTTAAACTGGCAACTACACGGCAACTACCAAGTGTGGAATTTTCTCGGATGAATCTGAATCAGACCTGCCGATGCTAGGTAAACCTATGACTCACTGCCATCCAGCACCAGTCTAGATTAGTCAGGGAGCGTTCAACCCACTACTACTGCAGCAACACAAGGAAGGAGAGAAATTCTTACATGCCACGACTTTAAATTTCTTTAAAACATCGCCCCTCTCGTTTCATTTTGCATGCCGCCCAAACCGCTCTAAAATTTACACCTCTTTGCTTATCTTTACTACCACCATCGCCGCGACCACACAGGAAATTGACGACTACATCAATCAAGCCAAAGAGAAGGGTTACACCGCCGTGCTGCAGCTGGGCTCGAAGGGTGTTAACTATGCCACGAACGTTATCATGCAAACGGCCATCAAGGTAAGTGTTTCACAACGCGTGCATAGTTGTGTATTTACGTGGCTAGGCATAGGAAGAACGATTGCTTATAGGAGGGAGAGGTGGTTAACGATGCACTGTACGCATACGAGCGCATCGGAATGCATTCGATTGCGCGAGTAACAGCTCATCGACGCTAGGGCAATGGTTTATTTCTTCTTAAAAGTAAGAATTATGCCGCAAGAAATAAACAGACTGCTCGTTTTGAGGTTTGAGGTTTGTTGAGGTTCTTAATAAATACACAGGCCAACGACACGTTTCCTAGGAGCACTTTTACACTTTCAATTGGAATAAAAAGTCTAGTTGGATTTTTTTAGTTCCAGAATGTAATGATATTGTAAATTGAAACTCAAAGCTTTTACATCACTGTTCATGCACTACAGTTGAACTATTTCATGGGACAAATATTTGCCTGAAAACTGTTTCGAGTGCCGCAAAATTGATTCTCAAATTCAAACTAAGTAGTTACTTCAATCTAATTAACCAATTTCAACCAGTCAATCTTCTGTTGCTGATAAATTCGGTTGCCTAGCTATTAAAATGATGGACCTTGAGAGTAGTTTAGGACATAAAAAATTCTTTCAAATGTATGATCCTCAGGTCCTTGGTAGCATCTTCAAATGTAATATTGAAATCCGTGATGTTATTTCAAACATTTTCGTAAGAGTAGAATCGTCATATTGGTTATGATAAGATAAATTTAACTTACCGATAAGAATTGATCTACGGATTATGTATGGTGGAAAGATCGAGTGCCTTCTGCAATGACACTATTAAATCATTTTTGGTTTATACGAGTTAATTTGTGCTTATAATGTGTCCTCCAAGTATTTCATTCCGATTGAACAATGATCTGATACTGTAGAGGAGCTCTATTAATGCTTCATGAACATCATTAGAATTTAAAAAGACAAAAGGAGCCGACAAAAGGAGGTTTTTGGAGAGATAGTTTTAAAAATATTCATCATCTGAAAGACCATTTCATCCGTTTTTCAATGCCTTTTCCATTCGTTGCTTGAATCATTGTCAATTTCGTACTTATTTTAATGTTCTTCAGAGACATATCACAACTAAATATGTCCTGTACATTAAACATAAACATCATTAAATTATCGTTCCATTTAATCGGTAATCGGTTGTAACATATTTCATGTGCTATTTTGACCCCTAATTCACTCGCAAGAAAAGCAAGATCCAAAGCTGAAACAGTTTTCACTTTCACGATCATTGCGGGACGATCAATTGGAGAGAGAGAGTGTGCGGCAGCATGCGTTTCGTCGCGTTGCCCCATTCCTTAACACATTGCATTCGGCGTCAGCTGCCGTCGTTGGCGCGTGAGAGGGCAACGTCGTGCCAAAAAGTGGAGCTCGGCGCGGTTCAGCATGACTAGAAACAGCGCGCGTCCCACGACCACGCTGGCGGCGACGACGGCGAAGACGACGACACTGTGTTCTAGTTCTAATTTGGCAACCGTTTGGCTGGGCCCTCGAGGTGTATGTGTGTGTGTTTGCTTTAAAGATTTGGCCTACATTTTTCGGAAGCCTTGTGCTGCTGCTGCCGATGGGTTGTGATTTGAATCGATTGGGTTTTGGTCCGTTTTGTGGATGCCGCGTTTTCCATGCTTTCTTTTCCATTTCTTCAGGCCTCAAAACACACGCCAAAGGACGCGGGTGCATCGCTTGTGTGCTTGCTTTACATTCAGTTTCCTTTGTGTTGTTAAATTGCTTGTGCAAAACGGCGTGAGTGGAGTTCCGAAACCCCTTCTTTCCCGGACGAAAGGAGCAATCCCCACACCGCGCATAAGTCCATCGTCAATGTGATCGCGTTTGTCGCTTACCCACGACGTTTTTGTTTTTGCTTGGCGCGATGAACAGAAAGGAACAGAAAGGGCGGTTTGAACAGGCGCCGGCCGCACCGAATCTCCCACCGACCCTGGACGGGCTGAACAATGTCAGCGATCTCATAAGCAAGTTCGAGGTACGCAACTATCCTATAAATAGAGGACTGCTGCCCGAACTATCGTCGCTCAGGCCGACGCCGCCGGGATACGCCGGGATCGTCCCGGGTGCAGCGGAGTGGTACCGTGGTGCCTACCATTATTCGCCGACTCATTCGCCACCGCTCGGGCAAACGCGTCGACGATCGGCCAACGGTGGTGTTCCGTCGCAGTACGACTCCGCCTATCTCAGCGATACAGCCTCTCTCAGTGACGGAGCGGATAGTGTAAGCCCCGGCGGTAGAAGGATGGATGATCGTGCCCGGTTTCGTGCCCGCCAGGGTGGAGTTTACTACCAGAATGGCTCACTGTCTTCGCTGAACGAATCCGACTACTACGAGGATATTGGGTTTGATGTTGGACCACGAACGCCACCCAGTGGACGCTTCTATGCCCCACAGCAACGCCGTGGTGAGGGTGCCGTCCTGCTGGAGGAAGTTGAGGAGGTGCCGTTGAATAAGGAGCAGGTCACTAGCACGCTGACCCGCTTCGGTGCCATACTGCAGATGCTGTCGCGGATCCCGTTCCCCCGGATGTCCGTCACCGGCATGGGGCTTTGCTCGCTCGTCGCCATCTTCTTCTGTCCGCGGGCGATCGGTTCGAATATACTGTTTCCCGGTTTCAGACTGCTGTTCGGTACGCTATACCCGGCCTACGCCTCGTACAAGGCGGTGCGAACGAAGAACGTCAAGGAGTATGTAAGTATTCGGTTCAGCAAGTGTCCTTATAACATGGAAAACAAGATTGTCTCAACATAATTTACACTATCTGCGTGTTTTCTGCCCCACTGACTTGTAGGTAAAATGGATGATGTACTGGATTGTGTTTGCGTTCTTCACCTTCATCGAAACGTTCACCGACATACTGCTGTCGTGGTTTCCGTTCTACTACGAAATTAAGGTGATCGTCGTCCTGTGGCTGCTGTCACCGGCTACCCGCGGTAGCTCGACACTCTATCGCAAGTTTGTGCACCCGATGCTGACACGCCGCGAACAGGTGAGTTAGCTCTTTTTTCATAGTTTCAGCACCCAAAGTAAGTTGGCGTTAGTTTGAATACAGAAGATTTTGTTGGCTACCATACAGAAGTTGTTTTGGTATACTTTTCTGTATTTAGTGACGTGTGCCAAGCGCTCCTTGTATTGCATTGAATGGCATAAGTTAAATGGGGAACACACGCGTTGGACAAATATGCCATGTAGCATTCGTTAACATAACGAAAAATGGAATCATTAGAGGATATTCTTGGTCGCAAAGTTCTTGGTCGCAAAATTCTTGGTCGCAAAATTCTTGGTCGCAAAATCGATTTTCGACGAAGATTTTTGTGACCAATAATTTTGCAACTAAGAAGTTTGCTAGCAAAATTCCTTAGGCTTTCATTCCTTTCAACGCCCGATTCATACTTCACAAGGCTCATTTAAAAATGACAGAGTCCAATTGAGGGTTTACCTCGCAGAATGGAGTATTTACGGTGACTAATTTCGCTTTTACGTTGCCGGATTGGTTAGGTAAACCCTGTAAGTAAGTCACTGACATCCAAGCCCACTATAATGGGTACAGCAGGCTTTGGCGGAGAACAGTAGTTGTGCCAAAGTAGTAATAGAAGAAATATGATCCTCTAGGTCTTTATGCTAAAGCAAAAGAGAACTGTATTTTTCAAGGAAAAATCATATGTGATTATTTTATGAAATGTTACCATTTTCTTGAATATTTGTTTATACAAATAAATAAAATCTGATTGTTTTTATTGTGGTCTAGTTATGGCCGCTATAAGCTTGTAAGTCCTTGAGATACATTAAACGTATCACCTAGGTTTAGTTGGACGGAATACGATGTTAAACTGGCAACTACACGGCAACTACCAAGTGTGGAATTTTCTCGGATGAATCTGAATCAGACCTGCCGATGCTAGGTAAACCTATGACTCACTGCCATCCAGCACCAGTCTAGATTAGTCAGGGAGCGTTCAACCCACTACTACTGCAGCAACACAAGGAAGGAGAGAAATTCTTACATGCCACGACTTTAAATTTCTTTAAAACATCGCCCCTCTCGTTTCATTTTGCATGCCGCCCAAACCGCTCTAAAATTTACACCTCTTTGCTTATCTTTACTACCACCATCGCCGCGACCACACAGGAAATTGACGACTACATCAATCAAGCCAAAGAGAAGGGTTACACCGCCGTGCTGCAGCTGGGCTCGAAGGGTGTTAACTATGCCACGAACGTTATCATGCAAACGGCCATCAAGGTAAGTGTTTCAAGCGAGGCCTAAAAGCCGATCAGCAGACGGTAGTAACATTGTCAAGGGGAAGCAACTTTTTTGCGAACAAGAAAACGATGTTGTAAATTGATTTAAAATCCACAAACAACAGTATCTCATTCACGCCACACGCTGTCATGTTTGAGTTTTTTTTTCTTTTAAATGCTGTTTTAATAATTTTTTCAATGTTTTATTTTGGAGCTGTGAATGCTTAACATAATTTTAATGGCCTTTTTATCTGTGATGAACGTATTTTGTGTGTTGCTTCAAAATGAAATGAAATAATATAACAATAGTTTAATGTAAACTCAACACAAAAGTGCATTGCAACGCACCTTGATGAATGCCTGGTTAGGGGTATTGCATTTTTTTTTGTTATTTGTACTATATAAAAGCACTCATTTGTGACTGAAATCAAACACATACGATGCGTTTTGCCAATAATGCACACTCCCCCGACACACACGCGCGCAAAACCGTATTATATTAACAAAATCAAAATTCGACCTTTTTTTTCGTTTGTTTTTCTTCCGTTGGTTATGACATACCCTTAACTCCCGCTACCCTGCTGTTTCCTTGCCTTCCCTACTACCATTTACCCTTCGTTGCGCTCCTGCCTTTTTTTCCCGTACGCAAAGGTTTTAGGCACTAAAACTGACACCAACACCCCATTCGGTAGCATGATGCGCATTAGTCAATCCGATAACTCACTGCTAATGAGTGCGGCCGCTGCAGCAGCTGTCCGTGCTTCCGGTGCCGAACCGGCCCGCCCTAACGGCTTACTACACACTAACATGCGCGATACGACGGACCATGCGACGTCGGGCGAAGATGAGCATGATGGGCAAATGGTCACCGCAGCCACCTCCGGCCCGGCGACGGGACGCGTCCGACGTTCGCAATCGGTTGACTCGGCACTGAACAGCAGAGGAGGAGGAGGAGGAGGAGGACGGGCAACGATGAGCTCCAGTCGCAGCATGACACGTGCCCGGGCGCAGCAGCAGCAACAGCCCGCCATCATCTACGAGATGGACAGTGAGGATGAGGAACGGTTCCTGGCGTCCGAAACGGATCTTATACTGGGGACCACTTCGAGTACTACTACCACCACTGCGTCGTCCGCGGCTGGCGGTGGTAGAATTCGTGGACGAGCGCGTGCCATTACCACGGTCAGTGCGGAGGAAGAGTCCGACGGTACGGAAGGTGGCAGTGTGGCCCGCGCCAGTGCCTCGACGAGGGCGAAAGGTACTACCGCCAAGGAGCCGGGACGCGCCAAGAAAAGCACCAAAGCGGTCGGAGTGACTAGTGGGAAAGCGGGCACAAAAGCATCGTCCACTGCTGCTGCCGGTGGACGGCGGAAAGTGAATGGGGTTGGTGCCGCCGCCGCCGCCGAGGTGGAGAGTGTAGAGATGGGCGTTGAGATGGATGTTGTGTAGGCAGCGGGGGGTTATTGCTGGTCGATATTATAGGGCAAACATTCCAGCAAATGATACAAGAAGAAACGAGGATCAACCTAGCAACTCAGGGCAATAATGACAGGTTCAGGGACACTCGTACGTACAAGACGGAAAGGACCAAAACCGATCCAACCGATCCCTTAACGATCGTGTTTTACTAAAGAGATTTAAATAGGACGATACAAATGCCACCTGTCTTTGCTTTGCAATGTACTAATTCAGGGAGCCCGTGCAGAGGGATGGCTTTTATGCGGCTAACCCCTTCGATCCTCTAACGTGCTTGGTTTGTTCTTGTCTTCTAACGAACTTCAAATTAATCTTTTAAAAACGTTTGTGCGTGTATAGTTGTTTCTTTTCACATTGTCTGTTAATTGTGTTATTTTTCTCTTTTTTGTGCACAACTGGGCAATTGTCGTTCTCTCTTTCTCTCTTCCTCTACTCTCTCTCTCTTCTATTGCAGCACGTACCAACTGAACAGCTTCTGAATCTGACGCTCAAATCAAACGAATCGTAACTGGTAGAAGAAGTAGTAGTAAACAAACTCATGTAACATGATTTCATATACACACACACTCTCTTTTTTTCTCTTCAACGAGAGTTTGAAGGGTGTTGCCGCGTAAAAAATGAATTTTGGTGCAAATCACTGGGAAATTAAAGAGTAGAACCAAAATCAACATCAGCCATCGTGTGTTTGTTTACGTTTTAGGATTTAAGGGGGCCACATGCTATATGGCTTAAATTACGAACAGGTTGGCTTTTCTTTTTGTGCTTAGAACAGAACAAAAGAACAAATTAGCTGCTTGTTTTGAATTTATAGTTTTCGGTTGGAAGCAGATCTCGAATAACCTGCCAAGGGAAGGTAGTAGAACAATGATAAACACGCACAAAAATACAGAAAGGAACAGTTTAGGACTGTGACAAGACTTTTGATGAGGTGAAAGTGTGTAAAGGACATTATAGCAAAGGTTAAGTTTGTTTGTATAGCGCAGCAAAACGATTTACAAAGGAAGGATTTGTCACACGAATTGTTTCGGTAGGAATAAATCATAGCAAAAGCCGTGCTGGACTTGTCAGGATTACGTTTAGGATCAAAACGCTCAAAGTAGTAGTAAATTTAGCTTAACGCAGGGGCATTTTTTTATGTGAGAGTTGAGACACGCAGAGCAGATTGGTACGGTAATTACGGTAATTGGTACTCCTTCTCGACTGACCATTGCTTTAGAATTTCAAATTGATGATACGAATAAAGTTAAGCGAAAACGATGTAACCGGAGATATAAAGGAGAGTGTTAGGAGTTTGATCACACGCACGCTTCGGTAGTATGCTAAACAAAAATCTATAATAATAATGGGTAAGTTCTGTGAATTTGGAGCGTTTTAGGGAGCTTATTACAAGCTTACTGACCAGACCTTATAGAGCTGTAATTGAGCTTTTGCCGTTTTGCCAATTTTGTTTAAGCTTCGAGCTTTGCCCAATCTGTCACTGTGTAATGTGTCCGGTACGTATCTTTAATTTAATTTCCCCTTTTTTTTCTTTTCTAAGTTTTTGTTTTGACTTTATACTCTAATAATTCATTTCATTGTACAAACAATAAATCATCACACAATGCACTTATCCACAGAACACACACACCCTCCTAATACACAGAGATACGAACAGTTTTGAAGAGTGGTGCGTCGTACACCTCAATAAGAATGTGCTAAGCCGACAAAAGGCTCCTTATAAATACCGTTTATTAATGCGCTGGGCGGGGTTGGGTTTGATTTTTGTGTATCATTTTTTCTTTCCTTCCCCAGGGTGGTGGTGGGCTTGTGCAAACGCTACGCAAAAGCTACAGCTTGAGCGATCTCTCCGAACCGGACACGCAGCGAACGCAGGACGAGGTCGATGAGATTGTGAACCGGCCGCAGCGCGTGCTACGGTCGAAGAGCTCCCGATCGTCGTCCGGCAGCCGGCAGATGGAGATGTACTTCCCGGAGGTGGAGATTGCCGCCGCACCGTACCATGCGACTGCAGCGCCCCCGTACAAGTGAGTGTCGTGTACATTGTGTTAAAAGAAGAGCTGTTTTTTTTAAATATCTGTCTATGCTTTTAGCTACATTCGCTCGTCCGACGATATTAGCTCGGGATACTCGAGCGCCGAACCAGGTCTGAGCCGAACGGCGTCGATGAGCAACACGGCACGCCCGAGACTGAAATCAAAAACGCGAGAAGTGAGTATTAGTTAGTGGAGTAAAGTAAATAAAGATAAAGCTATACAAGGACATAATATTGCCTACAAGACAGAAAAAAAACTCTAAGGTACACAGCACAGCAGTTCAAACTCAGTTTTTTCACCTTACATCTACAATACGTGCTGCAAAATGTCACTGTCATAAAAAAATCTGACTTAAACAAAATTCATGTCAGCGTAACGTACTCAATCGTGATAATCAGAAGTGATACTCAAAACCATTGGTGAGACCAATGCATGCTTCGTGACATTTTTGCGACCATCGCTTGGTCAGTCACTATGTCATGACTTTTTTTACTGTGATCATATCTGCAAAATGTCCCTGCCATAGTCATGACAAATTCCGGCTGAAACAAAAAAAAAATGTCAGCGTTACGAGCTCTACGGTGAGACTCAAACAGTTGTTGCGATCATCACATTTTGGATGACATTTTTTGCTACCAACTCTTGGTCAGTCACTTGGTTGTGACTTTTTCGATCGGTGATCATCACGATGGTTATGGGAGATATCTCAACTCTGATCATCACAGTTGTGTACGTGAGCTGATTTGAGCTTCGTTTCAGTCATGAGTGTTGGTGACTGAAACAGTGGCATTTGGCAGGTCTGTTCACAGGCAGAAAAAATCATGATTATACTTGCACCGACATTAAGCTCAGGTTGTCAGTCAGAGTATCACGTTGGACACAAGCATTCGCATGTCATGACGCACATTCATTGAGTATCAGCAATGAGCATCAAGCTACCACGGATGTGTTCATTGTTTTCTTTGGTGAACATCCCGTTATGCTCATGACATTTTGCAGCACTGCTACCTATATTCATTGTACCACAATACATTCAGCGGACATGTTTAAATTTGATTTTGTTTTAAGTTCTAAGCATTGTTTTCATTATCGTTTTTTTGTTAACGACATCACGTGGTGCGACATTTTTTAAACGACAGGATGATGAGGAGTATAGTGCCGATGTGTTTTACGACGAGCAAGATCAGCACATGCTTTACGGCCGTGGAGGTCCTCTGAACGATCGATTCTTTCCACAGCAACGTGCTACCATTTATGAGCTGGCTCCTGGTGGCAGCAGTTCACTGCCAGCCATTACCCAGGCAGGACATACGGTCGAACACGGCGCTCCTCCAATCTATAGCTCCAGCAATACGCAGCCGTCCGGTGTGCCGGCTGAAATGAACGATAAATATAAACTATTTTTAGCCTGGATGGAGGAGCAGCAGAGGCGTGAGAACGGCGTTCATTCTGAAAGTTCCAAACAGACGCTTCCTTCTCAAGAAGTAGCTACAGAGGACAAACTCCAGCAGGAAGTAGTGGAGCAAGTCGACCAATCTGCAAAGGATGATGAGATTGCTTCTGTGAAGCAAGAGAAGTTGAACAATGGTTACGAAATGAGAGAGGAGATTGTTGCAAATGCTGAACCTCTGCCCGCTGGGGATGACGACTTTCAGGATACGATCTCCATTTCATCGAACGAGAATGATGAATTCTTAGAGGTAGAGGCTGCCGAACCGATTGCAGAGGCACTTGAACAAGACTACTCTGCTACTGATACCGTGACCACTATAAACATCGAAACGCCCATAGATGAAATCGAGAAGAATAATTCTGTGCCTGAAGAAACTCCTGAAGGAGTCGCTAAAAAGGAAGGGACAGAAAATGAATCTAACCTTGAATGCGATGTTGATGCGGAACTACAAACAGCTCTTACCGCTGAAGTGCAGCCAGCAGTAGTTGAGATCCCTGCAGTTGTCGAAGAAAAGGAACCAAATCATACCATTTCTGTCGAAGAAACCACTTTCGACACGATCAGCCAACCCGAAGAGACATCCAACTTACTCGCAGCGGCATCGTCCAACTCCAACTTAACCTCCTCGAGCTCATCGCTGGCCATTTCGGAGGGCAGTACGGGCAGTGTAATCAATCTGGCGGCCGAGGGAAGTGTTCCTTCCGTGCCGCCGAAAAAGCATCCATCGTTTGGCAAGCAGCGTAAGGCACCGCCGGTTCCGTCACCGCCCGAGATGATTGTGGTTCGGGAAAAGCCCAGTAAACCCTCCACGGTTTCCACTACTACTACTGCTCCTACCGTCACAATTCAGGCTGCTTCGAAAGCATCCGTTGAAAAGACGAAAATGACTGCAAAACCAACGGCAACAGCAGTAGCACGTAGTACCAGCTCTCCGGCTGGATCAGCAGCACCGGAAAAATCCAAACCGAAAAAGTTTATGAGCTCCCTGACGGGCATGTTTAAGGGGCATGGCGAACAAACGGCAACAACACCGGCTCAACAGTCTGCTGCTACCGCAGGCCATCCGAAGGAGACTGAAATTTAAGCAAATCTAGCAGAGGATTTGAAGAGGATTTTTTTGGACGCGTTTTGTGGTCATCAACGGGTTGAAGGTTAGGAGCGCAAAGAAACGATCGAACGAGATGTTTCGGTTGTCGTGTTTAGATTTTTGTTTTAGCTTTTTGTTTATCATTATTTTCATTTCGTGTTTTTTTGAATGAATCATTGTTTTTGTTCGGAATGACAGTTTACACTTTATCTCAAGACCGTGGCACACTATCCCGAATCGTTCGTAAGCAATGTTTAAGTCTACGATGTGTTCGTGAAATGTGCCACAAATTCAGCATTGCATCCTATGAATTCAGGTGTCATCAGCGTTTTCACGCAACATGCCGTAATTTTGGCATTGCTTAAGAACGATTCGAGAAAGTGTGCCACGGACTTGAGATAAAGTGTAAAGTCCTGTATTCCTTCGTTTAATGGTGTGCTTTTGAAGTGGTGATACAGTTGAATGTGATATGATGCTAATTTGCTACTTAATTCAATAATCGGACTATTATTTTAAATTAATTAAAATTGTTACATTAAATCAACTAGCATTTAGAGCTGTATCTTTGACTTTTGATAAAATGATTAAAATGAGATCGGAACCGTAGAGTATGCTGATCGAGAATAGCTTCCAATTTAATTATGCATATGAAGGACTCGCCAAGCATCGCATTCAACTGTTGTTTATCAAAGCAAATGTATCGTTTTCTATAATAAACAACAACATTTCTTCTCTCCATACATCTCAAACTAAAAATCAAACGTGTTCCTTAGAGTGTCCGACCATCATACTAGTGATAGATGCTGTGACTAATGTTTGAGTTGTTCGTTTTATTCTAAGATTTTCTGTAACCATTTGTGAAGCTTGTGACGGCGATCGTCTCTCATCTCATGTGATTTTAGCATAAAACGGATCAAAACCACCACCACGATGCTCGTGCTGCAAGAAAGAAAGCAAATTGCGCATGAGAGCGTCGCTTAAGTTTTCACTCTATCTGCATCTTGTGCTGCCTTTTGGATTGTGTGAACGTCTTATAACTGCGAGTCGCTAATTACTCGATGCACCATTGCATCCGACGATCGTTACACGGCTGTTGCTTGTTGCTGTTGGTATAATAGCTCTAGCACAATAAATTAATTCCTTCCATTTGTGTTCCCTTTTCGCCCGCAGGAAAAGATGTCGGCCAGCTGTACGACGCTACCACGCACCAAGAAGCCGGAAAAGGTCACCAAAACACGCTCGAAAACGGAGAAACCGTCAGTTTAGGCGAGTGTGTTTCCTTCCTCCTCCCTCTACTGAATACTTTACGGCGAGCTTGACTTCCCTTCACCCCCTCAGATGTGGTGTAAAGCTTTAAGTTTGTAAGCTTAAAGCATATATAAACGTTACTTTCGATGCAGCTCATGCACGATATGCATGAGTCACTGTGTCCGTATGTGTGTGTGTGTGTCTCTGTTTGTATCTCAACTAGAAGTGTATTAAGTTTTTCTCCTTGCAGTAGAAGAACATTGCGTTGCTCGAGCAGCCAATTGAATACAAGCATTTAAATAATATAGAGCAGCCTAGGAAGAACGAGGGAAGTTTAGGTAAGCACAAGACGACCACTGCATGGAAATGGATGCCAAAAACAAATGAAGAATTGAATTTGAATGGATCGTACAAGGAAGGGCAGAAGCGGATAGGAAACACGAAATATAGTTAAATGAGAAAAGAATTGGCGAATTTGAGATTGAAAAAAACGAAGCAATGCGTAGTGAAGACGAGAAAGGTTAGTTTCGGTTTTCCATTATTAGTACGCGATATTTGTCAGTAGCAACTGTAGCTAAATGTGAACTTTATTACGTGTTGCAACCAACAACGTTCGTGCAACGCATGTTTTATGGTAAAAAAGGTTCATCGTGTGTACATTTCGATTGACATTTTTAAGAACAAAATATTTCGAGTCATCTCCTACAGCTTTTAAAAGCTAATTTGAGTCTCAGTTTGCGTAATACACACTACATATCTGTATAAACAAAACCGTTTTTTTCATTACGGCAAAACGATCGGTGATCACAGCTCAATTAAGCAAAGCCGTTGCAAACGATGATCGATGGCCGGTATGATGTATTTTCGAAGATTAATTAATTTTTGTGTTGGAAAATGGGTTGAAATTAGTAAGTTCTACGAAAACGAATGAAAAGAGAAATATTCATAACTGAAAAGCGGGAAAGAGAAAATAAGATACATGGAGTAATGGACTACGGAAGGAGTAATCAAATGACGGATTAGAATAGACTGTGGAAGGTCAACCAAAAAGGTAAAGTGATATCAAATCACACTTAGATAGTGCAATCGGGCGTGAGAGAGAGAGAGAGAGAGAGAGAGAGTAAGGCAGAGAGAAAAGAACAAGTAGTGAGAGTAAGAAAATGTTTCGATGTAATACTCCAGCACGGATGACATTATTCAATCTACCATGATTAACATTCTCCCTGGGCTGTTGTTCTTCAACACTTATCGTTGCGCTAGTTTGCAGCAATTTAAGGTGTGGTGATTAGCAAATAGAGTAGAGAGCATTTGGGAAAGCATTGGAGAGAAGGAAAACCCCCTCGTAACCGTGGTTGGTGCGCGTGTGGTGTGGTGATGCACGCTCACCGTAAAGACATGTAGAATTTGTGTTACTATTTTCACGTCCTGAAGCTCTCCACAGAAAAAAAAACAAATATATATATCTACTTATGCCCGTAATCTGGTGATAACAGTTACTACGCTCAATAACTGGCCAATAAAAATGATAAAAAGAACGGAACTCTTTATCGTTGCATGTGTGTGTGTACGTGTAGCATTGCGCAATGCTTATTTCCAACACTTTCGCTGATGCTCGTTTGGTTATTGGTTACGAAAGAAAACTGTTTTATTAAATGGTTGTTAATTCGATAATTATTTTTGTTTAACATTTTTCTGTTTAATTTTTATTCAAACTATACCCAAGTGCCACAGATTAAGTTTAAACGACTGGAAAATCAAATATCCATAGAAGAAGAAAAAAAAACACAAAAGCGCCATAGCTTCACTGGTTTGCTCAATAGATGGCGCATTACAACTCATCATTATATTGATGTCCTTTTCTAGCAATGTATTTCGCTTAGCTTTATCTAATCATGGCATATACAGTCTTTCCCCCAGTTACACTGCTTCTAGATGATAAACTTTTGTACCGCGACAAATTTTCTGCGAGCTATTTGTTCTAAAACAACGTCTCAGTTTTAGAAAAAAATCAGAGTCAACCGTGATTGTCGCGGGTTTGTGAAATTTTCACAGAAAGGCAACGCTCGCGTTTCGCGACATTACGATCAAAGTAAGCCATACATTCGTGCTAAAACAAGGACGGTTTGACGGATAGAAAATGTCGCAAAAAATTGTCGCGGAAGGTCGCGTCTAGAAGCAGTGTAAGACAAATGTCATGTTTTACATCCAAAATATACTTGATTAATAATGATTTTTTATTGAATCTAGTTCATTGATGTAATTTATTTATTTTTTAATTTATATATTTATTTATTAAAATTTTAATAAATAATTCAATAAAAGCGTAAGCAAACAGCTATTTGGCGCAATTGTGACCCATTGCTATGATAATAATGCTATAATGCATGTTTCTATTTGATTTATGTACCTATTAAGTACTTCTTAAACTATCGATGATATTCAGATATTTTAGCTGTTTTGTCGTTCTTGTGTATCATTAACATTATTCAGGTATAATACATCTTTAAAAATTCAGTGATTTTAGGCTTGGTTTTGTTTGTTTTGCTCGACCTAACAAATTATGCGACAAAACGACATAGTTAACCGCCCATTTCAATCTCTTACTTCTCTCTCTTTCTCCCGCGATGTTTTGTCCTTTGGGAATGTGCTTGCAAACTGTCAGTTGATTTTTTGATTTGACGTTCATTTGTTTACAAGACGATTCAAAGCGAAAAAAAGGAAACAGTTCTACACCGAACTATGAATAACGACTGTGTGGATTTGCGATTAAATTTTGAAAATTTGTGTCGCTTCTGTCTTTCCCTAGAAGATTGTGTGCCTTTGTTTATCAACTCAACCATAAACGAAATCCTGATCGATGCTGCTGATGTGCTCCTGCCTAAGGTTTGGTTCGCATCTGGAGCTTTGGTTGTTCCCATAGCTTATATTTTAACGATTCCCCTTTGTTCCCTTAGGTTGATGAGAACGATGGACTGCCCAACTGTGTTTGTGCCCGGTGCCATCATAGGATGGCCGATTTTTCCAAATTTGAGGCAACTGCTCTGGAAGTCTACAACAAGCTGCAAAGCGTCATAGCTTACCTTGATGAAGTAGAGGATGATTATAATCCCGGGTCTCAGCCGATGCTCGAGGACGATGCTAATGACCAGCTAGAAACGTCCCCGAATGCAATTGAAGATGTTCCCGCACAAGAGGTGGAAAGTACCGCACTGGAAGCCGAAAAGGCAGCAACAAAAACACACCCTGCATCAAAACCCACCCGCCGCCCAAAGAAAGCTTGCCCCGTGTGCGGCAAGCTGGTGTCGCAGATCAGCAAGCACATGCCGGTGCACAGCAGCGCAACGAAACGCTTCGCCTGCGAGCAGTGCGACAAACGCTTTGCGCTGTCGGCCAGCTTGCGGAAGCATCTGAAGATACACCGGAACGTACGCAACTATCGGTGTGAGCACTGTGGGGACAGTTTCTGCGATCGGTCCTCGCTCAGGTATCACCTGGCCAAGCATCGGGGTGTGCCGGGGTTTGCGTGTGAATTCTGCGACCGGCAGTTTTACACCTCGTCCCAGTGGAAGCAACACCAAAGCTTGGCCCACCGGGAGCGTACGTTTCGGTGTGATGTTTGCGGGCAGGCGTTTCTGCTAAAGTAAGTGCATTTCAGGGGGTAAATGGGAGCATTCCGAGGATGAAAAATAATCATGTTTTAATTTTTCTTTTTGTTTTAGACACCACCTGACGGAACATGCCCAACTGCACACCGATGGAAGTCCGCACGAATGCGACGTGTGCGGTAAAGCTTTCAAGCGGGAACGATACTTGCATGTTCATAAGCGACGCCGGCACACCATGAAAGAGGAAGGGGAGTGATGCCATTGTTTCATGAGGTGAATTTAAGAGGAATTGTACTGCTCTCTTGTACGAAGAATTGCCATTTTAAGCACTTCAAGCAGGACCTGGACCTAAACATGGCTATGAACCCTCCATGTTGGAGCGTTGCTGCCGAGATACGTTCATCTCCTGTCCACTTTGTAGTTAAATGCTCTAACGGGTCAACTAGACGGGTTTATTTATTAACTAGAAGGATTTTATCTGTAGGCCCTAGGTCCCAACAATGCATCAATAACGATGACAGCAATCCCGGCGACACACAAAACCGTCCAAATCTGAAAAATAATAATACACCTGTTCTCACTTTCCTCTGAATCTTTATCCGGTTGCTATGGATCGCAATCCATGAGATTGGATCGCAATCAACTACGTCTGAATCGTTTGCAGCTACATCTGAATCGTTTTCAGCAACGTTTGGATCGCTCTCAGCTACCTTTGGATTTTACGGTAGCTCGCGCAAATTTCGTTTTAGCGCACCGTTTATTTAGTGACCATTCGGCGTACATCACGATTCTCCTCACAACAGAACAATACGAAATTGTTGCTTTTCAAATCGTCTATGTTTTAACCCAATTGAGAATATGTGTTAAAAACTAATTTTTAAGCTATGAACAACATTTGACAGATTTGTCTGCTTCTACGCATCAGAACAGATTTCCTCCATTCTAAAGATGGAATATCCGACTATACCTCGAAACCCTGAACAAAACTGAATGACCACGTAGGTCGTTACGCTAAAAAGAAGAAGATTGTGCTGGTTTGTTTGGAAAACTTGGTCTAATAATCAAAAACGTATGAATGGTGATGTAAGCTTCGTATAAAATACGATAAGATTTTACAATTGAATGCATTACATAATTGTTTAGTTCTTTCCTTAGAGGGCAAATGTGTCCCGCGGTCACCAAATAAACTTTGCGCCGCAACGAGATTTACGCGAGCAACCGCTAAATCCAAAGGTAGCTGAGAGCGATCCAAACGTAGCTGCAAACGATTCAGACGTATTGATTGCGATCCAATCTCATGGATTGCGATCCATAGCAAACGGATAAAGATTCAGAGGAAAGTGAGAACAGGTGTAATTAGTAGAATAAAACATTCAGAAAACGTTCCAAACACTCTAAACTGCTAACGTTTTAAGTTAAAAAAGAAAATTATTTCAAACGAAAATGAAAACAGTTAATAAAACGTGTTAATTGAAGAACATTTTCAAAAACTCCATGGGAAACCCTGTACGCGTGTGATATCGTATACTAACACAGCTGATCAATAGAGATCACCTCCATCGTCGGATGCTCTCCTGTTATCAAATGTCCCAATTTCAGGACAAAATTGGGCCCCAAAAAGAATGAAAGAAAGAGAGCGGTATACTTGCATCCTTTACCAGCCCGCAATCACATCACATACACTACTACCGATCAACTTCCCCTCTGCACGGACATGAATGTGAGAAGATCGTATACTAACGCAACTGCTCACGAGAGATCATCATCCTCCATTTGGATGCGCTCCTGGTTCCCGAAAGTCAAAATTCTAGGTCACCCGTTTTGATCACTCCAGCATCCACTAGCAACGAGAGCAAGATAGAGAGAGATCGAGAGAGCATTTCCCCTCCATCAAGGCTCACACACACTCAGCAACCTATCGATCGTTTCGAGTGTGATAACAGGAAAGCGATACACAGATAACTGATTGGAAGGATATTAGAAAAAAGGGGGTGGAGCTACAGTATCAAATACATCAACCATGTATATACAAAAACCCATCTAAGCTGGTATTGAAGCCCAAGCCAAACTGGTAAAAGGTATCCTCTTCTAATTGCTGCTCTCCTGTTACTTTTCATAGATTGCTTTCGTTGACTCTACGCGGCGGCGCGGTTTGTAGAAATCGTCTTCGGTTCCTGTGAATCCTTTGAAATCGTGCGAGCAGAGCAGTACCGGTATGGAAAACGTTGTGAATCTTATCTCAAAAAGTGTTAAACACATACATTTATTTGATAAGTGTTCTTAAATAGAAATATAACATAAAATGTGGTTTTTCTTTCGTGCAACAATTTTATTTTCCTTTCTAATGCTGAACAGGTCCTGCGGTTTTGCTTTTTACCGCTATTCCAACGATCGTCGTCAATTTGTTGTGGTGTGCATGTACGTATGAGAGTCTCCAGAGTGTTTTCTAACTGAATACATCATATTTTTTAAAAATAAATTTACTTTTTTCTAAAAAAGATGAACTAATGCGAAAAACCAACAAGAATCCTTACAAAGAATAATTTCCAACCAGATATTGTCTAAAAAGGATTCTGAAACTATAAAAATAAGTATTTTACGTCATGTTTACAACACATTTGTAAAATAATGAGGCGAAGCTTAGAAATTTACCAAGCAAAACAACAATGAAAGTTTCAAACCAATTACACTAAGAGTCATCTACTAATGAAGGCAAGCCTATAAGAATCCTGTAAGACTATTTCCCACGGCGAACTATGGGTCATCAATTGGACGAAAACTTCTGAAGCAAATATTCCACTAGAATTCCAAAAATGGGCAGCATACATACACACCTCAGAGCACACATACAAAATTCCACCCCAAAACGCTTTCTAAGGAGAGAGTCACAAAATAATACACACAAAAAGCAGAGATTACAGAGAGAAAAGGAGAGATTTGTTTCGTGTATTTTTCTTTAAACTGACTTGTTTGTTTGTTTTTCTTTCGCTTACTTAAATTCACCTTATACACAGATAATTCTATTCCTTCCTGTTTCCTTTCTTCATTTTTCACTATACCTTAATAATCACAAAAAAACGGAAGTAGTAGTAGTAATAGTAGTAATAGTTGTCGTAGTAATAGTAGTAGTAATAGGTTGTAGCAGTAATTGTAAACCTACCGAAGAAGAAACGCGCTCTAAATCTACACAGTTTTCCTTGGGGGAGGAGGGTGGGGGGGGGGGTGGGGGCTGTTCTGGAGGGAAGGGTTGAATACAGTCGAAAGAAAGCGCGCGCTGCTGGCATACGCTTACATCATCAGGGCGGCGCTACTATTACTGAGAACCCAACAGAATTCTTCCTACCTGCTATCTTTTTGTTTTTTTGTCCTTCGCTGCGGCTGCCGCACTAATAAGTATACACACACACACTCTAAGAGGGACGAGAGTTGGGGGGGGGGGGGCGGTCTGTATTAGGACGTACAATAATATATTTAAATGTTTATATGCTCGCATTTATATAGAGTCTTTCACATCATCGAGAGTCTGCCATGGCGCATTACAACCAAATGACTTAGAGAGAGAGAGAGAGAGAGAGAGAAAGAAAGTGAGAGTGTTAAGAAGGGTTGTAGTACTATGTAGTAGTGTATGTAGAGGCTCGAACTAACTTCGCTGCCAACAAACGTTTACCACCGTCGTCGCCTACTCAATGTCCCTCCTCATGGCCTCCTTTTTCTTTAATGTGTGTGTGTTTTTATGCGAAGTAGAAGAAGGATGGTTTATGTTGATGGGTATATGCCGCCTTTTGCAGCTCTCTTGTTTTGTCATTAATGCTTATAAATGGTGGTATGTACAGAAGAATGGACACGAAAGCGTCAAAACCTTACTATGCGTTTCCGATTGCTGATTACATTTTCATCCGATTGATAATAATTATTCCAACACGATTACTGCTACATTTCACCTTACACAGGGACAGGACAGACGTAAAACCTATCGCACGATTTACTTTCTCTCGCTCTCTCTCTCTCTCTTTTCCTCTCTCTCTCTCTTTCTAGTTTCATAATCACAAACAACATTACGGTAGATATTTCGTACTAGAAGAAAATTAACTACACATCACTACGAGACTGTGAATGGCTGTGAAGAAGAAGGAGCGGAGCGGTGTTGGCAAAACTGGGAAAAGGGGGAGATGAAAAATAACAGTGCTGCCTGCTGTAGTATGTGAGTCGCCCAGTGCCTACTACAACACTACGCTCGCTCCTGTGTGCATTGTTGCATTTGCAAAACTGTACATGCTTCTGCATGCTTCTCGCACCAGGCTACTACGATGCGCCTCGCGCACACTACTCTACCATCGAGCTCGTGTCCCCTCCCCCTGTTGGCAGTAATCGATTGAATAGGGTTGGGGGGAGGAAGGTGCGTGTTTCTAGCTTGCTTCATTTCAATCAACTGAAAACAGTGTGGCGCTTTTATCGATTATAGGCGCGCGCGCGTCCTTGAATCATTTGATTACTAAACAAGTTTACTATTTCTTCATCTGCGCAGGCAGGCTACTACTACTCTCTAAGCGCTCCGTTTTTCATCTTTCTCACTGCTCACTGCGCTAAATCGACTTGTATATTAATTGTGAGCAAATGTGACGTTTTTTGCTGTGCTTCTCTGCTATTGTGCTTCTGTTGCCGTTACGTGTTTTATAATTTATTGGCGGCACCACGCCACCTATCATCGCCTAGCAAAAGCGCTCAATATATATATATGTATGTATATATATAGATCGTACCGCAAAGAAATTGTCCCTGAACACGACACACTGTATTGTATACATTCCCGCACGGCTTCACTCGCACTTGGTTGGTGGTGGTGGCAGCCCGTCGTCCGAGGCAGTTTGGTTTTTTTTTCTTTTGCGTTCTGCATTCTGCATTCATTGCGCTGACACACCACACAACCACACATGTTTTCCTCCCTTTTTCCATCTGCAACAACGTCCCGCGGCGGCTCTTCACGGGCCAGCGTAGCGCTTACATGTTGTACGCAACGTAGATCGGGTCGAGCTGATCGGCGAGGAAACCATCGCGCAGATGCATCCGCTGCTTCTCACCACGGCTGTTGATCGGTACAACGCCTGCAACACAAAGAAAAGCAAAGTTAGAGAGCAAATTCATTAAATTATACTCTTTTTTTTTCGGTACAACAAATAAAAATAGGCATCCATTGTTGTGATGGGAAAAATGAAGTTTTCGTCGGAATCGATTCCAACTAGCTCCGCAGTTTTCTGGAAACGATTCCGGATAGTAGGTCGAGACAGTTTCCGGAATCTATTCCGTAATCGGAATCAACTCCGGAATTGGCTCTGGAATTGGTTCCGGAGTTGACTGCGGAATTGGTTCAGGAATCGAATTCGACTCCGAAATCAGAATCTGCTTCGAAACGGAGTCGGTTTCGACATATCCATAAGAATAGGCGTTTAGGTTCAATGATTGATTGATATTGATCAATGATATTGATAGCCGCAAAGAATTAAAATTTACTTGTAAACGAATCTCATGGAGATTTCCGGACTGACTTCTCTTCTGAAACTTCGTATTTCAATTCGAGAACTGATTCTCATTCCGAAGCAAATTCCATTTCTGGAGTCAAACCTGATTCCGTTACCGGAGCAAATTGCGATTCCCAGGTCGGTTCAGATTCCGAAGCCAACTCCGTCTCCGGAAGCGGCTCTGGAATCAACTCCAGAATTGGCTCCGGATTTGCCCCGGAATTGACTCCGGAATCGACTTCAGAATTGACTTTGGAATCGACTCCGGAATCGACTCAGACATCGACTCCGGAATCGACTCTGGAATCGACTCCGGAATCGACTCTGGAAACGACTCCGGTTTCGAATCCGTATTCGACTCCGGATTCGACTACGGATTCGATTCCGGGTTCGACTCCGGAATTGGAATCGATTCCATCATCGGAATCGTCTCCGGAATTGATTCCGAACACGGAATCAGAATCGAGTAGGTCCGATTCCGAGCTCCCACCACTAATCCATTGCATAGACACGTACCGGGATCGACGACAACGACGACGCCCACAATCAGCTGATGCTCCTCGAGCACGGTGTTCGTCACGAGCGGTACCAGATCGAGCGCTTCCGACTCGTTGCCATCCAGCTCGACCACCACGACCAGCAGGTTGGTCCAGGTGAAGACGGCACACTCGGCAATCTTCTTGTGGCAGCGCAGCACCGAATTCTCAATGTCGATCGGATGGTAGTTCATGCCGCGCAGCGTAATCACCTCGTCGAGCGCGCCGACCACGTAGACGGCATCGTGCAGCTCCTGCTCGTTGCCCGCCACCCCACCAGCCGTGGCCACTGTATTGCCGCCCGCGTTCGAGCTTGTCGTTGAGTTGAGCGTGTTGTGACCCTATTGTGAGAAGATGAGCGTACAGGCGATGATTTTGAGAAGCGATCTTTAACAGGGATTGCTCAATGGGAGCGTCCGTCTCTCACCTGTGAATGGATTGATTCGGTATCCGAATCGCGACTAGCTATGCTCGGTGTGGTTTCGTCCAGTATCGAGCCGGCCTGGGAGCACTCGGTGCGCCGCAGGAATCCGAGGTAGCCGGTGCGGGCCCACGTATCGTTGGTCGAGCAGCCCGTCACCAGCTTGGCGTTGAAATGGTCGTTGTAGTCCGTTTCGTCGCCGTAGATCGTAAAGTAGCCGTTCGAGTTGTGCGGCGATTGGACCTGTGAGCAAAAATGAATTGTGACGCAATTAGCAATGTGACGACACCGAAACAAACAAGCGAACCTACCCAAATCTCCCCGAGATGCGAATCGCCACACTGGCCCTTCGAGTCCGGGTTGGCGATGATCACCTTCACGCCCGGCAGCAGCTTGCCCGACTCGACCAGGCAGAGCGAGTTCGGTGCACCGCGCTCGACCAGCGCCACCCGGTTGTTGCGCAGCGCCCGCAGATCCACGTACACCTGCGCACTCTCGGCCGAGCTGGCACCCTGCACGCAGATGGCCGGATTGACCCGGCACCCGAACGAGGTCGAGACGCAGCGCGTGTTCAGCCCGAGCGCCTGGAACAGCTTGCAGAACTGCTGCGTGAGCTGGACGCGCGGTCGCTCCTCCGCCACGACCACGCACGTCCGCACGCAGCCAAGGTTGATGTTGCGCTGCTTCAGCGCCTGGATCGAGTTGCTCAGTGCTTTCGTGCACAGCTCGATCACGCCGTACGAGCAGAAGGTATCGCGCACCCGGTACTGGGAAAGCGTGCTCAGCCAGAGACTAGGATTGGCTTCCACCTGTGAATGGTTAGAAGAGTTCGATAAGAAAATGGTGAAATAGTGTAGGCATCGATTTACTTACCTCATACGGTGCGATCAGTATCGAGTGGTGACCACTGTACACGCTGATCAGCGTCCACATGGAGAAGCCAAGGCCACAGTACGGATCAAGACAGAGTGCTACATGGCGACTAGGGTACAGCTCGCAGGCAAGCTTCAGGCTGGCACAGAGACTCGACAGGGATCTGTGGGGGAGTGAAACGTTGGACATTTTCAAATCATTATTGTTGGGTAATTTGCTAATTATTGCACACTGCGGATAAATTGTTGTTTTTCCAAATATTTATAAAATATTGATGAAAAAGCTAGCATTTTTCCTCAACTATTGAACATTTCTGTTGCATATTTCACTAAAAGGAGCAACATGCCTACTAAAGAGCACATATTCAATAGTTGGCAGGGAATCGAAGTTCAACCAGTGAGTTCAGACTGTATTTTGTAAACAATAATGATGTATGCTAACGTTTGCATTAAAAAAATGGACAAAAATTGACGATTTTTCATGGATTTATCTTAACCCGCACTAACAAAACGTTAATAGCACTTCCAATAATAGTATCCCATGAGTAAGTAAACAAAATTTGACATCTCTATCAGTGGAACTCTAACCGTGATGGCTAAAAAAGTAAAGCAACTTCGATCAGGAGCTTGCGCGATCGAAGAAGCGCAACCCGTAGGGTTTAAAGCGGACTCCGTGAGGCAGTTTGTGGACGTCGTATACGTCTATTTCAGCATCTGCAACATCTTGTATCTATTAGACAACAATCAGAGCACCGAAGCAAAGCCCAGTTGTTAATAACTCACGTCCCTAAGTGACAAGAAGCTCCAAAGGATCCAAAGGATACAACCAGATAAAAAAGATCATTTTTTTTAAATGAATTTTTAAATTTTTAGCAACATATAACAAGAATATTGTGACCAGTGCAGCAAAATTTCACTGTCAATGTCATAAAAACATCTTTTTCAAACAAAATCCATGTCAGCGTCACGTACTCAATATTGATAATCAGAGGTGATACTCAAAACGATTGGTGAGACCAATGCATGCTTCGTGACACTTTTGCGACCAACGCTTGATCAGTCACTATGTCACGACTTTTTTTTGTCATGACTGTGATCAGTTTTGCAAAATGTCACTGACATAGTCATGACAACTTCTGGCTGAAACAAAATAATGTCAGCGTTACAAACTATACTGTGATGATCAGAGATGAGACTCAAAAAGTTGTTGCGATCATCACATGCTGGGTGACATTTTCTCTCGGTGATGATCACGACAGTCATGGGAGATATGCGGTGCTTGCGAGTGATTCCAAGAAACAAAATGAGCATGGTTTCTCGCTCTGTTTGACCGGACAGATCAGACAAACCAGACAGAGCGAGAAAGCATGCTCATTTTGCTGCTGGGAACCACACGCCAAGTATATTTCAAGAATGTTGTGAATATCACCGGCAGCAAATGTCGTTACTAAGTGAGTGATCAAGAATTGGGTGCCAAACAAAAAGGTCACTAAGCATGTGATTGATCCGCAAATAGTTTGAGTCTCACCTCTGATCATCTCAGTACGTGTACGTGAGCTGATTTGAACTTCGTTTCAGTCATGAGTGTTGCTGACTGAAACAGTGGCATTTGGCAGCACTGTTTGACACTTGTTTTGACCCAGCCAGAAAAAGTCATGATTATGATTGTGACGGCATTAAGCTTAGCTTGCGAGTCAGAGCATCACTCGCACGTCGCATACGGCATGTCATGACGCACTTTCATTGTGTTTCAGCAATGAGCATCAAGCTACCACGGATGTGTTCATTGGTTTCGTGGGCAAATATCTCGTGATGCTCATGACATTTTGCAGCACTGATTGTGACTTTATCCATCTCAAACAAATGAAATCCGTTGGCTGTTCCCTTAAATGTGTGCAACAATTGGCATTGGCAAACTATTTCGAAATGAGCGAAGCTTTCCACACGACAAACTTACCGATGCGTGATGATAACGCCACTCAGCCGACCACAGGTGGACACACTGAAGTCAAGATAGGCCGTCGAATCCAGTGTACTGTTGGCGATGGCTGCAAAAAGGGAATACAAATCATTACAGCAAATGCTCCACACCTTCCCCGTCAGCTCTCAGCTATCCTTCCTTACCGGCCAGCTTCCGTTTCGGGTTGTCCTCGATGTCCAGGATGGTCGGCCAGCTCTTCGGATCGATCGAGGTGGCCGCCTCGCGCGATTTCAGCAGCTTGATGATGCTCTGGATCGACAGGATGATGCCGCTCTTCGACACGTCCACGATCATCCGCACGGTCGGCAGCGTGGTGATGAGATTCTGCGGGTGCGGCGGCCGTATGGTGACTGGCACGGCGCCCAAATACAAACACCCGTAGAACGCGCAGATCAGATCGAGCCCGGGCGGGAAGATGAGCGCGACGTGATCGCCCGGATTCACCTTGCCCCGCTCCTGCAGCAGGGCGGCTATCTTTTCCGCCCGCTTGTGCAGCTCGGAGCAGGTGAGCGTTTTCGCGACCGCACCCTTCGCGTTGAGCAGCGTGTACAGGACGTGATCGGGCGATGAGTTTGCGCGCCATCGCAGCACGCCCGTAATTAGCTGATGCTGTTTACACGTTACAGAGAGAGAGAGAGAGAGAGAGAGAGAAAATGAGTAAGGACAATGGGCAAAACAAAATTTGCAGAAATTTGTGCGAGAGCGAGATCGTGAGACGATCGGCACACCTACCTTGCGTTCGTTATCGTCGGCCAAACCGATATCGCGGCCCTGGGCAGAGGCAAGCCGATTGCCCTGCACCAGATTGCCGACCATTACCGAAGCAGGGCCAACGGAGGCATCTGTACCGGTGGTGCCCGTACCAGTGCCGGTGCCGAGTCCAGCCACACCGCCAAGGTTCGTGGCGGACGATGAGGATGACGTTCCGGAAATTTGAAGTTGTTGGATAGAGCCTGATTTTAGTGTATGCAAATAGGGGAGGGGAGGAAGGGGGGGAGGGGTTGTTTGTTTTTTCGGTGGGTGGGTTTTCGTAGTTTGCACAGTGATCGTTCGTTTATTTTTTGGTGAGGTCAAAACGAGCCCATCATCAAGTCGGCGCGTGTCAAGCGCGCAAAAGCGTAGTCGCACGCGACGCACAAAAAAAACATGTCCACAAGACACATACAGAGGCAGAAGAGCGACGCAAGTGTGTTCAGTGTGTAGGCAAAACAAACAAAATGCGGAATGGTTTGTGTTTGTGTGCACAATTTGTTTGAAATAACAAAACGATTATGATCGTGTGTTTTGTAGCAGCGACACCATAAATAGTGAAGTTGTAAATTATGTGTGGTAAGCAAAATACATAATATATTCCGCATTGAAAAAACAAAAAAAAAACAAAACAAACGTCCAACAACAGTGTAGTAGTTTTAAATTATACACAAAACAGTATATAATGTGTATGTGAATAAATGTAATATGTACATGTGAGAAGTGTGAAAAGCGTTTTGTTTTGTGATGTGTACGACAGTAAGGTTGTTGATGATGTTGTTGTAGATGATGATGATGATCGGTGAAGAGTTAGAATTATTGTGTATCACACACACACACCACACGACAAGATGCCATCAAGTGCATTCGACACAATGCAGTCGATACGCGAAAAAACCCCCAAACCAGAGCGGTTGTTATTATTAGTTCCATTCAGAGGTTAGCCGTTTAAAAAACCGAAACACCACAAAACCACGTGCAATTGTTTTT
Source organism: Anopheles arabiensis (assembly GCF_016920715.1). Lineage (NCBI taxonomy): Eukaryota > Metazoa > Arthropoda > Insecta > Diptera > Culicidae > Anopheles > Anopheles arabiensis. Next base: position 75,190,429 of record NC_053518.1, read on the forward strand.
TTTAGTAGTAGTAGTTTTGCACAGCATTTCCAACCCCATACCACAATTTGATGTTGTTGTTGTTGTTGTTGTTGTGGGGGATATTAGTAGAGTAATATTATTTGATGATTGCATTGCAATTGTTAGGCGGTTTTAGGCGCGATTGTTGGAATGAATTAGTTTTTTGTTTTTGTTTTTTTATTGGTTTGGTGAGGAGAGAGCAGCATTTTGGAAAAGAAAATTAATATAGAGAGAGAGAAGAGAGAGAAAGAGAAAATGATATTAATTTTGAGAAAATGAAAAACTATACGAAATCAATGGCACACCATCACATACACAATCAACGCGGATTGTTGTGAGAAAGAAAAAAAACCATTACACACGCCAATTTGTTTCTGGAAAAGAGGGGACTAGGGGGGGAGAACGGGGCTGGAGAGAAAAGCATTCGCAACAATGGAGTGTGAGGTTGGAGGTTGGTTGAAAACAAGAAGGGTTTCGGTAATTTGAAATTAAGAAAAAAACGGCCAAAACGGAGGTTGATGCAGGTGTTGGTGATGATGAAAGGTGGACAATTGGTTCGGTTGGTTTAATTTCTCTTTCAAATATGCTGGAGGAGCCACCGAAAATGTGATCTTTGCGAATTGACAAGTGACACGTGTGTGGACACACATATGATTTGAAGGGAAAGGGGAAAGAGTGACTTCAGACTGCCACTCCTTTCGGTAATGAAACTAACATACACGCACACACACACGCGAGAGTTTTCTACAGATTCTAGCGACAGTCTAAATGATCATGCACACGTCTCTAGCGATGTTGTTCCGCCACCGAATTAATTGTGATTTGGTTTTGTTATTAGAGTGTTGGTGCAATGAAATAGCTAAAATGTTGTAAAGTAAAAATAATACCCTTTACCCATTGAAACATACTTGAATATTATTATTTTTTTTGAGGAATTAGTCTCCGCAGTACGGTATCGCTCGCGTTAATATTAAAATATGTTCTCCGTCATGCAATTGTTATACGTTTAAATTAATTGTGATGCAGCGGCTGGTACATTATAAAGTGCTTTGTGCTCTAGAAACGTGTCTTGGATGTTGTTTGCGTATTGCTGGAGGTGATACAGTAAAAGCATGACGGGCGGGAGAGTGTGTAATGGTGTTGTCCAGTTATCGTTTCAAGCACACAGACACACACATACACGTCAAACATACAAGCTCGTTTTGATGGTGAAGACGAGGAGCTAGCTCTATGAAAGAACAGTTACTATTCAGCTCGATTGGGGTATATCGATTAGTGATGGGTAAATACCATTTTTTCCGGAGTCGGATCGACTCTATCGCTCAAAATACTCGCTCGGACTCGTTCGGACTCTACTGGACTCTACCGAACTCTACCGGACTCGTTCAGACTCATCCAGACTGATCCGGATTGATCCAGATTGATCTGAACTGATCCGGACTGATCCAGAGTCGAATCCGGTTATTATCCAGACCGATCCAGACTAATCCGAACTAATGCAGACTGATCCGAACTGATCCGAACTGATCCAGATTGATCCGAATTGATCCAGTGTCGAATCCGGTTATGATCCGGACTGATCTGGACTAATCCGAACAGATCCGGGCTGATAAGGAGTCGAATCCTGACTGATCCGGAGTCGAATCCTGACTGTTCCGAACTGATCCAGAAGTATCCGAATTGATCCGAACTGATCCGGACTGATCCGGAGTCGAATTCGGTTATGATCCGGACTGATCTGGACCGATCCGGACTGATCCAGATTGATCCGAATTGATCCGAATTGATCCGAATTGATCCGCATTGATCCGATTTGATCCGAATTGATCCGAATTGATCCGAATTGATCCGAACTGAATAGGGCTGATCCGGAGTCGAATCCTGACTGATCCGGAGTCGAATCTGGACTGTTCCTAACTGATCCAGAAGTATCCGAATTGATCCGAACTGATCCGAACTGATCTGGAGTCGAATCCGGTTATGATTCGGAGTCGGATTCATATTTTGCGCACCAGAGTCGGAGTTGATCCACGAAAACGCTTCGAATTACCCATCACTAATATCGATGCCACACACATACACACACATATACACGCATACAAATACACACAAGATGCGATATTTAAAATTGAATGGTGCTGACAAGAAGAAGGGAGTGACGACGACTACCAAAAACCCGCAATGTAACATTCCACAATGTTTCAATTCCGAGGGCCGACGAGGGAAGTGCTGGCTGGGGGGGGCTGTTCGGTATACGTACCGTGGTGAATTTCGCGTGGTTTTGGAAGATTGGTGACGCACGTGTGCGGGCACATGAGCACATTCGCCGGGTGAAGCGAACCCTCGAGGAAGCGGCGCCGCGCCTCGGTCAGATGGATGCCGCCGAGCGGCGTCTTGGGCAGATGGTTCGGCGGCACCAGCGCCAGACAGTAGATGCCGACCTGGTGGATCGAATCGACTGCCTGCAGCACCCGCGACATCCACTGGAACGATTCTTCCTCCGAGCAGTCGGGCCGCTGCTCCGCAATCACGCACACGCGCTCGTCCCGCAGCACCTTGATGCTGAACACCGCGATCCGGCCGCGGTAGATGAAGCGCATCGGCTCGACGGCCAGCACCGTCGCGATGATGTCGTCCGAGTTGTGCTTGCGCCCCGTCACCGTCATCAGGCCGTCGCGCGAGCCACAGACAAACACGAGCCCGCCCGGCCCGAGAAAGCCGAGCAAACCGCTGCGCACGTACACCTCGTCGCCGATCGGTTTGCCCGGGATCGTTTCGCCGTCCTTGGTGGTGGGCGCTTCCAGCAGTGGCTGAACCTGGCGTGTACAAAACAGTGTCATTTAGGCGCGGCATTCCAGGATGTTAAGTGCAAAGTAAGCGTACCTTGAAGGAAGAATTTGTCATTCCTTCCAAACCATAGTAGGCCGTACCGCTCGAACCAGACGTGACGCAAATCTCACCAACTTGATCCGTTTTGCAGAGCACTGGTGGACCATCGGCGCTGACCACAACCATTGTAGCTGAAAAATGATAAGAAAATTAAACAAATCAACCTTTCTGATCGCATCAGATCCTAATAATGCAAAAACGAAAAAACATACCACTCGGCATAACCTGACCACAGTCCTGCAGCGTAAGCGACGTGAGCGAATCTTCACTGTCGACCCGTACCACACCGTGTGACAATGCGGACATCGACAGAACGCCCCGTCCCGTGGCGGACTGATTGTACCCGCCGGCCGCCGATCGGCCCGGCCGTCGCAGCGACACGGTAAACACTTCCGAGCTGCTGGCGCACGGACAGATCGCATCCGGCCGCAGCCCCTTCGACTGGAACACGCTCAGGAACTGGTCGCAGCTGGACAGGGACCACGGGTTGGCACCGTCCGCCACCAGCAGCATGCGCAGCGAGGACAGCGAAATCTCCTTGTGGTCTTTCGTCGCCAGCAGGCCCCAGTGCAGGTCGCGGCTCTTCACCAGACAGCAGGACGCCCGGTACTTGGTGATCAGCTGCATCCACGAGGACGGGCGCAGCTTCATCAGCGCGTACGGGATGAACAGCACGTGCATCCCGTTCAGCACGGACGTGAGAATGCTGTGCCAGAGGCCAACCTCGCGCTTGAAATCCAGCACACACACGATCGTTTCACCCTCCGTGTAGTGGCAGGCCATCGTGAGCGCCCGGCAGTGGTTAATCATGGCCTGGCGCGTTACGGTAACGCCCATAACGCTACCCTCCTTGTCCGTCGTGTACTCGATGTACGCGCTCGAGTCTTCGCTGATGCGATTGTTGTTGGTGTTGAAGTCTTTCGGCACCTTCGGCAGGTGCTCCGTCACGAACCAGTGCAGCCGGGGCCAGCCCTTCAGCTTGGCCACCTCGCCGGTGGATGATTTCGGCAGCCCCTTCAGGCACGCTTCCGACGTGAGCGCCACGTGCACGCCGCACGAGCTGAGCAGAAAGCCAACCTGCTGCGGTGGCGAATCCGAACTCGACAGCGGCAGCTCGATCGGGAGCGGCACAAGCCCACGGAACATGCAACCGTACCAGGCGGTCAGGAAGCTGGAAAATGAAAAACGGAAAAACGCCCCATTAAAACATATCGCTCTCTCGCGAATCGTTACCATTCCCAATACACTTACTTCAGTGGGTCACTGTTGGGGTAGACGAGCGCGACTCGGTCGCCCGGTTTGAGCGCTACCTGCTCCGGCCCCTTGCTGAACACCTTGGTCGAGAGAGCGTACGCAATCTTTTGCGCTCGCGACAGCAGCTTGCCGTACGTGAGCGTGGTCGTCATCTTGCCGTTCGGGTCGAGCACGGTCGCCATCGGCGCCTTGAACGAGCTCGTACCGTACCGCTGCAGGGCGGCCTCGAGCGTGCGCGGCAACCCGGACGGCACGATCAGCTGCTCGCCGTGCACCGGCGTCATCACGCTGCCCTCCGGTTTCGGCGCGTTCGGATCCTTCGGGTTGGCCGCTATCTCCAGCTCGATGTCGTTGTCCTCGTAGAACTCGGGCAGCGGGCGCCGCTTCGGCCGCTTGAGCGTGTTCAGCAGCTGCTGTATCTTGGCCGACACCTTCCACCGGCCGGCCGTGCTCGTGTCGCCCGGCTCCTGGTTCGCCAGGTTGACGTAGCGCGTCACCCGGTCGGCGCCGCGCCGCGTGTTCGCACTGAACTGCGTAATGTCCGGCGCGGCGTACGGTGTCGTGCGCTGCTGCTGGCTGCTGCTGAGCTGGAAATCGTTCAGCTCGGTAATGTCGTAGCTCGACGGTTTGCTCTGGTGGTACTGGTGGTGGTGGTTTGAGCGGTGCACGGCCGGCGGCGAACCGGCGCTCGACGTGTCCGACAGTGTTGCGTGCTGCTGCTGCTGCTGCTGCTGCACGCTGATCGGTTGCGTTGGGATCGTTTGCGGCGGTCGGTGGGTTGGTGGTTGCGCGCCAGAACCATGCTGAGACGATTGCTTCTGCTGCGGCGGCTGGGGCAGTGGCTGGGGCTGCGAATGATGATGGTGATGGTGGTCCCGGGCCGAGGGCAGCTTCATCGGTTCCCGCGTGAGTATGTGATCACGGGGCAGATTGTAGTTGTCCCGGTCCGGCGTCGATATTCTTCCTCCCAGCATACCTTCCTCCGGTATGGATTCGTCTTCCGTACTGGAGTCTGCGGATAGCGGTACCGGACACAAAAGCACAATTAGTACAAGTTGGACGAAGTTAGGTTGTGTTTGGCTTTGTGATTTAGCCGAACGGATTTAACGATCTTTAATTATTTAACTTCTAATTCGAATAGTCTACATTTAGGCGTAAACGGAAATACTGTTTTTACAAGAAACAAAAAAATCGACCGATAAGAAGCTAATAGGATGCTCGCAGTTGGATCATTGTGTTGTAAATTCTAATTAAAGGGGTCGAATCTTATCGGACGTTGTATTGGACAAGAAATTTTGGATTAAAAATAAAACTATTATGCTGCATCAGTAATGTAAGCGTGAATTTTCGTGCAAATGGATGGATCCAATTAAGCTTATGAATGTGGACACACACACATGTTTTCGCACACAAAAGGTCCTCTGTTAATGTTCGAACGAACAAGTGATTTGTAATTAGCGTAGTCATGCGCCTCTGGGACGTATTTGTTCGGTAAGTTTGGGTATGTATTTTTCCCGCGGTTTTTTCCCCTGATGGGACAACATTTACCTGAATCGTCATGATCGCGCTCGGGGCTGCGGTTAAGCACCGAGCTCCGTTTGGATGGCATTGGCAAGCTAGGTTTGGGGCGATTTTTTAGTGCAGCTAGCGCTTGCTGTACCGCTTCCTGGCGTACCTCTGTTGTACGCGTGTGGTGTTGTGGTGTCGTGTTCGGTGAGTGTGGGGTCCGATGATAAGCACAGCGCACGCATGATGATGCATGTTGGTGATGGTGATGATAATGTTGATGGGGTGGGGTGGAACATGATGATAACATGAGTGTAAGGATTCGCGCACACGCACAGCATTATCGAGGGACAAATGGAAGAGAGAAAAGAGAGAGAGAGCAAACAAAAATAAACGAAAAAAAAACGATGTAGAAATGAAACATTTGATCATTGAAATCGCTTCGAGGGTCGAGGAGATATTATTGGAATGTTATTGGAATGGGGAAAGATATTGCAAGAATATTAAAGAGAGATCTTAACGCTAGGGCCCTCTCTATGAATCGTTTGCGTGTTTGGACGCCAGATAGAAGGATGGAGAGGGTGTTCGCTGTCGCAACCGTGGTCCATTAACCCATCTACAAACACCGTGGTGTCGTCGTCGCGTGTCATTCGTGTTCGTGTCCGCTGGCTGACTGTGGAGTCTACCACATTGCGTGGGGTGGTAGCGATCCAACCGTTGCTAGCTGAGATGATGATTGACCAGCCGATGATTGCTACAAAGGCGGTTATTTGAAACCTAAAAAGACTATTAACGCAGTCGTGTTGAAGACCACCTTTGGCGATGATACTGTTTAATGGGCGCATCTGCCAGAAGTTGAATATGCGTAGGTGCGTGCGTTAGGCTTTAATTGTCTGAGCATAGAATACGTAACGATTTTTGCGCTTACCACCTTACTGCGGTATGTGAAGCTAAGATACAAATGAGGATCATAAAGCTTCTATCGGGTTCCATTCATTTTAATATTCCAATAAATTCCAATGCTTGCGCGTAGGCATTGGAGATCTTCGTTCGTGTCAGCTAGTAGGAATCTCGTTTTTATGATGTTTTAATCGGGCAACCAAGCGTGAGTAATGTCCTCTTTGGATACTCTCGATCAATCGATGTATGAGAGAAAACTTATGCAAATGCAACAGCCTTAATTTTAAATACCCTTTGGTAATGAATCACTCGCTGCTACTCGAAACCCGATGGTGCTTCTGGTCAACCGCGCACCACCTGTTAAACTTGAAACTCGCCGAAGGTCTCTTTGCTGTTCCGAAAAATAGCTTACAACCCCCTTATTAGGGATACTAGCCCCGGAACCTGTTAAACGTGTACCACACAAAACAGTTGATCTTGCTGGTACCCATGTGATCTTGTTTCATGTTTGTGTCTTGCACCGACTTCCATTTATCCGTTCCCTCCTAGCATTTGCTTCTACTAACTTTGCGTAGGTTTTGTAAAATCCGTAAAATCTTAAGATAGCAAATCACCCTAAATCTTCACCGCGCCCACCGCGAGAGCAAGTGACTTCACCCACGACTGATCGCGTTCGTTTATCGTGTTTGCTACACCATCGGCTTCGATCATCAGCAAGTTCCTCCTAGCTATTATACCGAGCGACATGATCGCGAGAGATCCCGCGAGCTCTGGTGAACTTGATCGGTCCAGCCTGTCAATCAATCCACGGGACACGTAACCGGAGCGAACCACGACACGAATGTGATCACACGACGGACCCAAGGTAAAGGGCAGGTTTGCCTGGGTTCTGGACGACGTGATGCTGTGTGTTAGTGGAGTAGTAGGAGGTCGTAGACGATGGGGCGAAGGATCAATCAACTCGTCTGACGCTGACATACGATCATCGGTGTTTGTCCCCTTGGCAATGGATCGGTTCATTCCGCGTTGTACCTATAGCAGTTGTACCTCTTTACGCACCCCCTGGTGCACACCCCCCAGACACGATCACGTTCGAGTTGAACGACTTCTCAGAGAAAGAGATTCAATGGGAAACAGCTAAACGACTAATATTGATGAAAAGCAATGGCGCAAAAACTACACTAATTTCAGCTTTCAGCTTAACCAGCCAGACATGCGCTTACTGAGGCTCATTGAACGAAAGAAGAAGAAGAAGAAAGTAAAAAAAAAGATACGTAACATGCAAAATCGAATTAAACCATTTACAAAAATGCACTAAACGGCATCATGCACCTTCTTCTCCCGCACCAACATTTTCTATCCGTGCGCCAGCGTTTTGCTGTAAGCTCATTAACGAATAATTGATTGAGCGGGGGGAATTAGATCCTCCCAGCAGCAAATGAGAGCACACTCGGCACGCCATTTTGATGTACATCAAAAGGTGCTGGTGGTGCTGCTACTACTACTACTACTACTCTCTTGGCTGGGAATTTTCCATATCGTGTCGACTACTTTTGCGAAAGACGTTTGGCTAACCATTCAAATCAATCCGTGTTGTTGCAAACGGGCACTGCTTTTTTTATGACCAAAGTCAACCACACTCCAATCGACGTATCACCACGCACGAATCAATCGATCGAACGAACAACCCAAAACATGTGGCAAAGCCTAAGGAGCTACAAACGTAAAGCACATCGTTAACGATGTTACCGGGCTCTTGTGCAAAGCCCTCGGACATCTTTCACAGGTACGGTGTGTACGGGTGGCTCTCGGGCTTCTATGAAAAGGAGTACCCGGTTAAGCCAACGGCCTAAAAAGGAGGTTATTGAGTGGCTGTGTATGCGCTATCTATCGAGCGAGAAATTAAAATTATAGATCACACCTTGTAGGCATATGCACCTCGCGTTTACATGGACCACAGGGTTTCGAATTGCGTTACACTGTACAGGGTTTACCGAGTTGATTTGCGGTGTGAGCTACGTTCAAGAAATGAATGTTGACTCCAACCTCATATCTTTACTGTTCCAATCAGTACTGCAAAATGTCACTGTCAATGTCATAAAACATTCTGACTGAAACAAAATCCATGTCAGCGTCACGTACTCAATTGTGATGATCAGAGATGATGCTCAAACAGTTGGTGTGTCCAATACATGCTTGGTAACATATTAGCAATCAACGCTTGGTCAGTCATTTTGTCATGACTTTTTTTTGTACTGTGATCAGTTCTGCAAAACGTCACGGACATATTCAGGACAAATTCCGATTGAAACAACATATTGTCAGCGTCACCAGTTCTTCTGTGATGATCAGAGGTGAGACTCAAACAGTTGTTGCAATCATTACAAGCTTGGCCACATTTTGTGCATCCCAAATATTGGTCAGTCTACTTGGTCGAGATATATTTTTTTCATTTTCCACATGACAAGTATATTAAAAGAATATTGTGATTATCATCGAAAAAAAAAATTCGTGACCAAGTGAGTGACCAAGAATTAGATGCTACACAAAATGTCACCATGTGATTGGTCCACCAACCGTTTGAGGTTTACCTCAGATCATCTCAGTTGTGTACGTGAGCTGATTTGAGCAGTCATGAGTGTTGGTGACTGAAACAGTGGCATTTGGCAGCACTGATACAGAGCAACCAAGTTTAACTCTTACTCCATTTTTGAAAACATAATATCCGAAAAGTGCTTAAACTAATGTAGAAAACATAGGACAACATCAAAGCCAAAGGTATCCAAAATCAGGTTAAAATGCAAATCAGTTGTCAAAATTTGTTGCGTAAACAACAAATTTACGAAAGCTCACATCGAAAAATGCTTCGGTAAACCCTGTATAACGCACAGCGCTTCGTTTCACTGTCGAAACTAGGTTCAACACAGGCCTGTGTAAATTAAGGGACATCTCTCTTGTTTCTTACAACATTACAAGGGGTGTTATTAAAAAGCTACACACAAATATAGTGTTCAATTAGTGTAAGGGATACTTGGTTAGTAGAACAGTGTAAGAAGAGTAGAAAAATAGAATAGAAAAATGGTACGGTACGGTATAGGAAAAAAAATAGAATAGGAAACCACAAACACACTCAAATAAAAAGGAAATTTAAAAAGGAAACACGTGGGACCGGTGGGGTGCATAAAAGGTAACAAAAAAAAAAAACAACAAACGAAATTCGGGTGCAATAATTTACCACTGGTGTAGCGACTCTCGTGCCGTCCAATTCTTCTATTATTTCTACTATTCTTGCCATCGGCCGCCCCACCACCGGCGGCGGTGGCAGCGGCAGGATTATTACTTGTCCGATCCAGCTCGGCGTGCTGCGGCTGCTGTTGCTGAAGGACCGTTGCTACCGGTTCCGTGTACACCTTTGGGCGCATTATCACAGCGGGCTGCTCCACCGGCGGCTGCGGGGAGATGCGCATCGCTTTGAACAGTGCATCGGCGGCCGCCGCTACCAGCGCCGTCGAGTACAGGCCGGGTGGTGGCTGTTGGGCGCCACCCAACGATGGCACACTGGTAGCGGTTGGCGCGCTGCGTTGCGGCTCCTTGTCTGGGCCCAGCAGCAGCGGCAGCTCCCGACCACCACCCCCGGAGGAGGTGGAGCCGGATGAGGTGGTTGTGGAGAGCAGCGCGTGTTGTCGCTGGCGCAGCAGATGCTGATGCTGGTGCACCGGAATGCCGGACGCGGGTGCCGTGATTGGTGGCCGCTGCTGGAGCAGCTCTTCCGGCTGCAGCACATCGGGCCGTCCCGTTGCTACTTTTGTGTTGTGCGTCGACAGCCACAAGACCCCCAAACGGAAGCGGGCAGAAGGAAGCAGATTGTGCAGAAAAACAACACAGTGTGTTATGAGTATGGGTGGGTGCAATCGCGTGGCCAAGATATATAGAGGGCCGTGATGATGTTGTCGTCGTCGTCGTCGCAGTGAATGGTGAGTGGTGCGTGTAAGATGTGTACGACACACAATGCGGTGCGGTAGAGGTAGTTTGGCGTTTGGCGCATTTTTTTTATGGACAAAACACAACACACACACAGTGGACAGTATTTGGACACCACACGCACAAACACACACACATACACAGTGGCATGCATGATACAAAGTTGTTTGTATAAACCAAGAGAAAGACATAAAAGAAAATGTAAAAAAGAAACAAAACACACGTTAGAATTACAAAATGAAGGAAATAATACATGTTTTGTAATAAATAAATATTGTCAAAATTGCTTCAATTAACTACACAAACTGTGTTTAACTAAAAAAACAACAACTTGTTAACATATTCAGCTAGAGCCATGCTCTCTACAACATCTGTCACCGGCGCACTACACGATTAATAATAATAAAAAAACAAAATAAAACCGGAGCCACAGTAATATTAGCATGTTATGTAAATTTATTCTAAAACTGCTAGCGCCATCTGCCTGCGCTGCACGAGGGGTAGGCAAATGAGTCGCATCAATCAATCGAAGTTATGTGCCAATGAAACCTACGCGGCTGAAAGTGGAATGAATGTGGAGACATAACTCGGGCCGCGCCATACATGGTCACTATTAGTGCTAATGATTTATGCGTTAAAGCAGGAAGGCAGTGCTACAGTGTGTAAAAAGTTAAGCGAAATCTTAATGCTATGGGAACGCTCTAAAGGGGGATATTGCTAGTTGAAGAATTCGCGGTAGGATACACTTTCGAGAAAAGATTGCTTCCCAGAATAAAGGAACAGCTCTTTTTTCAAGGATACTCCAACTCTGGATATCTTGAGGCCCTAAACCCAAATCAAGCGGGCTAGCGGTGAGAGGATCATCTCTGCTCTTCAAGTTCCTTAGGGTAGCAATTACCGCCAGGGGTCGTCTTGTGGGTTCGCTCATCTCATCTCGCTAACTACAGAAAAAAGGGCGTAGCGAGGCAAACAAACATTCGAGAGCACACAAACAACGCAAAATGCCGTCGTCGTATACCGTACCCAACAAGCCGGGAAAAGGTAAACAGGCGCCCTGGAGTCATAAACGGAACTCAAACCCCCACTGGAAAGATGAAGCGAATACCGGGTCCGTTGAGAAACTCGTTAGCACGGCGGAGAGATGGCGGAATGGATCATTCCGAAACACATTTCTCACTCACTAACTTTTCGATTAGTGTTTCTGTGTCTGTGCCTAGATCGGGAGCAGGGGGAGAAAGAAGTGCCTAAAAAGGGGCGCAGCCTAAATGAACGGGAATCCATGGCATAAATTTAGGAAAAGAACGGGTGCGCCGAAGATCCCAATAGGAACACTAACGGGATGGATGTGCGAGATGTGCGGCTCCGTTATGAGAGTGATCGGATGAGGCACATTATGACACACTAAGCAGTAAAAGCTCGATCTCTGTACACCTGTAAGAGGGCCAGGTGTCGAAAGGGCGCGGTACGTAAACGAGTAAATTAAGCGTTTCGGGGAGAGGGAGATGTCTTGCGCTACGTAAAAGGGTTGGTGGGAGCGCACTACTAATTGCGTATATTGGAACAGACGGCCATCCTACCGCTGACCGGTTACAACACACTACAACACTACGAACTAGAGCCGGATCAGGGCACTACACTACTGGCACGGCCAGTCTTCTGCTAACCTGAGTGATAGCGCTTCTCGTTGTGCGTTACTTTACGTTGCGTACTGCGACGCGTGCGGTTTTGCTGTAGCTGCTGCTGCTGCTGCTGCTCCCGCTGTTGCTGATGCGACGAGGAATGATGATGCCCACCACCGCCACCACTACCACTGCTGGAACGATCATTTCTATCTCTACTACCACCACCACCACCACCACTACCTCCCGAGGAGGCAAAGATGTTCTGCTTCTGCTGCGAGGCTGGATGATGCAGATGCGACTGGATGTCGTTGACGTATCCGGGATTACTTCCGGCGCCTCCGCCACCTCCACCACCACCGCCTAAATGGTTAGAAGTTAGTAGTTAGGATGAAACAAGCACAAGTACACACACTCACACATACATACATACAGACACACAATAGACACGAAACCACCACTAAAATGGGAAGATATTCTACTACCGGGGTTGCGGTTGCGGTTCATTGAAATGTACGTATGAGAAAGGCTTGTATGTACATTAATTCTTTACTCCTTCTTTCTTTCTCTGTCTACAGGCGACTACTACTCTTACGCTAAATGTCCCCCTACAGTAGCAGCATGCATTGCCCACTTTTACCTAAAAGGGTGTTGGTGCTATCAACATCATACCCGTGTATTCGATTCGCATCGCTTGAGGTACTTTCTTTTGTAAAACTGCTTGCCTCACACGACTCAGCCGTCTTTTTGCAGCAGGCAAGAGGTTCGACACTCTGCACGGTCATGTCATGCGCGAATGTGCGCGATCACTTCCGAAACAGCTTGCAGTTTTGCTAGTAATTTTCCACTTTCTTACGCCCTAACATAGTTGCTGATGCAGTGTATGCGTTTTTTGCATGTACAATTTTTTTCGCAAATGAGGACTTACGGATCCATTTGAGAGGCTCCAGCTACGATGGTTTAATTTGGAGACATTAGTTTCCACCTGTGCTCTATTGCCTATAAAACAACCGACTTCCGAAGTAAGATAAATGGGTTTCGATAAACAGAAGCTGGAGGAAAACACTTTCCTTTTTGCTCGTTGCAAATGTTGCCTAGATATGCCATGAAGATGACTCTAAACGCTACTAACTTCCAACAAATAAAATGATTGATGATCGAACGTGTTGAATTTTGATTGCAGTACAAGATCTTTAGCTCTCCAAACTTTCGCGACAAACGAGATACTACTTGTCGGTGTAAAAATTAGGCGGAGAGTGTCACACAATCCAACGTGTGTTACATGAGTTCCGTACACAAATGAAGCTGACAAACTGCCCGAGTCCGGAGCAATTAGTCCCTCTACATTGGTCGCTTCTGATTGTCATTGTGTTTGTTTTCATCCAGATTGTTGCGCTCACGACCTGCGAGGAAGGAAGTCATAAGCGACCGCGTGCTTGCATTCATAACCATCGCTTCCTCAATCATGTTTTCTGTTTTGCTGTGTGTGTTGCGTGACTTCGGCGGTGGAGATGATCGTCAACGCACTTCCTCCACAAATCCAAAAACACAGAAACTCGCCCAACCACACACACACGGGTCCGGTGTACCATGGCTAGATGATGGAGCCATTAGACATCGGGTTGAGCTGAGGGCTACGTTAAATATCAACCAGAAATGAAAGGAAAGGAAGTCACATTCGGCCACACCACGCAATACGATCGTCAGCATTCCGCCGAACGATGTGTGTGCTATGCCCAAGTACAGTTAGTTCTGGAAGCGATCATCAATTCTAATCAAGACTTCGTGTGAGACTCTGATCGTGGTTCGATGTTACCGTAAGTGTGTATCATGAGGTACACCTTCACTTTGACCCACGACATTCACTGGACATGCATTCATAGGAGGAGAAAGGTATGTCTTTTGCGTAATCGTCGTATTATTTCAAATACATTGAACCCTTCTTGTAGCAATTGAAGCCTCATATCTCAAACAGAACTTCCTAAACGAAATCTACAATCCGGAGGTTGAGAGTGAACGATAGCATTCGTTTTAACGTCTGCCGGACATTCGAGACGCTCAGAAGTTTGCGCAACCGCGGGAATTAATCCCAACATGGCGACACATGGCGTCGGATTAAACGTTCAAAGACGCGCCCCGCGTGTGGCATTTGGGCAGGCGGCTGAGGTGGTCCGAGACTAATCGTTTGGCAAGAAAAAGGCCGCACCACCATAAATCAGAATTATTCCGCAAACTTGTGCAACAGCATTATCTGGACAATCCCTGTCAACACACACGCCACACGGTGGCGCGCATTCCGCGGGTGTCTGAGTCTTTGACTCTGACTCCGCAGCATCAGAGTCTTCCGCATACGTCGGCACCGTCTAACGGAGGGCGCGATAAGGTCAGCAGTGCATTGGTATGACTTCACGTTCACGCGGCACATTCCGGCGACCATTAAGTCATTAGACAGCAATGCACACAGTGGTGGCGGCGAGTATTATCAGCCGCTTTAAAAGAGAGAAGTAAAAAATGTGTTTCTGGTGTTCTTATTTTTTTGCTACGAAGTGTGAGAAAGTGGAAAACATACCAACAAATAAGTATGTGCCATCGCCTTATTGCTAAAATAATATTGCAACATTGCTGGACTGAAGACCCTGACACGATGTTTGCCATACGCATTGCTAATGTTTAAGCAACTATTTTCCTGTCGTTTGATTAATCGAGTGCTCGAGTGGGAGCGAACCTTTTGGGGTTGGTGTAAATTTGTGCCATGTTTTGTGACCGTGCTAATTGACGGCAGTTTAGTAAATCTCCTACGCACTTCACGCACATACACGCTTACGTACATGCCGTGAGTCGTTTGCAAACGGAAAGAGTAGTAAATCATAGCCCTAATTCTCTCTTCCCAGAGGTTTTGGTTGGTTGTTTGTTTTAGGGCCTTAAATGTTATTATTGTTATTTTGTGTCCTCGGATGATTACGCATGTTAAAAACATTACACCATCTACCGATTACTGTAGTCGAGCAACTAAAGCGGTGGTTATACACATCACAGAGCTGTTAACTTACCGTGCTGCACATTTTTGGACAAATATGGCTGCAAGAGTCTTGTTCGCTTCTTTTCGTATCCTTTTTGGGTAATGTCGCCTGAAAATGGGGAAGAAGAAAAAAAGGAGAGCAAAATTAATATCAAGCTTCTGGTTTGGTAATGAAAATATTATTTAATTAGGATCTTTTTGTTATGTTTTTAGGCTTTTGCCTTCCCAACTTTGTTGATGCTTTATATCATCACTCACCACAACACTCTACTCTATATACGTCTTATGCCTTTGACCTTCCGTGGGATGCATCAAGAATCAATCAGAAGCACTCTGAGCGTGTCCAATGTGCTCAAATGGTTAAAAAATGTTCCAAAACATATAATCAAAATATGCGCAAAGGTACGAATTATAACCTCCGAAACAGCAAATGACCACTTTGTGCCAAATTGTGACCCCATCCGGTACCAATCGCCGCATCCCTTTCAATCGTTGGTGGAAGGTTCGATTTTTCTACAAAACCTTCGCCACCCACGGACCAACCGGACCAATATCATTACTGATCGCAGCATCTCGCTTTGCGACTGAAGCATCGTGTGACATTAGCATACCAGTGTCCATAAATCATAACACTGCACACTTCAGTTATTTGCTTGCTCGTTTTTTTTTTCCTCTAACTGTTGGACCATAAATAATATTGAGTGCCGCTCCATCTCGCCGCTGCTCGGCAAGGTAACGCAAACCGAAAGAGAAAAAAAGGTAATGGGATGTGCGCGCTGATGCAGTGTTGCGCGCGAGATATGTGTGTTTGGTGCGCGAGAAAGCGCAACTTCTCATCGGTAGCGGCGCGCGGCTTGCGAAAATTTGACTCTCACAAGTAATGCACTGCATGCTAATTGGAGCGCATTCGTATGGCGGCAACGGAGCAGCACCAATACTGTGGCGGCGGCGGCATCGACCGACTTCTGATCGGAATCATCTCCCAATGGTGATGGCGTTTTTTTTTTTTCGAAAGTGACCATGGTTACCCACATCCAGCGCACACACACACACACGTGCTGGAAGATTTGTTTCATTTTATGTTGGTTAGTCCTACTACACGAAGCAATTCCTGGCACTCGATCCGGAACCCTGTGAAATGGGATTGAGCTATATCATCAAACCGAACGAAGCTTTTTTTCCGGTGGGAACGAAACCGATCGAGCAGTGGTAGCAGCAGTAGCAACGGGAATTCATGGCCACCGTGGTAAAGCCTAATGGGAAGTTGATTTCTAATTTCCACGCTAAATTTGACCACTATTTCCGTCCGCGATTTTGGCCGCCCGCGAAGGCGAGCGGGGGTAGGCAGATGAGGCGCGAGCCCTTTTGGTACGTACGGGTGTAACTAGTGCGCGGCTCTGCTGCACGTGAAGAGCATCGCTTGTGTACGGCTCATAGTTACTCCAATTTAAGCCCAGCTCAGTCCTGCTGAACTGCTTTTGGAAGCGATCTTTTCGACAGCGCCGTGGCTTCATTTTTTTGGGAGCAAATATGAAGCAATCGATCGTTTTTTTTTTTGTTCGTTAAAGATACATAAGATGCCGCCACCGGTCGAACTACTTTCCAAATGCCCATGGTCATGGCAGACAGCGATCGTCCGTGTAGGTGAACAATAATTTGCAACTCATTGCACAGCATCCCCCTGCGGAGGTCACTTACTCCAGTTGACTAACGGTCTATCTGTGTGTGTGTGGTTGCAGGCTGTAGCTACTGTTGAGAGAGTACGTTCTCGCTTGCACCGTCCAACGTACCGTTCTTTGTAACGTAACTCTTCGGAAGCGCACAGGCGACGAACCTTGATTAAAGTCTACATGTTATTAATTTTCGAACGGAGGCAGCGTAGCGATTGGAAGATGCGGCCGTCCAAAGCAGACGAATCACGATTGCCGAAGACAATAGTTCGACCATTGATCGATCGGATCGAACGGCCCACAGTTGCGTTGGAACTGTACCAAACAAACGTAACCTTGACTAAAAAAGGGATTTTAAAATTATATAGAAAACCTCCAGCTTCTGACGACTTGGTCTTACACAACTGTTCTAAGAGGCATCTGAAGTAAACCAACTTCTGCTACTTGATCTTTCTACACGCGGAACGCATTCTGTTGAGGGTTTTGCGCCGGAGGTGCCCCAGTAATGAGCGGGTTTATGCATAGTAAGGGGCGCTCTGCTGAGTTGATGACGTCCTGCTGCCGCGAGACCCTGTCCAGACTGCACTTATAACGGTTGCAGCAAACAGCGGTGCGCGGTGGTGGTAGTGGTGTCCGAGCCGATCGTAATTCAATGCCCGGTCTGTACACACCAGATGACCAGACAACCGCTCCACCATCACCACCACCGCCGCCAATATCTCTAAACGATGCGTGGGGATGTTCCACCCTGTACAAAGCCTCCCTCTCTCGGGGAAGATGCAATCGCTGCTTTTTGCTGTGCTAAATTCACCTCAGCCCCACACACGCTACACCGCGCGCATTGTTTTGTCATGCGAAGGGAAATTGAGATCGCACACCGTTGTGGCTGTTTATTGGCATTTTTAATGTTCGCTAATTGCACACCCATTCCGTGCACGGAAGGGTTCCCCCTGCTCTCCAACGCATCACCACCACACGCTTCCCTGATTGGAAGCTCCCAGGGTTGTGCACGGATGATGCCATGTTGTTGGTGGCGGGGTTTCGCCCGCGCAAAACTCCACACGCGGACTTCTCGTTCATTTATTTTCTCCCCACGGGATGGGACGAGTGTAAAACGAGAGCTAGTTCTCGGGGTTTAGAATGTTTACACCACAATGGGGGACGCAGCAACCGGGTATACAACACAACACATCGTGTGCATCTAATTGAACGCAGCAAGCGTTCCACGCACAGACGAAACGCGCAACCCGATGATGGGCGGAGTTTTTCATTCTTTTAAGCGAACACAATTGAAGGTTACTTGCACTGGCCAGCCAGCCAGAAGATCTCTGGTAAATAACCGTTTTGGATGAACTTTGTCTTCCAACTCAAAATGCAGGTTCCTCTCCTGCATCTTGATACAGTTAATGAAGATGCGCGCGGGAGTCGGTGGAAGCGAATGTTATAAAACATTCATAAGCAAATAGGGAAGGGATGTTGCGTTGGCACCTTGCAAAGCACCACACCATCATTACCACACCATTATAATCCAACCTTCGCTGCGGCGGCTGCAAATTTGCAAACCACCTAACCACGCGCAACCCCTCTCGTCTAGTGGTAGAACATTAAAAATTTACTTACTGCTAGATAACTATTATTTCCAACCAGCTAATGAAGTTTACCTCGTTCCGATGAGGAAGTATGGCGTGAGAATGCCCTCAAGGTATTGCAATAGAAAAAAACACACACACACACTCACGCAAAAAGAAGACATCTTCCTCCCACCGTTCAATTGACGCTTCTTCACGGCATGTAAGATTTTACAAAAAAACGGCGAGATATATTTTAGCATGTACCAAAAAAGGGGCAACCTTCACGACCTTGCGCGCTGCTGCCTCGCGCCAGCTGTACAGCTTCTTGCCCGGTGTTTGCGAAACGAAAATGATCGTAATTCAATTTGTCCATCGTGAAGAAATAGAAGCTCAAACAAATGGTCAACCGAAACGCGCGAAACACGGTGTGCGTGTAGGTAGTTGACAAGGTCTGACCGTCGCCAGTACAGAAAAACGATTTGTCAAACATGCAACGGTGAGAAGACAAGCCAAGTCGCGCTCTTCCTCGCTAGGACACATTTAAGCATCATTTGCCTGTCGCACTCACGCAGAGTAAGCTTGCAACCGTGCCGCACTTGCAACGGAGCGTTGTGCAATGCAAACTAATTCCCGGCGGCATAATTACTACCGTGTTCGTCCGCCTGTCGTGGTCCACCGTCGGAAAGGCACAGCCAGCTGCAGCACACACAAGTCCCATTATTTGTGCTCCGGCAGCCTCAGTTGTCCCTTGGCTGGTGGTTGTTGCATCCAAAAATAACATCTTACGTAAGCAGCCCCTCATCGCCCCCCATCTTTGTGTGCTTCTTCTTCTATCCTGAACGGGGCCCAGAGTCTAAAACGTCACGCAAGAAAATCGAAGAAACGCTCAAATTACACCCCGAACTGGAGCACAAATACACCCTTCCAAAAACGGCAAAGGGTAACGGCCGAGAAGTAATCGGTTCTATCCTAACTTCACGCGCAGGCCCTATAACAACACAAATTCCGCCGACCCGAAACGAGAAGCTCCAGGTGGGAAGTGGTCCAAACTTTAAGCACTGGCCCGGAATCATTCCCAAGAAGCTCCAACAAGAAAACATCAACTAAAGTTCCGCCACTAAATTCCTGTGACACCTGGTACTGGCCATTCTGTTTCAACTGTCCAGAGAGCTGGTTGGTGTGATCTCCCACGATCGCCCTCCTCAAAAAAAAGGCTTTCAATTGGTCAACCGTGTCGCAGTTAGCAGCATCAAACGGCATCAATGTATCGGCAACCCAAAAAGCAACCCCCATCAAATGGGAGTGTTGTGCAAATCAAAGCTTAATGATCGTAATAAAAACCGTTACCATGAAAATTCGTCCCAAACGTTGTCCAGCTTGTCTGGAGGTGTATTAGCGGCTATTTGGATAAGAGGAGACAAGTTAGAATTTCGGAACAACTGAAGCGCTGGAAGCATTACGTTTTTGGAGTTCATTCTAGCCATCAGTAATTCCACAGACTCCACACCAAAACGAGACCTCGTTGGTGATCTTTTCAATTCCCTCTTAAGCCTGCTATTTAGATCGTTTCAGCTGGACGCGATCAGCAAATAAAAAAATAAGAGGAGAAAGGTGGAAAGTCTTTTTATTGTGCCATTTTATATCACTTGAAGCCCCACAAACTCTGCCACGTAATATTTCATCCCATTCGCATCGCGTTTTGACACCGTGTGTCGAGCAATCAATCATCGACACCTTACGGGTTACGGCCCGTTGGCTTCGAACTGCACCCGCCCTCAACCCCACAGGAACACACCACTTGATATTTGAATCGAATTGGACCCGGGACTTCGGGAGTACTGGGCGCACATAAACCTTCAGTTCTGCACGCGATTATTCTTGACGGGACATGCAAATACACGCCACCTCCACACGCTCGTCGGGGGTTGTGTCTCACTCTCTCTCTCTCCCGCTACGCTCCTTTCCTTTCCTGTAGGGGTATGAAATTATGGCAGGACAAGACTTATGCGCCCGATACACAGCAGTGGCGGGAACTCATTTCATTTGCAAAAACCGGATCGGAACGATTCCGACAGTTCTGGCAAGCGGCGGTTGCGAAAGACGCGTGCGTCACACCGCCATCGACATCGGCACGGGAAGGAAAGCCGTGACGTATTCAACGCGCAGCCCCGCCACGGGCTTCCAGAAGGCAGAAAGGGAGTAGGTTTTGCCATTTGCCCCAATGGCGAATAGTTTATGATGATTCAGCGGGCCCCGCCACGCGGGCCTGATGCTCTGGTACGAGTTTTATTAAGCGCTATCCATCTTTGGCAGCCGCAGCAGCAGCAGTTGGTGGATCTAAATCCATAAATCGTGTGCCACTCCTCGAAAGAATTCATCAACCTTTTGCAACACGCAGAGGAATAAATTTTTGGAGGAACCGTACGCAATTCTTGCCCCGATCGGATCGATTGTGAAGCAGAGCAGACAGCGCGGTATAGGAATTTACTCCCAATTCCTCATCAATGCCACTCTACGGGAACACTCCCTAAAACGCCCGCACACTAACGAGATGCTAATAGGATGCGATTTAGAGGTTTTAAAATCGCTAAAAGATGGGCTTTAGTTTGCATACATTCAGGGGGGCCCAACAGAGCAGCCTACCTACGTTATAGAAACTACGGAAAACATTTGGAAAACGAACTCTTTCACACCATCATTTTTGGAGTAGTTTAATCTAAACAGTTACTCTGCTTACACGCGTCTGATATGATGCATTACAGATAAAACCAAAAAAATATTTAACCCGCATGCTGACCGGAAACGAGACGTTCGTTTTTTTAAGTGCTTTTGACCTGGCTGACTCCACCAGCTACAAGACACCGTTGATGGTTAAGCAGAAAGTAACACACCGTTGCTTATCTGAAATCGCGTAAGATGTGAATACAAGCACTTTGATAGGTTTATGGATCGTAAACACAAAAACAACCACAACAACAACAACAGCATCTACACCCATTTTTGCCGTGGCAGCTTTACGGTAACGATGGTTCCTGTGAGTGTGTGCTGCAACAAGCCCTCGGGGAGTTGTAGTCGCGGACACCCACACGTGCCAGCGGTCCCCTGCATAGGCGGAAAGGTTTCGAATCGAAATGTACTGCTGCTTCTGCACCACCTCGCCACACGAACAACACACACACAAACACACACACACACACACACACACACACACACACACACATGGTAACGTGGTCTGGGGGAGCATGTTTGGCTAGACTGCAACCATTGCCGCCATTGACCTTGACTAACGAGGATCCGGCACTCCTCACTCCTGCCCGTTCGGATAGGAGAAAATCGGATCGGATTAACACACCGATGTGATCACCGGGTCGTGAGAGTGGCCGGAGTGGAGTATGGATTATAGTTTATGCGAAGCGAGCGCTTTAAGTGGGCATGTCGGGGAAGAGGGTTGATATTTTGTAAAACGTCACAAAAAGACTGTAAGACAGTGTTGGCTTAGGAGTCTTGTAAAGGCCGAGGAGTTACATAAGCGGACATTTAGAAAGGAATCGGTTGCTTTTTTTTACATAACCAAGATTGAGGAATTCCAACAATCTACAAAACATTTAGGAAATGGATCCACATCATTTGCTGTGGTTGGATCCACAAAACACCATCGTGACATAGAGCGTACCACTGGAACTGGATGTAATATAAGCAGCAATAGTTCAAACTCTGCACACTTTACCCTCCGCGCGAGTCAAGGTTGAAAGAGAAGCGGGTCCATAAATATTTACCACGACCTCCGGATAGCACTAATTGTTTTTGAACCTCACTGTGGCGCACCTAATTAGTGCAGAGACACCACAGAGAGGATATATTACGGCACAACAACTTTGCTTCATATCATTATAGAATTGTCACCGATAAGCGGGTGGTGGGCGCTTGCAGCGCGATTGTCAGCCCATTCATTGTGTTCGTCGCTGGCCTTCTCACGGAACTGTGAGGTTTACTTTACTTGGGGAAGGATGCGCATTCCGCTTGCTAAACCTCAGGTGTGTTTCCTTCTCTCAATTCAGCAACGATTTCAAGCTTCACTTGTCACACAAAAACAAACGCTCTCCCCAATGCCAATTCAGTTTGGACGCAGAGCCACCAAGCAGGAACTAAACCAACACCAGCCAGTAAGACGTGAAGTGTGGCTTTAAATTGATTTCCTTTCGCAAAGAGCCGTTTGTTTGATTTACTGGTAGCTAAAATGGCTTATCATTTCCGACTGCAGAACAGAGCAGCAGCCAGGGTCGGGGCATCATTTGTCAGACGAGAGTGACTAGAGAGAAGCAACAGATGTTACATCCACTAGATGAAGTAAACACTAATGATGATCGTTGGGTTTTGGGTGTTCCCTAGTGACACTAATGGTGTACACCTTTTAAGCAATCTTCATGCCGGCTTCTTCATTTGCGCGGATGAGTTTCATAAACGGAAGTTGGCAACCGTGGAGTAAAAACCTCCTCCTCCTCCTTCTCCGATAGTATTCAACTGTCACACGGCCACCGTCAGTCAAGACAAACAACCCGTGTGGCTCAAGATTTATTATTTGTCCGTGTCAATCTCCTTCTCCTCAACTCCATCGTGGAGTGGTATGGAGTGTCATGGTTGATTTACTTCAGGATTTATTGTGAGCAAAATATGAAATGCATTTTAATCGCCCTGGTTGGATGGCAGTTAATCGTTTATGATTCCAACATACAACAGAAAACGGCCAATAAAACCTCCCCCTGAGTTCACTTACCCCAGTAGCTGCCACGCCGCAACGTCGAGTGGTTTTTCCGCACGGTACGCTTTTTGGACTTTTTTCGCTTCACTTTCTTCTTGTGGTTCACGTGTATGATGTTGATATCGTTAAAATCAAACACATCACAGTAGTTCTCATCGTTTTCGTCCACCTCCTCCTCCTCCTCCTCCTCATCATCGTCCTCTTCATCTTCATCCTTCTCTCCAGCACGCTTTTCATCGCCCTGCTCACCAACTAGCACTACCTCGTCACCGTTTCGATCGAACACACGCTTGGCGCCACCAACCTTCAACAAACGGGCGCGGCTCAGCCGGCCCTGGGAGTCCTTGCGCTTCGATGGACTCCCCGTGCCGGTCTCTTCGAAGCACTCACAGTCACTGTTCACCTTGTCACACCGCACACAGTACAGATTGTCACCGAGGCTGTTGATCAGGAACTCATTCTCACTAAACTCTTCATCCTCCTCCTCATCGTCATCGTCATCATCATCCTGGTCCAACTCTTCATCGTTATCTTCTCCGTCGTTGTTTTTGCCCATGTACCGATGCCTCAACGCTTTGTCGCCGTTCACCGACGGGAAGATGCTGGCCAGTGAGATTTCGTTCTGGATCGCACCGGCCGACCGGATGCGCTTCAGGTCCTCTCCGGGCGGTGCAGCCGTCGCGAGCTGGAAGTTCGAATCACCGAACGGTGCCGAAATGGACCGTTTGTACACGAGCGCGGATGATGCCGCCGCCGGCTCCTTGTACCGGGCGACACTTACGGACGTTTGGTTAGGGCGCTTCGCGGACAGGTTCGCGTCATCCCGCAGGAACTCTTCCTCGGTATAGTGCGACCCACCGCCAACATTCATCAGTGATTCCAGAGGGCTTCCGAATGGGCGAACTTCGTGAAACAGTTGCTTCCGACCAGTAGCGGTCGTCGTCGAGTGGGCACTGCCGGACCCGGATTTACCTCCCTTCGCTGATTTCCCCTGTCCGGTGGAGCCGGTCGTTCCGCCCGTACTGCTTTTGCGCTTGTCCGGATGGGGAAACACAAACTCCAGCCCGGCATCGATCTGCTGAAAGTACCGCTGCTGCAGGGCACTGTTCTTGAAGCGAATCGTTTCATTCTTCGTCACTATGAACGTGTCGTAGTAGTCGTTCTCTTCGTCCTGGTCCTCCGCCTTAAGCGTTGACGTTCCTGTTGCTCCTACAGCCGCACCGTCCGCTGTACCATGCGTCCCAAGAATAGCGGCCCGACCGGCCCCATAGTCCCTATAGAACTCCTTAATCGCCGCCTCGTTCATCTTCTTCTTCTGGATGTAGTAGTGGCGCAAGCGCTTCAGATGCTCCTCGTAGAACGCTTCCAGGTCGTGGATTTCCTGGTTGTACCGGCGATCGTTGCAAAAGTTTTCAAAGTCCCGCGCAAAATCGGGCGCCTCCGGTTCGAGCGGACCCGCGGCAGCAGCAGCTGCTACTGGCAGCTCACCACCATTGCAGTCATCGCCCAGCTTGCTCCAGTTTTCGTCGTACAGCTCGCGGAAAATATCCTTCCCGGCGACGCGCTGCTTGCGCATCGATTTCTTCCGCTTGGACGAGTTGCGCTGCACCACCATCACACGCTTGAAGTACCCGTCCCGGCTGACGGCCAGCTTGGGCGGTTTGCGGCGTTGGAGCAGCGTCGCCTTCTTGGACTTTCGGCGGAACAGATTCTTCGGCTTGGTAAGCGTCAAGCTGAAGCCCGAATCCCGCGAGGACATTGATTTGAACGATTCGTTCTTAACCTTCGGCGGTGGGACCAGCCGTGGTCCGGCGTTCGACAGAATGGAGTCTTCCTCCTGCTGCCCGAGATTGAGCTGCTTCCAAATCCGGCCCGTGTTGATCGAGTAGAACTCTTTGTTCTTCGTGAACGGGTTCTCCTTGATGCGCAGCGCGTACGGGATGCTGTTCTCCGGCGACGGCAGCTCCGCCTCGTCGTACACCGTTTGGTCGTAGAAGATGTTGTTCTCCTCCTCGAAGTACTTGCTCGGGAAGATAAACTTCGGCTCAGCGGGTCCGCCGTTCGCATCACCACCCTTCGGCGTTCGCTGCAGCTCAAAGTTGTCGTGGCTCTGGAACGTATGGTTCGCGTCCTCCACATCCAGCGTGCCCGTCTTGCTTGCCGATGCCTTTTTCGCCTTCTTCCGGTACTTGTTCTTTTGGTTCTTTAGCTCCACCGTACCACCGCCGCCGTCGGTCAGCGCGCCGTTTAGGTTCTGCGTCGAGCCACCGCCCCCGCTGCTGTGCCGCAGATCCTTCTCGTCCACCTTAATATCGACGTCGATCAGATCGAGCGCCGAATCGTTGCTTAGCTGTCGGTTCAGATTATCTTCCGGCTCCTTAAGCCCGCCGCCACCGTCCGATTTGGATCCCGCGCTTTCGATTCCATCCACCTCCCCGCCCTGACCACCATCCATTGCCGGGATGCGGATCACGATGCCGTCCCTCGACTTGCTGCGTATCATTTTGAACGTTTGCGTGTTGATGCGGGGTATGCGCGAGGGACTCCGCGTACGATCGCTACGATTCGTCCCGTTGGTGGGCGTTGGACCACCACCAGGCAGCACTGGCGTGTCCTTTACTACCTTCACTACCTGCGGCCGATGGTGGAGCTCCCGGCTGAGCGTCGCCTCGTCCGGGCAGGTATCAAAGCTCGTCTCCAGATACCGCTCGTTGACATGGGTCGTGGACTGCATCAGCGCATTCGGCTCGCAGTACGTCCGGATCGTCACCAGCGTGGGCAGCTCATTGGTCGCCGTCTTGCTCGTGCTGGTGGTGGCTGTGCTGAAACTGCTGCGGAACGACTTTTTCGACGACGCATTCGTGTTGTTATGATTGCCCGCGTTGTTCGTCAGCGTGTTGCTCTCGATCGTGAACGTGCTGATGCTGTAGAACGACTTATCGTCCGCCGTGTCCTCCGGCAGCCTGCAACTACTGCTGCCGCCCCGCACACTTCCCTCGTGCGCTTCCTCCTCCTCCGGGATTGCGTCCGAGCTGACGTTGATGTTTACGTGCGAAATGTTCCTCACACGCCCCGCACTGTTGCCCGTGGCAGAGTCTGGTGCGGGTGGTGACTTCACCGAGCCTCCTGCGATCGTCCTGCCGCTGAGATCATTATTTTGTACTTCATTTTCGAGCGATTTCCTGGGCGCGGCGGCGATGGATGTATGCTGCTGTTGCTGCTGCTGCTGTACCGTCCCTGCCACCGTCTGCTTGGAAGGTCGCGGTGGTTTCTTGATCTTAATTTTCTCCACCTTCTTCGAGACCTCGTACGTCTGCTCCACCAGGTTGCGGTTTTCATTGATGTACCGATCGTTGATTTCCTGCAGCGCGCGGATCTTCTCATCCAGCGACGCGTCGTTCGATTCTAGCTTCTCCTCGAACGTGAGCTCCTGGGGGGAGGATCGTTTTGCTGCCGACCCGGACGCACCTGTCCGGTCGGACGAGTGCGGCACCTCAAGGGCATCCTTGTGCTGTGCACTACCCTCCACCGCATGCCCGTTGCCCGTCGTTAGCTTCTCCGGGCCCTTGACGACCTTCGCCTGATCCTCGAACTCATTGATGTTGACGAGATTTTTGGTGGAGCCGCGCAGGACCGCCGCCGCATTCCGCTTGCGACCCCGCTCGAGGTAGCTCTTGCGGATGCTGATGCGCTTGAACGAGTCGCTCCGCTTGAAGCTTTGATCGATGTTCGATTTGTCTTTCTGCTTCTTCTTCGTCTTCAGCAGGTTGCGGATGGATTCGAACGTGATGGGCTTCATGGTTTACGCTGAGCCCCCGACGACCATTCCTGCTCGATCCTGACTGTCTGTCTGGCCCACAACCTGAGCACACGAAACTGGATCCGGTAGGGTCGTGCCACCCTATACACACAACAGGTCACTGCTACGGTTCCACGGTGGTACGGGATTCATTTTCGTGCTGTTCGCTTGGTAAGCATGGCTTTGTGGCCCGTTGTTGCAAGGGGCTTGATGGACCGCTTGATACTGCTGTTTGAGAAGAGAAGGAGGTTGGGAGGGTATTCGAAATGTCGTTTTAAAACCAAAAACACTGCTGTCAACTCTTCGGTAAATGTCGCACTGGATGCAGCGACACGGCGACCACAGGTTTGAGAAATACAACACGATTGATAACTTCAAACACAAAAACAGCAAACCAAAAAAAAAATCAACACAAAAAAGCACACAGTAATAGCAACGGCCTAACCGTTTTTTTTGTTTCGTCGTCCTTCCGTACGAACGCGCTTCGGCGGACTCAATATCACATACGCTGCGTACGCGGGTAGAGTGAGCTTTTGCGGACCGATCCTTCCTCGTTATGACCTTGACGCGGACTAACCGTTAGTGTGGCGATCCGCAAGTTTGTCTTGGCAAACAAACGCACACACACCAAGAAGCAACGGTGTGTATGCGGGAAAGTGCAACACACTCGCGCAGAGCTCGCGCGAACAGGGGGAGCAACAAACATAGTTTTTTTTGGTGTGCGTTCACGCATTCGCAGCTCGCTACTTTCCTTTTGCCTCACGGGCACCTCAGGTAGTCTCAGGTTTAAGGCCCGCACGGACGCGAACCTCTAACTCGCACATACCACCGCCACAGCACATCCAACAGGGACGGGGAAAATTGTACATGGCCACCACCGCGACTGTGTTTGAGCGGGAAAAGTTTCGAGCAAAACAAAACACGTAAAAAGTGCACCACTTCTTCTGCGCCAAACGCCCACCTCTGTCGAACCTCATCACTTCAGAAGTCCACGCAGACACACATAATGAGCATTTTGCATGTACGCAAGCGAGTAAAAACGCAAATGTGTTGCTTGTTGGACAGAGGCTAATGAATGAAAAACTTCACCATCAGCGCGTCGTGTCTCTACTCGCGAGGTTGTTGGAGATGTATTGGAAAACGAAGCGAATACTTGCAGCTGATCCTCCCGCAGATATCCGAGGTACGATGTACTACATTCGGACAACCAAAACATAGCGCAAGCCTTTGACCGATGTACCTCCCGGAGCCGAGAGCGTACGGTTGAGGCGCGAATATGCTCTACTCGTGTAAGTTGTTGAACCCGCGGAAGGCGAGACGTTGTTCTTCGCAGTCACAACCCTTGCCAACTTCAACCAGAGCAACGGGCACCGCTGCTCGGTCATTCGCTTCTATCAGAGTCGAGAGTTGGGTGAAATAGCGGCGAGTGGCACACGACTCGAGACTTGGGTGGAACTTTTTTTGGAAACTCAGTAATAGGCCCCAACGGGACCCAAGCCCAATGTATGTGTAACCTTCAATCGTTGGTAAGTTCTAGACCGGAGGACCCAGAACCCAAAACCCAACGAAACAGACCCAGAGCGCAAAACGGTAGATTTCCGCCTCAGTCCGCTTGACCAGAGAACGCAGCAAGCGGACGGTTGTTGACTCATAAACCCGTTCTACAAGACTGCCTGAGGGTAGTTACCGTACGATTGGAGCGCGCAAAGGGAGGTCGTCGTCGTCACACACCGAGGTCTGGAAATCAAATTCCGCGTCGGAGTCAAATATCGCGCGATCGCACTCTGCATGAGGCAAGTTTTTGGTACCACACTGAGAGAGACGCGCGCGCGCGCACGTCTAAATATGGCCGGCTGCAGTAAATGTGTGTACCAGAGACGATCACGCTCCAAGATGGTTATCGCAAAACAACGTTTCGCAAAACGGTTGTAGCAGGCACCGTTTGCGCCGGCAACGGCACAGGCAGTTGCGCACTGTCCAGGAGACCACACCAATGTGGTCAAGGTTCTAGTGAGGTAATGGTGCTGTGGCTGACTACTATAGGTACACCGTCGACCAGCAGCCGTCCAGAAACCACCGTGTGTAGGTGAGAAAGGCATGCAAATGGGAGATATAGGCGCCACCCTAGGAACACGGCGGTGTTGCGGTTGCCACGGGTGCGCGGTTGACACCATTTCCAACGTCCGAAGAGAAAACATTAATTTGCTTGGGGTTTTTCTTTTAAAAAGGTTCATCGCTGCATCAACTGGCACGAGATGTAGCGAGGTATATCATGCGATCAAAGCTCATTTCCAAAACTTATCGTTTATCTCCTGGGTCACGCACAGGGGGGCACCGGTGCATCAGAAAGTTATTACTCCGGCGCGTCCGACGTTCGTTCGACGGTTATCTGCCGATCATTACCTTCTCAATTTTCTCAACGCTACCGGGCTGTAGCTGCTGCTGATGCTACAGAGGAACGCATGCTGCGCTAAGGCAAACGAAAGAGGTATCTCGCGTTTATCTCGCCCTTAACTACTGCTATCATTGCATCCGAATTCCAATTTCCCAGAGCCCAACCCGCCTTGCTGACCGTTTGCGGGCTCGACTCATCTTGGACATCA
This sequence comes from Anopheles arabiensis, assembly GCF_016920715.1. Lineage (NCBI taxonomy): Eukaryota > Metazoa > Arthropoda > Insecta > Diptera > Culicidae > Anopheles > Anopheles arabiensis. The sequence continues at coordinate 75,219,999 of NC_053518.1, forward strand.
TCTTTACGGTTCTCGGTCCGTTAATGAGTCCTGGTTTTACCTGCCTGCCACATATCGACAAGGTGTGTTTGTGTGGATGTCCATTAGACACACCAACAACAACAGTAACAAAAAACGGTTCTATATTGAAACGCGACCTCACTTCTTTTCACTCCACAAACCAGATCCATTCGTATCCAGTATTTCTTGTCTTGTAACTTGAACACCCTTACCCTCAGCGTCCACTCTTTCTAGCGTGCGTACGGAACCAAAACACACGAAAAACGCAAGCACTACCTCCCTTCTGTCGGAAAAGCCGAACGGCGTGCGGACCTTCGCGAACCACTTGGGAACCAAATATAATTAGGTCAGTCATGAAGAGAAGTCTCGTGAGGTACACACCGCTCAATGCAATGCCGTCGCTGAAAAACTGGGTTTCATGAAAAACAATCACGAACCAAAGCCACTGCCGCTGCCGGTTACATCAAAGCCAAGATGCAATGGGGGTCGTCTTCCCTTACGTGATTTGCCACCGAACCACCCGGGCGCGCTGAGCGGTTTTTGGCGAGCGGCATAAGCAACCCGCTGGTAAATATCTGGCAGGCTCAATCTTTGATGGATGATTGGAGATGCGGGGGATTCTCCTCTGCTTTAGACAGCGATCGATTCGATCGGTAGATCTCTCTGCAGCCTAGCGATTGCTAAAAGCAGTAACTTTGCACCATTTAGACGCACAGCATCTTACCGGTGGAAAAAGCTGAAGTACCTCTTTCCTGCCCGTTCGAGAATCAATTGGACGGACAACCCTTGAACATGATCTTCACCACTTCACAATTCCTTTCTTCGTGGCACGAAAATAACAACACAGGCAGAAAGTGTTTTGCACCCAGGGTTTGGGAGGGTTGATTTCCAAGGAATCAGGAACTCCAAAATGAGGCTCCAAGTAAGTACCGTCCTAAAGATACCGTTAAAGAAATCAAACTCTCCACAACGGACACTTCGGCTGTCCTCATCAGCAGGTTGGGCGCAGCATTTTGAGGTTACATTTATCTCTCTTCCTTCCTCTCTCTCTCTCTTCCAGTTCCAGAGACGCAAGTCGTTAAACAAGAATCGAATAAAAAGTTTAACGTCGATGTAAAATGACGAACTGTTGCGTTTTTTTTTTACTTTTGTTTCTCCGTTCGCGAACGTGCTTTGTAGAAAAGGCTGGGTTAGGCTGGTGAATTCAGTTTTGGGCGCTTCGGCGGCGGAAGTGGGAAAGCCCGGTGCAAACGACAGGCCGGTGTCATGGGTTCCGGGGAACGATTGTATAACTTAACGCACGCTCTTTTGTAGGTCACAGCACGCGCAGTCAGGAGGCGTCGTACGGCGTCGTCGTCGTACCCTTACGCGTCTCCCGAGGGCACGGAATGTGCTCAAATGGCGAATGATTCGACACTATTTTATGACCATCAGTTCTTCTTCAGTTACGTCAGATGGGTGTGGGGAGGGCTGGGAAGGGCTTTGGACTCATTTAGAAGATCATCTTTCTCGGTTAGTTAGCACTTCTTAATGTCATTAAATGGCGATCGGGGAATGCGATGTTGTTTAAACGCAGTGATGTGCGTTTTTTCTTCTTCTCCTGATTGAAGTACACAGTAAAGAGAAGACGGAGCTCTCAAATTACCGCGTCGAAAGTGATCTTCAAATCATACACCGGAAAACAGGGCCCGGTACTCTACTACTCTCACAGCCTTCTCCAGATGGTAAAGAAAGCGTACACACCACCATCCCCTTGCTGCTGCTCAACACTTTCCCAAACAAACTCCACCGAGTGCACACAGAGAGAACGTAATCGAAACCAGCACAGTATGTCGTAAGACATCGGCGCTTATCGACGCTCAATTAAGTCGCATCTGCCCCGTCTGCATCAGAGGTGAAATAACGACGCGGCCAGAACGAGGCGAAGAGCGGCAAGAAAAACCACATCTCGGAGCGCAGCCACCGGAAATACTTTGGCGCTTCTCTTGTGAAAGTGTGTGCGTGCGTGTGTGGGGACGTGTGTTCCGCTAATAGCCACACCAGCCACACATCCACAGCGGAACAGGAGCGGAACCAGGCGTAATGATCTTTGTCTTGCTGCGCCTCCAAAACCGATCGATATACGGGTGAGGAGTAGCTGCTATCAAGCGCAGCCAGCTTTTCCAGCCACTGACATAGATTATATGCACAATAACACATTGCATGCAGGGCGGAAAGGGTAGCACACTTTTAAGCTTAATTTGAATACTTGTCGAACCGCCGACGTCGTCGTCGGAGTGGTGAGAGAAAAAAAGGGCAACATAACATCGTACGAACGTAGAGATGCTCTCTTCTCGCTGTGAGGAAAGCAATGAAAAACCGAGATGGGCAAGAAAGTGGAGTACTGGGCTATGTACTCTTGATGAAGAAGATGTGTATCACGAGCGGAAAATCTGCCGGGAAAAAACCCCGGTACAAGCAAGCGTTCAAACGAAGGGAGTAAGGACGGTGGTGGCTTTGGCGGACGAATTTCAATTAAAGTGAGATCATGTGCCCTGAAGGGCACGGTGGTTACACCGAGTAGTACAACTTCCTCCCTTTCCATTTTGGCACGTGGGGAGCGGGTGTTTTCCTGCTGTTTTTTCTGCACTCCATCGCTAGAAGAGGTCTAGAAAACTGTTGATAACCAGACCAGGAGAGAGGCTTTACTTTTAGTTCGGCTCTCGGTCGAATCTCGTCACGTGGAGGAGAGTGTTTTTTGTTGTTGCGGTTTTGTCGTCTTCGCTGGAGTTTCTTCTTCGTGTGTGACGACAGAGGCACAGCACGTGAAGATTTATGTGTATCAACGCGATGACTCTAGTCATTGTTAATAAGCAAATAAATCAGCCCCGGTTACATGCATTTATGCATGCATTTATCACGACCACGACGCCAAAGACGAAGACAGTGGGGCGCGACGACCCATCGTAGACTGTCTCATTTACTTTGTGTATGTTTTTTTGTCTACCTTGGATCATCATCTTCCTCCAATGCCTTTGGGAAATGTATCAGAGATTCCCTTCTTTCCGCTCGGGGGTTCGTCGTCTACTATGGAAATGAGTTCAATGCATTTTTGATTAAACTGTTCAATGCCCGCGAGACGGACGCCCCTTCCCGGCGGAGGAGAGGCATCAACATCAAGTACGAATGTGCAACAAAAACTAGAGCACAACTAGAGCACACATATTCGCGGGAGGGAGTAGTTCGGTAGTGCGCATACGGTGTGAGAGTGTTATGTTGGTTGCAACACTTTTTTGTTGTTGCTACCTTATCACTGCAGACTTGCTGCTTGTTGTGCGCGGCTACATTGATTGATTGCACTACTGTACATGAAATCTGCATTACACACCCGCGCATGTGTTGCATGTGGGAGAACGATTTGCTCGACTAAGAGTCATGGGGTTTCTATGTATATGAGCAGATTTCTCCCATCAATTTGCTTATCATTCGAAGTGTCAGTAGGGTTTTTTTTGTTGGTTTTCTCCACTCTAATTAACAATCTTTTAAAATATGGCAACGAAATTGATGAGTGTTATCACTTCATCTTCACGCACAAGTGAGGCAAATATTTAAATTAATCCGTTCGATAAGAGTGGTACTTTCCCCCCGAGCACAATTTATATTCGATTATAAAAATAAATAGCGCACGCTTTCATAGAGAAAGGTCTTAATTTTATATTTTTGCGTATTACATTTTGGTTTCATTTGTTAAAGGCCAAGTTTATACCAAATTACACAAATTGTCGACAAGATCGATGCATTTTTGATCGCATTTGAAAAGGTACTAAAGCAAAAATAATCTTGATGTGTCATTCATCATCTGCTTTAAGTCATCCTTTCGACTTCAATAACAAAAAGCCCCATCATTTTGAACATATTCGCTTGCGCAACAGTAGAAAACAAAAACTGCACTCTTCGTCAAGATTCCATCGAAAAATGTCGATCACGTTCTGCTGCGGCATTCGATACCGATCGCAGCAGCATCATCAATCGGGAAAGCTTGCGCTCAGCGAAATATACGCTCCCCGTTTCATCATTCGCATTTCTACTGACCTCTCGCGCGCCCGCGAAATTCCCGTTGTGCCGAGCAGAACAAGCAGTTTTTTTGCAGATTCATTTAAATGATTGATCGATGGGGATCTTTTTTGGCCCGTCGATGCTTTCGGTCACGATCGATCACAAGAATGTTTCGCTCTCTGAGCTTCCTTCAATCGTGATTGCTGGCTGCATCATGTCGATTTTTAACCTCATTTAGAAAATAGAGTGTGCTGTGTGTTTGAGCACGAGCAGGAAAGTAGATAAGCTGTTCTGCTCGCAAATATTTAAAAAACGCAGGTGACATCATCCGAAGTAAATAATCGCACCATTTAGAATGTAGCATCATTGCGGCATTAATTTGAGCTGCATAACTCGAAACATTCCACTGCTCCGCTCCGGGACCCTTTTTACCTGCCGGGTCCGATGACCGAACATTGGTCATTCGCGCTACATGTGTCCGGGGGAGAGATATTTTGATGAGATTACGGTACGCGCCGACGCGCGGCGTTGTGTGCTAGTTTGCGTTCCGGTTCGAGAATGTGAGATGATTAATGCATCTTTGGGGTGCAAACCGGTTGAAGTGGTTCCTCGGCCAGTCTGGAAAAAGGTACGCGCACACACACACACACAAAAGAAGAAGCAAGACGCAAAGCATCCCTTTTCTGGTTCGAAGATTACCGGTTATGCTGCCGCGACCGGTATATTGGTCGCAGGAGGACGCGTGGATTAAAATTATCCCCCTGTATGTGTGTGTGTGTTTGGGCTGCAAGGTACACTGTTTAAGGGGAGAATTTGTAGGCCACGCGCTCCTGACACTGTCCGCTTTATTACGGCACCAGCCGTGAAGCGCCATTATGCATCATTATCTAACTGTGCAAAAACGGTACAATGCAGCATGCCATGCACAGGGGCAGGAGGGAGAAGGCTCGCGAGAGAACTTGTGTTTTGCAATTTGCCGGTTTGAATGTCCACCATACGCCGCCATACGATAATCGATTAATGTTTGCTGTGCGACGAGTCTTAAAATGTTGCCAACCGGTTATGGTTGGCAGAGGAGCAATGGGGGCAGAATTCAAGAATTCTTGAAGCGACATATAAGCCTAAAATCAACTAAGTTCTACCCCGGACAACGGTATGTGGACATGGTTCGATAAGCTTAGGCACTAAGCCATCGAAATGTCTTCATTTTCGTTCCAATTACGTTCCGCAATCTACCTCCCAAAAAAAAAAGGAATTATTAAAACGTTCTTCCGCGTAAACTCGCTCGCAGTTCTAGTGGGCGGAGGACTAAAGGTTGTATCTGCCCATCGCATCGAAAGAAACTGCTACCGTTACTGAAGTGTAGCGTAAAATACGATTCTGTCAACAACAACAAAAAGCCTAGGCTGAAAAGTACTTCCGACTACAGTTAAGACGTCGCTTCTTCTAGCGTCGTTTCAAAACGTAACAAAAACGTATAATCCAACTTCCAAATAATCTTAACCGAGGCAGCTCAACCGTGCCCGTGGGGGAATCAAGTGGTGAACTCTCTCCCTGCTGGCGCTCAAGTATCCTCCTCGACGTGTGCAACTCTGCGAAACGAAACGAGATCTGCCAAAAAGCTAGAAAAAGCTCTGCCACTTCAAACTCTCCACCACAACCAACACACTCAGAAGAGGTGAGTGCACAATTAGCATGGCATGATTTAAAGTCGCACGATTTCTGGCCTCTCTTTTCGGCTGGAACGAATCAGAACCAAGAGCATTAAACAAAAACGGTTGGAAAAGCATCTTGCATCCTACTACACTCTGCCTCTTTATACCGGACGCGGAAGCATTAAATCGTGTTTTGGTTCTCCAGATGTTTTTTTTTACGAATTTGAGCTACTACTCACGTGGCCTTACACTCACGGGACAGTGGAAGAGAGACGTTTGCCCTAGAAAATGGCACACTCGACCATCAATGCATGATGCTTCTCCAAAAAAAACGACTTTGGCGCCCTCAACCTAACCCGCAAACCCATCCGTGACCATTCCTCACTCTTAATGTGATGCCTTCGCTTCTTCGGGTCTCTCCAGATCGTTTCTCTCGGGCTTTTCCCGTTAGCATTAGCGTCAAGATGTAGGTCTGTGAGGCACGAACCTTTTCTTGCACGAACTTGAACTCCCCCGGCGGCCGCAAGGGAATTTGCAAAGCCACAAAACTAGCTAGCTAACCACCTAGAGGCTTGTTATGACCCACAGAGACCAATGGCCACTACGGGGTAACAGATGGCCGCAAGATGGACGCTTAGCTAATGCATCCGCGGTTCGAGCGATGCGCGAGCATGAAACAATGTTCTACTTTTTTGCTTTCGCTTTGCACATTTGGGCAGCAGCAGTGCGCCAAACTAGAGTGTGGTTAAATTATGCTAACCGTTGTTGAAAACAATGAAAGTGAATTTATTTAGTACAAAAAGTTTTGAGGAAACCGTTCCCGCCAGATGGAGGTCAAGTAGTAGTGGGACTGAAATTAAAATGTCATTTGGAGTTTGTTTTTGGAAAAGAATTACCAAATGTTACCCCCAAAACTGCGGAAGTTTACTGTTGAAGGAGGAAAAGATGACCACCAGTCATTGCAAATTTACCGACGCGAACGTTCGCATTCCATCGGTTCTTTGTGCGCTTGTGCTCGACTGTTGTTGTTACGACGAAAATGGCGTGGTAGGAAGTAATAAAGTGGAATGATAAATTTTGCCCATACTTGCACGGCACACGTAATGCTGATATAAACAACGCACACAAGCACCTGCCGTCAAGGGAGACAAGGAAAAAATGGTGCCATGGATGCCTCTGGTGGCATCTGGCAGTTGGTTTTATTTTCGTCGAACGAAGAGCCCGGTAAAAACAAGAGCTGTGGTGTTGTTGTTGTTAGGCTTTTTCATATTTTTTATCATTACTGCAGCCACATATCAATAGTGCAATAATTCTCTACAAACAAACTATTATTGTAAAGGTATTGGAGGTTCTTTTTATTCAACTAGAAACTTATTAAATACTAATTAATTCATCTCGGCTCGAGTGAGATTTGAACTCAGCACGAATCTATTGATTCTTTTATGACGTGCAGCGCTGACAACTACTGTACGGAACGAGTCAATGAGTTCGAAGCAAATCGCTTAATATAAAGAGCGCAGCTCTTGAGATCACATCCTAAGCGATTACTTTAAAATTTTGTTTTATAATTAATTTTCATTTTAAATCAAAAGGTACGGAATATATTCATTTCTGCGTTCTGCATCGATTACATTCCTGTGTTTTAATTTTATATTTTCTTTAAACGTCAATTTTAACTCAAAAGCCCATAAAGAACCTACTTCACATCATTGCAGGGCTGAGACAAATATTTCACAGAACTAATGCTTGCGGCCAAAGGGTAAAAGTTGACCGTCTCTTGCAGCATGCGAAGGAATGTTAAGCGCCATCACATCAAAACCCCTCAGCTAACCTCAGCCCCCAATACAATTCACTTTCATTTATATGAAACGCTCATTTCCGGCTGCATTTTAAACGCCATTCAGACAGTGCGCATGGATAATAAAGTAGATGAACTATCTTAACCTCATTTATTAGCCCCGTTTTTTTGCGCCTGAGATACTGAGCGTTCGCGTTAGCGTTCGGCGCCTGCGCCCATAAACAACCACTCTGACATAATTCTCACACTAATTGGCACGAAATGTGTATTGGACGACGGGGCGGGCGCTGCTCTGTCTGCCTCTCTGTCTCTCTGAATGTTGCCTTATCCCACAAACGTCTCTTGCATCCACAAATCTCGAATCCCAGCGGCCCAGACACAGGCCCAATGGTAAATGGTACTCTGTGCAGCGGCGGGATTCGTCATCGTATTTTGCAATTCCATCAAACGGAAGAGAGAGCCAGTGGTGCTGCAGGAGGAGAGGGGGGCCGTTGGTAAATTTATTTTGTTGTTTCCCGAAACAAAACGTACACGAATCGCAGACACAAACGTTCATATTCCTTACACCCTGCCCGGGAAGGGGTCATATCTTTCACGTCCCCGCGTAAATTAAGCCACTCAAAAGCTGTGACACGCGCGTGTGTTGTGGGCGGGCGACGATTGCTTCATGCCCGCTCGGCCCAGCAGGGTTCTTCTGGTGTGTCTTGCTGGCTTTGTGGGTCGGGTGGGTTTACTTTCACGGTGCATGATGCAATGCCGGCACTGCATGCACTTCTACCTTTTTGCAATTCGGAGGTTTGGCTTGCCAGTTTAAAAAAGAAATGATAAATGGGAGTTTTACGGAATTTTGTTGGTGCATTTTGTGTGTCAAAAAGGGCACCAACGGTGGGGGCAAAAAGAAAGTGTGACATGTCACTGTTTAAGGTGTGAGCCCCATCAACTCTAAAAACGATTTGGCTGAACATCTCGACAATGTTGCACAATCCTGCCTCCAATTCTAGGATGTGGCCGAGTCCGCAACGCCGTTCGATCCGATTTCGCAACTACATACTACCCCCCAATTGCTGTCACACACCGAAAGCGGAGAGGGAGAATGAGGTGTAAATTGTGTGCACATCATCATGCAGCCAACACACACCCGAGGTATGCCCGAAATGGTAAAACTTGAATTTAAATTCGCCACGCCAGAAACGTTCGCACATTCGCATACCGAGAGGGCAGCGGTGTGTTCGGAGGTTTCGGTGCTACACCTTTTTGCTCGGTGGCGTGTTGGCGCGGCATCCACACACGCTTCCAAGGCACGTTTTGCATAGATGCAGTTGCAGAACGGAGATGCATGAATGGGGAGAGCCCGGAGATGCTCGGATCGTTTGGCTCTCCAGCACGTTAAATATTCATCGTCGTTCGGTCGAGTGCACTCTGGTTAATATTGGATGCCAAGCCCTGCACAAACCCTGCCTGGTCGACACGTCGTGTTTTGGACGTTTGGTATTCTGGGTTCTGTAAAAGGAATACACCATATACTGGAGTTTTGTGTCGATAGTAAAAGTGTTTTCACTGTACGCCTGCTGACCTGCTGACTGGCGGCGATTCTTTCCCGGTAGATGCAAGCAAGGAAAGAGAAATCGATTTTAAAGTGGAACACACATGGTGTAAAATGCTCTGCGTTAGGAATGTTTCCTCTCATCAAATTATGCCAATTTGCAGGAGGTGCTAACAACCAGCTCCAATAGCTCCCAAACGATCCGAATCGTCTTTGTACCCCTATAGAGCGAACAAAATTAAAGTTGAAAATATAAATATCGTTCGAAAAGCGTTTTGGAAAAATAACAATCATTCCCCCGCAACAACACTTCTTCAGGCACACACTTTCGCACAACAAAGCGAAGTATGCTCTCCAACAAACAAACCAAAAGAAAAAGCACAAAATCAAAACATATTATCTCATTTCTCCTGCATTGGAATCCAACACAAAACATGGTTGCCAACGATTCGCGTTTATTGGGTGATGCTCAAGTCTCCAACACCCAATCCACTCGGGCAAACACAACACCACAAAACTGATTTGTTGTGAATTTTTGTTTCATTTTTGATTCGTTTTGAAAGAAACGAAAGGAAAGGAAAAAAAAGCTAAACAAACCTCCGCTAGTCCGCTAAGCTTCTTCTGCCAGCGATCCATTATGTTGGAGGGCGTTTGGCTGTATGGGTTTACTTATCTGAACGGTGGAATGTAATGTGCGCTTACGAAACCCCCAATGCCCAGCACACAAAACCATTTCACTCGGAGCATATGGAGAGCGCGCACGGGCTCGGGCGCACTTTTCGAATCGTTTCGGCCGCATCTTTCGTTTGCCTCGTGGTTGGAAGAAGGGGCCAGGTTGGAATGGAACAAGACGGTAGATATGTGTGTACCACCACCAACCGAGCGGTTCCATGACACACCGGGCGTGTTGGTCATGTGTAAACGACCCGAACCCGATCGTGCAAAACACACGCGTGCAAAGTGCGGGGGTGCAGACTTTTAAAAGTAATTCTTCTGCCACCGCCAGTCGCCTTCGCTACGTCCACAAAGTTTGAACTTTGGAGCGGATTTTGAATGTCAAACTTATGCTTCCACCGGTTCGTTGCTTAACTAACATATGCTGCATCACACTCATTGGCAAGAGGATGTTTTCCAGCACGAGCTTACTTCGATAACTTTTGCTACTAATTTGCCTAATCATCTTCTCGGGGAGAGTCGGGATGTAGCCAACGATTGTCTTGGATGAAGTTTTTGAGTTCGGAGACGGACGGACGGGTGGGGACTAGTAGTCCAGGGCTTGTGATTATTAAACTGTGGCAGAGAAAGTAAACGGAACGCGATTAAATTTTGACGATTAAAAGTTGTTCCACGTCCTAGAGACAGCTTAAGGTTGTTGTATTAGCTACTTTGTACCAATGGGGCTTCGGGCACATCTCACCAGATAGTTTTCCCACCCGTGCTTCTGGCGAGGCGAAGATAAGGCCACTGCAGTTTGCTGGCATTGAAATAAATTTTAATCTTCGTCCCTCGAGAACATCCCTTACATTGTAGCGCCAACAGTTCACGAGTTTAATAAATTGAAGGCAAAGTGTTTCCAGCTCACGGGAGAGGTTCTTCACACGTGTTCTTCTAAGAAAGTTTGTTCACCTTTCTATTCCGTATATGCTAGCTGGTCACGAGATAGCGCAGCAAGTGTCAAGTTAGGGTTTATCACTTTTCGCCGGCGAATAAGGCACACCCGGGAGTGCAATAACTTACAAAAAACGCGTGCGTGTGTCTTGCTGGAGCATTGAGCAGTACAATAACTAACCTTCCAGCTGTTTGGTGCAGCTGATAGGGGAATGCTTTCCCTTTCGGTTTTATGCCACACGCGCATCGCCCTTTGCAGTAAGGCTCATGTTACAACGATGGGGTGTGCAGAAGAGCAGTTCTTTTCTCCATTTTTTGGGGTCACGGTTGATAAGAAACACGAGGAACGTCATCGGCTTTCGTTACATTCAAACATTTGCTTATGGAAACGTTTTTCAAAGTTGCTTTGACAGAAAATCTTCTTCTTTCCATTCAACAACACGAAATAAAAATACAATCAATCGTACGTGAAACGAGTGGCTGACGTGGTGGTTGTCGTGCCTTTTGCTATTCTTCACCGACCGCAAGTGATACATCCGTTCCCACGGTGGTTCGGAAAACGATTAATTGTAATATGCAAAAAAAAACGAAGGAAATGGCATGATAGGCAAGCAAGTGAACCACTAATAGTTTTGTGTGTTTTCGTTTTGTTTTGCAATGTGTACATTTTTCCATACACTGACAGACCAATTAAAAAAGCGGGCGAGGTAGAGGTGGTTGTTGTGGTGGTGAATTTGCAAAAAACCAATTTACACTCAGACGGACACTGCTTTGCACGCGAGAAAGCCCTTTCGGTATAGAGAAATTGTAATGAGAGGGCAAAGCAAGACACAACTCGCCACCGCAACCTAATAGAAAGCAATCAATTTTGAAACCATTTAAAGAGCGCACGAATTGGAGGAAATTGTATCGTCAAAGTTTTGGCAACAAAATGTACAAGAAAAATAGAAATAAAAAAAGAGGGAAAATGTCTCGCAAAAAGTGTGACGCACACTGGGGTTTCCACTTTTGCTCACAAAGGCATCCGGAACCACACTGAATAATGTTTTTTTCATTTAACTTTTTTGTAAAAGTTATAAAATAAGCCAATCAAGTATTCAGCACACCACAAAAAAAAAGTTTGAAAATCCACCGTTTCGTCTCGCCCAATCGTTTGAAGGCATGATTATCATCAAAAAAGCCCTTTTCTGTGGCAGCTCTCGATCGTTAAGTACGATTAACAATTAACGAATTTCACTTTCTGCAATTTTCTGTCGATTGGGTGCCGCTCTTCGCGTGATTTTTCATCGCACCCATTTTCTTTTTTTTATGCTGCACAGCATAATTATACCCCCAAAAGGCGCGATTTTCTTCGAGGCCGCGATGAAAGCCAGTTGACAAGCCGTTACATATTGCGCTAACAAGGGCGCGCGATAGAATCCAGCCTTGTGTGAAGCGATGAGGTACAAGTTGTTTCTACCCATCCATCGAAAATGGAAGGAAAGCGATTTCATCGGTTCTTCCCGGTGAAACGGGCAGCGCGGGGAGGAATTTTCCCACTTTACACCCCATTCCAACCGTCACGTTTCCCTAAGGCACTCTTCTGCAGCATCGCGTGCGATTTTCGTGCCGGCATGAAATGAAAGGAAAAGTGCTGGCCCTTGCGATTACGCAAAATCATTCCGTGCTGCCCACCCTTTAGTTTTTCTTTTCTTTTCTTGTCGTTCCAGCGCGCCCTTCATCCAAAAATGCTTGCCCAAAAGCCCACAGGCCCGTTAATTGCATGCGCAACACCTAACTGAGTACTGAGAGTGCACTTAAAAAACGGGACCGATTAAATGATGATAAATCGTCCGTACCACTCCCGTGCATTCTTCACGCTCTATCATCAGCGCGAAGATTTTCGTGTTCATTAATGATTTTCTCTATACAGAAAAAAACGAACGAACCGTTTTGTTTTGTCTGAGCTTATCCGTTTCACAGCGATTAAAACCGCTCACAGTATCTCCCACCCACCACAGCCGTATTTTCCGGCATATTCAGTGATAATGAAAATGAAAACTGCTTCGTGTGCTTTCCCCGTTTTTTTTGTTGGCGCTACCCGTAACCGTAAGGAGGCGGTTCCTTTAATTTTCTTTCACCGGTGGATGATGAGCGTTATCCATCCATTGCGGCCCTGTATGATTACCACAGTGCAAGTGTTTAGGAAAAGTTAGCTAAAACGAAAACAAAAGGACCACAGCGGCGCGATAGACCAATGTAACGGCGTGGTCCTTCATTTACGCAGATTTACGTAACTGCTAACCACGGGGTGTTTGCGGTTGAATAAATATCAAACATTTCTAATCACAAAGCGCACAAAAAGATGCGGCAGTGTTGGATGTTTCGATTTTATTTTATTTGAAAAAAAAAAAAAGAAAAACGATTGCACAACAAACGGTAAGCAACTGCACATTAAAAACTATCGCACCAAACCTTTGCCGGCCCGGGGGCGGGGGACGAGGAACACACTTTGGATTTGATTTCGTAACTGGAATTTGATTTGCCCATAATTTTATGGCGAGCTGAAAAATGGACAAGGGCGTAAAAATGGCTTTTCTTTCGCCACATGCTTTGCACCGAAACGCATGACCGTTGCTCTGCCTTTTGCAAACTCTGCGCCCTGTTTAATAGCAGCGAATCTTGAGAAGGTCTTAATGTTTGTGCTCTCATAAGCGAATCTTCCATCTGCCCGAGCCTGTACCGTCGCCGGTAAAGCAAACGTTAAATCAACCTTTCTATATTAGGACGTATCGTTTATGCCGATTTATTGGTTTTAAAGTTCCGCAAAAAAATCGAAAATTGATTGCGCCCTAGTAACCGTGTGTGTGTGTGTGTGTCTGTGTGCTCTTCCATACATTAACAGGTCAATGTCACGATAATCGATGATATTTGGATCGTGTTTTAGCCACTTTGCCAACTTCGGCAGGCCGTCCCGCCGTGTTTCGTATCAAAAGATTTCAATGCCAGCCATACAGCTAACAAGCGACGAACCCCGAGAGCGACAGACGCGTATACACGAAAACCAAAAGACACCGAAATAATCACATAATGAGAGAGAAAAACAACGGACAATAAAATCTAAGCTTCACGCAATGTCAATCTCAACATAGCTGCCGGTTGCAAGAGGTCAGCTGCTGCTACCTTACGTGATGACGGTGCGACATACACACACACATGGTTCGTGATTCAGTGGGGTTATGTTTTCGGTGGCACGGTGTGATGGTGTACGAGTAATTATTAAACCAACAACAACAAAAACCTCCCAGTGGCACAATTTACACCGTGACCATAATGGAGATCATCTGACCCCTCTCCTCCTTACGATCGTAACGCACATGTGTGTGCTTGAAGCGAAAACGTGATCATGCGCGTGTGTGTGCGGGTGGAAGAAGAAAAAAACGTGAGAAAAGCTGATAAAGAAAAGTGGCTCCTCCGCGGAGAGGTCAATGCTGGAGTCCCCGGGGTCACAACATAAGCATATGCATTCATTGCTGCAAAACAGATGACCCGCCGATCGCGGTGACAAAGCCGGCACACAATTGGTTTTGTTATTGATAGAAAAAAAGCTCTCTCTCTCTCTCTCAAGGCGCATTCAAAGATTATGTAAATCTGCATTGTTCTCTTCCAATTCGCGACCGGTACCAAACCACTGACGCGCGGTGCGCGCAGGAAGAAAATTGGAACCGAGCATGCGGTGCTCGCTCTAATAATATTGACCTTTCGCAGAAGCATTGGGGGTTCGTCGGTTCGTGCGTGCCGCCCCTTTGCAGCATACATACAGCAACGCAAATGGTGCGCTGGCGCGCATAATTTTGCCCGTGGCCTTACATTTTCAATTAAAATGTGTAGCCACAGATCTCGGCCGCCCGTTGCCCGAAACCATCCGAGCGATTCACTTACAGCCCAATCCCGCAACAATATTTGCTGCCATTGGGGCAAGGGGGTGTATAGATGAAGTTAATTATGGCTATGCGAGACTTCAAACCCGAAGCGAGAGATACCGAGAGGAGTTGAAAGTGCACCTCCGCGAATAGCAGTGCACCAACCTGGTTTTTGCTTTCTGGCGGCTAGCATACATTGCCCTGAGACCGATCCCGAAAGATACCAGAGAGGATTACATTCGCCTTCGTTTGAGGCAGAGTCGTGACTGAATTAAATCATCAGGTTGCGCAGCATACAGAGGGCAGCCGAACACCAGTCCAGCGGGATCAGAGATGCTGCTGCTGCTGCTGCACACCATTCTGCCTTTCTTCCCCGCCTGGCCACTCGGGAAGGAAGAAAACACTTTCCTTTCAAAACGGCATGCACTATGAGCGCTATTTTCAAACACCGTACCGAAATGAAGCAATGAGAGACCGTAGAGCGCATCATAGAAGCATAACAACCCACTGGACAGCACCACCGCCAGAAATAAACAGGCTCAGCACCATCTGTCACACGCCGGCTGTCTGCCGACGTAACGGACGAAACAAACAAACCGATTACTATTTGATTTCGGCGTTAAACCCGCCGGCGTAGAGTACGCTTCGAGTGGCCCGCTTGTTTACCGACTCCTTTTGTTTGAGGTAGGTCTTGAAGGGGCGACTCGCTCGCACGCCACAATTGTCACTTGAAGCGAAGCGTGCTTCGGTTACATCAATCAAATACGTATGTGTGGTGTTGCTTTGTAACCTTTTCTGTTGTTAGTTTTTTTTCTCACACACGAAGCTCAAAGCTCATAGTATGTGATGCACATAATTGTAATGCGTTCGGGCCTCTTCTTCAACTTCTGATACGTTGCGTGTGAAAGATCGACACCGGCTGAGAAGTGGAAGGTCATTTGTATGAACCCGCCGGCGT
This sequence comes from Anopheles arabiensis, assembly GCF_016920715.1. Taxonomy (NCBI): domain Eukaryota; kingdom Metazoa; phylum Arthropoda; class Insecta; order Diptera; family Culicidae; genus Anopheles; species Anopheles arabiensis. The sequence goes on from NC_053518.1 coordinate 75,235,498, forward strand.
ATGTAGAGTAGCGCGCGCACTAACGTTGACCTAAAAGACATCGCTCACCACTGTGTTGCAAAACTGTATGTTGGAAAAGAAATTTGCCCGAGTTCCATTTTATTGCTGCCTCCAACCGAAGCGATAACGACACACGCAGAACAGAAAGGCAATAAAAATCACCCCTCCGACGTGGGGGCACAAAAAGGGAATTAAAAAAAATCAGCTCATCCATACTTGCGTAACCTTCCGGTTCTTTTTCCGCCAACCGTTTGCTCTCAACCAAAGAGATTCAGAGCACATGGAATTGTTCCACATGCGCGTATCTCTGCGCCTTCATCGATAGAGTCGGGTGTGCGTTGCAAATTAGCTGCCATACCACCAACCACTGTGTCGATATGCAAGCGAAAGGTTGTGCGGGGAAGGAAAACACACACGATGAAATGGCATTAAAATAAGGGCGAGGAAAACTCTCGCACCGATTAAATGCGTTTCCGATGTTTACGATGCGAAACATCGTAAACATTGTGGATTCAACCACAACCACAAGCTCTGACTAGTGATGGGTAAAATTGGCAAAAATCCGTAGTAGACTTCTATTAGACAATTCTTCTCTGACAATTTAAAAAAAAACGGACTCCGGAAGCTAGGTCCGGTAGGTAAGCATTATCCTAAGCCGTTTAGAATCGTCTGAAGTCGTCCGAAATTGCCCGGAGTCGTCCGGAATTACCCGGAGTCGTCCAGAGTCGAAGTCATTCAGTGTCGTCCGGAGTCATTCGGAGTTGTCTGAAATTATCCATAGTCATTCGGAGTTGTCCGTAGTCATCCAGAATCGTCCGAAGTCATCCAGATTTGTCCCGAGTCGGAGTCATCGCGGATCGTCCGGGGTCGTCCGGAGTCATTTGAAGTTGTCTGGAGTGGTCCGGAGTCATCCGAAGTCATCTCAAATCCTCTGGAGTCGGAGTCTCTGGACAACTCCAGACAACTCTCAAGATGACTCTCAAGATGACTCTCCTGATGACTCTCCAGATGACTCTCAAGATGACTCTCCTGATGGCTCTCCCGATAACTCTCCCGATGACTCTCCAGATGACTCTCCAGATGACTCTGCAAATGACTCTAAAGCTCGGACGACTCTGACTCCAGACAACTCTGGATGACTCCAAATGTGTCCAAACGACTCCGACTCTGACTCCGGACAACTCTGGAAGACTCGGACACCAGGTGACTCCTACACCGGGCCAAACTAGTTCGGTTCCAATTCTGCTAAAGCCAAAGCCACAATCGGTCTAACAATAGCCGGAGTCGGATCGGAATGTCGGGTGCACTCCAAAGAACACATCACTAGCTCTGCCAGTGTGTGTGTGTGTGTGTGTGTGTGTGTGTGTGTGTGTGTGTGTGTGTGTGTGTGTGTGTGTGTGCGTGTGTGTGTGTGCGTGTGTGTGTGTGTGTGTGTGTGTGTGTGTGTGTGTGTGTGTGTGTGTGTGTGTGTGTGTGTGTGTGTGTGTGTGTGTGTGTGTGTGTGTGTGTGTGTGTGTGTGTGTGTGTGTGTGTGTGTGTGTGTGTGTGTGTGTGTGTGTGTGTGTGTGTGTGTGTGCACGCGCGTGCACATCATCTCATTGATTCCAATTTCCATCTCGCCGTGCTTTTGCATCGCCTCAACTGGGGGACGATTTATTTGTACACGTTAGCTGTGAGTCGCCCCCCTTTACCCCTGCTGGTTTTGCAAACGCTGCTGCTACTGCGGGTTGGGTGCGTGGTCGGGAAAAATGCATCTTTTCCACACCAGTGTGCATCGGAAAATTGATTGCCATTATTTGTAGACACAACTAGCACGCGCTGTAAGGGTCGCTTTTTCATCCGCCCGAGAATTACAATTTGGAACGGGCGCATGGTCGTGTAAATAAACTAAGGTGGTGGGTCCATCCAATTGAAACGATAGCTCTACCTACAAAAAATAGGCCACATAAAATCGGCAACAAAATACACACGGCACATTTGCAATGCCATCCTGATCCAATTCCGTCGTTGGACCGTCGTGTCTAATTGATGTGCCTACTCCCTTATGTTCACGCGCGTGTGGGTGACGTTGAGCTGGGATTGAACCTTTTTTTTCCTTCAAGTACTATACGCCTGTTGTTTGCCCTGTTGTCTGCTGGAAAACAATCATCACGTGGTCATACAATGAATTTCAAACCCTTCTGACGACCGATCGCATCACAATCACGATCGTGCGCGCACCCGTGTCTCCGCATGGATGCTCGTTCATATTTTATTTCCCCAGCCCTGCTGCATCAACCCCCACACATGCAGCACACATTCTTCTATTGTGCGGAAAGCGTGCACCGGCACGACGATCGGCCGGCGCAACTGGAAATAACAATAAAAATAGAAAAACGTGACGATATTTGTCGCGATTATCGCGCGTGCTGCGGCGATGTGTGTGACTGTGTGTGAACAAAACGCAACCTAGAATACGCTAGAGAGTAGCTTTCCCCGGGATTCGAATGAATATGTTTTGTTCCCCTCCCCGTGTTCCTTTGGTGACAAATTTATCGCACGAGGAAAGGAGGTCGCACTGAATGTTGAATATGTTGCACAGGTTGGCCCAGGCAAATGGTTCCATTGGTTCTGCGTTCCTTTGTTGTTATCGGGGCGAATTGTACTCGTTGGTCATTGGGCACATTTGGAGCGGTTGGTCAGACCTTTTAATGACAGTTAAATGCCGGAACGCAATCGTCGATCGTAATGCACCACTCACCCACGACTTTTTGTTGTTGTTGAGTTAATGTGTGTGCCCGCTGTTCCCCTTCTGTCCGTTATTATTATTTTGATCGCTATTCATCGACCATCGCCGACCGGAAATGGTATCAGAATTGGAGGTCAAACCGTACATGGGTTTGGCTAATTCGAGTAGAAGAGTGCGCCATGCATTTGAATATTTAGAAGTGGTTTTGTTTTTTTTTACAGTTGATTTTGTATTCAACAATCAAATACAATCAATGAAAAAAGTTTCATAAAAAGTATTGTTTAGGATTTTTATACCAAAATCTCGTACCTTTCACAAGCCATAATCAGATTTTCAACCAACACCTGCTTAGAATGCACAACCCGTGGTGCTTTATTTGCCAACAACATTCCCTTCAGAATCTCGTCTGAGATAATATTTCGAGACGTAAGCTGATTAGTCCGCGCTACGGCTGAAAGGAGCACACGCCCGTTGACAAACAAAGATGAACTATCTTCGGTTACGCTGTCCGCTTCAAGCTAGTTTGCCCGTCAAACAGACGCGATCCATCACCAACAAAACAGAAGGCAGGGTGAAATAATCTTGTTTTTTTTTCCCTGGATTCCCTTTCCTCATTCACCTTCTACGGAACTGGAACCACAGGTTTTGGGGTTTAGCGGCAAGGGCATAAACACAATTGTTTCCCCACCAATCGCTCTTTTCATCGCGCGTTATCGTGGCGTTTACATCGCGCTAGCATCGGTCTTTTTGTACGGTTCCAACACCGGCAGAATAATAAAGAAGTATCTCTGCCATTGAAGACAAGAGATGTAGGAATATATGTGTGTGTGAGATGAATATTATTAGTAGAAGTGAAAAAATGGTTCTTCACCTTACGGCAAACCCCAAATCGCTAAACTAGTTTGAGGGATGATTCTTCAAACGTAGATCCAACAACGGGAGATGGAGCGCGACACCACCAGCGCATCAGGTGGCGCGTTAGCTTCGGAGAATTAAATCGAGGCCATCGTGTGCCTATTATCACATCAGAAGAAGGTGTCGAAGGTTTTGGAGGAATTTGGTTGGCTAGAAGAACTTGTCTAGGATCTTGGACGACACAAGACGATGTGTCTTGACAGATCTTTTGGAAGTGCTAATGTAGCAGAGAAAGTACAGATTCGGTCTTCTTCTTCGTTGGAGCATTAGAATCCATCTTCAAACAAGTTTATTTGGTCCTTTGCTGTACATCCCAACCAGTAAAACATCAAAGAACTCAATGAGAATTTCTCACCGCACTCCAATTGTGCCGTGAGAAGTGTGGTTCTGCCGAAGTGTATTTTACCACCCAAACATTTGTTGTACCACTGTACACAGAAGAATGCAGAAGTCATCCGCACATTCTTCTATTCTTCCAACACTACTTCACAGGTTTTAGAATTGAACGTTCAACAGCAAATAAATCAAACTCCCACACACACACACACGTCGTGTGTTCTTGTGTACTCCGATTGAACGTAACCAACTGGTACATCAACTTACGACGCTGCCCTGTGTCTGGTAAGTGGCCAGTTCTGTCCAAAACGACACATTGGAAAACAAAATAAAGCTGACATCGCAGTACGGTGCTACTCTGGAGGCGCATTGTGTGGTTGCCTTGTGTGTGTTTGTGTTGTTTGTCGGACAACCAAAGACATCGTCATACAAACATGTTACAAAAAGTGAAACCAATTTACTGTTGTGCCAAGCGACGAACTGTACTAAGACCAGCGTGCGGACGCGGGATCTATTGAAGCGCTTCAGAATGCAAACCTTAAAACGGTTCCAGATGTATCATTACATGGATATCGCTTTAATAAGAAGCAAAAACAGCAAAACTACTTTTCGCAAACAAAAGCAAAAACAGCAAAACTACACACAGATCTTACACTCCATCACATCTCTCATTCTACTGAAACTCGACTCCAAATGGGCCAGAAACAACAACAACAACCGACATTGTTTGAAGAGCCGAAGCGATCGAAGAGCACAGAGATTGAGCAACACGGAGGCAACAGACCCCGGGTAGCTGTGTGTCTCGTCGAGAAAAACATACCAACAGAGATCGAGAGCTTGATTGAGGTTCGTGCATGACTAGAACCTATCGTCGGTTTCGGTTTTGTGTCTAATGATCGTTTGTTTGAGCGGTAAATCGGCGTGCCCGTGTGCGCGGGCGAGAAGCGCGGGACGGTTGATTTTTCTAATGGATTTAATTTTGGCATAAGCGGGCATGAACGCACGAACGCGTTTGTATTGCTAACGGCGAGCACGGTATTCCTATTGTGGCCGGCACCATTGGAATAGCAGTACGTTGGAGAAACGTTTGCATCGGAGTGATCCAAATATGGGACTGTCCTTCGAGCTAAATTTGTCAGGGAAATTAATACGTTTCCGAATGCACGTCCGATGACAGATGGAACCAGCTGCACTAAGCGATAGAGGAGGGCTATGACGTAAAACTGAAGTCTAAATTATTAGTCTCGTTCTATTAGATCCTCCACTGACTGCTAGGAACTCTACGTCTAGAATGTCTTAACCAACATAACATGCTTCAAAGTATGGCCCTCAAAACTAACACATAAATACAAAAATCCTAATCATCATACTTCACGGTGGATCATTTTCTTTCAGCAACATAGAAACCGGTTCAAAACATCGTCGAGCGTCGCGCGACGGCAAGAGAAAAACAGCAACCTCACCATTAGTGGCGACGCCCCAAAACAACGCTTGGAGGGCTGCCTGATAATGATCGTCTCCTTTTTTTTGTTGTTGAGTTCTGCGATCTCATCCACGTCTGCAGTGGGTACACACAGCACAGCCCAACATCTTCATAGACATCACACAGGAGATGAAAAAACCAAAAATGAAGACAGGATGGTGGCTCACTAGATGCTTAACAGCACAACAAAAATCAAAAACCCCCAAGAAGAACATTGGGAGGGCTATAAAAATAAATCGAATCTCTCGGTTCCTCCCCACCCCCCCTTGGGCCGTAAGACACCAGTTTTGTAGCATATGGCTGAGAAAGCGCAAAACGATTTTGGGGTCGTCCGGCAATGGCTGCGGACTTCTCGCGCTGTCCAACGGATGCTGCAAGCGAGAGGAGTTAGTGCTGGTGCTATCCCTCAGTCTTTGCCAACACACCAACCATCTCTTGCAATCGGTTCAAATGTTAATCTGATGGGCGGGCGTCATTCCACATAATCCCGACGACGGCGGCCTCGGAAGGCTGTCCAAGACGTACCGGGGCAATGGGGACACAAGAAGAACGCAAACACCCGCAAATCTTCCCCAAGTAGCTGGCACATTTCGCCTGGGCCCAATCGAAATCGCAACAGCGAGCAATGCGAGGAAGGATGGCTCTCGCCGCCTACCCAAAACAAGCCCCAAGCCCAAGCCTCTGGGCCAGAAAGGGGGTTACTTCAAGCGAGACTCAGATCAGGTCTCCCTTTTTTACGATGCACCACTTCTTCTCGAGAAGGTGTGTGTGTGTGTGTGTGTGTGTGTGTGTGTTTGTAGCAGTGTCGGCGGCAAATACGAAAGTGCACCCCGGCGGCGCGAACGTCACGTTTGCCGCGCAGCCACCAAATATCGCGCATTATAAACACTGGCCGCACCTTTCCGCGAGTGGCACCGAAATAAAAGGCATCGCGCGCTGGCGAATGAAGGCGAAGAAGTTTTGCGGGATTACTTGCACATGGGGAAGTATTCGGGGGGTAGAGAGAGAGGGAGAGAAGAGATCGATGAAACTGTTCCTTTCTGCACACGTCACACGGGGTTACATGCTTCGCGACAGCTGTGTTTAAGTTGCAACTCTTTTTTTTTGCATCCTGCTTGGAGATGCCAATATTTTTCGTCGTCGTCGTGTGTGTTTTTTTGTTGCTTTGGTTTACTTGTGTTTGAAGTTACTCGTGTTTCGGTGGTCGCCGTAAATCGTTGGCTTTGGCAGAGCTGCTGAGAATGTTGAGGGCACAAACTTACATCACTGGGCCAAATGGACGGTGGGGACACGCTGTATGAAAAAGGGGTACACGGTTGGTTTTTCTTTTGCCACAATTGGATGAGCTCTACACAACAACTGCAACAAACTTCACTGTACAAATTTTCTTTTTTTTTGTGTATGTATTATTAGCTTGAAGCTTCAATAATTCCAATCACACAGCACTTTTTATTCACACCAACGATGTTATTACCGCCACACTTGTCAAACACCCGCTCGGTATGTTATTTGAAAATCAACTCATTTGCCTCACAAAATTTAGCACCAAATTTACCACACACACACAACACACACGGTTGTTTTGCTGTGCTCAACACACACCTTGTTGTGCCACTTATGCAATTTGAGCAAAAAAAAGAAACACAAAAAAATAACACAAAACTAAACAACGACACCAAGGGCACCCATTAACTAGAAGGGATGATACCCTGCGGTGCGCGATTAAGCGACGAACGTACCCGCGAACCGGTCCAAACGGAAGACGGCAGTTAACTGTGCGTTAGTGTCGAGGACGGGCAATAAACGCGCCTGGGTCGCTGTGTGCGCGATCTCTCCCGCACGCTCGAAAGCTTTTCTTCCCCCCATAGTGAGTTGCGAGAGAGACGGAGCGACAGAGAGCGGGCTGGCAAAGTTAAGTGAGCAAAGCTTAGTGAGAAATGAGCGAGGGAGCGTTACGATCGGGGTACGAGAGATTAAAACTGAGGCCGCGGCAAGCAAACGAAGCATAAAAAAAAACATAATTTCTCTTCTCGTAATGAAGGGAACTGAATGCTTGAATGTGAACAGCAGCAGAGCGATCGTTTTATGTGAAAAGTATAGCTCCAGAACATCTATAAAATTCAATGAGAGAGTGAAGATCATGCGAAGCTTTTCTCTCGCTCAAAAACGCCCTCAAAAACAAGCGAGAGAGATTCTCGATCGGATGCTGTAGTGAGCAATACTGAGCTCATTCTCATCTCATGCCGCAGCATCTCCGCTCGTTGCGCTCAATATAACGAGCGACGGCGAAGACGACGACACCGACGCGATCTTGGCGCGTCCCCGCGGAGCATTTCAATAAACCGATCACGCTGGGGCGTTGAATTTGGAATAAATAGCAACCTTTATGCTGTGGACGCGAATGAAAACTGGTTTCGTTTTCTTCCGCTGCGCGCATCCTTCTTTCCGTGTCCGTCCAGTCTGCCCGCCCAGCCGAAAGAATGGAATGGAAGCGAACCCGCCGACGAGAGTGAGGATATATTTCTGTAGGTTTGTTTTTTTGTGTGTGATGTTCTGATGAACCAGGAATGAACAGACCCTGAAAACTGAACCATCACACTTGACGCTAAAATCAACAGCAACAAAACGGTTTGGCTACAGGAATGAAAATTCGATGCTTTTGGGGGCACAATTGAGTGTGAGTGAGTTGCACCATCATCACGTAGTACTTGTGGTCACGATTGGGCTATAAATTAATGACGACACGCGCGCCACCTTTTTAAGAACACGAGCACGCTAGACGGCGATTTGTTTGTGCTTTGGAGGCCATAAACAGTACCGTATATTCTTTTGGACGTAGTTTAAGGTTCTTCCAACAAAAAAAAAGCAATGCTTTACAAAAGGGAAAAGAACAGCAGTGAGGGTCGGCTATTATAAAATTGCATAATAATTGCATCACACAATCAGCAGTAAGTGACTCGTGCAAAACGTAAAACGTAGCAATTCAAACTTCCAACAAAAGGAACTAACCCAAAGGTATCAAAACAAGCACACTTTTATGACTTTCCCGCTTTACGATCCACCAAGAATTTGTCAAATGGCAACTGTGACTTGCCCGTCCGTCCGTGTCACGTACGCTGTGTGTTTGTGTGGTGTCATAACGTTGTGCGATTCGGAAATTCAGAGCATCTTCTTCATAATGGTCCTATACTCTCGGGGCCGCACAAACATGACGGAGAACTTCTCGGATGAAAATTTAAGAACCTTACATTCGCTATTGTTTTCTGCCCTCCTCCTTTAGAGTGCCCAGGACGTCCTGATGGGATGTGATTATCATTCCGCTGTGTCAGCAAGCAAACGAACAACGACACGACTCACACGGAACATGACACCGTTGCACTTTATTCGATTGCACTTTATCTGTTTCCTTGATGTGTGTGTTTATGCGCTACCCGTTGCACCGTCCAATTCTGACGATCGAAAATCTCATCCGCCAACCAAAAAATAACAGGACTCGGGGAGAAATTTGGACCCGCCCGCAATCTACGATAACCATAAAAAAAGAAAGTGTAAGAAACAAGCACGGTACGAGCGAAGGGCGCCGCTACCCATCGCTAGAAGGACCATAAAATATTCGGAGCGGCACGATTTCCCGAGAAGAAGTTGGGGAGATCGGTTGGCAAAGCGGACACAGCACTATTACTACTACTACCACCGAGCAGCAGATAAGACCAATTGTTGGTTTTTGGTTGGCGCGGGATATTTCTTTATCGACGAATGGGGTGAGTGAAAAACTATTCTCACTCGATCGAGACCTCCACGCGTTCGCAGTCGTTCGGTCAAGAAGCGTTTTTGTGCAACACTGGGAGGGCTGAAGTGGAGATACACAACAATTGCACCAACCCGTAATTTGCTGAGATAAATTTCAAAATCGTGCTCCAGGTCCAGTGGTCGTCGCCCGGAATACCCCCCCTCTGTCGCGAGAGGTATTCTTTGCTGATAGTATCAAACAAAGCTAATATCGGTATCGTTTGCATTCTCCAAAGGGGAGCACAGCTCGCATGGAGCATGTACAGAGGGCTGCATGTTAGCAACAGCAACAATTGGAGTTTAATGTGTAAGTGATAAACAATCATTTTAAATTGCTTGGATCGGTTCTGTAGAGATACGGGCACGAGAGACAGTTGAAGAGAGATTCTGTAATGACAATTGCAGGCTTTGGATAGCTTGCACTTCTTAGGTCAATTCTGATGGAGACTCGTGGAGGAAAGAAGCAATTGGAAATGTTAAAGTAAAGGATTTCTACATCGTGACACTATTATTTTTTATTTATGAATAATAAAATACTATGTATGATACAAACAAGATAACATATTGTTGGGTATTTACTCACTAATCTCTGTATATTCTCAATCACAATGCGAATGGTCTTACAATGGATGTCCATAAAACAGAGATTGACGTATCAGACAATGATATTCATTGATAATCTAATAAAAAGACGTCTACCTTCATATCTTACGCAAAGCCTTGTGAGAGAAGTAGACATTCACAATTACCCTACACGGGGAGCTAATGCTCCAAGAGTGCCAAACTATATGACTGCAGGAGCAAGAAATTCTTTGTTTCACAGAGATATCCTATATTACAACAGGAAATTGTCAATGCTGGTTCGTTATCTGAGTTCAGATTTTTTGAACTTTTGTGCTCTGGTTTTGTTACAACTAATATAGTTTAAATGTATTGTCAATTGTCAACTCTAGGCGATGATGATATTTTTTTTTCATTCTTGTCTTTTGTCCTTTAAAATGTGATGAATATTTTTTAAACTAATTTACATTCGAAATTCATCAAAGATTTAAAATTACATATATATACCAAAAAAATAAATAGAATGAGACTACATTTGATTGAGACACGCGCGCGTACAGTAGACTCTGGGTTCGGAGCTTGGTAGATTGGTGTTGATCGGGCTGATAACTCGTCATACCTTTATACTTTGCTCAGCTCTCAAACATCTACTCGTTTGAATATTTGTGGCTTTATCAAATTATCGCAAGATACCTCGAACATCTCAATCCTTTGTAGGGGTCGGAGGTGGGTCATCATCATCATCATCATTCACATGATAAAAGCTTACCTGTGGGGAAAATATAAAAACAAAATATTTAGAAAATATGTACAAAAAAATAATTTTTATACAAATAATTAGCAGCCACTTAATAAGTCTCACTAGAGCCATCGCATACACATTAGTTAAGCTCTCATTCGCCTCTTAGCAGCAGACATGGGAGATGCATATCCTATTTGAGCTATATAGGTCAGTGCCAGCAGTTGCAAACTAAACGACCATAGGGGATAGTAAAAATCCACCCCTTACGCCCAAGATAATGAAAAATCACACGCAAACCCTTTTGCGACCGTATGTGATACCACACTGAACAGAGTGGCCAGTGTGGGCGATGGCGAAGTTTCCCCAGAAAAATCTTAACGGCAATCTGCCTGGTGTTATCACCAGGCACACAAAAACATTCCACCACCTCGTCTGGCGGTGCGGTGCCGTTCCGTTTGCTGTCCGATAACTTTTTGTTTTAATTTCTCCGGCCTTCACACACGCACTTGCACTTTGTGCGAGTAAGGTTGGCTCTACAAGGGGGGGGGGGGGGGGGAGCTGCATTCTTCCGTTCGTTCTTTTAGTGCCAGCGTTGCAAGCTTGGCGCGGTTTGACCGTTGTGTTTCAGCTTCACCAACGGTAGGTGGGGTACCGTTTGGGATTAGAGCTCGAAATGGCATAAGTAATTATTTTGTTTAGTTTTAACTAATTAAAGCACTGCTGATGCACTGCCGCCGCCGCCGCACAACGGCATAAATCGTGCGATGCAGCACAAAACGCAATCGACGGCAGGTCTCGCGGAGCGTTCCTCCTTTCATCAAACCAAACGTTGAAGAATACGCAGAGCCGCACGCTGGCTAAACGCATTAGAAAAGCAAATTCTAGTCCACTTCTCTGGACCAGCGGGATTAGCTTTTCCGCCGACTGGAGGGACACGAACAAAATGCACCTTTAATGGGTTACATTTTCGCACGTCCAGCTCCAATGGAAAACAATACACTCAGGTACGACCTGGAACTCTATTCCAAGCTGAAGCAGGGCGGCAAAAAGTGGAAGGCAAAGAATTAATCCGCTTTTCTCTTTCAAAGCGAAAACTGTGCACACAACCGTGTGTGTGTGTGTGAGGGAGGAGTTTCCCATTTTTCCCATGCTTGACCACCACCGGTAGCATAATATCGTGGGCGATATACATTAAGGCTGGCACACGGGGAAGCTGCGAAAAACGGTTCCGGCACGCGATGCAATTCCTGGACTTTGGCACAAAATCGCCACTGCAGAATCGGAATCAGTGTGTAAAATATGGGTGAATGACGCCGCGGCACTGGGTACACCGGCCGAGTAGCCGGGCAGTTTAACGGGACTGGGAAGTGGTGCGATCAATCGAAACGAACGCAAACCAAACAAACAAATGCATCCGGGACACTGTGTGTGCAGCAGTTTGTTTTTGTTTGTATGTAGTGTCTTCGAGGATTTTTTTTTCATTTTCGTACTCTAAGGGTGACATCATACTCCACGACTGATGCCACGATTGCCCTTTTCTGTCGTTTGGCATGTGCTTTAATATGAAAATATTTATTAATTATTTTAAGGATTCTTATTGTATTTCCCATACTTAATTAACAGTTGTGTTCCACGCCATAATAGATTTAGAAAATTGTACGGAAACTATAGTGCTTTTTGCAACAGCAAAATTAGCTGAAAAATGTCAAACTCCATATCAAACATAGTGGGAACTGTTAAGTATTCCAACATTCAATTCTACAATGAATAATTTCCAAAATATACCAAGAATTACTTCAAGTAATCCAGGAAACAAATAAAATAGATACATTATTTACACTCCATTACCCGGTTCGATAGTACCACCAGTGGATCAAATATCAAAACAAAACATTCATCGATGAACCAACCGCCAAGAGCACCGCAACCGCCGTACAAGACCGATGTTCTCTTTCGAAACCACGAAAGTCAATGATCCTGAAAAATGTTCCAATTAAATTATTTACCAAAACCAGCGCCACGAAAAACCTGTTCCCTGTTGCCAAAGCTTGTCCCCAGCGAGTGCTCAGCGGGACCGAGTAAGAATAGCCAGAGCGTCAGTGCTCAAAGCTGAGCGTGTGTGGAGGATTGTGGTGGTCGTACGGATATTCGGAAGAGCGTGAGTGGCAGACGAAAGACAAGAAACGAAAAAAAACCGAATGAGATGAGTTTGAAAACGACCGAAGATAAAAATACTGATCCTGATTGCCCGAGCAGAGGTGAGGCAAGGGACCGGGACACACCGCGCACATCGTCAAAGGATGTTACATATCCTCTGCAGTGTACCCGTCGTAGGCACTCTGATGAGGGCGCCGTCACCATCACAGCACACCATGGTCCTGGTGTACGATCTCGGACTCGGACCATAAAAGCGATTCCACCACAAGAAGTTTGTCACCGTTCTCCTCCTGATCGACTTTTTTCTTCCGTCGGTCATCCCGAACACTCCGAAAATAGCGGCACGGAGAAAAAGGAGCACAGAAAAGCAAGAGCAAGTGAACGTCATGCAACACTACGCGCTACGCCGTTTGGACAGCATCCTCCCGCAAGCCCTCCCGGTGAGCTCATAACCGTGGAACCTGTTTTTACTCAGCCAACGTCCTTACTGGCAGCATCTTAGCGACCGGAGCAGCAGCAGCGGCGACAGGCATTGGGAGAGCGAGTTTCAGGGGTAATCAGAACAAAAATCACATAATGTAATGCAAGAAAGGCAGACCTGAAAAAAGTGTACCTTTTTGCTTCACAATTATGGAAAGAAGTTCGACGAGCTGCACACCTTTTAAGAAGTTAAGAAACTGAATTAAAAAAAGAGCATGCAAGAGTTCTCGAAGCCCTCCGCGAGAGGCAAGTGGGCTCTCGAACGACGACGTCAAGCAGCAGCTATTCCTGTTTCGTGATTTCTGCCTCGGGTGGGCGCAAATCGATTCGCTAGGGCGTTGCAGCAGGATAACACTGAACTTACAGGCCTGTTTTTTCCTGAGAGATCGTGCACTCGTGCAAGTCTGGGTTGAAATTTGAATTTATTGAAGCACCCCAAAGCATACTTGTGGGGGCTGGTGTAGCTGATGTCAACGAGCCCTGATTCGCGAAAGGGGAAGCATTAAAAAATGAATTAAATGCGGTAATAAAATGTGAGCAAAGAGTGGGCAATAAAACAAGATCCGTGGAGTGGACAAAAATAGACAGCGAGGGGGGAAAAGCACATCATTTGCATAAGGTTCAAGACAGCAAGGATGCTGCAAAAGCCGGATGGAAGACCCAAAAGTGTTGGCTCGTCAGTTGTGTAGCGTTGCAGAAACCTTCCCATTGACATCCCAATACATTATTATTGATGTCAGTAGCCAGTATTCCTACCAGGACTTAAAAACAGCATATTTTGATGCAATATTGGAGGAAAACAATCATTTGTTTTTACTGCACTGAGTACATTCTGCTGAGCGCATCCTACGCATTATTTGGGCTCGTGTAGAGAGAAGTGCGAATGCAAAAATAAATTTTAAATTGCACTGAGCCGTACCACGGTTGAACCGAATGTGGCAAAAAGTTCAGTCACGAAACCTCTAGGTTACGGGCGTCCAGGATTATGTGTCCAGGGTTGCACAGCAGCTAGCGATGCTTGCGTACGTATAAATATAGCTACAAACCTGTTCCCCTGGTGCGCCCACCTGGTCGAAAGCAAAGGTTCGCCAATTGTGAGGAAGAAACAACATCCCACACACACACACACACATACAAACGCATGCACGCGTCTGTGACCCAAGAACACAGCAGTTCCCCACATTCCGAATCTGCCACAGGTTCGCAGGACAAGACGGAGGAAGGAAAAGGAGGCAAAAGGTTTTAGTATCAAGTTTCTTGCGCCCCACCGGTGCATATCTCACCAGTACTATCTGCCGGTTGGAAGAGGGAACGAAATGGGCAGAATTATTGATACACCGCCGCCCGGGCAACCACCTATCCATCTATCTCCGACGCGATGCATCATGCGGTGGGAAGCCAGGAATAGATAACTCCCGCGGCATGCGCGGTAATGGGAATCGATAAATTAATTTCCCTCCCGGGCGAAAGAAAAAGGTGCGATGGGAGCGCACTCACAACACCCGTAGGGGGTAAAAAGGTGTCGGACAGGAGGGGGAGGTTTGAAGTTTGAAGGTAGACTTTGAACCCTTGGGGACCCATAAATCCCCAAACGATGGGAAACGCACTCACTAGGCAGATAGGTACCGGATAGACTTCACCAATTCCACTTCCAAACACCCAGTGGGAAATAGCCGGGTAGATCGCGAACGATCGCAAAGTGAACTCCACAGCCGGCAGAGGTCGTTCTATGCGCGAAGACCAACACACACCAACTGAAAGACCTCGATTTCCCCCGGGCCTGTTGCCAAGAGTACGCAGTACCTAAAGTGTTTGTTGTGTTTTGCGATCATTTTTCTTTGCCAGCCCCTCCGTTATGTCACGATCGTGCGCTTCAAAGTGGGATGGATCTTCTTAAAGAGCTTTCACAGCCCAGCGAACACACGTAGACTGAACGGTACGTTCCCTAATGACTGCGTGCTCACTCTGGGGAAGGAGGAACGAAGCAAATAGGTGGAGATTGTGCTAAGTGGCAATCGTTTGGGGTGTGCATGATACTTTGCGGGGAGAAGGGAGCCCCCGTAGAGGTCGTTGAGTTTGTGTAGCAGAACATAGCAGTGCGGTGGCTTCGTATCGTGGCTTAAGCTTACCGCGATACCGTTGCGTGATGTTCAGATTTGCCAAAACAAATTTGTCAGATCTATGATTTATGGACCTGTTTCGGTGGCAAGAAAGTCTTAACAGAAATATGTCCCTGTAAAGTAATAAGTAGCTAGAGCGTTTGAAAGGACTGGTATTGAATAAATCTAATTCAAAATCATGACTTGAAATGAATCTTTGTAATACACTTAATAAGTCAGGATATCGGATATAAGGATCCGATCTGCTAACAGCTTTTCATAATTAAGTAATACTTGAAGATCAACTAGTTCTTAAAGAATACTTGGGATTCTAACCTTATCTGACCGCTTTCACACATACTCAAACTTGCAACCCACATCCTATTTGACCCTGCATATTTATTGGAGTTTATAAGTTCGATTTATGAATCGGCTGCTTCGAAAAGCTTCAAAGATTCAATAATTAAGAGATCCGATTCTCTGCGAGATAAATGAAGAATAGTTTCAAAATCTGGCTTTTAGTCAGATACATTGATTCAAAGAACCACGTCTCATTAGACTCTAGGATTAAATGTAATTAAATCTATGATTAAAGATTCCAGTCGTAATTCCAATGGCACTTGATTAAAGATTCAAACAGCACAACAAAAGTGAACGTTTAAAGGCTCCAAATTTCTTCAAGAATACATGATGTCATGCCTTGAATGAAAACAGAGTTTCTGATCCTTGTAAGACTCTAAGAAATAAACAACAAGATATAATGTTAACGATTCCCAACAAACATGCTTAAACCCATACATGAACTCGAAATAATCGTACAGAGCACTTTGCATAATGATAGTGCATTCCCCAGGTTAATAAACTAATAACTTAACAACATCATCATTACACTGTTCTCTTCCCTGATCCCAAAATACAAACAAGCTATCAGCAACATCACATAAACATGGTACATAATTTCACTGCTCAAATTGGGGAACAAACCAATTCGTCGAAAAAAAAGAAGAAAAAAAAAGAAACTGGTTGTCACGTTAGACACAAGAGCCTCACATTAACTTCTTCATCGTTTCCCGGATCCACGCTGGTGCTATTGATTGAAAGGTACGACGACCGATAAGTTAGTCAATATTTTATGGATTTTCTGCTTCCCGGGTAAGGTGCAAAGATGCCACTGGACGCACACAATATAATACCCAGTAGAGGGAAGAAATAAGATGCTTAAATATCCATCCTTTGGCTGTTAACCTCGAGGCGGTACCTCCTTACGTGTGGTTGTGATACGTTTATTTAGAGATGGGTTTATAACTGATTTCCTCGATTATTTTTTTGCAGCTGATGTTTACAATTTCCCATCAAATTCAAGCAACCAGAAAACAAAGCATCCGAGACTAGATGCCGGAGAAGCATAATGCATAGTACGGACGAAAACACTCACAAACGACAATCAGAACTATTTGCAAGCAAAAAAAAAGGCAAGCAGACGTTTTGAAAAACCGGTGTTAAGGAACTTCATAAAACGAAACGGAACAGGCAAACAACATCATAAAATGCTTCACAGTTCCTGATCGATCATAAAAACCTTTGCTCTGCACTCGTTTTCGGTTGCGTCATCTCCACCTAGAGAATTCGTTGAAGAGAATCCTCTGGAGGAACTAGAATCATCCCACGGTGGTGGTGGTTTGTGTAAAAAGTGTCAAGCGTGCAAATGAAAACACGTTTTCAACGAAGCAAACGAAAGGTTGCTGAAAAATACCGTCGGACCATAACCACAAAACAACAGCAGTAACAGCAGCAACTACCCCCGACTGGTAGCTGGCAATGACCTTGCGCTGTTATAAACCGGCCTCTTCGCTATGATGGTCGGCTTACCAGGCGCTGCCCGGCATACGGGATGATGATAGTGCCTCGGTGCTTTTTTGTTTTCCTTCGTCGTTCATAATCAAGCTTGGCACTGCTCTTGACGCAGCTCTCTCCCTCTCTCTGTCCCTGTCATGCATTAGAGAAAACCTGTTTGTGAATGAGTGTGAGGTTTAGGAAAACCACCATACGTCAGTTTTCCCATAGACATCGCCAATAGTACGCGGTGATCAAACTCTCATAAACCTCTCAACGGACTAGTGATTGCGAAGAATGCAAGATCCGCCGGCACGTATGTTACATACCGATAGGTGACCTTTTGCTAATATTTTTCCAACACCGGAGCATATTACGCTTGCAACATGAACTCATTGCACTCAAAAATGATAATCGTATAATTGCTATCGGACCACACTGATCATTTACCAAAGATGTAGACATAAAACACAGCAGAAGCTATTTGTCACAAGTTGGACCAGATCGTACACCAAGCTCCAAACATAGCACACGCAAGTCGGTAGCGGACAACCATTCTCAACATTGTGGTATGAAACGTGACCAACACACGCTGCTCGACAAACGATCATGCCCAACACCACTTGGACTTGTAGGTCGTGAGCAATATGGTCACGGCACCTCCCATTTCCGACACCGGTACCCAAGAGCTGATACCGATCATATAGAGACTACTCTAGAATGCAATCAGATTGCAACATTGCGTGCACATCGGCCAGTCCAGCACTTAAAGAGAACATTTTCCATGCGTCACTGACCACTCCAAACTGTCATGATGGTGACCTCAGGGCGTACTTCTACTCTTTCGCCTAAACGACTTTGTTGAAGTGTGTTACGGGACATTTTCTTATTGCTTGAAATCTATCGGACCAGCAGATTGTACCGCAAGCAATCCATCTCTGGAGACGGCTTTACTTTCTCACACGCTAAACCCTCGTCGTCCAAACGTAATCGGTTACTGGTCCATCTCAGTCAACGCGCAGCTCTGCATCCGTCCGACGGTCAAGCGAGTCTCTTGCAACTCCAGGCGCGTATCAGAGATCGGAATGACGCCTTGATGGACAGACACTATGGCACCCTGATTTTGCATCGAATCTTAATGAGCTGCTGCGCTGTGGTAACGTCCCGTCGCGAATGAAACCCCGCCATTGTACAAAAGCTTCGGGAGTGTCCAACATTTATTTAAAGAAAAGAAAAAAGCGGAGTGTGAGAAGCGAGCAGCAGCAGCAGCACCGCCCCGATCAAATAATAGTGAAGTAAACAGCCTAACTGGGAGGAAAGGTGGACATTTTAGGTGATCGCGTAATCATCCACTCTAAAATAGGCGGACGGTGAACTATGCACGGGGACCCGCCGTTTGTGCCCTCTGGAAGAATGTTAATCATTCCCAAACACCGCGTAATGGTATTTTTGTTTGGGTGCTCTCGTTTTTTTTTCTTTTTCGGCACGAGACACTTTGCATTCAAAGGCCTGATCTAGGTCGCAACTGCACAGGCTCCGCAATAGAAACTGAAAGCGCTTTTGCTGAGCTATCACTCCCATCGGACCGCTTTGGCTTGTTAGTTGCTGCTAGAGATTGCTTGACCTGCTTCACGATGACGGAAGCGGCAGGAAACAGGCCACATTGATCATTGAAGGCCGGCTAAAACGGGCTGGCTTGATGGCTGCTACTATTTGGCCATTGAAAGCCAGGCAGTGTATGTGTATTGTTGTTCGCTGCATAATCCATAGGTGCTAAGTGATTTCGCTCTATTTCATAACCTCATTTAATGCACTGACCGCCAACGCTGAGCCACTGATGGAGGATAATTTATGGGGAGTAATGTATACTTATTTATTTTAGCAACGTGTGCTATAATTTGAAGATTGCAATAATTCCGTTTACATGCAAATAGGCATTTAGAGAGGAAGGTTTTTTTTATTGTATAATGATCATAGACATACGTACAGGTATGGTTAGAAATTGCTTTAATACATGGCTTTCATTTGCATGATCTACATTTTCAAACTTTCTTATTTTCGCCAATTCCTTGTCAGCTGAAATTGCTATCTTTACATAAAGTCTTTTAGACAAACTATTTTGTGCAAATTACAACGATAATGCAGGACTTTTTAAAGGAGGACACAAATATTGGGAAACTATGAATACATCATACGACTGATTCAAAAATATGTAAAAAAAACTAACTATAAATCGTGATCAGAATCCAAAAATCACACCAGAAACATCGAAGAATCCTTAGAAAACACTGTAAACAAAAACAAACCCACACGGAAGGTGCAAACTCGACACAAACATTAATCAAAGATCAATTTGTATCTGTAGCAAAACACTATTACAACATCACAGATCATTACATTTAATCGTCCACTGCCAAGTCAGCACTGGGAGCTCTTAATTGTCCCTTCCCGGCACAGAAAGCGTGTCAAGGCAAAGCATCCCGCCCGTCCACCAATACGATTGCTAGTCAGCTTTTTTCCCCCAAAAATCCCACGACCCTCCACATCAACTCTGTCTTAAAAACGCGCTATTCATGAACAGCGTCTTCTTGCCCATTGCTGTTCCAATCAATCGCGCTGTTTTATTGCCTCACCCGAGAGAGCTAGAGCGAGAACGACAAAAAGACTAATAATTTCCATCTCGAGACGCTTTTCCGACGGTCGGTCGGTGTAACGCTCATCACCCTAAAAAAGCGATTTATTTGACAACCTGTAACGGTAGCCGCCTAAATGGTAGAGGAGCGTGAAGAGGAAAACAACTGCCATCGTGTGCAGGGTTTACCTGCTGTGTGGCTCGTGCCGCATAAATTTAGATAATTTTAAATGCAGTTTAATGCTTATCGAATCAATTTCTAAAAAAAGTGCATCCTTTCGATGCAAAAGGACACAGCAAATCAACGTCAATGTGGTTCTCGTTTCTTAATTGCAGCCACCGCGTACGTAACCCTGCCCCAACGGAAAACATCGCTCAATCAAAATTAGATCTATTCAATTAATTCGCCTCTGACCTTCAACTATCAGCGGGCCCGACGACCGCCGACCGCCGACTGACGATCGATGGTTCAGGGTCACCACAGCGCTGGTGTCCATGACGATTTTGACAAAAAACGTGACAGATCGTCGTCTCATTCAACACAAAAAAGCAAAAGAGAGAAAAGTTCGATCAAATTGTGGTGAGCGTCATGAAATCGAAATTAATAACGGCTATCACGGGGGAGGAATAGCAGAATTGGGGTGTTTTTTGCGCGGTCGGTACCCATCATCACAATGTCCAAAAAAAAAAATAACAGAAAAAAGTGAGGAATGGTTCACGGTTCGTCTCTTTACCACCGGCGTTACTACTCTACTGTGCAACCGAATCGTTGTGCCGCTTTCGGGGTTTATGTTTCGTCAGCTAGAAATCTCGTATTTTGACGATGTTTTTGCACGACTTTATTGCTCACCGTCCGGCCTCAACTCAAACCAATAATGTGCACCTCTCCAGAGGTCTCGGAGAGACTGTTGTCCGGATAATTGCTTTCGGACTGCGCGTTGCGTAACACTATTTTTTCCCGCGATTCCGATTCCGTCGCAATAGCACACCACGGAGGAGCCAAACGATACGCATCATCGATGGAGGGTCACGTACCATTCCGTGCGGGGGTCGACAGTGGAAACATAATACGGCTGAACAATTATTAGCTGATGATGGCATTTTCCGATCGTTTATCGTGAAGCGAAGGGAGAGCAGCCTATAATCAATGAATTCCTATCAACTTCTGAGCAGCAGTGCGCATAAACGCAAGCAGGGCGTACAGTTTTCATTTAACAGCAGTATTAGAAAAAAAAACCACTACCACCAGTCTCGATTGTCTTGGATGCCCAACGGTTCAGTTGTACTTCCGTAGTGATTAAAATTAAAGTGGTTTGTCCCTCCGTTGGCACAGCACATAGCGCATCATCGCGAACTTATCATTTGAACGACTACCATCATCAAGATAGGGTTCGTATGACGATGCGCCTATGTAACATATGACTGTGCCTTCCGCTGCGTTACGCCCCAGTGAACGCTGCATTTCCGTCACGTGAGTAGTAAGCTTGGCGAGCAGACGATTGCTTTGTTGAAATGGGAAAATCCAGAGATCGTAATGTTGATCGATTGTTTTCTTCGAAGGTGGCGAAACCTGGCAACAATGTAATAATTTGTCGCTTTTGTCATTAAAAAAGTGACGTAGAAACACTGTTTTCCTAAAATCAGTGTAGAACAGCTAGTCTAGTCTTTCATGAGTTGATTTTCATGTATTTAAAAAAATGTTCCAACAATTGCACACCGGTGATGAATCTGAATGAATCTTTGAAATGATTCAATCTGAATCTCGGTTGGAAACATTCATGAATTTTGAAAGATTCAAGTACCTCAAAGGATTCATGGGTCTCCAAAGATTCATAAATTTCAAAAGATTCGTAGAACTTGAGCTTCTTCGTATTCTTCTTCTTGGCGTAGCAACCTACGTGGTCATGTCGGCCTATAAAGGCTTTCGAGACTTCTTGACAAGTACCAAGCACCAAGAATCTTTCGAGATTCATGAATTATTGGAAATTGAAGACTTTTTAGAGATTCATAATCTTAAAAGATTCGATTGGATATCCCAATCACAATGAATGAATGTTAACGAAAGATTCATGAAACCCAACACTAGCCTATAACTCAAATTAGTTAGGCCTCAAACAAATTAGTTATCATTTTGCATACCTCTTCAGAAATTACGCAAGGCCTTTGAGGAGTACATTTCACAAAAACGATATCAATTTACAATTCTCTAAGCTTGCGTATGGTTTTAACTATAAGTTGATGCTCAGTGATGCTCAGTGACAAACAAGCCCCAAACTTGAGGACAAAACTCCTCTCACAAACACGCCAAACAACGAAAGAGCGCTACCCCGCGCGAAGGATTCGGGTTCTACTATGCTAAATCGCATCGCAAACGACCATTTACCCGACCATCGAGTGGGACGCACAAGTAAAACGAAGAGGAAAGTTACAAAACAGGTTGTGCACTCCACTTGTTGTCTGGTGGAGAACAGGAGGAAAGTTTGCCGAGAGAGATAGAATGCAATGTCTTCTTCCTTTCCGTGACGTCGCTCGGAAAATAAGAACCGGTTTCGTTGCGTCTGTACTTGGTGGTCACCAGTTCGCAAATAATCTGCATCTGCGAAAAGAAGCAGGTTGCAGTGCAATTTTCTTCTCGGGCACAACACAAACTCTGCAACCCACGCCCGGTTGTTCACAAAGCTCACTCGAAATTGAGAACTGGTTTTCGGGCAAACGAGCGCTTGATTTTATAAACGGAATTCATTTCACTCTATTATTGTTAAACTGCGCAAACAGAAGAACAATATTCGAGTTGTATTTGATAGTTTTGTGTTTAAAAAGTGAAAGAAATGCATAATTTGTATTAGGCTTCACACCAACCACTCTCTTCCACCAATGAAATAGATCGAAACATTATGCTTTGCCGCTGTGTTCACTTCCTAAACGTGGTCGTTATGTGGTCGATTGCACTCGGAAGTCATTTTTCACCGTCCACAAAAAAAAAAAACACTTTCCTTTACCATTCAACATAACACAGTCGCGGCATTAGCAGCAGCAGCAGCAGCAGCAACAGTGCCATATTGAAAAGGTACAAAATCCCCCCAAATGATCAATTTCAATCGAGCCGAGCCTGTCTGCTTTGGAACCTTTTTTTAGGGCTCTTTATTTATCTTTGCTGACCACCGCCTAGCAGCCACAAACTTAATGCTCGTCTTTAAAATAAATCGAAAGTATTGACGCTTTATCGACCGAAACGAGCCGAAAATCAACGAACACATGCACACACCTACACTGCTAAACTTTCTTACCCATCGCGCTTGGCTCATCGAATTTAATGCCATCTGGAGCGTCTAATTATTTATTGCCTATCCCGATTAGGTTCAGTAGCCGCCTGAGTGCGCATTGTCATTTTATGGCTTTCTTTTGTGATGCATTACACATATGTGTGGTTTATGTTTGAAATGAATGACTATTAAAGAAGATTAATAAAAAAATATACAATCGTTTAAATAAAAATGTTAATGAATCAAGTTACAGGGTTTTCCAGGAGTTCTCATAGCTGTACGACACTTTATTGACTCTTTCTTACGTGAAATTAACTCAATGTAATGGGAATTGGACTCTATAGCAACCTGTTTGGACAAATCCAATAGGAATTTCCAAAAAGATTGCCATAGAGTCCAAAATTGATCATATGAAGTTCACTTCCCACAAGAAAAAGACAAGAAAGTGTCCCACAACTATGAGAACCCCTGGAAAAGCATGTAAATTGAAACATACGATAAGTTAAATTTTAGCTTCACTTCATTTCCCTAACGCTATGGTTTGTTTTTGTTAAACGCAAGGCACAAGAATTCTATCGGTTAATTGCAAGCCACAATATCAAACACCACACCCACCATGTGCGAAATTCAATCAGCCAATCAACTGATACAAACGACTCATTGTGCTGTCGACGGGTTTAAGGCTTTAATGCCTTCATAAAGTTTATGAATTATCACCCCCGGGAGACTGTCAAACACCGAATGCCATCACCTTTTCTCATCCTCATCAAGGGGCTTGGGTGTTTCTGTTCGGATTGCATTTTATTCCATTTTCGAAATTCATTTCCAGTTCTTAGCAGTTCTTTTCAAAAGCAAAAAAACCCAATCCAAACCAAGCTCCGCATGCATCTTCTCCTACAGCCGGTGGGGGTTATAATATGACACCTTTACGGTTCGTTCGTGTTTATGACCCTATGGCATGCAATCGAAAGGCTAATTAAAATTTGGACCCGTACCGATTCGGAGGAGAAGCTTCGTCTCGAGTGGGACTTCTAAATTTCCCTAACGCTTAACTCTTGAAAGCTTCTCGAGAGCGGCCGCGCCACAAAATCCCACGTAAGCAACAAGAACGGCAGCATTCTGTCTCGGGCGAAACCGAGCGCCACTATCAGCCAGCACCAGACGGGAGCAGCGCGGTTAATTATGTTCGTGATTTCGTCTCAGTGTTCCCCCCTTCGTCCGAGCGTTTCGATTGATGGCGTGTTTTTGTCTGCTGTTTTCCTTATTAGCTCGATAATCATTTCCACCTCTTTGTTGGCCACCATACATACGTTCCAGAACCGCTCGGAGCTGTTGATTTTCATGTTTTATAACTTCATTACTAGCTGCGAGCACAATCATCATATGAGCGCACACACACACACAATAAACATGCCAAACCACCACCTTACACAGGAGAGAAATCTTGCACTGTGTATCGTTTCGAACATGCAATTTCGAGGGCCGCTGGTAGCGCGCGGGTTTGGGAAGAAACTCCAATCGGCATGCAGCACGACGACGACCGTCTAGGCCAGATGGATCGAAACTTTTCACCAACAACCCTGTTTTTTCCACAGAGCTGTATAGACTTTCGTTCGCGATAGAGTACCAACCCAAGCTCACGCGAGTTGCATTGTTTTGTACGTTTGATTGATTAGTTATTTGATTGTGAAGGCGTAGGTAAGAGGTAACGAAATAGTTTGCAATACTGAACAGGGCAATAATTAAACGATATAAACCTAATCCCATGAATCTCACTGTAAGAATTTCCACTCGAAAAATGTGTTTTTCAATACATAACATGTAAAAATAATGTTTTTTCCTCTGAATACACATTTCAAATGCTTAAACAATCTAGCATTTAAAACCGTACACAAGCTCATTGCAGTGACCTTATGTTTCGTAATTAATGGAACGCTTTTAATTTGCCTTTTGCCACCAAAAAAAACCTCCCAAAACAGTCGGGCAACACCATCCTTTGGGTGTCTCTCCTGTATGCATGCATTACTTTCAAACCGAGGTGGTGCCGATTATTCATGCACCGATCAATTTGATCATCGATTTTTGCCTCTGTTTCAGGGTTTGAGCAATCACAACAACGGCACCCTGGCGTGTGACCCAATGGTCCCCACAGCAAGCAAAACGGTATCGCGCAATCGCACTTGCCCCTGTGCTTGAACGTGTACGGCCGGACCGGAGCAGGCAATTGTAATAATCAACGAATCTAATCGATGCCCGTTATGGTGCTTGAAGCGAAGCAGTGAGACCATTGCCGTCAAGAAAGAAAGACAGAAAAAAAGATCATCACCAAGAGATGGTAGGGTTCGAGAGTTGGACGACAATTTGCTACGCTATCGACCGTGTTTTCGAAATGTAAAGCCACCGGAGCCATTCGTTTTGGTTCACTTGTTTGTTTTCTCTCTTTGGGCGGGTTGAAATAATGAGCCTTTCGGGTAAAAAAAAAGTAAAAAATGCACCAGCAAATGAGATCAACTCCACTGGCCATGAGAGAACGTTTGACGGCTCATCTTTTCCATTCTTTCTTTCATCCCAACATGTACACCGAAGCGCCAGCAGCCTTGAGCGTTTAGAAACCGCAGCCTTTTAAATAAATCTACAGACCACCGCCGCGTTGATGGGTGACGTACGAGCGCCCAAGATTTCCTCGTTATTTTCCATGAATTTCTCACGACTGGCTGCGCCAACCCATCCATCAGCTGCTTGTCACAGTCGACGACGCACACGCCGCTTGGACAAATCTATAACCCTCATCTAAAAACTGAGCCTAATAATATGCGTACCAGCCCTTCGTCTAATCTCCTAACATCACACACACACACTGCCCCGAAGGACGGAAAGATGACCACCGTGAGCTCCGTGTGGTCGTCTAGCCGTGTATGGTTCTCGCCCGGTCCGGTGTGCACTCAAAAACCAATAAAGAGTCCTCCACACCGTATCGAAACCGACGACCTTAAGGCTGCATGGCGTCTGATTATGTTAGAGCCACCAGCCGTATAAGGCAAGTCCACCTAACTGCCTCCCCCTCCCGCAAGGTTGCTCGCCTACTGTCTACTTTTATCGGTGCGCACACCGTTGATGCGTCAGCTCAACTGGACGGGCGGGAGAAGAGTGTGGAGAGTGGCGCGTCCCGATTTGTCATCGACGCCGTTTTGTCTAATCGATGTCGAACGATTGCCGAAGAACATGCATTGCTCGTCACGCAACACAACCACCACCAAGTTGCACCAGTGGTGGTGGGCCAACAACGGCATACGCGTGTCCTGTGTGGTCCCGCCGCGGCAATAGTGTCGCTTTACACAGCCAGAAGGTGGTGAAAACTAATTAGATACCACTTAGAGCGGTACCCTCCGTAACCGTTCGGAGTAAGATGTTGCAGATGCAACCCGATACACGGTGACTATGCGTCAAAACCCACCCAGGTTGCGTTGTCGTCGGTTGTCTGCGAAGAGTTAATCGATTTACGGCATCGCCCATTCGCCCGCGGTGGCAAATTGGAATTATTTTTCCTTTTTTAATTTTATTATTTCACTTTGGCACTCTACCTCAGGTGCGCGATAACGAGCCGACTTTGAGTGTCCCTAAAGAGAGCGCAAATGATGCCCTTTTTGCGCGGTTAGGATTTGTTTTTTTTTCTGCCACGGACGCAAGCGAGTTCTTTCGGTGAGATATTTTAAGTAAATTTTAATTAAACTCCCGTGACTACTGATGGAAGAACATGCGTGCCGTGGTCTGTTCGTTAATCAAGCACGTTGTGGCATAGTGGCGACTGGTACAACCTGTTTATTGTGCATGCGATGTTTTGCGATGTTTTTTGGTGTTCGTTACCTAAAAAGAGAAGAGAAGAAGTGGATGCAAGCAAATTAGTTAACTAGTTTCAATTGGACATGGTCGAGTAATATGAACCTCTATTGAAGATAATTTAATATCAGCAAAACCCTCATTCCGCTCCATCAAGCAACCAAGCAAAGGATGTACTTATTTGTTCTAGTACCATCTTTAACAAACACTCCACACCGTTACAATCAATTAAATGTTTGAATTCGATTAAGCCCACCAAGAGCACGGAACGAACACCCGGGGGCCGGGTGTTGGTGTGAAAAATTGCTCGCTTATTAAATCAAATAAATCTTACCCTTTAGGCGACGACCTAGGAGAGCTGCACGCTAGGGCCCCCTTCTCTCGCAGCGTCAACCAACCGTGTTGGGGAAGAATTTTTATAAAGGTTAAGTACCGTTCATTCTGTGCCCGAGTCGGCACCTACGCAACTGACTTACTCCGGACATATTACATCCACTTCTGATATGATGTAACGGGCAGATAGAGAGAAAAAGAGAGATCAAAACGAGCTGAGAAGTTGTATCCCGCATATGAGCCATCCGTTTTGTCAGCCGGAGGTAATAACGAGGCGCCGTTTTATTTATTTCCGAGCACATTCTTGCAATGGTTAGTGCTGGCAGCCACTATAGCGCAGAGAAGAGATGAGACGGTTTGGTAAGAATTGCGAGAGAAGTGGGAAAATGTTTTCTAATTAATCAAAAACTTTCAAAAACTTCGCACAGAGGTATGGTCGCACTGTGGAGGTTTGGAGGAGAGACCATTGACCGTGCCGAGCTCTACTGCACTACATGCGTGCTAAAGGCACCACACACACCGCCAGTCGTACCACCCTGGGGGTGTCTGACACATTGCTAAGAAAAAGACCGGTTCAGAAACATTGAGCAGCACTTCTTGTGTGACTGTTTTCTTTTTGCTGAATGTTACACACCAAACCAAAGAAAAAACAAAAAAAAGAGCATCATTTTTGTTAACGAATGCTATTGCTTTAATTTCAGGCGTTCGCCTCGCCGTTTGCAGACGCATCATTGCCGCCCCAAAAGCACACAAGTGCAAGTGAACGGAAACACGCGACGGGGCGATGTTCTGGCACAGCACCGGCATCAGCACCAAACGCTGCCTCCACCCAAATTCTGACCCCCTTCTTGTTGCTTGCTGCTTGGGAGAAAGTTTACCACCCCCGACCGGTCCCAACGCTCAAACCTTGCGACCCGTGCGCGGGGAGCAATGTTCGCGCAGTGAACAAATTCTTTCTGATGCCATTATGATGCGGCACACGGCAGAGCGAAAAAATGTACTGTTACACTATTCTTTATCATTTTCGCCTCGAGTGAATTCCTTTCCGACCGATGAGACGCACCACCATCGCTTTGGAATAATATGCTTTGAAAAAAAATGCGTGCTATGTTATTTTGCTCTCTGCTCTGTCGCTCTCTTTCGCATCGCTAACAGGAAATAAATTCAGACAGGAGAATTTTTGGCTGGCATAAATACAACCATACCGTGCAAAAAAACATCATGATGAACAGTTTATGCTTTTGGCTGTATCATTGGCAGGATGAATCTTTTTTTGTTATGTTTATGTTTCAAAATAACTAAGCTTGTGGATGGAGCTGCCATCTGGAAAAGTATTCGGTATTGCATAACTTGTATTGTATTGAAAATTATGCTCCAATCTAAAACAAAGCAAATGCAATGTGTTATTACAAAAATTGGCCCAATGATGATGTATAAAAGTCTTACAACTACTCTAAACGATGCCAGAATCATTTTAATTCCTTCCTCCGTTCGATCGTCCCGAATTGGATGGAGTATTGTTTGCACCTACTTCAGCCAGTGTTAATATTTCGGGGGTTCTGAAAACATAAGCATTTTTCTAGATTTATTTCTGGTTTGTAAGATAACTGAGTTGTGCAGCATGAAGCAAGGAAACATGATGGAAACCTGATAAGTCATCCAGATATGAGATAGTTGCGTTTTGAAAATGTTGAATCCACAATCGGAACTATGCTTCATTGCTTTTGGTTTGTAGGCATATAAAATGTCTCGTGAACTTTAACTGAAGTTTATTCATTCAATTCAATATTTGGCCGTTTATTATGTTTTTTTTTTTTTTGTCAAAGTGAGAAAGAGTTGTTCATACTTGCCCAAAATATGGAATAAAATTATTTTAAAATTGCCAAATAATGAAGCTACGGCCAGAAAGCAACTGTATTCATTACCCCAAAACATGGCAAATATAAATGGGATGTTGAAAACATAGAAGAAGAAAAACATAGAAAACCGAAGCTATAAGCGCCTAAAGGTATGCAATGCTGAGTTGAAGGTTTTCGTCCACACTAGCTCGACCAGTTGTAGCGCATTCGAGCAGTTCAGATGATCAATTCGAGCAAACGGCAACACACTGCGGGAAAGTACGTTATGCTCGGTCAAGTGTGTGTTTTATGAATGTTTTTTTTAAGATTTTGGCAATTCAATGTTTCAAAATTGGTACCCGCAATAGATAATTGTTTTTTTTAATAATTAAAATGTATTTTCTTAAAATAATTATTTAAAATATGATTGTACATTTACATGTTTCCATATATTTTTGCCGTTGTGTAAACCGCATAGCATAACTGTTCCTTTTCAATCCAGATTCCGTTAGAATTGATAAATCAAGAAGATGTTATTGTAATTGATGAAAACATGCTAACATTACACACCAAACTCAAAACAAATAATTGCATTAGCACAGATTTAACTCAACACACACACACGGCTAGGATTGCTCTTTTTCGCTTTGATCTATCGATCGGTAATTAATTACTAATTAGCACAAGGCGGGCGCGCGTGCCCACTTTAAAACTAATTCACCCACACCGCGCAATTCTGACCATGGTTCTGACCGAAAAAAAGGTAAAAAAGAAGCCAGCCAAACATTACGCTGTTTTTAATTCATTCCCCACTTCTTGCCATCCTGTCTGCTTCGACCAAGCTGGGGCTTCGTTCATTAGAGCCGTATACAACACACCATCATCACAGCAGAACGGAAAGCAGAATCTAAACATAAACACACACGCACTGGCCACCAAAAAGAACACACCGACACGAGATGCAGCAAATAATGACCTGTTGGATGATGACTTGACGCCGACTCGGGGATTGACGGAATGGTCTCAAGAGGCGCGCGCGCGCGCGACCGTCTCTTACATGTAAAGTCAGTGTACACGTCATAGTGGCTTGCAGAGGTGAGGGGGCGGTTAGTTATGTTGTAAAAGGAGGTGAGGAGCGGATTGTATTTTTAACTCAATGTTAGAGAGCAATATTTCACCACCGGATTGGGGTGGTGGTGGCCGAGTGGTCGGTTTTCGGTGCGGGATGTATGACCGTGCGGACTCCGTGCGTCGCATCAAAACGCATCATGCGGTGCGCGTATATGTATAAACTATTTTAAGTTTAAACCCATTCCCACCAGCAGCAGAAGCAGCAGCAGCAGCGCTCTAACAGGTCCTCCCCGCGCGTTTTTATTTCAATGTACGTGCGGCAGGCAATCGTGATGCTGTGGGGCCTTGTTACAGCTGTTGCATCGACACACTTCTGCCAGATGATTTTGACTGCGATATCGATGATGCTGCTAATGGGTGAACACACGCACACACACACACACACACACACACACACACACACACACACACACACACACACACACACACACACACACACACATGGTAGAGCACGTCAAGCTAGCCGCAATACATTTTGTGGTCGGTAGGGCAATCTTTTGAGACTAAAATTTATTGTGCAGTAGAGAGAGCGTGGTGAAGATAGTGCTACTTGGGAATCTAAATATTTAGCCGTCACTAGACTAGAACGACGATTTTAAGATTGCACTCTGACCTGTTTTCGTCATACTCTCAATAACTAATTTAAGCTTGCAGTTGTTTGACATTTGAATTAGCCTGTCCGTTTATCATTTCGACTGATTGAATCTGTAATTTTGTGTTCGATTGTCGTTACAAGATGGCTGGTAATTGTACAGAATGCAAACAAACAAATAATTGGTTGATTCGAGATCGTCTACCTCCTGAATAAAAAAAAACCCTGATAATCCAGGTTGAGTGATTGTTGGTACAATAACCTCATGTATTGTTGCGTAACAGCGATGTATATTAAAAATGTAATTGGTTCTCATAGGTTTTATAATGCAAATAATGTGTTCATTGGACATTACTCTAATTGTAGTTGTTTTTTTTTCATTTATTTTGAACCAGTAAACAAACATCTAGCGACTCGAAGTTTACGACTTTACATTATAGCTTTAAAAATGTATGTTTCAGTCTTAAAAAAAATACAAGGAATGCAAAATAACATTATAGTGGTTATAATATAGCTCCTGGGGCGGTCTCGTGGTACAGTTGTCAACTCGAACGACTCAATAACCTGCCCGTCATGGGTACAACCCCAGAATGGACCGTCCCTCCGTAGCAAGGATTGACTTTCCGGCTGCGTGGTAATGAATTAAGTCTCGAAAGCCTGTATAGGCCGGCATGTCCGAGTAGGACAATTACGCCAAATAGAAGAATAATGTAGCTCCTAATTTTATATTTCGAATAAATTTTAATCCTGAAAGCTGGAATTTCAATCTGTCAATGGAACAATATCATCCGGGTTGTGTTTCCCGAACCCAATTAACAAGGATAAATACATTACAAAATCGTTTTGTCTTTTGCTTCTTCAGTATGAGATGAGTTATAAAACTTTAATTAGATTTTAAAACATCGATTCAAACATGTTTATTTATTTACCAACATGCACTCTTGTACTCTTGAGGCTGTGACAAACTAAGTACTTAAAACCTATCCTACACCTAAACCCTAAATTATTCCCCTAACATCTCCCTTGATCCAGTGTCGCCAATATTGAAAATTAATAAAATGTTCTCTTTAAATGCGTTGGTCAATAAATTAAAATCATAGTGTTGAGACCATGTATTGAACTGCCTTGTACGCCTGTTCTCGCCGACAAGTAAGTTACGAGAGCGAAGACACCATTTTTAGACACCAAATACCAAACCCATTTATAATATATTGAAGGATGATGCAATCGTTAGGACTCTTAACCGGTAAAAAAAAAAGTTTGACATCGTCAGCATACATTAAACAAGTATCAGGCGGCACACAATAAGTTAAATCATTAATAAATGTAATAAATAGAAGAAGTCCTAAATTACTGCCTTGCGGGACACCGGAAGAGCTAATAAATTCTGCAGAATTTGTGTTCTTGATTTTGACTTTATAACGCCTATTTTTGAGATACGAACTTATCCATGATACTGTAAGCTGAGAAAACCCTATGTGTAGAAGCTTCAAGGCAAGTAGTTTATGGTTAACACTATCAAAGGCCGCTTCGGTATAAAGCGTACCAACTTGAAGCCGACAGTCAAAGGAGCGAGCACATGATGATACAAAATTTAACAGGCTTGTAGTAGTAGAGCGCTGGGGAACAAAACCATGTTGGTTAAATGAAATAACCGACCTGCATTTTTCTAGTACAGCTTTATGAAGAGCAATTTCGATTTTTTTTGCTCCAGCACACATGAATGTGATGCCACGATAGTTTTCAATGATCGACTTACCACCCTTCTTATGCACTGGGTTTGGTTTTAACCTTCTTTTTCATAAAATATCCTTTCTTTTTACAAAACAAGTATGCTTCAGGAAATAAATTATTTGAGTGGTTTTGTATTGAGTGCTGACATCATTTCAGCTACCAAATGTCAAACTACATGCGAAACGATTAGCTAGTTCTATATTCTGGAAAGTCATTAATACTTACTATTTGTGAAATTATTAAATTTACCACTGGATTAGTAGTAGATTATTATTAATTATTACTAAGAAGGACATCTAATATCCAACACAAACACTCTACCAAAACCTTACCATTCCTGCACAAGCACGCGTGCTTCACACACTCTCCGAGCGGCATTGTCTCTACGCATCACACAAAGTGTGCTGCAGTAATTAACAAGCAATCAACACCAATCACATCACAGACGTGCGATTTTTGTGTTGTGCGTGAAATAAAAAAAAAACTTCACAAAAAAAATCACGCCGCTTCATCACTTTCACACGTCATTCCAAATTTCTGACCACGACATGATTGACTTCAGCAGCTTCCTCCACCGGCCGGGTGTCAAACACGCACTCCCACATAACGCCACACCGTACACAAGCACGGGCGCGTGTGTCATGGATTAGACGGTAGAAAAGTCATGTTTGCAGCTCGAAAAGTACCACACCACCTCAACATATCTCGGGAGTACATCTCGCGCACGGTTTTCTTTCGCTCAACACACACAGGGAGAGAAAGAAAGGGAGTGGGAGCTAACGATTTACAAGGGGAGCACGTGGGGTAGCATGTATCAAGCATAGAGCAGTATGTTTGGTTGCCTTTCTTTCAAGCACAACCCCCACGGTTACAGGCTCGATTACGCAACATTTGCGTGAAAGTGAATGATCGGAAAGACTCGCTCACAGATTTCTTCGCGTCAGTCCAGCATTGAGACGGACGGTACCACCACAGGATGTGTTGTGTTGGCCTGGTCCGTGTGCCGTCTGTCAGAATCAAATCAATTAAGATTAGTTACGATAATGGTAACACACAGCGAGCGGAAAGCTGTGATTTCTGGCAGCTTTAATTGGATGCTTGATGTTAATGGCACCAGACATCAGGGGGGAAGGTGTGAGTGAGTGTTATATTTATTGCGCTTCGTTTTTGGAAGCTTTCAACTGCTAAATCATAACTTTGCTCCAACTACCACTACACCCGAGAACTTCAGAAACAGGAATATCAACTTCACCTTTACTGTAATGGAGTCCAAAGCGGGAGGAGAGTTCGGGAGAATTGGTTTCATCAGTTAGAACAGTAAATTTAAGCACGTTGCAAAAGTTGCACTATTCCTTACCCGCGTTGGTCAACACACCACTACACACCACACACACACCAAATATGTTGCACAACTCCCCCCTCGCTTTTAAGAGTTCCATTAGCAAATGCTTGCATACTCGCACGCGCACTCACTTCCGCTCACTTCTCAACCGCACACAGTCGCAGCCCAGACCACGATCAGCAATGAATCATATGAAAAATGATCATTCATCTTTAACCCCGGGAAAGCCAAGCTTCGTTTCTCGCAACTTTGCTTTTTCCTCCCCCACACATATCGAAGTGCAGTTTTAAAATATTTATTCCACTCTTGCCCAAACCGCCCCGTCCCGAAAACTTACCTTCCTTACCCAAAACCAAGGGCGGAGGTTGTGCATATGCACGATACACGATGACCTAGCCGCAGATCATAAATATGGTGCAACAATTTCTCTCCCATTGGACTCCCGATTCTACACTACTGTCTAAATATGCTCGGAACGTGTATGTGTATGCAAGCCGCCCACCAGGAGATGTTGTAAGCCCAAAACTAATGTTTGTATGCAAATGTTTCGGGAAGGTGAAAAGAATTATGATGCCTCAGGTGAAACACACTGCCTGGGTACAATAAACAGCAGCAAGCTTCGTCGTTCGCAACCAACCGATTGGACCGTTTGCTATTTATTTACGTTTTAGCGTAAACATGTCTTGTTTGGAATGTTTTGTTCCTGTCGAGAGATTTAAGAATTACATTAACGTAACACATGGTTGGGATGGTTTTGCTTCAATTAAGTGGTGATTTAGGTGTTATCATTATATTCTTTTTTAGGTTATAACGATCTTTTGATTCTTTGTTTGTTGGAACATTTGTAAGGTTCCGACATCTGCCTAGGCGATGTTTTGGTCCGGTTCAAAACATATAAAAAGGGAGGAAAATCGCGGAATCGGCCATTAACGACAAAAAGCGAACAAGTGTACAAACGAATATAAAAGAGAATAAAAAACACAAATTTTTTGGCACTGTGTTGTAGTAGCCTAAAGAATTAAATTCTCTCACTTTTTTTCACGGGAAGCAAACGTTTTCCAACAATGGGGCCCTTTCCGTATTAAGTTCGTAGGCTGAAATTTCAGCCTGTCAGCTGTTTGCATTGTATAGCAGTTTTCGAGCAGCTATCTAATTTGAAATAATATATAGGTGGGCTTATCCCAAGGGGTGTGTATTTAGAAGGCTGATTTTTATCGCTTCTGCTTCTGAATGAAGATTTTGAGAGTGTTTTGTGTGTTCATCAAGCTACCAGAAAGCCTGTTTGAGCAAAAGATTTCACCCGTCCTATCAAAATTGACGTTCAAATTAGGTTATAAAAAACAGGCTATGAGACCACCTGAACTACATACACTTTGATTTTGGATTCCACAGCGGGATCTCTTTAATGCACCTTGGGGTAAATGTAAACAACACCGTGTTTTCGAGAAGGTACTTGAATCTAATTCTAGCTTTGAGGCTAGAATAATCTAGACTGAACATTGCAGGCTAGTTTTATGTGTGGTTTTGTATGGAGTGTTTACACGATTTCAGCCTCCAACTGTCAAACACCATACAAAAAAACTAACTAGAATCGTGAAGGGCCCCAATGTTAGTGTCTTATAGGGTTTTCGAGGATTATATAGACATGTTCAGCGAGTTGTAGATTCGTTCAGGCATATAATAGACTCTTTCAGCGAGATATAGAATTGTTCGGAAGTAGGCGTTGACATGTTCAGCGATTCTGTAGAGCTGTCATTTGTTTTGTTTACACACTGTGCCGCAGGGTTCAATTTTTCATTCTTAAAAGTCCTAAAAGTAGCTAATAATCATTCTCCAAGCTGTTTAATACTTAAATTAGTTGAAAAAAAGCATATTTTTTCGAAAACCGTTTGTTTACCTTCTAATGAGAATGATCCAACTTGCAGTCCAAGGGGTACGAAAGTGACAGCTCTACAGTATAACCGAACATGTCTACACCTACTTCCGAACAATTCTATATCTCGCTGAAAGAGTCTATTATATGCCTGAACGAATCTACAACTCGCTGAACATGTCTATATAATCCTCGAAAGCCCTGTAATGCCTGGAATTGCATACCTTCAGTCGATGTCTCATGTCTTTTATATTCCAAAAAATAGCCGTCAAAATGGTTTTTATAAACCTTGACTAAAACGTCTGTTAAGAACCAACTTAACAAAGCGTTCGCTATAGGACCCACTGTGAGCAAACCTTGGGCACAATTGATTTATCTTGTCGACTGGTACACCTAAATCATACGCCAGTCGCCAGCTGAGCTCTGGCGGTGGCAGTACTGTTTTCCCCAATTTGCCGGCATGCGGGATGATGCACAATCAAGCTACAGACGAGTTGCTGCTGCAACACGAGCACACGAGGAATGTTAAACGTTTGTTGACCTCAACCACAAACAACCACCAGCACACACCACACACACAATCATGGAGAGCAGCGATTGCATGTCGATGACGTCGGGCGATCTTTTGGTGCATCAAACTCACACAAAAAACCCCCAAGAGAGCGAGAGAGAGAGAATTCCAATTCCAAATGGTAGTCACACAACACCACCGAGGTTTTATTTGCGTACACCAGAAAAACGAGGTCGCCTCTGAGGTCCTATCCTCTCCGATCGAATCTCATCGTCCCATCATCCTCAGGGATTTGGGGCATTGAGCAAGGGGGTTTGGAAAAGAGCAACGGTAGGTATCCCACAAAATACCATCATATGTTCGGAGCCCGAACCCCGGGGTGTGCATGTCATCCGAAACTGTTCCTTTGTTGTCCTTTAACGCAACCCGACGAACGACTGGATAAAAACGAACGCCCTACCTTTTTCGGCAACAGGGAGCAGGGAGATAGGGAGAGAGCGACAATAAAACAAAACTCTTCCAAAAATCACACAAAAATCCTCCAGTCTTTTTTGTGCCTGGTGCTCACAGGATTTTGAGGCTCACAGCATCTCGTTGCTTTGCCTCGTTCAGCCTCGTTTATGATGCCATTGCTTGCCATTTCTGGTGGTCTGCCCGCCGCTTGTAACATTCCAAAATAGCAACGGCAACACGAAAACGTCGAAATGAGACACCCCCAAATAAACTTGTCTCGAACACACACACATACACAAACGTGCGCGAAATTTCGGTGCTAACAAGTATTGCATAAAGGACGAACGTGCCCGCCGTACACGGGTCAGAAGGCGCTCACCCTGGACTTTTGAAACACAAAGAAGGGAGTGTTTTTTCTTTTCGTTGGAAATAAACGGATATAAATGACACATTAAATAAGGGAACGGAGCGAAAGAGGTCCACCACACACCAACACCGATTGCATAGCTTTCGTATCTCAGCTGGTACGCCACCACCATACCACAGAGCGCAGTTGGATTCCTTTCTGCTGCTTGCTGTTGCATGAATTATGAATCATATGACAGCTTTAAAGCTTTTTGGCCAGCTGTAGCCGAACATTCCCAATGAGACTGGGTGTGCAATAGCAGCGCACGTGCTTTAACTAACAAGAATTTGGAAAGATTACAGAGATGACAAGAAGATCAATGACTGTTGAAATATTCGTACCAGCTATCAGACCGGTTTTGAGATAGCTGTTTCACCCTTTAACAAGGCTCAAAATATGATTTTATATCCTTAACAGTATTTTGCATGAATTTTAAATCCCTTAGAACCAGATTCACAACAATAACCAAGCATGGACATACATTCAGGACAAGAGTAAAGAGAGGTGTCAATGAGATGGACAGGAAGGGAAGGAGGGAGAGAGGGAGAGAAAGGAGAAAGAAGCTTCTTGATTAACTTATACTTTAAAATTAAAACCATTTTAATTCTGAGAACTCCCCACCAATTCCCGATCTAGATCAGATTCGATCTCACAACCTTTTTTGTGCAACACAGAGCTTTAACTCACAGCACTATTTGATAGTGTGCTTGAACAGGAGCTTAAAACCATTAACATCATAACCGATTCGCAATGTATATCTGATAGAAATTAACGAATTCTCGAATTTTCGTTTCAATTACATTTACCTCCTTGTCGACAAAGATACCACACCACCTGGTACTACGATTTGAAATATGATTGGTAAATACATTATACAAATATTGAGCGACGGCTAATAGATGTTGGCTTCATCAAATGTACATTACGCAATGTTGATAGTCGCTCTTCGGCTTTCGAGCTATTCAAACACAGTAGTAACCGGAATAATCCAAAAGCTCCATCCTTCTCCATCGAGGACAACAAGCAAACCGATCGGGAAGCCGGTTCATAATGTGTAATTTAAACGATTTCAATGTTTAATTATTTGCTTTGTCCCGCATCCCGAACTGACTCGCAGCCGCATCCCCACACTGATGCACTATTACCGTGTTGTGTAACGCACCTTTCTGGATGCTTCCGCTCCACGCGCTCACACACCTTGAAACGCTCATCAAACGATTATAAACCACTGTCGTGCGGAAAATCCACACCCATCTGTGCCTGATTAATGTCCGGAGAAGTTAGGGCAGTGTCCCATTATTATTGCACACACTCACACACTGTGTGCACGGCGACCTCCTACTAGTAGCATAATTTACAGCAAACGCATTGCTTCGGTTTTCCGGCTGCCCCAAAACCGCATACACGCAAGCACACAGTGGAGCCCCACATTTTATGCTGCAGTGCTGCCGTCGCATTCCAAACCAAACCCGAACCCACAGACACACGCATCGCCCGCGGCCTCAATGCACGGTAGCGCCTATTTGTTACGCGAGCTTTTATGTTCTCACCCAAACGCGCGCCCTGTTGACAATGGCACGCCGGGGCAGGGTCCGACTAAAAAGTACAATGTCGAAATTCAGGGCTCGTGGCACAACAAGCGGGCAGGCAGAGAAAAAATAACCTAAAACGACCAACCTCCCCCCATCATGGTCGCTGTCCTCCATCTGTCAGTTAATCGTCAGTAGGGCAAAAGAGGAAACCTTCACATTGACACCGGCCACCAACTAGTATTTGGTGGTGACATTGAAGCGCGGGGCCATTCGAGCGCCGCGTTGGAACTCCGATTGTTGCTCCAAGTTCCCGTTCCGGGTCGTGCTCTAGATCTCCCCTTGCATGCGTGCTCCGTATTAGATCATCGGTGCGTGGCCGAATGTCACGAGTGTTACGGGGACGGTTAATTTACATCGCCGTACAAAGTAAGCACTGCCGAAAGTTCTGTCAGCGGTTGGAAGGTGCTTTCTGGGGGGAAGGGCGCAACTGTTAATTCCCGAGATGTTCCAGCGAAGTGATGTTTGTTAGCGTTTAGATGATGTCAGGTTTTGTGTCATGCACATTGCATATTACAGACTACTGTCGAGTGCAAGTGAGGCAGTAGGTTCCGTTCGCGGTCTTTCCAACGGTACAATAGACGGGCGATGCCTTAAGCGGGGAAGAAATATGTTCGTTCCACGACCGGTTTCAACGGGCTCGACCGTTGGGTGTCGTGCATTGTCCATTACTAAATCTGGACGATGACTTCCATGACGGATGAACGGATGGAATGCCGGTGACTCATAGTTGTTTGCGATGGATGCAAAACTTCATAACCTATTCGAGATAGTTTACCCCTTTTGTTTGACTATTCGTAAGAAGGGGTTCTCATCGCATTCCATTATTCTCGAGTTGATTCCGTTTGTCGATTCCGTAATCATCATACATCTGATAAAAAAATATGTTCAATACTTTTACTACTGTTAAAAATTAAAAGTAAATTAAAAATTGCTACAATGAAGTCATAAGCCACAAAATACAATATAAAATATCTGAAATTCTGACCGAAAAAAGTGGAACAGATGATAAACCTAGCCTTAAAAAGAAGTGATGGGAAAAATGAAGATTTCATCAGAATCGATTCCGGCTAGCTCCGAAGTTTTCTGGAATCGATTCCGGATAGCAGGTCCGAAATCAGTTTCCGGAATTGGCTCCAGAATCGGAATTGGTTCTGGAATCGGAATTGGTTCCGGAATCGGCTCCAGAATCGGAATTGGCTCGGGAATCGGAATTGGCTCCGGAATCGGAATTGGCTCCGGAATCAGAATCAGCCCCGGAATCGGTATCGGTTCCGGAACTGACTCCGGAATCAAAATCGACTCCGACATCGGAATTGACTCCGAAATCAGAATTGGCTTCGAAACGAAGTCGGTTTCGGCATCTTCATAGGAATGGGCGTTTTGGGTCCAATGATGCTATGTGTTGATAGCGGCAAAGAATCAAAGTTTACTTGTAAATGATCTATTCACATGGAGATTCCCGGACTTACAGGGTTTTCCATTCCAATTAACAACTGTCCACAGTCAACTAGCAATCCTCGATTTGAAAAACACGATTGTCTACCACTTACAAACAAATCAAGCCGTTTTTGGTACACTGTCCATTTCAATTTCACAATTGTCGTCTTCGAAAACACACGTCAGATGCGGCACGGGTTTGGCTGGAACGTGTATCACTTGTCTGTAAGAATTGAACCATGTTGTAAACAGGTCTTGATTGAATATCAGAATATGGGAAAGCTGAGCAATTTGGACATGTTAAACAGTTTTATCATTTGGTTTTAGTTATTCTTGGATCGTTACAGTTTTTAGGTTATTTTGGGAAGTTGTAATTTTTTTTCACTGACTACAAGTAAAAGCATCGATAAATGTCAAAATTTCTGCATTGTGTTGAAAGATTAAAGTATACATAAAATGCCTAACATGTCCATGTTGCCCAGCTGTCCCAACTACAAGTGATACACGTTCCAGCCAAACCCAAAACAAAACGTGCCGCATCTGACGTGTGTTTTTGAAGACGACAATTGTGAAATTGAAATGGACAGTGTACCAAAAACGGCTTGACTTGTTTGTAAGTGGTAGACAATCGTGTTTTTCAAATCGAAGATTGCTAGTAGACAGTGGACAGTTGTTAATTGGAATGGAAAACCCTGTATTTCGCTTCCCACACATCTTATTTCAATTCAAACCATTCCATTTCAGGAGTCAAGCCTGATTCCGTCACCGTAGCAAATTGCAATTCTGATTCCGGAGCCGATCCCGGAATCGATTCCGGAGTCAACTCCGGAATCGGCTCTGGAGCCAACCCCAGAATCGACTCTGGAACTAACTCCGGAACCAACTCCTGAATCGGCTCCGGAACCAACTCCGGAATCGGCTCCGGACTCGATTCCGGAATCGGAATCGATTCCAGCATCGGAATCGGCTCCGGAATTGATTTCGAATACGGAATCAGAATCGGGTAGGTCCGATTCCGAGCTCCCACCACTATTAAAAAGTAAACACCATTCTTAAATTAAGCAACTTCAGGAATTTCATCAGAAAACTTTTACAATCTTTATCATAAACCTTCTAGAAAGAGGACTGCACACATTGAATGTCTCAAATTAATCGTTTATTACTTATAATAACTCTTATCGAAAAACCCCAATTAACAACTTCGTTTATCACAACGTACACTTATTATTAACCGCAATTGTAAGACTCAACGAATATCGCAAAAAAGATGAGTTAAAGAGTCTCAAAAAAAAAACACTCAAAATCAACATTGAAAAAATAACATATCAATTGAATTGCATCATACTGCGCGCGAAGCAACGTGACACTATCGTTCAGACCGTTTTCGACCAACCGTTTTTGCCTCCACGTCCGCCGAAAATGCTCCCCGATAGAAAGTGTCGCGGTGATATCGCGTCGTTTAATTGCTGCCAATTAAAAAGCTGCTTGGGCTTGTCTCCATCGTTCTATCGACGTTGGCTTTGCCATCGATCCAAAACCAAAAAAAAACTATACCGTACGAGGTCAACGCACAGGACACGGTGAGCAGCGGCACGGTTGGTTGGTTCAATAAATTGGGCCAAAATCAAGCCAATGTCAAGTTGCAAAAATAAAACCGTACCAAAAACCCTCACAACAAACCAGCTTATATTTGCCGTTGGAATTGGTTTTTACGATCGTGCCTAAGAGTTTTGACAACAGGCTCTCTACCGCAACCACTTCCAAAACATTGACTCTATCCATGTTGGGCTAATATTGGCCGCACTTAAATTCGTGTAACATGTTTTATTCAGTCTTGTCCATAGAATGCTAAGGTTTGCGTCAAACTGTGTACAATGTTTTATAATCACTTTTTCCGCCTATTGACCAACCACCGACCCGGGATACCGGAACTGAGCAATTGGTATCGGATTATCATACGACCGTTGTTGTGGTGGTGGTGGTGATGATGCCGGTGAATTATTCCTACACACTTCGTTCACTATATGATCCGGTACGCACGTGTTAAGTAATCAGCATCATCAGGGTGTGTTCATGAAACCTCGTCGGTCGTACAAAAGCCCCCCCCAAAAGCAGCAGGAGAGGATAATGCCTTTCGGTCCGAAAACTGCTAACCCTCATAAAGTGTGATTACGAAACTGGTAATAAAACCCGTGCTTCAGGCACCGTCCTCGTGCGTGGTACTGATGGTCGCGATTTGTTGGCGCGAATTTTCAAGAAATAACGAGTTATAGGTGGCAACCCAAGACTCCGTCGACACCCAAACAACAACCCAAGCTACGAAGCTGTTGTGATGACTGCAGGAGTGCGCGTACTTGAAAGGCCCGGATGATGAATCAAGCTGCGCTGGAAACCCCGTGCTGGTTACTTTCTCGTCTATCAATCATTGAATGTTTTTTGTCTCTCTGTTTGAAGAATGAACGCCACATATCGGTGTTAGTAAACTCTCAAACAGCACCATTTGCAGCGGTTATTATCGGGTCGTAATGCAAAAAGGTAGTCGCAAGTGCGTCAATCAAAAAGGTGTCCATGTGAGTGGTATGCGTCCTCCGGGTGAAAGTATCGCTTAGGTATAATTAATCAAATTAACACCTCAAAGGTGCAGCAACTGAGTGAACGGCTTTTTCATTGTTGGACGCATTGGGGATCCTGTGTTCGAAAACTATTTAATACTTTTGTGATCTGTTTCTAAAATAAAACATTTTGACCTTTAATTGACTGACTAGATTAATTTAGCAATGACCTATTATTCTATATTGGAAACACATCCCAGATAAAATCGTGCAAGAGACACGCATAACTACCATATTTTACTGTAATCTAAACTATCGCTGCTCTTGTATCTAAAACGATTTAAAATATCAAACCCCTTCCCAGTAGCGCACACACACGCCAAACCGTACAGCCGAACATAGTGATAATAAAACAAACAAACAACCAGTCCCAACAAACCCCGCGCGCCAGCTAACTCAACGCACACATAATGACATCAGACATTCGCTTCGGGGCCTAATAAAAACAACAATTAACAACCGGCAGATATCTCATGCCTGCCTGCCCAGCGCTCAGCTCCCAGCTAGTCGCGAAAATCAACTACCAGCAGCTGGACATTATCGATTTCCGTGCCATGGTCGCGCTGAGCAGACGACGAACCAGCGGCGCCATATCAAATCAAACGCACGCTGGTGTTTACATCTCGAATCGCAGCCAAACGCTAGCCTAGAGACAACCAAACCGCACACCGCCGACGAGTATATGGGTTACATATTTTCGGGGGCAAAAATCGCACACGTTTTGTAAAATGAAATTTAAAAAAAAACAGTTTGCAAA
The DNA here is from genome assembly GCF_016920715.1 of Anopheles arabiensis. Taxonomy (NCBI): domain Eukaryota; kingdom Metazoa; phylum Arthropoda; class Insecta; order Diptera; family Culicidae; genus Anopheles; species Anopheles arabiensis. Next base: position 75,278,964 of record NC_053518.1, read on the forward strand.
TCGGATCAGTATGCCTACACGAGTTTACGAAATAAACATGCGCGCCCGCTCGTACCGAAAATAATAATAATACCCACAGCAACAACAATACAACAAGTTATTATTATTGATTCACCCTTTGGCTGGCATTGGGCGAGCGTGGGAGTTGAGTTATGTATGTGTAGGAGAGAGAGTTCAAGTAAAATTAGCATTCAAACGCATCATCATCCACGTGCAATTCTTGTGGTGATGGTGATGCAAAAAAGTGCAAAACAACAATTCTCCCCTCTTACTGTGAACAAAAACCGCAATGACCGCAACGAATGGATGCAGTGTTATGGCAAGAATGCAATAAAATAAAAGGACAAATTCTTTCACACAGCTAGGCGAACTTCTGCCAGAGTGCACATGGTCAACGGCATATCCTCCTCGTCTTTGCATATGAATACACTTTTATAACTCTCTCCACAACATCATCTCTCTCTCTTCACTACATTTTTGCCTCTCAACGGTTCCGTTTTCTTGTTGAACTTCTAACAGCTAATGCTAAACAGAATTTCACACAGAGTCATCATCCAAAGATGTTATCCTTCGTATGTATGAAGCTGACATCTTCATTTACTTCCACCGCGTGTAACTTCGTCAGACACTCTTGCTTACAACCTTTTAAAAGGATTCTTCCTCGTAATCCAAACCTCGCACCAACCTCACAAGAGTAGCCAACCACGCGCACTAAGTGGTCTACAATGCAAATTGAAAAATTGTAATATATTATATGCATGCAGCGCGCATGGCATGGCGGCAATAGGACCCAGGGCTCGTTGCTGGAGGGGCGGCAAGTGCTGTACGCCTGTACCCACACATCGGCGTACAACATTCTACAGAATGGCAATAAATGTATGGCCCCGCCGCCACCCTTTGCCACTATGCAAATGGTTTGGGAACCCTTCAAGCCGGCAACCGAACCCACCCGAGCGCGGTCGTGGTGGCGGCAGCTCGTCGTGGTATTAAATTCCATTTCTCACAGCCCAATTCAATCAACCGCTCGCGATCATTTGGACTACGGCGACAACAGGACAGGACGGTGGTGTCAGCACTCCCTGGCTGCGTTGTGCGTCGTTTGGGGTTTGGCGGCGGCTGGATCAACTGCATCGACTTGTCTATTGGGCGCTTGGGGGAAACTGGAGCGGGGTAACAAACACTTCTCTAGGATGGAGCAATCGTACCCAGAATCCATTTGCGCTGTGACCTCCAACAAAGCGCGTTCCATCATCATCGTCATGATAATGTTTGAGAGTATAATTTCTCTCCCAACGGTCGGAGTGAATGCTTTTTGACAGATGCCCGTCCTCTGTTATGTAGATTGCAAGTTTACATACCTAAAACGAAAAGACAGTGAAAAAAAGATACGATTTAATACAAATGTATTCTCTACATACATTTTAATAGTATGAAAAAAGCTTTTCATGCGGAAAAATGAAACATCCCAATTATAGTTGAGTGGATGGATTTATCTTCAATCTGTTACTTCCCACTACTGCGTTTGATTCTTTTGCCCTAATAACCACACTAACATGTGTATCTTACACCCCAATACATTAGCATTTTCGCAGTTGATTATCCCTTGCCGCTGTTTAAAACATGTCCAACACCTTCTCCAACATAATTGCCTGCTGTTCCGTTCGACCAACATATGTTCCAAGCTTTGTCTCATAGAGGGCCGTACCACAGTCGACAGACGCACACAAGCGCAGTTAGCTTCCTGGGGTAGCGTCGTTTGATGAGTACATTTAAATATTGCATGTACGTATTTCTTTCAATTTTCTTACCCTTGGGCTGTATCTTTTCTCTCTACACTTCCTTTCATCGCCTGGACACACATACTGGACATGAAACCTTAACCACATGAACCTCTCGGCATCCAGACTGCTGCCGGCTCATGCCACACGCACCACAGCATCTGTGAGTGTCGGAGCTCATAATCACCAAACGTTGTAGCAAAAAACCTTTCCTTTTTTGCTTCAAACTGTTTCACCTTCCTTTCATCAGTTGCCGCATACCGCAAAGATTGCAAGCTTGTTTGCAAGACCCTCGCGTATGAAAAGGATCCCAATTACGCGAGATCCACACTATTAGTCTACTCGTTTATTTTTATGCCATTATGGTTGCATTAAAGAGCATAGCTTAGAGTAGTCGGGATTTTGTTGCTAGTAACTTGTTTTAAAACAGCTCATTTTCCAGATCAATCCATCACGGCGGGGTGAAAGATTTTATGCTCATTTACAGGAAGGTAGGAATGGTTTGCAACACACCAATTACGCATAGGGAGCAATAAATTTAGCAGATCGAGGAATAAATAAAGTAAAACTAGAAGAGTAACATGAAGGTAACGATGATCGATGTCGGGATTATTACCTAATGAATCGGCCAGCAATTGCTAAAGCGTTCGGCACTACTCGCAGTTTTGCGAAATCATTTGCAAATTATTTATTGCGGCCCTAACGATGGGGGGTTATTCACATCAACTGTTTGAGTTTAGGCGAGTGTAGTGTAGCAAACATTATAATGTTCTTATGGATTTCAGCAATAAAACAAGAGCACGATGTGCTGTTTGGTGTCGATCTAATGATATACCTGGGCAAAATTCTGAACGGATTTGAAGAAACGTTTTTGAGGAACTCTGATCCATTTACAAATTGAGTACAGCCATCGAAGGACATAGTGAAATTGTTCCAAAAAAGTTTGGATTCTAATTGTAGCCTTAGAAATGGGAAGATCATGAGAGCGTTTGATTCAAAATTGAAAGTTCTAGATGGATTTCAAGAATCGTTTTTGAGGCACAAATCCATCCAAGGACATAGTGGAATAGTTCTAATTGTGGAATAGACCTAATTGTGGCCTTAGAAATGGAAAGATCTTGATAGTCAGGATGACGGCAAACGAATAATGAGCCTACTTCACATGGAATTTAGTCCTTGGTTGAATGGACGACCTAACCCGTTTAGATGTTTAAAATAAACTTCTCATTATTGGGAGATGAACTGACTCTCTGACTTTCTCAGAAATTTGTCATAATTCAATAATCAATTCTTGTTTATGGAACCAACATTTAAATGCTAAAAAGCTAACATTTCGCAAACTACAGTACCCAACCGAAGAAATCAAAGAAAAAAAAGGAAAGTGATCATCTTGCAAGTACGTAACAAGATTTGGTAAGAAAAGGTGCAGAAAGCAGTAGCCAATATTAAATCCGTGCCATTTTTCGTGAAAGTAACCATTTGAAAAATGGGAAAATCTCCCCCAACCCAATGAGGACGAACGTCGCTCCCGCAGCTAAACCGAGTCGTTTCTACAGTGACTTTGAACATTTCTCTTGGTACTTTAGCTAAAACTGTTTCCATCCATCGCGCGCCCGCTCAAAGTCCCGTGCGCAGTAGATTTGCTTGCTTTCCGTTTCACTTCACTTTTTGTTTTGCGGGTTCCATCTTCACCTTCGTATCTTTGCTCCAGTATGATTTATACGCGCTACCTTCTTCTATTTGCGCGCGGCCATCACTTTTATCACTTTCTCCCGGCGACCCATTCCGAACGCCAGACACCCGGAACAAGACGCTCCACACTTTATCATCCACCCCACTCGCCGTCACGTTTTCTTCCTGAACCCGCCTCATCGCGCGGCTAATAGCGCGCCCACCACAAGGTGGCGGTGGCGTTGGCCACATTTGCTTCAACGATTTTATAACGTCTGTGCCCGGGCGATCCAGGGGGTGAGAGAGAGGGATTTGTAAAACAACCAAACGATACACATGATGGGAAATTCTCGATGGCGTAAAGAAAAAGCTCCCACACGCGCGGCCAAATACACGCGTTGTTCTCTCTTTAGCCCTCTACCACCCGTGTAAGGGGGCTGTGCCCGCCGTGGGCGCAGCCTTTGTCTATCTAATTCACCAATTCCGGTCATTAAGCAATTCATACCTCACAAAAGCACACACACAACATTCTGTCGGTGTGTGGCAGCAACAACAATTCGGGCTGCGGGAAACTCGTTTATTTCCAGGCGGTTCTTTTTTTCCTTTTGCTTCACTTCACCTAATGCTTGATTTTATGCTCTTTCGGAAAACAGCTCGTAAACAAGCGCGTACATATGCCCCGTCCCTATGGTGTGTGTGTGTGTGTGGTGTCGCGCAATCGTTCTATCGGAAACGGCTCCCAAGCGCCACCACACAACAAGTGAGAAAGAAAACAAAAGCCCAAACCCGACGGAAAGTGCTTGGAAAAACTGTGCCCGCATTGTGTGTGCGGTTGGTTGGGGCTTTCGCAAGACCCACCATACTCGTGGCGTTGAGAATTTATGCTACACTTAAAGGTACTCGCTTTGGGCTGGTCGCAACACCCGTAGCACATCGACCGGACCAACCACGACATAAAAAACACACACACTAGATCCCCTAGAACCTAGCTATTCCTCTTTTTTTACACGCAATCAAGCACCGTTTACTCACCCCGATTGTTAGACTTTTTTGTGGGTGTCTTGCAATGCTATTTTCTTTCCCCGCAATCCAAAGCGCGTACGCAATCAAACGACAAAAGAGGGCCACCGACCGTATAAACAAAAAAAAAAACATAAAACGAGTGCTTTATTGAGAGCTTTCGCTGTGAATGTTTTATTAATTCCTTTTTGGTTGGTGGACGACACACCTTCGCCTACCACCTACCGCGGGACGCAAATTACGCAAACTTCATAGCCGCACGATGACAATGGGTGTCATGGCACGGGGGAAGGAGGGTGAAGAAACGTTCCCTTAGGACGCTGTTATGAAGCAGCCACCACCCGCCACAAATTCTGAGCAATCGAACACAGCAGCACCAACAACATTGTGGCGTGATGAACTTTGGACAATTTTCCTTCGCACCTTGGTTCTCTTTCCTTTGTGCGCGTACTACACATCCACAAAGACCGTTTGATGGCCTCGTTGACGCATGAAATGGACACTCTACTCGCCGGGTTCGCCCCCGGGGAGTCCAAATTGCTATTCTGCCGGCGTAGGTACAACGGTACGCCGCGGACGGAAGAGACATTTTCTTCTATTCGCTGACCACACAATGGACGATATGATAGACCTATTAGACGGTTTAGATGTCTTGGAAGGGGGGATTTCTTGCAGGTTGGTACGGCTAATAGAAATGTGGGGTAGGAATGGAGCGCCGAGGGGTGTAATTTAGCTTCTGTGAGCATTTTTCGCATCGTGTTAAGTAAGTGTTTAACCCTTTTACTATTTATTATGTCTATTTTGAATGTTTATTTTAACAAATGCATGTCAAACTAACTACCAAAAACCATTCCTATACACATACATGCATGCTTGATCAGGTCCTATCATATGGTACGTTCTATACCTCCCTTGTTAGAAATTGCTACATGGTGTCGTGCCTAGCGTTTGGGATTGTGCATTACAGGATGTGAGATCAAATCTAGACCTAGACCTCAACCAAAACTACACTACACATGCATCCGGTAATTGATTTTCAAATGCCCCATCAATAGATATTTAGTTTAAAAAACAAAATACGACCTAAAACTTTATACCAAGGCGACTTTAGATGGGTGGGATATTGGCTCAGATTTTGCTCTCGTCATTGGTGGATAGAGATTTCTGCGAGATATTGACATTGGCTTGACAAGCAGGAAGATATTGTTGCTGTGAACTTTCTGATGATCTTTAGGCTAGATTATACTAGGCAACTTTTGATGAACTTTTGATTTTTTAGTCAAAACAAAATCCAGACAGAAAATGTAGGCGTGCAGATCTATTTTGACGAAATTTAAACAGAGATTTATTTTGAGCCATCAAATGGCAAACTCTATACTCGGAAAGTCAACAACCAACAGAGATTTTAGAGCCAATAAGTTTTTATTATTTTCTATTAATTTCCTCAGCAATAAACATTAACAGCTTCTAATCGGTGGACAACAAAATGCCGTCCTCTTAACAACAATTTATTTACCGTCACTTACATGGAGGCAAATTGTCCGAGAATTTCTTCCCCGATCAAGAAGCCCTTCCTCCCGCTGCGCGCGTCGTTCCACCAGTCGTCGCGTTACACGACAACATTGACGGCTAAGTGCACGACCTAGTCAATCTCGCAATTGGGCGTGAAATGTGAATTTTCTCGCCTTCGCGACGAGGGTAAATTGCTCCAAATGGTTATTAGATTAGAGTGACAACCTTTCCGCGGTCCGAGTAGTATACGGGAGAGACAACCTCTGGTGTCGCACCAAACCAGACAGCCGCTTAGAACATGTTCATCGCGAAGATCTTGTGCGCGACTCCAGCCGGGAAGAATTCTCGCGATTCCCGGCTGTCCATACGGTACGGACAGTCGTAAAGTCTTGCTTGCTCTCGATGGCCTGTGTTCAAGCGGACGATCATCATCTTGATGGGCGTAAAATATCTATCATTCTTTTTCATTCACCCGACCTAGAATGACTTATTGATCTTTACGCTAGCCCGGGGGGTGCTTAAGGAAGACCAACACGCCTACCACACCTACGCTTGCCAAATAGCATGTATTTTCCTTCGTAGTAGATAGTATCGGAGAATCTCCACCCACCAACATCACATCTCACACTATCACGCGTGTAAAACTCCCTGCAACTCTCAGGTCTCATATGCCCTTCTCCCGGGGAGTTTATGTTGATTTCTCTCAATTGAACGTTCAGTGGCGATGAAATGGTGTTCACCCAGAGCATTCCTTTACTGTTTACCCTGATCATCAATCCAATCAATTAAATACATGTTCTACATTTTACACACCACGGCACCACACCCGCTCCCACTCGAATGGCACCCTTTCCTTCTCGCGTTTTCTATCGCCAGTTGCGCTCGCTAACTAATAAGCTAACATTTCCCATATTGACCTCACCAATCACGCACACACAAATACATATGGGGGGCGCAAAAAAAACCTCCGCTGTAAGCAGCTAATGCCAGCTAAAAATTTCCGTTCGAAAGTAGAGCATGGGAGAATTGCACAAATATTTAGATCTCGCTAACTATCGCCTCTTCGGTTTCCCCTTCTTACCCAGCTTCACTTTCCCGCATTACCACAGGAGCGCTACCGGGCGGACCAACGTTCCCAGGCAGCGGGCATGTGACTCTCGTCAGTTCTTCAGGAAATTTTTAGAATGAACAATATTTACACGTCCTCCTCCACCACCATCACCATGTGTCCGTCGTTCCACAGTCGGGCAAATGTTTTACAATTGTTCACGCAGTTCAGCCAAGTCCAAGTCCACCCACGGCGCATTGCTTTGGAGCTCGCGCCTACCCTTTTTCCTTTACCCCTTTCTTCACTGGGCGCACCAGAGAATGTTGGTGTGTATCATAGCAACTGGAACAATTTGTCCGCAGCTTACCGAGTTTACGGACTTTGCCTCCGCTTTTCTGCCACCGCCCTGCGTAATTATGACTAAAATATGTTTTCCACCCGCCACGAGCGAGAGAGCGCAAAACCCTCGCGAAACTGGAAAACAATAAAGATGCTTGAAATACTAAGCATGGCTAGGCCGAATGCACCGAAATCCTTCCCATTTACGATTGGTCGAGCCCACCTGCAAAGCAACGCAACCCCTCCCCATCGTGCAGCGAACGGAAACTGGAACGGATTGCAAAAAAGCAGGCCCTCCAACCTCTTCCGAATGAGAATAGGCACGGGTACGAGCAAACTAGACCACCGCCAAAGGGCAAGAACAGGGCCTATGTTTTTGCTCAAGTGCGCCGTTTCCTTGGTTTTCTTCTCATGAAATGAAACTTAAAGTACATTACAGTTGAAGTAGTTTTAAAACTTCTATTTAAAATCAGAGAAGGCCTCAGACTAATCAAGCAATTTCACCCAAAAAAAGGAGCTCTCACGTATCCAGCAGCGTACACCAGAGCACAGATTCTGCAAATGTTTGATTTCGTTGATTTTAATCTCGTTCAGGTTCAGACGTCCGCGTTCGAAGCCGTTTCTGTTGATTGGTTAATTTGCAAAATTGTAAAAGCAAATATTCATCTGATCTGCAGCCCTATCCTAATGCAATCTGCATACGAATCAACCGAACGTTTACCAACGTAACCTCGTTTGCCGTTCGCAATCGTGAATAGTGCAAAGATAGTGTAAATTACGAGATCATCTTTTTATCGCACATTGGGAGAGAAAGCAGGCAAGTTAGAAGTTGGTGCCAATCCTCAGCATGATTGGAAAAGAAAGCATTCATTCTTACGTGCTGCTTTCAGTGGTGCAATCTATCAGTAGTCGAGAGCACGGGGAATACCGTTTTTGTTAGGATCAGTGATAGATGAGTAGAAATTATTCAAGTTCCGTACGATGAAATAACAGTTTTTCGAGCTATGTAAGAGCTTTTTCAATTTCCCGCTTAAAATTCGAGTTGAATTTAAATTTGCAAAGCTTTCACATTTTAAAACATGCTCCAAAAATGACTACTTCTTCAAATTGGGGCATTGGATTTACGACTAGGAATTCATCTCTCAAAATTGAGAGCATTCTGCTGGTGAAATGGATAGACATGCTGGCGTGTATGAGGCAACATTGGATATCCTTCGATTTCCATAGGGTCTTTGCGGTTATATCGAAAAATAAATCAAGTAATCTTCTTTGAATGCTCCACAACATCCACAAATGAACTCCAATTTAATTGCCAAAGAACTAAGCTGTGTTACCATACAGCAACTCGCATCGGTTAACGTTTGATGATATCGGTGATAACTAAGAATATGCATCAGAAATAAATTCCTGTGCTGTGTTCCATGTTAAAACATTATTCCTCATTTACGATAAATATCACACAAACAGTTTTGTGGGTTAATTATAAATGAATAAAAACAAGTGAAATTTGAACAGCAATAAATTTTACATTTTAATGTGACACTAAAACTTGATCCATCGCATCATTCACACCAGCAAAACTACCCAGGACAAAAACCCAAACGAAACCGGATAGAAAGGCTTCCAATCTTTTATCATCCTGTTCAGGTGTAGTACGCATTGTTTCTGGTCCGGCGCGGGTCTCATCTTCTAGCCAGAAGCGCACACTTCTCGTTTGTCCCTAGCACCATTCTCTACCTCCATTTCAATGACCTTTTCTTTTCGACCTTCTTTAAACGCTCAACAAATATGTGTAATCTTGTTTTCATTTTCGTCTTTTCAAGCTTCCTAGTCGCCGGTTCACCTCTAGAAGATACAAGCAGCTCACACGCCAGTTGCCTTGAAGCAGCGTGTTTCCATTTGATTAAAATCTGATTTCACCTCCCAAAAAAAAACCTTCCACATGGAGTTTTCTCGCTACCTCGGCACCGAAACCTCGAGAGATCGATATAATCCGATTAGTTCTGCCTGTGAGCGCTCTGAGGATAGAGTAACCGTTTTTATTTAAAAAGAAAATGTTCCACAGTCTTCACAAGCTATCCGTCGTCTCTTTTATGAATCATGGACCATCATTCAGGCCGGTCACAATCGTTTGGGTTTGCTTTTTTGGTGCCCTTTTTCCGTCGTCTTTTCCTATTTTGTGGAGATGATGCAGTCTAGCCCGATGGTGATCCCACTATTCGTACCCACAGAGTGTTTCACACTGCGGCACACGCCGTAATTCTGAATTACACCAATAATGTCTCCACGTTGGTTCCGGTTCGGCTCGAGCCGATGCGGTACTTTAGCTGCAACATCTTTATTGATTTGTGGCGATGGGGCGGATGAAAGAGGTTTAAGGTGCAGTTATACTTTGTAACCGTTTACGGCCGTTCGGGAACCACATTACACGTTACACCGTCCTTTCGAAGGATGTGGGCAAAGAGCCAATTCCAATCAAAACGGTAGCAATTGTGCACCACACACCCCACTAGCGGTGCGGTAATACATTTATTTATTAATAATTCAAATTGAACCAACGCCATGTGGTATATAATTAGCTGTTCCTTGACATTTCAATACATTCCAATCCACACTATGACAACACATATGGCTGGCCTGTCGTTCACTTCTTACATTTATTTGCTTTTGCAAACCCATTCCCCTCCCAGCGAAGCTAGGTTTTCCGACAGCTAAAAGAAAAAACACCTTTCTTTAAATGAACGTGCCAACGATTTGTCGCATTCTGTGTGTATCGTTTCTGCTGTGCGAGCGACGACAAGAGCGAGTAAAAATTGCCGATGGAAATTGAAAATTACGTTCGTTCCGCTGCACGGTTAATTGAAATGAAATGGTGTTTCCGTGTGCCGAATGCTGGGAGAGAGCAAAGCAAACGACGATTTCAGTGCAACGTCTGTTCCGAGCCCGATACATGCAGTCCAGCCCGACAAGGTACAACGATTTGTTTAACCCTTCGACGAACGAGAGCTTCGTTGTTAACAAAGCAAGCAAGAAAAAATCGGAACGACAATGTTGCTTGAAAGTGCATCCGCCTGAATGACAAACTGCAGCTATTAGCGAATTGAAAGGTTCTGGCCATTAATATGCGCCCATTGAATATGGGGGGGATTAGGAAAACCGTATGGAAATGTAGAAGGAAAATCAGTGTTAAAATTAATCACCCCGACGTGTTCTTGAAAGGGTGCTTTGTAACGATTACCGCGTTATGCTTCTTACTTCATTGCATTAGTGGGCACAAAAAGCGACGTTTGGCCAGGGGACAAACAAAAAGAAAACAAAACGTCCAAACGTGTGATTTGCTCCAAATGCTACATGTTTTTTTATGAGAATTTTTTATGGAGCAGTTTTTAAAAAGCTTCACTAAACACGGCACGTGCTATAAATCCAATGCAAATCAAAATAAAGACGCCAACCAGGTCTCGGGGCTTTACATAAAAAGGGTTTTTAATGCAAAAAATAGCTTCCATTTTAATGCACTAAGAAACACATGCATTTCGATACACAGACACACACACAGTACAGAGCACACAACAAAAATCCGTTGTGCTCGATCAAGACATTCGGGTGTGTGCGCGACTCGCCGCCACCATCGTCGTCGTCGCGATCGTCTGCCGCTGGCAATCAAATGCATGAAAATCACGCACTGTGTCCGGTCGTCTCGGACGTGCACGATAATAGTGGTGCAGCAAAAGCAAGTCAAAACGAAGGAAAAAAGTGTACCAAACATTCCCAAATCGTTGCATCCCAACAAGCAGCAGTAGCAGCAGTTGAACATTCAGCAGCTGATCCGCAAGATTCTGGACGGGATTTTGCCCTGGGAGGAAGCCACACAAATTACCGGAACGGAAGATTAAGTGATTCAGTTTGCCTCGGCACGGCGGTCACTCGCTCGACTCTCACTCACCCCGGTCGTCCAGGCCGAATTAGCGTCGAATTGGTACGGACCCTCCACGACGGGATGTAGCCACCGGTAAACGATTACACCAGCGCTGGAATGCTGTGTTTGGAGATGAAACTGCATCTCTCCTGCGCATCTGTGGTTGGGTGTGCACAAAACGGTGGTGGCGCGATGTTTATGTGTCGGGTCGGAAATTGTGTTTACACAATAAAATATGGAACAACTGGGTAAATACACACGTAGTAACATGAATGTATACGAGGTCGAATCATAAAGCGAAAAACAAAATATCCAAAGCAATCGAAGGAAGTTAGACAACATTTTACGTGAGTCTTATAGTTTTTAAATAAAATAACATTTTTATATATTTTTAAACAAAGCTCAAAGCGAAGGGGCAATGCTTCTCCGGCAACAATTGTGCTTAAAACACAAACTGCAGCAACCGTCGCCTTAATCCTTATCGCCTTAATTAAGTGTGCCAATGATTCACCCACTTTTTCGCGGTACCACTCATCATCAACAACACCACTGCGTATCTTATAAGCGGAATTTCCCATTTTTGTGGCGTATAAATATTGTGAAGTGCATCCGTCGTGGTCAATTTGGTAAGACAAGCCTTGTTGTGAGGTGTTGTGTTTCGTATTTTTAATATTTCATGTTAAATGTAACAGTCTCTATCTCTCCATGGCCACGATGTAGACACATCTTCGAGTTGAGAATCGATCGCCGCTTTCGAGCCTTATAGAAGCTGTTGGTTCTTGCCAATAGAATACTGAGGTCTCTCCAACTTGGGATATTAAAAATGGGAGCAAAACTCAATTAAAATTAGGATAAATTGAGAACAGAGTATGATAAGAAGGCCACGATTAGTTCTGTTCTTAGTGCAGACATTGGTCGTATTCCGAGAATAATCTTCTTCTTCGTAAGCGGACATGCCGATGAATGACATCCGAGAATGATATCATAATAAAATGCAGCGTGCATCTGTACAATTATACTCTCTACAACATGGACGTTGGTCCTTATGGATCTTCACCTCTTTAATAAATAAAGTAAGAACAATAAGAGTTCTCGATATGCAATATTTTTTTCTAAACTCTGTTCAAATAACAGATACTTAATCTGAGAAACGCCATTAGCCCGCTCGCAAAGCCGACTTGATAGATGTTTGCAATAAGATTGGATGTTGTGACACTAGCGCGAATTCCCAATTGTCGCAGACCTAAAGGATTTGTCCCCCCCAGTCTGGGTGATTTGCGTGCCATTGCCCAATATTTATGAACCAGACAGGCTCTTCGTTATCTCACTAACCCCGCTGTTCGAACAACGCGCTCGTCCTCTACCATGTGCTTGACATTACCAAGAGAGCTCGGGGTGATGTGATTTGTGTTGTGACACGTCAAGCATAGAGTGAAAGTGTTGTTTCGCACTCTTATCACCTTTTCGCTCTTCCAACGCACCTTCCCCGTTCGCCTGCTTGTTCTTTGTAAATTTGTTAGCGTCAGCAAGACTCGATTGGCCGCTAAAATGTCACTGAAAAACGGTGTTTGGGGAAGGTGATGACTACAAAAGTTTATTTTTGGACTCAACTACAAAAAAACACTCCACTGACATTGACTAGCAAGCTAGTTTATGCGTTTGGTAGACCTTTGGCTCGTTTTGGGGAGCATAAAAACCCCGCGGGAGTCGACTCGATTGTGTTAATGTAATAACACGGCTTGGTCTCTACGTGTGTGTGTGTGTTTTTGTTTTGCTGCCAGAAGTGCAGAATGCAGTTTTGTTTTGATGACACCCAAACGGGAACCTCCCTCTCCGCATATGCCCGCCATTTAAAGGGAGCGTTGAGTGTCAAGTTTATACAGAACGGGAGACTTGTGTGTGAAACACCGCTAGAAGGTTACGCATTCTTGTGTAGGATAGATAGAAGGTCCACTTTGCGATGCTTTTTCTGTTACAGTGCCAAAAAAAACGACAACACAGCACAACAAAACAACCAACAAACAAAGAAACCGAATCTGTTTTGCGTGCGTAAAAGTAAATTTAAAACTCTGTTTGTTACACCAGTTACCAGTTAGTTGCTTAATTATTTCGTTAAGAATGTAGTGCTTTCCTTTGCTTTACTCATTCTCCTTCACACATAATATTATAACAAAAGCCATACAATTAGGGCTAAGCTTGCCCTAATCTCTTGTCGAAAAAACATACTCGCAAGCACGGACACACTCTAGCTCAACGACGCGGTTAGGTTTTGTATTCTCTCTCCCTTCTCGCAAACCAGATGAAAAGTTTCATCCAACAGATTAGTCACGATAGCTTCGTAGATGATTTTTGGCTAAGCTTCTACAACCCCATTGCTTTCGCAGCGAACAACACACGTTGAGAGCATGGCTAACTCCACATTATCTACAACAAATTTTCGTGTTGGGAAAGTTTAGTAAAGCCAAGGGGAACTGGATGCACGTGCTTGTTAGTGTCTCGGCCCTTCACAGCGGTTGCACTGGGGAGCTCTCTTCTTTTTTATCAGCAAATTTGACTTCAATAAATAAATAATAGATATGACCCACTTTATAGGGGTAAAGATTCCACATGAAACGTGCGAACAAAAGCAGACACACTAGAGTGTTTCTTTCTTGGAAAGCAGGGGGGGCTTCTAGATAACCCAAAACGAGGAGAGCAAATTGGTAGCCCAGCCACGATGTAGAATTAACTTTTTCACCCGCCCTGTGTGGTGGTGGTTTAACATTTTCATTTTATTGTTTCTCCGAACCGTCTGTTGGGACCTCGCCCTCCGAAAGTGGTAATAAGCCAACCACGCCAACCCTTTTAAGATATGACGTACAATGGAGCTATCAGATTCGGGGCTCTTCAGGGGGTCAGTAGACAGATATAAAAATGCATAGGTTTGCGAATCGATTTTAAAAATTATCCCCAACATTGAGTCCAGCCTCGGTCATCATCTCCCGATGTCGCTCGCGGAGGGCAAACCAAATGTGTCATCTCACCAGCAATGACCCAAATAGCGGTGCTGACGACACCGGCCGGGGCAAACAGAAATGCAGGATTTCATAGAATATTGATGCACACCACCACGTATAGTCTGTCCAGAGTGTTATTTCTGGACTGCATGCATAAAACATGCCACTAGAGCGAGCGCGCTGCTGTGTGACATAATTGAAATGTTTCACCATTCGGCGAGGTAATCGATATGTATGCGGTTGCTGTTTATTTGGTTTGGCAGGTGATTATTTAATGGAAAATGGAATTTTTATGCCGTGATGACACTGATTTACACTGTATTTTATGGATACAGGAGCAAATACTGTAGTAAGAGTTTCGAAGATTTTGAAGGCTTTAGAAAAAGAAGATCCTGATGCAATTGAATTCAATATTTGGCAATTAAACGAATAGACATTAAACCATCCCGAACATCAACATCAAGTAATTTCTTCTTGAAAGCTCCATTTTCAACAGCTTGAAATCTAAAATTCTAATCATTTTCTACGCTACTGAGCACACTCATCGCACACATACCATACTTTAAATGGCTTTTGTTTTCTCTTTAACTCGTACCTTCATTACCGACCGCTGCACACGAAGCGATGGAGGAGGCTCTTCCTCTTCCCTGTCTCAGAATATCCGTTGTGCATTCAATTATCGTGCACCGTAACCCTCTCTCAGCGCTATAACCATGGATGGTGCATCAGTGTTTTAATTTTAGCACGGCCAAAACCGCCCAGTCAACCAAAAACTTTCTGCATGAATCACCCTGTTGCAGCAGCAGCAGCCCGTTCGAGGAAAGGCACACACACTCACGGGTATAGTTAACCGGCAGAGTCTGCTCCGTTGGACAATTTCAATCACGAAACGAGCCCCACGCTCCCAAACGATCGCCAATATATAGGGCCCTAATGGTGCCGGGTTTTGAAGAGCCTCTTGCTGACCAAAGAACCTGCCCCCCAGTCCCTGCTATTCCCTACTATCTCGTCCATCTACGGCGAGCCTGTCCGAACCGAAAGATTGAAGTCCGGATGATCTGTCTCCAATGGGTTCTCCTTCGAAATGACCAGCAAATAAAGCCACAAACAAAGAACTTCAGCAAACACTGGGCCGTCTGCTGGTGATGAATCATGCGGACGACGATGGTGGGATGATGCTGCTGTTGTGGTGGCGGGACGACGTTGGGATTGCACACTCGATAGACAGAGCGAAAGAGCACGCAGCGGAGGTTAACATACTTCAACAGTGTACAAATAAGGTGAAGTATAGAAGAGGGGGAAAAACGAAACGATAGATGTACAACAGCAACAAAACAACAACGTCTCGTCGCCACTTGGCAATGGTATGGGACACACAGGCAAGGGATGGAACGAACCCGCTGAGGTTGGAAGTAATAAAAGGGTAATCGCGATATCGAGCTCTCGATTTCCGGCTGGACCGTTGCAGCGACAGGTTTTATTTTTCGCCAAACATTAGCCCAGACCATCGGCGATTCGATGAGTCATGCACACTTGACGGAGGTATGTAGCAGGTACGCTGCTCTGCAACAGTATTGGAGAATCTTTGGAATACTTTGAACTCCTAAGATACCCATCCACTCCGCGATTAGGAAATAACAAAGTTCAACAAATAACCTTTGTGAAGAACCTACTTCACTTACTTTACGATGGCGCCCTGACGTCACACAAACTCCTAGAAGAGGAAATCCTATTCCCTAGAAATGGCAAATACTAATAGATCGTTAACCTATCGTACACCTACTCAAGCAAAGGGATTTACAATTGATAGCCATTAGTGTAAATGAACGCTCTCCGTAAACTGTTAGAACTCTTCCACAAAATGGCACAGGCAATTCCACAGAAGAACTGTCCACCGAACACTCATTAGAGACGGCTTGCTGCTTACCACACACTTCACCAGACATATCCTCTAGGTTCGTTACATACATCATCGTCCCAAAAAAAAACTAGCTCCCACTCTAATGTGTGTGCGTCTTCAGCACCGCAAAGCCCGCGCAGAACTCTCACAAACGTTCTGATACGTATCGCAAAACTGAACCAACCAGCACTCCAGCAACCAGTAGCTCCTCAATCCCTTTCTTCGATAATGTTTTCTTTTTGCCCTTCTTATCCTACAGGTACGTGCGCACCATCCGGATGGCAGCATACGATATCTGTGGTAAGGGACGGAGCTCCTGGGCCCACGGAATGAGTGCCGCTTGAGGTCGCATCGCGATACATGTAAGGAGGAGAGGTCGTTCTTCAGGCCAGTCGGCTGCTATGCCCACATATGTACTCCAGTTGCTCCCTTCTTAGCAGGTATTTCTTCTTCTGATTCTGCTTCTCCGCTGGGGCAAGGGCATAACGGTTCTAGTGGACATCGATCACGCCTCGTGCGCTCGATGAACGCCAACGTCAACCGTGCATTCTGGGCCCCGGTGTGTGTGTGTGTACCGCCGGTTGGCCGGAGCAAGCCGAAGCAAGAGTTTTTTCACCTCTCTCGACCACTGGACTCTGGTGGTGTGGGGAGAGGTTTTCCATTCCAGCAAACGTCGCCGTCGTTGCAGTTTCAACGATAGTAGCCGAGAGGGTCGGAGAGCCTAGCGTGCTGCGTTGTTCCAACTAAATGTTGCCCTGAATTTGTCCAGTTGTGCGGCGGCGCAAGGTATGATTGATGTGTAAGCAGAAAAAATAGCACAGAGTGCAATAACGCACCGTAGAATGTGAGTCGGGGCAATTGGAATTGTTAAATATTTCGTTTGAAAAAATGATATGGGACAGTGTTGTAGTGCTACAATTGTTACAAAAAATGCACGGTTAACACTATGAACACCAATATTTAAGCATTTCCGTTTATTATTTTCCAATCAACTGATGGTGCCATCTTCAACCACGTTATCATCCATCTCGAAACTGTCGAAGATTCAAGATAATTCCACCCTTTACAGCTCTTACTCAACAAGCCCTGACGTACAGCCACGCGTACTGCGCTGCCCACGCTTTATTTGTCAATTGTGACTGTAACTTGCGCTTGCGTGCGTACGTGTGTATCTTGTTTCGGTTGATTATGATGAGATCATCCCACCGCCAATGAATGCCATTCGGTCTCACATCGTCATCATCATCGGTAAATAAAGTAAGCCGACACAAACAATACAACAAGGACAGTGAAGAGATGGAATCGAACCAGTCCGATACCGTTCCTAAAAAGGGATAAACCACATACCGTCAAACGAGGAAAATTATTACGGTACTTTGCGCCTTTGCGTTTCGTTATTGAGGCGCTTAACATTGAAGACGCAATAAATACGGAAAGAATACACATGGCGTGACTTCTGGAAAATATTCCAATATTACATTTCAATCAAAATGCACTTTCTCTGCTGTTTTTGCTGTTGGTTATCACTGTCATATACAGATGTTAAGTCAATATACGGTCATTTATGTCTATTTTGAAAAGAAATCCATGCCAGGTACATTAATGCAACTTTGTTTCTGCAGAGGATATCATATATGTTTTGAGAACAGAGCAAGCTGCAGTTGTCATCATGAAAGTTGGCCTTCCAATCATCAATTGATGTCTTTGATTTAGCTGTTTCCTTGTTTCAAATGCGTTGATCTTTACAATTTCAAAATTCATCAATTCATGCCGCGCATTCAAAAGACTTGAATTTGAACAATAATTTTTAAACAACTTGGAGAACAATTAAATTGGATTTTATGCAAACCACTTACCTACAGTGATAAATGAAGGCAAGAGCATACACTAGTAATCTACAAACTCTGAAACCCAAAATCTCAATACAAATCGTGATTACAACAAATGGAAGAACCCAAATATAATTATACTTATTTTCCAAGAACCATTTGTTTCTCGAGCAGTGTCTGAGAGGCGACGGAAGCAGACATCCAAAACATACCTGAAACGGGGAAAAAAGCAAAACAGACCTATGTTATTATTATGTAACAACGAGCAGTGCGCAACACGACGACCACTACACGACAAAACATTTAATCAAAGGTGATCTGTAAATTAATGCTTCGACGTACGTAATTATCTCTAGCACCCCGAAAAAAACTGTAATTAACTGATCTTCACTCAATTAGTTAATCTCCGGATGGGAGTTCCGACGCTTCCAACTCCGCAATAAAACCTCCAACGGAACACTCTGGGCAACATCGTAAAAGATTTATTTTAGAGTAACTTCCTTCTCTCGGACCAATGTCACGCGCCCTTGGACTCTTAGAGAATGTCCATCCGTTGACAAAATCTCAGCGTCTTTCTTTATTTCTATTTTTCTTCTTCAGATTGAGCATTCATTTGTTTTAAAACAATCAAACAATCGCACCCCGACGCAAAACGCACACTCCAATTTTAAACCGACCTTGAAATCAAAGCGCCTTCGACCGGCGAAAACATTCCACGATGCCGTCAATCCCGAGTGTCACGACATTCCTGGGCCTTTTTCCGCTTGCACACGGACTGGCCTTGGAGCGCACTCGCACCCCACCAGTGCCAGTGCAAAGTGTCAAAGCGAGATGAAAACGATTTATAGCAATTGAACGCCAAAGGCATTAGAACGACGCTAGAGAGTGATTGCACTGGGCTTGAAATAAGCACACACACACACACACACACTGGGAGAGACTGAGAGCATGATCATACCACACGGAACGGTAAACGCGACCACGGGAGCAGTTTTCAAATGCATTTGCACTAATCGTTTTATGTGCGCCACCGTTCCCTATAGCTCTGCTTCACTAAGTGGGGAGGTAGGAGAGACAGACACAGCGGTCCCGTATTTTAAAAATAGACCTTTCCTCCATCCCCAGAGGGGGGTCGTCCAATGTTCGCCAAATAATCGAACACGCTCACATTTGCCACGTCACACTGCTGTGGAGGAAGGAGCGGGTTAAAAACAAACGCAAAAATTTGCCAACCAAATACCGCAAACGTGGTTGGAAGCGTCAGCATTAGCACGAATCGATGGGTAGCACGTCGGTCGAGAGGTTTTTGCTACTTTTAATGGCGAAAAATGTGACCTTCTGTCACAATTGAATGGGAAACGGATTGCTTCTAATTTATTGCCCAGATTTGTGAAATGTTTCCTCTTGACGCCTAGTTTGAAACGCAAAGAGAGGACAATTTCCAGGCTTGGGGAAATAATCTACAAAACCATTGGAATAATTCAATCCAGTTATTTCACAACATTTCAATCTTACAAAATCATTGGACGGATTTCCATCGCTATTCGGAACGCAACTCTTGCGTAGATGTGTAGTAGTGATGTGCTGTAAGGAGCGCACCCACGACTCCGATCTGACTTCGACTATTGGTAAACAGATTTCAACTCCGACAAAATGGAGCTACTAGATCCGCCCGGAGTCGGAGTCGTCCGGAGTAATCCGGAGTCGTCTGGAGTCATTCGGAGTTGTCCGAGGTCGCCCAGAGTCATTCGGAGTTGTCCGGAGTCGCCCAGAGTCATTCGGAGTTGTCCGGAGTCGTCTGGAGTCCAGTCTGCAGCTGATTCTAGATGACTTCAGACGACTCCGGACGATTCCGAACGACTACGGGCGACTCCGGGCGACTCCAGGCGACTCCAGACGACTCCGACTTCGGGCGACTTCGAACGATTCCGGACGACTCCGAAAGACTCAAAAGGACTCCGAACGACTCCGAACGACTCCCGACGACTTCGACTCCAGGCGACTCCGGGCGACTCCGAGCGATTCCGGACGACTACGGGCGATTTCGGTCGATTCCGAACGACTCCTGGCGGATTTTGGCGATTCTGAAAGACTCCGGATATTGCAACGCGGACCTACCTTTCGAAGTCGATTCCTAATTTATCGGAGACAGATCGAAGTAGACTCCGGATTTATGCCTACTTTACCCATCACTAATGTGTAGGCCAGATAGATATTTGCATACTGTGAGAAGAGCATACCAGTAATACGAAATCATACATATCTAGAATCGGTTGGACACAAGACGATTGTATTGTCGTAGATCAAGAATCAAACAAATTGATGAATTATGGATATTGCATGCACGAGAATCTGCTGAACAGTTGAGTTTCCCAAAAATTACGGAGATGATATGTAGTTTGTAGCTCAGATGCGGTCAATCCGTAATCTTTAGGAATTGCAAAATGCGAAGGATTTTGAGATGTTTTTTCCTACGTAAATTACTAAACGCTCAATCTACAACCATGTTATGCAAATGTTCCAAGTTTATTTTATTATTTTTGGCACATAACTATGGGATGTGGAGTCTGAAAATGACTAACTTGGGACATTGTTCAAACTGTAACAAATCCAATAATTTTTGCCATAAATTTTTGAAACTAATAAAGCCTTAACTCTAAGATCTAAATAAAATCCAACATGCAATTCCTAGCTCCAGAACAGTATGATACACACATCGTTACTGACGACAACTTTACAAGACCCCCTAATTTACAAGAAGAAAAACGACAAAGAGTAATCGACCGTACCACAAACAACACAGTTAAACAAAATGAGTCCCATATGACTCCACGGAAAACAAGCCCAGCCTTAGCTGCATTTTGTCATATGCTGTTGGAATTGCACCAACATTTTGTTGGTACGGTGCTGCTTCTACCAGAGAGCACGAGTGGAGTAGCAGGAGAAGAAAAAAAAAACACTACTCATTATGCACGCCCTATAAAAATGTTCAAATTAAAACACACATGAACTACAGACGTTAAAGTAAAACCGCACAAAACGTAATTCCACTTTGTTCTCTCCCAGTACTTCTCCTTTCGCAAATGTTTGTGGCTCACGTGTTGCGGCATACAATATGCACGAGAGTGTGGGTAAAACTTTACGTTCTGGTACTTCCTCGCCCATTGCTGAGCGCATAATGCAACGCCCCAAGGACAAAGGATATGTTCAAGCAGGCATAAGTAAGGTCTGCGCAAAAACAGTGCCGAGAAACGAGAGAAAAAAGTGGCCCTACAGACGTCTTACAAGCATTAACAAAACCAAACAAAAAAAAAAACAACCCAGAGCAAACACAAGTGCAACGTGTGATCGAATGCCACAACACGGAACGCTCATGCACGCAGAGACGGGCTGTGCAATCATTCACCGTCATGTGTCTGGATGGATGGACTGGATACACTGTAAGATGTTGCCGGTTTTCCGTAACAGTTGGAGTAAGGAGGAAATAAAAAAATGGGAGCCTCCAGCTGCTGTGGCGTCTTAATAGTAATGTGAATGTAATAGTAGTACAGCAGGAAGTGAGATCTAAACAACCGGGAAATTGTAACGCTCCCGGAGAATACGATAAGATTAGGTGGAATAAAACATGCGGCCAAACACTTGTCCTGGGTAGACACACCTTATATCCCGGGTCCGCGCTCAGCACTCAATCCCCAATAAACCTCGTTTCCGAGCAAGTTGAGCGGGTTTTATGCTTCCTGCTATAACAGATCGACTGCAAGGCGAAACACAACCGTCGCAATAAAGCACGATCGATCCCCTGAAATCCTCACCAGAGCGCGCTCAAACAGCGTGGTGCTGTGTGAGTCGGCTGCTGCAATGCAACACAAAATGTCAACGGCTTCGCGTCGTACGTGCGCCCGGCAGTCGTACTGCAGCGCACACGCCTGATTATCCCTTGCGGTGCCTGCCTATCCGCTAATAAAAGCAAGGCACCGCACCACGCGTTTCACCAAACCAACCACCAGGCCAGGGAAGGCAGTGGTAAAGACACGGAGAGCCTAAGTGCAACAAACACAGACACTAAACCAGCAGTTTTGCACTGCATTAGATGCAACGTAACGGACAGTAAGTGACGCGTCTTGGCGACGCCAATTGCTGCTCCACACGGCCGGCTGGCTGCAGAGCCCGTTACGCAAAACCTGCGGGACATTTGTTGTGGCGAAAACAACCGAAACACACACACACATATACAGTTATGAATGGAATAGAAGTAGGGTTAGATATTATTTTACATGCTGCAGGTGGTACAGTGGCCAGTTTCATTTCTAAACTACAATTATTGCGTACTGGACATTTACTTTCGAGACTTGGGTGCAGGGAAGCAATGTGGCACAGAGTGGTGTTAAAGACGGAACAGGCTTTTACATTCAAATGATCGTTGTAAATATAGAGCCTGATGGCGAAATAGATATTACAGGTTATTCGGGAATATTTAAACGTATCTCTTGTATATTGTAGACAACTTCATATATTGTAGACAACGGCATATTCAAATCACGAATTTAATTACTTCAGTCAATACGATTCAACAATCCATTGTTTGTTGTTGCATGTAGACGTTTTTTGCCCAGTTCGGCACGCTTATGATCAACTACAATCTTCTTACTTGATTAGCCGTCACCATTTTTTTTAAACCAAATTTCGTTTCAGATTATATAGCCAGGCATCTATTACTAATCGGACTGATTATTTTGCAAAAAAACCAAAATTATGGCTTTTGAAAATGAAAACAAACCACAAACAACATAAGGAACAGTAGCCGAGTAGCCTGCAATTAATTTCATTACATTGATCTTCTAATTCAGGCACGTTGTGACTAAATGCTTCATCACATTGTATTCAAGGTTAGCCATGATAGTTTTGCCCTTTCTTCGAAATAATTAAGGATCTTGAATTGACACCCTAACGCACCTCTTCTGTTCATCATCGCTCATCTAATAACATTGTAAGCAATAAACGAAAGCCAGAATCCAACCTAAACACGCACATGTTTCCCGTGCGTGTCGTCACACGTTAATTTGCTGCTCGTTATTCGCTCGTACCAACAAAAAACAGCATCACCAAACCTCAACGTTGGTACGAATCGTCAGTGTCATTGAACATACAGCAAACAACACAGCGAGACAACCGAAACAAAGACAACCGAAACAAACGTACAAAAACGAAGAACTTCATGAAAAATCACAACCACGACCGCAACGATGCATCTGCATGTGCATCCCTGTTCCCTGTTTCCCTGTTCTCTTGCTCGCTGTTTCCCGTTGTCATCATTGTCGTTAATCTGACTTTCAAATCCTCTCCTCCCCATGTAACACACATCTCAGGGAAAGATCCGCTTAAGAACCACACGTTCGCGCTCCCATTCGTTGCGGTGCAGCGTCGTTATGGATGCACACAACCAACAAAACTTCCGATCCGGTTGATGATTCTCGCTTATTAAGATTTATGCGCGTGCTCTCTCGGTTTCACACGTGCGGCAGCAGCCCCACCATTCGACACACGACATTGACGACGCTTTGATGATAAGCTTCTTCAACAACCTTTCCCGCCAATGCCAAACGCCAGTTGGTTCTGTGCTCGCGTTTTTGTGTTTAAGACAGCAAACAGGCGGCTTCTACAAACAAGATTGCACTTTTGAGGATTTGTTTTGCAAAGCCTCATCAAAAGTCCGTTGATCTTAGTGTCTGTGCATCTGTACACACACACGTTCCGGTGCAGCTTGCAAACCAAAAGGGTCACCTTCTCATTCGCCGCCCCTGGAATCGGGGATATCTCATTCGGAAGATATTATGCCCGACGAAAGAAAGATTTCAACCTTCCTTGCACGCTTCTGGAATAATGATGCTGCCAGAGGAGGTGGTGTTCATTTGCCCCTGGGGAGCATATACCTTTTACTGACGCCGTGTTTGGCGTGAGTTTTTGTTCCTTAAATTCTCCAAAATAAAACTCATCTTCAAAGACACACACACAGACCAACAACCACAGCATTTTCGGTGCGTAGGAGAGATGATGTTATCCTTCCCGACGAATGCCCGTGGAGTTCATGACAAAGCAACGCAACAGACTCTCGCGATCAGCAAGACGTACACGCGACGACGCAAACACCAATTTCGATTTCATTCCAGCTGGGGAACACACGTCTCCTTCTAATCGCTAACCGTCCGCACGGCATAAAACCCCG
The DNA here is from genome assembly GCF_016920715.1 of Anopheles arabiensis. Classification (NCBI taxonomy): domain Eukaryota; kingdom Metazoa; phylum Arthropoda; class Insecta; order Diptera; family Culicidae; genus Anopheles; species Anopheles arabiensis. The sequence goes on from NC_053518.1 coordinate 75,303,196, forward strand.
CAGGCATGTTCCCAAAATGAAAACGAAACGACAAAAAGGCAACCCTCCACCGCGGTTGCGCTTTTGCTTGCGCTCGGAGGCACCTGGTCTGCGCCAGGAAGGCAAAAGGAACCGGTTTTCGGGAGCTTGTGCTCAGCAGTACGCTTCGTTCTTTTTTTTTTTTGCGCCTGAACCTTAGACCTTAGATACTGCTGCCCTGCCCCGCTTAGACGTGCCGTCGCTTCCTTCAGTTTTAAGCCACTCGCTGGGCTTTTCGGAGGAACAGGTTTCTTCGCTGTCTCTGTCTCTATCTCCCATCTTCTGCATATTCTGGGAGCGATTGGAACGGGGTTTTCACTGCGGTTCTCCACCGAATGGCCAACGCGTTCTGTGTTGAAGCTGAAAACCGTTCCTTGGCTTCAAACTACCGGAAGCAGCTATCGGAGGTTGTTTTTTGCTTCTTTATTTCTATTGATTGTGCTTCTTTTACAGCAGATCGATCGTGCCTAATATGCCGAACGAACGAGGTCAACTCGAACAGTCTGCCAGTTTTGCGCCACATCTACACACCACACCATGAGAAGGTTCGATTCCAGGAGGGGGAAGACTTCCGACCTAAAATAAAATGGAACTCAGGCTAATCGAAACCTGAAGTTACTGTTGCGGTGTGCAGATATGCATAGTTGGGTCCGTATCACCCCTGATGCGCTCCAGGGTAGGTCCAAGGTTAGAAAAAATGGAAGCAAAAAGGCAGCACCAACAAACCTGCGCCACAGCAAGAACAAAGAAGCGATCAATCGATCGCTACGGTTTTCTTTACTTCAGAGCTACGTAATGTAACCCAAATATGCAAAAAGGGGACTAAAAGGCTTAACCTATCCCCCCGCATCATCACACGCACAGCTCCGCTAAATGGAGCTTTTCCAAGCGGAAACGAAACTAAAACCAACTATCGGCACCCTCACCGTCTCCTGGCACACGCCTCTCTCCAAGAAGAAGGGTTTGGAGCGTTACAGTTCAATGCGTTTTTCTTTAAACAAAAAACAACCACCACTTCCAAACCACCGTAACCGGGTGACTTACATCGAACTGTCTGCTGCTCGGTTCATCGGTGTATGTTGCTGCTGCTGCTGCATGTGAAGAAGAGAAGCGCGAGCGAAACCTTTACACCGGTAATGTGCCAGACGGAACCAAAAAAAAAGGTAGTTTAGTATACGCTTGAAGCTGATGTTAGTTTTTAGGCGGCGAAAAGCAAATTATATGCTTCACAGCTTGGTATTTACCACGTGATGGATCTATGGTTCGGCAGGAGGCTAACCACCATAGAGGAATAGGTATCTAAATAGCTTGGGAACGATCAAACCATCTGTTTGAACGGTTTTTTGGAGAAAGACGTTGCGTGTCCTATATTGTATGTTCTAGTTTTGTATTTCAAATAAACTACTATATTGCAGATGTTATGTTGACCCCTGAAGGTTATAAAAACCAAATGATCCAAGCATGGTAAGAGCTAACTAAACAGGATCCTTTTCTTATGAGCATACACATTAACACCAATTTAATTCTTCATGGAGTTACTTATGATTGAAGCTATTATTATGCTAAAATCTCATTAAATGTCAAAATCAACGTAAAACTGGTAGAAGACAGATTCTAAAATGATCTTACAGAAGGAGATGTTCTAAACAAACCTAACAAAATTCAATGAATTCCAAAAAAATGAATTTGAGAAAGAATGCCTTAACTTTTTGGAACTTGGATGACAATCCCAATGTCCAGAACTAGAAAGAGGTCGAGCTAGTACATACCAGGAAGTAATATTACGATCTAGACTGTTCTTTCGTAGCAAGCCTAGATAAGCCTGGCTTAGACTGCCTGGTATTCTGAAGAACTACCAGAAGTATTAAGAAGTACTAGAAGAGGATATTCTGAAGATTCTGAAGTTTCAGTTATCAGAAATTTAAGACGCATAACAATATGGTACATCTGCAACTAACTAACTCTTTCGACTTTTGAATTTCTTGAGTTTCTATTGAAGTAGTTAAGACCATCAACATATCATGTATTATGTGTTAATGTGTTTTATGTGTATTATGTGCAGTGCTCTCCAGAAACGACGAAGTTACCCATATTGATGATGAGAATGTTATATGATGCAATAAACCAATGACAAATATACTGCCTACCCCAACTTGATTAGTGTTGTTTTGAGTAAAACGTCATCATTTAATGTCCGCTACTTAAAAACAAACTTTTTATTTCGATTTTATTTAGCTTAGGACCTAATTCTTTGCAAGAACTTGCCAAAAGTCTAAATCTACCGTTAACATTCCTATTTAGATCATCCAGCTCGTCATAATATACGTATTTCTGCTCGATGTAGACGTAAAGGATTAGAATTGCCAAATGTTTTATTCGTTGAAGAAGAGATTGAAATTCAAGACCAATCTGTTACTCGCTTATTTAAAAAAAAAAAACATTGTATATAAATCCTATTACGTAATTGAATCAATCAAATTAAGATGTGTTACCTTTAGTATCTAGAGTTCATTAATATTCTTAGCTCACTTCATTTCAACCATTCATTTTTTTGTAACCGGTCATTATTGATTAAAAGGCCTTTTACCAGGACCGATAGACACACACCAAAAAGGTTATTTCATCATCACTTCGTACCCGTTCGCCAAATTACAACACCCGTCCCACGGTTCACATTTGTCACCTCCAGCACACCAACAAAGGTGGCAAATTGACAAACGCTGTACCTACTCAATCTCACCCAGGTACTACCTGTGACTGTCCATGCGCAAAAGAATCGACACAAAACATATCGCAACACACACACACACCCAGAACGAACTGGTTGAGCGGAATATGAAGTGGGGAAAGGACGCGGGAAAATCCATCAAAATCGGTTGCCGGCCAAATTTTGTCAACCGCGCGCGTGTTGCGCTCCCTGTGCCCGAAGGGGCGTCATATTTTCTGGGCCAAACGCTATCCGCTTTCCGCTATTCCCCAAGCCCGCTTCTCCCCGGGACCCGTTGTGCATAAATTGTGTGACCGAAGAGGAGGTGAATGACAATTTTTCAGCATCGCTGGCTTCGCACACAGAGCGAGGAAAATCAAATTCGGTCGGAAGCCACCGTTTCGTTTCGGTGATGGGAAAAAATACCTTCCCTTTTTCGGTTTCCACGTACCTCCTCCTATCGATGAAACACACAAAAGCATCGATATTAACGCCATCTCCCCCTCGGTACACATACACACAATGGACAGCAACACCACCGCCGAACCGAAGGACGATATATGTGCTGACAGATTTCATCCGCTCGGATTCAGCTCACCGATTTATTTCCATTCCATTCCATTCCGTCTGTGCCAAATGTCCAACGTTTTGTGTTGTCAGCTGCCAAAACACCTTTCCAAACAAAAAAAAAACGCTCTTGGCTCGAAACACTCACAATCTGTCATGTATTTTGTATGGTTCGATTGTGTAGCGTTCGGCGGGTGACATAAGCACCACCACCGTTTTGTCACCGTTGATCGCCAAATTGTGTCATTGTCATAGTTCGGTAAACATAAGATGCTCGTCTCCTGCCCCACACAGATTCCGATCATACCTCTCTCCAAGCTGGTTCGGTTTTTAATTTTCAAATTCATAAATGAACGATCGTTAGAGTGGAACAGAGACAAAAAATACACTTCCTCACAGTGCACGATATGGCAAACAGAAGCTAAAAACGACCAAACAGTTTTTTCTTTTCGTTCCTTTGTCGCATTCATTTGCATACGATTTTGACACGGGAAGGAAGCAAATGACGAGAACGACGACCATTGCGTGTAAACCGTTGTTACAAGCCACCCGCAGCCGTTGTGTGTTTGCTGGATGACGTTTGGGGAATGTACACGCGCGCGCGCGCGTCTATGCTAATGTCGCTCTCCTCCTGTACCGGGTCGGAAAAAGGTGTGTCTCAAGTCGCCCCTCAACACTTCGGGCTCAAGAATTGTGTGCCTTTTTATGAATGAATATTAAATACCACAATGACAACGGGTCGTTCGTGCGGTAAATGCTGTGTTGTTGTGACGTACATTACAAACTAAAAACCAGAATTTTTACAACAGAAATGTTGATTTTATTTGAATCCGATTTGTAGATTGTAGATCAAGACGGCAAAAAAAATATGTTAAAAAGGGTTTTCCGAGTCTCTTTTCAATGTAAACACAACATCATCAGCAGACAAGTAGTTTTTTTAATTCTTCCGCATGTTTTTCAACACGTCACACTCTGAGGATTGAAGTAGTCAGGATTTAAGTTTGTTATAAACAAATGTTATTAAAGATCTGAGAATTTTCACAGATCTGATTCGAAGAATGCGTAAAATTTTGTAAATTTGGGTTTTGGAGTGAGTTACCGATGCAAATACAATATGCAACAGATGTTGAAAATCATCTCGCAAATGATTAATTATGCTGTGCTAGAAACTGACTCGACTAAATCCCTTTTTCCCGTAAATTGCAGCGAAAACTATCTCAAGTTTATTGCCTAAATATGATATCTATCTTGAACAATTGCACACCATCAAACCCCTGTAAAAAGCATTGGCAATCCGACCTGTGACGTTTGACGAAAATCATTTGGAAGAAATTTAAATTTATTGTATGAACCGGTGAACGGCGAAAACACTGATCGTTTTGATCTGTCGAGCTCTTTACAGGGTTTTTCAAGCCAATTTCAAATGTAAACAATTCTTTTTTCAGTGCTTGGAAGATGTTTTTCAACTGCAGTGACGTATTGTAATTGCATCACAATACAGTTTCATTTATTCCGCATGATTTTCAACACGCCAATAAGCAGGACTGAATTTGAAAGTTGCTTGTAATGTGTTGAAAATCACATGGAAGATTTGAAAAATTATTGTGATGCCAGAACTCTGTATTGTGGGATTCATTACATTCCCTCCGAACCTAAATTTAATATTGAATTGACTCTATATAGTCTAGTAATCTTTTTGTGGAATGCATCAGAGTGTCAGTATGCGCGCTGTAAAATAAATATAAAAGAAAACTATGATAAGATGTACTCTTAAATGAAATAACGATAATAGTCTTTCCTCACTTCTTGCACACACAAAATCGAGCCTCATTAATTTCAAATCCATTTGCTGAACTACTACCGTTTGCCAATGCGGCTACCAACCTTTCTCTTCCAATAGCCCCGGATACCGATACATACCAGGTGTTGCCACCGAACGGCGATCACCTTAAAGTGCAGGGCCCCGTCAAGAGAGTGTGCCATTCGTTCGGATGACTTAGATTTCATCGGGCGGGTTGACTTGCACTTCCGCAGCACATGACTGCATCCGGCATTTGCCGAACTGGCGTGCCGCACATATGTGGGAGGTCTCGGTAGACTAACCAAAAAAAAACCCCGCTCCACTCCTCTCAAAAGTATCACCCCATGCACCAACTTGATTACAGAAATTCGATACCCCTTTTTCCGTTTCAGGACAACGAAGGTGACACACGACAAACTGGGACAGGCAGACACGGAGGGAACGGACAGGAGAGTGTTAAGATAATCCACAACGCTCCAGCTGAAAGGCTTGCGACCAGACATTGCGCACACACCAAAACTTCCGAAGCGTCTCGCGAAGCCAAACCATGGCGTAATCGTAACCACCATTCAACTCCTTACGCAGTTGGATTGGAAAATAACTACCAAAATAAAGAATCCAAACGAGAAACACGATATACGCGTCGTCTCTCCGTTGTTGATCAATAAATTTTTGGGGAATCGGTATGCGGCCAATGACAACACAAACCGTCAGGAAGGGTATATTTCACCTGTTCCAAATTCGATCACCTTCCCGTGACTCATCTCTTGCGACTTGCGTCTGTTTCAGGCGATGGATTAGATAGATTAGCACCTCCAAAACAGTGGTGTCCTCAGAAAATTGATTGCAATTATGTATCGTTTCCAATTCAGCCGACAACAGGATGAACTTTCGGTGATATATTTGTGATGACAAGACAATCAGACAACACATCGTGCTGTTGAAACGGAATTGATTGTATTGCTTCGGTTTTTTTTTATCGAAAGCGAATGTTAAACAGTATTTTAGATAGACGTAGTTTCGATGGAATTGCTGAGATAATGCTTTGTATGAAGTTTTCAGACACAACTTAGTTCTCAAAAATCAATGCTTTTTTAACCATAACTAGGTAGCAACCCTAGGGCTGGTCTGGTGCTACAGTCGTCAACTCGTATGACTTAACAATATGCCCGTCATGGGTTCAAGCCCCGAATAGACCGTGCCCCCATACGTAGGACTGACTATCCTGTTATAGTAACAATAAGTCACTGAAAGCCAAGCTCACTACACTAGTGGGTACAAAGGCGCAAGCCCTGACCGACAACGGTTGTTGTGCCAGAGAAAAAGAAGAAGAAGAAGGTAGCAACCCTACAACAATTGAAAGAGACAAAACTGAAACAATTGTACCACAAACGTAATACTACCAAAACGACCAAATTAATTGTGCACTCAATTTATTCGCAATCATTTACTAATATCATGACTAATTTTCAAGCTAGGCTTACAATTTTGATACCATTCGATAGATATTCTTCCTGATCATTGATTTCTTAAGTAGAAGATCTTATTTAGGGCAAAATTGACGCAAAAAACATCATAATTTAAAGTCAAACAAGTGTGAGTGAACTGAACTAATGAAGTAAGTGAGAGCGTCTGGTAAATTAACATTCTAATTCTAACATTGAGGCCCTTCACGATTCTAGTCTGTTTTTTGTATGGAGTTTGACAGTTGGAGGCTGAAATCATGTAAACACTCCATACAAAACCACACAAAAAACTAGCCTGCAATTTTCAGTTGTTGTTGTTGTTTGAATAGTTTATAGAGGCTTTGGCTCCAACGGAGTTCTTTCGCCTCTAGCAATTTTCAGCTCAAAGCTAGAATTAGATTCGAGTACCTGCTCGAAAACACGGTGTTGTTTACATTTACCCCAAGGTGCATAACAGAGATCACGTGGCGGAATCTAGAATCAAAGTGTATGTAGTCCAGGTGGTCTCATAGTATGTTTTTTAAAACCAAATTTAAATTTCACTTTTTAACAGAACGGGTGAAAACTTTTGTTCAAGCAAGCTTTCTTGAGGCTTGACGAATACTCAAAACACTCTTTAAATTTTCATTCAGAAGCAGAAGCGATAAAAATCAGCCTTCTAAATTCAAACACCTTGGGATAAGCCCACCTGTATATTATACTAACTTAGAAAAATACTCGAAAACTGCTAAACAGCTGACAGGCTGAAATTTCAGCCTACGAACTTACAACGGAAAGGGCCCCATTTTTGTATGAAAATATGGCAAAATTCAATCATAAACATCGATTTTAAATTGAGTGAATCATTCAATCAATTAACAAAAGCAATGCCAACAAAATGTGCGCAAATCTTCTTCTTTGGCTCAACAACCGATGTCGGTCAAGGCCTGCCTGTACCCACTTGTGGGCTTGGCTTTCAGTGACTAATTGATTCCCCCCCATAGCAGGATAGTCAGTCCTACGTATGGCGGCGCGGTCTACTTGGGGATTGAACCCATGACGGGCATGTTGTTAAGTCGTACGAGTTGACGACTGTACTACGAGACCGGCTGTGCGCAAATATGATCTAGAATTTTGCCAATGATATGGATTTTAAATTTGATGATACAGAACTTAATATTTGTGAAAGCGTGTTAGTTTTAGGTAGCTAAATTTTAGTCCCATTAAACGTATTGCACAAGTGGAAAAAAAATGCTTAAATCAAATCAAAACGCATACAACGCCGACCGCACAAACAGACGGCATGCAAATAATGCAATGCAGCCGGGAGTTGTCGCTGCCGTTTGCAAAACTGCAACGCCGGTGGAAATTAGATCAACATAAACGCATTCATAGCACCTCGTTAACGTCCCAAAGAGCGTCACTCCTTGCTCCCCCCCCTCCCATCCCCTACAATTCATGCCCCCGTTTCCCCACCAGGCACGCCAGGTCACCTCTGGAGTTGTTGCTTTTGATCCATGTCGCTAGTAAGCACTTTCACCGACACTGCCCCGTCCGCCGTCCCACTTGCAATTGGGCGCGTTAGGCGGACTTCAAAACACCCTATAAAAGGTGACCCCGCTCTCCCCCTCTTCCCCTTCCCATTCGCACCTATGACACATTTCGGTGTCTCCCGTTACATACCCTTCCCCCCGCTCCCCTGGGGCCATACTCGCCGGAAATGGTAAATCAAGTGTCAACATAAAAGCAGTCACACATACACCTATATATATATACACATTGGTTGACAGTAACGGCTTCTACCTCACACACAGCCACACCACAACCAACAACACAGGCACTCGATGCAGCGAAACGGGAACCGATCCGATTTAATAGCGTCGAATGACTGTGACCTCCTCTTCCAGTGCCCTTTTCCCTATTTGGGATGCGCTAACGGCCTGGCGGGCTCTGGTGCAACGTGTGAGCAGCGCGCATGTAAATTTTCCTTCCAAAAAGGTGTCATTTATCAGGAAATAGTGGTTAACATAGTTGCACAATGGATAGAGGAAAAGTTTCCTTTTTTTTAGTTTTCACTCATTGATTACAAGCATTTTTTTTTCGCTTAATCCAACATTCAATATCTTAAACGCTTTGGCATCACACGAGAGAGCATACACACGGCCCATTTGCCTCCAAAAGGGGTCCCCCTCCATTAGAGGGCATCGACGTTGATGAGTGTGATGCGCTCGAAAGGTGCTTCCCCCATTCGCTTGGCGCATGTTTTCCATCAGCGCTTCCCGAAAGGTTGTCGAGAGTTAATTTATGTTAAAAATATGAGCAGCGATCTTTGACATCGTTCATCCGTAGGGGGGGAGTGGTTTGGGATGGCAAATGATGAGATGAGATGAAAGAGAACGATGGTGCTTGCCAGTTATCTAACGCCCGCGATGAATGGTTCAAGATTACCCGTCGAAAAAGAGTGGATGAAGCTTTTTTTCATGATGAACGGAAATAAAAATAGCACTGAAATATATTTAAACCTAGCGGGGTTAACTTTTATCCAGCGCTCTTTTATCAGCTAGTGAAACTAATCGAATCAAGTTGATTTTCGTTGGCATTATTTTTGTTCCTTCTTTGACGTCGTAACGTCCTACGCAGGTGCATGCCAGTCTTTGCTAGACATCCCAAGCTTACAATCCGATAATTTTGGGACGAGAGATCATTTTGCAAGATGATTTTAGACACCACAGATTCGCCTTTGTGTTCAACATTATTTTAAACATATTTTTACACCTTTTGTTTTCAAATATGAAAAGTGTGAAGGTCAGTTTTGCGAGTTAGTTGGAATTGTGGGAGAGGAGATCTTTTCTTATGGAGACAGTTGGTGACTGAAATCATGTCAAGAACCCATACAAAACTACACGCGAAACTAACTAGATGCTTTAGATTTTCATATTAGATTATTATAACGTGAAAATAAACGTAAACAAACGCCAATTCGTCGTAGGTTCAATCAGGTAAGCTCATGTGTGATTTAGATTATTATTATTACCTTTTTTTTGCTGAAACATACATTTTCTCAAGTAAAGTTTAAAACTGTTGGATTTGATATTTTTGAAATTTATTAAAATTTCTTGTGGCAATACGATCCATAAAGAAAACCTAATAGGAATAACTGTAGCTTTCCAATTCCATTCCTGAAGAACATACCATAAAATACCATATCAAAAGAGCCCACTTATCACGGCACACAACTCTGTCAGTGGCATTATGACAATGGAGCACAAAATGCTGATTTGCTTCCGGTAGCGCCGCCAACCGATCGACGAAGCCCAAAAAGTGTTCGAAACAAAATTTACTCCAAAAAAACGGACCAACCAGACAACACCCCGAAACTACTGACTGCCTCAAGAAGCTGACCGTCTGGGACCAAATATGGTCCGGTAGCACTCAAACGTGTGTGTGAGTGCAGGGATTTATTTATTTGCTTGACCGAGCATTGCCCAATCGTAGCGATAAACAGGCCTGCTGCGGAGGCCCATTCCATCGTGTATTGCTGACCCTTTGGCACAACGACACAACAATTATCCCCCGCGCACGAACAGACTCATCTTCAAACAAATTTCACTCTCTTTCGCTCTCTATCCCTTTGCTCAATTTAAAAAAAAATGCTTTCTTTGCTGCGCTGTATGTGATAGCCAAACCCCACACACGACCACAATCGGGACGGTTGATTGGCAATGAAATATATTTGGATAACAGCCACTGCATACTGCAGCATGTTTTGGTGCTGTCGGGTCACACACAGACAGAGACAAGCACCCATATAAGCGTTACAATATCGGCGGAACCGTTTCTGAATCTACGGAAGAGGAAAAATAAGCCCTTTTTTCGGGTTTGTTTGGCTTATGATAATAAAAAAATGAAGTTTTTTTTTTTGTTGAAGCTTCTCATCTCCTTCTGGGAACGAATTGCGATAGTTTAGCGGTCCCTTGGGGCACAAAGATTACCACAAATGCTCGGTGGTACAGGAAGGGAGGGGCGCTTATGGGAAATTTATCTTCGCTGCAGTCAGAGTTTGCGATTAGCGATATTCGTTCGCTTCCTTGTGTTTGTTTATCGCGCGCACTGGCATGTCGTTGACAGGGGAAAATGATTTTTTGGCTCCGTATGGGTTTCTGTTATTATCAGATGGGGTTTTGTGTTTCAGATAAGGGATTTGGTGAAGCAAAAAAAAAAAGATAGCCTGAGCAAGAAAGAAAAATATAATAAAAAAAAAACATTCACATAACTTGTGAAATAAAAAAAGCGTTCAAGTTTATTTTCCAAAATTATTTAAATGGCATAACCCAAGTGCATTTAAATTTTACATATGTGCGTTACAGGGGATGAAAAAAAAAGATCCATTGTAAATGATTTATTTAACATTATAATAATTAATGAGCTGCTGATGTTTACACTCCGTGAGCCTGCCCCAAACCGTATATTGATCACGATTAAATGCGTAATTTAAAACGAATTGCCAGTTCAAGCGTATGATAACGTCACGTCCGATGTACACAAATAAGGGTAAAAATGCATTTTCCAACTGCACTATGACTCATCAATATTAAATGAGATTCAAAAAAAAGCATGCGAAAAACACTCGCTGCCGTACAACACCTTAATGACTTCATCATCATTCCAGCTTACAGCACACACACAGCACACACAGGTCGACAAAAATCAATTCCCATCTCGTTGTGTAGGTTCGATGTAGATTGAGCGTGGTTGAAGTTTACTTGAATGTGCAAGCTACCCCTCCGTAGCTTCATCATCATTCCAAAACGTTAAACATGGCGCAGAGCAGATCGATTTGATTTTAACTCCACCGTTTTTACGATTTTTTTCCCCTATTTGCTCTACCTTACTGTATTCATCTAAGAAAGTTAACGATGAGGAAGTAATCCCAAACCATCTTGGAAGGGGAGTGGAAGACGGGGCACTATGTGCCGAGTGAGATTCGTGATAACTTTATGAAATGCAATAGGAAAAAAGCGCATCCCCGCAATTACACAATCCACTGCACTGGGCACGGCAGCGACGACGACGGCAAAGACGGTTCGCGCCCCACTGATGCACACACACACACACACCGACAGTGCTCTCGCGAAAAGCAATTATCTCAATAACACGGTTCAGTAAATATTCATTTCTCCAATTATCCCCCCTGCTCCGTGATGATAGATCATGCGCCTGGTGCTTGCGCCCGGACACCCCTGGACACACGGAGAGCGATAGTATTATAGCTGAACGCCATGCGATGCCATGCCGAGTTAAACACACTCGCGCCCCAATCATATTGGCACGAGATGCCGTTACGCGGTTTAAATCCACCGCCCGGCGATAATCCTTGCATCATATCAAAAGGTAAGCGAAAGATGCGAAGTGTGCAAGCAAAAAAAATCAAACCACCCCTAAAAGAGGAGCAGCGAAGCCAAAATCGCAATCACCTCTTATCGGGTAGGTGTGGAAGAGTGGAGGTTATATCTCCGAGCCAGATAAGGTGAATTTGGTACCGAATTCTACGAAACCAACGTCCCAAAAGAGTTCAAAGAACTTCGAGATAATCGATTTATTGATCACAAACTTTCAATTCTTCCCTGGAAAAATAGGGACACACAATAAATTGTTGCAAATATTCGCTTTCATTCTACCGACGCTAGACTCGTCACGTTCTCATAGATGTGCGGAGAAAAAAAAAACGAAAAAACAGATGCTTGACAACTTATCAATGAGAATGCATCGACGCATGATATCATCGTTTCCCCTGGGCTTTTTTGTGTGTGCAACACGAGCTGATTGTGTAAATTGCTTGCAGTTAAGCTTTGGCTTATCGGTGCCCCAGCTGCGAATGACGAAACGTTGGAGCTGAGGAAAAAGGTTAGGTCATCAAAATAAAGTACAGTAAAATGTAGAATTCGAATTAAAGAGGTTTATAAGAGAAACGTATTACCTTCACACAAAATCGAAACTCTGAAACACTCTTTAATAAGAAAAAAATAAAAAATGTATTGCATTGCAGCAGTCAAAAACCACATTATTGCTGTTTTTAACACTATTTAGTACTAAGAATCAGAATTTGTGTGATAGAATCATAAACGAGAGGATAAATGATTCAACAGAACAAATAGCAGTTTCAACGAAACTGATTAGGTTCTACTAAATAGCAGCATGCAGAAGCGCATCGCCTTCTACAAAGCAGGACTGCGATAGAAATCTCATTTTCGAATACAGATGAAATCTTTTTCTTCATAACAATAGTTGCTTACTTATAGAGGAATTTGCCATCAACATTGTTGACTGTTAACTAAAGCAAATTAAACTGTTAACTGTAAAAGGTTAGTTGTTGTGAGTAGTCCTGTGTCGAAGTAGTAGTAAATAGTGAATGTGTTTTTTACGGTTGACCCAAAATTGGAGCCCTTCACGATTCTAGTCAGTTTTTTGTATGGAGTTTGACAGTTGGAGGCTGAAATCGAGTAAACACTCCATATAAAACCACACATAAAACTAGCCTGCAATTTGCAGTCTGGATTATTCTAGCCTCAAAGCTAGAATTAGATTCGAGTACCTGCTCGAAAAATGGCAAAACAAGGTGGTGATTACATTTATCCCAAGGTGCATTTAAGAGATCAGGTGATGGAATCCAGAATCAAAGTGTATATAGTCCAGGTGGTCTCATAGTTCGTTTTTATACCCAAATTTGAATATCACTTTTTGACAGGATGGGTGAAATTTTTTGTTCAAACATGGTCTCTGGAGACTTGAAGAATATATATAGCACTCTTAAAATCTTCATTCAGAAGCAGAAGCGATAAAAATCAGCCTTCTAAATTCATACACCTTGGGATAAGCCCACCTGTATGTTATACTAACTTAGAAAAATTCTCGAAAACTGCTATACAATGCAAACAGCTGACAGGTTGAAATTTCAGCCTACAAACTTAAAACGGAAAGGATCCCATTATTGAGTATGAGATGTTGAAAATCACTCGGAGGATGGGAATGATGCGCATCACCATGTATATATCTATACGTGGAAACTATTCAGTCAAAACTGTTTTGGTGAATGTGTCAACACACATTATCCATTTTTGGCTTTTTCTGGACCTTTTATATGAATTTAGTAAATTCATACTAAACTGATTGACTATGAACACAGCCATCAACATAGTCAAAGCCTTTTTTCAGACCTCAATCTCATGGAAAATGCTAGGAAAATATCAATGTGAGAGCCTTTTAAGGGGTATTTTTTAGGTAAGAAAATGATTTCTTTCAAAATTGTTCATTAAATGCAATTGAATAAGTATCTACTTTAAATTTGATCTATCCTTCATATCTTCACCACTGCGTGAGATAAGCATTGTGGAACATTAAGTATTGGAAGCAAACAAGATCCCGTTTTCTCACCAAACAAAACGGATGCTCAGATGTCAGATGTGCTTCAATTTGTACCTAAAGTTGTTTGACATTTACAAAAAGACAGAAGAAGAAGAAGAAGTTGAAGAACAAAAACATTTGCCATACATCCTTGTAGTTCATGGGAAACAAAGATGCATTCTCAGCACGGTGTCACGGTACCTCAGGCCAGCCAGCCGCCAGCATGAAGAATTCCTTCAAGTGCTTCGCTAATAAGTCCGGATCTTGCATTACAGCAAATACACACACTACACCGTTACCGCCATCGCCTCCAGTACAAGGTCTCGCCCCCCGGAACGTATTTTGCGCGTTACGCGTTAAGAATCTGTGCACTCATCAACTTTTTTCGCTGATCTGCAGAGAGCCGGACAAACCTGACCGGTGCGCCGCATTTCTTCAAGGTAAAACCAATAAACGTCCCCAACATCGCACCAACTGCTATTGCTGTCCGAGTGTGTGTATGTGTGTCTCGGCATCAACAGCGCACCCTCAAGGATAAAGACACCTAAAAGAAAGAAACACTCACACACACACACGCCCCGAGCTGACCCAGCTGCTGCTGCTCTAATCGGGTTGTCCACCCGGTGTAGGCTCGGTTGACCGCATGCGAAACCAAGTGCGTACCACCATCACCATCATCATCATCATCCATCGCACGGCGGTGTGTCAGAGAGGAAATTATTATGTTTCTTCAGTGTCGGCGGCTCCAGGGGCCCCACTCACTCGCGCCCGCAACGGAATTGCCTTCAACTTTTTTTTTTATTATTATTATGGATGCTGCTGGCAGAGGTTCGGAGCGATCTGTCGAATACGATCACAGTCACATTACCGCCCGGCCGACTCCAATGGGTTCGCAATCGTTTTTGGGGGCAGGTGGTCGGGTCCCGGCAGACACCGAGTAAATGGCCTCCGGACGTGCAGCACACTACTGTTTGGTGCTGCCGCTGCTGCCGTGGGACGAATGCGCACGCGTACCGCTCAAACGTGTGATGCTGCGGAGGGCATCACACTACCACTACTACCAAAACAGACACAGCGGAAGGTTGAAAGATGACGACAATGAGACGGATGGATGGATGGATGGATGGATACACCGAGTGTGTGCCTGCAAAAATCTAGAAGAGCCCACTCAATTCCCGCCCGTCCGTACACAGCAGCTCGCTGGCGAAGGATGCTGCTGCTAAGCGCGAGACTGGCTCCGTTGGCAAGACGACAATAACGACGAGATAATGCAACCCCGAGACGAGACGTGTGTTATGCTGTGTTATGCGCCTGCTGCGAAGGGTTTTGCTCTCTATTTCCCCCATTTTAAGCTCATCGTTCAGCGACGACCGTGCACTGCACACACACACATAATCTTCTCTCGTCGTCTTCATCTTCCGCGTCAGACAAACAGTCATTATCGCAACAATCTTACACTGTGTGCTCTCTCTCTCTCTCCCTTCCAATTCTGTGTCTTCGCTGCAGCTCATTGTGTGTTGGAGCCTTTTGCGGAAAACAGCATACCATAGCAATTGCATCTGCCGTAAGGTTTCTGACTGCCTGTGTGTTGTCTGGGGAGTTTTCGGAGGTGCGGACACGCCACAGAGGGATGCACTCTTTCGCAATGGAACCAGACTCGGGGAGGCAATGTTTACCCATCGGTGCACTTCGCTCCTTCTTCACTAGCAGACAGCAAGAGTGTAGGAGAGATGGGCGACTGTTTTGACGCAGCAGTTCAGTGGTTGATGATTTAGTCCGGTGTACAGTGGAAGTAGATTCGTTTTGAAATAGATATCGGTTGACCTTTTAATAGGTGAAAATGGTTTTTTGGAGATGATTGACGCTATTTGTAGACGAATTTAAACTTCAAAGCTAATTAAATTCAACAAAAATTTCAATGGAAATTCATTGGGTAGTCCTTGGTGAACATATTTCATAAGATAAGATTATTTTGTTACTTTGGATTGTTTCAGGAAGATAAACTTCTATTAAAAGCTCAGATCCTTTGATCCTATGGCACTAAGACTCTTTAAAACCATTCAGATCCTTTAACACTTTAAGCGCCGCGTCATATGATTTCGTATGACGGCTTTGCTCACCACTCAGCTTTGTATCTGACGCTCAGTGATTCTCTTGAGAACGAATGAGGTAGGAAAGAGAGGACGAGAACGACATGTGCTACGCCGCTTATCGCAATGAAACAAAAGAGTGATAACAATGGCCCGAGAAACTGTCGCTCTCATCGCTCTCTTGCCATGCGCTACGTGCTCACTCAAAAACTGTGACGTCAGGCTGGCGGTCAAAGTGTTAAAAAAGGGCTTTGAAGCATTAAGTTAATCAGATTTTACTTCACAAACGATTTTTCAGGTAGCAAAAGAAAGCATTCAGGTTTCATACAAAATTCTTCCTTGCAATGGTGAGAATTCGCCCCGTGTTGAGTTTTGCATCATTCCGTCTCTCTGTCAATACTTCCAAAACGCCTCAGGACACACTCCCCAATCCCTTCCTTTCATCGCGAGCGCCAACCAACTACAAACTCTACCGACACGCCACGACCCGGACGACACGAAGAACGGGACAGACCATGGTGACGGTGACCTTTGCGCTTCCTGCTTTTCGCACATCTCGCTACAGACTCCAATTAGAGAGTTGTGTTTACGGCTGCCACGCCACGACACTCCGAAGGGGGGAGGGGGGGTGGAAGCACTTTTGTTCTCAACAATTTCCGGCCACAGTGCGATTTTCCTCCGCTGCAACCAACACCGCACCATTGCTCTACCGCTTGGGGTGCAGTTTTCGTCAACCAAGTGGTGGAGAAGTTTGCGTAGAATGTCATCTCATCTCGAGAGGTTGGTGGACGCATTTGGTAGAGCAGGCGGCAAAGCTCACAGCTTAAAAAGCGAGGATATGAATTCCTATTCCGAGGATGTTCCTTCCTTCGCTGCAGTCGAAAAATTGCAACTCCAGCGGGAATGCTTTTACTTAGTTGGTTGGTAAATATTTTTGATAGCAGAGCATCAAAAAACGAAGACGAAATTTTTAAATTTTAAGCTTATCAATTTCGAAAGATAGTCATAATAGTCAGTAACATTTGCATGACATAAAATGTTAAGCAACCTACTTATATTCTTTTGATGTAATAGAGGTCCTGTACCTTTTGGATTCGTCTAGTCTATTCGTCTAGTAATTTCTAGTCTATTTTGGACATCAAACCATACATTTATGAAAGAAAAAAACATATACTAAGGAACAATAAAAGCTAGAAAAAACATCTTTGATTTTGTATATTTTGTAATTCATGAACTTTGAAGTAAAAATATTAAAAACATATGAAGAAACTATAACACAATTATTAACTTTTAAGGAACTTTGAGCAGACTTCTCAAGCATGTTGTAGTCTGCATAATGTTTTTGAGTGACTTGATAATTGAAGATAACGTTTTATACCGCATTGCTTCGAATTACGGATACTTAAGGCATTGTTGACATGTCATACCTTCTTACTATTTCAAATTTATTCTGTCATATCTCTGCATAAAGCACTTGTCCCAAGCACTAGAACCTTTGCTTTTGAAGACAAAATTAAAGGATTCTGATAATTTTACTCGAAACTTTGCAATAAAGAAATTGTTAGGATATTTTGAATCATATTCCGAACAGTTTGGAGCTCATGTTTCATATTAAGGATGGTTTGGATCAAATTCCGGATAGCCTCAAAAGTTCGTCTAGTATCTTCACAATCACATACACACTATACTGTTTTAGTTTATCACTTCCTATAAGGTTCAAACATCAAATTCCCAAAAATCAGAGTACAATATGATAAAAAACGCTGTTGTTTTCACGTTGATAATTACTTCTAAAAATTGATTCCGATGTACTTCAACGCATCTGGACCAGAGTAATAAGGAATTGTAGTGAAGTCGGCATTGGCCAGGAACCCGATATGAAGAAATTCAATAAAAACATCCTGAATGTCCGGAGTTTGAAGCTGTCCGTAATTTAAAATCAAACCGGTACCGTCTCTCATCATAAACAAATCCTCAAGGATACATTTTTTAAAACTTATCTCAAGGACGCTTAAGTGTCGTTAGAATCAAACACAATTGTGAAACGCAATGTAAAAGCATTCGATCAATTTGCATAATTCAGCAGACGATCAAGCCGATACACATCCTGCACAGATGCAAACTTGCAAACTAAGCAAAGCAGAAACTGAAACATAAAAAAACGCGGAAAGAAAAAGTGAAAACGACTACCGGCGAAAATGAGCAAAATGACAGTAGTGGTGAGAAGAAGAAGAAAAACATCAGAACACGAACACCACAGTACCGTTTTTTTTAATCAGTCTCTGAAGCGACTCAAGCCAGACGAGAAAATAGGAAAATCCCATTCACCACCAAAAAAGGATCAGTCGCTCTCTCCCTCCCAAAACGGCGACGTGGTGAAAATGTACTCTCTCCTCTCTCTGTATTTCCCTTTACTTTTTCACCACCCAGGATACATTTTCACCTCCCCCGTTCCTAGCCTGCTTTGCTAGTTGCGAGTTAACAGTGAAACAAGTGCTCCGGCGCCCGGTTCCAATCTCGCAGGTCCTTGGCACTGCTTAAACGCACACAGCTACAGGAAGGATACTAGTCCTGCAAAAAGGGGGTGGACAAGGGTGGCTTTGATTTTGCAGGAGAGAGTGAGAGGGATAGAACAGGCGAGAGAGAGTGTTGCCGGCACTGGGAGAACCGCTGAGTACACGAGAGGCAGAGAGAGAGAGAGAGAGAAACAAAAGTTGACACTAAAATATCGATCCGTCTGCAAATTTTCTCCCATGGCACACACACACACATACACACACGAAAGGACCGCTTTTCCCTGGTTTGATGGGCAAGGATTTTCGGCTCCAATTTAGATCAGGTTTTGTGTTTGTACTTTTCCCATTTAAATTAAAATAAAAGCTACATTTATTCTTCTATTAAAATATAAAATGGAAAAATCGACTCCTCACACAAATAAAAATCGACCAAACAGCTTCCCCATCCTTACCTTCTGAAAGTTCCAACTCGAGCTCGGCCAACTTTTCCCGGACATCGTCCGGGAGCGCCCCATAGTCCACGCTGATGTCGCTCATCTTTGATCCGTTGCTAAAATACTCCTCGTATGGGGGTCCGATACGAAAAATGGGATGAAAAACCGGTCTCCACCCGCCGGTTGCCGTCACGAACGTTCTTCCCGTTCACCGTACAAACAGACACACACACACACACAGACGCAGTAAAAATCGCACGCACTGAAACCCAGGCAACGCAGCACCGCACCACTTCCGGGTTGGTGATTTCCTTTTTTGCTGAGTCGCCCCCACAGACCGACTAATTTTTCATCCTTTCTACCGAGACCGGTTGAAACTTGCAGCACACAAACACACACACACACACCAAGCTGCCGAAAGTGGGTGATTCACACATCCACACAGGCACACGCACCACCCGCAAAATCTTACTTATCGTTGCAGGTGTTTTTTTCCACACTTTCCGCACCGCAGCAGGGAGGAAGAGAAATCCTTCTCGCCAATTTTTACCCGCCTACGCGGAACACACACACGCATACAAAACGCACACGCCCAACACACCCGTCGAGAGGCGGCCAGTTAGTACTGTGTATGTGCACACCGCCTCGCGTAGCTAATCTTTTATGCTGATGCTTTTACGAGCGGCAGCAGCAGCAGCACCACAGCACAGCACACAGATCGCTCTGGTGGTTGTAATCAACACGCGCGCAAAGGCAGGGTGCAAAAAAAACCAAAAACACGCACAAACGCACTCGCACACCATCAACGACTGACACCGACTAGCAACGGATGATGATACACAGCATCATCGCCACCGCACACACCACGCGCCTACTGTTACTACTGTTACTCAGCAGCAACACACAACTGCAGCAGTGATTTGCCCACCGCCCGCAAACGCATCCTTTTACCTCTTTCGCCCGCAATTTAGCGATGCTGGTGTAATATTCACACAACAAACACGGACACAGGACACACACACACACGGGCACACACACGCACGCACGCACTATTCTTTGCAGCTTTATTTCATTTTATCTTTTGCTGTGCGCCCTAATGCTCTCCCCGGCGGAGGGGACCCGCTTCCTCACATACACACACACATACACGCTCTATCTCGCTCGCACTATCGCTGCTTCGCTGCACAACCTACAGGGCAGCAGGGTTTCGTTCCGTTTCCCCCTGGGGTTGGCTCACCACCGACCCCTACCGGACGGCATACTGCGATTGTGAGTGTGTCTGGGGAGGCGCGAAAGGCTCGCTTTACTCGCATCCAATCAAAACCCACACAATAACAACACGAGCACGCGTGCACCCCTTTGTTCGGGGGCAAATACTGCAATTCACAACACTCTTTCAGCGATTTTTTAGCCTTCTTTCCAGCGGAAAACCACCGTGAGACAGTGACAGCGTCCGTCCGTCCGCCGTGAAGTCACCTTTTGAAATGAAACAAAACAAACAAACGGAACCGAACTGACAGGTACGCAGGGTAGAAAAATGGTCAAGGTGTGCACAGTGTGGCAGTGAGCTGATACCCGTTTCGCTGTGTTTATGACTGCTGGTTAAGTACTGCTGTTCTTTCCCTAGTTCACGCTGACGTTTGAAGCGAAGATTTGAGGCGGCGCTCTGGCAGCCATCGAGCACAATATCCGACACAAACAAACCAAACGTGGAATATAGAAGAGGTGTCTTTTTAGCGTTTGGCATGTTGCCATTTTGAGAATCAGTTTGACAATAGCCGTCGATATTTGTTTACAGGCTGCAGCTGCAATATAACGTGGAAAATGCCGATTTATGAAGTGTGGTTGCAAAATTCAAGTTTTTAGTGCTTTTTTATTAAATGTAAACATTTCTTTTATCAAACCCATATACACGAAACACTCGTTTCATTTAACAACTGCCGTCGATCCTGGTTTTGTGTTTTTTTCTAAAGCCTTGATGGCCAAATGTTCTACTTGACGACACCTCCTTTCTACCCACTTTGAAACAAACCCACATACAGGGTTTGCCTAGTCAGTTTCGAATGTAAACGTTGTTACAGGGTTTCCAAGTCAATTTCGAATATAAACGTTGTTATTCACCGCGTGCAAGATGTTTATCCACATCGATCTGACATTTCATTTCCATCACAATAATTTTTATTTTCTTCAGCATGATTTTCAACACGTCTCAAGCTGTATAGTGATAGAAAGTTCTTTGTTATTTGTTGAAAATCATGTTTAAGAACTGAAATTTCATTTTTGTAGCAAATACAGCGTTTGACAGCTGTTGAAAAACATCTTGGAGGAGGTGAATGCTAATGTGCACATTCAATAGTGACTTGTAAAACTTTGTAATGTTTTCCAGTTGTGTCCAACGTTGCTAAACATGTTTTTATTTTTTTTATTCCGAATTGGTACTGGCCCGCACAAGCCTGTTTTACAGCAAATGCGAAATTACTTTCTCTACATACCTTTTTGAGTTTTTAAATAAAATGATAGTTCAGCTACGCGCAAAACTGCACTGGTAATAATTTAACCTAAAAACATCAGTTATTAGCTGCGTTAACGTATGCGACTGTCGAGTCCCATTCATTTTGGCTAAATCGTATCGTATTGCGTCAGAACAAGTACGGCTTTCTAAATCATTCTCTCTAAGATGTAGTCTCTTCAGGATGAGTCTTTAAGATGAATATTTCGACGGTCCCGTCAATATCCATACATGTGATGTCTCTTCAAGATGCATATCTCCCTAAGGCGAATATTATTTAAGTTGCATATGCAATTTGAAAGTTCAAATTCTCTAAGATGAATTTTGAAAGACAGTTTACAAAAATATTGGTCCAAGGTTGCCAGGTTTTTCTCATGGATTCTTGGATACTTCATAGCAACACTTTCATTAGTTTTCCTTAACATGAATATCTCTTTAAGCTGACGGTCCCTTGAAGATTCACTTCAGGGAGATTTCACTGAAGTACATTCCTATAAGTAAGTGCGTGGAATTAGTTGACAACGTTTATGGCAACGAATTTTGGAGATTATTTTTGAAGGCTTAGAAAAACTAAACACACTTTCGTACTCTTTGGCAATACAAATAACTTCTCATTATAATAAAGCATGAAGAAGCTCATGGGACGTTAAATTTTTTTTTTTTTGAAAAACTTCGTCGATAGTTTCGATTGCTAGGACAACAATTCTACAAATACGCAAGTACAGGACAATCATTGTCGGATACTTGGATTTTAGGCAACTTTTATGTGTCTGCGAAACAGTAAATCACACAAACTTTGTGCGGTCGCTTTCATCTCTCATAACAATGATTGAGCAAACAAATGAATTGCAAAATATTCTTTACAAATACAAATGAGCACAAAGGAGTAAAATGCGGTATTTTTTTAGGCTTTCCAACTATACTTTTAAGGTGTACTAGACCAATAGTCAGGTTGTTACAGTGGGCAAATTGGGTAAGATCTGAACTGAACTGCTGAACTGAGTCAAGCTAAACCAACTAGAACAGAACTGTCTGGAAAAAGACTTTCCAGAAATTTGGAAAGTCTGGAGTGCGATACTTTATCAATTCTTTGTGGTTGATTCAGTTCAATATAAAAGATTCTTATTCAGGATTATGTATTTGGTATTTGTAAAAAAAAATCTTAAAAAATGCGAACAATGTAATGTTTGCTGATATTGATACATTTTTGGGATATTTAAGGAAACTAGACGTCCCATTTTGATCCTCTGCTTAGGGCCCCAGTTGGATAAATCCGCCTCTGGGTTAGATCATACTAATTAACTTTAAAACAAAACAGTATTTAAAGGAAACAGAAATAAAGTGTATAACAAATGGTAAGAAAAGCTATACCAACCTTTGCTTTCTACAAACACTTGTTAGCCAACATGTAACACATCTCGGACACACACCATTTGATTGTAGTCGTGGTTCATATCAATTTATTTCCTTTCATTTTTCCGTTCATGTTTGGTTTACTGAATGCTGGATGTTCACCGGAAATATTTACGCCTAAATGTACGCATTTATATGGGGATGTATGGTTGCATGTGTAATGTACGTGGTAGTATGTGTATGCATTTTTTGTTTCATATAAAGTTGTTAGGGGGGGAGAGGAGGAGGGGCTGGTTTTCTCTTGTGGGATTATTTTTCGCCTTGTTTCTGATTCTTTGCATTTTGCTCTACAATTTCATTAGCTTCTTCAGTTCACACTAATTTTCAAAATGATTTTTCGTTTGTTTCCTATTTGCGGAGGGAGAGAGAGAGAGACAGTGAGCGAGAGTGAATGAGATTTGTTTGATTTACGCTTTATGATTTTAATGTTTCGTCAAAAATTCCTGATGGCGTCTGGTGGCGTTCTCGTTCTCTGTCAAGAGAAGCGTTTTGTCGTCTTCCTGCTACGGAACAACAAACGTCCCGCAAAGGAGCGGTCTCCCAGTTTTATTTTTATTCTTTCACTGTTTGCCAACCCGTTCCCCAAATATCTCCCGGCCGTACTTTCACTCGTACCAAACGCGTCCTAACTTTCAGTTCTCCGCTTCGCCACTCCATCCCACTGACTAAATCTCGTGTGAAGAATCTCAACCATACGGACACATACACATATTCAACATATTCTGGTTCGTTATAAACATTTACAAAAAAGTTTCCAATTTTCATCGCACAAAATAGCTAACCACCTGTCCCCGCCCTATTCGTGTACCGTGTCCACAAAAGTGACACAACTCACGCAACTGAGAAAGAGACCCTGCTACATTGTACACGGTTCGTTTTACAAAAGCACAGACAGAAACACTAAAAACTAAAAACAAACACAGCGGGGGGGAAGGGTGGGGGGGGGTTGGGGGATGATAGTAAATATAAGCTACAAGGACTCGCCTTTCCACCGCTCTACACCTTTTCTCCTATGCGCCACTTTAACCTAAAACTGAACTATTTTAAATTGCAACCGTTAACGTCATTGCAGTCATATGAGATAATTACGAGCTATAAAAGCGGATTCACACCGGACACACGGTGATGCCCAGAAAGAAAAATATAAAAAAGCGAGACGAAACAAAGCACAGAAAGCTACAAAAAATACGATCAAAACACACACACAAAAACGCGAAAAGGTCATCTTCTCGTGAAAACTCAAAACATCTCCCCTCCGAGTTCTCTTATGCTTCTCTCCAAAAAGAGATGCATATACTATAGTTCTTGGTGATTTGTTCTTGTGCGGAATCTTTAAAACTTCAGTTCAGACTTGCGTACGTCATACACTATTACCGTCCGACAAACGCACGGGGAGGTTCGGCAAAAGGCAATAGTTTTGCGCTTTTATTATACATTACCTTTACGTTTTTTTTATGTGGTTTTGTGTGTGTGAATGTTTGCGTGTACGTGTGTTGCAATAAAAATATTACTATAAATATAAAATATATAAGAAAATATATATAAAAAAAAATCAAGTAGCAATTCTACAAATTACTAATATCGCTCGCTCGCGGAACATAATTTTCGTGTACCTGCATTCTCCCTAAATATCCGCGTCTCGTTAAACACACTAAAAGCTCGCATGAGAGAGAGAGAGAGAATGGTGAAGCGCATGAGAAAGGTGGATGCATTAAAGGTAAGGACCGGAAAAAGTTATTTCGAATTGAAAAAAAAACTCTAACCATGCAGAAAGCATACGAAGCCAACCACAACCCCTGCATCCGAGGGCGGGAAAACAAAAGGCGCCAAAAGGGGGGAGAAAAATAACTACAAACAGTAGAAACACGTTTCTAGCTAGCCAACTCCACTACCGCTCCATATTCCCTTCTCTTTTCGCTCGTTTCTCATGCTCAACTTACTCCGTTTGAACAAAACAGCGGCAATCACACCACACAAACCACACACCTCGCAAACATCATCATCACCAAAACGAGATTCATCATACCCCATCATACTCCCGCCGGAGTGGGTTCGTCGTTGAGTCGTGTGTCGCATTCGTCGTTTTCTGTTCAGCGAAAATACTGAACAGACGAAAGGTTTATTTGACTTTTTTTGTTTGTTTTGTTTGTTACTGTGTTTGTCCTTTTTCATTACCTACGTATTTTGCTCTTCCTTTGAGTTCTACACTTATGTTATCGCCTGCAAAAAATCTTTACACAAATGAAAAGTTTTTGAGTATTGTATGCATATCTATTCCTGTGTGTTGCTTGCACGCCGTTCCGTCGTTCCACTTGCCTGCGCTTTTCACACCGTCGCTGTTTTTTGAGAACTTTCGATGTGTTTGCTGCCATTTGCTTTATGCAACTGAGCTACTAACACAAACACACACAATCCATTTCCATCTCTTGCACTCTCACTCTCTCTCTCTCTCTCTCTCTTCTTCACTTCACTTTAGCGTGTGTTTGTTTTTTTGTTTTTCTTTAATTTTCGTTTTACTTAATACGATTAATTTCTATATATTTTTTTTTGCGCGGGAAGGAGACAACCTTCGCGCGAAACGCAAAACACTACTCGGCAGTGGCCATTTCCGTTTACGGGTTTTCCAATTTCGCAAACTGCTACTGCTGCTGCTGCTGCTTCCTCCCTTTCGCTTTACTTCGCTTCTGGTGTGGTGTCTCTTCCTTTTTTTCCAAACCTCTTCTTCTTTCTATTTTTTGCCTACTCCGTCGCATCTCTTCTTTATCTTATTTCACCTTCCTACTTGCATGTGTGTTTTATTATCCTTTCTCTCTGTGGTTATCATCATCATGCTGGCACATTCGCTTCCTTTCCTTTCGTTTGTTCTTTCCTCTTTTGGTCTTCTTCTTGTTCTTCTTTCGTATCCATTTCCTTCTGATTTTCTGAGTTTGATCTGTTTGTTTTTGTGTTCTTCCTCTATTATAATATTCAATTAAATTTCACCCTTTTTCCATTTCTCTCTTTATGCCGCTGGCGAAACCGAAAAGGGATATAAGATTAATGTGGAAATTGATACGCATGCGATGGAACGGAGAAAGGAAAAGAACAAGGGAAGGAAAAACTCTATATTCATAAACGCGAAAAACAATCGTTTCCTCCTGCTGCTTCGGCTTCTTTCATAGCTTTTTTATATATGTATAAAAAAGGGACGAAAAACACAAATAATATCGAATAAACAATCGAAAGGAAAAACAAAACATTCCCTTTCCCTCCCCATTTGCTTTTTCTTCCTGCTGCGCGCGCGTTACAAAACTAACCGCAGCACAACACTCGCAGCCCCCCGCCTTCACACTCGCCACTATACGATTAGTGGTTGCCGGTTGCACACGTACGTGTACTTCCATCGTAAGAATTTCCTTTCTAGAGTTTTTTTTGTTTTGTTTTGTTTTGTTGTTTCTACAAAATAATATATCCTTGCATAAAGAGTAGGTGGAATTGTATCGACTTCTCCGGCGAGATTTTTCTTTTCTTTTTTTTCGATTCGGAGAAGTTGGTGGATGTTTTGTTGCTGTTTTTTTTTGTTACGGAAGCACGTCACACTATATATATATTTCTTAATTTAGCTGACGGCTTGTTTCAGTAGAATAGTTGTAAAAAAGCAATAGTGCTTCCTCGCTTCTTGTTGCTGCTGCTGCTGCTGTTGCTGTTGTTTGCTGCTGTGCATTATTTAAAGTGGCCGCTCTCTAGCTTTCACCGCTCCCCAACCACCTTATTTGGCGGCTGCCTCCTCTTTCTCTTTATTCTCCTCCACCACCTTCTCGGGTTCCTCCTTCTTTTCGGACTTCTCGTTCGAGTTGTCCTTCTCGAGCTCCTTTTCCGACTCGTTCTTGTCCTGTTCGGCGGTCTTTTCCGTGTCAGCACCTTCCTTGTTTTCCTTGGTTTCCGGCCTGTGGATGGATGAAACACGTTAGGTGGTCAGTTAGGCTATGAAACAGGCGACTTCCCTACAGCGCCTACACACACACACACTTACTCTGGTTTCGGGATGTGCGCGTTCAGATCCAGCTTGGTGCAGATGTCCTCCCAGTCGGGGAAGCAGCGCTCCTTGATCCGCGAAACGTGTCCCACCAGGTTCGGGCAGTTCTCCTGCATGAACTCCTTCAGACCGTACTTAACCTCGTCCAGAATGAAGTGAATTTGGGCCAACACGGAGAATGCAACACAGTCGAGCTGGAATTGGGGGAGAGAGAGAGGAAGGAATGGACATTACAATCATTGAATATTTCTACTGAAGAGTTCCAAAACGCCTCTTCTCTAGTGATGGAAAACATGAGGTTTTTGTCGGGATCGATTTTGACTACCTCCGATTTTTTGTGTAATCGATTACAGAATCGATTCTAATCTGGAATCGAATTCGAATCCGAATCGAATTCGGCAAAGGAACTGGTTTCGGAATCGGCTCCATAATGAGAATCGGCACCGGAATCAAATTGGAATTCGATATCTTCATGGAAATAGGCGTTAGGATCCTATGCTGCTACGATTGTATCGATAGCCGCCAAGAACCCAAAATTATTTGTAATGATCGATTCTTATAGAGATTCCAGGCCTGATTTCGTTTCTATAACCTCTGGTTTCAATTCTAGACCTGACTCTGATTCCAGAGTCAATTCTGATTCCGATTCCGGAACTGATTACGATTCCCGAGCCAATTACAATTCCGGGGCCGATTCCGGAATTGGAGTCGGCACCGGCATCTACTCCGGAATCGGCTCCAGAATCTACTCCGAAATCGGAGTCGGCTCCGGAATTGATACCGAACACCATAATCGGAACCGGGTAGTTCCGATTCTGAGCTCTCCGTACTACTCTGCTCCTTCTTTCCGAACAACTACTTACCGTGGTGGGTTCATCACCGAAGAAGAATGGCTTATCGGCCAGCAGCTCAGACAGCACCTTCAGATCCTTGCGACCGAACTCCTCAATTTCCTCCGGCTTGTGGACGCCCAGGCCCTGAGCTTTCACCTTTTTAGCACCCTGGAAACACTAGAGACGTTAGAGGACGGATGGTTCCGGATTAACAAACGGGTGCACACTACATGACATGGTATGGTTGAGAGAGAGGTAGAGCCAGATGAAACATGTCGCTTGCTTCAGACGTTTGTTAGAGAGTTCTGTGTGTGTGTGAGTTTGAGGAATGAATATCTTTGGGTCACTTCTCCAAAAAAAAGGCTTAGATGAACCTTCTATTCCACGTCTTAAGATAGGTCTCAAGACTCAAGAGCTAGAGAACAATCACGGGTAAGTTAATGATCCATGCAGGAAAGAATAGGAGCAAGAGACTCTTCAAGATGGACATGGAATTCTATTGACATTCAGAAGAATTATGAGTTCGACAAATGCATGCAGAGGACGCCGGCCTACAATTCTTCACCGAGCGAAGTAGCTACTGGATGATCTATTGGCGCAGGTGTGTTGTGGATGAGTGCACGGGAAGGATTAAAGGATGCGCTGTAGAATTGTTCAGGCAAATATGGACGGAAAATGGAATGGGTGCACACATACATACACAAAACGGGGTTTTGCAACGGTAACAAGATTGCAACAGTAACAGAACACAACACTTACCTTGCGGCTGAACTGGAATTTGAAGAAGAAGTTCAGCAGCGCATTCGGCAGACGGCTGCCGAGCGCGTGCTGCAGGTTGATCTTGTAGCCCTTGAGCATCTGTTCCGTGTTCTTGCTGCGCCAGGACAGCACCACCCAGACGAGATGGTTCTCCAGCATCGAAATCATCGCGTGGGCAATGTTGCGCTGCTCCTGGGTCAGGGCGGCGTCCAGGTCCTTGTCGTAGCGCGTCGCCAGCTCCTGCATGATGATGGTCGAGTCGGCAATCTCCTCCCCATTGACCTCGACGAACGGCAGCTGTCCCTTCTTCGAGCGCAGCTTCAGCTTATGGTCGATGTTCTGCGAAGGTAGTAATATGGATGTTTATTATTCATGAGATTTTGCGGGAGATTTACTACAGAGATAAGCAGCGTAAATGGGAAATGGACAAGATAAATTCATTTTCTGTGCTAATCCGTCTCAGCATGTTTAATGCAGGTTCTTTGTACCTCGCAATGATATTAGTGAAGCGCGTGAAGGCTAAAATTATTTAATTCACAAAACTACTACAACACTATTACCATACATCTGGAGGAACGTTTCCGCACCAGCTCTTAAGGTTCGTTTTCGTCCTAGGTTTTGCTCCTTCGTGTGGTCGAAGGCTATTTTCCCGCGAGTGCTCATTTTCGCACGACTACTGGCCCACATTTGGTCCCCTTCTTTTTGGACGTCCGCCATTAAGCCCGCACAGAGGATCCCGCTCTCCTCCAACCGAAGCTCAACCCAGAAACGGAACAGCGCAAGAGGGCCATTAGGTCGAACAATGCAAAAGGATGTCAAATTGATCGCCCAGGCGGTGGCCCCAGAGGCGGCACAAAGGTGGGCAGTGGCCGACGCAATAAATTTCAATTCCATTGCATACATTAAACGCATTTATGTTGGAAAATAAATGATTTATACGGCACGTACAATGCGGCCAGACGCAACTTTCACCAATGTGTGTGTGTGTGTGTGCGTGTGTTGAACTATCTATCGAGAGCGGGAGAGAGATACGAAAGAGAAAGAGAGACGCCCAAAAAGCTCTCCATTGTTCGGCAAAGCAAAAAAGAAAGGATCAGCAATCTGTGAACCGCGACCAGCGCCGCCTCAGCAAATCAAAGTTCCACCGGGTAAGCGCGTCCTGTTGTCACACTAACACAGTTGCAGGAGCTGTTTTTTCCCCAGACACTGCCCCACCGTCCCCATACCGGGCCTTACACTCCCCCTACGCCTGCTAAAGGGGTGTCGGCCGCCTGGTTCGTTGCGCGCGCAAACGCGAACAGCGTCCTCCGTCGACGAGGAACGTGAAAAGGATGGTACGGGTGAGGGCCGGAGACCACAAGAAGCGACTCCCGACAATGCCCTCCACATCTCGTGGCGTATCCTGAGCTGGGGGAGCTCTTTTGTTGTAGCCAGCATTCCCCCTCGCTCCGGTGCTGTGACGCCACCAATCCCACAATAAGGCAGGCTGGAAGCCGGCTACGGCTCGTTTAGCCGCCCCATGAAATCTAATTTTATCCTTCAACGGTTCGCTTTTTGTGGGCGATGTGTATGTGTGTGTGTGTGTGTTGGCGCCCGGGGGCAGACACGCTGGAAAAAGCGTCGCGCCCTTTGCTGCAAATTGGCACGAGCGCGCGTCCTTTGACCGGAGGACTTTCCAGTCGGCATTGCACAGCGTTTCGTCCTTATCGTCGGTAATTTAATGGAAGAAATCTGTTTACGCTTGAAAGTATGTTAAAGTGTTCCACCCCCCACCATCCGACCAAATCTGCAAGATGAAACGCTGGCAGTGAACGCCGCTAATTGCATATTCACGATAGAAAAAGAATAAAAATACGCCTGCAGCACCACACACTTGGAAAATGCTTTCCACATGGGAAATGGAAGGCATACAGCTGCTACTGGAAGCAGGCCGGTGTGTGGGTATATAGGAGTGTGGAAATAAAATTGTTTGGCGTGGCCGGTTATTTTTCCCTCCACGCCGACATAAAGAGCTGCGGGCGCCATGTGCAGAATTTCAACGTGCTGGAAAGCGCGTCCTATTTTCTTCTCCCTCTTTCCATTGGGTCGGCGGCACTCAGAGGAAAGAGAGAAAAAAAGTTGTACCACTCGCACACACACAGCCAGGAGGATATCCTTGTTTTACCGCGCTCTAATGCCACACCAACACATGCAGCTCCGAGAGAGAGAGAGAGTGAGCGAAAGAGAGAACTCATTTTCCTCCCGCGATTGTTGGCACGTATACCAACAACACCTGGGCTTATCAGGGCGCCACACACTACCATCAAGCAGCAAAATCGCACTCACACACACCAACAACTGGGGTTGGAAAATTCATCCCCCTTCGAAGCGTTTGCCGGGTCTGTGTGCGCGCCCAAATAGACACACCGGGCACTCACCAGCGTGCACACGCGCGCCTGTGTAGATGCACATTAGTATTGATCGGCCCGCATCCTTTTACCGGGGCCGTATCCCAGTTTGCAGGGCGCGCGCATATCACGCCCTTCCCAAACAACTCCCACTGATGTATATGTGACTGTGTGTGTGTGTGTGTGTGTGTGTGAGTGTGTGCGCCTGTGGTAGTAGTGCCTAGCAACAGTGCCACACCGATGATTTCCCACTTTGGTCGTTGTGAGAAACCAACCAAACCCCTTTTTCTTACTCCCTGTGCCACCTGTGTCCAGCCTTGTTAAAGGCTCTATATCCGGCCACCGACAAAAGGGGGTGGAGAGGAAGGGAACATTTGGGTGGAACATGCACAGCATTACAGTCGGGTGAAACGGTACCGCGCCCGACCTGTATGTGTGTGTGTGTGTGTGTGTTTGTGTGAGGAAAAGATCCTGGAGTGGCACCAACAGGCGAGGGGGGGCCCGGTGTTTTAGGACGCCGACGCTCTGGACGCTGGAATCATTTTCCCACCACACGCACACACACAAACACATAAAAATACAAAGGCGTTTTCCAAGCTCCACGACGAAAAGGAGAGGGAAGGATAAAGAGAGAAAGAGAGAGAGAAAAAGTAGCTTTTTCCTGACAGTCGTTTTCGGTTATTTTCCGTGGAGTCGAGAAAAAAAGACAGCGAAAAAACCGGGTAAACGGAAAATGAAGTTTGAATTGCACGCGGAAAAACGCGGAACGGATTTTGCCCGAGAGAGGGCGGAAAACCGAACATCAAAAGAAATGTGGTAGTGGTGTGTGTGTGTGTGTGCAAGCTTTTCATTTCGCTTGCCCAATTTGTACACTTCTTTTACTTGCTTTGAGACCGAGATTGAGTCTCCTTTTTTTTTGTTCCAGGAAAATGTCTACCACTGAACGATGACCGGCAAAAGTCTGACTGCTCCCGCACCTCAGAGACAGTCAGTTTTTCTCCGATTTTCATCTCCAACCTGTCGCACACATCACCACCACCTCTCTCTCTCTCTACTTCCATTTCATTTCCCGAGTTTTTTTCGTGATGGTGCGCTAGTCGGCACTTTTCCCATAAAAATCGTGTCCCCGAATTGGCTGGAGAGAATTCTTCATTATCCTTCCTCTCTCCCGGTCCGGAACATGGTATCGTATGGCCCATTTCCTGTGGCTTGTGCTGTTTTCGATGCTTTTTCCTTCGATTGGCACAGGGAGATTTCGTGCACGACGGCTGTTGCTTGCGGTTTGGGCTCGAGGCGTTATCGCTCCATTGCCGCCCTTTATGCTTCGCAACAGGCAGTGCCAGCAAATGGAACACACACACACACATTTCCACGTCGCGGGGCGCGGTTGGGATTTCTTCTTGTGCGTGTGTCCTGCTGGAGATGTTTTCTGAGGAAGAGAGGTATTAATCCTGCCGTCGGGCTGCCGAGGACGCGCCAATGTGTATTTTTTTCTGCTTCTCCCCAGGCTACTTGGAGCTGAATCCGCCGCCTGCTGCTGAGCGGATCTATTCGTTCTGCAACAAGCACACGTAATAAGCTTACTTATGTGCTTCCCGCGCATTAGAAGATGAGCTTAATGCAAGGGAGCAACGCAAGAGTTAGGCAGGCACTATGTAGGGGTAAGCAGCAAGATTCGACCTAAATTTGTCAGGATGATGATGATGGCGATAAACTCCGACGTGCTGATAAGTTTTGTGCTAGTCTTTTTATGTGAAAACTGTTGTATGTTCTCTGGCAAAATACCATATTCTATGCGAACGTCCAACATTTTTTCTTGCAGATTATTTTGATCAAAATAATAATGTGTTTATCGAAACAAGGAATTCCCAAAACTTGTCGCAAAACAGAGAAAGCACGACTTTTCAGAAAATCATGTTAGAGTTTTGTACGTAGCTTTTAGATTTTGAGCAACAGGAATAGCTGCACATCTTCAGGGTGCTATTGTCAATTATCCCAAACAAGACATCGAAGACATTAGGACAACTTGCACATCCAAGGACATGATGAAAATTTCACTGTTACGCCAAAATATGCAAGAATTAGGGATTTACTTTCTATTGGAGGTAAATTAATTATTTTGTAACGATCTGCCAGAAATTGCAGGATTTCCCATTATTAATTGGTTAGTTCTTATAACTTTTTGGGATCCTCTCACGATTTGTTCATCGTATCCCTTAGATTTTTGGTTCGTTTCAACGATTTATTGATATCGTCCGATTGGACATCAATACAATCTATTGGTTCAGATTTAAGAAAAAAATCGTGGGAACGCACACAAAAAACATATTGGGAGCAACCAAAATTTTTTGGGAGACTACCTAACCAAGGTTGTGAAAGCCTGTAAGCAAAACACCGAAATGTCATATTAGCGTCATTTGTTTCAAAAGCTGTTTAAATTTGCCATTGCATCTTTCATCACGAAGTGGAGCAACATAAATGTATATCAATTCAACAATCCTTCAGTTTCTGGGGGTAGTTGTCACCTGTTTAAGAGAAAATTCCGAGTATTCCGAGAAACACCACTTTTCAGTTAAAAAAAACTGTTTGAAGAACTACTATGGGCAGACACTATGCTCTCTCTCTATTCCCTATTCCACATGGTCCGTGCACACACGTTGGAATGCGAACGGTTATTAATTAATTTATAGCTTCTCATAGACACTTTGCCCCCGCTCTCTAGGTACTGTACACCCCTAGGCATTTCGTGTTTGCCCCTACCTCGCGTGAAGCCTCCTCCTCTCCAAACGTTTAGTTTACCAACGAATGGAGTTGGGCGAGGGCTCTCTCGCATACCTTAAGCAAAGGTGGATACCTACATTCGGCTAGATGACACCACCCGTCAATTGATCGCCCAATCGCGGCGTTCAGTTTCGGGGAGTTGCCCCATTACACATACCTCGGACGGGTGGAGTGCATTAAAATGCTAATTGAATCATTGGCACCTCGATAAAGACGCGCAGCACACCACCACTACCGCTCATTATCAATGCAAACAGAACTGCACACATATCCATAAGCGGTAAACAAACTTTCCCATATATACACACACACTCGACGCGTATCATTTGTCGGAAGGAGTGCCCCAGGCCCTTCCGGAATGCAAATACTTTGAAACTGAAGGACAGTCACGGCAGGACAGACACTGAGGGGTTTGTAACGTTTTGAGAAGCGGGGAGGAGGAAGTGTTATCTAATCGGCATAAGGAAACCCATCACACCGAACGAACGACGGCGTTGAGGAATCTCACACAGGAACACACACACAACAGTAGCCTTGACACACGGAAACCGGTCATTCCAGTTCCGGAGATCGAATCGGAACGGTTCACATATCGGTTCTGTGACGACAGCAGAACAGTTTCTGTGACTCTGTGTGTGATTTTATGCTGATGGTGTTGTCTCCTCGACTAAACCGTCCACCATCCACCGATGATTACGGTGAGGATAATCTAGTCCGCGATGATGATGCATTCAGAAACACGACGAGATGGAATGTCGTCCCGCTTTCCGACCCGACCATTCGGGCTCTAGAATCGTCGATCTCTCACTCACTTGCAGGTGAGGGAAGAACATTGGGCCGGTAGAAGATGGGAAACTGATTGCCAGCACCGGAATCGGTTCACCGGTCGTCTGTCACCGGGTGCTACTGCTGCTGCTGGAGGTCGTCCCCATCACGACGAGGTCATCTCCCCCAGCTGGACGACACGAGGAACATCTTCTTCCGCATTCTGTATCGCGGTCCGGCTCTAGATTTCAACAAGTCCGGGGGCTCCGCAACAAGCAACACACACATCAACGACCACGAGGTGATGATGGTGATGATTTGCATAATTGAAGGCGCTCTCTCGCACTCGTCACTCCATTCGCCCACCCACAGAAAGTTGTTTAATGAGCAAAGAGCAGAAGCATAACCAGCAGTGTAGCGCGAAAGCCACACAAACCACTCTTTCGTGCTGCGCTCCGCTCCCTCTCCCCCAGGAGACTCATTATTGTCGCTTTAAGCGTTGCTTTTCTCGCGCCACACACCGGGCGCATAATTAGAAACATAAAGACTCGCACGCTCGCCAGCATAACTACCAGCAGCACGCGATGAGCGCGAGCGCGCTCGAAGTGAGCCTTCCTGTCCTGACGTGTTTGTTGTTTTGTCCGCTTCTCTGCGCCCGGGAAGGAGGAACAAAGGCGAAACTGGAACCAAAACACCAAAACCCCCGGAATGGGAAAGGTATTTCGGCTGGTCGTAATCTTCCGACCGAATTCCAGCGGAAGTGACGCGTCGTTGGACTTTGAGGGAGAATTTCCTGGAAGGTGAATTCCCCAGCATGCACCGGGGGGTACGTGGCCAAAACATTCCACCACAAAAATGTGATAAAATCAATCCATCCAGAAAACATCAAACTTCCTCCCCTTGCGTTTGTTTTTTTGGTTTGCAGGGGATTAGATAACTTTAATCAACTCACGTAATGCGTGTCACAGAGAGCGCCTACAGGCTGCTTTTGGATCGGGCACGTCCCACGCTGTGTGCTTCGTGATCGTTCAACAATCGTCCGCACACACTCGATGAAGATTTCATCATTCCGTAGAAAGGGAGAATGCCCGCTGCTGATGATCCCGCTGCACGAACGAAAGTCTCATCGTCCAAACATTCCACACTTTCGTCCACACAACTGGAATGTGTCTCGTCCGAGCGCCACACCAGAAAAAAAAACAACAACCGAAAAACCTGTTCAACGGTCGAAAGTTACAGCAACGACACAGAGGAGCAAAAAAAACATATTTTCGTTTTCCTTTAGCCTTCGTATCCCGTACCCCGTATAACACTACACTCTCCGCCGTCGAAAGAGGATCGCCACTTGCTTGCTTCTGTTTTCGCAGTC
The DNA here is from genome assembly GCF_016920715.1 of Anopheles arabiensis. Taxonomy (NCBI): domain Eukaryota; kingdom Metazoa; phylum Arthropoda; class Insecta; order Diptera; family Culicidae; genus Anopheles; species Anopheles arabiensis. Next base: position 75,339,006 of record NC_053518.1, read on the forward strand.
AGGCATTCCCGGCCTGATCCTTTTTATGTCAAGAGATACAACAGATAAAGTAACAAGCTTTTTATTTTGTGAAGGAAACTTCTCCCCGTCCCCATCGGCTAAGGAAAAGTCAATGAACTCCTCCGTGTGGCCGGTGTTTGTGTTGCGCGCGGTGGCCGACGGAATCATTATTTTGGAATGGCTATGAACTAATATTGCAAACAGGGCTAGATTGAAGTAGATACTGCTGTGCAGGGCACTTGAGCAATTTAGCCACAGAAATCTGCATTGCAATTGAAAAGGATGGAAGAAAAAAAGGCTCTCTGTGTGATTGCTTTTGCCTTCTGTAATAATGATATGCTGGAGTCTTCTGTGAGCAACTCTCTGAGTAGGACATTCGGGCATTGCTAGAATGACTACTCTTGAGACAAGCAATTACGTTTACAATGTATACAGATAAAGTAAAGATGTCAATAATCTGTATGTACGATAACTGTAACATACTCCAATTTCCAAAAACCTTAATTCTGAGCTTGAAGAAACAATTCTGCGTAGAATTCAAGCCAAAAGCCGCCTGTACTTGGTGAAATAGCAATCAACTTTAATATTAAGTCTACAAAAACCCTAACAAGCTCTCAAAATGCTAATGGCTTAATCTGAAACAAAATACGTCTCCGGTTCGAAGGACCAAAACCGGGGGTGCAAAATGGAAGAAAAAAAAACAACAACACAACCCAACCCGCGTCAAACCGAGGCCGCTCCATCAGAACGAACCACTCAAAAGTAAGGTTATGTTTGTTTACTCGGGTAAAACACTCCAGCACCCTCACGGTCCATCGGGGTCCATCATCTCGATTGATCGTCGAAAGGGGTGCGATGAGGACCTGGAGAGGATATGTTGCCACGCTTGACCCACACATCACCGAAAGTACACGAAAGTGTGGGTTCGCATCGGTTGGTTATGGGTTGCGGGTTTTGTTGGTTGGCGCCTTTCAGACACGGATTGTTATCCTTTGCACGCTGTGTGGCGCTGTGTCCCCGGTTTGTACATGAGGCGGCGGCTTGGTGCACTTTTACACTCTCTGTTTGCTTTTGTACCCCTGGCAAAGGCGAAAGTCCGTTGGAGCATGAGCCTGGAAAAGGGTCAATATTTGCTCAAGCTCCGTTGGAACACGGGAGTGAGGGTTGGCGTTCTATCATCGTGGCATATTAACCAGCCAAGGGTGCATTACTTCAACGGCTTCAAAACGAGCGATCTATGGCGTGCGGGCGACATAAATGTAAATGATAAATGCTAATCATGTTATCGTTCTAAATGAATCCATGCAGAGAGTTGGTGGTTATCGTTGCTTTTGCCTAGAGTGGTGGAAACATTCCTGTGTTTACCGATTACACTTGAGACACGCAAATTAGAGGTAGGAAATGTATCAGTCTTGATGGAACTAAAACTTTTGACTTATAATTGACTAAAACATGACTTTTAAATAATAATACTTGTAATCTCATCTTTAAGCTCTCATCTGCAAAAATACTTTTAAAGACTGATTCAACACACCACCGAATAAATTCCCATAAAGCAAACGTTTGCAACATTAACACCATTTTATCACAATTTTTAGGACACTGCAAAATTTGGGTCAATTGTTCGTTGCTTTCCTTTCTTTTTATGCCTGCGATAAACAGCTCTTTTCCACCTCGTAAACCGATCCGTACCGAACGAGAGCGACCTCGATAAGTGAGTTTAAAGCCCAGAAACAAAAGAGAAACACGGCGTCCGGCGTCAAAGAGCTCCAATTACGCCACCGAAGTGTTAACGCAAACGCTAATTTCCGATGCGAAATTCATTGATTGCTCCACCGTTGCACATTCTAGCGGAAGCTCCCAAAATGCAACCGAATGTGAAAACTCTTGGAGGGAGTGAGCTCTCGCTTTTCCCCCCTCACTTTTGCTCAACCGCGTGACAATGAAAGCGAACTCTGGCCACATAACTTTCGCCGTATCGCTAGTGGATAATGTGAACCCGCGAGTAATAAACCACAATTATGGCCCGTGCGTCCATAATGGGCTCCGCCACAAAAGGCGTTAGATGGCAATGGCAGGGCCGGGCCGGGGGTATCGCCTACTCCACAGGGAGCGCACTGTGTACCGACGACACCGTGACAGCAGCAGCAATTGTGCTCCAAATCCACGCCGCCGGAAATTCGATGACTTGCGGTTAATGTTTCGGGTACGGAACACAGGTCCCCACAGCGCGAACCTGGCGACACGTGGCGACGATGCCGATTAACGCGGAAAATTAATTAGCTTCATCTCCGGCCCTCGTTAGCACCTATTTTTTAGGCCCTTTCTCCCTTTTACTCCTACTGTTGCCGGTGTTCGCTTTCACTCCACCACAGTAGCAGCTGGTGGAGTCCTCCCTTTGCCTCCAAAGAATGCACCAGGAGGGTAAAACTGCCGGGAGATAATTATGATTGCCCAACAACGCTGAGTACCTTCTCACAATGGGTGCGTTTTGAGTACTGAAACACGGCAAGACAGGAGACAGGAGGTGTCCGAAACGATTACGAGGGAATGTGTAAGACGATATCATTACGAATTGATGGGGGTTTGTGTTCTGGACTTTTATGGCCCCAACGTCAAGGGAGGTCGTCGTCGCCCGCCTTACCGCGGGAGAGATTTACTGCTAAAAGACCCTTCAAAACTGTGTTCACAGTTGAAGCATGCATATTTTAAACCAACCAACACCCATCTGCCTGGAACTTATTTGTTGGAAAACAAAACAAATCACTGTGAACAAAAAAAAAACCCCTCATTACCAACGGAAACGCAAGCAAGCGCGCGCCCCTTGAAAACCAACAAACAGTAGCCAGCCAGATCTAACAGCGTACCGTGAAGTGGAGGAAAATCGGGGGCAAACATAAGCTGCTCAACCGCAACCGAATTTCATTCACGACCAATGCCACACAGTCCAGCGGCTTTCCAGTGAGGTTTTGTTACAGATCGGTTGGAATTGTATGACTGTGTACGAGCGCTTCCTTTTTTTCTCACTCATTTTCAATACCCGAACGAGGGGTGTAAAACTGGAAAAAGGTGAGGTTTTGGGGCATGGAAGTTGGGGGAGGTACACAATTGTTTAAATCACCTTTTGTGGCTACTTTCTCTAAGCTTTAACCGAATGTTTCCGAACCTTCCTCTCCCAAAGATGGTGCAGCACCGCGATCCCAGCGAGGAGAAATAGGAAACTAGAAGAAAAACCAATTATTTCTACCCGATGCTTTCCAGATCGTACCCCCAGATTGCATTTCGCACCGGGGCTAAGTTTAACAATTTGCCTAAGTGCCACGGATAAAATCTAAGGCACCTGTGCCGCGTATGGCTTGCCTTTTTACTTACTTTCTCTTCGCAAACAGCTGAACTGAAGACGGTACGTGTAGTGCATAATGTAGAATTTTGCTGTGCACAATTTACGGAAAATAGAGATGTACTTTATATTGAAATTTTTACAGGATGTTTCGTTCGATTCAATAGAATAGATCGACACCAAGACAATATATTCCATTGATCTCAGTTCTTCTGAATTCCTGGATCAGTCCTCAAAATAAATGCATAGATCTTGAAGACTATAAGGGCCTAAAGTATGCAGTGTAAGATATTTGCACACTGGGAGATATAAAATTGGAATTGAATGAATTTTCGAATATTCCCAACGATCGTCCTCTGAACCAATCAGATCCAAACCAATAGATCCTGCAAGATACATCAATCCCTGGATCTGATTTGAACGTAAATTTAGCAATCGTGAATGTATCGATCATCACCTAGAACCTTTCCAACCTGGTCGGAATTCATCAGAACCATTAGATCCTCAAAATAAATGCATAGATCTTGAAGACTTTGAGAGCCTGAAGTATGTAGGGCTAGTTATTTGCAAACTGTGAAGAGATGTTGGGAAATGGGAATTTCGTGTATTTCTGAATATTCCAACGATTTGCCATCTGAACCAATAATCTCCTCTGAACCAATCAGATCCAAACTAGTAGATAGACAACATAGATCCTATAGAGCCTGTAATTGAAAGCTTTAATGGCTCCATGAAATCTAAAGGTATAAAACCCACCTTCCATGAATTTCTGAACGGTCCCAACAAATTCTAGACAACAAAGAATAACCCTGCTTTGCAAATCTTCCAGCACCAGCAAAAGTACTCCTGACGATTAAATGTCCAATATACCATGCACTATCGCTGCAGCTGCCTCGGGTGTGCAATTTATGCGTTCTGCAACGTGACAGAACTGCTGAGTGAAAATGAAATAAAAACAAACACTAGACGAACCTTCTACTTGCCTCCCTTTCGGCATGTCATCTCCTCCTTTGAAACGCAAAAACGCACATTCCATCCCGGAAAAGAGTCATCACACACACGTCGTCGTCGATAGGTTCTACCGACATCCCGCTCCCAAAGCCCCGCGCTCTCGTGTACCATACGTAGTTTGAAATATATGCATAGACGTTTCCAACCCTCTCGGAATTGCCGCCCGGTGGCTGACTGGCTCCTGCCAAAGCCCCAGAGCACACAAATGCAATGCCGTACACATTGGAGGAGTACAGCATTCCACCAAGGCCCATTGCCTATCGGCTTGCCTGGCGTTGACGTACCGAGCGCGCTCGCGTTCATGTCAATGATGACTGTTTAAGTAAACATTTTAATAAGATTACTGCATTCTTTACAGCAATGCACACACACACCGGGAGCGCATACACCCGTTCCACCCCGTTCTATTCCCACTCGTACCGATTCGCTCGCTTTGTCTTATTAACCATTGACTGTAATTTCATGAATTATTGCATCGCTTGTCGATGCATGTTCCGGGCGCGCTGATCGCTTACACCCTCTATCTCTCCGTCGAACGGCTATAAATAAAAAAGAGGGGACGTGAAAAAACACACGACGCAATAAATTCAATCATATTCTCCGGTGCAATGCATCATCTTCCTCGACGACGCGCAGCAGCAATTCATTCAGGATTGTTTGAGAAGGAGGCAAAAAAAACACAAACTGCTTTTCAATTCTTTTCCCATCGCTCGATAATTTGCGTAGTGCAATAAAACAGTGAGAGCAAATTGTGCATCAGCGAACATGATGGGTTGATGGTGGATGGTGCAATATCGTTCGAGCTAGAAAATGTTTTACCTCGGCGTTTTAGTTGCGGCTTTACCCGAGAGCAAACCGCCCGTTGGGCACTGCACCTGTGAGAAGGGCAACATATACAGTTCTAACCACAGCTGTACTCTACACTCTAGGGCCCTCACCGCCAATGTCATTTCATTACGAGCCACAGTAAAACCACAAAGCACGCGGTGGAAAGAAAGAGCGCCACCATGGCGCAAAGGTTTATTCTACAATATTTTAAAACAAAAACCACCATCATCATCGTTCCCCAAGGTACGCCGGCGTCAACCGACTGGAAAATGGGTAGTAAAGTGATATTTGTTCTCATTGCAAAAGTGTACCACAGTCCTCCGCGGTGGTAGACCCGTGGACGGAATCAGAAAATAGATTTTACATGATGCAAGCAAGATAACCGGCGGTGTTTCCGCCCGATTGTGTAAATTATGGCTCTATTAGTTTGATCTCTATCGGAGCCCGAACCCATCCATCTCCAAGTCCCAAGTTGTGCCGTTGGTGAATATATACTCACTATTGCACAAACAAATTGACCGATCATAAAGCACAACCTTCAATTAGTGGCCAGTTTTTAGAGGGAGCGAGCGGCGGGGCTTGATGTAAATATTATTGCTGGGGAAGGAGCACTATCCGTAGGGCGATCCTCAATGGAGCTAAAAAGCAAACGCAAAAAGGTACTATATGCGCACAATCGACCAGGCGGCAGCAGAACTAGGTGAGGCTAAATGCATTCCAAAGGAACTGGCAAAGGTAGTAAAAACATTCCCACGGGATTGAGTCTTGCCCCCTAGAGGCTATCGTTAGGAAGACTTGACATTCTAAAACGAAATAGATAAACAAAAGAATTGTAACAATGTAGAACTCTATCTTATTCTGATATCTGATTCTATAGTAATATCTTCATTTTGAAGTTAAACTTTTCAAATGCAATATACAAAGAATTGGAGGAGTCTTCGTGTGGCATTTGGATACATGTTTTAAAGCTCCCTACGTTGTTCTTTGATAACAAAAAACTGTTCTGCTTTTACTAATTCCGATTTAATTACCCTGGCAAAGTCCTTGAAGTCCATTCTTCCCTCTCACACTCCATTTCCTAGGCATTCCTCGCCCCATGCTGCTCCATTCCAGAAGCAACCACAACACTTAACATAGAATTTATTCTCCGCTTGTCACATACCTCACTAATGTAACCATTTGAGGCGTAGAGCTGAAGCTCGTGTGTTGAGTGACGTGCATTTGATTCACCTCCTCCTCCGCCTCCTCCTACCGAGTGATGAGTGGAGCGTATATGTCTCTGAGCACACTTTTCTAACGGGCACACACCAACCAACCAAACACTTCCGCAAAACCTGCCTTTCGCGCTGAGCCGATGAGAGAGCGTAAAGCAACAACACCAACAACACACCAATCGCATCAAGTGAATGGCGGCAGAATCACATTGCGCCACCGCGGTCGTCAGCCGCGGAGGTGGAGGTGAAGGGATTGCTGCTTTGTCATCCACCAGCAGCGTGTATGTAAATTAATTGCATAAGCGTGTGGCAAATCGCATATTTTACCACCCGCACTCGTCTACAAGCGCTCCATCCCCCATATACACACACAGTATATGGCACACTACTAGCGCAGTACTATCCGCACTACCGGAATAGCGTCCAGCGAAGGCAAAACCGGACGCTGCCTCCAGCGGACTGCCAATCTACACACACACACACACCAAGCTGGACAGACAGTTCGTCGCTTGTCGCGGCGCAAGTCTATTGTTTGGCGAATGACGAAAAATTACCGTCTCCCCGGCGTTCCCGGCCGTCTGTGTGAGCCATCTCGGTGTCACATTTGCACACATCACATATGCTGAGCTGGAGGAGAGGTAGAGGATTTTCCCCTTTCCGTCACACACACACAGTCCCATTGCGTTTTGGGAGGAAGGAAACGTGTGGACGTACTAATGTGGCGAGTGGTTTGGTCATAAAAATAGAGTCACACAACGGTTCGCAGGCCGTTTTATATGCTGTTGCTTCTTTTCCAGCGTGTACTCAGGTGGCCATTAAGCACACACTGGATGCAACAGGTAGTTTGCCAGATTTTCGAAACCCCATAAAACGGTACAAGCGAAGAGAGCGCGTTGTTTCGTTTTTCGCCTTCTAGCACCTTCTACGCGAATATTTTTTTTTCTGTTTCCCACCTTTACCAACATCAGTTCCGGTGCACACAACATTATGCAGCTGTAGTCGGATGTCAGGTGCTGTCTATTTTTGACTAATTGTCACCCACTTCCGGGCTCGGGGGGAAAACAGGCGCGTAAAAATACCACGGCACACGGCACAAAGCGATCATCGCACCAGCCGATATCGGATAACCAGTACCCGTGCAGTACGAAAGCCGTTAGCCGTCCGGCCGGGGCCCCGTTAGCTTGATGGAGGGCACATCACCAAACAAGCGCATCACAGCTGATGGCGCTGAGGTGTAATCCGGGAGGGGCCCGCGCGTTCGTAATCGCTTCCGTTTAGGCTGCAATCAGCTGCACGTTACATTATTTTGGGCTTGCGCCGCACAGTCTGACTAGCATTTTTGGTAGTATGTGTTTTTGTGTTTTCTTTCTTTGCAGCCACGTTTTGTTATCCGTTAGTAGCGGCGTTCGAATTTTCCCGTGCCGCAACCACTGCGCGATTTCTAAACGAACTGACCTCGAAAAATCCCCGTGCTTAAAATGGTGATTAGTGGCGAGCTTGTATCAAAATCCCGCGTCCGAAATAATGAGCGGAAAAGGTAAGTAAAAGAAAAAGCCTTGCCACCGAACAGTGCTCCTCTTGGCAAGTGATGTTCGACAATAATTTAAATCTTGCCGCCAGTCAGTCAAACCCTCGGTCAAACAAATTGACTGACCCAGCGCCGGGTGAAATGTTGCTTTAAAATACGACCTTAATTGCAAATAGGCTCCTTTCTCGCGCGACGCATCGAAAAGTGCTTTTCCGTTTGCCCTTACCTGTAACGAGAGGGAGAGAAAGATAAAAATAATAATCAATAAAATGTGTAGATGGAAAAGTAAAAGTATATAGTTCTGCTGGCATAGTAAGCCGATTAGCCTTATCTATAAATTGAATTAAATATTGCTTTGGGAAGCAGGCTTGAGCAAAATTTAAATAAATGATTTAAACGACAGCAGTCACTCAGGGAGAAATGGAACGCAAAAGACTTAAAGACTCTTTAATTACATAGAAAAACAAACCAATCACCATTTTCAACAATGGCAAATTGAGAAAAAAGAGTAAAGTATAGGATTTGGTTGAAGGTAACATCTCATTGATCTTTAAGCGCTAATAGATATGCAACTATTGGTATATGCCTGATAACAGCGAGTGGACAGTATAGACATAAAAAACCTACCAAAAAACAAAGTTGAAAAGTTGTACAGCAAACTATTGCAAAAAAATTAATCAAAGAAAAAGCTCAATGCCTTTGAAGTTAAAAAAAAAGAAGATATCGAGCCTTTGGGAAAAGGTCTGTGTTACAGTGTTATAAAATAAAACAAACAAGTATTAAAACAGTTGCCACATTAACAAGTATTGGGGCCTTTCGCGATACTAGCCAGCTTTTTTTATATGGAGTTTGATGTTTGGCGGCTGAAATCATGTCACCACTCCATAAAAAACCAAGCGATATTCAGCCTAGATTATTTTAGCCTCAAAGCTAGAGGGGCCCTGCACGATTCTAGACAGTTTTTTGTATGGAGTTTGACAGTTGGAGGCTGAAATCATGTAAACACTCCATAAAAACCACACACAAAACTAGCTTGCGATTTTAAGTCTAGATTATTCTAGCCTCAAAGCTAGAAATAGATTCGAGTACCTGCTCAAAAAAATAGCAAAACAAGGAGGGTGTTTACATTTATTCCAAGGTAAATTAAAGACATCAGGTGATGGAATCTAGAATCAAAGTTTACGTATTCCAGGTGGTCTCATAGCATGTTTTATATAACCAAATTTGACCGTCACTTTTTGACAGGATGGGTGAAAACTTTTGTTCAAACAAGCTTTCTGGAGACTTGACGAATACGAAAAATACTGTATACAATGCAAATAGCTAACAGGCTGAAATTTCAGCCTACAAAGTTAAAACGGAAAGGACCCCAGAATTTTATTCGCGTACCTGCTCGAAAGCATGTCAACACAAGCTCGTGTTTTCATTTATCCCAAGGTGCACTAAAGGGATCAGGTAGTGCAATTTACAATCAAAGTGTATGTAGACCAGGTGGCCTCATAGCTTGTTTTTTATAACAAAAATTGTACAGGACGAGTGAAAACTTTTGCTCAAACAGGCTTTCTGGTAGTAGCCTAATGAACACAACAAACAGTCTTAAAAGCTTTATTCAGAAGCAGAAGTGATACAAATAAACCTTCTAAATACATACACCTTGGGATACGCCCATCTGTAGCCCAGCTGATAGGCTGAAATTTCAGCAACCGTTCTTAAAAGGAAAAAGGGCAAATTATTGGTATTCCAAACCGAAGTAAAATGAATCTTATATTTCCCCTTCAGACTTTCGTTGCATACAGTTTTGCTGCTCGATTTCATTACACTTAAAAGTCGAAACCAAATTACTAACGCATGCCTGCTGTACGTTTTTAAGCGAACACGCGGCGTATCGCCAACAATACCAAACAGTTTGTTTCACTTTCCGCTGCTTTGTTTTAACAGTTTTCCAAAGGGGAGTACAACATGTTTCACCCAACTACAACGTTACTTAAAGCGCGTGAAGCATAAACAAACGTGTACAAAAACCTCTCCCCTTCCTTTTACTTGTTCTAAACAATTCGTGCACCGTGTATATGTGTGTGTTAGGCAGCGTCAATAGAAACTAATGGTTCGAACATTGCTCACAAAAATGCCACAGAACGAGAATAATGGTCCCCGCTTCTTCCTCACTCTCTCTTTCTCTTTCTACACAGCTTCAGCAATCGTTTACTGCGCGGTTATGTATCCATCAAATATTCCACTCCAAATACATTCGTCTTCCCTTCCCTCGTTAATGGGTCGCTACTACTCGTTTCTCCTCCAAAAACCACGCCAATCCAACTAACCCCCTTCTGCGGCTCCCCCCCGTTTGCATTCCCCGACACCCCACCACAACACACCACCATTAATCTTTCAATTAATAAAGCATTAGGTAATTGATAGGGAAGGGAGAGCGCGACAAAGACATTTCCAGCTCGACCCCCACCCCGATCCATCCCCGATGCAGTTGATTATGATACACGGAGGCGCGAACGCAACATGAAGAAGTATGCGGGAGGGGCATTGTTTGCTGACACACGTCCTCCCCCCCCTCCCCACCCCGTTTTCCTTGCCACCAACAGGCGCCATCATAAGCACACAAGCGAGTGGATTCTCCCTTGCTTAAAGGTCCTCCCCTTTTGCTGGAGAAAGAAATTCCACCGCGAACGAACCCGGACGACCGGACCCACCAGCCCAATGGATCAAAATGTTAAGTGATCGCTATTTTCGGGGTCGTATCATTTGACACGGGTTAAAGGGAAGAGCTTTGGCGCCCGGCGGCTGCAACTGAACCGACGGTGTCCATCCGCGTCAAGTTGACCAACCCATCCCCCGCCAAGGGGAACCGTGGGAATGTGGCCGTGTAGAAGGTGTATGGGGTGCAAGAAGGAAAGCAAATCAACAACAGGAGGGGGGGGGGAGGTAATAAACACACACAACAACCCCTCCTCGCTGGGGTGAAAATATGTTTGATGAGCCACAGGATGAACACGCCGTGCAACACGTGGTGAAACTCACAGCATACTCCAACAATAACTACAACACACACACAACCCCGAAATATGGGCGGCCGGGATCTTTCTCTCTCTCTTCACCGATCGGAAAACACAGAAACAAAAGCCCGCGCGCTGCCAAATTGATGTTGACAGGAGAAAGTTTGAAATAAACATACGACGATGCGGCGCGGGCCGCAAAGAAAGTTCGCCGAGCAACGGCGATTCGGCATCATCGTTGGCGCATATGTCCGAAAGTGAGGCTACTACACTCTTTCCTGCCCTTCTTCTACGGTTCAGCCTGAAAAGCGCATAACCTGGGGCAGGGCGAGCGAAAGACAACGCACTCCACCCCGTACCAACCAACAACAAAAAAAAAACAAAAATGATCAAAATGATTTGCAATTTGCGGGCGAAAATGACAGCAATTAGTGGGGAGCTCTTGGCTGGTGCTCACAAACCAGTGTGTGCAGAGAGAGAGATAGAATAGGAAAACGATTTTCCATCGCTGGTGAGGCAACTTTCTCGGGGTTGGCAGGAAGGAAGAACGGCAGAAAGCTAAACGAAGATCATCATTCATTTGCTAATTTCCGTGATTGATGGGTTGAGCCGCGAGCGAGAGTGGTAGCGTTAAAGAAAATGCATTAAAGCTTGCACACAACTCAGAGTATTCAACGAACTTAAATTTATAAATGTGATGTCATTTATGTTTTTCTGCGCTACGAACACGTTAATGCTAATCAATACAGTAGAAATTCATAAAATATTATTCGCACAACGAGAGTCTTACACTCATGCAATCAAAACTCTGCCGTACGTGATGAATGTGTACGAGATTAGCTCTCTCTAAACCTGCAACGGTCCAATAGTACAGTCGATAAGCGATTGGCTCCACAACACGCTCGTTATGGGTTCAATACTGCATTAATGTACGTCGAGACACGGCTATTAAATTAATCTCTCAAGTAAGGTAAGGTGAGGTTCAAATCAGTGTTATTAATATTCAAAAAAGAGAGATTTCATGAAGACTCGAAGATGGATGGAAAACTCCAATCTTCAGATTTATGATGAATTCAGATTGGACAATAAGTTCGATTTATACAGATAAGCAGTAAAGTAGGTCAAGCCAGTGTGTTCCATTCTTTACTAATCCCTAATCACGTTTTTATTCTTTTTTCTAATGCCTAAGGTTTCATTATCAGTATTTGATTTTGAAACTGAAGTATTGAAATGTCCTAAGAAACGATCAACCTCAAGTCAGTTTTATTGGTTTTATAGCTCAAATATTTCAAAATTAAATGAAAAATGTTTCCTAACTCAATTATACCTCTCCACACCCTCCTGCCAACCAACATGAAGACACCTTCTACCCATCTCTCTGATAGGAATGCCCATAAGCAGCGTTTCGCAACAAGGCGGCTCGCCGACGCATTTAATATAATTACAACCGACACACAAACCGATGCATAATGCACCACAACGCTACACTCACCATTGCCCAACGCATGATGGTGTCCTTCACCAGTTCGGACGAAGTTGGTGCGCGTCTTCAACCGCATAATACCGTCACTTTAGCGCGCGCGCACACACACACAGGATGCTGCTGCCGCACTAATGCATTATTAAACAGCTTATCCTCATCGTTCATCTCTATTTCGTTCAGCGACGTGGTGCGGCTAGCCTACTTCCCTCCCCACACTGCCCCCGTTTAATCGTGACGGTCAAGAATGGCCACCAACGGCTGACAGTTGCATGCCACAGTCGGCGGACGCTTAATTTCGCCACAGTCGCAACTCTTTCTTTCCAGCGGCCACAGCCGGCCAATCGTCCATCCAGACCATGCCCCGCAAGAATGCAGTTGATTGTGCGCATTGCGTAGGCCGGGAGAATGTATGTAACCACTCGCTAAATGTGCAGCACACTCAGGGCATTTAACAAAACTGCAAACCGCACTGCTGCTGCTGTCTGCTGCCGCCGCTGGCCTTACACACATTGTACAGAGTGCGCGCGCGTGAGTAAGTGTCTGCCACATTGTGCACTTTTCATTAACGCGTTACAGACCCGCGCGCGCTCAACTTATGATTGTGCGCACCCACTCAAGACGGGCTCTGCGAAAGGGGAACGGGGAAAACATGTAGCTAAATAAAACAGACCAACGGAGTTTTCCTCGGTCGAACTGATCATCGAACTCGGTCACATGTGAAGTTTATGGGCGTGAAGATCACTCGAACGTCCAACAAGAGCACTGTCCCGAGTGATGGTGGTGGCCCCAGCTAGCCAAGAACAACGCATTTCCGGTTGTAGCATCATCAGTGTAACATTGAGGATTGGTGGGATTTGCCCAGAACGTAGGGATTGGGAGTGGAGCAAGCGTGAGCACAACATATGAATGAATTTCATTGAACACGGCAACACACAGCCACTGCAATGAGTGCACAAGACCTCGGTACTTTTCCGATACTCTTCAAATCCGGCACAGTGTGCATCTGTAAGCGGCACAACACTTGAAAAACATTCGATCCGCGTCACGTACTCCTTCAGAGTCAGTACTTCAGAGCAGAGTCGTGATGCGCCAGAGGATGTGCGAGAATCGATGGGAAGGTTATAGCAACACAGGACCCTTTGTCTTCGGTGCTAGAAAGAATGTTGAGCCATGTTTGGATGTTCAACATTGAAATAAATTCGATTTTGCAAATACAATCAATGGAAGTTGTTTGCATTTTTGATGAGCAAGGTGTTAATAATATCTTGCAATAACTGTCACTGTGGTGTTAATTCTGCATAAAAACAATCACATTCCAATGATTTCTTAGCACTCTTTCAAACATTTTAAACATATCAACACAATAACATTGGAATACAAAAACATTCCTGATACTTTTACTGATACAAACACAATAGTTTACTTCAATTTCTGTCGGAGCGATCACCATTAAGGCCACAGGCGTCGTTTCACATCTTGACGACCCTCCGGCGTTTCTAAAAAAAACACACACGCACACAATTCGGAAACGAGCCGTACTATAACCCGGCGGTCGCCAACGTCGATGCATTAGGCGGGAAAACTTCTTTCGCTGCTGCACCCTGCGCCGGACATATCTACATAAACAAACATTGTTCACCCTGAAGAGGAGAGTTTGATACATCGAACCCTTTTGTAGTTGCAGCTACCAAACCGGCGACCGAGGGTTTGGGCCGTCCCAATACATCTCACTCATTATTAGATCTTTTGCTATGGTGAGGTACACGGTAACCTTCGCCTGGGCGTCCATCTCCGGAGGACGGAACAAAAGATTGTTTACATTTTGCTGCCCTTCGTTTACTACACGACACCTATGGGGCGGAAAATAAGGGGCCACGAAACGCTCGCACGCCCGTGGACGGTGAGATGTTACTAGATGTAGCAGGAAGACACTGCCGGACATTTCGTCAGTGAAGCGGGCGCGCGCGCGCTCGCAAGACCTGTCCCGGCATTCGGGATGGTTTATTAAACATGGATCTTGCCTAAATATTTACACAATGCAGACCACCTATTTCAAACATTCGGCACTCACCAGTCACCTTCAATATGCATATGTCAAAAAAGCCAATGATGATTACTTTGCTGGGATCTCAACAGTACCTCAGCGTCTTTGGTAACATCTTCGTTGCGCGAGCTTGCCGAGCTCGAACAGATAGAAGGAATCATTTTTGTGCAGCACTCCAACAACTTCCTGCCCCAAAGTGTAATAATGAGCGTACCGCTGCGATGAGAACAATCTGTACACATTAATCTTGCAATTTCCGACTATATCTCAGGATCTGGGGATATTGCCGATAGCTTGACCTTTCCAAAAAATCTCAAATACATCCCAGAGTACATGGAGACACACACACAATGCACTAACAAGGAAGAAACATCCAAGTCTTACGACCAGTGCCTTAACAGTATCATGGCCTCTAACACTCAACCTCCCAAAAATCTAATCAGGATGCCCGATCGATCAAACGAGACGTTTCGCCGCAACGCACACACCCGAGGACCTTTAACCTCACGAGGGTTCCTTCCCCACAGAGAAAGACCGAGAGAAGAAGCGAGTTCAATGCGATCACGAAAGGCAATTTCCGCGTGGCAGTAGATTGATACATCCTGCCTTTCCATCTTCCCCGGAGCACCCTTCGGGTCTCCACGCTCATTGTGGCCACAAAATTTCGCCTCACTTTCGCTTCTTTGCGCACCCTTTTTGCCCTCCTGCAACGCAGACACCACCATACGCGCCACAGGGAGGCTGTGCGTGCGTTGGCGCCATTGGCAAGGGTAGGGAAAATTCAATTTCCTCGCTATGCAGCACACTCGTACGCACGCAACCGTTGTCCTTGGCTATTGCTACTGCCTCGCTTTATTATTGAATTGGTGTTTTTTTTTTGCACATACTTTCGCCGGTAGCAACTACAAAAAAAGAAAAGAAAACCGACACCACTTCTCGGCTAACATTGGATTGTTTGTTGCAGAAGTGGGCTTGTTCCATTACCGAGGGTAGGGCCTCCGATATTATATTTGCTTGAATAATAGAATACATGACTGTTTTAGCCGCGGCGCAACCGGTACATCAGCTCGATAGTATCTCGGTGTCAAATATGCCAATCTTTCACCTTTAAAACCCAATCAACTAGATTCACAGTTTTTTTCATTCAGGCCAACTTCAACTACCCGCACTTGGTTGGTGGTTCCAACCGTCTGATTTGACCCAATAATGCGCTGTCTGTGTGATTGGTATCGAATCAGTTCGTTCTGCTTCAGCTGCTCCCTGGCTTAATAACACATAGCAGAGCACACCCTCCGGAACTGAATATGGGGGTTAACGAGAAAATCATGCTCTCTCTCTAATGGGTGGTAACACGGCGGCTCCATGAGGACCAAAGCAGCTGCTACTACTACACACCTGCTTTTGTGGATGACGGGTTGAGTGTCATGGTATGGCAGCAGCAGCAGCAGCAGCAGGCGCAGCGAGAACTAATCGATGCTGCACGGTAATTTGTCGAATCCGTGATTCCACAGATACGTCAAATCATTTAAAATTAAGGCAAAATACCATCATTAACCTCTGGCGCTCTGTTACTGGCCTGACCTTAAAATAGGTATTTAATTGAACCATTTTTTGGAGGAGCTACTTCTATGGGGTTTTTTGAGAGATACAATCAGCCTAGTTAGAGTACGTAACGGAAATGGTAGTACGTAGTTTTTACACTAAAATTCATTTAACAATAGCCATGAAATTCTTCGTTTCTTCTTATATCCTGGTCATGGCACCACGATATGCAAAAGAGTAATGAAATGTTGTAAATAATTCAAGCTAATAATGTTGATATCTTATCGACAATGTTCATGTCGTAATTCTGAGAATGCAGTCAAAACAACAGTAACACACGCGCGCTGTAATATAACGCATCAGACATTCCACCGAGTCATCTCCAACAAAACCTTCAAGATACAGTTCTATAATGATGTACACTTATCACAACCATATGATCCGTACATCCTCTGTCAGAAGTTAATTACAATAGTCGCTTAGAGTAGTTTGACATTTGAACGAAGGAATTCCTCATTGAAACAGTCCCCGCCAATGCCAACGTCAACGCATTTCAGCAGAGAACCAAAACAACCGTAACATACCATTTCATTAACCATTCCACACACGGTGCGCCACCATAGCTTTAACCTCAACAGTTTTTGGACCGTTGATCAGCATATACTAACTGTCCATTTGGTGGAGCGCACCGTGCATAGGGCACTGTCCATCGGGACTCCGCGTATGGTGCGATAATTATGGGTAATTACATTTTCGGACAAAGCCCTAAAAGCATTGTCCATCAGCCATCGTCTCCAAAACGGAGTCCAACAACACATCTAACCTCGTGCGCTCTCTATCATCACCCCCCACGCTGTGCAGTGGCCAACTCCCCCGTTTCCTTTCCAATGGAGCTATGAGCTATGAGCTATGCGACAACTCTCTATCGTAGCTGGAGTCGCCCCACACGTACGTCCGATCGACACGCAGCTATTTTGCTTGCAGTAGGATATATGCTCATTTTTCTTTTCCAAAGCCCGTCATTCAATTCGAACACGTGACCGATTGGTTCACCAAATTCACCAACCACCTCTCCTCTTCTGCCCATCTGCCTTTACAGCTACACACGCATTCCATCAGGGCTCATCGCATTTTACTCGACGCTGATTTCCCAAACGTCGCTGACGCGTTAGCCGCTGGTTCGGCACAGAAACACTTTTCAAGAAACGCACGCAACCGCCGCGCAATGGGCCGCGCGCACCAGTGAAAATTCGATCGTGTCGGAACGCGCGTACATCGTCCGCACCCTTACACCTTGTGGCATATACCTGGTCTGTGGTTGGAGAGCTGGCCTGTGCGGTGGACGTGAAATTATGAGACCGCAACCGAAATTCGATGTTTATCACAGTTTACTCCCTGCGTCGTCGTTTCGCGCCGCCTGCTCGCCGTACAGCGGCGCAGTTCGATATCAACACTTGACTTCATCACTGTGGGTAACCATCCTCGTCTAGCAGCAGTACACAACTCTCGCTCCCTCCTTTGGTGCCCAAAACCGATTCGCCACGTAATCCGCGCGTCTAGGATGGGCGCAATCGAAACGTTTTGTTTGAACATTGCCAGCCTACACTGCCCCTTTATCCCTTTTGCTTCTTTCCTTTCCTTATCCAGCCGTCCATCTTTCGCTTCACTTATCATCGCCACACACACACACTGTCTCTCTCGCTGACGCACTTTCCAAATCATACATTCCATACAGCATGGTGGCGGGTACACCCCAATCATTGTATGCGCCCCCTCTGTTGGCTGTGGAACATCTTCATCGCACGCAGGCCAGGCGATGCTGGAATCTCTTCCTCCACCGTTCACACAGCGCGCGCTTGACCCCACACTGTGCCGGTCATCTTTTGCCCCTCCAAAAAAACCTCCAACATTACAGGCATCAGTGTTTCACAGTTTTGATTGGTATCGATTTTCTAAAAATATCCCCCCGTTTCTTATTTGCTTTCGGCAATTGAACGTTTGCAGAAACGTTTGTTCTTCTACCTGGGAACGTGTTGTTAGCGAACAAACTGCAACAAAATTATCCCACAGCGTGATGAGGGGGAAAAATATGCCCTCCATCATGTACTGGGAAGTGTTCCAGTTTGGGCCGGACAGGGATTAACTCACGTTTATCCCACTCTTGCGATAGACAATGCATATGATTTAATGCTAGACTCCTGTGCAGTAGTAGTTGCCAAGCACGCACCAACCAATTAAACATTTCGTACATTTCCCAGGAAGTACAACATCTACAACATCTCCAAAGATGACTCATAAAACAACTTTCCATGACGTAGTACTAACCTTCTTCTGATGCATTGTAATCAATGGAACTTAAAATAGGCCCTTACACTATGCAAGTGGCCCGTTTTTCTTTGGAAAGCTTTCAGCATAAATGTCAACATTATCCAATTGATTGTATTAAAACGACCCATTCAGCACACATTGTTTTGGCTACTAAAATCTGAGTAAAATTTTGAAGAAAAAAAAAACCCCACTCAAGCACAACAAAAAACACACAAATCAAATCTTTCGCGCTGTTGCCCTGGTCTTGCCAAACATTTCTTCTCACTTGTGTCTGTTTTACCGAAGTATTGCCACCACAAGGAAGCTGGCCGACACGCTTACGCACCCCGCTCGCAAGAAGCCGCACATATGGTTTTCGTATTTTGGCGCGGCGATGTTCGTGAACACGCGCGCGCGCCCGCGAAAAATAATCATAACGACCCCCCCATCATCATCTTCTCGCTCCACCATCGCCGTACCCATCATTCGCATAATCGGCGCGCTTTCTCGAGCACGCACTTAGGAACGGAAAAAGCAAACTATTTTCTAACCAAAACCCTTCCGCCCGGGTCATCCAAAACCCGGAGGGGGGTTAGAACTCTAACAAACATTTTATCATGCATAAACACACAATTTGTTTTCACTGCTTCGGAAAACAAACGAAACGCTTAGTGTGGCCATAGGCTAGGGGTAAATATTTATCTCAATTTCCACCCCCAACCCACCCGGGCGAGAATATCCACACCAAAACTCCCCAGCAGCGGCGCTGTGTCAGCTGTTGCTCGTTTGATAGTGATCGTTTTTCGGGCCAGCTGATGTCTTGCTTATGAGCAATCGTTTGCTGACATCAATGTATCATTGCATGCAAATACGCTTCAAATAAACAAATTTGGAGAATTTTGGAATTCGAGTTCCAAAAATTTACCGTACTTGAAGAAATCGCAAGAATGCGGTGTTGCATTCAGGATTACCACGAAGCAATATCTCACTCACCTAAAATGGAAAAAGAAGAGAAAAAAACTCGAATTAATATTGTCACTTCCATTAATTAATATTTAATGTGCAGTTCTACGTGTATGAGACGTCTCTTCAGCAGCAACACGATGATTACTCATGCTGCCGCCTCAAATGCAACTATATTGCTCCAGCTGCGTGCACCAAACACAAATCGACCCACAGACACACAAGAATGCAGATTCCTCGACCATTGCACTACTTTCGCACTTTCCAAACCTGTGTGTGCACTCTTTTTATGGTCAACACACATAGAGCGCGCTCTCGGAAGACCAGCCGACCCCACCGTCCGCGCTCGGGATTTGCCCGATACCATCTCACTCGAACGCACCGGATACACGGACATACCAAACCACAAGTAGAGTGTATACCACACACCATAGCATCAGAGACTACAACACCAACAACGACAAAAAAAAGGTGGCAAAGATGCGATACAAACCGTTTGCCTTCCCGCTTAACCTTGAGCGGGCTTGAGCGGTTTAATTTCTTTCCGCTTTTCCTAGCCGAAGATCTCTGCGCTCCACCGAAGCTCCTCCGGCATTACACGTGCAATCGTGCATAGCAACCAGCAACGGAGGCGATGTTGGAAGGCTATTTTTAAAAATGATTTTCCAAACAGCACATATTACATACATATCGCACACGCACATTATGTGTGCCAAAACACCATGCTGCTCTTACTGGCGCGCACACACGCTACCCGATACTCCAAAACAGTACTTACGGCTCCTCTCTAACGACTCCCTCCTCCTCCTCCTCCTCCTTTACAGTTGCTGCTAAAAAGGGTTTGGAATGCGTGTGCGTGAGCACAGGCTGGCCTGCAGAGAGCTACACCTAGCCCTACGCAGCGAAAAGGGTTAACCCTGGAAGGCAGAACCTGCGGGCTGGACGGGAACTGAAGTACGCTGATGTGAAACACCAATGATTGATATGACCATGTGCAACTCTGTGCCGCTCCCTGTACTTCTGCTGGTTACCCGCGAGTGCCCGAGCGTGTGTGTTTTCAGTTCCAATCTGTCCCTCGGGAGAGACGATACAGATCACACCAGATCACCTCGAACGACCCGCTCTCTTCTACCAGCTCCACACCTTCTCACCCACCCAACCTGTGAATCAATTTCCCACTCCGGCAGGCGAAACCACTTGATCTGCGTGGGCACTTGAACTGCCTGGTATCCAAGGTCCTGGATCCCATCGGGCTGCGGCAAACGTTCGGGCCCCTTAAGAGCGGGAGCAGAGTTGAGAAAATCTACACTTCTTCAACTGCACCCGATCATCATCATCAGCATCAGCACGCTGCCCCGGGTTTTAGAAGGTTACACACTGCGGTACTGTTGTGCTCAGTAAATCAGCTCTGAAGTGGTCGTACATCAAGATAGCGAGCGCCCGAGACCAGGGCTGCTGTGTGGCTCATTATGATACTTTCCCTTGCCTGCGAGCGGAACAGTTTCCTCATGCGGTGCGGGTTTCGTTATATCGCGATTGAAAGTAAACTAACCGGCCAACGAAAAGCTAGATGTACAAATCTATTGGGAAATGGAGACGGCTGGGACAGGGGCAACGACTTTCAGCGCGCGTCCACGATGTCAAGCGACGGCTTCATCTCTTCACCGATATAGAGAGAGAGAGATATATATAGGGCGAGAGGAAGAGCAAGAGGTCACATAAAGTGCGGTAATAAACGCGTTCGATTTTCACATCTGTTCATCATACGTCGTCGTGTCTTCGCGTTCGGAACGGCAAGCGCGCGCACTGGAACGAACCGCCTCAGCAGCCTCAGACAGGAAGACCATGTCCATACGATGAGTGCGCTACATGATTGGCAAAATCTTCCCCGAGGAAGGTAAATGCCCTTCGATCTGGTCTACAATTTCCAGCAAAGAGGTTCGCGCTCTTGTTTCAATTTCTACACGCCTAGACTCAACATCCATGTCTAGCAGTTCCTAAAATAACGCATTAATTCCCTGCCAACCACACTACTACCCTCTCTCTGCTGCTACAAATCCCTGGAGTTCCTGGGAATAGTGTACTTGAGTTGTGTTTTATTATCGCATCATAATTATGCCGTTCCGTTCACTTCACTATCCTTCGCAGGAGGGAAGAAACACGGCGGAGGCGTTCATATAAATTGCTTGTGTCATAATTTTAGAACACCATACCGCAAGAAGCACAGAATTCGACATCTCTGGAGACGATCAATTCCAGTGGTGGACGAGTCCCCAGGGACCCGTTTTAAAAGCTAGCGAGCTCAATCGTAGATAGCGCAGGCAAATAAATCGTTCTCCCTGTTAAACGCGCTGCTAAAAATCGCACAGCCGTGCTACATTTTGGATGCTATATAAATTTCCCAATAAACTACAAGAACGCCATTAAGACAAGCCACAAGACATCCAACAACAACAACAAAATCGCCCAAATCATTTCCGCAGAAACACACAAAACACCGCTACTCCGGGGACGGGAAGCAAGCGTCCACATTTCTACCAAACCGCGCAAAAACCAAGACTTCCGACCATTGGGAGACCCACACACACCGCCCCAGTACACATTATCAGCAACTCCGATCGTTTTGGAATGCGATTAGTTCAACGGTCGTGCGTCCTAACCTTTCTTCTATGTGCACTCCACTACAGTCGGCTCCCGTGGCCCTCGAGGTTCGCCCTATCGTTTCGCTTTATGCTTAATTAACGCCAACTTAACCTTCGGTGCTGCGACGACGGCTACGGGAACGACCACGGGGCATGGAAGATTGCTGTGACTAATTAATCAAAAGTCTCACCTCCACCACTGCGGCAGCTCCTAGCTCACGCAACACTCTCCATCCAACCGTTGGAGTATGTTCAACTTCATTTTTTTTTCAGTTGTGTGTATTTCTTTTGCCGAAACCCTTTTGCATTCTTCATCTCTGTGTATGCCACACACTTGCTCGGGCAGTTCAAAAAACACAAACACACTAAACAAATTATTCCCTAATAGCTAATCTTAACGAACTAAACAAAGCTTGGGACCGTGGACCTTGTCCAACATCATCATCATCAACATCCACAGTCCCTATCATCACCCGATTGGACATCCAGCAACATGACATGACCCCAAGCGCATAGCTAAAGCAATGCTGGAGAGTCTTTCAAAATCCCCCCTTGGTCAACACTATATCTTAATCTTGCTGCTTGACAAAACAAAAAAACGAGAACCCCAGGCACTACTACTGCGCCAGGGCATCATCGTCCATTGGGGGAGAACGTAGGCGAACCAATTAGCTCGCGACTAATTTCTACAAACGGCGCGGCGCTCCAGAACAGCTCCAGCAGCGAAGACACAGTACGCAGTAAAAAGTTCCGCCAAACTACTACTGCTGCTGCTGCTCGTCCAGCGCCAGCCAGTGTTCTAGATGAAGCGGCGGTAACAGATAACCTTTTCTTCCCTCGTGCGGAGTAAATGGCAGTAAAAAAATGCTGATGCTGCTCAAAAGGAACTGGAGGACCGCCGTTAGATCACGACCACCACCACCATCGCACAACTACGGGAGGCTATCGCCGTTAAAATGCTTATCTTCGATTCAAAAATCAGTCTACGCCCGGCTGAGGTCATTGCTGTGTAGGCACAGGGGCCGGGAGAACAACGCCTCATTGCCAGAGGGAGGACCCTGCTTCCTTTAAGGCAGTCTTCATCACCGAGGGAGGCAAAATCCTCACTCTGGTTTCCAGTTTTTCAATTCCAAACAATATACCGCTCTCCTCCCAACCTCCACCTAAACCATTTTGGTCCGGAGGTCAGGACAGGAATGTAGCCGCCGGGGCCGTACATTTATTTATTATTGCTGCAATCACTAAAGCCCCTGTGCACCGATTATTTACATGTACTGTATGCCGCCGAAGGCGTCTATGGCGCTCGCTCTTGGCTCTGGTGTTGTGTGGGACGTGTCTGGGTGCATCTTATTAAGTGTCTGCGAGCACATTCCAGGGCGAAGAATACACTACACCAATACCCGCAGGCGGGTGGCGGTCGTAGTGCATCGTGCGGCAGTGCGACACGTCCCACGAATGCGTGGAATGTGTGTCCGATGAAGCAATTAGTGCCGATTTGGGGTCTCTTGGTCTTGGCATTCTCGACCTTGGTTGCAATATAAAATCGGACCGAGTTGATGTGCACGATAAGACAAAAGGTGCGCACCACAGCATTCCAATGTATGATTTAATTGCAATTCTTGGAGTGTAGCGGGACAAGAATTATCGTCATCGCTCTATTGTCGGAACAAATAGCTGAAGTGGAAACAGTCAATTACCTACATGGTCGACTTTATCAGCAGTTTTATTTTTGTACCAATAAAACATTAACTGTTTCCCAGGAATTATGATTAATCAAACTCGCCCTCTCTCTCTCTCTCTCTGATGTGCGGTTCAGGGCGCTTGCACACAGCTAACAAGCATAAGCAAATGAGTCAGCGAATGTCCTAATCGACCGCAAGAGCTTTAAAGTTAAAGCAGTTAAAATACAGCAATAGGTCCCCTCTCTCTTTCTCTCTCGCTCTCCTCCGTCTATCGCCAATCTCACCCGACCGCAGCAAACTGGACCAGGCGACGGCACAAGCAAACCAGTTCGCGGGAGCAGGCTAGGCAGCAGCAGCAAATAAAACATCAAGAAGCATCCACAGCGTAGCCGGGCACCACTGATACCACCAGGGCTGAGTCGGATGAGTCAGACACTATTTTTGTGCACCCCGAGTTCCTATCCCTGGAAACGGCACACGCCATCGGGAAGCGGGGAAAAGGGGGGGGGACCCGTGCCATGCGGAGAAGCATAGAAGACACACGATTTTGCAAACCCCGAGCGCGTCACAGCGGGCAATTTTCTTCCCTCGCGCGTTCCATCGGGTTGTCTTTCCATCGTAGCCTCTCAGCAGCAGCACCAGTGGGACCACATACGCGAACAGATAATCCCACGAGTCCAGTCTTGGGGGGGGTTTGAAACGAAACCGCTCCCTTTACTGCACGATGAGCTAATCCACGGAACTAAAAACACAGCTCTGTCGGACGATGTGTTGATCACAGACACACGTCCACCCAGCATATTCAAATGATGCAACTGAACAATAAATTAATGCTATGATAAGCGACCTCCCCAGTGGTCGGAACGCGTGTGCCACGACACTGTTTGCGATAGTGACCGACTGGGCAAGAGGCATGTGCCTGGAACAAACAACAGCAACATCGCAACAACAAAAAAACTGCAATAGAAGTCAAAATCCTACTCCGATTCCCTCCGGGTCCATGTTTTTTGACGTGCTGAGAGGACCTTCAGGCCCAGAGCAGACGTGCGCCAAGCCTCGTACAGCGTCGTGCATAATCTCGACCAGGAAGAAAGGCTGCAACGACATACACACGACGCTCGCCCAGTAGGTTGATAAGGCCCAATAATCCCGTTGTTAATCCAAAACTCCGGAAACGACGACAACACGGACAGCCAGTCTTCTGGTGGTTATCACGGCTTTTCCGTTGGTGTTCGCATTCACAACTGCAGTGCCACAACGAAACATTCCGAAACACTGCTGCGCTGGCCACACTTACGCGACGCGGGACTTGGGACTTTCTATTTTGTCTTTCCTTTCTCTTGTGAAAAAAGGCTGAAAAAAGCATGGACAGTGGGGCGTTTTCCACCTCAGTGGATTGTGTAGCTACAGGAGGTGGTGCACACACTGATTCCGTGAGCAACAATAGACGGGAAAGCGGAGGAGAGCCGTTGGATCGAAGCAAAAATATGATTGCTATAATATTGAAAGTCTTTGCCAGAGTAAAGCAAAGATGATGATGATGATAATGATAGGGAGGGAGGACGGGGTTGGTGGATGTTGTACCAACAAGACGTTGGCGAGCCACCAGCAATTGTGTGCCTTCGGTCGTTTCTACGGTGTAACGAAAGCTGATGCTCCACAACCAAGCAGCTCCACACACACAACGCTCCGCGTCATGATTGCCTGCCGCTGCTGCTTTCTTCAAATCTTGCGATCAGCGCAAAAAGATCTTTAAATCTGCAGGCAACTTGTTCCCCCCTTTCCCTTCATTTACCCGGTGCACACAAAGAGACAAAGATCGCTGGATCTGGTGCACAGCTGGAGCACGAGAACATCACAGAGCTTGGCGAATCCATTGCGCTTCGGAAACTAATGCCCTGTAATGCCCCATAGGCTGCTCGGGGCAATAATTTTGACGCTTTGCCCATAAACAATTCGCGTGCGCGCTAAGGGTGTAGGAGCGGTAAAAATTGCCACTCGAAAAATGGCAATTTTCTCCCCTCGTTCACACCGTGAAACTGTCAATTAGCTATTCCCGGCCGGGCGCGGAAGGATGAACCGACCAGACGAAGAAACGGCCAGTGGGATTTTGAGCTTCAGTGTTGTGCAGAGGCGAGCGCGCGAAGTCTACAACACACTGCCGGAAATCTTTTTCTCTTTTCCATTATCGAAAATTGTTTTCCATTTCGAACGGCGGATGGGTGGAGGGAGGGTTGTGTTTTTCATTTTTCTCCCGTGGTTTGATAAAGATATTGAAAGTAGAAGCAGAGAAAAATGAGGAGCAGAGCAAGGTGATAGCGAATGGAAAATGGAAGTGTTCAATCATTTCTTTCTAAACGGGCGTTTTCTTGCTCCAACCGAATCCAAACCGGAAACTGGGCGCGCTTGGTGTGCAATTGAACACCCAGCCGGTTGTCATAAATCTGTCGCAAGTTTCCGCAAGCCCCACAGTTACAGCAAACAGCTGTGTACCGCTGTATATGGTGGAGCAGAAGGCCCGCAATTTCCCGCACTGGGTCAGAAGAAGTGAGATAAATAATGCACCGAAGGAATAAGCAAGAATGATTTTTTTCTTTTTCAAATTCAAAGCTGACCCGGGGAATGATTTCAATTTTCGAAAGGAAAACCAAAAACAAGACGCTGGCGCCATGTTGAGTGAAATATTTCCACCAGGCACCGGGGTTTTGTGTGTTTGTGTCTTCCCGGCGCAGCACGCTACCTGACCTAGCTTTGGTGTAAACAAAATGCTGTGGCAACCAGACACCTCAACCCTCTGCAGATTCATATCTCTTGTCGCAGTGGATGTCGAACCTAGAAGAGTCATTACGGGCAGGCATATTCGAAGTTATCCACACTTTAATATAACAAATTGAATATAACATTAGTCAATGCCCAATGTCCAGTGAGAGACTTGAAAGCCCGTACAAACGAGGTACGTGCGGTGAGCAGACTTCAGACTTTTGTTGAAGTAAGTGAACTAACGACTCCACCAGCCCCAAAACACAGTGCTCCAAGTAGTCGACGAAACGGGGAGTGGGGCATTTTAATTCCAATAATTATTACCCCACTGATGACCATCATAATCCACACCATAATTATTGCACTTTTACCGATTCGCTTTGGAGCAGGTCTGGTAGAAGTCATTAGAGGGTTTGGCCAAGAACATTAACTCGACACGTTCTCGTACCAGCACGTCGTCGTCGTCTACCGTTCGGGTTGGTCGTTCTTGGACGGACTTCAAGTCTAGCACAATCATACAAAAGAATGACGCAGTTCTCTCTCCCAAAAGGAGACGAGGAGCTCGCCAACCGGACGAAGGTGAAGTTGTGGGAGGTAAAACACTCAATTTGGAGCTACTTGAGGGGAGGGCAAAATTTGTGTCCCGCACACTGATTGCTATTTAATTAGGCGTATATTTTTACACTGCACCTTGACAGCCGGAATGCATACAATGTTGGGTGTTGTTAAGAGGAAAACAGGGACTTTCACACAAAGAAGCAAAATTCAACAACCCTTCTTAGCAAATAGTTGTTGATCCTTCCTTTATACATTGGTACGCGTTTTGATTAATATTACAGCTATTAAAATTTTATATGGAACAAACACGGTTACACGGTAAAAGTTACAAGGTTATACACTTTGGAATGCTACCTCAAAACAAATTCTTCATTAGTAAATAATAATAAAACAGCTATCAGGGGACCACCAATGAGCGCTGATTGCCTGCCCGCCTTTTAAATCCCATCCTCTAACCGTAACGATGAATTATTCAACCCCAAACCATCGCTCGTCCGCTTTTATTCCGTACCCGGTGCACGTTTCGGTCAGCAAGACGAAATCTCCAAGGTCATCTAAGCGCGACATCTCCTTTGTTTTGCTGCTCTCGCATCAGTATGCATCGCGCGAAGACACACTCTCGCACACTCCAAGATACACAATTCCAGGTTTGTTTTTTTTGTCGTCATTCTCTTCCAAGTCTTTTGAATGAGTGTGCTAAACCTTTCAACACAACAAAAACGCTGACTTTAACAGCTGTTGAGAAGATGACGCTCGCAAGGATCTTCTCTAGAGACAGTAACGACAGCAACACCTTTAAAATACGCGTGATGGATGCGTTTCGCCCCTAGCAGAGTGTCAATCTTCTTTAAAATCCTTCACGCATCAAATGGTTGGCACGCGAAATATAGGTAGCACTGGTTGTCATCCATCCCACCTGAAAGGATGACACTGAAAGCTCGAGACCAGCACACACCCAACGTACCGGGGACCGGAGATTGGGGCGTGTGCCATCATCATCATCATGCTGATGGTTTGTTCATATTTATGACCGATTCCGTTGTGTGACAGTACTCTGGCAGCCCAAACCCGATGTGTAACATATGTCCGCGGACATATAGAAAAATGATTGATGATCTTCGCGAAGCAAAAGCAAACATACAAACACAGCGGTTGCAAAAATCGTGTATCACAACCGGCCAGAGAAAGAGAGAGGAAGAGGAAAAAGCGTTACAAAATGAGGTCGTCGATCAGATGCCATGACAGCCAGATAGGGATGTTACGAGGAGGTTCCTCTCCAGAGAAGACGACACTGCTCCAATATAAGTAAATAAAAGCCTCAGCGAGAGAGCACGACACCACCCGAAGGCAGGCCTCAATTTAATTTCACTTCTTTCGGTTCTTTTTTTAATGTTTGGTGAATGGGCAGATGCAGCAGACACACCACTCGAGTACTACAGGGAGTGTGTTTGGTAGGCAAATTACGGTAGTCCGAACCAACTAAATAAGTGACCTGAAGCGACCAAAGCTCCACCCTATTTGTGGTTCGTGAATTGAACGACAACACAGCATGACAGCTCCCCAAACAAAGATGAGACATGCTTGGAGCTATGCCGCTTTCTGTTGCCACTATGTTGCCTGACGTTATGGACGTTATGCTCCGAAAAACAGCGTACATTAATGCGCAATTCGCGCACAAACAACAACACAGAGGAAGAGTGAAAGATCCGCGCACCTCCAAAATGTATTTATGCACCCATATTTTTTACCAGGCACTAACTGATGACTACCTCGGGTCAATGACATCCGGAGCACGGGCAAGAGAAAATGGACAGTTGCCGCACGGTGATGTAAGTCCACCACACGCTAGCGATTAAGAAAAATCCGAATTCCGAGATCGCGTAGGGAAGCCAACAACAGCATCTTTGAAGATACTTCCCCCCTCAAATGTTGCCACTCACTTTTTTTGAGTTACTCATTCAAAAACTTGATGTGCAAATTGCAACATAACACACTAATGCCCTTCATAAAAAAAACACAACCTAGCGGAAGAGCGCTTCCAACGAAATGATACAGCATCTGTGCGCGGTTCGGAAAAGTGTAATGACCTTTCACCAGGCAAGACTCTGGAGTCCGAATGGTGGGGTTCATTGCTTGGA
The DNA here is from genome assembly GCF_016920715.1 of Anopheles arabiensis. NCBI lineage: Eukaryota > Metazoa > Arthropoda > Insecta > Diptera > Culicidae > Anopheles > Anopheles arabiensis. The sequence continues at coordinate 75,368,054 of NC_053518.1, forward strand.
CCATGGCAGCTTCAAAGACATTCAACGAAAAAAAAATCAATTGAACATGGACACAAAAAACAAGAAACATAACGAACGGTCCATTATAATTATGCCACCCGAAACGACGGGTGCACAAATAAATAGAGTAATAAGCTGGAAAAGCTCTGCGGCGGCCGATGAGCAGGTGCATTAAGCCCCAATCCAGCGGGGAGGAGGAACGCTCGCGTAGCCAAAGTGCCTTCACTTTGTGACTTTCTCTCTTCGGAGCACTTTTCACGCTTATCCGTGCATAAGCGTTGAAACCCACGCAAAGTATCGAGGTGGTATGAGATCCGCAAAGGATCCAGTAGATGTTGTTAAACGCAATAAAACATGTGCTCAATTAAAGCTGCAAAGCAAACATAACGGTAGAAATATAATATTTTTATTGCCAACTGCCTCCTTTCTTTCGACCAAGCTCCGAGGATTTGTCTTGTAATCATAACTTTCAACTTACAAGTTTAATGTCCTCGTGAATGTTTTAACATCTCCGTTGGCTATTGAGTAGGTAGGTAGCGAATAGTTTCTTTGCGTGAGACTATTGCTAAAAGTTAGTCTAATTATGTACTTCATCTATTATTCATTCCATTTCATTAGTTTGGGTTAGTATTGGGTCCTATATAGGAATATTGGATATATTGGAATAGGATTTCAGTCCAGTATATTAGCAATAGTAAACTCTATGAGCTCCGGAGCACTAAATAACTAATAGAAGCTGAGATAGACCTCATCTGAATATGATCCAAAATAATGTTTGTTATGAGACAACTTCAAACAACTTCAAAAACCTTCTCCAAGACATTCAAATTACAAATTTCCCAACGTTTTACGGCAGGAAAGAATGCGCAAAACTTCTCCAATAACAAATCCACTCTCTTATTATCCATTCTCTGTGTGTGTCTGGGTGCATAAGTACCAAAGAGCTCCTGATGCTTACTGATAATGTTGCAGTAGAAGCACACCCAAAACCCATTTCTCTTTTTAAACAACCCGCACAAAGGTACTCAGAACGCGAAACTCCAGAGAATTGAATCAATTGAATAATTGATCCGAAAACTTGTCAACGTCAAATCAACCCGTTTGGGCGATTTGCCACCGAGCACTGACACTAAACCCGTATCCGATCCGGTATGAAGAGCGCACCGGACCTTGGTAGTGGTGGTTGTTATGTTTCCGTCCCAAAACGATAACATTCCCTCACTCCGCGTTATCTCTTCCTGTGACTGTCAGTCTTCTACACTCTCCTGTACCTTTGGTAAAATGATCCTTTGGGGACTCATTTGCAAAACATGGTCCAAGAAGAAATCATTCAAATGTCTGATCATTTGTGGTCTATCGTGTGTGTAGATGCAAACCGTCGTGTCCGGAACTACCGACCCGTGTTTTACCAAATACCAAACGCCCTGAGCGACAGTGTACACAGGAAGACCAGAAAAAGAAAGGTATTTATGCCTGTACAGACTACGATGCACTCTCATTAGGAAGCACACCCGACAGACCTGAGTCACTATAAAGCGAACCGGGGCCGTGTCATAGGGTTCAGCTTCCTTTTCCAGGGGTCGGAGACGCGTTGGGGTTTACGAGATTTCACCCTCCGGGCCCGAGCCGGCAGCCAATTCCGGTGGAATCGAATTGATTGATTTATTGGAAACAAAATTAAATTAATCGACCATCGCTTAACGAATCGATGCACTGCTGGCATTGCTGCTACTCCCTCTTCCCGTTTCCATTTCTCTTTCCCCCAACCCCGTAGCACGGTTGAACCCTACATTCTACGACAAAACGATTGATCACTTCTGTTAAAGAGACCCTTTTTGTCGCCCTTTTCTTTGTCTTCTGTGCTGTTTTTCGCAGGCCACAACAACACGACTACTACTACTTGCCACTTATTTATTACAACGTGAACTTGTGGGCAGCAGCAGAACCGTGCACACTCTTTTTTTATGACGGTTGCCGAACGGTTTGATTGCTGCCGGTCTATTGTTGTTAGGGCCCGCTCTTTCCCGCATCTTTGCCGCTGTACGGGCGCGGGCGAAGAAGTGTGGCTGGGGCTGGTGGTTTTGATCGGACTTTCGCTCTCGCGGCGGTGGAACGCAAAGAGCAAAGCCGGCTGCAATCGAAGGCACTCCGGGTCCGTTTGTTGCGCGCTGCAATCGCGTGTGGCAGAACCGAACCGGAACCGGGTAGTGCAGCGCATCGAGAAAATAGAGGGGTTTCCCTCATTTCTTCCGGAAGGGATTGGAGCCGGGGCGAGGGGGAAGTTTACAGTTTTATGTGGTCGCGAGAAAGTCTCATGATAAGGGTTCGGCAGTGAAAGAACCTTTAAGTTCGTTCAATAAATGGCCGTTTGGTTGCCAATAGGCGATCGAAAGCAATATATCGATTATTGAGCTAAACTTTCTAGCGCTGTCATTTATTCAAATTAATCTTTTCGGTGTGTCCATTTATTAATTTCACTAATTGCGGGGGCTTTAAGCTTCCAATTTGTTCCGTTTTGCTGAAGGCACTATATTGGTTTCAAAACATTTAAATTAACGTTTAAGTCATTCCCCTCAAAGCAATTGTGCCCCTTCAAAACAAAACTAAACGGAACAAATCATTCAAACAACTGTATCCGTGGGAGATGCGTTAAATGTAAATATTTAAAATTGCTTGTTCAAGTGTCACAGAAGACAGAGGCAGAAGCAATGTTTGACAATCACCCGCATGTTACTCAATAACCAAACCGGCAGACCATCTGGTCGTTTGGAGTCGAATGGGGCAGCGAATTGGGATGTACTGTGCGATAAAAGAATTATATTATGTTTGGCCCACGACCGCCCGGATGGACAATTGCTAGAATCCATTCCAAAAACGCTCTGGTATTTACAGTGCGAAGTTAGTTTCTAATACGCACATATTTTCGCAAAAATGAAACCTAATAAAAACAGACAAAATTCTCTCTAATTAAATCAATGAATGTTTTATCGCAAACGAGATTGTGAGCATATTTTAAAAGTTTTTTTTCTGTGTTCGTACGCGATTTTCCATGAAATCCCTCATAGAGATTAATGCACGGGTGTGCTACCATCATGATGATGGACACAGACACCGCTCTTTCCCGTCAGCCATCGTGTGCTAATGTAATAAACTCATGAAAATTCATTTAAAGAACCATCTTCTTCCCCGCGGCCTGTGGTGACTGCCGTAAAGCACTTCTAATTTGAATAATTATGTCACTTATGGCAGGCCGGGTGTGGTGTGTATGCGTGTCATGCTGTGGCCTGAGACCGACTTTGCACTAAGCGTAGCCATTTAAAATAATGTAATCTTTACGTTGAGCACACAACGAGTAGTGTCAGGGTGAAATCAAGGGGGCATAGAGAAGACACCTCCGAAAAAAAACAAAAATGGTTCCTCTTCCCGGGTAATAAATGAAAAACGATACTGTTGACACGTGTATGAGACCCATTCTTGCTGAATATTGCATCAGCATCAACATTTCATAAACAGTGCGCGTTATTACCCAAACACGCAAGAAGCGCGATTTGTTTCTCACGCAACGTAACGAAGTTGATGTTCGAATGCTTTTGGAAATCAATATGCAATAAAGTCCGACACATTTATCTTCCTTTAGATGTATGTAGGTCACTGTATTTATGTCTATTTGTGCGTTGTTATCTCGCTAAATAAACGATAGCGTGTACTTAAGTTAAAGGCAACAGATTTGAGGCCCCATAATGGGTCGTTTTATACCTTAAACACGTTACTATCTGTTTTTTTAAGAGCTTTAAGAGCTCCGGCGGTTAATTTCTCACTCTCAAAACCCTTCCGGACTAAATCACCAAAGCCGCCGACGCCACCGCCGCGTTAAATGCCACACCCAGCACGTTCTGGGAGTGAAGACATCCGATGAAGATAACATGCAAACATACTTTCACCCGGAGCGCTGGCTTGCTTTTCCCACTTGTTGTCGGCACGCTCACCAAACCCACAACCCGCCTCTGTGTTCGACCGTCAGCACTCAAGCGAAAAACAAAAAATCGGTTCCTTGTTTTTCTACCCTTCCTTCGTCTCCTTATCGAGGCCCTTTTTCCCTATCGCTACTAAGCACATGCTTTCGGGAAACCATCTGGATAACACACCCAACGCCTGGTTTGAGCGCTTTCCTTTGCGGCTTTACTGCTTCGGGTCGCAAGCTAGACGAGGAGCTAGACGGTAGAACAACCCGCAGAGACCGTTTGATAAGGGTAGCAGTGGAAGTGGAAAAATGGACGAACCCTTATAAGAAGGAACTGATCGGTTTGACACTTGTGGCACTTCGTGTTTTTTTTTGTGAGACGGTGTCTTATCAAACTCAGTTTTTATTGTCTGTTTATTGCCTGGCTTTTTCCACCGACATTCGCTATCGAAACGAGTTACAATACTAGACTTCGACAAAAACGAAAATCTTACAAATTGAGTGGTTAACTGCGCTGTTTGATAGCGATAAACTTCAGAAGCCGAGCTGAACTGCAGACGATATGGAGACTTAAAAAGCAGTCACACTCATTTCTTTGTAAAGACTCGCTCGACTGCACTGAGTTCAATCATTGCAACGCGCTTAAAAGACAGGATTCAAATTACCAAGGATTTATTTTTATCGATGCACTCTTTCGCTCAGTACCCAGCGAGACATGTGTAGGATGATGAAACCAAATTGTGTGTGCTTAAATTTATTGGGAATTATTCGAGGATACGCACCGCGATGGTAGATCCTACGTAGCTGGCAAGCCCATTTTCAACGCCAGACTACCCAAATAAGGCAAACCCTCCCAGTTCGAGAGTACGAGTACGCGAAGAGGATAAATGTGTTTTATTTCACAGCCAAAATCTAGGTCAACGCTGTGGCCGTAACTGAGTGGTTGAAAGTGTTACATGCTAAATTGGTGCAATTAAAATTGATACCCTCCAGTAGTTGACACCCGGCAATATATACGCTCAATGTACGAGATCTTAAAAGACGACGACACTTCTCCCGCCCCCCGGATCGTATATTTCAACATTGTCGCCAGCCAGGGGTTGGGTCTTATAGATATTTCGTGTTATCTGCTGTGTCCCGAACGAATAGTTTCTACCGTTTCGAAACTCTCCACCAAACTTCACGCTCCAATACGCGCTTCCTGAGGTGGGTGAAGTTTGTTGAATCGATACAATAACTATAACCACCCAATTTGGAATATTTCATAGCGAAAACTACCCATCCTCTCCCAAGCTCTCTTGGTGGAAGGGAAGTTGGTGCCAAGGGTAAAACAAAGGTATTATAATAAGTTGGCCACCCAAACGCGGGCTCAAGAGTTGGATCACACTAACAGTGCGCAGGTGATTTATAGCTCACGGGTACAGTTTGGAGAGGCGCACTCAAGAACATCTTGTTGCTAGGTCAGCAGACTTCAATGTGAGTTCTTGTCAAAAAGCCCGCGAGAGGCCGGGATTAGGTCATTAGACAGGCAAAAGGTACACAAAACCACTATGTCCAGGCATGCAATGTCCCGTCCAAAAAGGCATTCAACCCCGTACGTCTAATTTTAGAACCATCCTGGCAACGAAATAACACAGGTAGGCAAGACATTCAGCGTCACTGCTCACTTTTGGATCCTCAAATCCCTGCATACGGTTCAACCTGATTCTACAAAAGCCCTTCTCTCCAATACCCCATATAGCATGTGTGACAGAGAGCGAGAGCAAAACATATCTTCACCAAACATGTTTCTCCTGCTACCTGCTGTCCCTTTGGCTCAACCTCACCAGCCAAACGGGCAGCACATAAAAATCCGGACGAATAAAACCGTCGACGAACCTACCTACCTCGCACCACCTTCCTTGGCTGGGCTTGGAGTTGCTTCGTGCTTTGAACTGCTATTCTTCGCTAAATGTGTCCTCTCTTTCTCGATGTCGAAACTGCTCTGTGCAGTTGCTGCTACCCATGCTATTAGACGCGTTTCCAAACCACTCCGGGGGTAACCCGGACGAAGAAGATGGCGCGCAGGAATGTCATGCCCCAGGGCCCCTCCTTAAAGGTGCGTAATGTAAATAATGCCGCCCCGGCGAGGGTTCGTCGTCAGCCCGTCGTCCGTCCGGCGGCAATGGGGCGCGATGCGTCGTCTCAGGTAAGATGACGATGGGTTTTAAAAGGCGACGCCGTCCTCAGACGTCATCGGAGAAGTGTATATGCGTGTGTGTATATGTGTATGTGTGTGTCTGTGGACAACAATAAAAACTCGAGACACTGGCACTAACCTGTCTGGCTCACCTGTCCTAGCCAGTGTCGCGTCTCCAAAACAGAGCGGACGAAGAACACGCTGTAAGTTACCTTCTCAAGGTCGTTTCCGAAATATTCTACCGGTTTATGGAGCTGTGTGGTTTAGCTGTGGTGTCTAAGTGAGGGTTCCAGTGCCGTGAACACTAAACTGCCGTATAAATAAGTCGAGCAAAAAGCCAAGCAGGGCCGACGGCTTTAACGTTGCAGCTCATCCGATACCAACAAGACGCCGTTCACAATATTTTCTCAGACAACAACAGCAAAAAAGTCTCATCCAATTGTTTTCCCTCCTCCAAGAGGCCGGGCAATATCAAGCAACATTGTGTCTGGGCCGGGGAGTCTTCTCTCTCAAGCTCTTCCCCTCAAAGGCTCGCAACAATTGGTGGTGGTAGAAAACAACCATCTGACCAGTCGTCGTCGTCGTCGTCTGTCGGGGGCCAGACTGATGTCTGAAGATGGTGGATGGTGGTATTTTAGAGGAAAGCTTTCCCTTTTTCACGCTCTGATAAAAAACACACAACAACCCGGCATTCGTTTGGGCTTAAAAAAGCGTGGCCAAAGAAAAGCGCTGTGCAGCTCAACAACAAAGCTAACGAGTGCGCGGTCGGTGAAGTTGCAGAAGCAAAAAACAGAAAAACATAACACGATAAAAATGCAGACGAAACTGTGAAACGCATGATCGTTGATTGATCTCACCTCTTCAAAGTCGAAAAGAGGATTAGATGATGATGATGATGATGGTTGGATTGATGCTGAAATGTGCCGAACAAACGTTGAACCCGCTAGACATCTGGGCATTGGAAGGCACGTGGATCACGAAAATCGTTGAATCATGTTTTTTTCGGAGAAATCAATCAAGAACCTCCTCAGAAGACTTCAAAGATTGTAGTTTCAAACTCAAAAAACATTAAATAAAGTAATAAGTTGATTCATTGGTAATGTAAAGGGTAATTTCAACCTTTTGAGTTGCTTGGCTGGTCCTCTACCAAACCCTTCAACATATCCCAATGTCACACACCCCGAAAATTGGGCCACTGACCACAATATGCCAGAAGGAAGAAAAAAAATGTGGATCGAAAAAGCCCTCCCATATTGGACTCTCTGGTGCTGCAGGTCAGGGAATTTCAGCCCAGCAGACCCAGCAGATGTACCAACTCCCGTGCCCCAAGAGAGCGCAACTCTCGCGCGCGCACTCACCGACAGAGAAAATGGACCACCGTGCGCCCGCAGCGAACGAGGAAGCGAAGAAGCGCACAACGGGGGCCATTTAAAAAGCCCCACCCACCCGATTCCCGGCTCAAAAGACGGGAGGCATGATGGACGCTATAAAGCGAGATGAAATCCGAGAGATGATGATTCTCCAGTGCTCAGAGCCACGCCACGGTCGCGACAAAGGCGACCGCCGAACCTCCGAACGCAAAAAGGGTCTCCTCCGAGGGGTGATGATTTTATGCTGCACACGCACACTTTTACACGTATTCCTGCCGGGACCAAAACCTGCCTGTATGCACACACACACACACACACACACACCGATAACATACAAGCCACACATACATACAAAGCCACGCTGCTCACTCACAGAACGCGCTCTTGGCAGGCATTCCATGCTGAGGAGGCTCTCACAGAGGACTTCGCCGATAAAGGAGCGAGCAGCACGTCTCCCTTCCCGGCTCTGTCCCTTCTCGCCCTACTGTGCGTGCGTGTGTGATGATGTGTGTGTGTGTGTCTGACAAGCGCACACACACATACTCAGAAGAAGCATTCTTGTCGTCACACCCGTAGACGACGCAACGGGCCCGTCGCCCAATGTACACAGGCAGGAAGGATCCAGGGCCCGGTTTTCTTCGGTTCAGCGACTCGCTTGCTCTCTCTCTCTTCCTCTTTCTCTCTCACACATGGATATAGAGACACCAATACACGCTCCGCAGCAAAGGTAGAGGGCGTGCGTGGTACCAAACATATTTCAAACAGGGAAAAAACTGTGCCATATATCTCGATATACCGAAGATGATGAGTTGATGTTGATGTTGGGCCTGGAAGTTCTTGCCAATCCTGCCCGACAGCGGGAACTGTGCACGGGAAGATGGTGGTTTCTTTACACACTTCTTCCTCAAAAACGAAAACCCACTCAAAGAATCGCAGCAGAGCATTGCACAAACCCCCCCTTTTAGCGGGTAGAACAAAGCGGGCCAGCCCACGAGTTGGAGATGATGCTGGGGAGATGCCATTTTTTTGCACTCTCATCATTAATTTGCTCTCGCTGTATATGCTTCGTCTGCTCTCTTGGTGCACTGCTCTCTCTCGTGCGCTCTCGGTGTGCTCCAGCATCTCTTCTTCCATCCGGCCCATCCCAAAACCCCTAACCGGACTCCAAACCGCCGCCTCCGCGCGCGCCCAGAGCGTGTCCCACCAGCATCAATTCGTCTCGGAGTCGAGTAGAACTGCATCTGTGGCGTTCGCTGGTTGCGCGCCATGTTTACGGTGACGTCGCTTTCAATGATTTGATTGACTGGCGCACACACACACACGCACCGTTTTTTTAAATGGAGAATTGGAGATGATAGGGCAGGCACCCCACTTACCTCATACTTCAGCCCGGCGAGGCGCAGCCAGGTCTCCACCTTCAGGCAGAAGGGCGAAATCGACGGCAGCATCGGTGTGCGGGTGAACTGGTACAGGTACACCACGTCCTTCTCGAAGTTCGCCTTGTGGACGGTCGGCTTCATCTCCTTCTCCTTCTTGGCCGGGGCGGCCGCCGCATCGGAGCTGGTCGCTCCATCGCCACCCTCGCCGCCGGCGGCCGGCGCAGCGTCGGCCTTCTCCTCCGGCTTCTTATCGGCGGCCGTGTCACCGCCGCCCGCCGCCGCCGCAGCCTCCGCTGGCTTATCTGCTGCGGCCGGTGCTGCTGCTGCCGCCGCCTCCACAGCTGGGGCCTCTACCTTCTTCTCCTCCTCGCCGGCAACGACGGGCTTGTTCTCGGTTTCGGTGGCCATCTTCGCTTTGCTTCGCTTAGAGGTTTGTGCTTGCTGGGTTTGGGCGCTTCAACTAACGCTCTGGATGCTACCGGAAGAGTTCGTGAAAGACGCGGGGGGGAGGAGCACACTTCTTGCTTGGTGATCGTCACACTTGGCACTTGCAACACTTGGGGTACGCTCTCGTTCGCTATAACGCACTAACTACACACAAACACACACTCTACACACACACAATTCCGTGCACTTTTCCAACAATGCGTGTGGTTTCCCGTGTTTCCTCGACTATTGGAAGATTTTCTGCAAAAAAGAAGGATAAAGAAGAGAGAAACGAAACTTTAGGAAGCTGCAGTACCCTGGGCGGAGGCGCCTACTTTGGCCGTCGTGAAGGATGGGAGAACAAAGAGCCTAAAATCTAAGTCGGCGCGCAGGGTTGCTAGAACTCTTTTCTGATCTCTGGAGACTTCACAGAATTCTTGCTCTGCAAAACGCACTTCCAGAGATGCAAAGTCAGTGCACGCTCTGTGGGGCAGTTTTCTGTCCACAAAAAGACATTTCTTACTGCCACGATTGCGAGGAGCGTCCTCGGATGGAATTGAACCGTCGCAAAGATTGAAAATGCGCGCCCGGTTCACCAAGACCGCTGGTGGGACGACGAGGCCTTTTCGAGCCACACGCCCAGAGATAAAGTTACTCTTGTGTCGCGCGGGAGGGGTTGCCCTTTTTCTGCCTCGTTTTGCATACACGCACGCACACAGACACACACACATACTCTCTCACATACACGCACACACAGAAATTGGAAAGGGGCTTCTTCGGGTGGGTACAACGGTTTCATCATCCGACAAACATCTTTCAATACAAACCGAGCCTCGAACACACTTCTCGGTTGGGCTTAATTAATGTCACGGAAAACCTTTTTTCTTTTTTTCTTTTTTTTTCGTTTGTGCTGCTCAAGCCACCACACCAGAGAAAAACCACCACCAACACTGCTGCTGCTGCCGTCGAGTTAAGGAAGGAAACTGAACCGACCGCACACACACCGTACGCCAACTTTGATTGGAACGGAACAAAATCATCGACAGCGTGCTAATGCCTGCAGGGCCGTATGCAGTAGAGAGGTACAGTCTGCACAGACACGAGAGAGTCAGATCAAATCACCGCGCGCCATTCCACACACATCAATTCATTCTGGCTTTCCAGCGCACGGTGAAAATCACGAAAACCCGCTTGCACTGATTTTCTCCCCCACGCACGCACACACACACGCACACTTTCGAATTAAACCGATCGACACACATGCATGGGACGCGGAAAAACTTGCTTGCAGTTGAGAAAAAAGAAAGAAAGCCAAGCCCTACGGCAGGCGTTCGTTTCCCTCTTTTAGAATAATTTCCCGGCAGAACAATTGAACGAGGTGCGTCCAGCGCGTCGCCTATTTCACTTGATCGTATTTCCTACGTTTTTTTTTTTTTGGATTTCAAACTTCAACTAAAAAAAGAGGATGCCGAAACCAAGTCACAGAGAAAATCACTAACCCGAACAGGTAAAGCGAACCAAGCTGCTTCTGATGCTGCTGCTGCTCTGCAAATGTGGGAGTTTGCTACAAGCCTTCTTGTGCGGACCAAAGACGCGCTCGCTGCTCGCTGCTGCTGCTGCTGGCTGTGTCAAGCTTTTTTCTGAAATTGAAACACTCATCCACTGTCGGCGGGGGTAGCAGTTTTGAATGAAAGCCGTGTGAGTGACCCCCCTTCCAACCCCGCTGCTGCTGCTGCACACCCTTTTGCGTGGAGCGTTTAACGGGCAACGGTCGGCTATTAACGGGAGCTCACCATTCGGCGGCACTCAACGCATTCTGTGAATTTCGCTTCGCACGCACACGCACAAACAAGCTGTTCGGGGTGCATGTGGGACTGTCGGTTGTATTTTACACAGAGGTTTAACACATTTTAAATATTTTCAATTTTATGGGCTTGAGGCATCATCTGCGGAACGTTCAACGTAATTTTTTTTTGCTTCAAGTAATGAAAGGAAATTCCTCAAAATAATAATAATTTACTCATATTTGAAGAATCAAATTTACAACAACAAAAATCCTACCACCCTTATTTTGTCCACCGAGAAGCCTTTGCCCATGGTTTCAGCTCTTTGTCGCGTCGTCTCTGACGAGAAATGAGCGTCCGGGCGGAAGCGGTTTGCGGGCGCGCTTGTGTGTTAGTGAGCGAAACGCTTCACGGCCGTTGCCTAGCAACGCTTACGGGGTCTCATTTCCATAACGCCCAACTGTGCACAATGGTCGGCCGGCCATGATTTCTCGTTAAATTGTCAGCAAGCTGTTAAGCTGTTAGTAAGATCACTATTCTGTCGAACGAGGTTTCAACCATTTCTTGCTTGTTATCTTTGAAGAAGTTTTTTGAAAAGTAATTTGAAGAAAAAGTTATTTCTGGTCTGTTTTTTTAATGGTTCATTATTCCAGCTTAGATTGCATATAAAAACGCATACAATTAAACATAAATGGAGCATGACGGGTCGTTATCATTCTGAGATTTTGGAGCTTTCCAATGAATTGTAGTGGCTCCCAAAGACTATTTTTTCTTTTCTTGGATTTTTTGTCGAAATGTTTTAACACAGAATCTGTCTGGGTCTTCAGATCCTTGATGTACAAATATCATATCATATTCCAATAGGATCCAGAAGAATCCTAATGGGTCAGAAGGACCCTCTACGGGTCAAACAGCTTTCGTGAAATGAATTCATTTATTTCAGCAGTAACCCGAATTATCAAACCCACTGCTCTAACGTGTTCCAAAAAATGCAGCGTTCTAAAATTATCCATTGTCCAAATTTTAATCTCCCTTCGCAAGCACCTTTTCCCAAATCAGTAGCAGCCAGTACGGTGATCGTGATCTTTCGCTCAATCGTGATGGAATGCGACCAGAATCACGCATGGAATCACTGGCGTGCGCTGCGCACCGAGCGGATACTACTGCATGCAAATGATGCGTTCCAGTGATCGCCATGGCTGAGACAAAACAAGAAGCATGGATTGTTTCAAACAATTGACCAAACAATCTATCGAATCGTAATTAAATAATGCGGGATTATTCATTATTCAACCAAAGTCACAGGGCCTGGGTGAACTCTCCCTCCGAATCGAATCGATTTCGGTAGAGATCTTGACCTTAGCAGCAGCAGTAACATGCCATGCCGGGTTCAAAGATATTAGGATGACTCATGGGGGAATGCAATCAATTCCCACTGTGCCCTATGTAAGCGCTGGAATGTGATCCCGCATTCGCGTTCATGATTACATTATTGTGTTTGGGTTTTAATTGATGCTTCGCTTAACCCCGTTCGACTCCCTTTTTAACCGCCCATCGATGCAGTGCGGTACGGTAATCATGGTGGCGATCGTACAACAGAGGAAACAAATGCTATTAATATGTTAATCATGTGTCGGTCGTTATCACTAGCGTCGGATTAGTCAGCGGTCCAGATTAAAGCCTCCATATACTCCGATTGGCAAATAGTATGGATTGTTTGAATTGATTTATGTTAGTACATGATGTCGATGGGCAGCACAATTATTTGAATATTTGCATCAAACAATTCAAAAATAAAGAGTAAAGTTCTACATAACTGTCATCATGTTGGTATAAGATTTCACGCATCAATCACAATTTATCAAAAAGAAGCACAATAAGTTGTTTTGTTCTTTATTTTGCGTGGTGCTGGCGGTGTTACTTTCTCTGTTACTGATAGCAATTTTCTTTGTTTTGTGTTTCCCTAGTCCATTGTGAAGTGTTTGGTCTTTTTGTTGTTAACGTTTAGTCGCTCTGTATGTTTGCCTTACGCGTGTACGCGTGTTATCGATAGCAGTCCAACATCACCACCCGTCCTATGCATAATACATATATTACCTTAAATACGAGGTGGTTTTTTTAAATAATTTAATGAAAATAGTGCTAATCTCTCTGTTCTGTTTCGTTTTTCGCATTTGTATATTGCGTGCTTTAATGTGAATGTTAGTGTGTTTGTTGTTGCAGCTTTTCTTTTGCATTCACTCGGCACTCTCGTTTGTGTTTGCTGTTTGTATGGTACAATTAGGTTGTATTGCTTTTCGAACGTCACTCTCTGCACTTCCTTTTTTCCCCTTGTTCACAAATCATAAATTAGGTGCTTTGAGCATCACTATCACACTAAACACAGGTTACACGGCGTATCCTTTCACGCTGTTTCGTTTCGGTTTCTTTTTACTGTAATTGAAAACAAGCGTGAACGGACAAATCGCTCGACACGGCTCAGTTTGACAAAAAAGGCATCTTTCCTTATCACACTTATGGTTACGCGGATGATTATTAATTTGTGTTTTGGTTTTGCCTGCGGACGACCCCATGCTACTACTGTCCAGCCATTCTCTCCCGTTCCTTTCGATATTACAATTTCGTTTTTTGTTCGCGTGTAATGTAGCTTTGTGTGTATATGTGTGTGTGTCATATTGTGCTAAAAGAATAACTTATGCGACTACTAACTTACTGACTACACCTCAATAACGATGAACCCACCTAGGCAAATCGAAAGTGAATAATATTTTAATTTAATATTTAAAGCGCGTGCGCGCGCGCTTGTGTTGAGCGTAAAGCGTTGAGCTGAACTAATTGCTTAAACAATTCAACAAAACAATACAGGCGTACACATATACCAGGACAAAGAAAGGTAAATTTGCTAGCCATGGGCATACAACATGCGCTGTTTAATTAACTTAATTTACTGTTGCTGGCATTAATTTAAAAAAGAAAAACCGAACAGAATAACGGCTTTAAAACACACACATTTAACATAAAACAAACACGTTCATTTATAAATTATGTGTGAGAGACATTTGACTACAGAGACATACAACATTGAATGTGTTGGGGTAAAGTGGTAAAATGAAAACAACATACAACACAATGACTGAATGGCGGGGAGAGTCGGATGCACAGCAAACTGGGAAAACAAGGAACATAAGCGTTTAGAGAGCCGAACACTCGCAGAACTGGGGCGTTGTTTGGGGAAGTTTAGAGCGCACTTTAAAAGAAATTGGGTTTAAAGGATAAATAAAACAAAAAACGGAAAAACCTTATCCTACTGGCGAGCGTTCTCATCTGGGGGAGTGTTGATACACCTTTTCGAGAGCCTTTTTTTGTTTCGAATAAGATCGAATAAGACAGTCCTAGCGGCGTACCTCAGTCTCTGCAACGTCTATGCCAAGAGAACAACCGACCCATACCGATCGCACACTGATGCCTTGCTATGACACCGTCAAAAAAGCCCGAGCAAGTGTACATAGATACGTGTAAGACCCCCACTACAACACATGTGTTGTATCCCCGTGTTTGCATGCAAACACACATGCGACTAACTTAGTCACATTTGTCAGCGGCAACGAGCGGGAACCGCACAATGCGCATCTGATTGCCGTAATCGCAGATGACCGAACCACACGCCGGCAGCATGATCTTTGGGCAGAGCTGCATGTTGGAACAGTCTAGCTTAACCTCCCGGGCGACCTCACCGCTCCGCGCATCCCACACCACAAGGGCGCCTGTGTGAAAGGAGTGAAAAAAGTGATCGTTTATTAATACTTAAAATAAGAGACATTATGCACGTCAATACGCTACCTGGTTTGCCAGTAACGAGAAGGGACGGCGTCAGCATTACCAGTGCCGAGTAGGCGTGCGAAACCGTGATCGTGTTGAGCGGATGGCCCTGGAACCGGTCCCAAACGCGTATCCGTTCGTCCAACCCCAGCGATATCACGTAGCTGGGCGAACCGACCAGCGCAACGATCGAGTCGTCGTGCGCTTGAATTTTGTACATACAGGCACCTGCAAAGCGAACGTGTTTGAGCGAAAAGCGTGTTAATCGGGAACGGATTTAGTGATTGAAAAAATGCAGTTTTCGTCGGAATCGTTTCCAGCAAGCTCCGAAGATTTTTGTGGAATCGATTTCGGATAGTAGGTCTGGAATCAGTTTCTGGAGTCGATTCCGGAATCGGCTCTGGGATTGAAATCGGCTCCGGAATCGGAATTGGCTGATTCCGGAACCGATACTAATTCCGGAGAAGATTATGATTCTGGAGCCGATTCCAAATCCGAAATCGATTACAGATTCGGAGTCGACATCGGAATCGACTCCGGAGTGAACTCCGAAATAGGCTCCAAAATTGGCTCCGGAATCGGCTACGGAATCGGCTCCGGAGTCGGCTCCGGAATCGGCTCCGGAATCGGCTCCGGAATCAGTTCCGGAATCAGTTCCGGAATCAGTTCCGGAATTGATTCCGCACACGGAATCTGGTAGGTCCGATTCCGAGCTCCCACCACTAAACGGATTACAGAACTGCACAGTGCTTGCTCACACTGCCGAAACCCTACCTGTCGTCAGGTCCCACACACACAGCAATCCATCCTGCGAGCCCGAACCGGCCATCCCCGACTGCCACTGGTCGATGAACAGGCAGGTAATGGGGCCACAGTGCCCGTGCAGCGTGTACAGCATCACGTGACTGTCCGCCCGGTACACCTTCAGCGTGTGATCCTGGCTGCCCGTCATCACGGTATTGCCTGCCACCTCGAGACAGGTTACCGGTTGCTGGTGGCCCTGCTGCTGAAACTCTAGCAGACAGCGCAGCTCCTCGGACGCGGAATGAGATCCGGGCCCACTGCTCGCTGCCATCGCTGCCTGGAGCGAACCGAGGCTACCCGCCGAGCCGGTTCGCATGTGTGCTGTGAAATAGAAAAAATATTAAAAAAATGACACTGATTAACCCTTCATTATTGTTTTAAGCAGTGCTGGAAAATGTCATGAGCATCACGAGATATTCACCAACGAAAACAATGAACATATCCGTGGTAGCTTGATGTTCATTGCTGATACTCATAGAAGGTGCGTCATGACATACCGAATGCGACGTGCGAGTGCCTGGGTCAAACCCGAAACTCTGACTGACAAGTTGAGCTTAATGCCGTCGCGAGCATAAGCATGATTTTTTCTGGTTGTGCTGCCAAATGCCACTGTTTCAATCACCAACACTCATGACTGAAATGAAGCTCAAATTAGCTCACGTACACAAATGAGATGATCAAAGGTAAGACTCAAACAGTTGGTGGTCCAATCACATGCTTGATGACATTTTGTTTGGCACCCAACTCTTGGTCACTCACTTGATCACGACATTTTCTGTTGGTGATAATCACGACATTTTTGGAATATACTAGGCATGTGGTTCCCAACAGCAAAATGGGCATGCTTTCTCGCTCAGTCAGGTTTGCCTGGTCTATCAGGTCAAACAGAGCGAGAAACCATGCTCATTTTGTTTCTCGGAACCACTCGCAAGCACCGCATATCTCTCATGACTATCGTGATCATCACCGACGGAAAATGTCTTGACCAAGTGACTGCACAAGAATTGGTTGCACAAAATGTCACAAATGTCAAAGCTCGTAACGCTGACATTTTTTTGTTTCAGCCAGAAGTTGTCATGACGGGTGACATTTTGCAGAACTGATCACAGTTTAAAAAAAAGTCATGACATAGTGACTGATCAAACGTTGGTCGCCAAAATGTCACGAAGCATGCATTGGTTACACCAATCTATTTAAGTATCACCTCTGATTATCAAAGGACTTATGAGTTAGATTTTGTTGCAGTCAGATTTTTTTATGACATTGACAGTGACATTTTGCAGCACTGGTTTTAGGTGAAAGGGAGTTGTCACTCACTTCGTCGGTACGCCGACGTAAAGCCCCAATCGATCTGTCTTCCCTGGTTGTACGTTTCCAGGCGGAAAAAGTCAATTCGTCCACTCAGCCGGGCCGCTATAACGCGATCCCCCGTCAGCTTGATGTTCGTCACGCCATTGTTGTGTGAATGTTCTGCATCGTGGATGCACTGGAAGGATTAATTTAACAAAAAAAAAAAAAGGTTTATATTAGTCTCTCCCGGTTTGTTGCGACTTTTCGCTCCTTACCTTAAAACTACCGCTGCTGCCCTCCCAGAACTCCAGCCGCCCGTCCGCACACCCGATCACGATGAGATTGTCGAGAAAGTCCAAACACCATATCGGCGACACCTGGTGTTGCTGCTGCTTTGGGCTCCCGGGCGGCTGCGGACACTCGTTGGACAGTGTCGTGGGACGCGCCATCCAGTGGCTGTTGGACGGTTGCTCCTCCGTCGAGGCGTTCGATTCCGCCCAGCTCGCCACTGGCGCTCCGTTCGAGGCAAAGCGATTCCGCAGATCACACCCACTTCCACCGTTCACGGCGCCGTTTGCGACCGGGGGCGAACAGGGTGTGAAGAACCGTTCGTACTGTGCCTGGAAGTCGAACAGCTTCGAGTCGGTCGCTGCCTGCGCACTCGCCGCCGCGCCACCGTCCAGGCTGGAGAAATTAAAGTGCAGCTTCTTGCGTAGCTTGAACGAAGCGGCTACGGCCGTGCCGGGCGGTGAGCACGACACCGGCGAGCTGCTTGAACCACCGGCCACCGGGAACGCTTCCTGCAGCCCGGTAATGGGTTCGCCCAGATCGTTACGCAGCAGAACACCGGCGGTGGGCGGCGAGGGCAGCGATTGGGGCGACGCTGAGCTGCCCCGGTGCTGCTGCAGCTCGAAGTAGTGCAGCCGGTCGATCTCCGCCAGCAGCTCACCATTGCTCACGTCCCACACCTTCACCTGGCCCTGCAGGCAGGAGCTCGCCACCATGTTCCCGTCCGTCACCAGACACTCGATGCGGTGCACGTGCCCATCGACCTGTACCGGGACGCCCTCCAGCAGGCACTGCTCCGGCTTCGGTTCCGTCTCGCTGTCGCTCTCCTGCCAGCTCGCCCGCCACTCGGCGTAGTTGCGCGTGCAGACGCACCGGTACAGCACTATCATCGTGTACGTCACCACGAACGTGCTGACCACGAGCAGCATGCAGGTGAGCAGTATCTCCATCGGCGTTTTCGGGTAGAACGGTGCGTTGCCGATCGGTACGTGCGACCCGTCGCCCGTGTCGGCATCGCTGAAGTCGAGCGGATCGAGCGCCACCGCCAGCGCTTTCCACTGGAAATGGTGCGGCGCTTTCTCGTCCGCGTTCCGCAGCTGGATGGCGGTCGCGGGGCTGACCGCGTGGGAAAGCTTGATCGCCGGCAGCACCGTCACGTACCGTCCGCTGAGCGACACGTTGTACTGCTTCAGTATCGACGACCAGTGGAAATTGGACAGCTGGTAGACGGTTTCGTAGTCGGGGTGTTTCAACCGCTGCAGCTGTTCCGATACGTTCAGCGCACGATGTTCGACGGTTCCTGCTTTGTCACTGGCAACGCCACCACCACCACCACCCCTCAGCATGCCTGCATCCGGTAGGTTTTTGTGGTAATTTAAACGATCCATCTCGAGCGTCGCCTCCGTGCTAGGATCACCCAGGTCGTGCATAGCCAGTCCGCCACCCTCAAACCGAGGCGCTCCGGCGTCCAACGACAACCGTTCGTGCCCGGTCAGGTTCTTATCGATCACAAACAGCTCCTCGATCAGCCCAGCATTGTAGATAATGTTCGAAATCCACAGCACCATCCAGATCATGAAGCCGCGCTGGAAAAACCTTGTCCTAGCCCAAAAGTTTACAATCCGCAGGCGCTTCGGTATTTTCACATCCTTCCCGCTGCCCGGCCCGGTCTTCGGATGGCTCGCCGCCTGCTCCAGCCCCGTCAGCTTCGGGTGCGATCGGGAGCGATTAATCGAACCGCCCCCGTTTCGCACTTCCCGTGCCGGACCGTTCGTCTGTCCCGCGGCGGCCCCGGTACCCCGCCTTAGCTCGTTGTTGAAGTACAGCATCTTGGGCAGTCGCCGCACCTCGGCACTGTACTCGACGCGCTTTATGTCCAGCGCCAGCACGGTGGCGAAGAACAGCATCTGCAGCAGAAAGTCCGACACGAGGCCCACCATCGCGAAGATGCAAAACTCCTGTATTACCGGCACGAACGTCGCCAGCCCCCCGGTAAGGATCGTGATTTCCGTCAGCAAGTTCTTCGTAATGGACCAGCCCTCCCGGCTCAGGCCTTGTGCGACCCGTATCTTTACGTCCAGATTGTTGTCCGTCGTGAGCACACTCTTCGTAATGACGAGCACATTCTCCAGCCCCACCAGTATGACCAGGTACGGGTAGACACCCTTCGACTGGAAGCTGATCGTGAGCCCGAAGAAGAAACACAGCCCCAGTGACATCAGCAAGCTGCCCAGCACGGTCAGAACGGCACAGGACGCTAGCATGATGCGCGACCGGATGGCTTCGATTTTGCGCACGGAAAAGTAGACGTAAATGAACAGCACACAAAACGCGATACACTGGGGCAGCACCTCCTTCCAGTTGAATTCGCCCGGGTAGAAGATGTACATGATCGATTGCTGCTGCTTCGGGGCCGAGGGTGCTTCGGGCTGGGCCGGCACGCCGCCCGATGCATCGCTCGAGGGTTCCTTTTGATGCAGCGGGTACGCACGGGTAAGCTTTTGCTTTAACGATTCTATAAATGCTGGATTGTTTTCGCGCAAAATCAGCGTCACCGCGTACTGGATGATGCGCGGCCGGACGCGCATCGGGTACCGCTTCACTCCCGTGTCACGCAGCGGTATGCCGAACAGCATTTCTGCCGTCGAGACTTTGGACTTTTGGAGATTCTAGAAAGTGGAGTCCAACGGGAATAAAGAGTTCAGTAAATTGAGCCGAAATTATCGCAAGAGCGAGCAAACTTACATGATTCACGTACACCGTGTTTAACAGATTGCTATCCTTATTGAAGTTCTGCATGTTTTGCTGCCACAGATTGGCCGGCGATAGCAGCAAGCAGTTGTACTCGGGAAACAGGGTCTGCTGCGAGGATCGCTTCACATTTTCCACATGCAGACAGAGATGGCTTAGCATAGTTTTGCTACAACAACAAAAAAAGAAAAGGCGAAACAAACACGATTACTACACCATTTTTGAGGGAAAAACTTCCCCTCCAACCTACCTCTGATCTTCGTGATTGCGTATAATCTCTAGCAGCTTGAACACCTCGTACAGTGGCGCACGGAACGCATCGGTCAGCAGCAGATCATCTTCCCACGGTACCACGCTCGTGCGCATGATGATCTGCTGCACGTACAGTAGCGGATCGATTCGGGCCCACGGGAACGGCGTTTCCACGCTGATGTTGTAGATGTTAAACATGTTGCCGCCGGAGAAGCTGAACGGGTTGTAGAATTCGCTCGTCAGGTTCGCATTGGACAGGTGCAAATTTTCGCTAATGCTTTCCGTGTACGGGAATATCACTTTGGTTGGTATCGTCCCCGGCAGGGGGATGTTTAGCAGTGGGTAGCTGTAGCGGAAATGGAGAAGAGATGGCAGATTTAGTCAGCGAATTATTTTCGGGACCATGCGTTGATGTAGGATTCTGCCTTCATTATCTATTAAATAATTTCTAAGTAATAGCAAACCACAAATTCAAACGACAATGAATAACTTATTAGAAAAAACCGTGCTTTTCAATTTTGAAGACGTCCAAGATTTCACCTATCTCCGGTCAAAGGTCATCACTGACAACAGCATGGAAGCTGAGTTGTGCCCATGTTTGCTGTTTCCAGGCCAATCATTCCAATAGTCTTAGAACACAATAAACCACAAAAAAAACCTGTGCCTCCAAGACATGGAAACAATCCAAATTTGGCGTGCAGACTAGTGATGAGTAAGTAAAGTTGGCAGAAATCCGGAGTCGACACCGATCCGACTCGGATAATTTCAAAACCGACTTCAGAATAATTGCTCCGCTCAGCATACCGAGTCACTCCGGAGTCATCCGGATTCATCCGAAGTCGTCCGGAGTCGTCCGGAGTCATCAAGAGTCATTCGGAGTTGTCCGGAGTCGTCCGGAGACGTTCGGAGTCTCCCGGAATAGGAGTCGCCCGGAGTCACCGAGAGTCAGATTCGTCCAGAATTGCCCGAAATCGTTCGGAGTCGTCCGGAGTCGTCTGAAGTCATCCAGAGTCGTTCAGAGTAGTGCGGAATCGTCCGGAGTCGGAGTCGTCGGGAGTCGGAGTCGTCGGGAGTCGGAGTCGTCGGGAGTCGGAGTCGTCCGGAGTCGGAGTCGTCCAGAGTCACCCGAAGTCGTCCGTAGTCGTCGGAAATCGTCCCGAGTCGTTCAGAGTCGTGCGGAGTCATCCAGAGTCGGAGTCGTCTGGAGTCGGAGTCGTTCGGAGTAGGAGTTGTTCGAAGACGTTCGGAGTCACCCGGAGTCGTTCAGAGTCGTTCAGAGTCGTGCGGAGTCATCCAGAGTCGGAGTCGTCTGGAGTCGGAGTCGTTCGGAGTAGGAGTTGTTCGAAGACGTTCGGAGTCACCCGGAGTCGTTCAGAGTCGTTCAGAGTCGTCTGGAGTCGTCCGGAGACGTTCGGAGTCGCCCGAAGTCGGAATCGCTCGTAGTCACCCGGAGTCGGAGTCACCCGGAGTCGCCCAGAGTTAGATTCGTCCAGAGTCGCCCGAAGTTATCCGAAGTCGTCCAGAGTCGCCCAGAGTCGTCCAGAGTCGTCCAGAGTCGTCCAGAGTCGTCCAGAGTCGTCCAGAATCGTCCAGAGTCGTCCAGAGTCGTCTGGAGTCGTCCAGAGTCGTCTGGAGTCGTCCAGAGTCAGACTTCAAAACTTTTGGCGCTATCTGTGAAATAGTAGTTTAACCAATAGCAGGACATTCAGTCCTGAGAATTCGAGATAGGATCCATACGTGAGATTGCAGCGCAGATGTCCATGTTAGGTTAGGTCGTACGACTAAACGATATCACAGGACCAGCCAGCAGGCAAATGCAGTTCTTGAACATGCAATACATCCCAATTAGGAACAATCTACACCAGGAAGACGTGGGTCTACGTCCAAAAATACTGATTTTAAAATTTAAA
The DNA here is from genome assembly GCF_016920715.1 of Anopheles arabiensis. Taxonomy (NCBI): domain Eukaryota; kingdom Metazoa; phylum Arthropoda; class Insecta; order Diptera; family Culicidae; genus Anopheles; species Anopheles arabiensis. The sequence goes on from NC_053518.1 coordinate 75,390,267, forward strand.
AGTTTTGAAATCTTTATTTTACGTTATTGCTCTCCCAAATTACCAATGCACGAATCTGAACAAAATGCATCATTCTCATGCTCGCACCCTAGTCCGACCTTGCAAGCAAATAATTAACATTGATATGCAAATATAAGGTGTGAACTTTGCATGATTTAAGACAGAACTGTACGAGTGAATTTGAACGATGTTTTAATCTAAATTCATGGACTTGTAGCTTGTACAATGACCTTTTCATTACTGCTGTAATAATACATAAAGTGACGTCACCCTTTACAATGATACCTCCATTTTATGAACTGATTTGCAAAAAAAAAAGATAAAACCCACTGAAATGTGTCATACATCATACAATGTGCACCTAAACCATCCGAGATAATGCCCGAAAGAGTCCCGGGTGACTTTATCGCACACCCCACCTGCTGATCAAGTTAGTACCAGTTAGTACCGGAGCTCCATCCCGTCACCCAGCTGGTCATGGTCACGGTCATTGGCGGGAGGGTGAAGGTGGTTAACAAATGCTTCCCGACTAGCAACACACTAATCGCGACTCCTCTGCGAGCATAATCGCGTCTACCGAATCCCATAATTTGAAGGACATCGACTCGTCCAGTAAACGTTTGAAAGCACCAAGACGAAAAGAAAGAAAAAAAAACACAAATCATCCACTCCACCAATGAAAGAGGTCGTTGATGTCGGGATATATTCCGCTCGCACATCGGTTCGAGCCTTCTTATCTCTGTTTCTAAAGTCTGAGTGCGTTCTTCCCGCTCCCCCGACAGGTCCAACCAAGACGGTCCAAGCAATGGGAGAAATACTTGTTGTTTGCTTGTGTAATGTTTAATCTCAAAAGTGCCCTTTCCCCTCTCGCAAAGAACGAAAGGAAATAATCGACGATGTGTGGTGAAAAGCTGGCTCCAAAAGAAGGCGTACATTCGCGCACGTGCCAGCCACCGTTGTGCCGGGAGTAAACACGGCGCTCTTTATTCACCACAGCTAGTCTAGAGAGGAACGATGGTCCAAACAGTATCAAAAACAGCGTAAGGGAACATGGGGCATAAAGGCCATGCTAAGGATTTGGCCCTGTATCTCATTGGGTAAATCACAATCACAGCAAATCCAACAGATACAACAGTTTGTTTTCTTCTGACCACACTTAATGCATTCAACATGAACACTTACTAGCTTTAACCAATATTTAAAGAATAATTTAAGCAATACCGGGGGCAGATCTTGGAGAAGTTGAAAGAATGCAGACATAACACGTTCCATCACGTTCCGCATATGATAGCATAGCTTGGGTGAAAGTGTACGACGTAATGAAGAATAAAGAATAAAAATTGATCTTTTTAAATCCCGGCCAAACTGATAAGCCTAGTTAGAATGCCTCGTCAGATGAAGGTGGATGGAAAACTCTCAGACCCTGCTATTACCACACCAAAGATCTGGGGCCGAAATTTTGTCCTATTCAACTTGGCGCTAGAGAGGACCGTCCCGGATTCTATAAGTCAACCCAGATCCTGGCATCTGGGCATCTACGCTAATGATATAGACATCCTTGGTCTGAGGCTCTCCCAAGTAACTGAAATCTACCAATCGGCAGATAATCTCTTATTGCAGGAAAACGAGATAAAGACCAAACTGGTGATGCTACCTACTAATAAATCCAGACTTACGTAGGGGTGACAAACGAATGGGTGAACGCACTTTTGAAGTCGTCTAAGTTTGTACAAGAACATCGAAGTATTTCGGGTCAAAGGTCAGCAAAGACAACCGATGTTATACGCATGGGATCAGACGACCCAAACCGTAATGTCCTTTTAGAACGACCAAGTTGAGGCGGTAAGATCGCGTAGAAGCGTCCGACATTAAGGGATCTGGATAACGAATTGGCAGAAGGAGACACAATCGTGCGGTTACTGTGAGACCGTGAGCGATTTCGGTCAATCCTGCAGAAGGATAATACCGCAAAGCGATTTTAACACCGAATATGTAGGTAAGTAGTATTAATAAATCATATGTTGATGATGACGTTTGCATTAGCTTGATTTGGCCCCGGACTCCCTTACGTCAAGTTTAAAGAAATCAAAGATTATCAATGAAAACAGAGGCAATCCGGTATTGAAGCGGGAAGATTCCCCGGGCAAAGGTTGGGTGTGTAGGCAAATCGAGAGCACCCACAAGCCTATGATGCGTAGAAAAGCCCATGGCCCCTCTCTTCGAAATCAGCATCAAGCATACGGACATAGAGAATAATTTATTCATCGATTCGTTTTATCACGATCCGCCATCCGCTTCCATGCAAACTGTTATTTCAACACATGTCAACACACGCTGTCACTCACTGAAGATACGGCATTGGTTGTCTTTCCTTTACGTGTTTGTTTCAAATTCCTCTTTAAAAAGACATATTGCCATCTTTGGGAGAACTGCGCAGCGAAGAGAAAGGCCCCTTGTCGGCCCCTTACACGGAGGGCAGTACGTTTGCCATTGCGCTTACCTTACCGACGACTTCCTTCTTCCGTTTGGTAAGACATTTGAGCTGCTGTTTGTTGCGCTGCACGTCAAAAATGTAGCATGCAAATCGTGGCGGTGGTCGTCAGACGGCCCGCATACCTTCTGGTGCGCGCAAAATTTGCATCCTACGAATGTCAGCCCCGTGGTGTTCGGTGGTGGTGCTGCAACCGTGCGGGAGAGTCTATCTATCGCTGCTATCAGTGTACAAGCGCGTTGGAGATGGTGCGCCGGCGGACGACGCGGTGGGCGGAATGTGTGTTTGTGAGTGTATGTAATCAAAACAACGTTGATACCGACGTACCGAGCCCTCTGACGTGGTAGACGTGGTACTGATAAGTTTTAGGCCTACACTGATGGTCGCTTTCCTTTTCCTAAGTTGTACTGAATATGAATAAAATATTGCTATCGAATAGAATTTTACACACTTTTTGCCCATCAGTATTAATTATCTCTATTACCATTGCGACCTTCCCAGCGAACGATGATGGCGGTTGGTCTTGCATTTAGACTTGCATTTTTACCAAACATTAAATCGTGACTAGAAAACGGTTACTGGATCCAAGTCTGGCGAGTTATAACAGCTGTACGATAAGAAGATCGCCGTTAGACCATCATCAGTATCTTCAAGCTATTTCTTTCTCTTATTTTCTGGCGTAATGGTCTTGTCGGCTCATACAGGCTTCTATACATAAAAGCACTCTGGAAAAGCCTAGTCAATTCTTGCTACGGGAAAACGATACGGATTAGTGATGTGCTTTCTGGTGCGCAACCACTACTGCGATCCGACCGTTGTTAGTCCGATTCCGATTCCGGCAAACTGGGAACCACTAGTTCCACCCGGAGTCTAAGTCGACCAGAGTTGGAGTCATTCAGAGTCGTCCAGAGTCGATCGGAGTCGACCGGAATCGGAATAGGTAGGAGTTAACTAGATCCGTCCAGTGCAATGTGCTTGTGATCATACATGTCATGTTTTTTGGGTTTTTTTTTGTGTTTCACTTTGCGCGTGCATTTCATGTACAGGCCTTTGTTTCGACGGCCAACTCCGGATAAAGCTGGACGGAGCTACCTTGCGAAGTTGGTTCCAAAATTGTTGGAGTCGGATCGGAGTCGACTCCGGATTTTCGTCAACCTTACCCATCACTAGTACGGATACAAATGGATAAAAAGATCGGTAATTTAATTTAAAATGCCTGTCTGATCTTCAGAACACTGGACCCCATGCTTTCCAGTTTATTCAATCGGGTCTCTTTATTCCAAAGATACCCGATCCCTTAAAAACAGGCTTCGCATCGTAGCACCTTTTACAACGGTCGTAGTAAGGAAGAGGAAAAACACACCTCAGGTATAGTTAAAGTACCAGAATATTGGGGGCATGTAAAAAACTAGAGCAATTCTTTGTAAGTCGTGCTCTGGACGAAGAAAATGATTTCAGGGATATTTAATTATGAAGGACATGAAGAAGTCATGGAATGGGATATCAAGCGGAATTATGTTGGTAAGAGCGAAACACAACAGAAATTTGCTCCGGACACCAGTGGACACCAAACCAACCAACCTTTCCGATTTCGATTCCAATTCCGATTGCGGAATCAATTCCAGAGCCGATTCCAGAGTTAACTGCGGAGCCGATTTCGGAATCTACTCCAGAGCCGAATTCAAAAGCGGAATGGACCTAGGAATTTCAATTTGCTACGGAAACGAAATCAGATATGACTCAAGAATTGGAATGAGCTTCGAAATGAGAATCAGTTCTGAATTGAAATTGAAATAAGAAATGTCAGAAGTGAAATCAGTCCGGGAATCCCCAAGTGACATTTGCCCGAAATTGTTTTCCCAAATCTGCTCGATTAGTACTCGATACGCCTGAAATGTGTGGATTTGTGTGTGATCAAGTGTGTTGAAAGCGCTAAGATTTGATGAGTTCGTAAATTAGACTTTCCTCTATCGATTGACGATGCCGTCGAGCTCATTTTACATTCGTAGCTTTGATTTTTTTTATGAAAAACAGAAGCAACTTTTGTGCGACGTTATCAAGTATAAATTGGCTACATGACCAACTATAACGATAGGAAACATCATTTCCGAGCGAATCTAGAAGAACACAACGGAAAAGCCGCATTACAGATGATTTTAAAGGCATTTTTCTTAATTCCCTTAAACTGGTGCAGATAAAGGGAAGTTTAAGGCTCCAGTATAAGGGAATTTGCTCGAATTTCCGATTATTCGTGCTCGAAAATGTCAATTGGATCTCCATAAGAATTGATTGTTCACAAATAAATTTGGATTTTTTGCAGCTATCAATACGTAGCATCATTAGACCCAAACGCCTATTCTTATGGCGATTCCGAAACCGACTCCGATTTCGAAACCAATTCTGATTTCCGACCCAGTTCCGATTCCGGAGTCGATTTGGATTCCGGAACCGATTTTGATTCCGGAGCCAATTCCCGAGCCAATCCTGGAGCCAATTCCGATTCCGGAGCAGATTCCAGTTCCGGAACTGATTCCGATTTCGGAATCCGATTCTGAACCTACTCTCCTAAATCGATTCTGACGATAACTTCATTTTTCCACGTCAATAATTCATACATCCCTGGTAACTCAAGATGCGAAAGGAACCCACAGACCTCTATAATTATGGAAACATCAACCACCTGACAGTTCAACAAAGTTGATTTAAGGCTCGCACTTGCAAAGGCATAATAGGGCAACTCCAAGGTTCCAAGAGAAATGCCAGCTTTGTACATGTCATCCGTTAAAGCCGGGATCGGCGATAGACAGACGGCAAGACGGCGCAAGACAGTGAGTGATTTCGCTGAGCACTCCGACAGGCCGGCCTAAGTTTGTAATTGAATTATTGCCTGATTCTAATTCTTCTAATTCTAATTATTATTGCCAAAAGTTTTTGATACCAATTACTATAGTTTTATATAATAAATAAGCAAATAAAGAAACAGTCAATCAATCACAACTCTGTTCGATAAATCTTCTTCTATCAACATCCTCCGGGGAAGCAAGCACACGCTCCGATTAGCTTTCAATTTCGTTAAATTGCGTCATCTCAGCCCGCCAAAACAGGAAACCTAGGCCAGCACAACCGGCTGGAAAGACGGCCACCCACAACATCTACAGACAGCCGGATTGTGTTTCTCTCCCGAAAGCAAAACGCTCGGTGGAAATTCCCCCCGGCTGTGGGTAAAAATAGATCGCCTTATAAAACACGTTACACGTTATCCCGTCTCAACTCACCAGCAGAAGATGATGATGGCAAGGGCGAAGCTGGTCGCCGTCGTCGGATAGCTGGAAATGAACAGCCCATGCTTGTAGTAGATCTGTGACACGCGGGACGGAAGCGTGGTGCCGCCGGTGGAGCCGCCGGCTCCCTTGCTACGGTCGGACGGTGGTTTCGGTGGCCCACGGGCTCCGGCCGTTGTTGCCGTAGGTCGGGGCGGTGGTTTCATCGTGGCCGGGCCCAACGATGGATGCTGTGTGAAGCCACTGGCAGCACTGGGCTGCTGCTGCTGCTGCTGTTGCTGTGACAACAGTGGTTTCCTTTGCGCCAGCTGTGATGTGCTGTGATTGGAGGTGACGTACTGCTGCTGCTGATGGGTAAGATGGTTGATGCGCTCTTCAGCGGACGGTGGTGGTGACATTGATTCTACACCAGCGGATGCCGTCATGATGCAGGCGGCAACAGTAGGGGACGAAGGCCCTAGGCACACAATAAAACGGAAAACTCCCCCCTTCCTTTTTCTGTTTTGCACACACGTTTGTTTACACTTTTGCACTCGCGATATAAATACACACCTTTATTTTTTCACCCGGTGCACATAAACACATACACACAGGAGTCACTTTCTCAACCCCGTTCGTCGGTTATGTTGGCCTCCCCTTGCGTAGTACTTCCGGTGTGGTTTCCTTGCGTACGGCATTATCCTTTGCGCCCTTAGCAGTGCAGGTGCGGGAAAGCATGCAACTCACCCTACACAAGCACTAACACACACACACACAATTTGCGCAATATCATCTCTCTCACTCACTCACCGAGGGGCAATCGTTTAGCGTCGCTGGGGGTTTTAGACTCCGTTTTAGAGTATTAAACTAAAAACAAATAAAAATGATTGACGTCTTTTCGCACACTTTTTGTCTGAATAAAACACGTTAAAAAGCCTTAAACTAAGCTCTACCAGCTGGTTTGTGGGAGCACTTTTGCTCGGAAGCCTGCTTGGTTTGTTATTGCTAAAAGCCGCTTCCTTGGGACGATTGCACCTTTTTAATATGTTTCACTTCCAGCACTCGCCTCTCTCACTCTCGTGCTCCCAATCTTTGATTCGGCGTTGATTAAGTTACAATGGCAATGGTAATGACGATGAATGGGACAAGATCACTTTCGTTCACTGCCGCTTGTTCCACTTGTGGCCGTGGGGCCGGTTTCGCTGCGCTTCGGCGTACGGTTAGTTCCTCCTCGCGTTGGCAGCAACACCAGATTTAGATTGCACGGTGTGGTGCCTGTGCTGCTGCACCTTGTAATCGGCTCGTTCTTCGCTCCTATCAAGACCTGCCCGTTCTGCGCTATTATCATCATGTTTGCCTTTGATCGATTCTTCTTCGGCAGGCCGTTCCGTTCAAGCGGCTATCGCACTCGGGCGCTGCTGCCGCCGTGTGTTTGCGCTTCCGGAACGTGGTGCGGTTTTCTGCTGAGGTCTCCCCCTTGTGCTAGCTCGGGCAAACAGCTTCCACGTAACTCCACGGGCCTCGCCGCTGCTGCTGCACGTGTGCGCTGCCACCTCATCCGCCGCAGTGCCGCTAATGTGGTGTAAGAGAGGCAAGCTATTAAATTACATAATTTCTCTTCGCGTACGCGTCGAATGGCAGAATAGAGAGTGGGGTGGTGGTGGTACTGTGTGGATCGGTGGCCCCTTCTTGAGTGTGCCAAGCCACACGCTCCTTTTCTCAGAGCAATGTTAACGCATCATGCCCCCGGGACACACAAAACACACATTCGTCGCTGGTGCGTTATCAAGTGCGTTTTCTTCCTTCGCGTCTTCAATCGCTGTCCATCTGCCGAAATAGCGGAGCCCTTTTTTTTCGATGATTCACGACACCACGTTTCGTACCCCGCTTGCCGTGATGTTGTGCGTGACCAGGCGCAGGCGGCACACAGGGGAGAGGGGAACGATTTTGCTGCCCCTTTGGCGAGCCCCGTTTCACAAGCTTCTTCACACCACGGCACACACGCACACTTTACGGCCACGTCCCGTTTTGGGGGTCCTTTCGGTTTCGGATTTTCCTGGCAGTATGTGGAACTCCTTTCCGGGATGATGCAATAAAAAAAGGGACCGAATTACACTAACGCTGTGCTCTCAGTTGATGCGGAACGCGGAAACTTACACAGCGCGCGCGGTATGAATCTACGTTTCGGATTATTATTTGCTCCCCGTTTTGCTATTTTGCAAATTTGACAGGACGGGCAGGCTGGTTGAGAGGTGACGTCTGGGCGCCATATTGGATTGACAGGTTGACAGTCAACGAAGAAGAGTGGAAGAGAAAGGCCATTTTTGGTAGTGATGGGCAAAATTAAGTTTTCGTGGGAATCGATTCCAGCTAGCTATGAACTTTTCTGGAATCGATTCTGGATTGTAGCTCCAGAATCAGTTTCCAGGATCGATTCCGGAATCGGAACTGGCTCCGGAATCGGAATTAGCTTCGAAATTAAAAGCGGCTTCGGATTCAGAATCGACTTCGGAATCGGAATCGGCCCCGGAATTGACCCCAGCATTGGTTCTGGCATCATTATCGGTTTTGGAATTGGGTCCGGAATCGGAATTGGCTCCGGAATCGGCTCCGGCATCATTATAGGTTTTGGAATCGGAATCGGGTCTGGAATCGAAATCGGCTCCGGAGTCGGCATCAGTTTCGGCATCTTCATAATACTGCTTTTAGACGACCCAAAAAATCTTCCACGATAATGTTTGGCGACTTTTTCCATCTGTCAAACCGTCTACTTTTTAGCATGAAAGTATGGCTAACTTCGATTGTTTCGTCGCGAGCGCTGCGTTTCTGTGAAAATTTCACATACCCGCCTGTTGGTACAATCGTCAACTCGTACGACTTAACAACATGCCCGTCATGGGTTCAAGCCTCAAATGAACCGTGCCCCCATACGTAGGACTGACTAGCCTGCTATGTGTAATCATTCAGTCACTGAAAGCCAAACCCACTAGTGGTACAGACAAGCCTTGATCGACATCGGTTGTTTTGCCAAAAGAGAAAAAAAATCTCATGGAGATTCCCAGATTGATTCCGCTTCTGAATATTCTTATTTCAATTCAAGAACTGTTTCTCATTCCCGGCTAATCCCCCATTCCAGGAGTCAATTCTGATACCGTTTCCGGAGCAATTGAAGAATCCCAGATCGATTCCGCTTCCGGAGCCGATTCTGATTCCAGTACCAATTATGATTCCGGATTCGGATTCGACTCCGGAATCGGGTCCGGAGTCAACTCCGAAATCGGCTCCGGAATCGTTTCTAGCATCAAAATCGGCTTTGGAATTGATTTCGAACACGGAATCGGAAACGAGTAGGTCCGATTCCGAGCACCCACCTCCAATTTTTGTTAACCAGGAATTGCTGAAAGATGTTGAAAATGTAAGAAAAAAATAATGTTTAAGATATCAAAAACAAAAAAATCCTTGAAAAGTAAATTTTTTGACTTTATGCCTAATTTTAAACCTTTCTTTTTTGTTACACAACTGCGAACTGTCAATCGTTCATCTGTTGAGCTAACCTTCGCTACACCAATCCAATTGCAGCTGTGTCAGAACGAGTTGACAGCACTTCGCAAATTGAAAAAGAAAAAAAACCAAGTGTGTGTAAATATGGCAGACAAGGCAGAGAAAATCGCTGCTGCAAGGAAAAAGGTAAACAATATCGAATTTAACGCATGTAAAGCACCCGCTCAACCCTTCCACAGTGTGGTAACAGTGCAGTAACGCTGTAATATGCGTTAAATTCCGATAAATAATCGTCCCCAAAGCCTGGTAGAGGCTGACACGTCCGTGCACTGCGGCAGCCCCAAGTGGCTGACAGAAACGCAAAGACACAACGCAACGCAAACAATCTGACACGTCATCGTACGGCGGCAACGGCAAATAGAACTGTTTTTTTTTTTAATCATCCACAATCCCTCCTTGTGTTTGTGCATTTTGCAGCTCAAGCAGTACCAGGCACGACAGAAGGACCGGGATCATGATCCGCACCAGCCGCAGGAAGGTTGCACCGAACCGACCCCGCCAGACATAGGTCAACCGTACGCGACAACAACAACAACAACAGATGCTGCACACCCAGACCATCCCCAGCACCAGCCGTCATCACCTTCGCCCCAATCATCCTTCACCTCCGTTGAGCTCACGGCACCGAAACCCTCCACAACAGTCGATGGGCCACCCGGTGGGTCCGTTTCGATTGCAAACTATTTCAGCAACAACAGCAGCAGCACCAACACCTTCGCCTTCTCCCACCAGCCCGGTGCGGTGGATTTGTTCGAGAATGTCGAACCAAAGCTGGCGGAAACGGCACCACCGGCACCGATTGCTGAAGTCCGCCAGCCCGAACCACCGCCGGCGCTACCGGTCGATGCCAGCCTGTACAACATTAACCGGCTCTCAGACGAAATCGGCAATCTGATCGCGAACGCAAACGCCGACCTCGGACCACAAAACACAATACTCGAGCTGGAGTCGGAAAAGGCCGACCTGGGCCGGCAGCTGAACGCGGAACGGTTGGAAAACGACGAGCTGCGGCTGCGGCTACGCAACAACCAGTCGCTGGTGGACGAGCTGAAGCTCGAGATTGACCGGTTGCGGCTGGAGAACAGCACGCGGCTCACCGTCGAGATGGGGCCGCTGCAGGAGCAGCTGCAGATGCAGATCCAGGCGGTCGGGGTGCTGGTGGGCGAGAAGGCCGAACTTACCGCCTCGCTGGGCAGGTGCAAGTCGCTGCTCCAGGAACGTTCAGCCGAAACGGACGAGCTGCAGCGTCGGCTGCAGGATTCGGCCGGCGCGGTGCAGCGGCTCGAGCGCGAGCTGACCGAAGCGAAGAGTCAGGGCCAGCGGTACGAGCGGCTGGAAGAGACGATAGCCTCCCAGGTCGGCGAGTACCAGCGGGAGGCGGAACGGTTCCGCAAGCTGCACGACGAGCTGCAGGAAGATTTGGCCGAGCTGCGCCAAAAGCTGACCGTGCGGAACGAGGAATATCAAGCAGCCCAGCAGTCGCTCGAGCAGGTACGGTCCGAGCTGGGGCTGGCGAAGGTGCGCATCGATCAGCTCACCACGGACGATGGGCAGGACTACAATGCAAAGATCGAGTCGCTAACGCAGCAAAACCTGATCAAGGCGCAGCAGATCAAGGATCTGCAGGACGTGATCAAGCAGATCGGCACGGAGCGGGACCAGAGCAGCCAGCAGTACCAGAACTACGTGCTGCACCTGAACAAGGAGATCAGCAATCTGGCGGAAAAGATCCAGGAGCTGACGGACGAGAACAATCGGCTGGCGAAGAGCGAGGAGGCGGCCGTACGCTTTGCCAACGAGCTCGAGCGGCAGATACAGCAGCAGATGCAGCGGCAGCAGTCGGTGTACGTGGCGGGTCAGGAGGGGCCGGCCGGCGAGGGCGATGGGAAGTGGCGCGAGCAGGCGGAACAGCTGACAGCGGAGCTGGACGGTTTGCGGCAAAGTTACGACAAATTGTCACGTGAAAAGGAGGAGCTTATGGTAAGTGTGTGTGTGTGTGAGAGAGAGAGAGAAAATGGACAAGTAATTGGCTAAATGTGGTATTTTATTCTCATTTTAGAATGGAAACGTTTCGAACGAGGAAAAACAGAAAACCGACTACGAAGCGCAGTTGAAGCAGTACGAAGAGCAGGTTGCCGATCTGCAGCTTACGGTGGAACGCTTGCAACTGGACAAACCGGACGTGGCAAAGCTGCTGGCGGAGATTGAGAGCGGTCGGGTCGGTGCTTCCCGTGCCGTGCAGCAGAACCAGGAGCTTAAATCACAGCTGGAAGAGATGCAGCGAGCGTTTGTGCAGATTGTGAGTGAGGCTTGTGTCTGTGTACCATTTTCGAGCTTTAATGAATCAAATGTTTCCTCTCCCCCATTTTTCCAGAGCAACGACAAGCTAAACCTCACGGATAAGCTGCAGACGGAGCTGCACCTGGGGAAGGAGATGAAAGCAAACTACGGCAATCTCGAGACCGAGCTGGGTGCCATACGCGAGAAGCTGCACTACAAGGACGAGGAGATGATACGGCTGGCGCACGAAAACACCGAGCTGAGCAAGCAAATCTACCAGCAGAATCAGGAGATCGATCGGTTGCGCTACTACGAGTCCCGCTCGAACGATGCCGCCACGCTGCAGCGCGAGCTGGAGCTGCAGAAGCGCACTGCGGAGGAGCTGCGGCGCCAGCTGCGCGAAGGATCGGAAACGCGCGCCGTGGTAGCGAACGGTGGCAGTGAGCAAACGATTGGACAGTCTCACTCGGCGGACAGTGCCCAGCTGCAGCAGGAAATTGACACACTGCGGGAGGAAAAGGCCGAACTGCTGAAGGCACTGAACCGCTTCCAGCAGGATCGATCGCAGGATCCGGCCGCCCAAAACGGTGGCACCACAGCAGCAGCGTTCGATCACCAGTCGTCCATCGTGAGCAGCATCCCGACGATCGAGGCGATGGAGAAGCTGCAGCAGCGGTTCAAGCGCACCATGCTGGAGGTGGCCGAGCTGACGGAGGAAAAGCAGCGGCTCGAGCATCTGGTGCTGCAGCTGCAGGGCGAAACGGAAACGATCGGCGAGTACATCACGCTGTACCAGCAGCAGCGCCGGCTGCTCAAGCAGAAGGACATGGAGCGGGACCTGCAGCTGCAGCAGCTGGCGGACGATCGGGAAATGATGAAGCTGAAGCTGAAGGAGCTCAACTATCTCGTGCACCGGCTGGTACAGGAACAGCAGGAGGGTGGGCCGGAGCAGCACCATGACGGGTTGCACAGCAGCAGCCTCAGTCATCTGGATGCGAGTTTCGCAACGAACAACACTACTAGTCCGAGTAGCGGTGCATCGACACCGTCATCACCGATGGTGCGTGCGAACGGTGCTGAAGGGGATTACCACCACGAACACCATCATGATCACGATCACGATCACGACCACCAGCACCACTCTCCGCCATTACCAAAGGTGCACATCAAGCCGACGGAAACGGCCGGCCGCATCCTGTCGCTGCTGACCGACATCAAGGAGGCGAACATTCCGTACGGCAGCGGGGTGCAGCACTGTTCCTGCTGCTCCGGACGGCTCGAGACGGTTTAGAGAGGCGCACGGGGCACGGGAACAGGCCCCCAAGCCCTCCCCATACAAAAGCTGTGGTATAGTGTTTCTTGTTTGTTTTTTTAATGGATACTTTATGGCATATTTTATTGTGCTAAACGTTTCTTGGCGCCCATATATACACACACACACAAACATCCATATATTTAGCTGGCATAGCGTGTATTTGTACGATCGAAATATAGACGCCTAACGCAAAGCATAGCGCGTAAAGAGCACCTGGTTTGGTGTAGTGCTTACATATTTGCTAGTTAATCGTTACTTACAGTTTGCATCCTGATCGGATGTAGGAAAACGTGACTGAAACTGATATCACATCTGCTAACGTACTCAACGTGTGGACCTGCCTTTTGCACAGTTCCAACAATGGATCATGTTTAACAAGGTCCTCAATCAGCTTCAACAAGTATTAAATTCTTCTAACTATCATCCAATCACAGCCATGAGTAAAATGTTGAATCTTTATCTTCATCAATTTTGCAGGATTAGAAACGCTTTCCAAGATACCTTTCTACGTATCCAGTTGATTCGAAAATCCGAAGTGGGCTCCGATCCGAGTCCTATAATTTCAGAAGCAACTCCGGCATTATCCCAGCATTATCCGAAGTCGTTCAGAATCGTCCGGACGATTACCAACGACTCCGAATGACTCCAGATGGCTCCGGATGAATCCGTTCGACTCCGACTCCGGACGACTCCAATTCTGGACGACTTCAACTCTGGAAGACTCCGGATGACTCCGGACGACTCCGATACCGAGCATCCCATCCATGTAGACACCCGATCTCCGACAGGTCTCGCTTCACCTGATCCAGCTATCAAGATCGCTGTGCTCCCCTGCACCTCATGCCGAACTGGAGATCACTATGGAACATCTTCTTGGTGGGGCATGAGTCCGAAATCCTCCTAACATGCCCCAGCCATCGTATTCTGCCAGCCTTTGCCACCGCCAGGATGCTACGGTTTGCCGTACAGCTCAGCAAGCTTGTACTTAATCCTTCTCCTCAAAACTCCTTGCTTGAATACGCCGCCAAAGATGATCCGGAGGATGCGTCGTTCAAACACGCCTAGAGCGTCTGCATTAGTGTTTCCCGATTTCGTGTTCGTCATCAATTCTGGAGCAATTTCGATTCCAATTCCAGAGTCGACTCCGAAGTACGAGTTAGAATCGACTCCGAAATCGAAATTGGAAATCACAATCAGCTCCGGAGTTGGAATCACAATTGACTCCGGAATCAGAGTCAGGTGTACAATTGAAATCAGATGTTTTAGGAAACAAAATCAGTCCTGGAATCTCTGTGAGAGTGGATTGTTTACAGGAAAATTTAGGTTCTTGGCAGTTGTCGATACAATCGTTGCTGCGTAGGACCCAAACGCCTATTTTCATGGAAATACCGAAAATGAATTTGATTCCGGAGCCGATTCTGATATGAACTTACAATCTGGAATCGACTCCACAAAAAACCGGAGCTATTCGGTATCGATTCCGACCAAAACTTCATTGTTCCCATCAATAGTCTGCCTCCTCCGCTCGAATGGTCCAAGACCATAGAGGACCACCGGACGACTCCTTGAAAATTCCTATTGGATTCCAAATGACCTTTCAAAAAGCCGTTAAGTGTCTCTGAGAATACACATCGAGTGGTTCGTGAAAGTGGCTGGAGAAGGTCATATTAGTCCTCAGTTACGAACTTCTAAATCAGATCCGGTTAAGATCGTTTGCAAAAACTCGTTCAACATTCAAACGGAAATTTCAAATGATTCCATCTGGCAGCTCTGCCCGCTCTGGGTCGACTGTCATTTGTCCTTTGGTTGCTTGACAACCGAATCTTTTGTTGTTACCGGTTTTGTTGTAAACAACGCAAGAATACAACATAGAAAACATAAAAACAGGGAAGAACACACAAGCTTCGGTGGTGCACAGTTTATGGCGAAATTCATGAAATTATTGGCAGAAAAAGTGCGAGTTTAGCAAAATGTATCGTTTGGTGGGACTTTTGCTGGCTTTCTTTACTTTCGCCCACTCGATTACGGTCGATGAGCATGGCTACATCATGTACTGTCCGTGCATGGGTAAGCAAGGCTTGATCCCTTCTCTGTACGCCCCCTTTATTTTTGGGCCCTAAATTTCCTCTTCCATCTTCCAGGTCGTTTCGGCAACCAGGCGGACCACTTTCTCGGTTCGTTCGGGTTTGCGAAAGCCCTCAACCGAACGCTCGTCCTGCCGCCCTGGGTCGAGTATCGCAAGGGCGAGGTGCGCTCCATCCAGGTCCCGTTCGATACCTACTTCCAGGTGGGGCCGCTGCAAGCCTTCCATCGCGTCATAACGATGGAAAACTTTATGAAAACTCTTGCCCCCTCGCTGTGGCCACCGGCCGAGCGTATCTCGTTCTGCTACACCGAGCGCATGGGACTGGATGGGAGTACCGGGCACGGCTGTAACGCCAAGAGTGGCAACCCGTTCGGACCGTTCTGGGACACGTTCGAGGTCGAGTTCGCTGGGTCGGAGTTTTTCGGCCCGAAGCTCAACTACGACATCCACCACGGGGACAGCATGGCCCGGCGGTGGAGCGAACGCTATCCGGCCGCTAAATGGCCCGTCCTGGCATTTACCGGTGCACCGGCCGCCTTTCCCGTGCAGCAGGAAAATCTCCTACTCCATCGCTATCTTCGCTGGTCGGTGAAGTACGAAACCGGGGCGAAACAGTTCATCCGCGACACGCTGCCCCGTGGCGCGTTTATCGGGGTGCATCTGCGGAACGGCATCGATTGGGTGCGGGCCTGCGAACACGTGAAGGAAAGCTCGAACCTGTTCTCCTCGCCGCAGTGTTTGGGCTATCGGAACGAGCACGGCCAGCTGACTGCGGAGCTGTGTATGCCGGGCAGGGATACGATCATCCGGCAGCTCAAGCGTCAAATCAAGCTGCACCGGGAAGCGGCGCCGGATAATCCCATCCGGGCGGTGTTTGTTGCCTCCGACAGCAACCACATGCTGGGCGAGCTGAACGATGCGCTGAAGCGCATGGACGTGACGGTGGTGCGCCATCCGGACGGCAATCCGCATCTGGATTTGGCGATACTGGGACGCGCGAATCACTTCATCGGGAACTGCATCTCGTCCTATTCGGCGTTCGTGAAGCGCGAGCGTGACGCGAACGGATTTCCGTCCTCGTTTTGGGCCTTCCCGCCGGAGAAGCCGGGTGCGAAGGTGAAGGGAGGCGGCAGCTCGCCCCAGCACGAAGAACTGTAAGCCACGGGTCGAAGGAAACGACTGCTCGCAGAATGGGTCAGGTAGTTGACCTTTTGCCTCACAATTTTCTTGTATTAAGGAATCGATCTGAGTAGAGGAATTAATTGTATTACAAACAGCACATAAATCATGCTATTTTGATGAGCTTGAATAACTTTTCATCGATTTTAGTCTTAATAAATGGCCTTTTATGTCCATGTCTTTTTCATGTTTGGTTAGATCTTAGATTGGGTTTAGAATTTTGTTTTGTTTAACACTAAATCTTTCCTTCTTTTTTATGTTTACTTCTCTTTTTTCCTGATTTATCTTTTTATATTTTTATATTGAATTATTTTGTTTTGTTTCTTCCTTTTTCATTTTTCTTTGCAATTTTTTAAGAAATTTCTTTTTCATTCATATTTCTTACATGCAAAATCCGTGTTTTTGATTTTGTTATCTGCTTTTGACTTCGTGCATTCTTCCGATTTCGCTAGTTTCGTTTTATTTTTTCGACTAAAATGTGGAAAGGTCTATCTTTGTTTTGTTACTTTTATCTCTTGTTGTTGTTGTTGTTGTTATTTCTTTTTACAAGATGTTTTTTCAAACTTTTTTTTTATTTTTTCTCTTTACTTTTTCCCACATCTGCTGAGTTTCAACATAAATTGACCATTTCAATTGCTTTTCTGTTCTGAAAGTTCTGTTGTTATGATCGTGATGAGCTACTAAAAAATGTGCGAAATCGGTAAATAAATCGTAAGACGAATTTAAAAATTGTCGGATTCACCTAACTGGAATAGACTGGAAGATGCCCTACCGTATCTTTAAAAATAGTTAAGCAATATACAGAAATCCTTTTTTTTCTTGTACATTAAGTTCCTTTGGCAGAGTTCATTCACATATGGCAAAGCACATCTTCCTGATGATTAGTTCTAATGGTACGATTTTATGCCTTGAAGCATACAGCGGCCCCCTCATTCACGCACTTTGAAACCACATCGCACTGCGCAACCGTTGCATCTCCAGCTCCACACTGTACACGTGCTCCGCCGTAAGACGGCCCTGCTCGCCCTCGAACAGTATATCGTTGATCATCTTTTCGGCGAAGCTTTGCTGCTGCAGCGAGAAGTTTACCATCCGCATACTGACGCACTGACTGAAGAGCTTACACCGGTCGGGCTGCGGCCAGCACGACCGATCCACCTGCCCCTGAACAGCTTGAACGATGAGGGGCGTTGTTGTTGTGCTGCTGCTACTACTGCTACTACTACTGCTAGTGCTGCTGGTACTGTTGGACGTTGCTGTACTTTCTATATGCATCCCTTTGTCCTGTGGTTCTGGCTGTACTGTAGCCTGGTCTACTATCTCTTCGATGATGTATTTGCTGTCATAGTCGTCCTCTTCACCATCCACTTCCTCGGATTTCGTTTCATCGTTCAATTCAGATGCATGATCCTGCAACTAACAAAAAAGCATTAGTATACGGCCATAATACCGTTTGATGAGAGCGATCCCTTTACTTTTGGATCCACAGCAACAAAAGCAGGCGATGGCTTCTTATCGAGTAACCCTTCGAGGAAGCTCATCGCATCGTACGCGTACCATGCGAATGGTATTTGCTTGTCTGGCATTAAAAAAAAGAACGATTATTAGCACTCCACGGACACTCTTCCTGTGCCATTTTCAACCTCATTACCAAACTTAGTGCGGTGGGCACGGTATGTGGATTTTAGGGCTGCCCACTTGCTCCGCAGCTTAGCAGCGGATACTCCAACCTTCTTCGACACTTCGCGCCATGCTTCAGACTTGCGCTCTTGCTTCTTTTTGTATGCCGGATCATTCGGATTCCACAGACAGGGAGTGCGCTCCATAACGGCGATGAATTTTAAAATCGTCTCTTTCGTTAAGACATTCTTATGAAAGCGCCTAATTTTTTTATCGCTCTTTTCTTCCGGCTCATAATCGATGCTTAAAGAGAGTGTCGATTTTCTGGGCCTGCCCACTTTCTTCAATCCTAAAAGAGTTAGAAGTAAACTAATGAATTCTAAGAAAGATACACCAACTACGTGGAATGGTAGAATTCGTACGACTCGCAATTCCTTCCTCTGTTTTCATTTTAATTCCAATGCAGTCTACAACGTGCTTGTGTCTCAACCGGCTACAAAAAACTAGTACAAAAAGGCGCCAACCTGATGATATGGGAGCATCCACACCAGACGTTGCAAGAAGGAGGCTGCTCGATTTTATTCCTTCTGCATGATGGGCCATTGTTAAATTCGTGCAGTTTCGATCGCTCAACTGCGCGGTGATGGGAGTAGTATCTGGCGAAAATTGGGGTTTGTCGTGTATTTACTAAACTGGAATGCCATTTATCCGGATGAATGATTCGTGCTCTTGAGAAATGACAGTTCAACGCAACGGTGACATGTTGTGCTGAGGAGGATATTTGAAAAAAAAAATTACATTGTCAAGGCACAATGTCGTAATGAAAAACACAAAATTCATTCCACATTTTAAATATTTTTATTATGCAAACATGAAATTTAAAAAAACGGCGAGGTCGAGTATCGATCCGAAGCATCACAGATTAAGCATAATTCAAATTAAATGTCCATACAAATAAATCTAAAGATTCGAAGATTTACTGGATTGCTCAATAGATGTTACTATTTACTCATTGTTCTATTGCTACCCTTTACTTGCAATATGTTTTACCTAGCTTCAACTTATAGCCTTACCGCTCAAATAGACATACAGCGACAACGTAGCTAAATTATGATGACAACGTCATCATAATTTTTAAATTTCTTCAGCATGATTTTCAACACATCTGTTGGATTTTTAACAAATAGCCGCCTGCAGATATGCAACCTGCAGGACTACTAATCGATGCGAAAATTAACATCATGCCAGATTACCACTGTTCCTTCGATAAGGAGCCATGATGTAAATGTAACCTTGTAATCAAATGTAACAATCGCTGGAAGCGCATGCCTGTGCTTAGGCCATAGGATGCGCATAAGTAAATCCAAATGAGATTAGAGAGAAAAAGCAAATTGTTCGGAGTCGAAATTTATTTTCATATCCTCAACTTGACACAGCCCTAGAATCCTTCGGTAGTCCTTGGCGGGTAGCTACAGCTGGACACTCTTGGGCGCTCTCTGGCGCAGTTGGTCAATTTGCTCACTCCCCCCTTGGCCCCTCCTCACCCTCTCACCTTGACTCGATCAGTTCGGCATAGTCCAACGATCAGTCGCTTCCACTCCTTTTCCCACCCTCGACCTGATCAGTTCGGCTTAGTCCAACGATCAGTCGCTTCCTCCCCCTCCCTCGACCTGGTTAATTTGGCACGTCCAACAACCAGTCAGGTTCTATTCCTTCCCTTTCCTGTGGCAATTCCGGTCGAATTTTTCACTGGTTTGTTCCTCCTTCCCCTTCCTCCATCCTTGGCCAAGTCGTGGTGGCAGTTGCACCCTCTGCCGCCCCCTCCTCCACCAACGTCTCAAGCTGGATCGAGTTTAGTTCTTTGTAATGTGTGAAACTCATGTGTAAATTTTGAAATTTCCTTAGGAAGCAAATATACCACTTGACAGCTGTTGAAAAACCTATTGGAGGTGGGGAATTATTATGTGCACATTCGAAATTAACTTGGAACACCCTGTAATAGCATTCTATAATTCTGAGCATAAATAAATATTAATGATCATGTGGCCATATACACGGGTTCAGATGACTTGATTCTGTACTCATATGTTCTTATTGGAAAATAGTATTTAACTCCACAGACTAGCTATTCGCACACGAACAGATGGCCTTGACGACCCTTTTTCTTATCTCAAAATGCTCCAGTCGTTTAACGTCCGCTAAACGGAGTCTTTTACAGGGTTTTCAATGATATTATTGACATGTTCAGCGAGTTGTTGATTCGTTCAGGCATATAATAGACTCTTTCAGCGAGATATAGAATTGTTCGGAAGTAGGCGTAGACATGTTCGGTTATACTGTAGAGCTGTCACTTTCGTACCCCTTAGACTGCAGCTTGAATCATTCTAATCAGGAGGTAAACAAACAGTTTTCGAAAAAATAAGCTTTTTTCAACTAATTTATGTATTAAACAGCTTGGGGAACGATTATTAGCTACTTTTAGGACTTTTAAGAATGAAAAATTGAACCCTGCGGCACAGTGTGTAAACAAAACAAATGACAGCTCTACAGAATCGCTGAACATGTCTACGCCTACTTCCGAACAATTCTATATCTCGCTGAAAGAGTCTATTATATGCCTGAACGAATCTACAACTCGCTGAACATGTCTATATAATCCTCGAAAACCCTGTATAATTCGTTCTAGACTGGAGTCATTTAAACCCCGTTTAGCAGTCATTTAGTGAATTTGTGGCAATTGGCAGGATTCTGTTCAGATCGAGAATTTTGATCTTATGTACCTGTAACGTTCAAGATGCTTATAAATGTTGTAGCTCGAACAATTCGTTCCGTTATAAAAAAACCTTCTAGCCCGACAGTCCTTGAAATTGTGGCTTGAAAATGAAAGAGAGTAGGTTGCAATCCATTTCAGTTGACCACCAACACATACACAGCATGAATATATAACACTTTCCTATCGCCGAAAGTTCTGACTGTTATATAATAGGCCCGATTTTCGTGCTGTTCGTACGTTCGACGCTTCGAGTTGTGAAGATATTTGATCCTCACAAACTGCTCGAATTTTCCTGCTCGGTTCCCTGCAGTTGGTTAGTTGGGTTTGTATACAAACAGTTTTACGAAATTTGTTACTTGGGGAAGCTTTATTCAGCTGTCAACCGGCTCAGCTGATCCAGTAAACAAACCGCTGGCATCATCTGTTTTGCCAGTTTTTGCCGCTATAAACAACACAAGAAAATACCGGTAAACTTCTTTCACAAAATCAGTATCTAAATCTGTGATGTTTAGTGAGCTTTATGTGTGTGATCGATAAACATATTAGAGACAGTTGTCACTACGGCTAATTCTACTAGTGTGCTGCCTTGAAGAAGATGACGGACTTTTGTGAACTTACGCTGAACCGCA
The DNA here is from genome assembly GCF_016920715.1 of Anopheles arabiensis. Lineage (NCBI taxonomy): Eukaryota > Metazoa > Arthropoda > Insecta > Diptera > Culicidae > Anopheles > Anopheles arabiensis. The sequence goes on from NC_053518.1 coordinate 75,411,461, forward strand.
CAGGGTTTTATGGTGTCGACTTTAGCAAGGATTTCGACCGCATCAAGTGCGTTGTGTTTGATATGGAGGGACTGTGGATGGAAGAGCTGCCCGTGGCAACGCTGATCAAGCGCCAGAAAGAACGAAACCCAACCATGGACTGTACGGAGGCACTGATCGATCAGACCCTTCTTGAGGCCGGTTGCAGTGGCAACTACAGCGCGACCATTGCCGAAGCGGGTGTCCACTTTACGGCCAAATACTATCTGGAAAATTACCCAATCACGTTTCAGTTCTTTCTCGTGCCCGCACGGGCGCAAGGAATTTCCTGTCACTACATCAAACCGCTGTGGCGAACGGTGCTCTTACAGTACGCACAAATACGAGCCCTCGCGGAAGAGCTGAAACGCAAGGACGCAGAAATTGCCCAGTATCAGGCGGAAGGGGCTCGGCTAAACAGGACCAGCGTGCAGACGGTGCCGTTCGATGAGCAAACGTTCCGGCACGAGTTTCCCATGAAGCTGCCCAAACAGTCCATCCGAATAGAGCACCTTTTGGAGAGTAGCGTTCATCGTGGTAGGCTGATGAAAACGCTGGACATTGAAGAGACCGGTATGGATGGTTCGGCAAAGAGTAAGGCCAGACTGTCGATTCCTACCGCGCAGTCGATCAGTTCACCCTCGAGGCGGAAGAAGAAACGTGCGAGAATTTTAGCGCCCACCGACCTTACCAAACAAAACATTGAGTACGACAACGAAGAGGATGATTCGTAGGCGCAGCAGCACAGAGAACATTCGCTAGGAATGATTGATCGAAATGCATTACCCGGGCGCTCGTGTCGAATTTCCCGCTTTTGGGTGGATATTCGATATCGAACGATTTGTAAGTCAGTAGCAAAGCTTATCAATTGTTTAAATTAGTACTAATCTTACCCCACATTGTCTGGCTTATATAGGATGCACAGTGCGTGTTCAGTCAATTCAGGCGAACTACGATTTTGTTTGTGTTTTGGAGCTAAAACGCCAGTTGTTTCTTTATAAAGTGTCCCCAATTTAATGCCTGTTTTTTTTAGCAAAAATCACATTTCTAGTAAATGTATAGGAAGAAGGTAGCAGAAAACACTGATAAGTTTTTATAGCTATAGAAGATAGGCTGACAATTAGAAGAGAAGTCCGTGAAGTTGAAAATCTTTTCAAAATTGAAGATGACCGGAATTGACTGACATGTACTGCTTAGTTATGTTATCCTTGTATGATTATTCCATTTTAAGACTTTTTGTTTAGCAAAATATTTAAGACCCGTTCTAATTACTAGTGAACAATATTGTGTCCCCTTATACAGTCACGTGTAATCGATAATCGATAATAATCGAATAATAACAAATTCTGGGAGCTTTAGTCCTCTCAATTTGTTGAAGTTTATCTTAAGAATCCCTTTCCATTAACAACAAAATTGACCAAAGTACTTCAATTTTAAATACAAAAATCCAAACTAAGTTTTTTGACAGTTTGTTTTATGATTTAAGGAAATCCCTTCGATTAGGAGTACTCTTATTTAATTCAGGACGAATCAGTAAATTTTTACATATGAATATAAAAATAATAATTATTTTTTGGTCGATAAATGCAATATCTTCTTCCTCTATTTGACGTAACGTTCTACGCGGACATGCCGGGCCAATACAGGCTTTCGAGGCTTAATTCATTACCACGCAGCCGGATATTCAAGTTAATCCTTGCTACGGGGGCACGGTCCATTCTAGGCTTGAATCAATGAACCAATGACGGGCATGTTATTGAGTCCTTCGAGTTGACGACTGTACCACGGGACCGCCCCCATATATCAATGGAAAATGCAATATATCAATAGTCAATAAATGACTTTGTTTTGATTAAAAGGTTTCTCAAATTTCAAATCAAATTTTCTGTATGTAGTTTATCAATTTAACATTAAAAAATGGTCTAATTTCTGTCCTTTTCCTTTTAAAACAATTTTCCAATATTTTAATTTCCAAGAGATTTACTCGGTAGAATAGCTATAAAATATAAATAAAGTAATAAAATTAATTGAAACACTTGAAAAACACATAATTCAACCTGTGAGGCCTAAGTGTGAGCAAAACACCAAACGCTGTAATATGTTCCATTACAGATCTAAATAAAATTAAAAAAAAAATTGCATGAAACTAATGACCGCAAGAATGCAAGAACGATAGACAATCAACGGTTGAATCATTTCCAAAAATAAGTACGTATAAATATATCACCACCATGGGGGCTGAAGCATGAGAAGTGCGAAACAAAACCACGGTGCGTGCGTGGTGCGTATGAATCACACCCAAGGCAAGTGAATCATAAACGGCACCAATCATTGCCCGGTACGCCTCCATAAAGGTCTCGATTTAATGATAATTATTTTTAGCACTGCGCTCCGAGTGCCGATCCGCAGCCACAGTGTAGCAACTCCGCCAACTCCGCTTGATGTCGATCTTTTGCAATAACAAACATAAACGCACCACCCAGCAGCAGTAAGCAGTGACGCTTTTACTATCTATAGAACTGATGCGTTTATACGCCAACCACACTTAAGTACGCATAACGCCTCAATTAACGCGCAACTACGTACGCGACGGAGCGCGGTGCGACGTAAGTGTGTGATCCTTACGATTTTTCACCCCTTTTTGGTTTGGGTTACATCTTACAACACCATGTTACTACACCCCTCCTGTCAAGGACTGAAGGCGTACAGTACAGTAGCTAACATGCTTGTTCATGTCGACGATTGAGACCATCATCATCATCATCATCATCGTCATGCTCAGTAATCCCACATTCCATATTTTTTTGGCCAGGAGGAAATCTCATGCCCATTTTGCGTTGACTACTGTCGTGAGCGTGTCGTGATTGACTTCGGGCCTCGAACCCTCGTGGTGTGTGAGCATATCGTGTGGCTTTTTTTGTTGTTGTTGCTATTTACCCTTGTTGGTTTTGCTATTTGCAAGCTCAGTTAGGGGAAAACCCCATGTTTCCCGTAGCAGAGAAGTGATTCCCCCTTGTTGTGTTTGCTATAATAGAGCAAACATTATATCCGGTTACTCGGTTCAGCTCTCGGTGTCCTTATCGTCCCTCCGTGGGTTTTCCCTCCGTCGAGAGAGAGAGAGAGGGGTTGTAGTTTAGTTCAAGAGGGAGCGACCTAGCAGGATGCCAATAGTGTACAAACCTGCAGCGCAAAGAAACAATTAATTCGAAGAGAGGAATATATCAGCCACCTCGCAAAAGAGAATAAAAATATAGATAAAAAGAAATTATTACAAATCGCTATCCACTTTTGCTCATAAATGTGTGTGTGGGAAAATCACTATTTCTGTCCAATGGTTTTTCATTTTTTAAATATTCCAATATGAACCAATGAAATGAAATAATCTTACGAATATGTTATCTTTTACGTATTTGATACGTACCTTAATGTACATTTTACATCTTGAATATATTCTGTTACAATTAGTGGATTTGTAATCAAATTCATATGTTTGTAGGGTTTATTTTAATTTTCCTTGATATGTGTTTTTATGAACAATTAGCCTACGAAAGTTTGCTGGCCGTACAATACTGTCTTTCACCGAATTACTCCCGTCACTCGAGTTATGGGAAATTTTATGTATTGACAGTTCGTATGACAGATCGGTACAATAATGTCCAGTAATTGTTTAATGCAAAGTAAATTGCTTTTTTAAATCGTTAAAGAGACAGAAACAGTCGAATTTTGTATACGAATTATATTCAACAAGTAATAAAGTGGATTGAAGATATTAAAGACACCTAAAAAAGCTATTTATGAACTATATTTTGGCCTAGAAAAACATGACAATTGACTTACGCGAAATTACGCGAGTTACGAGAATGCCTTAGGAACGTATTATTCGCGTTACTTGGGAATAGATCGTATGCTATTGGGCATGCTTTTTTGTTATCTGTTTACCATACAATTTATTCGACGAGACAAAACTATTAACAAGTAATCCTAAAACTACCAGGAACTTCTAATACCTATGCTAAAAGACTAAATTAAACGATTGAGTTAGCAATGGCAACACACATGTAAAGAATAGAATAGAGACAAAAGAAAGTATAATATTATGAATAAAATGGGAAGCGTATAGAGGGACGTGAATACATGAAGAAAGAAAGATAAAGTCTCTGATTTAAACAAAAAAAAACAGAAATAATATTAACAAGAAATATATTAATCAATAGCAATAACAAAACGAATTAACAAAAAATGCAAGCAAGCAGAATAAAAGGCTGGTTGGAAAAGATAACAAAAAATTAGAAAATTCAAATAGATTAGATTAATTAACAAATTAATTCTGGTCGGACTTTTATTACTTGCCCGCATCGCTGATGTAGAGAGCAATAGTTTTGTGTATATTCTATAATCGGGATACATAGCGACTTTTTTGGAATCATCCGAAGTCGTCTCGAGTCATCCGATGTCGTCTGGAATCATCCGGAGTCATCCGGAGCCGTCCAAAGTCATCCGGTGTCATCTGGAGTCGTCTGGACTCGTCAGAAGTCGGAGTCTTCCGTCGAAGTCAACCGGAGTCGGCTGAAATTTCATGGTTTTTTCATGATGTTTTTTCTATCTTTTGATTTGCCCATCGGATATGAAAAGCCTGACCACAAAAAACACATTGCACCGGTCGTCTCCGTCCGACCCCAGACGGCCTCGACTCCGGTTGACTTCGACAGACGACTCCGGCTCTGGACATCTGCGACTCCGGACGTATCCAGACGATTCTGGACGACTCCGAATGAGTTCGGACGACACCGGATGACTCCGGACGACTCCACATAATTCCAGACGACTCTGGACGACTCCAAACGACTGTGGATGCCTCCGGACGACTTCGGATGATTCCAGACGACTCCGTACGACCAAGGACGAAGATCTGCCCACCATTATCAGGATTTTCGTTCATTTTATACATTTTATTCATTATATATCTTAAAATGTCTCTCTAATATCTTGTCGAGACCGTTTCATGTGACCTTGCGGTTAAAATGGTTACTAAATCTCTATTCAGATTGAAAATTGTTAATGATCTCACAGTAGTGTGCGGTTTTTATATTATTCCACTTACCCCTTTTTACCCTAGGCCCAGAGCTGCTCAGAGCTACAGTTGCCAATCACCATAAATGGAATTTAAATATCTCCCTCTTTCTGCACATGTCACCCCTTCGTTCATCTCTCCCCCGAAACATACGAGGGGAAAGCAAACACCAACATTATTACCTCTAAAGTACACAACTTTACACCTTGTCCACGTCATACCGATTTTGTAACAGATTGACGCAACAACGGTAGGAGAAAAAACGCCTCATAAACACACACACACTACGTTTCCTAGCAACAGCAGCGCGGGTGTCCTGCGGTATCGCCCACGGAACCAAGCGGGGGACATCCCTTATCGCCCTGGGCCACGAAACCGTGCGGTTCTCTCTCTCTCACTCTCTCTCTCTAATCAGTACACATCGCCCGAAGGGAGATGGGTTGAAAGATTGCCTACACATAGTGCAGCACAACACCCCCCCACCCACCGCGTGATTCACCGCGCAATTAATCATCGCTTCTGATGCCGAAAAACCGCCGCCTCTTGTTGTGTTACCGGACGACCGGTGGCGCCCTCTAGCATTATCGCGCGCGCGGCGTTTCATAATGTACGACGCGCGACGCGGAGCTCCGCGCGTGACGTCAAGCAGCGCGTTAAGTTTAAAAGACAACTAAAAAGGCAGACAAGCGGGGCCCGTACAAATGTGTTTGTGTCCACACAAGAGCTTTATCGCTGTAAATAGATGCGCGGTGTTGGTGGTGGTGGTGTAGTAGTGATGGCGAGCGGTGTACGGTTGAATGGTGGATCGTTAATCAAATATTTACGTTAGTCACGCAAAATGAACGCGTCTACTCTTACTCTGTCCCGCATTTGTGGTGGTGGGTAAGGGCCGGGCATGGTGGGCATTATTTGGTGCGTAACGAGGAAGTGCGTCCCTTTTCCCTCGCTGCCTGTCGCGCCAATAGGTAGCGCCCAAAGGGGGCATTTACGACGCTAATGGCGCAGATGACGCTCAAGCAAAAAATCATTTCGTTTGAATTTCACCTATTCCGCATTTTAATTGACTGACGATAGTGACGAGCTTCTTGCACATTCCTCGTGGCGTCGTACACAATTTGCAGTCGTTGCAGTCGTTTTGTATCTCGCTCTGTAGAGAGCAACACATCGAACGGAAAGGTTGATTGATTTAATTTATACAAGCACCGTTTCCCTAGGCAACGGCATGGCGTGTTTGAAAAGAATAATAATTTAAAAATTCCGCACCTCATTCCGTTTTGGCAATAAATAAAGTAAAATGGCAACACTAGCTCAACCCACAGCCAGTTGTATATTGTGTGTGTGTGTGTGTTTGTATATATATTATTGATTTTATTCGAGTAAAACAAAAATTAGCACATGCAACTCCCTTACCCATAGAACAAAAAACACAAAAATAAGGCAAACGGTCGTAGGGTGACCGCCACACACTACTTAATGCTCTCTTTTATTCGTCCCAAAGCGGCGAATCGGGGCGGCGTGATGTGAGGGACGACGACGACGACACGACGACATACAATGGGCTTCATCCCTCTTACCCGCCACCCCTCTAAAACGGGGCAATAATAAACCATTCTCTTAACCGAATACACAAACATTCACACAGTGTAGCCAGTGTAGCCGCGTGCAAGGGTGGAATGGTGGAGATCAGACCAGATTGTTCGGGGCGCAAATAGGGCGTTCGATAGACCTTGGACAAATCGAAGCGGTTTTTTTGACGAAGAAGGGGAACAGAAGGGGCAAGAGGAGCTGCACTCCGGGTCGTCGGTTCCGGCGGGACTGCAAGGTTGTTAGAGAGGAGCGCGGGAAAAGAAAAGAGTGTCCCTTTTCTTATTATTATGTGTTTTTATTTTCCAACTCGTTCACACACAAACACACACACGTAAATACACGTTTGTTGAGAAGACATTTTTGTTGATGCCCCCCCCCCTCGTGCGGTGAGGTGGCAGCACCAGGAACCGGATAATGCCTTTATATCGCTCTCAATATCCTGTTTAGCAGGGGCAGGAGTGGAGTGGAGTGGAGCGGCGGTGAAGTGTTGCTTCTGCGACGATTTCGTAAAGCGGGGATGAAACGGCACCGCAAACACGCGCGGGTGTGGGATAAACACAAGCGCGCGCGTTCACCATAAAGCGTGAGAGCGTGAGAGCGTTTACCGCGCGCTCTCTGCCCGCCCGAACAACCCAGCTGACAAAACAGGGCATGGTGGGGAAGCGTGAGAGTGAGTGCGAGCACTCACCGCGCGCGCCGTACCCCCAGCATGCAGCAGCTAATTATCTACGTGGTGCTTCGATTCGATTACCCATCTTTTGTCCGGTAGGCAGCTGCCGAGACCGCGGGGGGGCATACCGCAACGGGGTGTCACTGTCTTGCTGTCACTTTTCCGTCACGCTGACAGAGACGGCACTAGTGCCGCTGTGCTAAAGTGGGGAATATTTAGTTTTTCGAAGCGTAAGATATATTTATGACTTTTCTTGCGCCTCTTGCCACCGCTGCCCCTTTCCATTCCAATTATATGCATATATAGCGTGTGTTTGGAAGGGTGATGATGATGATGATGATGATGGTGACGGCAATGATGGCGATGATTACAATCGAAGCAGTGTGTAGCGTTGTGGTGGTGTCGTGCGCTCCACACACAAAGGTTCGAGAAATTAATTCCAGTGCAGTCAATAACATTTAATAAGGTTACAAATGTGTCTCGCCTGGAAGGAATTTCCATATCGGGTGGGAATTAATATGATTGTAGGATTCGTGTAAAATTATGACAGTTAACACGATACGGTTGTAAACAGTTAAGTAAATCCGTTTGTGGTAAATGGCCCTCTAATACTTAATGTCCACTCTACACAAGTGTCTTAATAGTATCTTAATTTATTCATGCCAAACTGTTTATTAAAAGTAATTAAAATTCACCCACCGCAGGTGTACACACACAAAAAAAAAACAAGATGGCCGCAGCAAGTCTGCACGGGAAAAACAAATTGGAAAATCAAATTTTCTTCCAGTGACTAAACTTTCAATTCGATATCGATTTTTCAACACCCTTCTTCTTCATGGTCCATAACCGTCTCCCCCCCCCCCATGCATGCATAACGTGTCATGTTGTTGGCGAAACAAATCGCTGCTTATGTGTGCGTGTGTTTGAATGTGCGCGCCTTGTGCCTTTCAAAATTACACTTTCCGGCTGGGAGCGAGAAGAGAGGCCCGCACCATGTCCGAAATGAAATGAATCTTTTTGTTGTTGTTGTTGTTGTTGCTGTTGCTTCTGTGTGTTTCACTTCACTACACTCGTCTGCATCCGTTTTGCCGTTAGCTTTGCGTTGCCTTCAATTTGCGCTCGCTGCCACTTTCCCTTGATGCTGCGGCTACTTTGCTCTTTCTTGCATGCCCGTATCTCTCGCACTCGCACACAGCATTATTCGGTCCGATAATCTTCGCGCCAACTAATTAAGGAGTTGCATGGACGATTCAATGCTCGTTTTTTTTGTCTTCGCTCGTCTCTATTCGATTCAAATTTGCTAAAAAGAAACAAAGTGACTGAGAGCCTGAGTAGTGCCGTGAGTGACCCGTAAAGAGGGGTTAAATGAGTGCCACTCCGTGCAGTGCTACACGACGGTCGACAGCGGGGCAGGAAAGGCAGAAAGAGAAATAAATTAAGGATGGCCCCATTATGTTTCAACAAGGGCGGGGTGCATTTAGAGACGGTGAGGGGTGCCCCACGCCTTGTTTAACCCTTGTCTCTGCCGCTACAGCAGGCAAAAGGGAAGTTGGCAGCATGAGTGATGGAAGCGGATGAAGGAAAACCACCACTACATCACAATCGCAAAACGGGGTGTTCGATCATCTCAGCACACGATACATGCTCAAAAAAAAAAAAATTGTACGAATGAATAGAAACATCGAACATAAGCTGTTTGAATGTGCGCATGTATGCGTGAGATAAAGCCACAAATAGTTAGGAAGGGAGCGCAAATGCTTTGCCTGCCTGTGTTGCCTTTTGCAACGATTTATGGAATAAATCCCAATCGTCGTACAATGGACATTTCTATTTTTGGACTCGCCAATCGGGGCCAACGTTTCGCTTGTGATTGGATTTATTTTGTTTGCATTTTAATTTCCATTTTTTAATGTGTAGAATCGTTGTTTACGCTCCTAAAAGGTATCATTTTCAAACGTACCTCAAAAGGTGTAATAGAATTACTCAATTGAAAACGACACTTTTATGTGTAGGAATTCGGTGCTTTTTTTTTCTTTGCCCCGAATTCTCACGCGCGTATTTCCCACACTCATAAAAAAGCGGTAAAGAGCAAACTGTGCGTGAGAGTAAGAAAGAGACGGAGCGACGGTGTGAAAGAGCGAGTGAGCGAACGTACGAGCGCGGTGAAGCGGTCGCATACCTGTCAGTGAGTGAGTGACCTGCGGCTTTTGTTTACATTTCACCACTCCCTGTATGTGTGTGTGTGTGTGTGTGTGTGTGTGTGTGCATACTACAAAACGGCTTCTCTTTTATTAAACAGTTGCAGTTAAAAAGCATCCTGTAAGTGTAATGTAAATGATTTAATTTGAAGTTGAATTATTTTACGCAAACTGTGGTTTGTAATGTCGAGAACAATTTGCAGCTCCATTTACACCGCCCAAATGGACACTTGAATTGAATTCATTAGTGGAAGTGGACCTTCACACCTCTCCGTCGCTATAGCACCGTCTTCGTCGCACCGCTAGCTGAGTGACACTTGGGGTGGTATATTTTCTTCCTCCTCGCCTCATCGTGCAAGAGAGCGCCGATCGAGAAAAGTGCGCGCGTGCCCTTGTGCCGTTACGCATTCCTTTCCCGCTCCCGCACAGCCACTCTTATTCGCCCTTTCTCTCTCTCTCTCGCGCGCGCACTCTCTCGTCATTCTCTTTCTCTCTCGCGCTTTATTTATGTCTTCCTTCTCCAGTGTTTGTTGGGCGAGTGGCGACGACGACGACATGTATCTTTGAAAAATCAACCGCTGCCGCTAATAAGCGTCACAGCTGCACAATAACGCTTTAGCTGCTCATGTTTTACGAGATTGTTACGACATTGAGAGATGGGTCGATTGGTGGGCACGCGAGCGAGACGGTGCGAGCGGGATTTTGCAGCCGTTCAAATGAGACGGGCCGATTTCGGGTCGGTATCGGTGTATTGGTTTTGGAAGTGTTGTAGCTTAGAAGCAAAACAAAAAGGGTGATTTTTGTGTTGCTGTGTTGTGTGTGTAATCGTTGCTGAGATGATGCGGATGCAACTCTTCTTAAAGTTGGTTTTAATCGTTTCTTCTTTTTTTTTTATTCGTTGCCTTGTATCATTCTCTTTCTCTCGCTCTTTCGTTGACATGACCGTACGCGGACAGGTCGCGCAAACGGATACGGATACAATATTTCCCTCTGCACAGGCTTATCCCTACTGCCCCTTTGGGCTGCACTGTGCACTGTTGAAGAAATACAAATGAAATACAAAGAAATACAAAGAAATACAAAGCAGCAGCTGCTGCTACTGCTGCTAGTTGTAAATTCCGAATGCAAATTTGCAGCAACCTTGTTAAGCCGAGCGAACGGGACGGCGACAAGACCACTCGGGGGCGCCCTACCGTCAAGCGTGTCTAGTCAGGCGGACCAACAGCCGAATGAGAACCCAACGGGTTCGACCTCTTCGGCGCGTCGCATCAACGATTGAAGAGTCGGCCGAAGTGTGCGTAAATTCCATTAAGCTGTGTTTGTACGTACCCTTAAAACTCGAAGCACACAACACTCAATCGCGGAGAGCGCTTATGGCAGCGCAAAGTCAAATCGAGAGCGCCCATTTGGTGGCCAATTTTTCACCTCACTCGCCACCGCACGCTGCACGTGTCACACGCGGGGGAAAAGGTAAGTCTTGTTTTTCCTTCTTTTTCTTCCGTTGCCAAGGGAGAGAAAGGTAGCACGGCTGGACGGTAGGACGTGCTGGAAAATAAAAGATGGTGGCATAGGTAAATTCGAACGAGGTGCACAAAAATTATGCCACGGCGCACGGTTGCAAAGACACGTTTCCGGAAAACTAATAAAAGCTAATCTTTGGAATGACTTTTCGACCCGGTTGTGTTGTTAACGTGGGTGCGCTAGCTTGTTGACCACTTCAATGGGGTGTGAAACGGCCTCGAGAAGCTCGTTCTGGGTACCGCTTATATGGCTTTCAAACTCAAAAAGAAGGCAAAAAAACCGTTCACCCACGCTGCTTCTCTCTGTCACACTTTTTCTATTGCTTATTTGCAAAGGTAGTGCATTTTCGGCTCACAAACACACAGACACAAATACAACGATACAAAAATGAAATCCTTTGATGTGATTCTTGGGCGAATAATTAGGTCAAGCAAAATGGTGCTTCGTTTTCCTTCAAACGTTCATTTTCTGTTTCTATACTGTGCCGCCGTTAATTTTGTTTCATTCGGAAGGGGGCCGCTTACTAAGGCAAACATGGCATGCCGCTTTATTTGCCCGCAAAACATACACTCACATTCGCACAATCTACGCGTTCTTTTCTGGCCCCCGCCATTCGTCATCGCGATGGCCATTTGCACGCGTTTACGCTTTTATTGTATTAATTTTGCTCACTGGGCTGGCCGCCTTCCAAATGGCCATTTCCATGGCCATTCCATTTACCATTTACGTTTTTGTGTGTGGTGCCGGGCCAGTGGTCGGCAATCGCGGGCTTTTGGGCGTAGTATTAGGGGTACTTATACGATGCCGCGAGATTTGTTTAATTTGGTTTCACAAGATTATTTTTTTCAAATTTCACGAGAATTCGTAGGATATATTTGAATTATTTACTTGAATTATATCATTATCGAATAGTTTTATTGAATCATTTTGAACTTCGTTCGCCGAAAACCGTTCGCCGCAACACCCAATCTGCACTCATTTGCACTCATAGTTATAGTGACGTCACTCACTTTTCATTGAGAAATCCTATCGTTTGTATTTGTGACGAACGGATTTCGGCGAACGGAGTCCATGCTCTGGCCGTATGATTCATGCAGTATATTCCGAATAATGCCACACATTGTTACTATCTCCAAATTTTGTTTCACCCTTTAACTGATGCGGTACAATGTGGGTGAGTAATTTGCTAACTTGCATGGTTAGGTATGGAGTTTCGTGTTCTATCGTCTGCCATTTACACTTGATGGTTGTGTTCTTTTAATTTATATAGTTTTTTATTATTTTTCTTTTTTTTTATTAAACTAGTTCGATTACCGTAATGTTTTTGATCCCGTAAAAACATTCTTAGTACTTTTGTGTATTTCTTATAAACTGATTATGATGTCTTTTCAGATTGATTGAGATTTTCTTGGGATGGTATGGCTTAATCTGTCAAATTACAAACAAGACATGAATTTATCCCTTAATATCAAGCTGAGTTTATAATTAAATGAATGATTCTTAAATACCATACTGAAATACAACATACATATGCTAACATAATATACTAACAAAAAAAAATCCTCCTTTTTAACTCAAAAGAATCGGCTTCGGCCGTACTGCTAAACAAGATTATATTATCAGACAGCAAGAGATACAATGCAACAAGAGCTATTTTCTGATTTTTCCGCGCATCTTCCTCTTACGTATATTTAGCAATAAAAATAAATTAATCATACACTGCGGCAACTTAGGTATTTCTATCTTCAAAAGAGATGATACCGGTCAGTATGGGGTGTTTATTAGTGGTAATAAAGAATGGATTATGCAAATTTTTAATTATTTTTACTACGCATGTTAAAAATCTTACTATAAACTATTGAATGAATAACTAATTAAATAAATAAGTAAATAAAGTAAATAAAGTAAATAAATTAATAAACTAATAAATACAATACGAAGGCGAATTTTGCTTCAATTTCATAGTATTTTTTATTAATTTACATTTATTGCACTGTCTGCACCTTTCATTACATCTGAAACCCCGTTTCGCATAATATTGACTAAGTTTTTTTTATATTTTTTGTGTTTCACTACTCTCAAGTTTTCGAAATAGTGACTTCAAATTTGTTAAGATCAGAACATTGTTCTTTTTTTTTGCATATACGCTTATCACAATTGTTCTCTTTATATTTTCTAACGATTTAAGGTCAAAATTTGCGGATCAATGTAAGAAATATAGCCTTTTATTCATAAAATATTTTTTTGTAGCCGTGCTCGTTGTATTGACTGAATATCCCTTTTTTCTATGATATTTTAATAAAAAATGGCCCTAAACAACCTAACACGTACCTATTTATTAAATTACTTTAATTGTTGGTTACCGGTTTGTTTGTTGTTTGATTTATATAATCAGCGAGTAAAATAATTCTATCTACATCGCTATGATAATATCACATTGAACACATATGTAGAGCAGAAAACAAAAACGAAAAAAAATTAAGTAATAAAATTATATAAAATAATAAAAAAAATATTAATAATAATAATAAAATATAATAATCAAAATTATCGTACTTTTTATGCTGTAGGTTGCAAGATATCACCGCAACTTTAAAAAACGGTAATGGAAGCATTGGCAACTAAAGCAGGTTGCCGACCACTGCCATCATATTGCATTGCACCACACAACCCGATAAGCAGCACGCCGATCTGTCGTTCGCTCGGTGTTGTTCTTCCCGTTCCCGCTCGACCGATTCTTGCGAGAAAGAAAAACAAAAAATAATTCGCCCTTCTTTTTGCAACTTGCATTTTAATCATTGGTGGTGGAAAATTCGTCTGTATTTCCTTTGCTTCTCTCCGATCCGGGGGTGAATGTGTTTTGCTACCCCGCAACTCCTTTCGTTTCCTCCTATGGCAGCAACTACTGCTGCTCGCACGATCTCAGCACTCCGGTGCATGGAAGAAGTAAGGTGACGTCTTTTGGAGGGGGAGCAGGGGGGAGAAGGAGATTGCTTTCGGTGGCATGCACCACTTGCCTTGGTGTGCGTGTGTTTTTAATCGCAATGGAAAACGGGCTCTGACCACTCCACCTCACTTCGCGTTGCTAAGTATGCCATGACGACGACGACGATGATGACGATGATGATGGTCATGATGTCGAATGTTGGTAATAGACGTGGAGGGGGTAGTGGAGGCATGTGGTGCACTTTTTAAGATACATTATTACCCACACTCACACACACACACACATGCAAGTGTAGTATTTTTAGTAACAGGCGCGTTAAAGCGCAAGACATCTAGTTAGAAATCGATCCAAGTAGCAGTAGCAGTTTGCTATTTTAAAATTGAATTTCTCCTCCCCCGGGCAAACTGTCCCCTGCCAGCCATCCATTGCACGCTCGTCCTTCGTATCCGTTGCAATAAAATGCAATAACAACAAAAAAGGTACTATTTTCGCATGCAAAGCGAAGCATCGGCTGATAAGAGATTTAATTTTTGCATGCCCATTATTATATTGTGTGCCTGTGCAACACACCTTGTGCCCGGGGGCGGTCGGCCATTTTGACACAGTTGCAAAAAGGAAAAAAAGATGGGGGGGGGGAGTTGGGGTTGGAACAGGCAAACAACAAACGGCAAGAAAAAGGTCGAAACAAATGCTTCCGATTGCAATTGAGGCGATGAAGAAATAACACATCTCCCGCACCAAGCGCGCACTCACACACGCCCACATTCATGTACCTGTGCAGGGGAGGGGGAGGTTTTTGGGAAATTTCTCTCGCGCGGGGAAATTCTCGCCAAACGGACGGACGGAGCAATGTTTTCGGTTGGTGCGGAAAATCCCAAAACTTGGAGAAACACGACGCGAGTTTTATTCTCCGCGTGGAAAGTCGTGCCGTGGGGTGAGAACTTCCCATCCCGGAAAGATGGGACAGAAAGAGAGAGAGAGAGACATATGAAGAGAAGACAGAGAAGGAGGGAGGGTTACATGTAAATGGCTATAAATATATGAACTGGTCCGGTTTTTTTGTGTGTTGCTACTCCGATGAGTGAGTGTTGCACAAACGCAACTAAAACATCCCACTCAGCTTTGAGTTACCCTATTCTTATTATTTTTCACTCCCCCCACTGGACCACTTTCTCTCTTACTCTCTCTCTCTCGGAATAAGTCCCACGTGGTGTCTCTCTCTCTCGTGCTCTCACTAACTCCACGCGGGTTGATACAGTTGATTGCTTTGATTGTTTTCTGATGCACCCAGCGCGCACCGCCGTTGCTGAGTTTTATTTAAAAGTGTTGCCTTATTTTTTGCCGCAATTGTGTCACTCACGCGATGACCTCGTAGCGATTGTTCCCTGTTCGCATGTGTGTGTGTGTGTGTGTGTGTGTGTGTGCCACTTCTCCCCTCTCCCTTCCACACCGAGCTTCACACTGCATTTTCTTCGCGGATGCACATATGCAACCGATACACGAGATGCGCAAACGGCACAAAGACACAAAGACAAATCATGCATATTCACCGCCGCTTGGCAGGTTGTGAAGAGCCCCCTCCCTCCCCCCTGGGAGCAAGCGAGAGAAAGAGAGAGAGAGAGAGACAGATAAACCGTGGGGTGCACGTAACTGCATAACTATCCCCCGCTGCTCTGTACCGGGTCTGGGGTTTGGGATTAACGGGCCCCGGCTGGCCCACGGGGACCTCTTTTGCTCTCTTTCTCACCTGTGCTTGCAGGAGGTTCATCAGGGGATCAGGGGCAGAGTTGGGAGCGAATTTGGGGATGATTTCTTAGGTGGAATTGCGGTCGCCACCACCACCAGCACATAATTCGTTGAACCCGGCCACCATCGATCGGCGGCGGAACCGTTCGGTGGTTTCGGTTGGGACTATCTGTGTCCCCCCACCGCCCTTCCTTCCATTCCCCGTCATTTCAGTTGCATTCAGCTCACACACACACACACACACGTTGTGTTGGAATATGAGCGTCATAGTCAGGTTTCGGGGCTTGGGAAAAACGCATTGGGAGCCGCCAGTTGCGAGGCAAGATTGATGGTGGAATCGATTGGAAAACAAAAACGAAAGAAATAAAAGAGCAGATCTTCGTGTCTTCGTGTCTTCCCTCGCCCTGCCCGCCGCGGATAAGCAAACTGCACCGCCTGGGCACGGCTGGTACTCTTGGACACACATGAACAAAGGAAGCTGGGAAGCTGGGGCAGTTTGAGGGACGGCGGAGAAGGAAGCGAACGGGGCAGTTTGGAAAACCCACGACCTACGGCTGCTGCTGCTGCTGCTGGTGTGATTGAAAGTGGCGCGTGTCCACGGCTGTTGCTGTGTGCGGTCCGGTTTTATTGTCGATTGTGCAGAGAAATGATCTTTTTGCACAGTTTTTGTACGCGCCAAGCGCCTACGGTGGAACGAGCAGCGAAATGAGCAATATAAACTTATTTTTGTTATTAATTTAAATGGCGCAGGTAAAACTGTTTGTGATTTTTGCTGGAGAATAGTGGGCTTTTTTGTGGAAAATATTGGGAAAGTAGAAGAAGTTAATAAAATAATTTAACTTATTCATCTATTTATTAATTTTTATATATTTATACCTACGCCACCTCTAACATAGCCCAGAGAAGTTAAGAACTGTTAAACATGATTTATAAATTATTTGCTTGGACAGTTTATGGATCTGGAACTACATACACCTTTGCCACTACTTAATGCAGTTTATTCAAATTGTCCTTGGCAATTTTCAAGTGCGTATGATTGTTAAATCCTAGTTCTTCGTAGTCAAATAAGCGTCAAATGTTTTGAAATGAGAATTGAGTTGTCTACACATGGCCCATAAAGGGTCGTAGTAAGAAGCTAATGTTTTCCTGTATTCTTCCTCTAACGGCAGATATAATGAAATCTCGCTTAGATGTGGTCTCTTCAGCATGAATTGTTTCTTTTAGATGAATATTTTGACGGTCCCTTCATATTCCATACATTTTATGTCGCTTCAAGATGCATATCTCCCTAAGGCGAATATTCTCTAAGTTGCATATGCAACTTGATTACTTAATTTCCCTGAGATGAATGTTGAAAGAAAGTTCACAAAATATTGGTCCAATGATGCCACGTTTTTCTCGTGGTTTCTTGGATTCTTCATAGCAGCAGCTTTATTAGTTTTCTCTAATATAAATATTTCTCTAAGCTGTGTCCTCGGTCCCTTGAAGATTCACCTTAGGGAGATTTCACTGTATGTACGTACGCTATTCTGTATGTTCTAGCTGTTGGTGGAATTTCTCAACAGCTTGGCTACTAACACACTTACTGTACAAAGGTCTAGTAAAGCTACGAACTACGGTTCTAGTAAATATTCGTTAAACAGAACCATATTTTGACCAAACCTAATTGAATGGGGACACTAAACTACACAAGGAGTCTAATTCATGACTAGGCAAGTAGATTAGAAGCTTTCCATTTTTGTCCTACCAATAATACTCATAGTAAGTGTCCTGAAGATGAGTTTCTTTTTTGTCAAATTCAACATAAAGGTCTCTTACTGAAGTATTTTCATTTCGTTTCATTAATGTGATTGTTGTTAACATACGGTCTGTTATCGACCATCAAGATAATCAAAGAGAACTAAGAAGCGATTTGTAAATGAGACAGTGCAGCGATTAAAATCTAAGTACACATAAGACATGTTAAAACTGTGAGACATGGTCAAGAAAAGTTAATTAAAGCATTAAAACTTAATCAATGTTGCAGACTTTCGATTACGGCTGCTATATTGAAATAAATCTGTATCAACAACTGATCCATAAATACCACATGTACGGTAGAGGTGAATAAAATAAGGTCAATGTATAATATAAGTCATCAGAACAGATATTGTAAGATTAGTAAAGTAATGATTTAAGAAGTAAGTAAGTAACATTCATTCCAATAGATTTTTAGCATCGTGGCCAGTTGAAGTGGTACAGGCGTCCCCCGAGTTACGACCCCCTCGAGTTACGACGATTTTGATTTTGACAGTTAAAAGTTGTCATTGACAAGAAATGGATGTATTTTTTTGAATTTCTGGGCTAATAACCGTTATACACACATTTCCAAAGATTCCACAACTACTCTATCTATCTCTATCTTGTGTACGTCTTTTAAAATATAATTATTACATTATCGAACATTATTTTACATAAAATACACGATATCATAGAATCCAACTCTTCAACTTCCGTTATAAACTTTATATTCATAGATATTCGACATACGACTTTTTCGACTTACGCCTTGCTTTGGGACATTTTTTCGGTCCCAAATACAGTCGTATCTCGGGGGACACTTGTACAGTACAGCTTAATTGTAGTTTCGTGGAAACTAAACCTAAGAAATTACGTAGTTAGAAGGCAAGATGAAAAGTTTTCACTTCGGTTGATGTAGAACTTTATTTTTTGTAATATTCTCATCATTTGTTTTAAATTAAAAAAATATAATGGGTATTATGATTACAAAACCTATGAAATTACAATTAATTGCGACTTTCAAATCAAACTTTGAACGTATTGTAGAGACACTTTCTTTGATATGCATTTACAGATCATGTTTGAAGTGTACCTAAAATTTAATGTACATAGGAGTATATATTTTAATACACATCTGGGATATTTTAAAATAAATTGTTACCTTGCTCCTCGAATTAGGACCATAATTCTCACAACACATTGCTTTCAAATAGTCATAGTCATAAATACCTCAACATCAGTAGGGCTGTGATGTTCTCTTTGTCTAGTCTTCCAACCGAAAACGTTCACGCAACCCGTAACAATGTTCGCCGAAAAATGTCAATGTGTGTAAATCACCCTCAACGTTGGTTGGATTAATTTTTAATTAACGCAACCGCGAAAGCAACCTGAGCATGAGAAAGAATTAGAGCCAACCCGACTCATCAATTCCTTCCGTGAACGGGAAGCTCTACACGACACATGCTGATTGGCCAGTGTATAAAAATAAACATTTGTTTTTTGCCAGTCGAACAAGGGGGGGGGGGTGAGGAGTGGGGTGAGTAAACACCACCACCCAACAGCGTAGTAGTACACACATCGTACGACCATTATCTAAAGTCAATGCACACACGACTTCCCGAAAGGTTTTCCCCCGCTTCGTACTGCAACGTCGCGCCACCAGAGCCACGGTCCAATAGGTCTGACGAATTACTACTTGACCTTGGTAGCGATAGATAGATAGACAGTGTGTGTGTGTGTGTGTTTGGTGTACACTCGGCAGCACTGTTACGCCGATCCTTATCAGTTTTTAGGTCTTCTCGGCGGCTACGTCAAAACTACGTCAGAGCTGACCGCGGCGTCGTTGAACGGGGCGTCCCATTCTTATCGCCCAGCACAGCTCAGCTCATCGGACGACTCCACAATAAATAAAAAAATGTGTAAAAATACGTACTGCGACGTTTCAATGGTGGCCCCAAACCATTTACGTCACCCATACGCGATGCCCCACTGTTGACAAATACCTGTGCGCAGTGCTCCCAACCAACCACCTTGACAAGGCGAACGTGTCCCAAACGTTAAGCGCAAAAATAAATACCTGCCGTCGATGGTTTGGTGGTTGGTGGCAACGCGCAAAAAAAAACCCCTCGGGTCATTCCCGCCTACCCGCCGCTGGTGCAAGGCCAAAAAAGGTGTCAGGAAGTTGGCCACCGAGGGGGAGTGGATGGTGATGTGAGCAGCAAGTAGGGCTGGAATGTTCTCTTTTCTGTCGTGGAGTTTTGTCTGTGTGTGTGTGTTTATATGACGTGAAAAGGGGTCTAAATATTAAAAATTAAATTAAACTCTACTCGATACACACACACCCCACACGGTAGCGGGAACTGGCTCGCCTCGCCCTAAACACGGCACTCACACACACTCAGACAGCAAAAAGGCCACCACGACCGTTCTCCTCCCGTGCTCTCGAGCTTTCTATTATCCCGAAACAAATCTATGAAAAAATAAAACGGCTAAATAACTGCCGGTGGAACGGTTCCGTTCGATATGCTCATTTACGAAAGGGGCTTCGGCCCTTCGCGCTGTACGGACGCGCGCGCGAGTCAATCGCTCTCTTACTCTCCGGCTCCGTCTTTTTGTTCCCGATTTATCCACCGAGGTGGAGGGCCCCGCACCGCACAGCCCGGGCCACTTAGAAGGCGGCAGCGACGGGAAGCAAGAATAGTGAGGGATACAGCATACAGACACACACACAAACACAGTCGAATGCGCATAAATGCTACCCAATAAAAACATGACTTTCAAAGCAAGCATTAAAGGGCGGGAGGGAGCGTGGAAGGTGGCTGAAGCGAGGTGGCGAAGAGGAGGCCCTATTATCGGTGTGCTCTGCGGGTATGTACAGTTGCGCACGATACATGATGGGCCGCACACCGCACGAGAGATGCGCATCGAGGAAGCTCGGGAGGGACAGCATCTTCTCCTCCGTTTCCTGGGCTTATGTTTTTTTGTTGTATACCCCTCGTCCATTTGAGCTCATTACACATTCCACACATTCGGGTTTTCGAGTTGCGAACCAGCAGCAAACGCGATGCTGGTCACAGTACATCCCAAATCCGGGGTTTAGCTGATGCTGTCTTTCTCTCCCTAGCTCTCTCCTATCTCGTGGGACAGAAATTCAAATCAGTGAACCCCGCTTTTCCCTGCTACTGTCCATCATGGTAGGGAAGTTGTTGTTGTACGGGTACTGGTACTGACCGGGGTTTAGTACGCAGCAGTGCCCACCCGCATCCAACTGGACTGGCTACGACTGTTGGGTCGCAGGCTAACCCTTGGATTACAACTGTGGGAGTGCGATGCGTAGCAAATCAATTTGATGCCAATACTTCAAGACACGGTTTAACAGTATTAGGGTAACATAAATTTTGCTAGTCAAAGCTATAGACATCTTGGGCAAAAGAATTCCGTCATATCGAGAACTATTCAGAACTATTGGTTGTGATAAAGTCCTCATCTCACAAGCAATATCACCAACTTGTCCTTGGGATATTCAATTTTTAAGTTGTCAGTCATTGAATACTGATGAAAACTTTCCAATGACAGCAAGTACTAGGATTATTAACTCTGTTATCTAAAACATCTTGAATATCCAGTAGAATGTAAACATATTGCTTAAAAGCCTTTGAAACTAGCAATCAGAAGTATTCTGTTCTATCAATCGAGATATCTCAATATCATCCATGCAGACATCCGATCTCCAACAAATCCAACCAACTAACTCGCAGTGTTCCTCTGCATCTCCTATCGAACCTATCAACCTTTTTAGTGGGAATAATGTCCGGCATTCTGGCCCGGGGAATGTAAGATCCGTCCGGGTGAACCAAGACTCGTGTCTTTAGAGGTCCTCTGGGCGAATCATATATTTTGAAGCAGTCCTCTAGATCTTAGCACGTGGTGAAGACCTTAGAATGTTCGATTCCCCTGCACAATGCGTCTCCGAATTTCGCTGCTGATATCATTGTTCGGAGTTTCGATCGTCCCAAGATAGCACTACTCCTCTACCATCTCTAGTCTGTCGCCGTCAACTAATACGCTCCATACCAATTAGGTCCTAACATGGTCGGAGCCTTAGACAAGCAGTTTACACATCTTTGCTGACTGTCAAGTCTTTAAAAGTAGACAAATAGGTGTATTCTACGCTTGCAATAGAGGTATCTCGACGTTTTGTGGATGATTGGTATGCAACACATCAGACATTTGTTCTATCGACATCGACGAAGAGGTTGAAGTGTTTGCAAGTACAGTCTTTCCCCGAGTTACGCGACACTCGAGTTACGCGAATTTGAATTACGCGAATTTTTATTTTTGACAGTTTATATGTCAAATCAGTACAATTATCTCCATCAATTGTCAAATGAAAAATAATAAGCAATTTTTCCAAAAGGTTTATGTCTTTTTAGTGGTATATTACATAAATAAACTAAATTTAATCAAAAATCATTATAAATTAAGTATATTTGGGCTGTAAAACGTGATATTCGACTTACGCGAAAATCCGAGATCAAATATTATAGAGTATAAGGAGCAAATGCGAAGCATCGGAACATAAGGATTCAATTAACTAATGTTTGTCTTCGATTCTCTTCAATTCTAGTTACAGTTTATTTATTTCACAGATATTCTTCCTTTATCTCAAAGAATATCTCAAAATTATGTCCTAAACTACTGGATATACTATTTCTCAAAATTACATTAAAAAAGTATGAAATACATAATCGTATTTATGGGACAAAGTTGACAAATTTCACATAAAAGATCCTCAAGAATAATTTTCCCCCAATTGTTAGTTTTTATACGAATATCCATCTATCATGGTAACCAAACACCAAAATTCACAATAATGGAATAATTATTGCATTCAACATCGGTTTGCCCCTCATGTAAAGGGGAAAAACTCCCATATGATGGGAAGTTAAAATTGCCAATAAAAAACCCCATCCTACTCACCGAAGGGTTAGCCTACCAGCAAGCCTACCTTGCGCAAAAAAAACCCCTTCGAAAGAAAAAATCATCCCTCATGCACTTCGGTCCAGTCCAAAAGTTCCCATGCCCTCTTGCCACTCTCCCTCTCCTGCTCAGACCCGCTGTATCTCTCCCGCTCTCCCCCAGCATCCGCTCGCAGTGGTTATAATGTGCACAGCCCAATTTATACATATCTTTTAGGTTTCGCGCTTTTTCATCTTCATCTAGTAGCCGCCGGAGCACAATACAATATCGGGCCATCTCACATCGGCCCTCTCTTTGCCCTCTCTGTGCCTGTGTGTGTGTGTGTATGTTGTTTTACCCTCTCATGTCATTTCCAGAGACGGAGCACAGCTTCTCTGCGCTTCCTTTCGGTGCTTCGCGGAAACCCTACAGCATCAAACCGTTCTCCCTTTCACAAGCATAAAACACACACACACACACAAACACGCTGGCCCGAAACAACCAGACGCAAATGCACTCTCGCGCTTCATCGCCCGACCCGGCACCAAAACGAGGGGAGAAAAAGTGTGTACGTGGCGCGAGACGGTGGCGTTTCTCCACGATCAACAACTCCCACAACGCAGCAAATTCTCCCACATTAACCCTCAACCCCCTGCTCCATCGCGCCAAAGCGGACGTCGGCGCCGCAGCAACCGACGCCCGCCCGCCCGCCAACATGGATGAAGATGATGACGGTTTTGTGTCGGCGATGATGATGATGATGACAAACGTGAGACGCATACCGGACAGCGCAGAAACGGGAAAGAGAGAGAGAGAGAGAGAGCGAGAAAGAGAGCGTGATCGAAATGGGGTTGAAGAGCGTAACAGGAAGCGTAAAACTTCATTCCGGGGTGGCTGTTGTTATTATTGTTATTATTGTTTGTTGTAATGTTATTCTGCATACTTTTACTCACACTCGCTGTTTGCTCGATCTTATGCTCGATATATACACATATATCGCGCTCTCTCTCTCTCTTTCGCGCACTCTTGTTGCTCCCTTTCTGTTACTTTTCTAATTGGCGTGAATTATTCTCGACTCTTCGCGTACAAATCGAACCCACGTAAACGCATCGGATGATGAAGCAGTAGAAACAACAGGAAAAAACACAGACACTCACACACACACACCAGTGTGTTGCTGCATATCTTGCTCGAGCTTCTTCTTCTAGCTGCTACGTCTCTGCTGCGAGCAGTACCAGAGCACGTTCCCCGGGAAAACTAATTTGTGTTTTATGGTGGTGGCACGATTTCCAAACGGCTCAAGAGCAAAGAGAGAGAGAGAGAGAGTGTGGACAAAAAGGTGGACGCACTTACTTGCGGTACAACGTTATGGGGTACAGCATTATGTACATAATGCTGCACATGCATGCATGCGTTTCCTATGCACTGGAGATTGCACTGGAGATTGCACCACCATGTCGCGGCAGCGTGGCCTGTGCTGTCCAGCTCTAGTTGCGTGCTATTTGCGCATTACGCACCACTAGTTACCTTTTTCGCTCTAACGCCACACGTTTTGCCGCAGGCTACCTGCCGCCCTGGCTTGTTAAAAACCACACACACACACACACTCAGACGAAGAAGAAGCTCCGAACGAGAAAAAAAAAGGTTCCATTTCCGTTTGCTCTTCTCGCCGTTTGACCAGGCGGAAGATGAAGCTCTGCCTCGCCCGCTACATGGGGCACACTCTTCGAGCCTCTTCTTTTAGCACTCAAGGGCGCTAGGGTGCTAGAGAGGGATCGAGTGTTGCCTGCCCGTAACATCTGCTACCCACTCCCGCCCCGTTGCGACTCGAGGAGCGGTGCTGTGGGACACTTAAATCATTTATGCCTTCTCGATTGCCTTCTCGCCCAAGGCCCGGGGAGAAATAATAATAATCATGCTGTCATGTGCGGCGGTGGCGGTTGGGTTTGGTAGGCAAAAGAGAAGCACACACATGTGTGTGCGTGTGTTCGTGTGACCTTTTTTTCTTCTGTCTTGCGCTTTTTGTGCCGCCATGTCTGTGTTTTATTATCCGCACGAGATGGGGACCCGGGGACTGTAAACTATCGCGAGAGTTTGGTGGACGCCTCTTTCGAACAGTTTGATATCGCGATGCGTCTTCAAAATGTGCCCTTGTTTAACTTCTTTGTTGTGAAGAAGAGAAAAAAAAACGGAAAATTATATTTAAAAACACAATTCAAGAGAGTGTCATTGAACGTGTCGGATGGTGGATAAGAGGTGATGGCTAGGAATGTGCTCTCTGGAGCGCACTTTTGCACTTTTGCAGAATTGGAACCATTAGTTCCGCCCGGAGTTGGTGTCTTCTAGAGTCGGAGTCATCGGGAGTCGGAGTCTGGCGGAGTCTGGATGACTCTGACTTCGACTCCAGATAACTCTGAATTTGACAGCGTATAACTCCGAATTTGACGCCGGATGACTCTGACTCCGACATCGGATAACTTCGAATTTGACTCCGGGTGATTCCGACTCCGGATGACTCCGACTCCGGATGACTCCTATTCCGGATGACTCCCACACTGGATGACCTCACTCTGGATAACTTCGACTCCGGATGACTCCGGTTGAATTTGACTCCGACTCTGAAGGACTCTGACTTCGACTCCGGATGACTCCAACTCCGACATCGGATTACTCCGAATTTGACTCGGACCCCGGATGAATTTGATTCTGACTTTGGATGACTCTGTCTCCGACATCGGATAACTCCGAATTTGACTCCGGATGACTCCGACTCGGGATGACTCCAACTCCGGATGACTCCGGATTAATTAGATTCCGACTCTGGATGACTTCAACTAAGGATGGCTCCGACATCGGATAACTCTGAATTTGACATCGGATAACTCCGAATTTGACTCCGGATGACTCCGACTCCGGATGACTCCAACTTTGGATGACTCCGGATGAATTTTATTCCGACTCTGGATGACTCTGACTTCAACTTCGGATGACTCTGACCCCGGATGAGTTCGACTCCGGATGACTCCCACTCTGGATGACTTCGGCTGCTGATGACTCCGGACGACTACGGACGACTTCGGACGGCTCTTGATAATGCTGGTCGGACCTACCTTCCGGAGTGAGTTCCGAAATTGTCGTAGTTGAATCGGAGTCGACTCCGGTTTTTTGCCAACCTTACCCATCACTAGTGATGGTCCGCACCCTCATGCCAGTGCCGTCCTCATAACGAACCGAAATCAATGATCCTACTCCAAGACGTTGAGAGCTTGAAGTTTGACGCGCTTAACGGGCGTAGACAGGGATTGAATTGATTTTGAACTCTCGTTTCATCATTCTTCTAGTCGGCTGTCTTTTTTGGAGGGTTGCTAACTCAACACCCTCACCGGTCGTTTATCGATCGCGGGGGCGGCTTTCAAGCTGGAAGGAAAGTTGCTTCCGCAGAAGCCTTCTTTCAGACTCGCGTAAAAGCATAATTCATACCATTTTTTATTTCCGTGAGCAATAATATCCAGACACACTCTCCACTTCACACTTCCCACCGGTCAGGAAGTATCTTAAAGCGGGGTGGGGCGGAAGTTCCCCGCCCGGAAAGTACTACACTTCAAAAACAGCGAAACAAAAAACAAAAATCCCAGCAAAAAGGCAGGCAGGCACGGCCGTTTCCAGTGGCCAGACACGAACGGCGTGATTGAGTTCTTTCGTTTGTGCTTTGTGATTTCTCTCGTTTTTTTTGTCTGCACAAGATTTGCCACTTCTTATCGATGGTGTTGCGAAGAAGCTGTGAAAGAAGGGCGCCCGGTGGGAATGCAAACTGTGTAAGGGACATCTTTAACCCTCCCCTGGACAGTATGGACCTTTTCTGTAGGGAACAGGGAAGGGATTTTCCAAAACTCTCTTCCGCTCTGTGAGTGGGTTTTTCCCCCAATCTTTCTTGGAATCCCTAACAAGCCACGTGTTTGTTGGCGCCATTGTTGCCTGCAAACCTGGGAAAGTGTGATAATAAAAATTACACAGAGTACAGCTTCTGTTGCTTTATTTCTTTCCCCGGGAAGTTCCGGGCAGTAGTAACATAAGGGCGTCGCAGGTCGGAAACTCAAAAAGGAAACGAAAAACAAAAAAATCCTGGGTGGGAATTTACATAACGCGCTTCAAAATTCGTTCCCCGACTGTACCATATTGGCCCAATATGGCGACGCGGGTTTGGAAAATCAAATTCCCGTAAATTTTAACCTTCCTGTTTCTCGCCCACAAAATCACTGGGCCCGTGGGGGGGAAGTGGGAGAAGGGCGAGGTAGATAATAATCAATAGCGGTTGAAATAATTGTACGGCGCCCCTGTTTATGGGTGTATTTCTTTTTCGGTGTTTCACTACCCAACGGAACCGCACACGCGTAGGGAAGAACGAAACACGAAATTCTTTTGGGAATGCGGGCGAACGAGAGAGAGAGAGAGCGAGTGTGTGTGAGAGAGAGCGAGAAAGAGCGAGTCTCCTTTGGCATGAAAAAGCGTTTCTCGATGATCGAAATTAAAATAAGAAGCATAGCGCGCGCGGTGCGCGCAACATTCCGCCAATCCGATTCCAGGTTGGCCCCGGCGGCAGCCCCCGGGGTCCCCTTGGACAAATTGAAGGGGTGGGGGGGTAGGGCACACAGGCTAAATAAAAGCCTGTGAGTGCGTGAGAAAGAGCGAATAAGATAAGAGTACACATACAAAGGGGTGGTGGTGGCGGTGGAGAGTGGTGTTGTCCCTCGCATAATGAGCGTGAACACCACGCCGAGCAGGTAAAAAACAGTTAAGAGCACCATCAATCGCCCATACCGTTGCCGTGCTGGCAGATGAGCCATAGAGACAGAGAGAGAGTGAGAAAAAGAAAGAGAGAGAGAGAAACAAATCCACCAAACTCACCGGCGCGCGAGCAAAAATGGGAAGCATAACATTATGCCCTACTGCTGGGTGTGCGATGTTGTGGGAATGTGAGAGAGGAGCCCCACCATCACCCTCCCGAAGCGGAAGAGGCCATTGTATCGGTGTATAGGTGTCGTTTGCTTTGCGATGGGTAAAACATCATCATCGTCCATCGGGGAAAGGGAAAAAGTGGCTGAAGGCAGCAGCGCGCTTATCGATAGTTTGTGCGGGCGCGCGCGAGCGAGAAAGAGCGAAGAAAACGGTGCTTTAGGGGAGGGAAAAGTGCCCGTCCGACCAGATTTGCTCGAGGAAAATGCACTCTTTTTTTGAGGAGGAGTGGAAGGGAAATGGGGAGGGCTTGAAAAGTCAGGGTGGTGGAAAATGTGAAGTGAACCAACAAAAAAAAAAACGTTGAGTAAATTGCAATCCGTTCTGGTTCTGTGTGTTCCCGTTTTTTTTTCTTACACACACGCGCTTCAAGACGCGCTTCCAGATGCAAATCGGATGCGAGAAGGGTGTGTTCGTGTGTGTGTGTGTGTTCGAGGAGTGCTCTATTATTAACTGGAGCGTAGAGGACAAACAAAAAAGGAAGCACAAAACGACGAACAAGAGATGAAGCAAAGATAATTAAAATATATCTTAAACCCCACTTGCACGACCCTTTTTTTGTTGCTGTTGCAAACTTCACTCTTTGCGATTGTGTGTGTGTGTGTTTGAGACGCAATATAACGCAATTATTTACCGTCAAAACCATAAAACTCGGCTCCCTTCCTATCTCCCTTCGGCGAGAAAAGAATGGCAACATACACCGAGACCAAACAAAACAAAAAACCCTTAGAAAATGTACATTTCAACGAGTACGTGACTACAACAATGATGATTAAAAGTGTTTGCCGCGCGGCGCATTCGCGTTTAATGCCTGCCGAAATTGTACCCTCCCCATTCCTCCATCACGCTCTGTGTGCCCAAAAAGGGGTAGTTTGGAGAGCGAGAGAGCGAGTAAGACAGAAAGAGAGCATAAATAAATAAATAGATAAATAAATGAACCAACAATTCGCAACAACCCCCCCCCCCCCCCCCTTTGAGTGAGTGTGTGCCCGCAAAAGAGAGCGGGCATTTTTGAGGTTATGGTTGACACACACACACACACACACGGAAAAAGCATAAGAGTGAACACTCCGGACGTTTCCCGACTTCCTTTCCATGTTGGCAAATTCCAACCCGAAAAAGAAAAAAAAAACAGAATCAACCTCTCCTCCCCATTTGGAAAACATGATCGGAAAACGGATACGACACTGTACACCACTGTACACATGGTGAGCAACGCGCGGAGGAGGGAAGAAGGGATGCGCACCTACCCTTCGGGGGGAGAGAGTAGGGGGAGGGTTGTCTTAGCGGTGGCCCCAATTTGCTATCTTCTCTCGCGTGCACGCTCTCGTGCTCTTTCTCTCTCTCTCTCGCCTCGCAGTAGCACAACATGTTTAAACAGGGAACACCCCTTGTGACTGGAGACTGTTGGGGCAACAAACGTCACACTTCCACAGCAAACTGAAGGGTGGATTAAGAGCGGAGAGGAGGCGAGAGGGGTGACAAAGACAAGGAGAGGGACAGAGTAAGAGAGCGAGAACGAGAGAGAGAGAGAACAATTGTTCAACTTTGCGTACCAAACCGGACCGGACCACCCCACCGCGCTTGGCAAGGATGGTCACATTAAATTGAACCCCTCAACCCCTGCCCCAACCTACCCCCCCCCTCCCCCCCTGGTAGCTCGGAAAAGGGCTACCGAAAGAATTTCGGACCTGTCCTGGTCGGTGGGCGCACACACACACACACACACGTATAGCAAATGTTGAAGCAAAAACCAATCCAAATCGTAGCAGGCGGTCGGCGGAGAGGCCTTGCGAAACTACTACTTTGTCAATGTGTTTTAGATGAGGAGCTGGTGGAAGGGCAAGGATGAAGGGAGAAAGCTTGTCTTTGTGTGTGTGTCGTGCTTCTGATCCGCCAAAGGGGGGAGATATGATGCGTACAGATGGATTGGGGATGGATTGCTTCGATATTCTGTTCGACCGACGCACCACCACGGGCTGTCCCAAGAGTGTGGGATGGCAAGGGGGAGAATGAGGGATGAGAGATCCCGTGAGGGTATTAATGTATATGTATATCCGTGACAAGTTTTTTTTCTTTCTTGTGCACCGATATCGGGAAGGCGGGAGCGAGTAGCAAACATTGATTTTACTCTCCTGAGCGTTCCTTGGAACGGAAGGAACGAACAAGGCGCTGAAAAAGGCTGGAATGGCAGTGAGGGGGGTTTTTTCCACGTTGCAGGCAGTGAATTGGTGGGGAACAAGAAAACAAGAAACAGAAAACGAAGACGAGACGAAGGGAACGTGGTCGTGCCCGTGCCGCTATGTTATGACAACTTAGCAACCCCTGCCGTGTGCTCGGTAGTACAGTCGGTGACGGTTTTTTCGGGCAGCAGCAGTGCGATTTAGAAGGGGGCTTTTTTATTCATTTTTACAATAGTGTTGAGCTTTTTTTATAGTGCATGTGTTTGTACATTTTACGTAATAGAAAAAAATTAATTATTGAAATTTTAAGTAATTTATTTCAATAATTATTTATGAGTATCGGATGGTCACGAAGATCGAAGTAGAATTAGCATAAATTGTATTTGTACAGTAAACTTTAATCTAATTTAAAGCCATTTTTAATAGCATTTTTACATGGAGTTTGACCGTTGGCGGTTGAAATGATTCGATGATTTAAAATGTATCAAAAGTAGTAAAACCCATTAAAAAACTGTTTTAAAGTGCATTTTTATTTGTATACAAATGGTGAGTTCCAATATGGCGGAACGTCATTTTCAAATGGGTACAACCCGGACGATGAATATTGTTAAATGACAGGGGTTTCCAAGTCACTATCAAATGTAATCATTGTTATTCGTCGCGTGCAATCCACATTGGTGTATCTGATATTTAATTTCCATCCATTATAATTTTTAATTT
Organism: Anopheles arabiensis; assembly: GCF_016920715.1. Lineage (NCBI taxonomy): Eukaryota > Metazoa > Arthropoda > Insecta > Diptera > Culicidae > Anopheles > Anopheles arabiensis. Next base: position 75,441,873 of record NC_053518.1, read on the forward strand.
CTTCCGCATGATTTTCAACACGACTCAAGCTGGATTGATTTCGTTGACAGTTCTTTGTAATGTACTGAAAATCGTGTGTTGAAACAGAAATTTGAAATTTTGAAGCAAATACACCCTTTTGACAGCTGTTGAAAACCATCTTGGATGTGGTGAATAATTATGTGCACATTCGAAAGTGACTTGGAAAACCCTGTATAGAAGGAGTCATATTTAGGAAAATGGTAAAATATGTTTTGTATTTTTGTGAGCGACACAACAATTTACGCTCTGCAACCGTTTTGCTTGGTTCGTTTGCGAGAGTAATTTGTTTATTTTTTTACATTTTCCCATCTATGTACACATTTGCAGCAATGTGTAATTATTCCAATCATCGCTTTGTGTTGAGATCATTAAAGCATGCATAGCATTTTCTTAAATAAAAAAATCAATGAAAATATTTGAAAGTTTAAAGTGAATTCAAACAACATACTCTAAATGGTTATTTGAATCTAATTATAGCCTTAACATTGCTGTAAAATAAACAGTAACAACAGTAACATATTTATATTGAAATTGTGTTTGATTGTTGTTTAATGATTAAAATATTGATTTTAATGGAATATATAAAAAAACTTAGTGAATAATTGTTGATTCAATTAAGCACAAAATGAAAGAAAAATCAATAAAATGATAAAATTGGTTAGATTTCTGAAAGCAAATTCAAACCCACTCCCACAGGACGCCATGCCACCATACCATGCCACCGCATCACAACTAGCAAGTGTACCGAAACATTTGTGCAGCATTGTATCGACGTAAATCTTCCCGCCGTAAATTTGCACGATATATCTCTGCCCTTTTCCCTCCCTATTCGGACCCTCCTTTCCCCACCAATATTTAGCCGCACCGACCAACACACACACATTCAAATTCAAACACACCGGAAAACCAGCAATTGCTAGCCATACTACTCTCTCATTGTCACCACAGATATCGTTCCCCTTGGCTCAAAATCTCAATCTCTCCACCCTTCCGCCCTTCCACTCCTGCGTTCCTACCAGCCCAGCGTCATCACCGCACCTCCCCTCTGCCATCGCAAAAAAAAACCCCACCAGAGGTTACTTTGACCAGACTTCGAAAAAGGTGAAATGATTGATGTTTGGAATGTCGCCGCACCCGTCCCCGCTGTGCCCCGCGCCATCATCCCCCATGCCTTTTCACCCCCCCCTCCCCCCTTCCCCCTCTCTTCCCATCCCCTCTCAACCCCGATTGAACCCATTCCCTTTTGTTCGCGCGGACTGCTCTCTTCGGCTGTTTTCTCTCACGCCCCGAAGAGTGTGTGATGCTCTCGCAATTTATAGTAAGATGCGCTCCAACCCGACCAGCGGGACGGGATGAAGGGGATGAATATCCGGGGGTGGCTATCGTGTTTTGGAGTACGAGTGTGTGTGTGTGTGTACGAGTTTAAATTATATCCACGTTTTCGATGACGAGCTGCTGCTGCTGGTGTGCTTCCGATGTGCGCCTTGTATTTTCACCGCGCTCTCGCGCTCAATTTTTTTGAAATGTTGGTTGGGGAGGGGTGCGTTGAAGGGAGGGACTGCCGCCGTGTGTTTTCTTTCTTTTCTATTCTGCATTTGTTTAGCCACAACGGAGGCTTCTTCGATTCTTGTTTTGTTTTTCGTTCTGTTGGCTGCGATACGCTTCCGTTTGCGTACTCTCTGCCCTTGCGTGCATGTATTTGTATTGCGATGAGTTTCGATTTTTCATGCGCCCTTGCGCCACCACCCTTCCGATTTCATGCCACACTCACGACCTTGCCTACGAGTCCCTGCTCACGATACCGATCTCTGGCAGGCGGCTGCAGCTGTGATTTGAGGGCGCAATCGATGGTTCGGTTCTGTTCGTTTTTTCAAGACTTGAAGGAAATCTTAACTGCACCGTCCAGCGGTCGTCGGATGCCACTGTCGAGGGTTGATGATGTCCGCCGCCCCGTCAAACAGGTTATATTGGGTGGGTGTGTGTGCGTGTGTTGTATTTCAAGATTTGTAGAGTAGGAATTAACTCACCCTTCAAAGTGCCTCCGGATCGTGATCAGATGTGGATAAAACGGTTGATTTCTGTTGTCTTCGGTTCCTTTAGGCACCCTTCGGTGGCAACTAGCATATTTAGAAGAACAGAAAAGTACCCATACGATACGAGACTACTCACCGGGATCTCCAACGATTTGTTTTTGAAATACGTCAAATAAACCCACCACAAACAATGCGGCAAAACTGCTTTCTTCTTCCTTGTTGAAACTGATCGGTTGCTAAGGTGATGATGTCTCACGCGTTCGCTATGCTTATGTCACCTGCCAGCCTGTCTGTCTGTGTATGTGTTTGTGTCAGACTATCAGCGAAAGAGCATACCCGGAGCCACATTGCGATGCAGTGACTCAAAACTTTGGGGTGAAGGCGCATATTGCTTTGTGTTTAAAATTATTCATAATTTATGCTCCACGAAACGAAAGTCGACCCGATGTCGTGTGTTGATGAGTAAGGGGCATGCCGATGAGGAAAGAATTGAAATGGAAGGAAAACTGTGATTCATACCACCACCCAAAACCCAATACCTTGCCCCAAAACCTTCGTCCGGTATGGATTGGCACACAAATCACGCACCACAAATGCTGGAAAGGTTGCGGTACGGCATCAGCATCTTATCTTATTCTAGGTTGGTGTTTCTTTGGTTTGTGCCCTTTTTTCTCAGAACCTCGCCGCACTGACACCAACAAAAAAAGGGGGAAGAATAAGAAGGATCGCGGCTTGCTCTGTGTGCGCACGATAATCGTATTCGCTGTACGCGGGTGCGTGTTGCCGTTGCTAAGGGGCCGATGAATCGAGGGCATATTATTAAGCTACATAGTTTGAGTCGGACCCGGGGGAGGGAAAAAACAAGATAAACTCTTACGCACACACACACACACACACAAGCACAGACAACCACAGCGCTGTATTAGGCTGTAAATGAGCAATATCATTTCACACACAGCGCGGCGTGTGCGGCGGTGGTGACGGCTTGCGCGATGGTCTACGCGTCGCTGCGGTGAGAGTGGAATTTTACCATGCGGTTAACTGACGATAGTGTGACAAAATGGACGCGCGTGAGCGAATGGTAGGTGATTAATGATTACGCCGTGGCGAATGGGTTTTTTTTTTGTTGGAAATTTGCATCCTACAACCAGATATGGAGAACATGTGTTGTCTTGTTTGTTTATAGCTCAACCTTTCGATTGGTTATTTGTTCGTCATTATTTAATTTTGAAATGTATGCCTTTTATGTTATACACTGCATTAAAAAAGAAACTGAAACTATTTGACTCCCGTTTTTCCGAATTTTAATCAATCCGAACCCGGACTGAATCGGAGTTGGAATCAGGGTCCGGCGTATCCGGAAGGAAGCAATGGGGAGCTGGATACAGCCAATCTATCCAACAAGCATTCAATAGGACTCGTCCCTTATGAGGGAGTCAAATCCGATTTTAATCCGCAATCGGATTAATTTTACCCATGCTGTAGTAGGACGACTCCATTCCGGATTATCCATCACTTCTGTGTGAAACTACACGGAAATTGATCATCGAAATTGAAATAAACGAAGAATCGCTTAGTTACAACTACTTGGTACATTTATGTTACATTGACTTGACGCTAGGCTTCAATGTATGTTAAAATTTTGTGAATTCTGAAGTATTGATGGGAAAAATTAAGTTTTCCTCGGTTAAATCGATTCCGGCCAGTGGCGGATTAAGGGTATCGGGGGCCCTAGGCGGTAAGACAAGCCTCGGGGCCCCAACGTCCATCCTTCCAGGGGCCCTTGTCGCTACTACTCTGTCCATACGCCATACTGTAGAATAGCGATCTACGGGGATCGGCGGGGAATCAGATCAGCTCTGGAATCAGAATTGGTTCTGGAGTCAGCATGGGGTCCGGAGTCGAAATTGGCTCCGAAATCAGAACCGGCTTCGGAATTGGAGTCGGTGTCGGCATCTCCGCAAGAATAGGTATTTGGGTCCGATGATCTTCTATTTGACATAAACGTCTTTCGGGGATATGCCGACTTGGTACAGGCTTTCGAGACTTTAATATGTACCACGCAACCGAATAGCTTGCAACGCGGAGACGGTCCATACGAGGGTTGAACCCATGACGGGCATTTTGTTAGGTCGTACGAGTTGACGACTGTACAATGGGATCGCTCCTGTACAATGGGTCCAAAGATATTAGGCATTGAAAGACCGCAAAGACTCTCAACCGACTCTGGGGTCGACTCCGGAACCGGTTCCAACATCGGAAACGTTTCGGTAATTTATTCCGAACACAGAATCGGAATCGGGTAGGTCTGATTGTGAGCTCCCACCACTATTCTGAAGCTTACAATCAATCTGAAATATATGCTTACTGTACGCTGATGTCACCATTGTTTGGCAATTAATCGTGTCTAGAGGATTGGTAATGCCACCTGTTTTTATTGATTTTGAAGTTAAAATTTCGCACGGACGTGTTTCTGCTTCCCTGGGTCCTAGTCAAGTTCTCTTTGTTTCTGAGCATATAAACGATATCTTATAGTTGGATGGAGTTGGAATAGTCCAGTAACTTCAGTCAAGCTGGGCCGAATGATAGTGTAGCATATCTGCTATACAGAACTTATTATAAACCACACTGTCAGCTATTAACACATTATAACACACTTTGGAAAGCCAAACCACACCACAACCAAAACAGGAACTTAGTGACAAGAACCATCGTTCTTGTCAACAAAAGACAAACGTAATTAGCTGTGTGAAAACAATAATTTTCCAAACATACAACCCAGAACCAAATGTGCGAAACCCCTAACTTCATTTGAGTATAATTAAAACCAACTCCGATCATGGCATGTCAGATTCGTTCGGACTGTCATGATAGGACAATGCCCATCCAACATTTATCGACTTCCCATTTAAAGAGTTTAGTTATGTCCCCCTACCCAAGGTAAGGCCTCTAAGCTCCAACGTTTCCAGTAAGGGAAATCTCCTAAAGGTTTCTATGATAGCCTGAACGATCAAGTGTTGAAAAGTCCGCTCGAACAAAGTTTTATTCCACCTCGGCTGATGTCAGTAAAAACTGACCCACCGCGACGGTACTCGAGGTACAGTTGTACGATCATCACATTACATGGCCACCGTATTCAAAATCGAACTCATTACATGGCGACCGTAACTATCTTCCGGGAACTCATTTCAATAGTTATAAACCCGATGATTTGTGACATTCTATGTGCTCTTGTGTTAATCCGTTCGATTTATTGTATTTATTAGAACACAGTTCACTCTAATGTGAAGACTGTCGTAGCTTGTATAAGCTTCTGACGTTGTCTGGAAGGAATGTTGCATTGTTAAAATTAAGACTTTATCAGATAAATTTCATTATATTGAAGTTTTAAAAAATCCGTCCCATAATTCAAAGATTCGAATACAAATGCAATTTTAATTTAATCTAAAGAATTCTGATCTTAGTATAACATCTTGATAAAAAACGCTTCCTTGCCAGTCATATTAAAATCATTGCAGAATTGATGCAATAAAAGGATCGGTTTAAGTATAGAAATCCAATTATTGCTCATAGCCGGATGTACAGTTGATAAAACATAATTTATGAGCACTTAAATAGAATCCTGGAAACGACTGTATTGCCTCTTGCCGAAGTAGATGACTTACTGTATGATTTATACACTTTTTCTGCTTTTGTTCCCTTTTTCAATGATACATTGGCCATTAAAAAACCCTTGAATTGATTCCGGCGACGTTTTGTCGATTGATTTGCGCATCAACGCTAATGCCAATAAATGGTAAAATCCTATCGCGTAAAGCGTTTTGTTCAACACCCCTTCTCTCGCCAAACCGTTTTTCAGGACAGGACCGAAACGATACAAGCGAAACAAAACCACAAAAAAACAAAAATACAAAAATCGACCATCTGCCGAATAAAGTTGCGCAAAATGGATTAGCGTCGCGAACCAGGCGAACGATATGCAATAAAAAATACAACCCTCTACCCTCCTCCTCCTGCTCCTCATCCACCTCCATTCCCCTTTCTCTTTCTTTCATGCCTCATTCTTTTAAACATGATCGAGGTTACCGTTCCCCCGCAACCAGTTCAGCAGTCCGCTGGCATGCCCGCTGGCAGTAGAACGGCCAACGGGTGGTGGTGGTGGTGGTTAAAAAAATTAGCATAAACACACACTCACACACACATACACGCTTGTATGTACGCTGCCGCACACCGTTCTGTACACCGCTCTGCCCACAAGCCGTTTGCCCTTGTAAGCGATACACATTGCGTGCGTGCGCTTCGAGTCAGTTTTACGTGGAAGTGGAGAAAGGGGAGGGGGTGGGCGGGTTTGCTGCTTTCGGGTCTGTACAAACACAGCTCCCCAAACACAGCACGCGGTGTCAGACACCAGTATTTAACAGTTTTAATGGCGGAACAGCCACCATCACCTGATAAATCCAATGTTGCGCAAAAAATTACCTCTTTTTAGCCATTTACAATAAGCAGGAAGGTGGGACGGAGTGAAAGAAGAAGCTAAATAAACACGCCTCACAGCATGACGAATAGTTGCGTCTCTTATCAATTGGCACGGTTTTTAGAAGGGGGAAGGAAAAATAAAACAGCAAAAACACCTGCGGATCATCCCTTCCCTTCCAAACCCACCCAAACCCCTGTTTGCCAGCGAAGAAGCCAGCTAAGGTGGCTTACCATTTCTTCTTATTTTTCTTCCCCCCACACACACACTCTCTCTCTCTCTCTCTAATTCGTTTTGTTTCGCTCGCCAACTGTGAATGTACTCCAACTCCGTCAAGCGCTCTAACGCCTCTCTAACAACCGGAAGGAACACACGTACGCAAAAAACTGTACGATTTGTTGGCGCAATGTAGTGCTGCGTAGGGGTGTATGTGTGTGTGTGTGTTCTGTGTTAGCGATGATATGGCGGAGTTCGGTCGGCCATTAAAACAGACTACTACTAACGGGGTTTTATCTATTCTTTATTGATCTTCTTCAGCCTATTGGGTGGCGAAACAAGGTGAGCGCTTAAGCCGCGCCTGCGGAAGAGAAAATGGTGGCGTGTACTTAGTGATGTGCTGTATGGAGCGCACCCACGACTCCGATCCGACTCCGACTATTGTTAGTCCGATTCCGGCAAAATGGATCCACTAGATCTACCCGGAATCGGAGTCGTCCGGAGTCGGAGTCAGAGTTGTCCGGAGTCGTCTGGAGTCGCCCGGAGTCGGAGTCGTCCGAAGTCGTTTGGAGTCGCCCAGAGTTGGAGTCGTCCAGAGTTGGAGTCGTCCGGAGTTGGAGTCGTCCGGAGTCGGAGTCGTCCGGAGTCATCTGGAGGTGCCCGGAGTCGTTTGAATTCGGAGTCGTCCGGAGTCGTTCGGAGTCGCCCGGAGTCGCCCGGAGTCGGAGTCGTCCGGAGTCGTCATGAGTTGTTTGGGTTCGTCTGGAGTCGTTCGCCCGGAGTCGGAGTCGTCCGGAGTCGAAGTCGTCCGGAGTCGGAGTCGTCCGGAGTCGAAGTCGTCCGAAGTCGTCTGGAGTCGCCCGTAGTTGTTCGGAGTCGTCCGGAGTTGGAGTCGTCCAGAGTTGGAGTCGTCCGGAGTTGGAGTCGTCCGGAGTCGGAGTCGTCCGGAGTTATCTGGAGGTGTCCGGAGTCGTTTGAATTCGGAGTCGTCCGAAGTCGTTCGGAGTCGCCCGGAGTCGCCCGGAGTCGCTCAGAGTTGTCCGGATTCGTCTGGAGTCGTTCGCCTGGAGTCGGAGTCGTCCAAAGTCGTTCGGAGTCGTCCGGAGTCGTTCGGAATCGGAGTTGGTCGGAGTCAACAGGCGCTGTGTGGTTTAATGTGCTTGTGATTCCAAAAGATTACGGATATTGCAGCGCGGGCCTACCTTCCGGAGCCGATTCCGAATTTATCGGATTCGGATCGGTGTCGACTCCGAATTTTTGCCAACTTCATACGTACGTCACACGAAGCGTAAACTTTTGCGTAAACAGGAATTCAGCCATACAACCCTATAATCTTTTGACAGGAAGTTCTCTCCCATACAAATTAAGCGTAAACTTTTTGAGTGACGTGTGACGTCCGTATTATCCATCACTAGTGTGAACCTAGAACGCGGCGTGGAGTGGGCAGGCGCTGCGCGTATGCAAAACCGATATGGCGCTACACGACGCTATGGGCGAGCAGGGAAATCATTAAGATAGCGCTCCGCGCACAACATCCTCTCCACTGGTTGCTGCGTTCTTTGCTTTTCGTTTGCTCTCTTTTTTTGCCTGTAGTACTGCGATGTCTCTGTCTCTCTCGTGCTCTATTTACACAAAAGGCGCTTCAGCGTCCTTCAGCGTCGTCGCGTACGTAGTAATTGTTGATAAACCAGCTCGTCTCGTGTTTTTGTTATTTTTATTTTATTTTTCCCTGTATCTCACCTTGCGCACCCGGTCTCGTTATTGCGGAATTTCACCGACTTCACCCCTTTCGGCCCCACTTTCTCCCCTACCCACAGGTGTGTTGGTTTGGAAAGTTTGTTTGTCGCGCTTGTTTGTCCAAATGCGCAAAGAATGTGTAAATGATGGGGCCCGAAAGAAAACCCCTAACCCCTCCGCAAGCGTCTGAAATGGCGGCACAGGCACCCACCGGTCACGCACCCAATCGGAAGGAAAACCCCCCAAACGGGATGGAATAACCCGGTGGTCAGAGGGACCGTGTGGACTGGAGTGGCGCCGTGTAAACGGAGATGACGATGAAGACGAATTCCCCGTCGCAACACACCACCCCCGGCGGTTGGGAAGGCACGCGGAGGAAGGCAAAAGGGAAAACAATATAATCGCCTGGGTTGGGTTTTTGTCTGCCTTCTTCCCTTTTCCGCTGATGCTCGGACCGATAGCTAAACGAGAAACACAAATCAAAGTAAACGCGCGTTGAGGCATAAACATAACAGAGCGAATTGGATGCACACGCACACACATGCATACACTCATACAGCAACAGTATTGAGTGAGTGAATAAACTAAGGGAAACTGATGATGATGATCGATCTGGCTGCTTGAACGACACTAATCGAATTTGGCAAAACCGCTGCTTCTTAACACTGCTGCTGCTGTGTGTGTTGGTGTTGAATTTCCAATTCTCCTCCTCCTCCCCTCACCCCCATGTCCAATAGGATGTGTATTTAATTTACTGCTAACCGATTTGATACGTCGGTTAGCACTCGCAAGTGGCCCAAAATGGCGGTCAGGGCGGCGATTGCCTCATCATGGTTGACGCGCGCGTTGTATATTCCACCGACATCACAATTAGCTCGAGCATATAATGCAAACGGAACGTTTACATCGCGCGCGCACGCGAGAGAGAGAGCGAGAGCGAACGAGATGGCGAGTGAGAGAGTGCGAGCACTAGAGAGGGTCATTACAATGCTGCACGCCTGTGTATGGATGTCGTTGTAATAGCGACGGCGATTGTCTTCTTGCCGCTGATATGCATGTTGAATGCGCGTTCTCTCGCGTGCTCCGGGGCACGAAAGGAAGTAGCGGGGCACGGAATGTGTCTTACCCTCCCTCCCTTACCTCTTCTTCCTTCTACCTCACTGCACACACAAGGTTGGCCTTTTGAACTGCTGCAGTGTGCACACACTCACACACACAAACACCCCAGTGTCTTTGTTGCGTTTTAGTTGCGTTTGGTTCGATTTGCTTGTTTTCGACACAAGGGTGGAATAGATTTTAATGCGCGCCTTAAGTTCGTTTGCGCTGTTTATGGCGTACACTCTCACAGCACATTGGCCCATTGGGTGAGTTGAAGGACATATCGTTGTGCATGAGATGATGCATCACGCAGAGGGTGGGAAACACTGTCCTCCAATTTGCCGTGAGCGGGATCGATGGCAGTGGTGATTTGTACTCTGGTTTTCTTGGCAATCTGTGGTGTTCTTGTTTTTTTGTAGCGCCAGAAAAGATTTGAGGGAGTTTGAAAGAGAATCTTCAGTCTTGTCCAGAGCCCTTTTATGTAGTCTGGGGGTTTTCCCGTAAATGAAGCTGTATGACCTGTTGTGGTGAAACGTCTAGACAGGGACATTACGGCAGTGATGTGTCATAGGGATTTTGGCTTTTTCTATTAGGGATTAGGAAAAGAGTACTCATTTCGCAACAGGTACATCGAATAAAGATATTGAACACGTACAGAATTTGATCAGTTGTGCTAAACAATGGTACAAAAGTGTTATATTCCTAATCAGTTCACAAATTCCTATACTTTCATAGCAGATGGTACTGAAAAACGAAGATAACTGCCATTAATTTCCTACTCTCTTGATGTACATCAGAGGATGATCAGGACAGGCATAAGTCCGGTAACAGGGAGTTTTTTGGTGCAAAGTCCAAGATGAGAATCGATAGGAAAAGGATCAGAACAACGATTATGACCATGCCCTGGAGCAGAACCAAAAGTTGAGGTTTGATCTGATTCTGGTTCTGCAGCAAGATACATATTGGAACCAACTAAGATAATTGGGCCTCTTGACATACGATCATTGGAAGATCTTGTCATGTTAGAAAGATATCTCATTCCTGAAAAAAGATAGTTAATATTGGAATCAGAAACCTTTTGGAACCGTTGCCAGAGAAGGTACAGGGGTTTTGATTTTGAGGAATGTAAGATAGCAGTTCCAGCTCCAGAGAGTTCCTGAGACTACATAATAAAGAGTGAGATCATCCAGTCCATTACAAGGAACACGTACACGTTTAAATATTTCATTGTGGTCCTTTAATCGTGCCAAAATAATTACCATTTTATGACATTCTAAAGCTGATGGACATAGGATAGAGTACCAACAAACAGCTGCCAGGATGTTGAAAAGGCCAGATTTTATAGCGTCATTAAAATTAAACTAAAACTGTACGTGAACGTGATTCGATGACTGGTTGGCGTTTAGAAGGAACACATGGAATTTTGAAAACTACATCCGTCTCTCGACTGTACGAGCAGTAATTGGATGAGTCCTCCGATCGCTCATCAATATAAATGGGGGAGAAAAAAAACCTTCACCTTATGTGATGAAGTTCCTTGAATCTCCCTTTTATGGGTTTTACGGGTTCGAATGATTCATTCGTTTATTGTTGTCGATGAGTTGAAATGCAAAGTCAGATGTTGATTTGACCATATGTGACCATATGTTTGGGCCGAATTTTGTGACTCATCCTTCAGAGTCTCAATTTCTTACCCGGTTTTTTCGGTGCTACTGTTATCAAATTGTGACCACGTTACAGTGTTGAGAATGGAAAAACCTTATCGCACATAATTAATGAGCTAGAAACTTGATGATTTCAACACTTGAAAACAAAATCAATTGAAGAATAACAAACAACAATTAATGCTTAATGTAAACAAAACAATAAAATCATTTAAAAATCGTCTCGCATCAACAAAACGCTTCCGAAACCGAGCATGCACTCCAACTGTCCCAAAATGCTTTGTTCACCGTTGTTGCTGCTGCTGTTAGCAAAATTAGCTTAAAAATCGATCAACCGTAATGTTACCTCCAAAGCTGGCGGCGCTCGTCACCGTTCCCTTTCCCAAGCTTACCCCACCCCGACTTACGCGCCCCCTAACACCACTATCTTGAAATTGCATTCCACAACCCTACGACCTACGCCCGTGCGCTCGCCAATCGCCAAACAAGGCGTACGGCGGGCACTCTGCGGTATCCTCTATCGGTAAAGTAGTTTCGGTTTGTTTCAGTGCTCACGTATGTGTGGTAGTGTTTGTCGAACGACAGCAACAGCAGCAACTACACCCCGTCCCCCGTCCTCCGTCTGGTGTGTGTGTGTCTGTGTGCACGCGCCTAAGAAGCATCCGAAGAAGCCATTCATTTCGCCCGTTTTACCATGCCCATCAAGATGCATCAAGTTGAGACACGGTTTGAGAGCGAGAGAGCAAATGACAACGACTGAGAGAGGGAGAGAGAGAGCGCGCGAAACGTAAAAATCAGTCAAAGAAGAAGGAGAAGAAGCCGAAACAAACGAACTTAAAAATTGCGACTTCGAATGGTCGCCGTCGCGGTGCAACGGTGCAATCAAACCAACGGGGCTGGAAACGGGCGGGGAGAGAAAGGAAGGGCAAACATCGTTCATCGCACCGTTTCACCCCGAAAGTGCGAAGGCAAGATTTTACACTTCTTTTTTTTACATAAAATCAAAACACCACACCAAGAAAACGGCGTGGTTTTTCTTAGCGTGGTGGCGGTGGCCGAAGTAGGCCGATGACGTCAGGCTCGTTACTATGTACAGTTTAAAAATATGTAATGCAATAAGCCCGCCGCTGGGCAAATACACTTTCAAATCGGATCGGAATAAAAAGGCACAAATGTGCTTGACGGTGTACGTGTGTGTGTGTGTGTGTGTCTTTGAAATAGAAGGGTACATGGAATGGAAAGCAACAAAGATGACCAACACATCTAATACAGCCGACCGCATCGCAGCCATAAAGCATCGCATCAAACCCCGCTGTAATCAGTGCAGCTTCTTCCCGTTTTTGAACCCTTCACCCATTACGCCTCTTACGAATAGAGCGAATAGTGAGGAAAAGCGGTTGCGCCGCATCCCGTGACTATATTGCTTTGAATTGCGTTTGAAAAACAAGGAACAAAACAACAGAGAAAAAAAGGTAAGCAAAAGAGACAAAACAAGACACCACAAAAAGGGCACAAATTTCTCGAACAAACGGTATTGGAAGTCACGGAAAGTTTCGTTGCGTTCCCCGTGGGGGGAGAGGGAGCGGGAGGGAGGGAAAATTATATGCAGCCAGAGTGAGAGCGATTAAAATAAAATCGACAAGATAAAAACAACTGCACGTGTTGCGGGCGAAGAAGCGAGAGCGCACGTGCTGTGGGAAGGAAAGAGCAACGACAAGAGTGAGTAAAGTATGACACCAAACAATACAGCAGGAAGAGAAAGAAAAGAAAAAAAAAACAACACAACCCAAGCGGCACAACAGAGAGGCGCGAACATTGCTCGCGATCTTCGCTAATCTCTGGCTTTTAGGGCTGTGGGTTTCGTACGCGCGCGCGAGAGAGAGAGAGCAAGCGTCGTTGTGGGCGCAGTGAACACGTGCGCGCGAGAGAGAGCGAATTTACGCTCGTGAGTTATTGTTGTGGATGAGGTAACGGGGAAAGAGAGAGGGAGGGAAACAAACCCCGGAGAGTAAACAAACAACCTTGCCCTGCGTTGCAACCACCCTAACCTTCGTCCGATGGCAATGTGCAACCCTGTTTATGTGTGCCTCTCTCTCTCTCTGTCTGTCTCTCACAATCGTCTGCCACTCCGCCGGTTGCTCACCTTGCCGATATAGGGGGTGAAGAAAACGGAGTACACCGGAGTGGGAAGAAAAGAGAGCGAAAAAGCATCTGTAGTAGGCACCGCCGCCGCCGCCGTCGTCATCATTGACGACGTATCGGTAGCGCTAGAGGAGTGTTGGAGGAAGAAGGGAAAAGGGTGAAGCGTCATCGCAAACGTCATGTGTGGCGGTGACGGCGGCTGTGTTTGTTTGGCTATCGTGTGCGTGTGTTTTTGCTGCTGGTGGCACACATAAAACGAGAGCCAAATCCAATGAGCGGAAGAAGAGAGAAGGAAGAGTAAGGGTGTGAAAGAGATAGCGAGAGACGGTGGGCGCGCGTCGCGTGAGTGCATATAATCTATCAACAAAATAATAGAGTGTAGAGCAAGAAGAGCAAGAAGAAACAATCAACACAGCGTAGCAAGAAAGCGCGCGCGGTGTGGTTTACAATAATCTGGGTGTAAGTGTGTTGGTGTTTGTGCACCATGTATGCTCATTTGGGAAAGGTTAGTCAAGTGAGTGCGCCGTCCATCGCGGTGCGAGAGACAGAGAGAGAGAGAGAGTGCGATATCGGCCCAAAACGGCAACAAAACAAAACGTGTGCGGTTATGCGTTTTTTTACGGCGGTGCGTCCGATCGGAAGAGAGTGATATTTCCCCTTCATCGCCCTCTCTCGCTCTCTCTCTCTCTCTCTCTTTGCGCTCTCTATCGCACTCTTCGCCACACACAAACACTCAGTGGCACTCACACCCAGCCTCCCGGTCAGCACGTGAGGAGCAGTGTGCATGGTGCAAAAAGCAGAGCGCCAGCCAAAGACAGCGTGCGAAGTGCGAGAACGGGCGCACTCTCTCGCGGAGACAAACAACATACAACAACAACAAAAAAACACACACTCATCAAAGCTCATCGTCGTTGTCGGCGGCGGCCGTGTTATTGTTGCTCTTGCTGCTGTTGTTGTTTTGTAGCGGCGTGTTAAACGGAAGTGTGCGTGCAAGGGTGTAAGAAGGGTGCCCGCAAGAGAGTGAGCACGCGACTTTTATGTGTAAGAGAAAGAGAGAGCGCGTACGAGGGTAGTAAGGGTACAACGGGAGGGAACGCGGTGGAGCGGTTACGATGATGTGTTGGCTCCTTCTTCTTTCGAACGGCGTCCTCGCCGTCACCGTCGTCGTCGGCGATTGTGTGTGGCATCATGCACCGAATCGCGCGCGCCCAGGGGGTATTCCGCGTGATAAACGGATCAAAGTCTCGCAGTCTTGCAACAGAAACCGAACCGTTCGAACCACGTGCAGACGGTGCTCCGCGTTGTTGCTGTTCGCACCAGTCAGAGCAAACGCGCCAGAACGTGTGTGTGTGTGTGGAGAGTGACCAACCCCCCTCCGAGAAACAACCAGACCGCAGTCATTCATCGTCGTCGTCGTCGTCGTGTGTGTGTGTAGGTGAAAGGCCTGTCAGTGGGATTGTGCGGTGTGGTGGGGGAAGGCATAAAGGAAGCAGTAGTAAAATATACAAAACGAAACCGTTTGTCGTGCCGTGTAGCGGCAAAGGGTGGTGTGTCGGTGCTGACGGTGGTTGCAATTTTTCGAGCAAAGGTTGCTTCTCCGCTACGTGACGTGTCTTCGCGACCGTAACACCACACCATTCCGGTGGGGGTTTTTTTGGTGTGATTTATTTGTGGAGCATTTAATTTCGCTTTGCGTTTTGCGTCGGCGGGTCGTCGTCGTGCTGTTCTGTGCAAGCAGCGCTCTTGGCGATTGAGTGCGCGCTCGGTGCAGTTAAAGAAAGTGGATGCATCATTTGCTTCTGGATGGGATTTAATTTCGCAAAAACGCATCGAAAAGTGAAATTTAAAAATCAGTTTCCATAAAAAACGGATAAACGGTGTAAAGGTGTGCACATAAATACGTTCTAAAAAAGTGTAACGAATTATTGCTGTTGACAGAAACGTTCATTTATCAACGATTTGTTTTTATATCAAGTGATTGAAATTGCAAACGCAACTAAATTGTACGCCCCGAATCACATTGCCTGCTCTCGGTCGGTAATTGATTAGCTCAACACACACGACGGTTGGTGAATAAATTACCGCGAGAGCGAGATAGCGCACGACCCACAATCAATAAAGACGGTCGCCCCAAAGATCATCCCATCCGTGACGGTGTAAATGTGTGCGACTGTGTGTGTGTTTGACGGGCAATTCGACAGCACCCCATCATCATCATCATCATCGGCGTCGTCGTCATCATCATCATCCTCATCCGTCGCGCTGCTGTTCGATTGGTGGTAATTCGTCGTCGTCGCCCTCTTGATCTGCGTTGATGAATGTGACCGATGACTTGTTGCGAGAGTGCGAGAGTGAGCGAGCGCGCACGCGATCAGCTACGGTACAAGTGTGTTGTGTGTGAGCAGGAGCGAGCCCGTGAGCGGTCCGGGAAAGGAGATTACGAATGAATGAGAGTGCCGCGCAGGCCGTACACAGGAGATAATAAGGGGTGAATAATAATTACGCGCTTCTTGGGCCCCGTGCAACGTACGTGCAACGTACGCACTGCGAAGAGTGCGAGAGAGCGCCGTGAGTGTGTGTGGAAGTGTGGTAGCGGTTCCGATTTTGTGGATTTTTGTCCAGTTGTGTGACGGTGTGTGTTGGTGTGAGGAGCAGCGCTGCACGACACTATCAAAGCACACCGCAGCATCGCTTGGCGTGCGGCAGAGAAAGAGAGAGCGCGTGTGTGAGCAAGAGAAGCAGAAGGAATGTGTTTGTGATCGACAGATCGCAAATGTCATCTGTTGTGTGCGTCCGCCAGTAGATTGTGTGTGCGTCATCGGGGCAGATCGGATTATATATCAAGAGCGGCCATTAATTGGTTGTGAGTGCGGGCCGCTAATGAACGTGTCCGAGCGTGTTTGCTTCCTTCTCGAGCGTGTGTGGCTTGGCAAAACGGCGGGCAATACCCCTGCTGAGTGGAAATGTTCATCTAATTAAGCGACAGCCATCGTAGCAGTGCATGTTTGTGTTTGTGTGATGATTAAGCATTAAGCATAACGCAATCTAACAAAAGGCAGAAGGAATTGATCTGTTAAGTGCAACCGTTTAACACGAATCGTGTGCTAGTGCGTGTGTGTGCGCGGCCTTGAATTAATACCAGTTTTTGCTGGCTGTGTCTGTGTATGTGTTAAATGATCGACAGTGGCAGTTAGGCGCGTTTACTGCGTCCTTGGCAAACGGCAATTTCGGTGCGATACACAACGATAAAAGAAGGTTAAAGCTCGTATCGTATAAAGCAGTGCGTGTGTTGGTGCGTGTGTGCATGTGTGCGCCCGCTGACAGTGCGGCGATCAATCGAAGCAGTCGGGCGCGTGCCGCCAGCGCCATCTTTACCCCCGTTGTGACGTGCGGTTGCCCCAAGCGGTCAAAATACGTACCAAGCAAGCACCGGTGTCGATTGTGTCTCGGACGGCGAGACACAGCGAGCGGCAGCAGCAGCAGCATCCGGACCGGCCGCCGCCACCGTCGCCTGTCGTGCTGTGCGGTGCGACGGGCCCGTACACTGACCCCACCGCGAACGGCTGCAGCAGTGGCCGCCCGATAGCAGCGGCACCGAAAACGGCGTCCAAAATCGAAACGATGGCGGAAGCCCAGCGGCTGATCGGCATCTCGCTGGCGAAGATCGCCCAATCGCGGGTGTGCCGCGGGGGCGTCTCGCTCCACAAGAACCTGCTGGTCGCGACCGTGCTGCAGAAGGCACGGTACATCTTCATGGAGGAAGCGTACCACATCGTGCACGGGCACTATCTGCAGCAGCAGCAGCAGCAGCAACACCATCATCAACAGCTGATGCAGGAGCAGCAGAATGCGGCCTACCTGCTGGCGGGGCACTGCGACGGTTCCCCGGCTGAGGACGGCGGCTGTGATGATGACTGTAGCAATAACAACAACAACAACAACAACAACAGCAAGTGCAGTAGTGGGCTGGAAGAGGAGGAGGAGAAGCAGCAGCAACTGCTCGCAGCGCGATGCAGCCCCGTGGAGGAGCTAGTGGACCCGGTGGAGGAGGAGGAGGACGGGGCCACGACGACCCTTTCGTACGATTGTGACACCACCAACACCACCACCACCATTCTGCCTACGACGATCGGGAGCCTGGGACCGCTGGAACCGCTCAACATGTGCCGCAACAATGGTTCCCCCTCTGCAGCAGCTCCCGCCGGAGACACGCACGAGCAGCCGGACGAGGAGGAGGAAGAGGAGGAGAAGCAAACATCAACGTGCCAGGATGTGGCCGCCCATCTGTTCCTGCTGCCCGCGCTGGCGCCCTGGATCGGTGCGCCCGAGGATAACAAGGAGAACATTGGCAGTTCCTTTTCGTTCCTGCCAGCGGCAGCGTCCCCGTTCCACTACCATCACGATGAGGAAGAAGAAGAGCAGGAGGAGGACGACGAAGAAGAGGAGGAGGAGGAAAACACTTGCCAGGATCTGTCCTGCCACCGGCGGAAGCAGGAAGCGGCCGACCACCAGCCGGAACTGGCCAGAAAGCAGCTCGAGTCGGCCGTCCGGTCGAAGGGTGCGCTGCGCTACTTCGATCTGGACGATCGGCGCACGGCCCGGCACGAGCGACGGCGCCGAAGACACCGGACGGAAGGGGACGACGAGCAGCAAGCGTTCCCGTCAGTACCCGTAAAGCGGCGCCGCTCGTCCGACTGGGACCGTACAACGGTGGAGCTGCCCGACCAGCAGTCCACGAACGATGACCGCATCCACCCGATACCGCTCCTGTCCGCCAAGCGGCTCAAAACGATCGACAACCAGCAGCAGCAGCAGCAACCGCGTCCCCTAACGCCGGCCCTCTGCCCCCAGCCACAGTTCTACTCGTCCCCGCACGAAACCATCTGCCCGGGCGATGCGGAAACCCTGTCCGCGTGCGTTAACCAGCAGCTGGAGGCGGAAAATTTGAGCACAAGCGGCGGCGGCAGCAGCAACACTTCACCACCACTGGCACTGGAAGAGCCGGAAGTAGAGCAGCACCCGGAGGAAACGGACGCGGCCGCCCCAGCTCCAGCCCCGTCGGTCGAGAGCATCGACCGGATAACGTCTTTGGTTTCGATTTTTAGCTTCGGCAACCTGTCCCGCTCCGTCTCGACGCCGGACGTGTTCTGTGCGGCCCAGGCGCAGAAGGACGCCCGGCCGGATGCGGGCGGCTCCCTGCTGACCAGCCAGCTGCAGCATCACGGCCAGCGCGGCTACCTGACGATGACGGTGTAACTAATGCTGGTGGGGGCGTGCGTGCGTGGACAGGGAGAGAGGGAGGTTTGTTTGCAGACAGATAGAGCAAAAGTAAAAAAAAAAACGGACGTGATAGTAGAATATCTAACCTAAGTCGCTGGGGAGGGGAACAAAATAGGATGTCAGCGTAAAAATGTGAAAAAATCGAATGTTTTCTCCTTTTTTTTACAGCAGCGTGAGGGGCAGTAAACGGGTAATGGTAGGGTTGAATGAGTGTTTGTGCGCGCGGGTAGTGCCTCTTACATAGAAGTAGTCTTTTAGAAGTAACGGAAGCAGCAGCAGCAGCAGCTCCCATTTTCCATTTCCACATTCACAAATCAAACTATTTATCGGTTAGGTTAGGCTCTCGAATTTCGAATTTCAAAACCCACCATCCCTCTTCTGTGCTCGTGAGGTGTGGGAAAAGCCACTGACCGTTGCGGAGAAAGAGCAGCAGCAGCAGCAGCAGTTAGTTTAGCTTCCAATCGCCTTATCCGCGGTTTCCTCTTTTGACCCTTTTTAATACCTTCACACACAGACACACACACATACACACGTAAAAATGATGGCTAACAGGAGTAGAGTGGGGCGGGGGGTTAGAGTTGATCGGTTCGTACCACCTCCCCACCCGGGTGGTAAAACGGTACTTTGCATCGAACATCACGATCATTAGCGAATTGAGCTTAGAAGAAGAAAGGAAGAGAAGAGAACCATAAAACATACCCCTTCACTATCCCCTCCCGGTCAGTGTGAGAAGCTTTAGAAGAGCAGGAAGAAGAAGGGCCTGTTAGCAGTCCCCTCCCCCTCTTGGTTCGATTCGCGTGACGCGCGTATCATCTTTACATCTCTCCCCAGAAAGATGGGGCAGAGCAGGGGGAAGAAGAAGGGTATCGGATAGAAGAGAAAGGATGAAAAAGCAGCGCTAAGAGTAAGTGGACACACTGTGGTGTGGTTCGCGATCGTGTCTAGGTTGAAGATCGCGCAAGAGAAATACGCGCAAGCAACAGCCGGGCGTGTGTGTAGCCCGGGCGATCGGTAGTAAAGGGGCGCGCGCGCTTAAAGCATAAGTAGCTCCGCTCTCTTCCTGCTCCCGTATTAAAGGGGGGGGGGGGGGGAGAGGAAAGGAGGCTGAATTGGTTTAGCGGCTGCTGCCACCGCCGCCTCTGTCTGTGTTTGTGCCCATTACCCCATCAATCGGAGGCACTGCTTTTCACGTTCCTTGCTTCGTTTACGGCATTCCCACCCAGCATAATGATGCGTCCAACGGAACGAAAGGAAAGACAGAGAAAGAGAGAGCGATTGAGAAGCGCCACACGCAAAGTAGGCCTTGCACCACCACCACCTCCCCTTCCGCGGGCGGGAAAGACGCTGTTGCGTTAAAGCGTTGCGCTAAACCTGTGTTTGCACAAATACCAATAGGAAAAAAGGAGGTAGAAGGGGGGAAGGGAAGGGGGGGGGCGGGTACGTGCAAAAAGAGAAGGGCACCGAAAAATCCTAACACACACCACCTCCCCCCCACCCCGCAGTTGTTAGGTTGGGTGGTTTGCGCGCAGACACAAAAACACAACGTGTGAGGGTCGTCGATGCAATGATGC
The DNA here is from genome assembly GCF_016920715.1 of Anopheles arabiensis. NCBI lineage: Eukaryota > Metazoa > Arthropoda > Insecta > Diptera > Culicidae > Anopheles > Anopheles arabiensis. The sequence goes on from NC_053518.1 coordinate 75,462,109, forward strand.
ATTTTCTCTTTTTTTTGTGTGCACACAAACACACACACACAGAGCCGTCCTTCTCACGGTTTACGGTGATGCGATGCATTTTCTAATGTTTCATGGCGGGGTGGTAGTGGGTGGGAAACCAAGATGAAAATGCGATATATATTTGTGTACCGCACCGGTGTGGTGTGTCCACTGTGGTACCACGACGTGCATTTGTACGCCAAACCAGAGGTCACCCCGCCCGGTTGCCCAGGTGACGACGTGAAGAGATGAAAGTTCATTTGGCGCTTTGTTGCACCCTTCACCGAAAAACCAGCGGGCGCGCAGCAGTATACGTCAATCGTGTACGGCGCATAATATGCAGAAGAGATGCGATCCACTCCCCCCCCCCTCTTCTCCCCCATCCCTTTCTACGTTTGGCACGGTGTGAGATGATCGATTCGATATTTGCAACTGGCCCAATAGCTGGGGCGGATTGAAGAGGCGGCGGGAAACAGCGCAGGGGTGGGTTTTTGAAAGTTGTTTCCGTTTACGGGGTGAGCAAATTACATGCCATTTGGCAGCTGTAGTGAAGATGATAGGACGCAGAAAGAGAGTGATACAGAGAGAGAGAGATAGACAACAGTGGGATGTTATGTATGTGTGTGTGTGTTGGTGTGTTGGAGATTAGACTTTTTTTGTGTGTTATGTGTATGATGATGGTCACTTTCGCAAAGCAAATCATTCAAATGGAACTTGATTAGTATAGCAGTGTGTGATGGTTTCTTCTTTTTATTATTATTTTTGCAGCCGCTTTTTCTGCGCAAGGGAAAGAGGGACAGACACGAAAAGTGATTGTACCTTTTTATTATTGCGGGTTTTTTTTCTTTCGAAAGTACTATTGATAGTGCGCTGTAAATCGCATGAATTTGAATTTCCAATTGGATGTGGTTATGTGGTTGGTGCGATAGGAGATTTTCGTATTGTGTTGTTTTCTTTGCCAACAGGAATTACGTTGGAATTGTCAGTGATAGGAATTTGAATTGAATTCAATGCCGTAAACCTTTTCAATTTATTTTAATAATCGAACAATTATTCCTTTTTCTTTTATTTATAAAAATATAAAAAACCACTCCCTTGCGAAGGTTTACAATCGTTTAGCTGTTGGTTTTTAGATTTGCAGCACAAAACGACAAACAGATTGCTAACTTCATTTAACATCAATTCAAATTTCCGTACATTAAACGGCTTTTTTCTCTCCTTCTTTCTTCTCACACAAAAAGGGCAAAGAAGCTCTCCGCAAGCCACGCAAGAAGAAGGTCTGGTGGGAGGCCAATAATTTGCCGCAATCAGTGGCGAAGGTGGCGATCGTGTATAACCGACCCCCCCCCTCCCATCCCCCCATCCCGTCTGAATTCGAACCGATCGCACGGGAGTCAATGAACTCTCTGCTTGGGGCTGGCCTCGCTCAGTTTTTCTCAGCTGTGGCCTTACCTTACCAAACCTACCCCACCCATCATTGACGGAGATGGAGATGTGTGTGTGTGTTCGTGTACGTGTCATTTTGTCGAAATGGATTGTGATAGGAAATGTCGCACTTTTTTTTGGTTTCTCCCCCCCTGTTGGTGGGGGTGGTCGGGTTGCAGTGCTGCAAAAGTGAAAGTTTACATAAATGTGTGTGTGTGTGTGTGTGCACTTGTAAGTACACTCCAAAAACCCTTATAATTGCAGCACCACCAGCTGTAGCATAAGACACTTGTTCTTTTTTTGTGTGTTTTGTGTTTTTCGCACTTAAGTGGGGGGAGGTAATGGATTGTATTTACCCTCCACTTTCCACCCTTATCTCTCTCTCTCTCCCTCTCGATTATAAGCGAGGAATATGATTCCGTAACAGTGTTCGATTCGGTAAACTTTATTCAATCACAGGCGGCGCGCACGCGATCGATCGTGTTTTGCGCTGACAATCATAGCGAAAAGGGGGACTATTTTGCCCCGGTTTTGGACCGCATTTCCCTTCCCACCAAGCAAAGCTCACCACCACCACCACCACCACGAATGCCTTTCTATTGCGCAATATTGCTACGCGGTGGCGGTAACACCATTTCTCACCAACCGGGCCAAAGCGCCGAAGGATTTGAAAAAATGTGTTCCGCGTTTACGTTGTTGCTGCTGCTGCTGTGATAGAGGGCGCGAGTGAGCGCACATAGTGGCCCACCACCGGCCCAACATGCCACTTAACCTAACAAGCCTCCCCCCCCCCATGCTCCTCTGTGTGGGGTATGGGTTTTCCTGCTTATTTTTGGTTTATGCAACTCATCATAAAACCGACTCTACTTCGCCGTACCCCATGCCCCGCTCGGGCGGTGTGTTGTGGGCCTTCCCCTACTGCTGCTGCTTCTACCACTTCTCATAATTAAACGTGCAATCGTGTCTTGGCATTAGGGGAAAAAACAGGACAGTGTAACGGCGCAGTGAAAACAAACAGCGCGCACAAAAAAAAAAACAAGAAGCACAGCTATGACGTGAAGCTTCATAACCGTTTCGGCGGGGTTTGTCGTGCAGGTGTGCTTTGAAAGACAAGAAAGAGTAAAATAGATGCACACCACTACCACCCCCTTCCGTTTTTATCAGACAAAAAGCTTAACAACAACCCCCATTTTAAGTAGTAAGAGTTGTAGGTGCTTGTCTGTTTTTTTTGTGTGAATTATGAACTTACTATTATTTGGCGATCCTCGGGTGTTGCGTTGCGGCGTCCTCCTCCTGCTCAAAAAGAAAGCGAAAAATAGATTTCAACCGGATTTGATCTTTTGCCTGCATTACGAAGCACGGGGGGAAGATGTTTTGTTACAATCATATATTTAGTTTCTTTAAATGCGCATATTTACACTTATTACACATCCCCATCCCCTTTTTATTGCTTAGGTGTTGCGTGCGAGCTGACTCTGTTCTAGGAGTTGTATATTTATATTTATCTTCCGTGTTTTTTTTCTCTTTACTGTTACTAATTTTATTTTTTACGTAAGATTCTGATGGGAGAGGGAGCGATTACATACAGTGGGACATACAGGAAGCAGGTTGTAAAGTAATTGTGGATAAAATGAACTAAAAAGATAAAATAAAACAAAAATTAAACCATCATAAAAGGATTGATTATAGGAGGAAACACAGGAAGCAATTTAAAACTGATCCACTCGAGAGAAGTATTGAAGAAAGTTTGATTTGCTTTTGGAAAGAGATTGGTTTAGTAAGCGTTAAAGCGTTGCGCGTTTAGTTTTCCAAACATTAAAAGTAAAAAAAAAAACAACTAAAACATACATAAAGCGATACGAATAATATATTAAACCTAAATAATAATAACACACACACACACAATTCGTTGAAGGGCGAGCTAAGGAGAAGGAGTGCGAGGAGTAGGTTAAGCAATTATACATTCAAACATTTGCGTTAAATCGATAGCAAAAGTATGCGAAACATACATATGCACACGACGCAACATACATATTCTAGCCAGCTACTAGTGAGTTAAGTGAGAAGGGAAGAGAGAGAGAGGAAGAGAAGGAGCGAAAAAAAAAATGATAAAAAATGAGGACCCCGCGCGATATCAAAACCCGTTATTGTGGATGTGGCGAAAGAGAGAGATAAGAAGGTGCTAATAGTTTGTCGTGGGGTGGGAATGAAAATCAAGTTATTGCTATTTTTTAACACAACACAGAGAAAATAGAAAAAAAGAAAAAAAAAGAAGAAAAAAGTATATATCTATATTAGTGGTAATGTGCTAGTGAAGCCGCCCCATCCCCTTCCGATTGTTTGTTTTATGATTAGAGAGAGCGAGATACGGCCCGAGGACGATAAGAATGAGGATGATGATGAATATGAATTTACTTTGTGTACATATTAATGACGGGTGCGTTGCGTTACGACACAAGTGTGCCGATGAGGGTGCCGACCGAGGCACACGCACCCGCACACAGACAGATCAACTGCGACATTGAAATGATCACACTATTACTATTATTATAGCAGGTATTTGTACAACCAATGCCAATTATATATATAAAGAAAGTGGGAAAATCGGAGCGGGAAGGAAACCGTTTGAAAAGGAATGTTTTAATATATATTTGCAAACCGGGGGAAACCCGCAATTTGCTGCTAATCGAGAAAAAAATACGCTGTTTCTTCCTTTTTTGGCTTAAATTTTATCCCGACAAATATATCACATGTAATGCGAAGACGTGATGACGAGTGCTAGCAGGGGTAAGTATCGGAGAGAGTTTAAAAATGAATTTGGAGTGGGAAGGAAATTACTTGTTTCGTTACAAAACCCCCCCTTTGGACTGTGTTGTTCTCGGATGACTCATCTTGCCACCCGTTCGTGGGTTGGATTGTGGGAAATTAATTCGCTGTGGTTTTCTGTAAATAAATAAACAAATAAATCACGGATGATCATTTGCAACGCAAGAACTGTTTTTGCCTCGATATTGGGTAACGAGATTTTCGTGAAAAAAAAAAAACGATTTGAACTCAAAATTGATATCAACTTCAGGATAGAAAATTGATGCATAATTGGGTAAAGTTTTTTGTATAGTAATGTTTTGCTTGATTACACAATTATGAAAAAATATGTATAATATTTAATGTGGAACATCTGACATTGTGATTTCCTTCATTGCACGAATAATTACTATTTGTACAACCGAAAACAGCTATTTTTTTAATAGCCTAATTTTACACATCAATAACACACATGTTCATCATAAAATCATTACAATCGTTTAGCTTAAATAGATATTGCAATGAATGTTCGGTGCTTATCGTTAAAAAACTATCAAAATGTGTTTTAAAATTCTTCATTTTTAAGTAAAACCTACGCTAAAAACTCTCCTGTCGGTAATATGGTACATTGTAGTGTTGGGTTTCATGAATCTTTCGTTGAGATTCAATCATATCATGAATCTTCATGAATCTTCAGATGAGTGATTCGAATCTCGAGTCGAATCTTCAAAAAATTACAAATTTTCAAAGATTCATAAATCTTCCAAGATTCATGAAATATAATAAATCTATCATTATTCATGAATCTCCAAGGATTCATAAATATCTAAATATTCATGAATCTATAAGATTCATAAATCCATTAAAATTCATATAACTTCAGGGATTCAAGAATCTGTAGAGATGTATGATTTCCAAAATATTGAATTTGCCAATCCCACTGCAAAACATGCCCGTTGTGGGTTCAAGCCTCCCATGGCCCGTCTCTCCGTAGCTAAACAAACTATCCGGCTGCGTGGTACTATCCAAGAAAGACTCGACTCGAAAGACTGTATAGGCTGACATGACCACGTAGGTTGTTACGCCAAGTAGAATAATACTTAAATGCTCAAGCTTTAAGATTTTTTTAAGAGATTTATGAATCCCTAGATATTCGCGAATCTGTCGAGATATAAGAATCTTTTGAGATTTATGAATCTTTCGAGAGTTATGAATATTTGAAGATCTTTCCAACTGAGATTCAGATTCATGAATCTTTCCAACTTTGATTCAGATTCATTAAATCGTTCTACAGATTCATTCAGATTCATGAAATTGAATCAGATTTACTCAACGTTAGTACATTCAACAAAAAACCGGTAATTCGGGACGCACCGAATAACAATCCAAAGCAACCCCGCATCGTTCATTTCAAATGTGTCATCCACGCGATCGAACGCTTTCGTGCAATGTGCCATAAAAGAAGCGCATAGCAAAAAGCACGCCGTTCCTGAAGGGATGCCATAAACTCTTCCCCCCCCCTCCTTCAACACACCAACAACTGTCAAACATACACGCCGGCTATTGTTTTCCGTACCAGCGGGCAACATTTTTGCGTCCATTCACGTACGAAAACAGCAAAATAGTGTAGTTTTTCCGGCTTTCCCGGAATGATATAAGTGTAGGGAGAATCAGTGAATGAAAGTGCACCACAATTGAGTTTGGCCTGAGGTTCTTCCAGTTCGCAAAGCGCCGGCAACGGCAATGTTTTCCCTGTGCAAGCAGCCGCACGAAGCGACGGCGGTCGAGTTTTCGCTGACGTGCCATTTCTTCAACCACAATGAAAAATCGCTCGTTACCGGCGGTGCCAACGTGCTCAAGGTGTACCGCGTCATCCCGGACGCGGATCCGGCCACGCGGGACAAGTACACTGGTAAGCTCGCGGCTCATGCATTGGATTGCATCGCGCCTTGTGTGCTAAACCCTTTTTCTTTGCAGCGGCACGACCCCCGAACATGAAGCTGGAATGTGTGGCATCGTACCGGCTGAATGGTAACATCAAATCGATGCAATCGGTATCGTTAGCCGGTTCGCTGCGGGACGCGCTGCTCATCAGCTTTCCGGACGCGAAGCTCTCGGTGGTACAGTTCGATCCGGACAACTTCGATCTCAAGACGCTGTCGCTGCACTACTTCGAGGATGAGGACATCCGCGGTGGCTGGACGGGTCACTACCACATACCGATGGTGCGCGTCGATCCGGACAACCGGTGCGCGGTGATGCTGGTGTACGGGCGCAAGCTGGTGGTGCTGCCGTTCCGCAAGGACAGCTCGCTGGACGAGATCGAGCTGCAGGACGTGAAGCCGATCAAGAAGGCGCCGATGCAGCTGGTGGCCAAGACGCCCATTCTGGCGTCGTACATCATCGAGCTGAAGGATCTGGACGAGAAGATTGACAACGTGATCGATATACAGTTCCTGCACGGATACTACGAGCCGACGCTGCTGATACTGTACGAGCCAGTACGGACGTTTCCGGGGTAGGTTGTGCAGTCACTTGGAGGGAAAGTTCTTCACCTGAAGAGTACGATTGATTGCTCTTTCTCTTTCCATCCTTCAGCCGTATTGCTGTTCGTTCCGATACGTGCACGATGGTGGCACTGTCGCTAAACATTCAGCAGCGTGTGCATCCGGTCATTTGGACGGTAAACAGCCTGCCGTTCGATTGCATACAGGCGATTCCGATCAACAAACCGATCGGGGGGTGTTTGGTGATGTGCGTCAACTCGCTGATCTACCTCAACCAGAGCGTCCCACCGTACGGTGTTAGCTTGAACAGTAGTGCCGATCATAGCACAAGCTTCCCATTGAGTAAGTACAGGAGGAAGACAGTTGTGGTGGGAGCTCGGAATCGGACCTACCCGATTCCGGTTCCGGGTTCGAAATCAATTCCGGAACCTGGAACCGATTCTGATTCCGGAGTCGATTTCGGAGTTGATTCCGGTGTCAACGTCGGAACCGATTCCGGAGTCGAAATCGGCTCTGGAATTGGAATCAATTCTGATTTTGTAGCTAATTCCGATGCCGGAGCCGATTTCGATTCCGGAGCCAATTCTGGAATCGATAACGGAACCAATTCCGGAATCGATTCCGGCACCAGTTCCGGAATCGATTTCGGAACCAGTTCCGGAATCGATAACGGAAACAATTCAGGAATCGATATCGGAACCAATTTTGAAATCAATTCCGGAAACTGATTCCTGACCGAATCAGATCGAATCCAGAAAACTTCGGAGCTAGCCGGAATCGATGCCGACGCAATCCTCATTTTTCCCATCACTAGAAGACAGCCGAAAGACTTTTACGCGATATTAATAGCATTTTACGTTGAACAGAACCACAGGACGGTGTGCGGATCAGCCTGGACGCGGCGCAGGTTTGCTTCATTGAGCCGGAAAAGCTTGTCCTCTCGCTCAAGGGCGGCGAGCTGTACGTGCTAACGCTCTGTGCCGACTCGATGCGCAGTGTGCGAAACTTCCACTTCAACAAGGCCGCCGCCAGTGTGCTGACGAGTTGTGTAAGTGTTCGTTTTGTTTTGCGAAAATGCTCATATAATTTAACAAAACAATTTCTCTCCGCTTTACCCTAGATCTGTGTGTGTGAGGATGAGTACCTTTTTCTCGGCTCCCGGCTCGGGAACTCGCTGCTGCTTCGCTTCAAAGAGAAGGACGAAAGCTTGGTCATCACGATCGACGACAGTGGGGCGGTCGAGAAGGAGCCGAAGCGACCGCGGCTGGAGGAGGAAGAGCTCGAGGTGTACGGCAGCGGGTACAAAACGTCCGTGCAGCTGACGAGCTACATTTTCGAGGTGTGCGACAATGTGCTGAACATTGGCCCGATCGCGCACATGGCGGTCGGCGAGCGGGTGGCCGAGGAGGACGCAGAAAACCAGCCCGACGTGCAGATCGTGCAGAACAAGCTCGACATCGAGGTGGTGACGTCGAGCGGGCACGGCAAGAACGGCGCGCTGTGTGTGCTGCAAAGCTCGATCAAACCGCAGGTCATCACCAGCTTCGGCCTGTCCGGGTGTGTGGACGTGTGGACGGTGTTCGACGAGGCGGTGGCGCGCAGGGCGGAGGACGGCCCCTCGACCCACGCGTTCATGATACTGTCGCAGGAGGGCGGCACGATGGTGCTGCAGACGGGCGAGGAGATCAACGAGATCGAAAACACGGGCTTCGCGACGACGGTGCCCACGATCCACGTGGGCAACATCGGCACGAACCGGTTCATCGTGCAGGTGACGACGAAATCGATCCGGCTGCTGCAGGGCACCCGGCTGCTGCAGAACATACCGATCGATCTCGGCTGCCCGCTCGCGTCCGTCGCGATCGTCGATCCGTACGTGTGCGTGCGGTCGTCCGAGGGGCGCGTGATTACGCTCGCGCTGCGTGAGGGCAAGGGCACGCCCCGGCTGGCGGTGAACAAGAACACGATCAGCCCGACGCCGGCCGTGGTCGCGATTAGTGCGTACCGGGACGTGTCCGGGCTGTTCACGAAAAAGATCGAAGACGTGTACGATCTCAGCAGGGGCGGCGCCGCGTCTGCGTACTCGAGCGGGTTTGGGTCGATGAAGCCGGAGCCGCACATGAAGATCGAGGACGAGGAGGACCTGCTGTACGGCGAGTCGGGCCGCTCGTTCAAGATGACCTCGATGGCGGATATGGCGATCGCGGGCAAGAGCGGGGGCAGCGCCGACTTCTGGATGAAGTACATGCAGCAGGTGAAGCCGACGTACTGGCTGTTTGCGGCGCGCGACAACGGCACGCTGGAGATTTACTCCATGCCCGACCTGAAGCTGGTCTACCTGATCACGAACGTCGGCAACGGCAACAAGGTGCTGTCCGATTCGATGGAGTTTGTGCCGCTGCCGATGGGCAAGAGCGCGTCGCAGGAGGACGCTAGCAGTGCGTTTGGGGCGAGCTTCGGCGTGTCCGCCTCGCTGCTGCCGAAGGAGATACTGATGGTGGCGCTGGGGAGTTACGGATCCCGCCCGCTGCTCTTCATACGGCTCGAGCACGATCTGCTGATTTATCGCGTGTTTCGGTACGCGAAGGGCCACCTGAAGTTGCGCTTCAAGCGGCTATCGACCAGCGTTACCTGTCCGGTGTTCCGGACGGTCCCGGCACGGTTCGCCAATCTCGATAGCAAGACAGCGGCCGGCGGCACGGAGCCGGAACCGTCCGGTGCAGGCGCAACGGAGGCGGCGAACGAGCAGCAGCAGGCACGCGCCACGAAGGTGCTGTACGAGAACATTTCCATGATACGCTACTTTGCCAACGTGTCCGGGTACGCGGGGGTGGCGGTGTGTGGGGAGAAGCCCTACTTCCTGTTTCTGACCGCGCACGGGGAGCTGCGGTCCCACCGGCTGTACGCGCGCACCGTGATGAAAGCGTTCGCGCCGTTCAACAACGTCAACTGCCCGAACGGGTTCCTCTACTTCGACGAACAGTACGAGCTGAAGATATCCATCTTTCCGACCTACCTGTCGTACGATTCCGTCTGGCCGGTGCGCAAGATCCCGCTGCGCAGCTCGCCCAAGCAGATCGTGTACCATCGCGAGAACAAGGTGTACTGTGTGGTGATGGATGCGGAGGAGATATGCAACAAGTACTACCGGTTCAACGGGGAGGACAAGGAGCTGACCGAGGAGAACAAGGGCGAGCGGTTCCTGTACCCGATGGGGCACCGGTTCTCGGTGGTGCTCGTGACACCGGCCGCCTGGGAGGTGGTCCCCGAAACGTCGATCAATCTGGAGGAGTGGGAGCACGTGATAGCGCTGAAGAACGTGAGCCTCACGTACGAGGGTGCCCGGTCGGGGCTGAAGGAGTACATTGCGGTCGGCACGAACTTTAACTACAGCGAGGACATCACGTCGCGCGGCCGGCTGCTGCTGTACGACATCATTGAGGTGGTGCCCGAGCCGGGCAAACCGCTCACCAAGCACAAGTTCAAGGAGGTGATCGTGAAGGACCAGAAGGGCCCGGTGTCGGCGATTTCGCACGTGTGCGGCTTTCTTGTCGGTGCCGTCGGGCAGAAGGTGTACCTGTGGCAGATGAAGGACGACGATCTGGTCGGCGTCGCGTTCATCGACACGAACATCTTCGTGCACCAGATGGTTTCGATCAAGTCCCTCATACTGGTGGCGGACGTGTACAAATCGGTGAGCCTGTTGCGCTTCCAGGAGGAGTACCGGACGCTGTCGGTGGTGTCGCGCGACTACCATCCGCTGAACGTGTACCAGGTCGAGTACGTGGTGGACAACGCGAACCTTGGCTTTCTCGTGTCGGACGACCAGTGCAATCTGATCACATACATGTATCAGCCGGAGTCGCGCGAATCGTTCGGCGGGCAGCGACTGCTGCGCAAGAGCGACTACCATCTCGGGCAGCAGGTGAACTGCATGTTCCGGGTGCAGTGCGACTTCCACGAGACGGACGTGATGAAGCGCACGCTCAACTATGACAACAAGCACACGACGTTCTTCGCGACGCTCGACGGCGGCATCGGGTTTGTGCTGCCGCTGCCGGAGAAAACGTACCGCCGGCTGTTCATGCTGCAGAACGTGCTGCTGACGCACAGCCCGCACACGTGCGGGCTCAACCCGAAGGCGTACCGCACGATCAAGCAGACGCGCAAGCTGCCCATCAACCCGAGCCGGTGCGTCGTGGACGGCGATCTGGTGTGGAGCTTTCTCGAGCTGCCGGCGAACGAGAAGCACGAGGTGGCGAAAAAGATCGGCACACGCATCGAGGAGATCTGTGCCGATCTGATGGAGATCGAGCATGTGACGCATGCGCTCTAGAGAGATCGGGTCGGATTAGGCAACGGCAAACGGAGCGCAGAGTGTTGTAAAGTTGGTCGATAACATTTATTGCAAAATAGCGTAAGTCTAGGTAGTGTAAGACAAGGTGGAAAGATATTCACGATTGAAAAAGGAGGAAAACAATAACATCCAGTAGTGTAATTTGAACTGTTTTAATTGTAGATTCTTGCTGCGGGGATGAAATTGAGAAAAAAAGAAGATAGAAGATCGAGAGTAGAACTTGTAGTGGAAAAGTAGGACTGAAGTAATGAAGCCGTCATATTCTTACCTCGTGTGTTCTACTACCATTGTGCTCTATCGCCAGTGATTTGTTTTTTCGGTATGTTATCTAATCATTAAATTTGTTTTCGCCACAGCACTATCACCAGTGCTTTAAACGTGCTCCAAAACATTAAAGAGTAGCCTTTTTGTCGATTGATCCAGGTCGTACATCTACGCAAACCTTCCCTGCGGGAGGGAATACATGATGTTTTTTTTTCTTGATAACACATACGCATGATGTAACTGATAACATGTTTCACAGCTTTCTTCAAAGCAATAGAAGCAATGACTTGTTATCTCTGCTATCGGACAGTAACGTGTCATAACAAAACTAAATGCTTTGAAATGCTCCGAAATTATGCCAATTTAATCGTTCCTATCTTATTCCTAACTCGTAGGCTTTGGTTCTCTAATTGTAAAAAACATCGAAATAGACGACGACTAGTTAATAGAGCTAATATTTGGGAATTCAGAAAAATAACAAGTACCAAATTTTGAAGAATCATTTAGTACAAATTACCAAACAACAATACTTCCAAAATTGAATCAGGATAGAAGAGTGAACTTATAGCCTGGAATCTCTAACTCACTTTTTGAAGATTCATAAAAAAATAATACACTGTACACTTCCATTTACTATTCCTTTGCGATCAAGCTAACTCATTCTCTGTGGCGACGAGCGATTCACTACAGAATCATACTAGACTAGAGACTTTTTCTCCGAAAAGATTGACCTGTAAAAATACAATAAGCAACACAGAGATTCATCAGAACTCTTTGTGCTGAGTTGAAAGCAAACATAGTAACTTGTCCAATTCAACTCACTTACTCACTTTTACTCAGTGTGGACATCTCTACTTGGTATGAAGCTTCTAATTTTATCACTTTCGGATATCTTCTTGTTTGAAGTATCGACTGGTACGATACTGCAAACCTATACAGTGCTACCAATTGGCCTATAGCCGCATGTCAAATGTTCGTGCTTATGCTCCACCTTGAACAGATATTACATCGATCAGACGGGGTGTTTGTTTGTGGATGTAGCATAGGAATTTATCATATTTTTAAATAGTTGTATCGTGCATGTAGCTCTTACACTAGTTAATTACCTTTTTTTTTAAGTCGTCGATACGATAGGTACTCCAATTAGCAAATGAGATAGCTAATCTTATGAGCCGGTCATTGCTGCCCTAAGAATCTAGATTCTTTCGCTGAGATTCATTTAAATGAATCTTAAGCGATGAATGGTTCGCATCTCGAATTGAATCTTCAAAGATTCATGAAAGCATAAAGATTTATGAATTCAGAAAGATTCATAAATCTCCAAAGATTCATGAATCTGTTTACAATCATGAATCTTCAGACGTATATGATTTACAAGATACTTAATTGGAGGTGATCCCGTGGTACAGTCGCCAACATGAACGACTTAGCGCCATGCCCGTCGTGAGTTCAAGCCTCGTATGGAACTTCCTAGGTAGAAAGAAGTGTAACTATCCGGCTGAATGGTACCTTACTAAGTCTCGAAAACCTGTATAGACTGGCATGACCGCGTAGGACGGTTACGCCAAGAGGAAGAAAAAAGAAGAAGCTTAAGCTATATGAATCTAACGAGATGCATGAATCCCCCTAGACATTCATCAATCTTTCAAGATTAATGAATCTTTGCAACCGATATTCAGATTCATTGAATCATTTCAAAGATTAATTCAGATTCATAAATCTGATTCTGATACACCTAACACTACCACTGACTGATTAGGACAACCTTGTCCAGCTCAAATCGACAGGGATTGTAATCTTCTTGTAAGATCATCATGTTTGGAATATGTATTACACTGTTCAGCAAATCATACTTACTTCTTTTATATGGTCCAGCTCCCTAACCAGATTTCCTTCTATATTTTTTCCACAACTATTTTCTTTCTCCCAATTCAAACGTAGAAATAGTCGGATTTTTGTTTAGTTTCTAGTTTATTGTACAAATCAATGCGTGTATTACATCATTACAGGTGCTAGCTAATCTCTACTTTCAACAACAAACATTCCATGCCTGGATATTGTGTGTGTATCTGACCAAAAGATATGCGTGCGATGGTGCGTTCGACATCGATGTATCGGTAAACTTCGTGGTAGCAAAGATTCTAGCGGCACCTAGCGATCTATCTTAAATTCTAATCGATCGATCGATTACATCAATAGCTTGGTTGTGGTTATGTTTTCTATTACATATATTAAACTGGGAAAGGCACTTAAATCACATGAAGTTATTTTCTTAGAAGTTGTGGCTTACGACTAAATATCTTTTTTTGTTTTGTTGTTTTGTTATTATAAGCTACTACAAACAAATTATGCTCCTCTCGCGTGGAGCTACCCATGCACCAAGGTGGTAGAGAAATATGTGTGAGACAAAAGCGCTAACTAACGCTTTAATGAATAATCTGCTTAACAATAGACGAATATTGGACAAATTGTTTCAATGAAAAGCTTATAGCCCTTCCATTACACTGCGCTGGTGTAAAGGGGAGACTTGTGGCTATTAGCCTTAACGATAGTTCCTAAATCTTAACAACAACTCTGTTGACTTATTATGAATGACCACACTTTTGAGTGAAGATTCTGTTGTATTATTCTTAGTTTAATTTAAAAAACAAGCCATTAAACTCTTCTTCCTTTCTCTCGATCACTCCCTTCCCTTTCTGACACATCACATGTAACCGGCGAAAAGTCTACGATGAGAAAGTGAGCTCAAATGTCTCTCATCGACGACTGTTGATCGGTTGTGTGTCCAGAGCCGCCACGAAACCTTCCTCACAATTCATTCTCCCTATTGACTTTACCAACTTCTACTTCTACTTCTACTTCTACTACTACTTCTATAATATCAATGGGGAAACATTTCCCACTTTTGCTTCAAAACACTAACACTCTACTTCAAATATTGCAACGATAGCCTAGTACTACCGGTGAGGTTTCGACTTACGAAACCGGTTCCGGTAATTGTTTGCTTACGTGGCTAATTGTTTTTATACTTATTGAGAAGAGATGAAAGATTTCAACTCGTTAAAAGTGAGATAAAAGTGTATGAAAGTGTTGTGCACAGCAAAGAAAAGAGAAAAAGTAAGTGTTTGTAGAGTGTGAAAGTGAAAACAGAACAGATACATTTAATTTCTAAAAAAAAAAAAACACAACAGCACAATGGAGCTGTGTGTCGGAGAGAGTTCCTTAACCTAACCGTACGGATTCACTTACATACCTAGTTGTTTTTTTTTTTTAATTATTTTGTTACGATCGTTTGTTTTTTCTTCTTCTTCTTCTTCGCTAAACCTTAAAACGTTGTAATGTTCATAGAACTTACAGTAAAAATATATCATAGATATATGGGACCGAAATTACCGAATCTGCCTTTTGTGGCCAGGCGCCCGTAATACCCGGTGCGCCCGGAAACCAGCACACAGCAGAAACGGTAAGCAAATACGTTAAAAAGTAAACGACGAATATTAAAGTCGAGATAACGACTCGTCTGCGTCCTAAATGGGGATTGCTACTCGAGAAGCCGGAGAATGCAGTTACTCTCTCGAATGCTTTCGAAAGCAGTGATATAAAGGACGCTTCTCCACCTGCGAGACGGCATGTCCGACGTGCGGGTGTGTGTGTGTTCTTTTCTCTGATTTCTCCATCCACAGATCGGATCCAGCATCAGGATAACACCGAACGGAGGAGAACAGAAGTGAGTGGTGTGTATGTGTTGGAGATTTTTGCTGGTACCAGGAGGATCTCCTACATTCAAGAAGAGCTCCACCAGGACCAATATCAAGGACGGTAAGTAATCACATCATTTTTTAAGAATATTATCCTAAAGCTTGTAAGCTCTATCTCGCTCTCTTAAGGGTTGTGTAAGCGCTGTCATCTGTCATATATACCGATCGGTCTGTCACCATTGTTCTGCCTGGGTTAATACTACCCAAGAAGAAGAAGGTAGAGTCGTCCGAAATCCGGCTAGATCTACAATGCTCACTACCCCCTCCGCAGTGACGAGAAGAGTGATTGTGCCTGTGAGTGATAATACAAAAGAGTGATTACGTCTTAGCTGACTGCAAGTGCAAGAGAATGATGCCTAACCGACTGTCTGTGGTTAGATCGGCAACAAACTGTGCGTTAAAGTGTGCTTAAGCTGCTAAGGTATCCTGCCGAGCATACGCGAGATATGTGCTCCTCTGTTTACGTTTCTGAATGTTTGATGTTGCTGTCTGTTTTGTTGTTCTTTTCAAATAAATTACGCATAATAAATATTGTCCTACACTCTAGCCGCGGAAGTAAAACAAAACGGGAAACTACAGCTCTACAGGCCGGGGTCGCTCTTAAGTAAGGTGGTTGGGATGGTTGCGGTTCTCTACAGCGCGTACGGGCTGCAGAACTGGTACACCAACCGTTGCGAGCGTTCCGTCTTCTGCATGATACCCTTCTTGTAGTACTGCCGTATCGAGCGCGACAGCTTGTCGTAGTTCATGGCGGGACGGTTCTTGCGCCGGCCCCACAGTCGGGCGACGCGCACCGAATCCTCGATCTTGAACACACCCTTGGACCGGTCGATCCAGCGGATCGCGTTCTGGTGCTGTTCCGGGCAGGCGAGCAGCTCCTTCAGAAACTGCCACAGATGTATGTGGGACCCACCGTGCCGGGCCTTGGCCGGGGCAGGTGCTCCGGATGCTCCCGTGGTGGCGCTGGTGGCGCTTGTCGATGGACCACCGGCTGAAGATGAGCTGCCAGGGCTTTCCAGCGGCATGTCTTCGTCGTCATCTAGAGGTGAAAAGAAAAAAGAGCGAGAAAAACAAACATGAAACAAAGGATAAATTGTGAGTGAGGAAGATCTTTTTTTGAAGAAACGTGAAAGATCCCCACATGACTAATGGGAAATAACATGAGAGTTTGTGATTTTGGGCTCCAAAGTGGTTTTTGTGGCCTTCACCTAATTAGCTTGATGAGGGGTTTCGCCGATATCATCGCAGATTGCTATCTGGTGAAAGATTCTGAGAAATACCACTAGGTCCTAACAGAGTGAATGAATCACATTACGTGAGATTAAATTTGATTGGAGTTTCATCTTTCATGATTTTGAAGATTTCATTTGAGTTCCATCAAATATTTTTGGAAAACCCTAAACTATGAGCACCATAATGTCGTTGTCTAGGGCATGTAACTTTCTAGTCAGATCTTAAGTAAACATAAATCACATAATCAATGATTAACAGACATCAAAGCCTCAAACAAACTCCTTATAATCGCACAAGAGTTCAATCTAGCGAAAAGATTCTACAAAAACTTTCCTTTTTCAAACACTTCAATCCAACATGTCCTCGGCAAGTGATTTCAATCGCCTCCCTTCCCGCATTTGCTCTTCGGCAAAGCTCACCCATCGAAAGCTACAACACACAGACCCTCTCTACACACACACACAGACTGCGCTAAATGCCAAACGGTTTCAGACACATTCCGGAGCGCTTGTGTCACTGTGCCTGTGAATTAATGGCCGCGTTAACACCGGGACCGAGACAAGTCTGTTTCTCGCCGCGGTGACACCGTCGTGGTCGCCACTGCCGCGACAGAAGGGGAAAGTGTAAGACAAAGGCTTGCAGGCTCGCGAGCTTCGAACCACTGCTCAATTACCATAGGCAGGGGAGGAGGTATGCAAATATGAAAGGTCCTGCACCTTCCCTCATGTCTGTCATGGGGTGTTTTAAAGTAAAACAAGCACGACAAAAAACAAGCCTTCTCTTCGATTAAATGCATTGAAAGGATGGAGAGCGATGAAATTATTTGAAACCAACAAAAACTTGTTACACGTAAAATGTGTGATTAAAATCTTTTTTTTACAAAATCCCAAGGTCCCACAAATAAAGCTGGAAGACTGGTTAATAATAGTCTTGCTGCTCGAAGGTGAATTGAGATGGATCTTATAATCAGGTATTATTATTGGCTGTGGCGCTTCGGGACACACGCGCTTTCCCCTTGAGAGAGAGGGTGACCAACCGACGACAAAACTTCAACGTCTCTTTGGGTGAGATTGAGAGGAATGGTTGAAGAGAGACAGGACGGGTGCGAACGAAATGAAGCATGATGGTAGACCGGGTGCCGGTTTGGCAACACACCGCACGAGACGCGACGCGATCGCAGATCAAGCAGAGAAAGCAAACATTCGTGGCTGATGAGGTTGACTATTTACCTCATGACGGGGATGTGGGGAGGTCTCGCTGTCTCTTTCTTCCCTACTTTCTCGATCTTTCTTAATGTTGTGTTTTTCTTCCTGCTGTTGTTGTTGGTTTTCAATCGATAAAAGGTAAACCTCAAGGACGTTTGCGATGAGGTTATGTAGTAGGCAAGCAGCAACGACCGGGTGCGCCCGTCTCCGCCATCTTCCACCGGGTGCACCTTCAGAGAAGTGAAAGATTGTCCCTCCCTCTCTCCCCCCTCTCGCGGGCCGGGGGTTAGTGGATATGGTGAAAATATGTGACCAAAGCCGCGAAGGCCAGGGGAGGAGCGCGTAAGTGCCTTCAAAACGATGATGGAGCCATTTTCTTTGGCCACAGCCACACTCGAATTACCTTTCCCGGGCAGGGATGGTGTTTGGACGGCCACTTTCTCCCACCCACCGCATCATGCGGGTGACTAGTTTTTTTTTTTGCTGCACTCTTCCTCTCTTTCCCTATCTGCCAAGTTTGCTGGCTGCGTCGAAATTAGTGGTGCAATTTCATCAAACGGCGTTGTTTGGTTTTCTTAAAACGCAAAAAGATGAAAGACTGAGTGGAAGGGAGAGAGACAGACAGAGAGAGAGAGACAGAGAGAGAGAGAGAGAGTGAGAGATAACTCATCCTACCCTCTCTGTATTGAAATAACAAACTTTTGGAACAAGGGGTGGCTTGTGCTGTTCGGAGAAGGGATGGTTTCGTGGGGTGTGAAGAAAACAAACTCTCTTCTCTTGGCACACGGCACGGCAAATTAGCCAAAGTTACGTGAAGGAAATAATACGCAGTGAAAGAGCGCTGTTGCGTGCTGTGGATGCGAATGCGTTGCTCAATTGCAATCGGGTTACGATCGAAAGTCTGGGGCGTTGTGTTTTTTTTCTTCTTCGTTTCTTCGTTTCTCGGGTTCACAGGGAAAGAAACTGTTTGTTTATCATATACACAACACCTCTGGAAAAAGGTAAAAGTCAGTCTTGACGGATTGCAAGCTGTGCTGCTGCATTCTGGAATTGAATACACAACGAGATCGTTTTAATGGAAAATTCCATCTAAACTCCAACTCATATTTTTACATCGCATTGGCGCTATTTCTCGAACAACGAAAAAGCTTGTGTGAATTAAACACGCTTCTGAAGGGATTAAAAAATCGTATGCGTAATAGTGAATGTTTTTCGAAGTTGGGGTTGCTTGATTTTGATCCCGAAACCTGTTTCCTTTCCCCCAATTGTCAACCCCAAAGGAGCAGAAGCAATGGGAACAGGGAGTCAGTGTCAGAAAGTAGAGGAAAGGTAAAGCAAAACTTGCTCAGTTTAAGAAGTAAAGCAACAAAAAACACAATCCATCCAGCTCCAGACACACACACACACGGGCGGGTGGGGAGGTGGACACAGGACGCGAGCAAGAAAGGAAGGAACAAACAAGCGGGAAGGGAGAAAGACCTTTGCCGTTTTGCTGATCGTTATTCCGAAGGTCGTTCCAAGGCGAAATGGTTTCTCGCGTCCTCTCGCGTGGACGTCTTGCGCGCGAGTGTTTGTTGCGCGGAGCGAGGTAAAGGGACAGGTGAGCGAAGGGCGCTTGTGTATCTACCACGGCGCAACAGCAAAATCAATTTCACCAGAGAAAGTCTTGTCCAGAAGCGGCACAGTTGATCGGTTAAGGTACGGTGCTGCGCTGTGGGGAGAAGAGCGCGGTCGTCGATGCTTAAGCGCAACGGTCGACGCGATGTGTATCGATACGACGGCAACAGTGTTTGTGGTAGGATTGGTTTTTCAATGGTTTGTGGGATCTTTTTTTGTTGGAGTAGGAGTTCCATAAGTTTGAATACTTTAGAGGTAGTTTGGAGGGGGAAAAAGGGTGATCTTCAGTGAATTGAAACATGATCTGATATTTATAAAATAAGAAGAAATAATGCTTCTTAGTAGGCATGATCCTAAAGCATTGCAAAGATCACCTCTGAAATCCCGAGGATCTCGGAAGCATTGCACATGTAGGTTTCAAACAATAAAAGACGATCATTTGTTTCGTCTAGACATTGAAGTTCCTTCGTACGAACGAAGCCTCTTTGGTTCCAATCACGTAGAATACTCAAAAAATCAATATCCAAATTGCAATGACTAAAATAGAACTAACTATTCCTATTTCCCAATATTCCAATAGTATCTGTCAATGTCCTATTTGCAAAGACTCCAATAGATTTATGTATTCCAACATCAGAATAGTACATATCAATATCCCATAGATATAATAGATTATAATACAGAATTCTTTATCAACTTACCGTCACTGATATCTCCATTCATTGAGTCACTGTCGAAGTTCTCCGCCATCGGTGGACTGCTGCTTGGGCCGGGCGTAGCACAGCTGCTACCACTGCCCGTTCCAACGCCGGCCATCATCACACCACCCAGCCTACTGTTCGTGGGTAATCCAGCAGCAAAGCTAGATCCATTGCCATCGCCAGACACTGGAGCGCATCCCATCGACGAGATGACGCCACCGGTAGAAGTGAGACTGTCGGTAACCATACTATCGACCGTAGCATTATCACCGACCATTAGCCGATTGATCTGCTTCCACAGATCAAGGTAGCCGTGTAGCTTATCACCACCCTGTGTACGGAAGATATGCGCAAGATGAGGTGAAATGGATTAGTGAAGGAGTCTAGAATACGCATCTCCTACGCCCCTTCAAAGCTCCCACTCCACAGAGCATTGGAATGGAATGTTCCGCAGAAACGGAATAAGCGTCCCCAACGGATGGGGAAGACTGGTTTTTTTTTGTTTCACCGAGCGAGGTTAGCAAAAGGGTTGTGGGCCGAGACGTGCTGTTACGACTACGGAGCGATACGGCCGAGCGTTACAAATACATAAAATCGCGGTGAAAGTGAAAAGCCGCCCGGCGAAGCGAATGCGCCGAGCGGGCGTCCAAATGGCACAACAGACACACGGGGCACACACACACATACACACATGGTCGAACCAGTTTTGCGGTTAGAGTGGATGACTGGTGAGCGAATCGAAATCCATGGGCACATAAAAAAGACGACCACGATGAGTAGCAGAGCTAAAGCATACAGCGATTTTTGGCGTACCCCTGTGACGGGGTGACGCTCTCCAGCTGTGGTTGTGCGCGTTTGGCCTTCTCGCGATCGCTTGCTGTGTATAGAGCGAAGAGAGGCTGACGTCATCGAGGTGTTGAGATCTGTTCGGTAACCGGGCCTTGGACCTATGTGTGTGGTTGTGTGTTTGCCAACAGTTTTGTGCGATCGTGCTTACCTGTGGTATACGACGGACAAACTCCTCCAACGGTAGCGCTGCCAGTTGGGCACCATTTTCCGGGAACAGGGCGGCAAGGTTGTCTAACCGGGGCAGGAAGTACTTGCCCATCGCCAGCTCCAACCACTGATGGACCTTGGCCGTTGTCCACTGCTTGGGATCTGGGAGAGACAGCAAATAAAAGGACGTTATAGCGCATTATTGGCATCACATTATTCAAAAAATTAAGATCTCCCAAGATCACTTACCGGAAGAGATGCCCAGCTCGGTACAGGTCGCCTGCATACCGTTCTTCATCTCCTGCAGGGCGAACTCAAACACCGGCCCAATGTCGGCATGGGTCGTCAGCCCTCCGATCAGCGAATCCAGCTCTAACGGTTTCAGATTGTGCCGGCGCTGGAAGCTGGTGTCCTGTAGATGCTCCCGCAGTATCTGGAATCCACCGGTCTGCGGTTTGCTGGCGGTGCCAGATGGTGGCTGCTCCAGCGGGCCCGAATAGTTCGGTTCCACCTTTACGAAGCCCGGCGAGGGCGACTGTGACTGATGGTGGTACGGCGATGAGTCACCGAGCAGCGACTCCAGATCGATGCTGGTTTCCGCTCCGGAATCGTACTCCGTCTTGATGATCGGTTGATCCAGCAGACTGCCCGCCTGGTGCTGATGGTGATGGTGGTACGGCGACACGGTACGCTGCTGATGGCCCGTTTGCTGGTGCGGATGGTCCAGCAGCCCGTAGGACGAGGCGGTCGATTCCGGCGATGCAGGGTTGCTGCTGATAATGCTGCCGCAGCTGCTGTAGCCGCTGCTGCTGCTGCTCCAACTGTCCGACCAGGCCGTCGACGGGTGCTCCTGTTTCATCGGCTGCATCGGCAAGTCGTGAAAGATCGTGGCCGGTATGTACTCCGGGCTTTGGGCGGGCTGGCCGCCGTACGACTGCTGCTGCTGCTGCTGGTGCAGCTGGGACTGGGGGCTTAGCGGCACTTCGCCGTCGTTCGGCAGGTTGACGGACAGGTCGAACAGTTCCGCGTACGAGGCGTACACGTCCGACGTATAGTTACCGGCCGCCGGCACTGTTTGCGGTGTCTGCGGAGAGGACGGAAGAGGAACCAAAAGAGATATTGAATTAGAATTAGTGGGATCAAGAAGGTAGTCCAAGCATTGCGAAATGTCAACGGTGACACTCACTACTAGCAACTAGATCACAGACGAACACCACACACGCGCGCGCCCGAGAAGCGTGTATCGAGCCTTCCAAACCATATCACAGACTGACACACGCTTCCAGACCTAGAGCAAGGTGTAGTAGGCAAGCGCAGTTTGCCGGAGGCGATTCTAGCCATCTTACGAATCTAAGTCTCGCCCCTTCCCCTCGCCAAACTAACACACAAACAGAGAGAACAGCAAACGTAGTACGTTTCGCGAATTCCTTTCCACCTCGGTGTATTGCTCTGGCCCGTTCTCCTCCCTGTTGGGGCCTAAGCCCCCATGTTTCGAACGTATGTAGTAGAGTCACAACCGTCGTTGACGTCGGTGTGGGAACGTCAGCAGCTATCGTCAAGTAAAAAAAAAAGACTATCAAGCACTATGCGCGCACTAGTAGGTAGGGTAACCCATTCTACTACGCCATCGTTTCGCGTAATGCCATTTCCTGCTCTACACTGTGTCACGTTTTTTTTGTTCTCTATCTCTCCCTGTGCCTCTCTCTCTCTCTTCTTCCGGGAGGCGTTCTAGCGTTCTGAATGGATTCGTCTTATTCTCAGGCACCTCAGGCAACAAAACACACACAGCAACACACACACAGAAGCTACTGTTGTTTCGTCTCCTTTCATCTGCTCCCAGGGGGCGAGCTGACAAACAAGTTGGAGCGGAGCGCTGCTGTAGCTTCGTGCTTGGAGGTTCTAGCGCCTGCGTCATCTCAACCGGCTAACGGCTATGGCACGGTGTACACGTCGTCGGGTCGCATTAGTATTCGCAAACGACAGGCGCACAGGCTCCAAGGCCTATACGCTTCACTGGAGATTGTTGGGGCGCGCTGCTCGAGAGCTCACCTAGCTTCACCTGTGTGGAGCAGTGTGGGCTTTAGATCGTATCGATAGAGGAGCGCTTATACTCTTACCGTGCCGTGCTTTGCTCCCACCTGTTTCAGTAGCTCGTTCAGGAGCTGTTCGGCCACCCGGGCCAGTTGCTCCATCATGAGGGTGCTAGTCTCCCGCCCAGCTCCGTCAGTGTTCGAAGATCGTTTAGGCATATTCGCGCGGTGGTGCTGGTTGTGTGTCACTTGTGTCACTGTTGAAGAGCGGTTACGCTTTACGCAGCTCGCTTGGTTGCGCCCCTTTTATAGTTGCGCTGAGTGCTCCTCAGGCGCTTCAGGCAGTTCGCACTAATCAAAAAAACATCTCATATCAACTATCTTCCTTGTACGTCTTATCACGGGGACGTTCTTTTCGCAGATCCTATCGAACCAATTCCAACTAGGTTCGAGCGAGTTAAGATTCTATTACATAAATGGCACCAAACATGGGTGGTTGGTCTGATAAGAGACGCACTTCTAGTGGGCCCGATCCAGTTCTTGGAACTGTACCAACTTTGTTGCAATGCCGCCATATTTTGATGGCTTTTTTTGCTCAGTTACTTCATCAGCAACTTCATCGTATCTTCGAATCGATTCAAATTCTGTGTCCCAATTGGTCCAGCCTCGGACCTCGCCGGAGCACCAATGGGAGAGACTTTGGGCTCCAGCACCTAACAAGGGGCGGACTATTGTCATTACCTGGCAGCGTAGAGGAAATGTCCTGAGGGGCGGGTTAGACAATCAGAACAGCAGAAAAGGTCGACACAAACTCGTTTTCCATCTTGCGAATGGCTTGCTTCACCGCCCTATACCTATACCGGTATGATCGGTAACGTAATGATCTAAATTTAGCCCACAACTTGGACGTACGTCTCGCACGTCAAATAATCGCTCAATCATCGTCTGCTGTGCGGGAAGGGGGAGTCGTACAGCTTTGCCGATCGTTTAAGATCATCCAGCATGATCCATCAATGTGACCGAAAAATTGCAAACGATGATCATTGAAGACGTTAGTTCCAGTGTGTGTGTAAGTGTGTGTGGCAAGATCATCGGCGTGGCACCGCTTTTCCACCTATATACTCGACGGTACTACTAGCTTGACGTCAGCATCGATAGCTCTGATCTGATCGTTTGTGACGCTCGGAAAAGTACCTGCACGTCTGTGTACCGGGGGAGATCGCCGGGTGTCGATTAGTGGGAAATCGTTTATTGCCACTGTTTCCGATGCTCGGGAAAAGCTGTTTCGGATCATTGTGTTGTGAAGCGGTTTTCGGTGGGAAATATAGTGCCCGACATCAAATGACGCTTCTCGCTGCATGTATTATTGCCCCGTTCTCAGAATCTCCGAGCCCAACGCTCTAACGTTCTAGTGATCGTTCGCGGGCGCTACAATTTCCAGCGAAGTCTCGTCAGGCGCTGATGCATGTGCTTGCTTGTGGGTCGGTGTTAGCATTTCGCGATGGTGGTGGGTCCGTTGGAATGGATATTTAGCTTTTCTCACTGGGGTTTGAATTAAACGCGTCACGCGTGTATTATTGACAACCGGGTGAAAATGTGTGCATTTGCAAATTTTGTCCCCATCTACAGTGCGCACACCAGGCCGCGCCGCACGATCGCTCCCGAGCACGTACCGTACCGGTTGGATTGTTCTATGCTGGCACACCTTAAACTCCAGGGGATTGTTTATGCAAGAAAACAACGACAGACGTGTGACATGCATCTCCCCTGTTCGGTATGCGGCACCATAAATATTTATGTCAGCACGCTCTAGCATGGCGAATTCGCCCGACGACCGGCAGCGCATGGTGCATTTTTCGAGCCTTCCACACCCACGGGCTTTGCATTCAACCTGCAAAGGCAGCAAATAAAAAAAAAGTGGCAAACAAATTTACCGCTTCTCGTGCTTCACATCGGCACACAACTGAAGGGCTCAAAACTGTTTGGCAGAAGCGGCCAACTTTCTGTACCGAGTTGGCGAGCGCGCGAACGCACTCAGAAATCTAATGAAGCTATCGCACACTGCTCAAGAAAACACCGTCCCGCTGCACACTTTCGACAGCGACCGCTTCTCGCACATTTTGGCCTTGTGTCTCGAGATCGTGTCTACCTTTCCCGACGACGATCCGGTACACCCGGGTGGCAGCAAGGTTCATTGCTAATTAAAGGCAAACCAGAACGATACCTGAAAGCTGGCAAACGATGCTCTCGATAAGGGCAATTAGGCAGCGCAGCCGCAGCCGAAGAAAGTGACCGACGTGCGCTCTAGAATCCAGATCCAGTAGAATGTACACGATCTTGGGATGGGCATATGCCGACTGGTTCTGGTCGGTGGCCACTTCCCAAGGTCTTCCTGCCCGTGGTGGCCAGCCACGTTTGGTGATCTATCCCGGTTCGGTAGCAACTTTCCCTTGCAACCACACCGCACGGCCAAGGGGACATCGATCTGGAGCAATTAAATTAAAGCCAAGTCCCAGTTTCCCTTTTGCGATTGTTGTGCGATGTTGTTGTGGCGCAAATAAAAAAGGGCCAACAGGTGTGGATCGCACTGCGGAAGTAGTAACTCTCGGCTTCGATGGGACCATATATGGAGGGGGCAGCAAGCAGCCAAGAATAGCAGGTTTACTGGGAACATACTGGGCGCTGCAGCATCGAACGATGATGAATGGCGTTTTGGGAATTGGGCTGTGATGAATGAGGAAAAGAAATGAGTGATAGTGCAGTGGGTGAGTTATGGTCAGTCTGTGTGCAAGCCAGACGCTGCTTGTGGCAATATATCAGCAGCAGACATCAGAGCAGGTTTAAGGGTGCTTTTATTGATTTATTTGTTGATTTGTTCCTTTGCAATAAGAAATAGTTATCATTATGTTAGAACCTTGCTCTAAGGATCTTCATACATGTTGATAACATTAAATCACTTCGAGTTCTGAATATGATTTCATAAAACTCAGGAATAATACATCTGTTTGAATTTAAATGTAAGAGATCGGTTGAGTCTTTCCAAAGCTCTCTTAGTAACGATGCTGTTTCTTGAATGTTTCATGTAAAACAAGGCTTAGGTCGTCCTCAAGCTCTCTGGTGGGAATGGAATTACTAATTGATAATCATTAGTGAGAAATGGTCATCGTGTGATATGAAAGAATTGACATGCTCTTTTGGACTTTTCGTAATGTGATGTCACAACATGTCGTAACAAAAACAACACATCCGCGTTATCTTCATATCTGAGAAGACTGAAATTGTGCCAGATACATGTTTGGCCCTAAATGATGCTTTAATGCTTGCATTAAGACATATTTATGACTTCTTTCTTTACATCAAATAACCTTTATTGAGTCTAAAAGACTTCTTCGCGTACGATAAAACATCCTATTGCCTCTTAGAGTTAAGAAAGAAGGTCACAATCTTGAGATGGTGGTCTATAAATTACATTTATTCGTGTTATTCCTGGTTTCCTGTCTAAATTCCTGATTAAATTGTTCAACTATAAATGTTTAAAAATGTAAACATTCAATGTCTTATTCTATTCGGCGTGTATGTCACATGGTATTTCCTAAATCTAACGATTCTATCGGATCCTGTGCCATACGATCATCAATGGCATTAAAGCTCACGAACATGTCCAACGCTGCTCAGGAAATTGTTTTGCTTCGATTGGTATGCCAATTTCATGTCATTAGTAATGGATGTTTGGTTTGGAACTAAAATCAATTCTATCACCGTGTAACGAAAAAGTGCGGTAGAAGAACAGGCAACAATAAATGCCATTTGAATCCATACCATTACTTCGACTTTAACCTTAACGCACACCGTACCACAGTATATTGCAAAACACAAAAAAACCCCTCGCTAATGTGGAACAAGAGGTGTGTGATTTAGATTAGTCAGCAGTTTTTGGGTTTTGCTATGCAGCTACGATTTTGTATAATATAGCAAAGTAAATTTGCATGTTTGCATTAACCATGATGATCTAACTGTGGAACGGTAACGGACAAATCGATCGCCACGGTCATGCCCTTTTGCTTCGTTTCGAAGAATTTCGAGACTACAAATTCGTGATACTGGTACTGACACACTCACACACACACAATCCCTCAACTCCAAAGCTTTTTGTACTGAAAAAAAAAGGAGTAATAATTACACCACAGCGAATTCAACACGCAATCGCTTTTAACGTCCGCGGCGGCTGCCATTCTGATCCTCCCGTTAAGAGATTATTTATAAATTGTCTTCCCAAAACCCGCCCCAAAAGCCTAAACCCTCAAGACCCTGCGGGGTGAGCTTTTTGGGGCTGGGGCCGGTCACACTCATTAGTATGCAGGAATCTGGTAACATTATGCAAAATTAACTACCGATATGCGGAGCGTAAAGGCAGATTTTCGACAGAGGTTTTTTGTTGGCTGCTGCTGCTGCTGCTACTCAGAGCTTTGCGGAGGGACAACTTCGACACGCGGGGCAGCATGTAAACCGTCTCGTACCTTCCTCTCTCAAGCCCTGGGGAATAAGCTCCGTCTCGAATCGAGATTCATTTACTGCTGCCATCCAAAGATCCAGCGAGGGCCTCAAATGTACGCAATAAACACGGCAGCAAATGAGTGAACACACCCGGGCGACCGGTTCTCCCCAATTGTTGCTGTTTGCGAATGCTGATCGCGGAAGCAACAAAATTCGATTCGATTCGTGCTGCCATTTTGTGAGCCGCTTCTCTGTGTCTGTGTGCGTCTGTTCCACCGGAGATTCTATGGCCGCGCAGAACAGAAACCTTTCAGAACGCGAATACCGGTTTCCTGCTGGTGATGAGGAGTCGGTAAGCTTTTCGGGGTGTGTGCGCGATCTCGTGATCTTCTCACCGTAGTGCGGCTGTGCGCCGAAGCGACTCGGGCAACTATTTAACACCACTGTTTAGTTGCGGCGCAATAAGGGCAACCCTTGCCGTAGCGAATTGAAGCAACACTTTCGATTTCGAGAACAAGTCACGCTTTTGCGGGGTTGACTGGTGTTTACGCGTGTGACGGAAAACAGATCGCCTGTCGTAGGTTGAAGTGTTGTCCCGGAGCTTCGGATCGTTTCCTGGATTAGTCGCTGCACCTAGCACCCATCCACCGCAGGGTTGCACAGGCTCACTCCGCCAGCCTTGAGAAGCTGGTTCGGGTAGTATGTTTGTCTGTTTTCCAACTGGATTAACGTTGCGTAACTACCACGGCGCACGGTGCAGGCGAGTTCGATTCGCTTCCAGAGTCTTTCGAGCGAAGCTGCATTTTTGGGTCACTCCGACCGGAGTGAAAGTGAAAGGCCAAACCCGAACGCCCCCTCCCCCTCTCCGTGTGTGACGTCAAGCATTTGAAAGCGCGCCACTGCCACCATGAAGAGTTGTGAATCAGATTTTCAACCAGTGCACCATCCAGTGTTGCACATGCTCGGCGCAAGTGATCATGCAGAGTCGGTCTGAGTCAGCGATCGACGTCAAACGAATCTGTCCTTCGAGCACCGAGCAGCATCGAATTGGTTGGAAATTCCCAAACACACACACACGGTATCGATAGTGTGTACCAGAGAATCAGCGCAGCATTGCAGAATCTCTCTCTCTCGTGTGCGTCTCTTTCCTCGCGAACCATTACGTAAGGCGGTAGATCGAGCCCAAAACGGATAAAAAACGATGGCTTGTTGCTAATTCCATTGCTTCAAGAGTGCCAAGGGGGAAAACCCAACAACCGTTCGGCCCTCATCGACCACGGCTCTCTTCATCGTAACAACAAGCCAGGTCCGCTTGTGGCAGCAGCGTGTACAGCCATCTTGAGGCAGTGGTCGTGCGCGCGCGCGCGCGACTTCAATTGCGCGATGGCACAAGTGACGAACTCGTGTTTCGTTTCGCTTGCAATCGTGCTGTAATGTACTGGCGCTGGAGCCAAGATTCGGAGCAAGGATATCCAGGAAGCGGGTTGAATTCCATTCCCTTTCATCAACGTTGCTCGCTGTGGCCTCATGATCTCTGTTCCAACCACTGAGCGGCGGCGGAGAGGCGTAAACATTCACGTACATTCTTGCCTGCTCAGGGCAGACTTGAAAGGGCCCCTTTGAATATGTGTCTACCCCACGGGCTCAAGGTTGCCTGCAGGGAGTGCAGCATTATGGGTAATAGAATAGAATTCTAAACGTTTCTAAACGGGTGAAGGAAAAAAAGGTGTGTGTGTGTTGTTGCCGAGACGGTGTACACAAACCCCAGCCTGTCCGGTGGGTAGGGTATAAAATATGGCGGCCGCTGATGAAGAACCGGAGTCGTTTAAGCCGGATTTATGCGCGCCAGATTGAAAGATTGTCACGACATGGGACAGCAAAATCAGATCGGTTTCCTGGTACGGGTGGCACACCAAGCACTCCGGCCACGCTGTTGCCTTTGCTTCATTATTGATCGCTGCGAAAGGCGACTTTATCGTGCGCCAGAATCGCACCGATTGACGTCGTTTTGATTTGCTTTTGCTTCGCATGTTTCTGCAAATCAAGCTAAAGCTAAAAATAGAACCTTCTTAACGTACGTGGTGTGCTGCGGCGAGCAGGATTAAATGCAAATTAAACCACATCAATAAATGCGCCGGATTGAATGTGTTCCCATTAGCAAACAAACTGTTATAGCTGTGCTATAAGGGTAGGGTGGTTTGCTTGATGCCCGTACAGCTAAACAAACCTCGAGAACAAAGCACCTCGATCTGTTTAGTACAGGAAACATCTGGCCCAATCAAGTTGGATTTGCCTTTCGCTCCTCTCCATTTTTCAGAAGGGGTTTGAAGGGAGTAAGGTGGTGGTCCGAGGTCCAAGCGCACACTATTGCCATCGTTCAATAAACTACACAAACGGATAAAAGTGAAAGTTTGTTGTGTCCAGGTGGTGGTTGTGTTTGCAAAAAAAGAAAAGAAAAATGGTGTTGCAATTTTTACGACACCGTGTGCGAGACTTGCCCACCAGCTTACTACTAGCGCTTGTGTTTTATTAGTGTTTATCTCAGGTTGTATGAAGGAGAGGTGGAAAGCTCAACGCAAACAAGGCGAAGCAAAAGTACAGAGTACTGTGAAGGTCGTCCCACGATCGTGTGGTGTGGCATCAAAAACTGGCACACACTGTATTTGCCCCCAAGTGGCCCCGTAGTCGTCAAACAGGCGCGCTAACGTGCCCGGTGCCAAGCCTGGAGCTTGTGAAACCATCTTGTGCGAGCGCGAAGGCGACGATGATGATGATGTCATCGGTAGTGGATTAGGCTAAGGTTTGGTTTGGTGTGTGTGTTGGTGAGATACCTGGGACCGTCCAGCCGTTCGTTTCAGGTGATCTTTACAATTTGCACCTCGCAGCGCTCCGAATAGGTTCGCGCGTATGCAAAGAGAAGTCAGACATTGATGGACGGTCCGTTTGGAGCGTTTTTTTTCTGCAATATCACACAATAAACCCGGAATGCTCCGAAGCTATTCCGACTTCAGAGCCGCTAATGACATTCGCAAACATTGGTGAAATGGTGTAATATTCCTAGCACTGTGGCGGGCGGTGATTATCGTAGTGTAGATTCCAACCCAATAGAAAGCCCCTAGGTACTCATGGGGCCGCTGTAGGTAGGAGTAGATCTCTGACTAAGCGATCTGAGCAACTTGATTTTTGCATATCACTCACGTCACTTCCCGCAGTGGGCGCAGGACATGGCAAGTGAGTAACCGCAGCACCCACACTAATGACGTCCGTCCGAAACCAGTCCTTTGCGCTGTGGTAGGAAACACGGGGCGTTTCGTTAGCGTCATGCAGCAGTGGAGACCGGGGTCGAGAGGGAAATTAATTCCACGATCGAGTAGGGGGATTTTTGATCGATGCAAGCCGTACAGTGCAGTGCCCGGAAGACGAAATCGTCATGTTGACGATGATAATGTCTAATTACGCAGGAAGTGAACATTTAATCGATTATTCAAGAAATGCTTTAGCTTTCGAGGAAAAAGTTTACAAAAACTTTTTGTTTTTTTGTTGTTGTTGTCACATGAAAAATTAACGTTTTGTTAGTTATTTACAGCTGTTGCCCTTAAATAGTGGCTCAAACTCACCTGTTTTTGGCTCTTAGACACCAATTTTGGACAGCGTATCACAATGTTTGCCTCTTAGGCATCATTTTTGTCTCTAAGGCATACTCTAGGGATTGTTTATTGTAAGTCAATCGCTTTTTTTTACTAAATTCATTGTAATGTCAGAAAATGTGTGTTTCAAAATTATTGCATTTCCGTAAAGTTATTATTAATTCAATTGATAGAATTTAAAATAATAACATTGTTATGCCAATTTCGGAAGAATAAATGGAGTTTAAAAAGTTCGCATGTATTTTCAGGTATCAAAAATAATTAGAAAACTTATTAAAATTTCAATAGTTGTTTTTTTTTACTAAAAACTAATCTAATAACACAACAATTTTGCAGTGTGTTTGTAATTAACAAGTACAGTATTTGTAAATCTGCAAAAATAGCTTGTAAATTTATCATGATTCCTACAAGAGTCGAAAATAGTAGCCTTACAAACAAAAATAGGTGCCTTAAAGTCAAAAAGACGCAAAACTTGATGCCTTAGCGGCAAAATTTGGTGGCAACGATTGTATTTAAGAATTACCACTCAATGTATAATTCAAAGTTTTGCTCTTGGAGTTAAGTAAGCGCTTAAACGTACCTCATGTCTTCACGATGGAGAAGCATGGTCATTGACGTAATGTGAGCTTTTGGGGGGAATAATTCATTTGTTTACTCATTATATCTATTAGGCTTATTTCATAACATTGGTTCATTCAAAAGTGTCTTTTGTCGTTTTGTCTTAAAATACATCTTGTCTTTTCTAATTCTTAATTAAAGACTTTAACACGTTGCTTTTACAACTTCCACTTAGCACGCTTGTACTAAAAATTATGTTTTTAATGTAATTATTAGCACAAGCCATCTCAAAACAGTTCCAGAAGAGGCTTTTACGCCATTCAAAGCATCTTCAGCGCGTGCTGTGATAGTTTTAAAAGCAATAATCATGCTAATTACATCACAACACACAACAAAACAACAAATAAGGGACAACACACACACACACACCGACACAAAATGTCCAGACTGTACTAAGCACATTAGCACCGTCATAAAACAATCCCCCTTTCGTATCCCCCCATTACGATGGGAAGAGGGTAAAGAATCAAACAAACATATCCATCTCGCAAATATTGCGAGTCGCCGAGTTCCGCAGAGCACATCCACCTTCACAGGCGGCCATACTTCAATCAGGCAAAATAATACACCTCCAACGTCTTCGTGGTGTGCGTGCCTGTGTCTGTATTTGCACTTGAACCAGGTATATTTGCACCGAAATTAACTATTCCATCCATTCCGGCCAGGCGAGCGCGTCGTTGGCAATTTCCAGAGCCAGAGCCGCCGCATAGCCGCTTGAATAAATGCGTTTTAATTGCCCTCCCGTCCCGTTCGAGAGGGGGCATGCGAACGAACGAACGAACGTCAATTACATATGGGTGGGTGTACGAGCGAAATGAAAAAAAGTGCGCCCGATCGTCCAAGTAGGCGAAAAGTGCGTCATCGATCGCGACCCGCTCCAGCCACGCGGCGGAGTGTGAAGCATTACATCACACGCTTATTTTCTTTTCGGCCGCTTTGCTTTCCTTCCCCCCTCCAACAACGCCATGAGAGCGTGGAAAACTCTCACCCTACCACGCTTGCTTTGTCTGTCGCTTACCTTTTCCTTCGGGTACAGCATCATCTCGTACGCCATTGTTGTTGTTTTTGCTGCTGCTACTGCTGCTACTGTTTGTTGCTGTGATGAGCGACGTAGCGTTTGTTTACGTTTTCAAGGTAGTAGTAGTGGTAGTATTAAGACGGTAATCTTTTTGCCTCTTTTTGTTTCGGCGCAGACGTTTGATTACGATGATGGTGTGTGGATGGATGCGCGCGCGTTATCAAATCGCGGGAGTTTGCTGATAGGCATACACACGCGCACTGTAGACACACACACACGACACTACACTTGCTGCTGGGTACACTGGCTGTTATTTCACCTTTCACTCGCAAGCTGAACTTTTCTGTGCGTGTGTTTGTGTATTGAAAGCAAAACTTATCTCCTTCACACTACACACAGAAAAAAAGAGAGATGCAACAGTGAGTGGGTGGTGTGATTTGTTTGCGCGTGTTGTAATTGCAATCTCCTCGCACGGGTTCAAAGGTATCTTTACGATTGTTCTGCTGCAACTTTAAGACACAGGTTTTCTCTCTCTCTCTCTCTTCCTCTTAAAAAGGTATAAATGTGCGTTTAAATAAAGCTTTTTAGTCGTTTCGTGTATTCGCCAACAACGGTTTCGGGTCTAGAGCCGCGAGCCTGGACACCACTGGCACGGAGCACTGATAAGACAGGTTGTTGGCAATGGGATGGCGCTATCAGCGAAGAGTGGCACACTTCGTTGATTTGTTTTCTTTTTTTTTTTTGCTGGTTTGCTCTCGACTCTTCTCTGTAGCCTTGTTTGCCCTTCCCAAAGCCCTCCACACGGGCGGTGGTGGTCGTTTCGGGGTTGCCTTTTTTCTACGTGATTTACTTGCAAAACGCCGCACACCGATTGTACGCGCGATAAACCTTTAACCTTCGTTGGTGTGGTTAACCACTTCACTCCTTTTTTTTTGCTGTCTGTCTGTCTTTAGGTCGCACCTTGGCTCACTATTCCGGCAGCACGGCGCACTACCGCACTGTTGTTGCAACGCACTTGATCCTTTCCAGCGCTACTGTTCATTGCGTTTAGCGGGAGCCCGTACACTTGCAATTGGATCAACAAACAACAAAAAAAGCACAATTTATTTATTTACGTTTGTGAAAAATCATTAAACACAAACACCTACACACACACACACACACGCAAACACTGGAACAGGTATGGGGAGCGCACAGCATCCGGCGGACGCACAACTGCTTCGTTCGGCTTTTGGTTCGGGAATAAGCGAACGGTTTGCGAACGCGCTCGCGCTAAGCCGTGATCGTGCGCGCCAGGCCGAACCGACGCAAAAATCCCCCGCCGCCGGCCGCTTGGGCGCGCTGGTTGGCGCTTTCACTCGCTCTGGTGCGCTCTCGCCTGCCGGGCCTGAGCGGGAGAACGAGAGCACTGGAGATTATTGGCGAAGCACGAAGGTTCGGCCCCCAAACTCTGCTCGCCCCCAGTGCCATCCAGCCCCCACACATCGTAAGGGACGTGTGGGGGTTGTGTTGAATTGCTGAATGTGGTGTGGTAGTGGTTGAATGGCGGGGCTGTGTAGAGGCCCCAACGCGCAAAACCGTCAACCCCCCGTGAGGAGGGGTGCGTGCGAGTGTGTGTGTGTTTTTTCTCTCTTTTTGCTTTGCTTCTCTCCCCTCTTTTCTTTGCTGCTCCGCTCCGGCGAGCGTGTCTCGTTTGAAAGTTTATTTTTCACATCTTTGCCACAAACTGGTTACGTGTGTGTGCTTGTATGTGCTTGTGTGTTTGTATTTGATTGTATTAAGCTCTTGTCTTGTTGTTGTCTTTTTCTGTTCTCTGTTTCTGTGTTGCGTGTGTTTTTATTTTTTGACAATGTTTTTTTTTATATATTTAATTGTCTTTGATTTGCTGTTTGTTGTTTTTCTATTGCTTTGTTGGGGGGTTTGCTTATTGCAGACTATTCGATGTTGTATTCACTCCCACGTCATTGCTTCGATGGTTTTGGTTGTGCGTGCCCGATGAGCACGCACGTTTTTTTTTGTATTTTTTTGTTTTATGTTTTATAGTTTGTATGTTTTTTTCTTCAATATTTATTTCTCTCTGGTCTGTTTAGTTATGGTTGATATGTACAAGATGTTTTTTTATTTTTCTTTTATTTTACTTAAAATTTGTTTGAATTTGAATTAATTTTTATTTGCACTTTATTTTATTTTCCTTATTATCAACAATTAGAAAACCAATCAATGCAGAATAACTTATTTTCAATTGCATACGTTTTTAAAATTCATGCAATTTACTTACATACCTGATTCTACTGCCTCGCACTATTTACGTTATTAGATGTTTTGTTTGATGTTTTATTCTAAATTTTGTGGGTTTTTTTTCAATATAAAGCATTATACATTTATTTTTTAGTACACTGTACAATATGACTGGTGGATCTCAATACTATAAATATCATTCAATACTTATTTTATCTTTACTGTATTCATAATCATGGATTAGGCATTTGTTGTGGGCTTATTCACTGTAGCAATGATTGTTATTTTGTTTATCAGTATTATTATTTTGTGTATGAATTTAAACAGATTATGAATTGAATTGTTCTAAAACATTAGTAATTCATTTAAATTTAGGAATCAAATTTACAAGATGTATCAAATTTACAAGCTGTATCGGTCTGTAGGCTTTTTTGAGATTTTGAAAGGAAATATATTGAATTCTTTTTCATACATGACGGATTTTTTGGACCATTGCTCCTGAATAAATCTCCATCTCAAACTAC
The DNA here is from genome assembly GCF_016920715.1 of Anopheles arabiensis. NCBI lineage: Eukaryota > Metazoa > Arthropoda > Insecta > Diptera > Culicidae > Anopheles > Anopheles arabiensis. The sequence goes on from NC_053518.1 coordinate 75,497,546, forward strand.
TGTTTTACCGGTTTTTTTTGGTAATTTAACATTGAGAGTACAAAACAACGACAGATGAAAATTATAAAAAAATGAATGTTTTTGTATTATTGACTGTGCAGAATAATGAGTTTATTTCCTTGACTGTTGTGTTTTTAGTTGTTTGTAAATTTAACCCGATATTTAAAACTAAGAATTCTTGTAACGGTATATCTATTGCTACATTGAAAGTCTTTATAGTGGCACATTTGTGCATAATAACACATGCTATGAGTTTGACAATGAATTCTTTTGCTTTGTCTGCTTTGTTTGTCATAAAACAAGCTTTTGCTTTTTAAACAAATATACAATGCTCAATTGCAAAGTGTTCCATGTTACAATAATGAAGCATATTATCTAAAAAATTCTTGATATAATCAACTGATTCATGCGATATGTTGCCCCCCTCCTGTTAGAGGATGTATTTAGCTACCAAGCATTTTGGCAAGCTTTCCCCGATTCGAAAGCTGCGATAGACGAATAGAATGATAGATTGTTACAGCGTGGAGGAGACAGTCATCCCACCTAACAAACGCAGCAACTGTTGACAGAACCCTTTTTGGGCAGCTTCGGAGGCACCTAGCAACTAGCGGTTCACTAGCACGATTCTAACACGTTCGCACAAAGAACTCACTCACTCTGGCTCACCCGAAAAATACGTGGAACAGTGTCTCATAACTATATTGTTGTATTGTACCATTACGCGATGTGCGGCACTATCGCTCGTTTGATAGACAACTGCCACGAAGACATTAGACCCGGGGACCTTTGACAAATGGACACGATCCTCAAAATCAACAGAAAGAATGAAAAAGGAAAAAAAAAAGACGACGTTGCGGGGGTTAATGGTGAGCTCAGCCCCGCTCCCCGAGGCCAAAATGGCACCATTGTAAATCTTACCAATTGTTGAATGTGTGCGATGTGTGGCCTCAGTATGTGCAGACAGACGTGCCCCGTGCTTGTGGTGTACGTGACTAAGTGTATGTGTGTGTGTCTGCTGGTCCTGAAGGTGTTGACTGTGTGTGCTTTTTTTATATTTATTTCTTAAGGAATACTTTTACGAATTGCTCGCGGGACACAGCATGATGGAGAAGGGGATGGAAAGGAATGGAAGGTGGAATAAATAAGCTGATTAAAAACAAAAACCTGTCCCTGTTTCGGGATCGGTTGCCCGCGCTGTGTACGTGTTTGTCGCTGTTTTGTCTTTAGTCGATCGAGTTTGAAGCTTTGAAACGTTGGATTATGGTGTGAAGAAAGACTAGCGAAGTAAACTCCGGTACGGGTTCGGGTTTCGCTAGTTTGAGTTGAATAAATAATTAATTGAACATGACACTCAGCTAACCGTAATAATTGTTTAATTGTCAGTTCAGCATTACTTGAAAGATTGAAATGAATCTTTTTTAGCTTCTTTGTCTTTTTAAAATTATTTTTTGAGTTAAATACAAAGTAACTAAACAGTAAACCATTATGCGTTTGATTGATTGGTTTATATTATTTATTCGAGAGGATTACAACAATTAACATTATAAAAAAAAAACGTAGATAAAATCTAAACTTGAGTTCTATACAGTCTGTTCCCGAGTGCAATGCGATCCCAAGACATGGTCGTAATTCTGTTAATATCTATTACAAATATGTGTAGTTTAGCACTGTTTTAAAAATTCAATTTGTTTCGATTTATTTTAGAATCATTTATTATTTTGAATAATGAAGCATTATTTTTTGTTATTTTGCAATCCATGTATCGTTACACTTTGTTCCAAGAACTATAAAATTCAGGCAACTGTGCATATCCAAACCCGCGTTAGTCGAGAAACGCGTAAGTTAGGAAGAGAATGTATAGTCATAAAAAAATAGTGAGACCCTAAACTCATGGATTTAGTTAGATACAGCCCTGAACTCTATAGCTAAGCAAAGGATGATTATAGAAACATATATTATAAGAATACAACCTTTGTTAGTAAAGTTTAAAAGAGGAGAAGTAATATTATGCATACTACTTAATATGCACTGTTACATTTATTAGGTTATACAGGGTTTCGAATCATACAAGGGAATAGTTCAATCACTTAGGCCCTAAGTCTTAGGGGAATGTTGCAAATCGGTAGGGGAATGTTGCATGCAAGCTGTGGAAGTTTGCAATCATATAGGGGAGAGTTGCAATCGATAAGGGGAATTTTGCAAGCGTACTGTGGAGCTGTCATCAGACTGATTGTAACATGATTTAGTAACATGACATTGTAACATGATTTAGAAATTAACCAGAACATCAAAGTGCCTGTCAAATCCAAACCAGCTTAAAGCAAACGTTATTTGGACTCAGATTAAGATTACATATTGCCCCTTTAAATGTTGATTTTTACTATAGTTTTCTTATGCTGCTTTATCATTTTTAATTTTTTTTCTAATTGATGTTGTTTTCTCTATAATTGATTTTGTTTTATTAAATCAACAGCATCGCATAGTATGACATTCAAGATATCAACATTAAAAATAATAATTTATTTATTTGTTTATTTAGAATTTAGGAATTTATTAAGGAAGTAGAAAATCTAATAAATTTAGTATATTTGTTGCATTTTGTGCAAAATTACATATAAACAAGCTATTTGGCTAAAAACCGTGAACTTCCACTTTCTTCTTCTTCTTTGGCTCAACAACCGTTGTCGGTCTAGGCCTTCCTGTACCACTTGTTGGCTTTGGGCTTTCAGTGGCTAATTGATTTTCCCTATTTGGGGATCGAACTCATGACGGGCATGTAGTTAAGTCCTACGAGTTGACGACTGTACTACGAGACCGCCCTAACTTCCACTTTACTGGAACCGTTTTCTTTGCAGTCCACATTCATAGCGTATCTCGGGGATAACATGTAGTTACAATTTCCATTCATTCCAAAAAAAAACATATAACTGGTTCACTGGATCACATGATATAAGCGAAACAAACAACATCTTGCAATAATATCGCAAACCCTGCTAATAATGCTCTTAAGTCGGGATAAAACACGGAATAAACATTGCCGCATCCATGAGTCACTAGAGGAAAACGATAGATAAAGTTTTCAGTAACTGCTTAATCAGATTTTAGCATCTCATTTTGAAGCTTCAGCTCTAATGGCACTTCATCACGCCAACAGCATTTGCATGCGAGTTGCAGGAGATGGAGTGTTTGCATACGGATCTGGAGTTGGCTCTATCCCCTTGCCTCACGCCGAACAATCTGATCTTTGTGTATCTACGCCGGTAAGACTGAGCTAATTTGCTGTTTTCGGTTCAGGAGTATCCGGTTGGTGACATTAAACATTCCGTACCGTGTACTGGGGTGTATGGAAGAACGAAATTAATAAGCAAAGCACTAGAAACAGGGGATTCAAACATAACCTGAGTACTGCTAGCAAGGAATGAATACAGTTCAATAGGATCATTGAAGATCTTATGTGTTACGTGGTGATCGCGATGGATTTCGATATGAGGACAATGTGTACCTCATGAATGCAGTAAGACATAAAAATACTGAAAGATGTAATTATAAAATTTATTATAACTTTTTAGTACATGACTATCAATACTAAACCGTATTTTTAGTACAACATTAATAAGGAAAATTTGGAGAATAAAGTGATTAAATTAGAATGAGCGATGAGTTGATAAACATTTCTACGAATTCTCTTCATATCTGTACAGTAGCCTCGCTGCCCTACTCACATCACCACTTATCAGTGTAGTGTGTTTGTCCTCGGCTCTGTCCACTAAGCTCTCCGTACATAGCAATAGACGCAATGGTTTCAAGGTAATCCATTACATTTTGCCACAGTCTTGCATATATAAAAAAAAACACACACACACAACCATTTTCTCTTTATTTCACCCTTCTTCTTAACAGGGTTGATAAATATGACAACTGCAATGATATCAAGCTCAACTACGTAGCTCAAGATTACGGAGCTATATTTGTGCATTTTCGATGCTCACGAGTGATAGCCTTTCTTCGCTTCCTGTGTTACTGATTGATCGATTCGCGTCGGTTGCGCGTCGATCAAGGATGCAAGATTAATGCAATGTCCCACCAGATGCGTACCACTTACAACAATAGACTGCGACGGTACGGAAAACAATGCCCGAGAAACCGCTGCTCTCTGCTTCCCTTTTACCTTTGCACGGAGATTTGCGGCTCTTTCTTCGCTTCATAATTTCACCCTGACTGGTGGCGCGTGCAATATAAATGGGACCAATTAGCTGTTTCCTGTGATAAACTCACTAGCAACAGGTGACATCCAAAAATAATTTCAAATTACTTTCAGTGAGAGTGAAAGAGAGCACTGGAAAGAATGGAAGGAAATGGGTGGCCTTTGTGCCTCTTTGGTTTTTTTTTGCTCATTCCTTTCCAAAGCTCTGACGAACATCCTGTTAGCGGTGATATTTCGGGATGATTTTATCACTGCCTGCCGCTTTTTAGTGGCTCAGTACACTCGCACCCTCGGGTCGAGTAGGAAAAGGAATGCGCATTCCCGTCTGCTTCGCGGACTAAACTAGCCCATATTGTCCGGAGTTATCAATGAACGGGTTCGAGGTGCTGCAGGGGTTATAAGGCGCTAGCAGATTCATTCATACGTTTGACGCAGACTTTAGCCGGATGGAGAGCGAGCGAAGAGGGAAGGAGGGCCACATTCTGTGCAGGTGGTTTTGGCAAAGGGTTGCGATTAGATAAGGAGATGTGTTTTGATGAATGAACAAATAAAACTGCATGCCCCCGGGGGGATTGTATGGATGTATGGTTCAGATTCGGATCAGTCACGGCGTGGCGGTGATCATGGACGATGGTCTCTCGACACGTGGAAATAGAAGTAATACGAGGCGATAATAAATCCAACGCTCGTTTGATAAGAGTCGAGACGCAAAGGCTCGGTTAGCGGAGCTCTATCGGAGTTTGCGAACAGGTTATTTTCGGTTTGGTACGGTGTTAGGTCCTACACTCGACCGAAAGTCGAATGGGCGCGCGCATAACGTTGGTCGTTGGCTATCGCGAAAAGGGTATTTGTTGGATGTGGAATTTTGTTCGCACCACGCACGCGGATGTACGCATACAAAATGGCATAACGAGAGAGCATAGCAATAGGGCGTGCAATCGAATCGAGCCCGTGCAGTTTATCAGTAGCGGATGTTTTTGGAATGCCTTTCAGTAATAAGACGTTCATCAGGTTTTGTTTGATGGTACGTTTGCCAATTGCCAATAAAATGGGGATAAGAAGGAATGTAAGAAGGGCCAATATGGAGTTTGATGATGTAATACAGGCTTTTCCAGAGTTACGCGACACTCGAGTTGCGCGAATTGGAGTTACGCCAATTTTGAATTTTGACAGTTCAAATGTCAAATAGGTGCAATTTTCTAAAAACAATCGTCAAATGCAAAATATTGTTTTTATTGCGTTAAGGTTTCAAATTGGTAAACAGACAGAAATAATCGAATTTTCAACAATATATCGGCTAAAAAACGTAATTTTCGACTTACGCGAAAATCCGAATTACGCCAGTAGTTCTTCTACTTGGCGTAATTGGCGTTCTACTTGGCGTCCTACGTGGACCTGCCAGCCTATACAAGGCTTTCTTATTCAGACTTATTCAGTACCACGCAGCCAGATAGTCTCTTCCTGCTACGTGGTGGAGAGTCCATTGAAGACTTGAACCCTCGACGGGAATGTGGTTAAGTCATACGATGTGATGACTGTACCTCGGGATCGTCCAGTTGTATTTATTTTTTTTTATTTATTATTATTATGGTATCGAGCCTCCATGGCCTACATACACAATTACAACTAATGTCTTATAAACTATGTGTTCCTACAATTAGACGTAATGCAGTCTCGTATGACACTAGAACATTTCGGTACACTAAAGGACAGGTCTATGAAATTTGAAAATAAATTAAAATTCTTGGACATCAATAACAACGGATCCCTAGCACAGAAAAGACGATAACGAAAATCAGTTATTAAAAATTGTCGTGTTCTTAAATATCTAGTATGGACATAAAAATTTACATTACTTAGCAATAGAGGTGCATCGATTCTACCAGTTAATAGTTTAAACATAAACGTTCCTTGGGCAACCATTCTTCTCTTTTCAAGAGTTTAAAGCCCTAACAACTGACACCTCGTATAATAAGCTGGTAACGGTGATAAGCTGGTGTAATTCACAACTGACAAGAATATCATTAAAGTTAAGGCCAGACTTCATAACACCTAGCTTTGAAAACATTAAGATTAACTTACATTAGTTTCATATTTTTTCAAGCTCCTCCTTATACAAGCCTGGTTAAAAAGTAGTTTGTGTGCAGAACTCATTTGTAGGTTCTTGCAGAGCGCAACTAGTCTTTATCGACTAAAAAAATACTAGGCATAAAACTAGGCTGTTTTATAAAAAAAACCCAAAATATGAGGATTCTAGAATTCCCTATTCCCTATTTATCCCTATTTAAATTCAAAATGATTGGTTAGGCATACTTTTAGCAATGATTTCAACGAAATTTCGCTCGACGAAAGGGTTATTTATAAAGCATTAAGAATTGCTCGTTAAGTGGAAAAACGTTATCCATATGAGAAGGTCCTCTGTAATAAGATTACGATGCCCAAAAATAATGATCATTTTGCCATATACTGTGAATCCTCTTACAGGGTTTCCCACGATTTATTGGTTGGTTCCCATCAATTTTTGGTGGGTTCCCATATTTTTTTTGTGCGTTCCCACGATTTTTTGGTCGTTCCTTAGAATTTTTTGGTCCAATTGTATTGATATCCAATCGGAAAATACCAATAAATTATGGGAACGAACCAAAAATCTATGGGATACGACCAAAAAATCGTGGGAACGCACCAAAAAATCATGGGAACTGACCAATAAATCGTGGGAAACCCTGTATGACGACTCTTTCGCACAGGGAGTGCACTTTTCATCGTGTTCGTATCACAAACGTTAACGTTGTTGAAATAAAAAATAAATAAATTGAAAAAAGAGCATAATCAATTAAGATAGATTTTTTTGTATTTGTGACGCGTTTTATTACCAATATTTTAACCAAAGATGCAATTATGAACACTTCAAAATGACGATTAATAAACTTTTAGGTTTACATGAAGATCGCCATCTTTGTCATTTTGTATTATGTGCTTCTGAATATCGATATATATACACACGAAATTGTAAGGGGAAAAACAATGTTAAATATAGCGTGTCTTGAAAAACAAACTTTAAAATCTTTGTTTAAAATAAATAAGTGAAATGCAAATAACATGAAATCACCGAAAACCATGTGAAATATTTTAAAACTAATTAAAATTATTTCATCGATTTCTGATTAATAAAGCAAAATCAAAATTAATTCGTTATTGTATGTAAATTTTAAAAATATATTTAAAAAATTTAGTTACTTACAAAAACCTTCTATTAACCTTCTTTGAGAAGTAACAAAAAAGCTTTAAATTGATACACCAATAAATAAACTAACAAACCAATAAAACTTTTCTCACTCACTTTGTTAACTTTCACTAATTTGAGACACTTAAACCTCACTGAACAAGTCCGTCACGCAGCCAATGTCATCCATCAATGAAATGCTTTCCTTTTAATCGATGCCGAGCAGGCACCTCGTTAAACTTTATCACAATTCTTGGCTGCCGACCATATCCCGAGGTGATAATCAACATTTCATTGAGCAGTTGTGCCTGTCCCTGTGCAGACAAAAACTGAACGGACTTCATGCAATCAGCTTGTCCCAGTAGAACCTTTTGCGATTTGGCTTTGTTTAAAGGAAATAAAACATTATAAAAGAACAAAAACGTGTCCACAGTTACCTAAATAGTGCTTCATTGGCATTCGGTACATTGTACGTCGTCGTTTCGGTTCGAAGGTGTGTCTGGCTTCTTTCTAACGTCACCAGTTTGTGGAGCGCTGTTATCTGCTGATATCAGGTATTTTTTGACAATCCAGAAATAGCAGATCAAGAAGCTGACTGTTGTACACGGGCTGGAATTTCTTATCGGTTCGCCGAGTTTTTGGCACAAAAGGGGATTTTTCCCCTTTTCAATGCGAAGGGGTGTGCGAATTTCGCGATGCTGAGTGCGTCTCGCGTTTTGCGTTTCACAACGAAGCCATCAAAGTGTGCGGGGATTCTCTGGGACGGGGAATTCTCCCAGCATTCTTCCACAGGATCTCAAAACGCAACCATAATGTTGCAATTAATCACTAAGCTGGGAATCGCCGTACTTTTTTTGCATACATCCAGCTCCGATGAGTTGCATAGAGAGATGAATAATTACATCAGAATTACAGAACAAAGCCAGAACTGCCCGGCTTAGACAGTGTTTTTCGATGGGATAAATGTCGTTCGGAACAGTCGCAGAAATGGGCAAAGAAATGGAAAAACGTTTCTAAAAACAAAGGAAAAAAACAGGGACTACAGCTGGGGATAAAGTAACATCTTAATAATGGGTAAAATACGCATTAATCATCATACGCAGCATCATGCGCAGTCGTTAGCGACTGCTGATGCGTGAAGTTAACAAATCATCTCTTTCCGACAGGAAGCGAGAAAAATCATCATTTTCTCACGTTTCGATCCATGCCAACCTTCTTGTCACGGTGTTTCACATCGATGGCAGGCGGTCTGTGTCCTCGTTCAAATGTTGAAGGTCAACCGCGGAGAAACAAACCCTTTCCCTTTCAATCTCTCATGTGCAAAAACAAAAACAAAACACGCCAACTGTGGATATGCCATCAGCAATACCAGCATGTGCTGACCATGACGATAAGATCGCTGCACCAGTGGTGGTGCTCACTAATTGTGTCGGTGGTTTCGGTTGAAATTTGATAACAACTTTACAACGGGGAAAGCCTTTTACACCTATAAGGGGCGATGCGATCGCACCATGCAGTTTTCCAAGAACTTGATCGCGATTGACACTGGTCGATAGCGTGCACACGAGGAGCAATCGGTGCTGCCCATCTGATTCTGCTTTATCGCAAAAGGGTGACCGGTGTATTACAACGCTTGCTGAAAAGTTCACTGGAAAGAAGGAACCCAGCATTATCGCCCATTTTCTATCATACTGTATAGAAATTGGCTAGCGCCATCGCGCGTCCTTGACGGCTGGATGGTGTTCTAGAGTCTAGACAGTTTGACTACATTGTTTACCGTTGATGCGGTGATGTAACTATTTATTTCGTGAAGTACGCTGTTTGAGTAAAGAAGCTGGTTTTGAATGCAAACATAGCAATAGAACTGTTTGCACGATGAATGCCATGTTTCTCTATATTTACATACCGTGCATCAAAATTGTCCAACCATAGTGGAGTATAAATTCCTAATTTTGTTTGATAAGAATGACAATTTGATTAAATTCATGTTGAAATGTACGGTAATAAATCGTAGTCATTAGCGTTGACATTCTGACAACCGAGTTCAGAATCAAATTGAAACCGTCTTCCGATTTAACCGAGGAGGAAAATCTTCATTACCACTTATAGGCCACTGTATTGCAGTTGGGCTTCTAGGCTAGAGTTGTGCCTCAAGTACCAGAACTGTACGATTCATTCAATTCATCCTAAAGAACGAACGACCTACGTTCATCTAATCAACGTTCATCGATTCTTTATAAATCATAATGTACTGAGTTGGTCATCAAAATAACGTCCTACCCGTCGAAATAAAGAACGTCCTAGTACGCCAGGTCGTTCATTTCCCCCATAAAAATATGAACGTGAACCGTAATACCAGGACGTTCAAGAAAAGAGCGTCCTACCAACCGGAACAAAGATCATTCAAAGTCTGCCTAATAATTAATAGATGTAATACACAAATTATGTTCTTTCTAAATGCAACAATTTACCATATTTTCTTCAACTGAAATGAACGAATGAATCAGTTCATCTAAATGAAAGAACTTGTACGTTCACGTTCATGGAAATGAACCGAATTGCCCAAGCCTATTCTAGGTAGACTATTTTGATGAAATGTACTAATTATTAATAATGTTAACGTGGTTATTTGTTACCTTTATGGCAAAGATAAAAGTAGACAGCTGTGGGTCTGACAACTTGCTCAACTTACGAACAGGCCGGCAAAGAACAAATGAATCTAGCTGATATATTTTCATGCGATTTGTTTTATTTCGTTTTAGATTGCTTAAAACCTTTGAAACAAATGATTGCTAATTATCTCACCTATTTTTGTTTTGTTCTAAGAATTACGTTTTCTTCGCCCCCGGGTCTACGTTACGGTAACATTTGTCCAATATCAATACTTTATAATTGCATTTTTTGTTTTTCAAAAACTATGTCATAATTATTGGTCATAATTACTTCAAATCACTTAAAATTTTGTAATTATTTCGATTATTTTTCATAACCGTTTTGGTATGAAAAGGATTATTTCGTGACCTTTTTGGTTTGCAAACGCGTCCGAAATGTAAAAAAAACTAGATGTTTGTCTTTTGCAACAAAAACACATTTGTCCGCAATAGTTTGTTCATTCGATTTGGTATCATTTTCATACAACAGGCATGACAATTTCTGTAGGTCTGCACCTGATAAATGTATAAGCAATAATCTTTTATACAGATGAAAGTGTACGTCATATGAAAAAAATGCTTCGTATGTTTTCTTATTTAGGAAGTAATGTTCTTTGTCTGCTAATAAATTTAGAGAAACATTATTTTAGCGCAATACTTTACCATAGGAATGTTTGGTTTCTTGAGTGTATCCATTTTTTTTTTAAATTATTAATCAATTATTTATTTAAAAAAGGTTGAAGTAAATAAACACAAATAGAGCCCCACTGTACCTTACAAAATTATTCGAACTCAACGCCTTATGCAATGCAATGCGTAGTGCATTGCCTAACCACAGGCGCTAAACGGTTTCATCGCGCCCATCAAACTAACGCATGATATGCACTTCTTTTAAATCGCACTTGGAATGAAATAGATTATCGAATAGGAGATGTTTATTTTGGTAAAATAAAGCCTTTCTATCAGTTTTTTAAAGTGGTAAAAAACCATAAAATTTATTATTGACTAATATTTAGAACATATTAAAGCATTAATCACTATGGCAAACAGTTTCGGGTGAATTTATGTCCATTTTCTGTTGAAATTATCCCATCCTTTCTAATGCGCTTCTCGAACAGTTGGTGAGAAAAGTGTTCAAAAGGGTCAACTTTATTCAATAAAACAACAGTCAGACAAATGGTTAAATTTGGTAGTGAATATTAGACATTTACCAATACAATAGCAAAAAATATATCAAAAATGAAAGCGTATAACATACCACTCGTAAAACATTTAAATTTGATGTTATAACGAATATCTGAAATAACATTATATTAAAATGATGTTAAAATATGGAGCCTATATACTTATCAAACACAATCAGTGTTACAGATTTAGCATTGTTTTACTATTTTTTTCATGAAATTGTTTCTTCTCCCTCTCCCCTCCATGTTCCCTTTGTCCATTTTGCGTTTGACAGCCCTGTCACGTTACTTGTTACCGCCGCAACGGCACGCCAAACCATCACCGACAGCACGCACGGTGGTTCACTCTCGTTTGAAATCTCGCCCGGAACGGCACGTAGCGCGTTACTCTCTCCGTGGTGGCAGTCCCAGTTGGAATACGGTTCACGCACGTTTACTCTGAGTGTTTTAGTGTGAAGGATATCGTGCCTTAGTAGCAAACACACACACACATCGTCCTCTCCTTGATATTGTCCGGTAGGTAGGGCTTTACAAAATCGTTCATTACCCCCCCGCCGCTGTTTTTGCATCGTTCTTCGGTTAGCCCCTTAGTGTGCGTCGGCGATCGGTTTAGTGTGGTGTGGATTGGATTAGAACGAAGGCATTTAGAAGTGTTGTGTTTAAATTGTGACCCGCTGCTCCAGCGTCGAAGCTTTTCTACGATTTAACCTTTCGAGAGAAGGTTCAGTGGTGTGTGTGTGTCTTTATTTCTCTGCCCTCCTCAAAATAATACACACAAAGGCAAGGCTAAACTGTGAAAGGCATGCTTTTTTTTAATGTAACGATTGTGCAATGGCTCGCTTGTAGAGTGGTGCGTCGTCCAAGCGATTGAATCGTAGTTTTGTGGTGATTGTTTATAAAATAAGTTTGTGTGTGTTTAAGAAAAGGATGCTGCAATGTGATGTGTGCGAAACAAAATAAGCCAGTATGTGTGTGTGTGTTTAGTTGTGTTGGTAGAAGTAAAGTTGTGAAAAGATACTTAACCTTCAAGGTTATAGGGCAGCAAGCGGTAACGCTGAGAAGCGAATGTGCAGACAGTGGGGAGATGCATCTGAGAATCGGCCGTAGCTCGATGTAATCAAAGGCCTAAAGCGTCCGGCACGCACATGCACAAACTGGTTGTAATAATAACAATAATTTATCGTCCCTGGTTGAGTGTGTGAAACAAGTGTCTGTGCGGGCGGGCGGGCGTCTTACTAGAGGGCATTTTTGTGTGTTCCTTTCTGAGGTTTCGCCAAGTGACGATCACTGCTGCCTGCTGCGGAACAGGTTGACTGGTGGCTGTGTAAAGTGCTTGATATTTTTTTATGGTTTCTTAAGCGTCTTCTGTGGGTGTGTGTGTTCTTCTCGATGTGTAATGGCGCGCTCTCTCTCTCTCTCTCTTTCTCTCTCTCGGCGGAGATCGACGAATTTGGGCATTTTTGTGGGTTCGTTTTAAGTGAGTTTTGTGGTAGCATTTTGTTGCATCCTAAAACCGTCCCCACACTGATCCCACTGTCTGATCCGGGAGGAAAAGTGGGAAATTTACAAGAACAGATTGCATAAGCGCGCCCCAGCGGCTCACCCCAAAAACAGACCCGCGCAGAGTGAACCCGCGCATGTGATGCTCAACCTACACCTGACCCCTCTCCCTTCGAACGTGCTAGCGCGATCGAGCGCGCGTCTACGGCTTGTTTGAGCGATTTTGTAAGCGCACCAGAGCAGTACAGCGTTTGCCAACCAACCTCGCCGACGCCGGCATGAGCGCGTTGAGCACGATACACGCAGCCTTGCAGCGCAAAAGCGCTGCCCTTTCGAGTGTAGTTGTACGCGAAGTGGGGCCGCCGCTTTCAGTGTGTTGGTGTGTTGGCGGGCGCGCGTGGTCGTCATGGAGCTTGAAACTTGTTTTCTCAACAAGCTTTACCCCAGTAAGAGCTGGGAAAAAGAGCCAAAGCCTCCCTTTATCATCTCCCTCCCCCCCCCCCCCGTGTTTGCGTCCGTGCGCAGGTCCGCGCGTTGGTCATTAGGCGGGTCTTTTTTTTTCGCTTCCAATGCTCTCCCTCTCTCTCTTTTCTCACGTCCCCTTTTGTAATCTCCACCGAATTTAACTGTGTGGTCACCACCGGAGAGCAGAGGGTGGTGGTGGTGGTACGCGAATGTTGGCCACCGTGTTACTGGCAACGACATTCCAGCTCCTCCCTGCCGCCGCCCCAGCAGAAAAGCAACTGCAGCTGCAACCCAGCCATCAGCCAGCAAAAGTGACGTTCCCTTTCTATGCGCGCGATGAAGTCACCAGGCCTGGGTTTGATGCTCGATGAAACTCAGTTTGGTCGAGCGCGGGCACGATCGATCAAGTAGCGCAGTAAAGCAGACGCAGAAAGATGTTGTTGCTTCGCAGGGGGGGGGGGGGTTCAGGTGATTCTCTTTGACCTCTCTCGGGTGGTTTTGGAGAGGAAGCGTTGAAATAAAAACAACAACAAGAAAATGGGCAAAAAGATAATTTTAGGTCTGCGCTGGAATGAACTTGGTGTGTGTGGGTTTTTGTTTTTGCTGCTTCCTTGCGAGCACCAATTAATAATTCCAAAACTCCACGTCCTTCGTCGGGCAAAATCTCGACTGCCGGGCGCAATTAACCGACCGAAGAGTGCGCGCGCGTTCTCGCGCGCTTTACTGCGCGCATTCCAACCGCAAGAGGCCCCCGTGGCATGAACCAGCAGATTGTGCTGGTTTCGTAGTTTCTTCTCGCTTTAAATCGACTTTTAAAAAAAAAGTTAAGAAGAAACAGACTCTTCATGTTGTTTATTTTGTCTCCAGCCACTTGTGTTTGGACAGCAAAAGTCTGTTTCTGCTGCAGAGGAGGGAAGCACTTTGCTGCTGTGCTAGAAACGAGCAATCCATCGGAGAAGCAATCCACAGTGTGTCGCTTTTTTTTTAGTTACGATTCGGTACGATTGCTTAGAACGGCGGTAGCTGCTTCCCCCACAAACCATTTACCATAGCTAATGTGGCGATGGCATTGACCCGAATTGGTATTGGAGGGCTTTGGCGTCTCTCACATTTTATGGGAAGTGGATTTCGCAAGCACACGATGAGGGACGAGCATATAGGAGCGCGGGATGGATTTGTGATTGAGTGGGAATTAAGATTCCGTTCGATTAATGCATATGAAAACTGATTTCCATAACTACTTCATGTCATGCATCATATGCTTCTCTGTCATGCCAGAACTGCGCTCTGTGCTGTGCTGTTCCATTTGCGTGATCATCCGTTCTTGCGATACATCCGGTATGGCGAGCTTATTTTTTGCTAATGAGCAAGGTTTTTTTTAAAAGCTGAAGTGTTTATTTTAACATTGGCTAATTGAGTGAATCCATTCATCTAAATTTAATTTGTAGCACTTATCTGGTAGAAGCGTTCATTGGCATTGGAATCCACTTATTTGACCGTCCGGTCGAGTTATATCTTACTAAACTGAATAATTTATTGAATCAATTATTTATAATGGAAATGAATTAAATCTGTTTCATTGCAATACAAGAATTTCCAAATCATAATAAAAAAATGGTTAAGTCATGTCAAAATGGGTTAAAAAAATTCGACATGCTACTATAAAGGTACGAACAGATCTAGCGTAAAAACTGCCCTTTTGGTTTCTTTGAACACTTGCTAAAATATCATGAATTATGCACGAAAATGCACCAAAAGCAGCACCAAAATGATATGTACCATTTTTTTAACCAGTTTTCAATCAAACATTTTCACGCAAATGATAGTTGAGAAGGTCGAAGGTTGAAAATAGAAAATAAATTATAAGATTTTTTTTGTACATAATTTTTCCTTCATGTACCCATCGTTTATATACACAGACATTAATCGTCCTATTTTAGCTTATTTTGTTGTTAGTATGACAAAAAAGTACATTTTCATACATACTGTATCTCAAATCACAACTAAATACTGTAAACGTCAAATTAGGACCTAATGGAATTAAATGAAAAACCGAGAAGGTTTACGATTGTAATAGTAATAAAATAAAATTTAAATTAATCGTTTACAGATGCTGTGAACTATGAATACTAATTATATTTAACGTGAACAGCATAAGAGCTCATTAAAAAATGTGTGTAAAAACTACATAAATATGCATAAAAACTTAAGAAAAACACAGTGTGACAGTACAAAATCATTCCAATTCCTAATCATGTCACTTGATATGATTTCCTGTTGACACAAAGCAATCATAATGTTAAGAATGTGACAAAATCGCTCAAAATTCTCAAAAAAAACAAAGAATCATAAACACGTCAAACAACCCAAAAGGGAAGCTACCGTGTGTCTAAAGAAAGGTGCTGTGCTACCCATCCCCAGCATAGGGGAAACCCAAGAAGCTAGATCATCTCTCGATCATTTTCCCACAACTGTGCGGCAAGCTCGTAAATTGTCACACAACGTGCCCTAAGATTCCTTAGGCCATTAAAACTCGTCATAAAGACTCCCGTGGCATGTGTCCGTTGGGGTGCGTATGTGCGTGTGTGTGTGATCATACGGATTTTTCCGTTCGTGGGTCGTAAATTTGACAACGAATCGCTTGTTTACGTTTCTAATGATACCGACAGCCCACGGTGTAGTGTGGTTTTTCGTTTGTTTTCGATTTATTCACCAAACCCCAGCTGCCGGCAGTGACAGCGAGTCGCGCCCTCGCTACAAGTCGGCGCACACACCCGATGACGCTGGTGTTGTTAGACGAAATTTAGCGCGTCGTTAAAAGAGCGTGCGTCGTGTCCGTGTCTTTGGGATAGGACGTAGTTGCGTTGGCGTTTTGTGTCGGAATCGGAATGGGAAGCGGATGGATCTTGTTTGATAGTGCGCACGCCGAGCAAACCGCCCCCGGGATTTTGGTGCCGTTCGAAAAGGAAGCCCATGTTGTGTGCGGTTATCGTTATAATGGCTTTATTTAGAAATCGTCAACCGAAACGACCGAATGTGGTGGGCGCGCGCACATCGATCGACGCTGGGGGGAGCGATCGTACTAGACATTGAAAGGCATCAGCTTAAGAAAGTTTGAAGTAAATTGTTCGGGGCCCATTATTCGTGCTCTTAATGTCGAGGGCGAAACAAAAGAATGAATATGATGCATTGTATTGCTGGATGGAAGAAAAGGGGGCCAATTTCTTACAGTCATATTTCTGAAGAAGGCTTTTTGATGTGGAGGCATGACTGTTAAGAATGGGATTAAACATAATAATCACGTAAGTGACATTTGGCTCTGTGTTTTTGTGTTAGGTTAGTAGTTCATTGAGTGGATTGATTGTTGCTTCAGTTCTTTATTTCAACCTCTTGAAACGTCGGACTCGTTTTCAACGGATTGTCGCATATAACTTCAGTATTCTTTAGTCTTCCTATCATTTCGTACATCTCCAACTACTAAAGACTATTTCAACAACTGTTTTCAACAACTGTGAACAAATTTCAGACTTCATAGAAATAGTAAGAACATCTCAAACTATAAACCAATCTACTATTTCCCATATGTTTTACTTATTTGTGTGAGACTTCAGCTATGCTAGTCTCAAGAAGATCCAAGAGATATACTAGTCCCAAGATATCTTCCACATCAACCAAAGTGGACTGTTTTATATTGCTATACTTAATATCAGTTTGGACTGACTTGTTGCTTAGCAGATGCTTGCCGATTCTGACTCAGATAAAATCCAAACCACTAATTCCGCCCGGATTCAGAGTTGTTTGGAGTCAAAGTCGTCCGGATTTGGTTGTAGTCGACCGGATTTGAAGTAATTCTGTGTCGGAGTCATTGGGAGTTGTCCAAAGGCGATCGGAGTCAACAGGAGCGGTCCTTTTTTGTCTTTGACTTTGCACGAGCACTTCGTATACAGGCCTTCGTTTCGAAGGCCGACCCCGGCCTACTCCATATGACTCCGACTCCGAACGACTTTGGACGACTCCGAACGACTCCGGACGACTATGGGTGATTCCAGACGGCTCCAGACAATTCCGAATGATTCCGGATAATGCTGGGCGGATGTATCTTCGGGAGTCGGCTCCGAATTTATCGACTCCGGATTTTTGCCAACTTCACCCGTCACTAGTGCAGACATTCAAACCTTTCTAAAGAAAAGGTAGAGTTAAGTCCAAGCCGTTCATGCTTCAAATATCCAGTTTTGTAAGCTCTGCATGTTGTAGGTCTGTGTCTTATTCTGATCTATGTACACAATAACTGCTGGCGGTGGGATACGCCCTACTGCTGATGGGATAAGTCTTTGTTCACATTAACATCACATCGTGATACAGTAATCTCCATCTAATTGCTAAACCAAAGGAACAGTCAGCACTTGGGGGTCACTACAGAAGTTCTTACAAGTTTGAAGAATACGTAGTATAGAAGAGATAAGTTGTAAGATCTTGTTATCATAACTGAAATTAGTAACTTGTCATTCGCTTGATGGTTGCGAGGTTATACATGAACTCTTCTAACTTTTATTATCAAACGCAACAGGCTAGTTCCTGCCGCTTATAGGCATAACACACTACACGAGAGGCGAATCTCAAACTCACTTTATTGTAGATCACCACAACCAGTGATATAATCACAATTTTGTGCATCAAACATGGAACATCTGCCAACACTTACCTCCAACTTCACCAAAACTTCCATCTATTTCTCTGACCCGCCCTTTCGACGACTAATAATGCCGTCAGCGAACCATTGCTCCTTCTACAGAGACATACAGCAACGGTACCGCGTTCATTGAAATTCTCTACACCAACCGGCAGTGTACAGAGTGTAGGACCGACACCACGAACCCAATGATCCGTCAACTCATTCATGCGGACAAAGGGCGACACGTGACTGGATCAGTACAGGCGAGCGCGCGCGCGCGTGCATGGTGAAAACCGTTGCACAACACACAGCCGCAGATGTAAGCCTTGGCGATGTTATACGGAAATGTGTCGTAAAACTAGCATTTATTTTATTTTTTTTTTGTTAAAAAGGCTAGTAGTGGTTAGATCTGGCCGCAGATGATGGGCCGTGTGTGTGTGGGATAGAAGCTTTGCGTTTTAAAAATTAGTTAAAAGATAATGTTTCCGGTCACGTTTGCCCTGATAGCTGTGATGTACCGGTGGTGCACGCTCTGATGTCACCTGGTGTAAGATTTAAACGCAAAACCCAAACCAAAAACCAACCAACCCCCAACAGGAAAGGAGTTATAATTTATCTCTACTGCTGTCTGTATCCATCATGTTGTGGCCACGGGAAGGAAACTGTATCGTCTGAAAACGTTTTTTTTGGTGTGTTGCTGGTCGTGCTGCATCACTCAAACACTTTCACTCTTTCGACTTTGGGAGCAGTCCAATATGCACTGTTTTGTTGCTACTTCGCCACCACATCTCTGCCGTGAGTGGTAACGATTAGCATAAATCATTGAAATAATGCGTTCCATTTACATTCGACATTTCCCCAACGGTCGAAGACGACGATGCCCATTTGCCAGTTGGGGCACACATTGTGACGACCCCTGGTTGGTGGTATGCTAACGAGACGACTCGTCCGGAGGCGATGAGGAATGGAAAAAGATGATAATTTTTCCACCGATAGGTGTTAGAAAAAGGGGGTGAATAAGGTGAAGAAATTCTAGCGCTAAAAGTGCAGATGTGTGTTAAATTGTTTCCTCTCTTACGAAACTACTTTTCGGGAATAATTTACGATCGCATTGAGGCCGACGAAGCGGAACAGGAACTGCCTCGGTGAGGGGTCGCTAACGCACTTCTCTTCGTAGCAGAAGGGTGTCAACTTTTGGTTAATTTTTCCTCACCATTTTTTGTTTACTGGACGCGGCCGGAAGGGTCTAGAGACTCGCAATGAAGCTGACAATGCGTGAACTGTTTTGAATGGGAGTGTAGAGTGGCATTAAAAAAACAAATGCACACCGCTAGAAAGAATCTTCCCTATGGTTTGGTGCGCGTCACAAAAAGGCGGAAGTGTAATTAATTAAGTTGTACGTTTGGGCAGCCACGCACACTCTTGCCTGCTTTTGGCCCATGAAAATGGAAACAAAACAAAAACACAAAACGCGCCGGGAGAGTGTTTAGAATGTGGTTGGATCATGCGATGCAGGGTTTGGTGTGGTGCAGGTGTGTTAGGAAAATTAGGAAATAACGGCCGCGTCCGGGAAGCTCAAGGCTCTCATGGTGTCCCAGCGGGGAGGGGCATATGTAGAGAGAGATAGGAAAGATAATATGATAATTAAAATTATTTTAAATATTCCTTTTATCCATTTTTGTTTCTATCGGTTTACGTTAAGTTTAAGCGATCGATAAGCAATATGCTAAAATGCTTTATTTGAAAGCCTGATCACGTACTATCGATTAGAAGGAAATGAGTAACACGCTGTTATGAGTATCAACTAAGCAATCGATTTTTGAAGTATAGTGTTAAGAAGAGCTTAACGTGTCTGTGGGGATGTAAACAGGGAAGCTCAAATTGTGTGGAATTATTTCATGAGCTGTAAAAACTCTTTGTTCAACTGGACATGTAAAGCATCCAAAACAGATACATTATCTCACAATTTCACTCGTAATAAAATTAGATAAATATAAGCTTAGAAGAAGCTTAGGAACTTTTACGTTTTGTTTATTGTATTCAATTGAAACTGATTCCTATCCCGGTTCTTATCTCGTGTTCGGAATCAATTCCGGAGCCGATTCCGATTCTGGAATCGATTCCTATTCCGGAATCGAATCCTACCCCGAAATCGGTTCCTATTCCGGAATCGATTCTGGAGCCGATTCCGAAACCAATTACAGAACTGATTTTGGAGCCGACTCCGATTCTGATTCTGGAGCTGATTCCGAAATAGATTTCGAAGCCGACTCTGACTCGACTCAGGAATCGGAATTGTCCCGAACATCGCAATCAGCTCCGGAATCAGAATCAGAGTCAGTTCTAGAATTGAAATCAGGAGTTTTAGAAACGAAATCAGTAACGAAATCTCCATGAGAATGGGTCGTTTACAAGTAAATTTGGACCCAAACGCCTATTCTCATGGAGATACCGAAATCGAATTTGATTCCGATTGCGAAACCGACTCCGATATCCGAGCTTATTCTGGAGCCGATCGCTTAACCAATCCTGGAAATTGATTCTGGAGTTACAATTCCACAAAAATTCGATGCTAATTGGAATCGATTCCGACCAAAACTTATTTTTTCCCATCACTATTTTATTCATCATTGCATATATTCCCTGTGCCTTTCCTGTCCTTACGTTTGCAATAGTTTTATTTTAAACACATTCTATTTCCAGCCCGCTCCCTTCAAAGGGCTCCACACAATACGCGGGTGCTGTCGTCTAGCCCGTATTTACTGAATGTACAATGAACTTTACCGTTCTCCGCGCTCAAACCTCAAGCGAACCCCCAGTTTGAGCGTACATTGACACGTTTTCGCTCCTTCATCAATCACGCAAACGGCACGCAAAGTGTCCATAAAAAGCGGCAGTCCAGGTTGACACTATGCCCTATCCCCATTTCCGGTGTTTTCCCCCTCTGTTACTGTCGTTACACACAGCACAGGGTGGGCCAGCTAAGTGCCAGGTTTGACCAGGGTGTCCCTCGTCCATCGAGCGATTGTCCTGGTAGCTCGGGACAATAGGAAGGGATGAAAGAGAGAGATTGAGCAAAGTGCAATTTTTAAAAACATGAACATGATTCCTATCGCATAGAACGTGGGTGCAATGACTACCAATGCTATTAAGCACCAGACAGGAAGGGTCAGTCACCTTTTGTTGCTGTGTGTGTTTTGTGTCTGTGAGAAGGGAAAATTAAAGTCACAAATCGAAAAAAAAAACATCAAAACCATGTCACTTTCAATATAATGATGTTTGTAATGGGTTTTAATTTGTTTTGTGGTGCACTGCTATGTCACACTGTAAGTCGAAATGCATCACCGGTCGAACACCCGGCTATACTAATTAATCTTCAACTCCCCTATACACATTAGCGGGCAACTTTCTTGATCGCACCAGGTTTCGGAACAATTCATTGTTGTTCACACAGCACCAACCGATTTCCAACCGTGGCCCCGTATGCTAATAGGATGCTAACAAGCTTGTTTGACGGTTGGTCCAACACTTGGAGATTAAAACTGGTTCGCATTCTTTACCACTTCCCACCCTAGCACCTCTCTATCACTCTAGGATGTGGTCAATAAATTCGAAAATTCCAGCAAACCATCGGCCCCCGGCAAGTTTCCAAGCAACCGTTTTACAGCCCCGCCTAAATATTATCTCTTTCGCTTTGTGTGGTGCGTTTTATTGTGGTTCTTGTTTTTAAAACACTGCCAACGGTTTCACCTTGTCCTTCTATCGTCCAAGGCCGGCCTTCCTGCTTATCGATACGGTATATTAATTTACCGTTTGAGTTCCTAGAAAATCGACCGGGCGGTAGATTTGGGGTTTTTAAGCTTTAAATCGGAAAAGAATTATTGAACACTCAGGTTTGAGTTATTACGAAAATGAGACTCCAGCTTCGAAAAGACAGCTTTGAAAACAAAATATACAGGCAGGATAATTTTGGAAGGGACTAATTATAGGGCCTAGGTCGTTGAAAGTTACGATCCGATCGGGTTAAGAGGCTACGATTATCGTATTTTCTATGGTAGAAATTATGAGGAGTATTATGCATTTTTAATACCGGCTACATTCTCACATCTTGCATCATAGAAGGAGCTGATTGTAACTATAAAACTCCATTGCATTTTTCTAAACCATTAAGTTCATAAGCCGTCTTAAAAATTATGTTTTAGTGATAATTTGACATTAAAATATGAACAAATAAACTCCAACTAGATTCCAATGATATTTTACAATGAAACTTGTTGCTTTTTTTCCTGCGGAAACGGAAAGTATTAAAGTATTACTAAAGAAATGGAATAAAAGATATTCTATGCTGCAATTTCGATTAATATCATGTGAAAAGCAATTGAAATGTTTTTTTAATCACCTTCTCTTTCATGCGATCATAAAATGGACCTTTTAACTGAAATTCCTTACTTACAACACAAAAATAACAGTAATTTCCCGAAAGAAAAACGAAAGCACAGATCATTGCCATCGCTTGGGATCGATGGGAGCAGCCTATCGTTATTCTAATGCGCACTCGAGCCTTTACCCTCTCTTCGCACTAACAAATCACATGCCATGCTAATTTCACACCTCTGCATTTGGAGTGCTCTTTTCGAATTTAAATTCAAAACGCGCAAACTGCTCCGAGCTATAAAAGCAAACCACCTCAATCGTTTGATTGGTGTGTGCGGTTCGATCGCAAACTTGCAAATGTTTGCTTTCACAACCTTTTCTTTTTATTTCTTCAAAGTTTAGTGTTTAGCCTCAGTTCGATTCGATTGTTATGCTACGGAGCGCACCGTTTGCGCATGGATCTGCCGAAAGTAAGGCAACAAACTTGAAATTTTAGATTGCGGACGGTTACGCAAAGCGGTTGCGACAAAATCCCGTACCCTCAATGCTGCTGTTTGTGTGCAATTGCTGATGGTCTCTTAAGCGCTACTAAAAGTTTATCTAGTGGGTTTAGGAGTTTTTTTTTTCTCCCAAAAATAAGAGTCAGTAGCCGTGGGAATTGGTAAAGGTAAACATTGCTCTTCGCTCCGTATGACGATTGGCACAAGCACAACGCGTACCTGTACACTTCCCCCACACTGTATACACAGTGGTCATATGACTCAAGTCACGAGTTGAGGACGGGCGTCCTCGGAGCAAAACAGAACGTAACATTCCAGCAGCATTGATCACTTTTGCTGGAAATAGAACGCTTAATTGGAGCTAGTCATACAAACGAGTCACGTTCTACGTGTACCTGATTGTACAGCGTGTAATGATCGACGCTGTCCTTCCACGCCGGCTTCGGGTCGTGTGTCGGTGTTTTGAATATTGATTTGCTGGCGGTAGAACCGAAAGCAGCAAAACAAACACTATAATTAAGCAAACTTGTGAAATCCGTATGGAGAAGGAATTATAGATGAATCATAATGCGTCGCATGCTCATAATCGCTTACCCTTGCGCGAGGAGATCACATTCCTCCACGCCGTCGCCGTAGATTTATGTTTCGTTGGGACGATGAAACCGAACCGCTTAGTATAATGTTGTGTTGTGTTGTGGATTAACGAACAGCTCTTCTTCTAAGTGCTGCCGCTGCTATGGCGCTGTTATGAGCTTTTGATCGTTAGCACTTGTCACGGTGCTTCCGATGATCAAGCGGCCCGAGGGAGTCGCCGTCGACACATGGGTGTGATTTTGACAGCGGATATCAGACGGATTCGGGGGATTCGGTCTTCGATAGCACGAAATTTATAACCCAACCCAAGATTGAAGGGAAAAGGAAGGAATCAGCGGATCGCGAGTGTGCGGAAGCCAGTGGAGCTGAAATGCGTGAATTAAAGCGTTGTGTGTGTCGTTGGATGAATATTTATTTTTAAACCCGTTTAAGCGCTGTTTAAACGAAGCAAAGTGCTAATCCATGTGGTGGATTGAGGAGGAAGGATCTATTTTTAGCTGTATAATGTTGCCTTTGCCTTTAGGTTTAGAGATAGTAAAGCCAGTATACCCTCTTATTAGTGTGAAGTACTTTCATGTACGTCCTCAAAGTGTTTAATGTAGAAGGGAAAATACGGATTTTGTTTGGGAAACAATTATTCCGATTTGAACTAAAGAAGTCCATATGTTTCTGTAGTTTTTGAATACCTTAGTAGAAGTCCATAATCAAATTTACTAGTTATATTTTCAATTCTTTTTTATCTATTATTTTGTATATAAAAAGTATTCCGGCGATCAGATGTTATGAACTGATCGCTTTTGCAAGTTATAAATAAAAAAATTGTTTTTAAATTTATTCATTTGCATTCCGACAACCAGTTACTTACGGATAGCTACTCGTATCGATAGATACGGATAATTCGTTATTTTTATTAGTTAATTTAATGTTTCTTACTTACAGGGTTTCCCACGATTTATTGGTCAGATCCCATGATTTTTTGGTGCGTTCCCACGATTTTTTGATCGTATACCATAGATTTTTGGTTCGTTCCCATAATTTATAGGTATTTTCCGATTGGATATCAATTGGACCAAAAAATTCTGGGAAACGGCCAAAAAATCGTGAGAACGCACCTAAAAAATATGAGAATCCACTAAAAATTAATAGGAACCAACCAATAAATCGTGGGAAATTCGGTATTCGGCTCTGACAATCAGCTACTTGTAACTAGTTACTGGTACTAGCTACTAGCCGCTGTTAATTAGTTATTAGACGATCAATTACTTGAACCTGGTTACTGTAAAAAGCTGCTAATGGAAGTGTTAATAACAACCTTTCAAATAGCGCGTACAATGTACTTAAATTGTTATATGCCCCACGCAAAGTATTAAATACATCAATTTGCCCTTCAAAAATCGAAACATCCCATTCAAACGGTTAAATTTCAAACCTCTTCAAAGACAAATCATGAGAGCGAAGCGTTATTTCTGTTGTATTGACAGGATTAAAAGATAATACTCTGCTAAACGTTGTGTTAACAACCAGTGGTACAAGTGAATTACTTGATAATGATCGCCACACCATCTAAATTTCTCCTGTGGTTCCCATTCGTTTCATTAATCTATTATACTTGTATCGTTAGGTTTAATGGGCGTAGTGGTAGCGTCAAGATATGATTGCAGCTGCCCTACCACGGAACACAACTTTTATGCCCGCGAGGTGATCCTTTGCAGGCAAAAGATAGAGTCCAACCTTAGCAAGGAGCACCAACAACACAAAAAGTCCCGTCCCGTAAGCGTCGTTGCACAACGATTGAATGGAAAAAGAGGCAAAAAACGCTTCAACTTTCTCTATCAATGTGTGTTTGTTGGAACGTAAGCATCCCAAAAAGAGGCATCAAACGAAAAAAACAGATTTAAACGATGATCGTTAATGATTTTTAGTTGTGCGGTGCATTTATTTTTCTTTTCTGTGCAAAATTTCACATCACACAAAAGATGAAACGACGATCAATTTCTCCTAAAAACCCTAATTGCCACTAAAACGCGCCTCACAGTGTTCACGATGCGGCGCCGGGAGGGCTCCATGTTTCAAGTCATACACACGGCCCAGTGTGTGTGTGTGTCGTAACCGCCCGATGCCATATCGATGGAACATGCTTCTCCAAACCGGCGACTGGTGGACTGGTACCACTAAAAAAGCCGTTGGCGACATAATCGGGCCCTCACGACGGCACCATTAGACGGTGGTCGTCGTCGTTGCCTCCATTCCAACTCACTCCTCCAGTACGTGATGTCTGGTCTGGTCTGGGCTGGAATGGGTTTGTTGCATAATGCCATCACTTTACACGCCAAAGTAATACACGCCAGCATCATCATTGTCGAACCGGCCAAACAAGGGGATGGGCCGCTGCAAGTAGACCAACAATGCGTGGAACGCGTTCCGTTCCCAAAAACCACTCCAGAGATCAAGAGCGGAAGGCTGAGTGTAGGCTTTCGGAAACGTGGCACACACGCACACGAAAAGCGAAAGTACCGTGCGTGTGCGTCTCGCTCACTCGTTCCCAAGGAAACCGGAACCCGACCGGACGGACGGTCAGGGACGGTGAACGGTGCGGACGGTTGTTTGTAAAGCGGCCGGTGCCGCGATTTCGGCATTGACCCTCGGACCGTTCCTTCCGACGGTTTTGGGTGGACGCGAGGTTGCGTTCACTTTTCCTTTCAGGCGCGACACCGCCGGAAAGGGGATGGCCACAAGAAGTGGCCAGGAAGTTGTGCTGCGGTTGATGGCAGATGCGATCGTTTCGATGTGAAGAAAATGTTTGATCAGTCCGTCCGATAAGCTGTGTCGAGATCGATTGGGTGAGATTGGAAACGATTTGTATGTTGAAGGACAGCCAAATTGGAGGGTTTGAAGATTGAAGATCTTCAAAATGGGGGAAATATCTCCGTTAATCAGCGACATTGGTGGCAATGAACGTATTTTCTCTTCAGTGAAGTCTAGCTACAAATATTACAACGCTTTCTGAAGATCTCTCTTCCGTAAACATGTCGAGAATTAATGGAACCTTGAATTCCAATATAACGAGCATGCTGCTCCCCTGCATGAGTGCAATATGTTGACAGTTTCAGCGCCATATTACGTGTTAACATCCGAAACAATTCTCATCAAAACGCCCACAGATGATGGGGCCAAGAATATTGAAATGACTTCAGACCTTGAGCCGTTCAGAACCGTATGATCCGGTTGCGGAACAAACTGTTCTGCATAGGAGTCAACAACGACATCAGCGACCCGTAGCGTTACAGATCTTCCAAACGACGTAAACACCTCCGGCCCCGGTGTATGACCTTCGGCCATGGCATGCGGATCCACATTGCGTCCGTTGCGACCAGTCATCGTTGACTGTGGTTAAGCCAACGATTACCAACACACAAACACACATGACACACAATATCTGTGCCAACTCGGGCTGACAACCGTGGCCTTTACCGGTAGCGCAAGGCGACGACGGTGGCCTCGAACGGGAGCGCACGGTTTAACTACCGCACCGCTCGTCGCGTCGTACAATTACTATGGACTTACATTAAACTCAATTAAGCAATTGACATCGGGAAACGATCCATAAGGGAAAGGGGTAGAGGGATGGAAGCAATTCTACCCTTCGGTTGTTGCGGTGGAGTTGAAGGGGTAAAGTGTGTGTTTACCCGTAAAGATTTGCACCAATCGGTGGTGCACGCGTGCCCATGCCGAAGGTGACACTTTGGAGTTCGTTGTCTATGAGTCACGCACGTTGGTGACTCGATGGACACGTTATCAGATCGTAATTTATAGGCGTGCCTGTAAATCAGGCGCGGAAAGTGCATGACACTAAGTGCGGTGTGAAGTGATCTACACATTGTTTCGTTTTTCGATGTCTATTTGTACTGCGCAGTGATTTCTGGAGGAACTTCTAGAACGTACTATGTTGTGGAATTTTCATTTGAGGCGCAAAATACAGTTAAATGAGTCATGGACGCCTTGATCTTGGTTTTTGGAGCTCAACAACATAAATAGTGAAAATGATAAGACACCCGCATTAAAATGTCGATCGATCTCCAAAATCCACCACCCCAAAACGATCATAAATTCTCCCGAAACTAGTAACAGTGACATCAAACTGTCATGTTCATCTTCCGAGAGATACAGCTCTCCGAGTGATCATGATAGGTTTTGTATGTTAATGTAATCTTCAATAACAGCAAGAAATATGATCTCAAAAATGAAGACATCACCAACGATCTCTTACTTTACATCTGATAGGTTCTCTGCAGCGCGTCTTCCGTGAGATAGGAACGAAAGGGAAACCCACCAACCATGGGATCCGGCGGTAGAATGGACTGCTGCGGGCAGTGCGTAAAGTACAGCATGTTTGTGGCCAACTTTGTCATCTTCGTAAGTATCGATGTCTGGTAGGATCGTATCAAAAAGTCGGAGCAGCAATTGATTGATTCTTGTAAATTGACACACAACAGCTTGGCGGTGCGATCGTGTTCAGTTTGGGCATCTGGACGCTGGTGGACAAACACTTCATCAACGAGCTGCTCGGTACGAACCTGTTCTCCGGTGCGGTGTACGTGCTGATCGCCACCTCCGCCCTGGTTTGTCTGCTGTCGTTCTTCGGATGCATGGGCGCGGCCAAGGAGTACAAGTGTATGCTGCTGACGGTAAGAGTCTTGGGGGGGTCCAACAACTCCTCCCTGCTTAGGCCGTAGTGTAGTGTAGGCTTTAAATCCCAATTGGAACAATCAACGATCACGCTTCCTTCGCGTTACGCTTTTATTTTTCGTGCAATTAAAATGCTTTCATTTTTTGTTTTCCGTTTCACCTCTCGCACTCGCGCCTGCCAATGGTGCAGTACTTCATACTAGTGTTTCTCATCTTCGTGACGATGCTGATCGGCGGCATCCTGGGGTACGTGTTCCGCGAGAAGGTATCGCAAACGATGGGCGACGAGATGCGCTCGTCCATGAGCCTGTACGGTTCGCGCCGCTCGATCACGACGGCCTGGGACGAAACGCAGGAGCGGCTGAAGTGTTGCGGCGTCCGGAGCTACAGCGACTGGCGGGGCGACATCCCGCAGTCCTGCTGCCAGCGGACGCTTGATGGCTACAAGCCGTGCATCGAAAATCCGAGCCCGGAGAACATCTACATCAACGGGTGTCTGGAGATCACCTCGAGCTACATACGCGACAATGCGGCCATCATCGGTGGGGCCGGTATCGGGGTGGCGGTGCTGCTCATCTTCGGCATGATATTCTCCTGCTCACTGTTCCGGATGATCGAATAGATGGTGGTGCGCTTCTGCCCAGTGTCACCACTGTACACAACAAAGCTCTGAGTTTCCTGGGAGCTGAGCTCCTGGCGAGTGAGATGGGGTGGTGTTCTGGTGTTAGGTAGAGATTTTCCAAGCTTTTGTTGGAAAGGACAGGCTACCGAATATCTGGGACAAAGTACTGGCAAAAAACAGCAATATCAGCAAGCAAACCGCGGATAACACTATCTATTAGCAAGATGCGCACAATATCTTTGTACTTCAATATCTTAAGCCTCCATCTCCTACTTATTACTTGTTCGTTTCTTGTCCCTTTTATAACGGTGAACTAAGCTGTCGTACCCAAGCTGGAGGGACACTGAACCAGCTCTTTCTACACTTCCGTATTCCGTCCAGAGCGTTCGGTGCCTCCAGCGCACAATTTTGTTTGTTGTAAAAAGCGTGCACGGAGCTCGATCCCGAATTCTCCCTACCCTTAGCTGTGCTCGTATGTAAGATTTAAGGTTTTTGTACATGTGCTTTCCCCCGTTTTGTTTTTTTTTCTTCATTTTCTTTTGTGAAGTGTCGTTTCCAGCAGCATCTCTGTGCGCTTCTCATCACATCATCGTACACGATAAGAAGATTTTAATTTTGTTTAATTTTAATTTAACACGATCGAAACACACGCAGCACAGACACACGCGAGACAAACCAACATCGATGATGCAAAATTACCGCTAGCGTGAACGATAATTGTACAACTTCCATGTGCTTTTATGTATGTTAGGTGTTAATAAAGAGAGGAGCGATAAGAACTTTAAACATTTTCCCTGTATTTCTTCCCGTCCTTATGGTGTACGCATGGTTGCGCTTGCTTGTAGTACTTTCTGCTTTCGTTCCTAGCGGTGGTGGTGCTGGGCGTTGGCTCGGTGCTGGGGTATGCGTTTCGCGAGCGCATTGCACTCGGCCTGCAGGACCAAATGTACGAGAGTTTGGACCAGTACGGACGGCGCCGCCTGACGACCGTGTCCTGGGACATGACGCAGGAGGATCTGCAGTGCTGCGGTGTGGAGGATTTTCGCGACTGGAACGAGCGCATACCGGACTCGTGCTGTATGGATGATTACGGAGCGCGGAAGCGTCCTTGCCAGCAGCTGCAAACTTCGCTTACGATCTATCGCACGGGTTGCTATGAGGCGATCACGCAGACGTTGGTGCGCAATGGATTGATGCTGGGTGGAGCTGCCCTGCTACTACTGCTGGCGATCGTACCGGCTACGGTTATGGCATACTACATGTTGACTACTATCTGAAATGTGAGAAAATTAGGTGCAATAAAGATGCTACACCTTACGGAATGATGTGCGTTGCTCTGAGTTTTGATGTTGATTTTAACTAGAGTAAGTAAATTACACGATAACGCAAGCTGTATTTTCCAGAGTTGGTATAAATTCAATAAAAGCTTTTGGGTCACTGCTTCATATATAAGAATGAGGCTGGTTCCAGGATCTTGGGGCAAAATCCGTATCAATATCTAACTCGAATCTATTACTGTTAACAATTCAGCATCTTGATAGTTTCAGTTCCTGGTTAGGTACAGGGTTAGCTTTTCGAGAGTTTGGCAAAAATGGTTCCAGCTGCTGAATTGATGTCTTCAAAGTTGGAACCGGAATTGATTCCATCAGCTTACAGACCTGAATATATATTTTGTACATTCCAGCTTTGGTAACAGTAGTTATATTGGAATAGGTGAATTCTTAGTTTCTAGATCGATCTAAGTTGAGAGTCAATTCCAGAACTATATAGTTTATAGTTTTGATAAGGTTGGATAGTTTTGAAAGGTTGGAGATCAGTTTCAGATTATGGAAGGGTTCATGATCAGTTGCAGGGCTAGGATGGGTTCGTAATAAGCTTCAATTTCTTATAGCAGGGGTCTCCAAACTACGGCCCGCGGGCCGCATGCGGCCCTCAAGAGCTTATAATGCGGCCCACGATGACTTTGCCAGAGTTAATATAAATATACGTAATGATTATGACTTTTTCAAATAAAATTGTATTTTTTACTTTTCTTAGACAAAAAACAACCTTTAGTAATACCAAACTGTACAAGTATTGTTAGTTTTTTGTTATAAAAATGAGATTTAAACGTTCAGCCATCAGATAAAGGTAGTGTCAAATGGCCCGTAACATAGCTATTTTTGAAGCAATGCGGCCCGCGAGCTGAAAAGTTTGGAGGCCCCTGTCTTATAGGATGAACCAGTAGCTGGATCTGGTTAGATTTTTATACGTTTTCATACTGAGATACGTTAGATATCAATTTCGTATTTTTCCTATAAGTTTGTTTGCTGATATTAGTTCCAGAATTGGGAAAAAATTATATCGATTGGGCGGACGCGAGATTGTTTCATGATTTGTTCTTAGATTAGTAGAGGTTTGATGGTACTTCAGTGCCAAACACAAATTCAAAATAGAATTCTAGCTCCAAAATAGATCCTAAATCAGTTCCAGATTTTGACAAGGTTCATGGTCAGTTCCAAGACCTGAATAGGTTCTAAAAAACTATTTTTTATAGGATGAATACCAGTATCTAGATCTGTATCTAGATCTGAATAGGTTTTTTTTCATACCTTTCCAAACTGAGATACGTTCAGCATCAATTTCCTATCTTGCCTATGTTTTTTTTGCCAAATATTAATTCCAGAATTAGAAATTAAATTTATATAGGGCAATGGGGATCATGATGTTTTGTTTGTGAACATGTTTTTTGTTTGTTTCAGGACCAGGAAAGAAGTGTAATCAATTTCTGCAAATTTCAAGATCAGAATTAGTTTGGGATCAGTTCTAGGTTCAGCATACATATGGGATATTTGTTAGGATTTGGAAAGGTTGATGTTGATGATGTGATGTTTTGAGAATTGTTTTGGTCTTTAAGATTGATTTCTATGAATAGGACTACACTAGTTTGGAATCAGGTCAGCAAGCAGTTCCGCAAGAAGATTCTGTTCAGTTACTGAACTGCTGTATGTTTGTAACCTCTTTAGATGTACTCCAGAGATGGAGAGACTCATCAGGAAAACTTGACGCTGTAATTTGAAGACATTTTATCTGTTAGTTAACATATGAAATTGTAATATATTGTCACTTATTTTACATCCTTCATTGTCATCTTCTTCTAGAAACAAAAAACTCCACCTTTTTTTGTGAAAACTATATTCATGGTTTGTCTCCAATATTTGTTTATTCAATGTGATCAATGAGTTTGAGAAGGGTTCGTATTACAACATCGGGGTTTTTTTTCTCTGTCACCTGGCAGCCCACCTGGAGATCGAGAAGAAACGGCGGTACTGGTAGAACTGAGGCGAGAAGTGAAGCGATGTAGATGTGTAGAACAAGCTGTCGTGATGTACATAGCCTCGTTTAATAGGATCGTGAATATATAAGCCCACTTTATATGGTCGGTCGGAGTGCTGGTGCCCTTAGGAACAGACTGTTGTAGGCCCTGCTGGGGGCTGTACCCTTCTTGATTTTTCTTCTTTTTCTTCTTTGTTTCTGCTCTCCATGGAAAGCCACTTAACTGTTGCATTATTATTAGTACGGCTCATAACTCATTCATTGTGGGCATACGGTTCGTTTCTCTCTATTGCCATGGCATTTATCAGTTTACAAATTACGTTTTGGTCTGTTTTTTTTTCATGAAGCCTTCCCCCCTCATTATTTTGTAGGTATTTTTGTTTTCTTTTGTATAAATCGTTTGCGCGTATATGTATGTATATATATATATGCATGTATATTTTATCCTTGCTTTTACACATTTAATTAATCGTTAAGAGGTTTGTAACACACCATTTATCATTGTGGTGTTGAAATTGATCAGTTTAAAAAATATATATATTTATATAGAAGTTATTATTTATATCACACCCTCGGGCCAAACACACACACATACAAATGGTTGTATTTTCATTTCATACCCCTTTTCTCTGGGTGTGCGGGATGCCGTGCAGCGATTCAAACGAAGAGACGAGGAAAGCGATTTCATGCCCTATTTACTTTATAACATTTTGCGCACTTTTGCCTATGCGAGTGTGTTCCTGTATTGTGCTTTCTAAGCTGGCGCTTGGACTAATATAGCTAAAAATGTAAATCATGTGCAACACCGAACGCAGCATTGTACTCTCTGTGTGTGCGTGTGTGTGGGGGATTGGGTTTTTTTTGTTCTCTTCTGTACATTGTAGATTTGGCGTTTTTGTTATGTTGTAAAGTGTTTTTATACCACACACTACGGGGGTGCGTATTTAAATCGGGAAAGTAGCGAGCAATGCACACAGCCTATTTCAAAAGCATCTCTTCGGGAAGCGCATATCCACCTGCACTGTACACACACACACACACACACATACATATAGAGGAGCTGTTTAGAAATTCGAGACTTAGAGGGTAGTTGTTCTTTTTCTGTTTTTGGTTGTAAATAGACCAACGAAAACATCAGCAGCACATTAGGCGGTGTAATTATACATTCAAACACACGCACGCACATTTTCCATCCTTACAGGGGTTTCGAAGTGTTCTCATAGTTGTGGGACACTTCCTTGGCTCTTTCTTATTGGAAGTGAATTTCGTTTGTTGGAAACGGAACTCTACGGCACCCGTTTTAGACAGGCTCCTTTGAAAATTCCTACTAGATTTGTCCAACAGGAGTGATATAGAGTCAAATTCCCATTCCAATAAGTTTAGTTCACGTAAGAAAGAGTAAATAAAGTGTCCCACAGTTATGGGAGCTCCTGAAAAATCCTGTAACACGTGCCAACATCACACAATACAGGGTGCGCGACGCCGTTATAGACTAACAAACTTATCCGAATAACGTTGGGTAAGGTAAGGTGATAGAGATGGAAGTATAGCTTACTAACCAAAAATCGGTAGAGAGGAGCGAATGCCCGCGTATCATCAGTTCGTGTACTTTTTCCTAGTAAGTATTTCACGCTTCTTCTTCGTTTGGCATCAAGAATCGAAGCTCAATTCGATATCTCTCAAGAGGACTAAATTTAATTCAATGCCACAACAACAACAACACGCTGTTGGCACAGTTGAAAAAAACGCACCAAAAACTGGGTGGGATTGGGAATGATTCCTGACCTGAATCATGACCGTTACGTTAGGTGCAAATTTTGCGTCTTTGCAAACCAATATGATTTTAATACAAGTTGAAGGAAGTATTACTGTCCCTTTTGCTACAAATATTCGAGATAAAGCAAATCACGTTCAACGCGTTTGCATCGTCAAACATTCAGGTTTGATGTACCCCCCTCTCCCTGACCTGAATGGTACCGATCGCCCATCGATTGTGCGTTCGCCTGTAAAGCAAAACCATAACTCAACAGAGGAGCAGCAGAGTGGAAGTGGACGAATTCACACACTCTTCCAGCACGCAACGGATGCGGTTTAACGCCACGAGCAGTTACTACGAGGTTGATTATAAAATTAACGTGAAAAAAAAAACGATGCCAAACCTGCGCAAATCCTTCGCACATCCTTCGTACCTGCCCGCTAGCGTTGCGCATGGTGGGTCAGGTGGGGCGACGGCAGCAGCACCACCGGCTAGGTTTGCCGGTGAAAGCAAAGGCTTATGATGCTAACGCTGCACAGCACGATCGTGACGACGAACAGCATCATGTAGACGGAGGTGATCAGCCAGAAGGTGAACAGGTACAGGGATTTGTTGCAGTACTTGCCGAGCGCCGGGTCGTAGTTCGGCTCGTAGATCTGGTAGATCCAGAACGAACCGATGATGAACCACCCGAGCATGAAGCAGTTGATGAGCGTTTGCGTTGGCGTTTGCCGCAGCCGCTCCAGCTCCTGCTCCTCCCGGCTGCGGACGCGCGTGGATAGGTGCAGCAGCTGCTTCAGCACACCGAACCCACCGCCGACCAGCAGGTACACCGGGATGTACTCACCCTGCGGGCAGTCGTACAGGTAGATGGAACCGAACACGATCATGCACACCGGTATGACGATCGTGATGCCGAGCGCGATGGTGCAGCCGACTGCAATCGAAGAAAAAGGCGGATGAGCACAAACCGTCTATCGGGGGCTGTTAGAGGGCACTGTACTTACGCGTGCCAAGCACCAGAATAACAATGTTGACTAAAAAATCCAACACGCCGCGGGAAGATTTGCGTGCCTCGCGCACCCGCCCGAACAGCGAATCGTAGGACGGTGGGGGCGCCTCCACGTCGACCGCCTCGTCGTAGCTGGGCGGTTCGCCGCGCCGCCCCACGTTGCCGCTCGGTTCGCCCAGCTCACTGTACGGGACGGGCGGGGGGGCGGTCGGGAAGTAGAGCGAACTGCTGCTCGGAGGGCCACCACCACCACCACCCCTCGCCTGTGACGACTGTAGACCCGCCACTATCACTGTGGGTTGCGAAACGGGTGGTGGTGGAACCGGGGCGATGCTGTTTATGCTGTCCAGCTCGTCGTGGCCACCGGCGCCGCTAGGTTGCTGAAACATGTCGGAGTAAAAGAAACGTACCATTTTTTTGTTTAAACCGGACTGCTAGACTCGGACTGCCTGTCGAGGATGTGTGGACGGAAAACACACAACCGCGGTCGGTGCGATCAGGGAATAAAGGGCACGATGTTGCGCCTTTGTTGAGGATGCTCGACCGTGTGGTCGCTTTCGCGAACCATGTCGTCACAACGGGGGGCAATGTGTGTGTGTGGTTCCCATTCCCCTTCTCTCGTTATGCTTTTTCGGCAACCATCCCCATACGGTGGGGGAAATTCCACCTCACTGGGTGACATTCGGCTGACTTTGGTGAATGGAGGGGTGGGAGGGCAGGATTGGAGCAGTAAGGGAGCCCCATTTGGCAAATGTAACGGAAACAAGTGGGAAGCGCATGGGCAGGGCAAGGGAAGGTGTGGGGCAGAATTGAAACCGACGCGGCACCGTGGCACCATCGCCCGTCGTCGCCATACCTGTTGAACGTAGATGTCGTGGTAGTTCGATACGGCTGCACTCGCGGGGAAGTGTGCCCCGCTGCCAACGCTTCCGCCGCCGCTGTTGGTGGACATTGTTGCGCCGTGCGGGATGGTACACTTGGCACGAACGATCCGAGCCCTGCCCCTCCCCCGAGCGGGTGGGTAAAGGAATCGGGAAGCGGCACACTAGTGTGTACGTCGGGAAAATGAGCACTGTTTTTCTTTCTTGGGCGGTGGGTATGCGTCTGCACTATAAATGGAAGGAAAAGCACACACTCTGTGGCACTCTCTCTCGTCCCTGCAGTTCGGTTGCTGTTTCGTTTGTTGTTTTTCTTTTCGTTTCCCCAAAACATGAAAATGATGTCACTGTTTGACAGCTGGCCGATAACACGAAAAATAACCCCGATTGCAAGTGGTTGGGTTTTTTTTGCATTTAGAAGCAATCAGATTAGATTAATTGTGGTGTATCTTTTCATAATTTTATGTGTTTTCACGGCAAATCGATTGTTAAAAGCGAATTTTGCATATTTAAATAAAATACTTTTCATGAACTGTCGCTTCTTCATGTCCGATGGAGCCAGAGTGACCAGAATAACCTATTTACAGTAGAACGTCGATTATCCGGGGACGAATTCATGACGGGCGCGTAAATCTGTTCAAAAGTACGGCGAACATTTGCAGCGATAGTCAAGTTGGCAACTAGTTTGTTGTACAGCTCTGTAGTATCTGGTGGTTTATTCGAACTTCATTTTTGGTCATGAACCATTGTTAAACCTACAGTTATTGATTAAAATAACATTTTACCAACGATTAATTGATTGATTCAAAATGTATTAATCATAAAACCAGTTAATTTTATAATTTTTATACGAATTTGCCATTTCTTGGACCATTATCCGTGCAAATCGATTACGACTCTGAACGACTCCGAACGACTCCGGACGACTTCGGACGACTCCGAATGACTCCGGGCGAATCTGATGACTCCAGACGACTCCGACTCCGTACGACACCGGGCGACTCTGGGCGGCTCCAACTCCGGGCGTATCTAGTGGTTTCATTTTGACGAAGACATAATCGGATTAACATTAGTCGTAATCGGATCGGAGTCGTGGGTGCGCTTAAAAGAGCCATCACTAATTCTACCGAAAATCACAGATTTCTTCATAATACTGACCGATAAGTTATAAAACCATTTCCCAAATCAGTTTGTGTATTAAAGTCCATTCAAACCACTAACAACTTTGAGCGACGAATACTGTCGTGAGAATTAAAGTCTCTATAAATAAATAAACCAATCAACTATCACTAATGACACAGAATCAGAGGTTCAACAGTGACAACAAAGGCTCGTGATAAAACTTTGGATTTCGTATCGAAAACTGCCCAAATAATCTGGTCACACTGCCCACGAAGTACCCGTTTTGACGTTACTGAACGAAAACAAAAACTTACACAACAATCCACACACCGCACGCAATTCTTCTCGTGCACGAAAACCACATAATTTTATAATGTTTCCAGTGAAAATGCTTCATTTTCGGCGTTTGCCATCCACAACCGTCGGCCAGTGCTTTACCCTCGTCCGGTCGTTCACAGGCGGCATCACACAATGGGCCAAAAAGGCGGAACAGCTCGAAAGTGAAGAGCCGGCGGCAGAAGAGCTGCCGGTAACCTTCGTGGACGATGATGCCGAATCGACTGAAGCGCGTGAAGCCCGGATAGCGACACTGCGGAACAAATCCCGACTGTTGCCCCAGCACCGGAACATGCTGCATGGTGTGCTGCCGTACGAACAGTCCCAGTCCTGGATACACGACACGGTCAAGTACAAGCGCATGATGCTGGGCCGGTACGGCATCGATGGAAGCAAGGTGGATCCACGTGAGTAATGTGTGCGAAGGGAAAGGCCGGTAACAAACTTCAAGCTAATGTTGTGCTTGTTTTTTCCTCCATTTTAGGAGTTTGCTTCCCGACGAAAAAGGAAGCATACGAGAGAGCGGAATACGAGCGTGTTGCATTCCCCTTCAGCCTGAAGCAAATGATGGATGCGAACGAGTCGGAACGGAAGGCGCGCAAGGCGCAGATAGAGGCCCGCGAGGCGGAAGTCGCCCGGAAGCTAGAAAAGCTGGACCAGTGGACGGCGGATCTGAACGCGCGCATCGCCAAGAAGGAGGCGGAAGCGCGGGCCGCCAAGGAGCGGAAGGATCGGCTGGTGGAGGAGGTGCGCAGACACTTTGGCTTTAAGGTGGATCCGCGCGACGAGCGGTTCCAGGAGATGTTGGCCCTGAAGGAGCGCGAAGATCGCAAGAAGGTGAAGGAGGCGAAGCGAAAGGAAAAGGAGGAGAAAATGATGGAAAAGCTGCAGAAAAAGACGGCCCAGCTCGAGGCGGACATTGAGGTGCCGAGCGGCGACAAGACGAAGCAATAAAAAAAAACAAGTCATCCGTGTCGTCGATAGTGAGAGAACTCCCCACACACACATCGTACTGCTTCTTTTATATTTGGTGTGGATGACAGAAAATGAAACTGAAGCAGAAGGATCCTTGCCGTTCCTGCGCGCTTAGCGCTGCTGTCCTGCTTCCGGATTGGTGGCGGAAATGAGCAGCAAAATCACCACCGGCACAAGATACATCCACTGCGATTGGAAATAGAAAATTGAGAAAAAAGAGAATTTCGATTAGCAGCACATTCGCACCAGCAGAAAGCTTCCAAAAGTCTTACATATTTCGCAAAGAAGCTACGGTTGTCTTTGGTTTCGCCCCGCTCCCGGGCCTCCCGTTCGCGCTCCATCTTCTGGATGAAGCTAGCCGTGTCGGGAATCGGAGCCGGCTCCGTATGCTTCACGTACACATCCGTGTTAAACTCGTCCAGCACGTCCACGTCGCTGTTGGACAGGTCGGCACACTCGTTCAGGTTGCCATTGTTGACCGATTGCGTGACGGCGGTGACCGTGCCCGTATGGTCCAGCGAAACCCACAGCACATCGGTGAGCTGCGATTTTGCCAGTGCGCACTGAAAGGACAGGGAGATTGCAAATCGATTAATCTCCTTGTAGCACACACATAGAGACGGAAGCATACTAACCGCTTTGGAGGAGGTAAGGAACTTGGTGACTCCCTCGGAGTCTGTCACATGTGCCTCGAGACGGTACAGCCGGTTCTCTTGGGCCAATCGCTTCAGCTTGTTTCGGTCTTGCAGGGAGAGCGGTTCCTGTGCTACCGAGACCAGCCCGGTGTTGCGGTTTGTGACCGTAACGTTGCCTCGCAGGGTAAATTTGCTGGGATCGTCGATATCCAGCGCGTGGAACAGTGCTATGTTTAGCCAACCATCGTACTCGAGAGAATTCTACCACCGGGCGACAAAGAGAACAAGCAAATGTAAGTAGAACCATAACCGCATTTATTTCTAATGAAATGACACAAACTTACCGCTTTCACGTAAACAAAGGTGCTCGAAAGCCAAACGGTGGCAAGGAAGGTTAATTTCATTAACAAATTCATTGTGGAAAAGTAATATTTTGCCCTGCACTTCGCGTTTTGGGGTGAAGTATTGACCCAGCAATGTTTTGCAATGTGACGGCTAAAAGCCAACTGACAGCTCACGGTGAAAAACAGCCGCCTTGTCAGGGGTGTCAAAGCATGATTTTGACTTGAATATTAGATTTCCGTTGCCTCGCCCTTGTTTTGGCCGCTCACACGTGGGTAAGTTTAAATTTATCTTAATAAATTCAACTGATCAATTTGTTTACTAAGTTTGATCAAAGAGCTGAAAATATCGTAAATTAAGCGTAAAAAGCCAGATTTTAACCATTTTCCACGAAACAAATCAAAACTCAATGTAAAAATTCGTAAGTAGGATGTAGAAAAAGTTTCCCATGGGTTTTTGGTTCGCTTAGATCCTCAAACCTTTTCAGAAGAGGCTCTAAAATATATCACACCTAAAGAGGTGTAAAGTATACCGTCTATTGATGCTTCCTGTGGTTCTCTACTATCATTAGTTCTGGACCTTCTGAGCTTAGGATATACATGCTGTAGCAGCCAATTCTAAACCAATTTTGAGAAGTATATGCTCCAGCAAAGCATGTGCAGCAGAAGTTATAGCCTCTATAATTGATAGACACGATGACATTGACGCACATACATAGATGACATAGCCAATTCCCTGTCAATTCTTCCCCAAAGCTGGGAAAAAATCTCGATCTCGCCACTTATTTATGCTTACTTACTTACTTATCCGGCGCTTTACGGTCCGCTTGAGGTCTTGGCCTGCCTCAGGAGTGTCTGAAACCGTTCACGGGCTCGCGCCTTTGTCTGCCAATCCGTTATCCTGGCCTAAATGGCGGACACTATGTTGCCTCCATGCCATCTTGCCATCTCAACCTGGGCCTACCACACCTCCTCTGTCATTGTGGACAGAGGAGAACGACACTTTACGTGTTGGGTCGTCCGTTTCCATGTGCATAGCTAGCTCTTGATACAGGGTTTTCCAAATCAGTTTCAAATGTAAACATTGTTATTCACCGCATCCAAGATGTTTTTCAACTGTCAAATTGCTTCAAAATGAAATTTCAGTTTGAACACATGATTTTCAACACATAACAAAGAACTGTCAAACTCAATCCAGCTTGAGTCGTGTTGAAAATCATGTTGAAGAAATAAAACAATATTGTGATGGAAATGGAATGTCAGATTGATGTGGAACAACATTTTGCATGTGGTGAATGACAATGTTTACATTCGAAACGGACTTGGAAAACCCTGTAAGTTGTATGACGGTGAGGTCGCCCTACATCTCATATAGCTCGTCGTTATAACAACTCATCCATTGTCCTTCTACACATATGGGGCCAAGTATCCTTCTGAGCATCTTCCTCTGGAACACGGCTAAGAGGGTTTCGTCAGATTTGGGCAGTGTCCATGTCTCAAAGGAGTATGTGAGTTCCGGTACTAAACAGGTATAGTCTGTATAGTGCCAGCTTTGTCCGTCGCGACAGGTTCTTTGAGGTGAACAGATTTTTCAGGCTGTAGAATGACCGGTTGGCAGCCAGCATCCTTGCGTGCAACTTAGCTTCCATGCTGTTGTTGTTGCTGACCTTTGATTAGAGGTAGGTGAATCCTGGGACGACTTCAAAAGTGCGATCACCTCTCTGCCGCCTGCTCGATCCCTTGGTAGGCTTCTGCTACATAGGAGAGCCACAGACCAACGATGTCTATATCATCAGCCTATGCCAGGATCTGGGTTGAATTATAGAAGATGGTTCCCGAAGTCTTCACCCCCGAAGAGTCCCGTATGGCCCCTTAGCACCAAGTTGAATAACACACCCTTATGATTGCACCAATGTGTTTTCATGCTTGTTTTTTACTTAAACGAATATTCTAATACAAGCTAGACCACAACATCTACAGGGAGAACAAAAATTCACATTGAATGAGAAGTCTGAAATATTTATTTCTGCCAATAATTCGGTGATAACAAATAAGCGTTGCTGGAGGTTCGTTGGCCGATATGGGACTGCAGATCTTCGCCGATCAATGTTCACACGCTGCACTGATCTTGCTTTGATGAGCTGTAAAACATGACAAAAATAAATACATAACATTTCCAACTGAAGTAGACCACCGACCATGTGGGACCTTCCTTCGCTACAAACGCTACAAAAATACTTCCAAATATTAGAAGCAATGTTAACCGGAAGCAGCTAATGTTTTTGCCCATCATTTTGGTGTTAGTGTACAATTTCTTTGGTAACTGTAAACCTTACAGAGAATCTCATCCCATCCCGCTGTTAGCCGTACAACCGTATGGAGAAAGGTGCATGTGTGCAAGAGTGGTGGTTCATAGTAGTGATTTTAGTGTCCTACATTAACTTTTCCTTTCCAGACCAATTTTAATGGATTTGATTTTGTTTTGTTCGGAGAAAGAAGCAAGCCAATTACCGATCTGCCAATTGCGTTACCTGTCCATATCCCTATCGCTAATGACGTAGATTTTCGAGCTAAAGGCAGCATCGGCCGCCGCTTTACCATCCGGGCTGGACGCGTCCGTCGGTATCTCGCTGGGCGTAGTGGCGGAATCTTGCTTCTTGGTCCTACGGCACAGTTTGATAATGTTTTTGTTCGAAAGATATAGTAAGGTGCCAATCACAAAGATAATACCGACTACTACTATTGGAATAATTACAAACAGCTGTGTGTCCTTGGCGAGCGAGTGCGTCGGTGGTGGCAACGCGGAGTCATCGCCTTCGTCCTGCAGGGAAGCTGCCTTGGTCGGATCGGTACGCCACCAGTTCCAAACGCCACCGAATTTGGACGGATCGGCTTCTGGATCGTGTGGCCGGTTGCGCGGTTTAGCTGCCCGAAGCCGGTACAGCTCCAGCCGGTTGCGTATTCCACGCAGCCGTTTCGGATATTCATCCGAGATGTCGTGCATTTCGCACGGATCGTTGATGATGTCGAACAGGCACGGTTTCACCAGCGGATTGCAGGGTTTGGTTGCAATTGAGTTGCCGCAATTGACGGTCGCGTGTCGACGGAGGTAGGAGATAAGCTTCTCATCCAGCCGGCCAGCACGGGCAATCCGGGTGGCCATGAC
The DNA here is from genome assembly GCF_016920715.1 of Anopheles arabiensis. NCBI lineage: Eukaryota > Metazoa > Arthropoda > Insecta > Diptera > Culicidae > Anopheles > Anopheles arabiensis. The sequence continues at coordinate 75,539,757 of NC_053518.1, forward strand.
ACTGCTGAGATACTGTTCATCGTCCGGCAGCTGATCGAGTGGATCCGTCTCACCGTACCACGCATCGTTCACCCCGTTCAGTGTCGTGCCGTTGATGTACTTAAACCCGTTCTCCATGTAGCTGGTGTAGCCGAAGATTTCGTCCAGATTGTTCATCAGCCTCTGGCGCGGATTGCCCGTACCGTACGCGAGTGCTTCCCACTGGTCGATGCCATCGATATCGCTGAAGGAACTGTTGCCCAAGGCAATGCCGGCGGCAGAGGCGAGCGTTGGCAGCCAGTCGGAGATGTGGAACCATTGGTTCGAGACGCGCTGCGTGTCCTTCAGCAGTGGGCTCCAGATGAGTGCTGCGGTCCGTACCGCACCTTCCCAGGGTGAGTGTTTTTGCTGCCAAATTGAGGAGGAAAAAATCACTATTAATATTTGTATTTCCTAGAGAGACTTACACTCGACACTTACACCACGGAATGGATAGTTCGAGCCGGTGTTGCTGTGCATGCCGCGCGTAACACCTCCATTATCGCTCAGAAACACAATGATCGAGTTGTCGAGCATACCGTTCGCTCGCAGGCTCTCATACACGGCGCCGACACTGTCGTCCAGCTTCGACATCATGGCAGCGTACGTACGACGATCCTTGTTGCCGATGTACGCAAAACGATCGATCGTTTCCTGCGGTGCTTGCAGCGGATCATCATCGTTGCCCGCGTGCGGTGCCAGATGATTCATTACCAGCAGCATCGGCTGACCGCTCTTGCCATGCTGGGCGATGATGTCTCGCGCGGCCGAGGTGAAATAGTCCGTCGCGTACGTCCCGTTGGCGGCATAGTTGACGAACTGATTCTGGCGCATATCGTAGCCTTCGAACGTACCCTGTGGATATGGAGCGCGTGGAGAGCGCGGGAAGAAAACAATTGTACCATTCTTGTTCACGTTGCATAGCAATGGGCCCGGAAACTGGTGGGAGTAAGCTTTATTGGGGGATCTTCTGTTTGTGCAATGATAACGCGTGACGCGAGGCACCGGTCGTAGCAATAGCCAGTGACTTGCCAGCAGCAAAAGGTGTGCTTTATTACATCAATCTCGTTCTTGGTTTGTGTGCCGTCTGCCAAACAAGTTGTGAACATTGTTTTGCAGAAAAAGGGGGCAAAAGATGCAAAACAAAACAGCAACCAAAAAACATATGTTCGAGAGATGCAAACAAATTGGTGTTTTGAATCGTTTAACCTTGAGGTACGATCCCCCCGGTGTAGCAAAAACAAAATGACCGATCAACTAGTTTTGTATCCGGTCACTGATTCGAAGTCGATAGCCACAGGAGGTTGAATGAAAGAGCATGTATCTGTTCTAGACACCGTTTTTTTTTGCCTAATGTCAAATTATAGACCAAACCCAAGCAAACAGATGGGGCAGAATTTGTTTTTTTTACACCTTGATCTCCTTGAAACAGATTGTGTGCATACATTTCGTTATAAAGTCAGTGGCTCCCAAGCTTTGTGTAATGAGCACCTATTTTAGGAAATTATATTATATATTTGTCATAAAAACTAATAAGTGAATTATGTAAGGGGTTTATGTAGTGTTTAATAGCAAGTGCAATTTTGTATTAGTGTAAATAACTGAGAGAATGAACATCATTATAACTCAAATTATAATTTATATTATCAGTTAACCTTCAGATAATAAGCCTAATTTGTTCGATACGAAACTTCTTCATCCAAACTCTTAGCGAGTAACAAAGATATATGAAAAAAACCTTTTATGTTGATGATGCCCTTTTGCCACTTCTATTTTCAAATTCTATGTGCATAAACGTTCGTGGTCCAAAAAAAGTATCAGTAATGGCTTGTTATGCGAAATTTTCTTCGTCAAAAAGGAGTATTTGTGGAGCAGTTCGATTTGCTCTAAATTTGACAAACTTATAACGTTAGGTAGGGGTATACTGTATATTTTGTAAGATATAGATTCATATAACTTCTTGTGATCTCAAACACAAAATGTGATGCTAAAACAATATTATAAATAAAATAATTCTAAACATCCCTCATAATAGTAAACCGTATTTCAATGATAATATTTTCCTTCTGTTTTTATTAAAAGATATGCGTAAGAATACACATTTGAATTACATTGTTATAAACAATGATACGTTCAAGTGGAATAGAGCAAACAATGCAAAATAACTGACAATAAAAAAAAAATATTTAACTCTTGTTGTGTTTTCATGCCATGCTCGTAAAAAATAGCTAAGTCAGTAATTGATTTAAAAAATGCCGTTAATTTAATTTATCAACATCAACTGTCAACGACTTACTTGAGCTATTAATTATTGATATTGATTAACTACTGGCAATGTTTTAATAATTGCAAAGTACTAGATTCAAATTATCACAACCTTTAGCAAAAAAGCTTTTTTTTATTATTAATTATTTCTGATTTCTGATTAATTATTTTTATTGAATTATTTCTGATTATTCTAAGTTTATTTTAAAAAATAATCTCTTATGAATCACTACAATGTTACCAGGAATTAGGCGAAAATAAACAATATTAAAAGCTTTTTTCAAAGAATATGTAGCTAATTTAAAGGAACTCAGAGACGTATCAGTTTGGATGGATATATTACATTATGAAAAATAAACCTTTATTTTAATACTGTGGATTAATACTGTAATTTAACAGTCACTAATAGGCTAAGCAATTAATGGTAAAGGCTGGCCTAGACCGACAATTGTTGCGCCAAATAAGTAGAAGGTCTTTAATAAACTGTTTACCATTTGAGCCGATTTGTATGTATGGATGAGCTTGGGAAACACTGGCTTAAGCTAATCAAGTTAGCTAACGTGAGCAAGTGAGCTAAATGATTGTAATTATTATAGAACTATTTCGATAAACGTGTCTATCTCCAGTTTATCTCTGTTCCTAACGCATAGAAATAAGTCATGTATGCAAAACAGGTACAAAGCAATGTAAAACCATAATGTAAAATCATTGATTGCCGGTCCATCACCCCCAATACTCACGCTATTCATCTTGGACACGTAGCTCCAGTAGTCCACGTACGGCCCCAGGTAGCCGATGTGCGTGTCGAACCCCCGGTTCGTCGGTATGTAGTGCTCGGTGAAGAAGCCAAGGTGCCACTTCCCAATCATGTGCGTCCGATAGCCGGCCGCGCGGAAGTACTGCGGCATGATGCGCTGGTCCAGCCCGAGGCCCCACGGCTCGTCGCTGTCGATCACGTAGTGCTGCATGCCGACGTTGATCGGGTGTCTGCCCGTCATCAGGGCCGCCCGGGACGGCGTACACATCGGGGCCGAGTAGTGCCGGTTCAGGATGACACCGTCGTACGCGAGCGCGTCAATGTGCGGCGTCGCTATCTGGTTCGAGCCGTGAAACCCGACGTCATTCCAGCCCATATCGTCCGCGGTGATGAGGACGATGTGGGGTCGCTTCGGTGGGTTCTGGCCGTACGCCGCCACTGCCAGGGTTCGGTAACCGACGGCGACGATGATGCATACCAGCAGGGGTGTGGTAAGATGTGTCATTTTTTTTTGAAGGTGCGCTGTTTAGAAAGTGATACCGTTCTGTTCTGCTGAACTGTTGCGTGTTCTGGTGGCCTTGGGATAGTTACGACATCGGTGGAAGAACCAGCCAGCGAGGTAGGAACTGGGCGGGATGGGCAATTATTTATCTTATTTTGTGTCCCGTGCACTGATTAGACCCGTGATGCCGTCCTTCAAGAAGCCCTACGATGAAGCTGTCGCTGCTACGGATCGTATCACTTCAAACAGCTGTTACAATCTCTCTGTCTCAGGTTGTATCTCCCTTACTATCTCTCTCTGTAAAAGGGCACGCACAACCAAACAGAGAACCAAAGGCACTTGTCCGTCGCTCTGTCTTCAGAACAAAAAAAGCAGAGGACGAGATCGTTTGCAGATCTCGTGGTGCGATAAACAAACAAACTAAAGCAATTAGATTTTATCAGATCAACGCCTCGCCTTGTTTGTTCGTCACCGCCGCCGCCTCCGTGGCTCTCGTGTTCGCCCTCTGTTCTGTGGAAAGCGAGAGACAAACGGCCTCCCGTTCAATCAGTATTTCGATGCCCAACCGTACGGCGGTCCCGGTCCCGGGGCGCCAAACGTCGGTGGAACTGGCTGCGTTTGGTGCGAAGCGGTTTCTATTACTCTATACCCGATAGGTCCACTGTATTGAGCTGTATATTGGGACGGTGTCTGATCGTACGGAAGCGGTCAGTAAATTAAGTGCTTGAAGTAAGAGAGAAAAAAAGAGAACCACCAACTTGCACTGCAGCTTCATGTACGGTTAGCAACTGTATATCTGGCGATCACTCCACTAGCCTTTTTCCACTCCGGATCCGGATTTTCTTCTTTTATTTCTACATCCGTGAAAGTTTCCAGTCCTAACCTGCTGCTAGCCGTTTTCCATGTGCTCCCCCCTGTGTCGGGTGGCTTTAATTGGTCCACTCTTTGGCTTATTTTAAATGCACTTTTAATACTTCAAACTCCGGTAGCCCGCAATCCGCAAGAACCCGTCCACAGAACCGATCACAGAACTGGCACACACAACAGACTCACAGACGCACTACACACTAAACGGCACTAAACGGGAGCGAACGATCCGTACGCGCGGATGTCTGTCGGTGGACTGAACCTGGACTGAGTGCTGCGACGCAGCCTGACAAGATCACTCGCCACCGTCCATGCCCTCCCATACAGGCAATGTTTTTCGCTCGTTTCGTTTGAAACAAATTGAAGACGAGCGCTCGTGTAGCGGCCTGCTATCTCGCGAAACGCGAACGCTGACTGTGACTGTGTATCGAGGCAAATAACCACAGACAGATAGACTATTTTTGCGTACGAAAAACAACAACCCTTTTTTGTGGTGCACAGGTACACACAAAAAAAAAATTGAGGGAAGTATAAATGTTCAACCTGTCCGATATGAGCAATGCCCCCGGTGGCGGCGTCGGCGTCGGCAGTTGATTGCGACGGGGTTTGGCCAGTAATTGAAAAGATTGTTGCTAATAAATCACACCGCTTTTGTTACGCGACACACTACTTCCGTTTTTTTGTAAAAAAAGGTACATTTACATGCAGTTAGATAGTGTTGTCAAGTGGGCGAGTTCCATGTGGAAGTAGTTGTATTTCAACGACATAATTTGTTTTTTAAAGGTGTTACTTTTAATGAATAAAGTAGGCAAAACTTGTTCTTACTTATCCGACTTGAATTACTTGTGCGAACTATAAACCTTTTCAGTTTAATGGTAGTATCGCAAGTTATCGTCTTTTAGAAGCGATTGTTGTTGTTGCGAACCCCAAACCCGTTCTTTTTGTAGGCTCGCTCGATTGAGAATGACTTAATCAAAATTTTATTCATAGCAGCTTCCGGTAGCGGATTGATTGAGCCATTGAACGAAAAAAGGGCCGGCCAGGAAACGAATCAATTGGTGGCTGTTGCCTTCTGATTTACAAGAACTGTAAAGAATGTACTTTTTTACCTCCTAAAAAGAGGACAGTAAACTCTTGTCAAATGGGTTACATATAATAGCGAAAATGAATGCAACTGTAAGCAGCGTTTGTTTGCATCGCCCAGCGCAAGACCATACAACTGCTTGGCAGAATGCATAAACGATCGATTAAGTGTCGTCGAGCGTTGTTTGGATGCTTTGTTTGTCCTACGACACATACGACACAGACACCTGTTTGAACAGCCGGAAGCTTTTCCAGTAGAATTAACCGCAGATCTGGTAATTTGAACTACACCGAACGCTCGCGATCGTTTTTCAGCATTCTCGGCACGGAATAAAAAGTGAACATTTTTGCGGATAGAGCACACATCGACTGGGGTTGCACAAAAGCAGAACAATGGCTTAGCTCGCCGGTTCGCGAATAGTTCGTCCGACGCCGCGGTCAGTGGTTTGCCATCCGATCGGATCGGCTGGACAGGTCGTTACCGATGGATCGCAAGGGCCCAGTTTGCAGTGATAATAGATGAGCGACGGACGTCAGACTAGAACGAACGTGATAGGAAGCTGTAGGCTGATAGGTAATAAGTAGTGCAGCGAGACGTTCGGAGATATAAACGTCTGTGCTATATGCACTGATAAGTGTGGTTGTAAGTGAAATGTGGGTTCTATGTAGAGAGTATTATTTTTGCAGTTTTAATACACTGTTTTTCGCAAAACGAGCAAATCTCAATATTCTAGACATAACCATTTGGAGAGTACAATTTCATATAGCCCGCATCAAAAATTGAGGTTCAATTACGGAATAGATCAAAACTCTTTATGCGCACTGACTACACTGCTTATGAGTAAATCAATACGTCACAGATGGCCAAATCCATTAGAGTTTTTGGCAGGCCTAGCTCGACTACAGTTAGTAAACCGAATAAAACAAAGGCGTTAAATTTATTTTGTGTTCAATAAATATGTTAAATTTTCCATTCATTCATTAATTGGGATGCAAATATTAGCACATTTTAAGGAATCACAGGTTTCCAGCCAAGCTAGAAGCTGTTTTTCGTAACATCGAAGGATACAAAATAATAACGAAATTCAATGGGGTCTTTATGGCAAATGAGCTTTTGTTTACGGATAAGACTATAAAATCTAATAGACAGATATCATAATGCTTTTGATAGCTATTTACCAAGATGTAGTACTTAGTAAGATTACTAAGCTATGCTCTGGATTGTGTAGAGTGAATTTATCGTTTTTGACAAAGGATCAGTCGATTCAAATCTGTATTTTTTTATGGGTAAGACCAAACAACGCTAAGCTTTGCGTCGTCATTCGTTTGTGTTGCAGCAATTCCAACTCGAACAGAAAGTATTTAGAACGGTACCAAGAGACTAATGAGACTTGTGGAATGATTCTAGCTTGATTATTATGTTTGCATTAGTGTCTAAATACATTTGTTCTGTAATAACCTACTCATATTTATTGAGAGTTATTGCTCCAATTTCGAGTGACCTTTCATATTGATGGTTTTGAATACGTTTAGCAGATTAAATGTGCGAAGATGTATTTATTAATATCCCATCGGACCCCATAAGGCCTCGAGCCCATCTTCTAAGTGTATGTGTTTAATGTTAGTGCGTTGATAGAAGCTATGGATTTATTTTGAACCAAAGTTCTTGATGGAGGTAACACTGCAATGGTATTGATACGCCTTTGCTAAAGGTTAACTTAGCAAGAATTTCATGTGCTGTATTATTTAATATTCATTCAATAATTTTTTATAAAGCATTTGATCCGATGGGTTGATAGCGGGACTGCCAAGATATTGTCATCAATTTATTGAGATTCAAATAAATTGATTGTGCCCCCGATGTAATTAATTAGCGAGGTCTCTCAATCTCTTATCATGTATCTACAATGTAGGGGCATTCACGTCCATCTTGCCGTTAGCCTTGAGTATTTCTTGAATATTGCTTTAGTATGAAGAAAGAGATTTAATTGAATGTTAAAAAAATTAGCTTTGTTTTATAAAAAAAATGCTACAAGACTAAAACGTTCTTTTAACTCTTTATTGGATTCTTTATTGGAGAAGAGAACTATTTAACTCTTTATTGTATCTCCAGCTTTAAGGCTCCTTTCATACGCAATTATCACATTTTACATCAGCTATAACAGAACATCCCTCAAACCCTCATCTGAAACGCAAGATAAAAAGGTACAAAATGCACGTTTATATGTGCATATGCTGAGCAAACTGACTATACCCTTCAACCCCTCTTCTTATCACAGTTTGCGCGTGAATATGCAAAGATAAAATTGATAAAACTAATTTAATCAACAAGCTGGGCATGATTTTAAGATGATGTTGCCTAGCGCAGAACATGTCTGTCAACACCATGTTATCTGCTAACCAATTTAAAAAGGCAAACGAAACCCAGTCCGGTTCGGGCACACCGTGCGAACCATATTTGCGGGAGCATTATCTACTTGTTTGCCAGCTTAGCGTCTTTGGGTTCCGTTTTGGTTCTCGACCTCGTGCAGTACCTGTGGCCGCACCATAAAACGATAAGAATGAGTAGTATTTCAATTGCCGCGGCAAGGTACAGGATGTACGGTGCCATGTGCTGCTGCTCGTCCATTTCATCCTGCCACCAGGTCCAGGTGTTGTTGTGTAGGGCTGGGTCCGATCTACTGTCTGATGGTTGATTGCGAGGTGCAAGAGCGTCCCGTTTGAAGCGCTCCACGTCGGACTGTAGATCTTTTAACAACTCCGGATATTCGTCTGCCAGATTTACTCGTTCGCAAGGATCTTCGACAACATTGAAGAGACAGGGTTTTACAAGCGGTTCACACGGAATCGCTTGAACATCTTCCGCACATTGGAGTGTAGCATTTTGACGAATTTCTCGTACTTGCTCTTCGGAAAGTAGCATCGAGCTACCAATAAACGAATCATTTAATAGTTGAGCAAAGTAGTCTTCTTCCGGGATTTGATCTTCTTGGTCGGAGAGCTGCCCTAACCATCCATCATAAATCCCTCGCGCAGTAGTTCCATTGATATACTTCCAGCCCTGTTTCATGTAGCTGCGGTAGCCATATCGGCGATCGACATTATGCATCACCACCGTGCGACCATCGACTGAAGCCGATTGTAACGTTACCCATTGGTTCTGGCCATCGATCGGACTGCCAGCTGGGATAGACTGGATGCCAGCCGCATGACCAAGTGTGGGCAACCAATCGCTAACGTGAATCCACTGCTCGGACACTACACGCTTCCGGGGTAGCAGAGGGCTCCATATGAGTGCCGCACCACGGACTGCTCCTTCCCAGGGTGAATACTTTTGCTGCGATAAGAGAGGGTCGTGGCATTAGCTCTTTTGTATCTATTGAGAATTATTACAGAAGGATCATTTGGATGTTATAGATACAACAATTCTTAACATTCTTGTTGAAGTCTAGCTCATTGGTGCATAGTTAGAGTTTTGAGGGTTTTTTTATTAATGTTGATCGGGATCTTATAATTTATGTTAAAAATATAAAAATCAAGCATTTATTTGCATCGTTAGTAGAGTTATTTATTTCGTAACATTGATATGTTTCACAAAAACATTATTAATGATTAATCACAAGGCAAATTGTTAGAAATGTGCTGTTTATTTATTTATTTAGTATTATTTTAGTATCACAAAGATTAAGTTTTTTTTAAATTAATTTTTTGTGTCATATTTCCTAACAGTTTGCAGTTATTTTTATTGAAATAGTTGTTTTCTTTTTTGTTTGTTTAAATGCGAATAATACCCATTTCTTTCCTTTTTATGATACCGTCATGCTACTTTCAAGTCTTTTTCCATTTGCATTACTCATTTAATTTCCCCCTTATCCAATCATTTTTCGCAGCACATTTGCTATTCTTTGCTCCTTTAGATCTTACCACCATGTACCTTAGCTAGCAGTTTAGCTTCAACCTTAGCAAACAGTGCCATAAAATATTCCATAAAGCTCTGAAAGGTGCTGAAAAGCTGCTGCAAATTATGGGTCGGCGATTGTGTGCCCACTCCCTCCAGCCACCACGTCCAGGTGCCATTGTGTCGCGCCGGATCGGCCCTAATGTCCGACGGTTGCTGGCGCGATGGAACGCTGCGCTTCCTATAGCCGTTAACATCAGTTTCAAGCTCCCGTAAAATGTATGGATAAGCATTGGCTTGATTGTTACGCTCGCAGGGATCTTCAACTATGTTAAACAGGCAGGGACGCTTGAGCGGCTCACAAACAGTTCCTTGGGCGCTTGAACATTCTACCGTCGCTTTGGAACGAAGCCGTTTAACGTCGTCCCTGGTGAGCTGCATCGAGGAACCAATGCTCTGCGAAGCGGTCAGCCGTTTGTAATAGTCTTCGTGCGATATCTGCTCACCGTCCTTCAGTTGCCCTAACCACCGATCGTAAGCACCTTTAAACGACGTTCCGTTGACATACTTCCAGCCGCGCTTAATGTAGCTGCTGTAGGTAAACTCATTGTGAGCGTTATTCATCACAACCGTACGGCCACCGCTAGACGAGGAGGTTAGTGTTGACCATTGATTTTGGCCATCGATGGGACTATTGTTGGGTGGGATTCTAAGGCCCGCTACATGGCCGAGTGTCGGCAACCAATCGCTCACGTGTAGCCATTGATTCGACACGACGCCCTTCCGCGGAAGAAGACGGCTCCAAATCAGTGCGGCACCGCGTACGGCTCCTTCCCAGGGGGATTCTTTTTGCTAAATTTAATGATACGGTTTGGTTATTAGTAGGTTATTAAGTTAGCACGTTTGAAGTTATGTGTTATTAATTGTTTGTTAATATATCTTATCGGTTATAAAATTAACATTAAGCTCCCTACGATGCAATTAAAAGCAAAGCACACCACTTACCCCACGCAGTGGATAGTTGGAGCCAGAATTGGCATGAATTCCCAATGTCGGTGCACCATTATCGGCGTAAAACAGTATGATGGTGTTGTTGAGCATGCGGCGCCTCTCCAAGCTTCGATAGATCCGCCCAACGCCCGTGTCAATCCGCGATACCATGGCTGTTGGGTAGAAAGCAAAAGTACCACAGAAACGGTAAAACGGGTGGAAAAACACGAGCGAAACGGGTTAAAAACCTGTCTGCACAGTAGTTGCCGCCCCGCACCGTATGACCCTGACCGTGACAGCCGCCGCCCGGGTGCGGTTGCGGTGGAAACAAACTAACCTGCCAGCGTGCGACGCTTCGGATCCTGAATGTAGTCGAATTTGGCAATCTCATCTGCTGGCGCCTGCAGCGGATCGTCCTCGTTGCCGGTGTGCGGGGCAAGATGCGTGAGCACCAGGAACAGGGGTTTGCTTCTGTTGTGGGAATCGATTAGACGGACGGCTTCGTCGTTGAACAGATCGGTCGCATACGTTCCGTTCGCGTCGTAGTTGACGGCGGTGTTGCGTCGCATGTCCAAACCGCGGGCAGATGTCTGGGAAGTGATGCAATTTTTAGCAATCAGATTCGGGAAGGGAAACGCTTTGTGGTGGGATGAGCAAAATTGCAAACGTCCAAGAGATGGCTTCTTCGACGAAGAAGATTGAAGTTTATTTTGGAATACGAAAATGTGTCATGCGAAGTATGTTTGATTTCGTTTCCAATTTTCAGGAATAGATATTTGCACATTAAATATTAAGTGTAGAAAATTTCTTTTAAATGGAAATAGATACAAAAAAATCTATTTTCTTGCTAGACTTTCAGTAGATTTTGTAATTTAATGGTTGAATTGTGTATAACGACGTCGACCACATTCAACAATGTGCTAAAAGTGGTCAAATTTATTTACATCTTTGATGGATTGATGTGACCTAGTTGATTGTGACCCATAGTGCTGAACATTAAACTTCTTTTATTTAAGTTAGTATTGATTTGGTTCTTACTAGCTTCTCTTTCCTTTTTGTCTCCTTCTTCTTGAAAAGATTATGATTATTATTGTTTGTTTTAGTTTTCTTATTATTTTTTGTTTGTATTTATATTTTCATTTGTTTATTAGGGATTGACATTTATTGTTGTTGTTGTTTTAATTTCATAGGAATAAAATGTTAATAAAAACTTTGATTAATATATTGATGAATGAAAAAAGGAATAATAATAATAATAATAATAATACTAATAATAATAGAAATAAAAATAGTAATAATATGGTAATAATTTTAATGATAATATAAAATAAAATTAATAATAATAATAATAATAATACTAATAATGAAAATAATATTGAAATAAAAAGTAATTAATAATAACAATATGAATAAGCAATACGTCAAAATAATATGAAGATCGGAGAAGAGAGAAAGCATTCCAAAGGTTTCTAAACCACAATTCTTTTCATTTTTTTCTTTTCAATCTTTACATCATTATTCAACGCTTGCGAGGTGTTTTTGAACAGCACCGTTATCAGAGATATATGAAAGCTGTTGAAAAACATTTTGCAAGCGTTGAATATTATTGTAAAAATTTTAATCTGAGTATGAAAACAGGTAATGTGTTTGCTACTTCTTTGTCAAATTGCCAATGAAACAAATTTGACTATCGGTGTACTGAATACATAATTGAGGCTAAAGCCACAGAGGGAGCAGTAGATAGTGGAAAAAAATGCAACGGTTTAACCGAGCTTAGCCACCTCCATCGAACTGCTGCAGATAAATCCAACCTTCATTGCAAACCATCATTGTTCGGGGTTGCTCAAAGTGCATATTCCATTGCAGTGCAGAAGTCAAAGTACGCATTACTAATTAAGTTCGTTGGAGATAAGGTGCCGTGTGCATAAAAATAAAAACAAGCCGACCATGAAGTGCGTTGCGCTAAATATAAATTTAAACCTGTCAACGGAAATGCAACTGCTGCGTCCTTCAACTAAAATCCGGCAGCGGGATATTATGTTACACATGAGTTTCGGTTCTTTGTGTAAGCCTGCGTTAAGCTGGTAAAAAAAGCAATTTTAATCGCTGCTTTTGAGATGGATGAATTACAGCGCAATGGTGACATAAAGAAGTGATTTAGCTGTGCCCGAAGCAATCACCCGTCACGTTCTTTGTGTGGGAAGGAAACTCCAACTCCAGCGTGGCAATCAAATCATTCCTTACCTCGTTCATCTGCAAGCTGTGGTCCCAATAGTCGATGTACGGGCCGAGATAGCCAAAGTGCGAGTCGAAGCCCCGGTAGGTCGGTGTGTACGCGCGCCGGAAAAACCCAAGATGCCACTTGCCGACCAGGTGCGTGCGGTAACCGGCCTCGCGGAAGTACTGGGGCATTAGCTTCTGGTCCAGCCCCAGACCCCACGGTTCGTCCGAGATGATGACGTGATCCTGCATGCCGATGTTCATCGGATGCTTGCCGGTCATTAGGGAGGCCCGCGATGGGGTGCAGAGCGGCGGCACGTAGTGACGGTTCAGTATGATACCGTCGTACGCGAGCGCATCGATGTTGGGCGTCGGGATTTGGTTCGATCCGTGGAAGCTGACATCATTCCAACCCTAGGGCAGAAAGAACGACGAGAACACACGTAGATTGGATAGATTGCATCGCTTGGAATGATCGAGAGACACCTGTCATTACATAAAACCGACCGATTCGGTTTCGAGCAAACACACCAGACACACTCGGGACAAACTCCTCCAACATCGGGTCACCCCTTCTACAGATCCTTACCAAATCATCAGCAACAATGATTACAATGTTGGGTCGCTCTTGGTGGGCAGTACTAGCACCAACTCCCAACCACAACAGCCACAGGGTCACTAGATACGGCACGGCGCGTTTCATCATGCACAGTTCACACACACGTGTCCGACAGCACGGGTACGATCAGTTTCATCAATTGGAATTGTATAATATCAATAATTGTGGTGGTTTGTCGCGGTTTTTACACTGACTCCATTGCACAAGTCAAACATCCCATTTGCAGACACTCTTTTGTTTTGTTTGCTTTCACCCCCTGTTATGCTCGTACACCGTTGTTCACTAAACTGACAGAGAGTCGGTGGCGCAAATTTACACTTCGCGATCGTTTGCACACTTTGGTGTCGTTTCGTCTATTGTGTTGTTGATCACGGCGTGTTAGCTCTTTGGCGCTCACTGCTTCACCACACGTTTAGCGTTGCTGCTGCTCCTTCTGTGCAGGCTCGCGACAGACTGATATCTGGCGTGGCGTGCGCCGTACACTTTTATTAAGTTTTTTTAGTACACCTGCCACGACGTTTGTTGCTTTCCCGTGGTTGGAAAGGGTGGGCGAATTTGCTAGTGACTAACACAAAGCAAGGGAGGGCTTGCTGTCTGGCAGGTTTGGTGGGGGCAGGAGTTCTAGCTCCGAGTGGCACGAGAACATTGCACGGAATCAGGCACGGTGTGACCGGTTTTATGGGGTGCCTCAAGTTCAACAGCTTCACTGACACTATATCGTCACGAAGAAGCGGCCCGAAGGTTCTTTTCGGGTGGTGGGGTTTTGGGAAGGTTTGCACATTCCGTACCCCTGCTGATAGTGCACGCGTTATCTAAATGGTGGCACTGCGTTGATCCTATGCGCGGTGGCCTCGTTTTGGGATCTTTACGAACCATTTAGATGTAATTTGGAGGGCACACAGGCAATGTGGAGAGGGGGATCGTTGGCTGCACTTGATGTGGTGGTGCGTTTGAAGATGGAGCTTTTATTACACGAATCAGTCTATCTTCGAGGTGATTGGGATTGGACAGTTGCTCGGTTTCTTTTCTTAAAAGGATATCTAATTCAGTTTCTAACTGTTTTAGAGATGAGTTTTTCTATAAAATAAGATCAGAAGACCTTCTTCTTCTTCTTTTGGCTCAACAACCGTTGTCGGTCAAAGCCTGCCTGTACCACTTGTGGGGTTGGCTTATAGTGACTTTTTTGTATCACCCCGCATAGCAGAATACGAGTTTTTCAGTCCTGCGTATGGCGGCACGGTCTAGTTGGAGCTTGAACCCATGACGAGCATGTTGTTAAGTCGTACGAGTTGACGACTGTACCATGAGACCGGCTATCAAAATACCATCTTGATATATTTTTTTGTTATTTTGTTGTATACCAAGTTCTGTATCAATGAATAATTTTTATTTTCTTTCTACTTCAAGTCTTTCGACAAAGTTTGTAGTTTTTCTCCGATAATTTAAATAACTATATGAATCGATTAAAAGTGTTTTATTGAACTTGAAATCGTGTGTATACAAGAAGCTGACTAATATGGTTTAATGTCTTACACTTCATATTTGATTTGTAATGCAGGGTTTTCATATACAATCCGTTATAGTATACTAGTTATCGGTATTATAGCGTCATAAATCCTAAATTGCGCATAGTGTTAACCTTGTGTAGAATAAATCTGTCACTGGAATGTTTGAATCCGGCGTAATCGGGATGTGTTGAATGTGCGTCGTTGTGTTGGCTCTATAAAGCTACCTCTCACTGAAGAGCCTCTCATTTGCCCGTCACATTCAAACTTGACGATATTAATTTCATTCTGTACAAGGCCAGAATAAAATGGAATATGTCCAATTAAGGGCTTACGACCACAAAGTCAGACTTTACGGCAACAAGTTAGCTAGAACGGATTGACTATGACGGCAAGCACTGTAAAAATAACAAGAAACACATATTTTCAATTTCAATTTTATCGCCTCTTCAACTTGAGTAAAGGCATTAAATTGCGATGAGTTACTCGTGTCTTCAGTCTTTCACATGACTTATTAACAGTAAATATTTTAAAGTCTTCTCTCGACTCTCGACGAGACCCTACGGAAATCTACCTTTTTCGTATGTAAAGTGCTGTTTTGTGTAGTTATCATTCACTAAAATTACAGCTTTTTGCAATGAGTCCTTGAATTTGAACTATATCCAAGTTACAAATCTTGCTTAACTATTCAATAGGGAGGCCATGACACTTCTTCACTGGCATCATACAATTCGACACCGATAGACCTTTTTATGGTGGACATTTCATTTCAGTGATCCCTTCAGCTTCAGGCACAGACCGTGCCGCCATACGTAGGATTGACTATCCTGCTATGGGGGGGGAATCAATTAGTCACTGAAAGCCAAGCCCACAAGTGGGTACAGGCAGGCCTTGACCGACATCGGTTGTTGAGCCAAAGAAGAAGAAGAAGATCCCTTCAGCAACAGACGTTTTATAATAAATTATATTTATAAATTCAATTATGTTTGTTTTGGCTAATAATATGTAAGTTCTTCTTAAGCAAAAGATAACATGCTGATAACACGCGACTCTTAAATAAATAGAGTGTTCAAGAGAAATTATTAGAATAAGGCAGAGACAAAACAATCAATTTTCATAATAATGCATAAAGAATGAAATTGAAAGAATTTTGTGCTTCATACATACAATCAAGTTCAAAATGTTGTGCCAGTTGTGTCAATAACTATCTCGGCACAGAGTGAATAGCTTTATATGACCCGTATTGGCTCGTCCATCTCAAGTAAACAGGGACGAACTGTGCAAATGGGACTTTTTCTTGCAATGTCGGCAATTTTCCCTATTGTATCTTCAGGATCAGTCTGTCCTTAAATCGAGGGATAGAAAGGCTTTTCCGTATAACGATTGTACATTTTTAACGATCTCTACTTTGCCTTTATGTGTCTAACACATGTTTAAATTCAAGACATATTTATTTCTCTATTGCTCCCTGCTATCGTTTTATTTCTTGAGTTGAGTACTGCTGATATGTAAATTCGTTTGTTGTTTTGACTTTCCAAGATATCGCTTGATAGAATTTTCTTGAACTTTCATTACAAAACCTAACTTTTTTAACAATACGTTGTTTTTAATGACAAATTCGTCTTGTTCGTGCATTGTTTGGTGGAAGGTTTCAATTTTATTGATTTAATTCGATCATGTATTGCTTTTTATTGCTCCCTTATTTGTGAGGCACTTCAAAAACTCTCTCACCCAACAAAGAACTGATTGACACCAGCCAGCAGCAATGTGCACATGGAAACGTGTGTTTGTCTGCTTTTTATTTGCTCAGCATTAGAATGCGTGTAGACGAGCAGTCACTGTTGATGTAATAAATGAGCTTGGAGCGAATTATTGATATCACCTCTTAAAAATAAACGACAAAAAATGGAGCACCTCCCAGAACCTTCATCACAAGCTCCAATTCTAATCAATACCGTATCACGCGTGTGTGTGTTGTACAATTTTACTCACATGCAAACCCACTCGGTACGAACGTGCGTGCGTGCATGGTTTTGTTCGCCCCAATCTTCCCTCCCCTCAGTCCTCCGCACTAATGATAGGATCGATTAAAGGACACGTACGGGGTACATCCTAGCTCCCTATATGACCACCATTATCAAAAAAAAAGAGCAATCAGAGACAGCGGGGAGGGGTCGGGCAAGGGGGCAAAAATTTCACTTCGAAACGAAATCCATAAACCGAACGTGCCCAAGTGGTCGGTGGCGAATTATTGTCACTCTTTAGTCACCCCGAGTCCTTTCCAGCAAGGGGGTTGCCGTGTAAATTTCGCACCACCAAGCTGAACTGTTGGACTTGAAAATGAGGAACAATGGTAGCTGGCAGAGCGAAAAAAAAAAATATCGACAGCGAAAGCATCAACTCCAAACACTCTAGTGCAGATTTTTGCAGACAAAAAAGGGATGCTGGAAGCTGGAATAACTGGGGACAGAAGAGCGGAACAATTTAACGGAAACGGCAAACACACAGAGACATTCGTAACGCACCAGCCTACCGCGAGGCGTGGTGGCTCGCAGGAAAGGAAGAAGCCATTCCATTTGCTAGAGCTAGAATGAATTTGAATGTAATATTTGCGGCACGAGCGCCGCCGTGTTAGAGGTCGTGCTTGGTCGTAATCAAACCGCCATATCGAAGGGAATGTGCGGTAATGGGAGGACGCTGGGGGGCTGGTTGGATAAAAATGTGGAGTGGCCGGCCCAGTCTCGATCAAGGCCGCCAACCGCCAAGACTTCGGGACGGGGTAAAGGGAGTGAGTAATAGCAACGGCAAAAAAAACACGCTAAAACCCCCTGAAGGTATGCAAATGGGGATGATTTTGGTTTTCGACCGAACCTTCACACACATAGAAGGGGGGAAAGTAGATCGGGCACAGTAGTAGTGGTAGTATTACAAAAGCAGTAAAAAGCTTCATTATCATACGCGTCACAGATGATTGCACTTTTGGAGGAATCCGGCTGGATGTCCATTAAAATGTCGGCCTGTGTGTGTGTCTGTGTGTATGATATCATAAAAACAATTCCAAGCACACGTGGCTGAATGTGGCGGAAACGGATGGCCGGTGGCCGCTCTGTAGGGCTTTTTGAGTGGCGATCCGGTTGTCTGTTCCGGTTTGAGCGTTCCGGTAGGTTCTAGAACTATTCAACTTGCTGCACGAACTGCCACAACTGCACGACTGTGTCCTGAAGCCAAAGGCTTGGTCCAGATTCTGCAGCAAAATCCCTGGAGCTGTTCGGGCACACTCCTCCCCCTGCAAACGCTCAAACTTGTAAACGGCTCAATGTCGACAACCAAACATCACGAAAGAGTCTGGAGCGTAACTCAAACCCTTGGAGGCAGTCCGAGTCCCGAGACTCCCCTTAGCAAGGAGCTGCAAGGGAGCAGCTGCTGCGGGTGTTAAGTTTGCACACAAATAATCGCACATTACGCTTCGACAGGCTTTAATTGAAGGTAGTTGGTTGGCTGGTCTCATGGTCTCGTTTTAACTTAGATATAGGCTCCGCTTACTCCGCCGACTCCATGGTGTTTGACCTTCACGCGGGGTGCTGGCTGGGTGGCGATGGACACTGGTGCCCTGCCCGGTGGCTTTGTTTGAGCAGCTTATTTGCGCACGGTCCGGGAATTAGAACGGCCTCCTTCATTCATGTTTAATGGTTACAACTTGCTAAACATACGCTTCGACACAACAATATCAATTAGGATTTAAGTACACTCACTCACGCCTGGCTGTGGGATTGTGGACTTTGTGTGCTATTGTGCCGGAATGGGTTGCATAGTGTTATTAGAATGTTGGGTTTTATGATTTGAATTGTTTTCTTTTCTTTTGATCGTCTTTAGCTAATCGTTCTTTAGTTTTTTTTTATGATATTGTTTCATAATCTCATTTGAATTATCCTTTTGTTTATCTTTCGTTTGTGTTATTATGTTATTCATTTATTTTTGTGTTTATTTTATTTCGTTTTTTTATTTACTAATTCTTTTTTGTTTTTTGTCTTAATCTCTTATTGAATCCATTTTTGTTAAAGTTGTTAATGAATTATATATAATCCATTTATTTCTTACTGTTCCTCAGTCTTTTTTTATTAGAATTTCAGTTCCTTTCCGTAATTTTATTGTGTTGGTTTATCATTGTTTTGGTTTATTTTGTTTTCTTTATCAGCTCCAGCAATTTAGTTTTTGTTGTTTGTTTGTTTTCAACATGTTTATCTTTATCTTATGGTTAAACATTTTTCTTCTATATTAATTACTTATTGAAACAATTGATTGATTTAGGTTTTGCATTTACTATTTGTTTAGTTTAGTTTACTGCTATTTTTATACAATTTTGATTAGATTATTCTAACAATGACCAAATCTGGATTATACTGGTTGCTGGTCTTTATCGGTCATCTTCCACTCGGATGGCTGCTGAATATTGCAACAGTGCGGCTCCTCCACCACGTGTCGAGTCCACCGCTCAAAACACTGAGCTATTTTGCACAGACCAACCAGCCCCGACCAAGCACAGTGGTGTAGTGCTCGTGTACGGTTGCGGTGGGGGAAATGTCAGCGTTGAATCAGTCCTTAACACTCCTCGTCGCCGTCGCCGTCGTCGTTGTTGGGCGTAGTATCACGGCATGCGAGTTGAAGGTTGGTCAGAGTTGTCCCACATTTAGTTTGCCGGACCGTTGGGGTGTTGTTTTTGTTTGGGTGTTTCAAAATACAGTGTTGTGAGACGGCATTAGCTTTGAACAAGCGTGGGAGTTTGTAGAAATCATTACGGCAAATTTGCTCAACAGTAAATTAAAAGGCAAACTATTGGCTTTGAATGTGTTGGAGAGGATTCGTTTGTTTCTGCTATATGTGGCATCTGTGCACCGTTGGATCAGAGTACACGTTGGATAAATGTAATGCTTGATGCATCATTTTTAAAGTACTTTTCTGTAAAGAGTATAAAGTTAACTTCTACTTCTCAAAACTTCTTATACTTCCTCAGACAATTCCTCAGACTTTCTACTGTTTTAACAATACATGCTCACATGACACAATTGTTACCGGCATAAAGGAGCACCCTTCGTCATAGTCTTTTAAATGAACCTGTTGAACTGGATAATGGCGGCGTTAGGTACGATAGATCATATTAACGCCCGTGACACGTGAAATGCCACCCAGTTAACACGTGCCACAGTATTTCTGCACAATCATTCGCGGTGTTCGTTTCCAATCATTGGCTAAGGATGCTGCAAACGTAATGCTCACCACGATGCTCGTTCACTTTAAACGCCGTTGGGGGGGATTTTTGCACCCTCCAAGCTAGAAGATATACGATACGAAGAAGTAAGTGATGTCTATCGTGAGCTTATAGAGAGAAGATAGCTTAAGCAAGAGAGAAAGAGCTCTTAAGGGGTATGAAAAGTTAGGTGTATCCTTACGAGGAAAGAAGTAGAGCATCATACACATGATGAAGAACGGACGAAAAGGGAACGAAAGCTCCACGAAAGAGCCTGTGCTGACAGATTAATTAAATCTCATTCACTTCTAAGGCAAAAGCTGATAATAAAACTAATTGCACACAATGTCACCGAGAGCGATGCAACCGGGTTTCCAACAGCTTGGAGCGTAAATTTGCTTTTCGATAGCAGCGTAGAAAACGGGCGGTTATGATGCAATTTGCTATCATCAGTACGGATGGGATTAATTATTTGGTTTGCTTTTGCGTTACGATGGTCGTTGAGCTTGTAATGTGATCATACAGATAGAGAAAATTCTGCTAAGGAATGATCGCACGTAAAAGAGCATTGGTTGCGTGGTGATTGCAATTCACCATGTTTAGAAATAACGACGATTTACTTATACTTTAATGGTACATGTCTGCCAAGATTGCAGTTTATTTTTATTTACACCATAATTTAGAGTTTCATCTTCTCTTATCATGAGTGCAGTCCATGTTTTCATAGTTTGCTCTACGATTTGCCTGATATAAATAATTAAAAATCCCAATGTAGGTAAAGTACTATCCTAATATATCTGGACAAATTTCATTTGGCTCTGAAAAGCTGTATGCATTTCCAAGCGAGAGAAAGTAAATCTACAAAAAGTAGCATCTTTACTTCTAATGGTTCTAATGTATCTCCTATATACGTTATTACTATTTATTTTAACTTTCTCAAATTTTATTTGTTTCAAAATAGTTTCTTTAGTGTTTTTTTATTTATTGAATTGTTTAGATGAGCTAGTGATTATTCCTCACATATTTTGGAACAAATCTCACGAGATTGATTGGCAATTATGTTTAGGTTAATCCTACAATTGATTGACATTTTCCTATCTTGTTGGGATGTGTCTCACCAGTTCTCGGTAAAAAAGTATTTTAGGCAACAGATCCATTCTACAATATGTGGGAATTATTCAAACGTCAAATACAATTTCAAAAATATTCCTAGAACAGCTGTAAACAACGTAAGTTTGCACATTATTTGAGAATCAAGAAAAATATTTTTTTGCAAGCTTTCTATCAATTTTAATGTATAACCAATAACGCAATCTCCCTAAAAAATAATTACAAATTACTGTATTTTCTTATGTTATGACTGTGATCTATGCTAAAATTTTGTTTTATTAATAATAGTATTACGACAAAACTTTTAACAAGATGACACCTGGAAGCTCTGAATTATTGTAAATAAATGACTCATTATAAATATGATGGTTGTAGTAGATATGATTGTAGGGGCGGTCTCGTGGTATAGTCGTCAACTCGAACGACTCAATAACATGCCCGTCATGGGTTCAAGCCCAGTAGGGACCATGCAAGGATTGACTATCCGGCTACGTGGTAATGAATTAAGTCTCTTTAGCCTGTACAGGCTGGCATATCCGTGTAGGACGCTACGTCAAATAGAAGAAGAAGAAGAAGAAGAAGAAGAAGAAGCAGAAGAAGCAGAAGAAGAAGAAGAAGCAGAAGAAGCAAAAGAAGCAGAAGAAGAAGAAGAAAAAGAAGTAGTTTGTTGTTACTCATTTCATAGGGAAGTAGTCTTTTACAATGTAAAAACGATAAATTGTAAAAACGATGTCCTGAAATCTTTGAAATTTGAAACTTTTGAGCAGGAAGGGAGCCACATGTACTTTGAAATTAGAACATCATTTCTTTTCTTTTACATGAGAGACTGCTGTAATATAACTGCTCTTTTGATGTAAACACCTCTCTTGGAACATGGAAAAGCATGGACTTGGTATAGTATGTTTGAAAAATTGTATTTCTGTGAAACGGAAAGGAACACAATAGACCAGGCTTAATATATGAAGGCTATTTGAGATTAGGAAGAATTCAGTATGACATTTAGGATATTAGCACACATTTTTCAAGTACTTAAGATTTTCTGATGCTAAAAACACATTTAAAGGCTTCATGTTCTTACATTTTTGACAAAAAAAAGTTTGATATTGTAGAGCAGTATATGTATATTTATACTCCGCTGAATAAAATGGTAGACAAAGCTATCGCTATCAACAAGCATTGCTAAATTAAATATGAAATTGTGTAAAACAACTCTCTCAACATCAATAATCATTGTCATAAAATGAGGAACGAATGGGTTGAAAGTACAATTGTTTCGTTGTTCCCTTCGCTTTTAATCTGAACCGCATGAAACCACTTACTGGCTGGTGCCGTAACAATCAATGCACGTGCAAAGTTGGTGTTGGCATTTATGTTGTTGTATTTGTTTGGATCTTTCTCTCTTTCTTTCTCCTGCACGGTTTATCAGCCCGGCGGCTGAATTAACCCGGTCGGGTGTTGCGGTTGCCACAAAACCGTTTTACCGTGCCCTGGTGGGGGTAGGCAGGGTGTGCAAATGCTACTCACTTCTCGCTTGCAATAATCATCACGTCAGCCAGCGCTCCACATTGTCCGGTGCAGCCGAAACCGGCCTGCGGTTAACCAGCATAACCGTTGCAAACAATAGTGCGCGCGAGCGCGTGTGATGATGGCTATATGGTCGAAATCGGGGAAGAAAAGCGCCACTACCAGCCACCTTCGGGTGACGTCTACCAATGGCGGTTGCTGGCTGTGACGTATAGAGCAGCGAAGAGGGACAATGGTACAGCACTTATCATTTTTATTGAGGCTTCAAAAACACCACTTTATGACTCACTTCTGGGTCCGTGTGTCCGTTAATCTGTTTCGGGTTTGCAATTTCCCTTACAGATTCAAAGTTATTCCAATCGCAAAATTCGTAGCTGGTGCTAGCTGCTACATTGCCACCATCATTCGGGTGCCGCTGTTCGTGCCAAAAGCACGTGTTGAGCTTCGGCCGGCCATCGGCGCCTGTGCACGAACGAGGCAACCGTCTGTTCAACATCCGCCCATTGCTCCGCGCTGGTTCGGTTGAAGGGTTCGTGTGTTCGGCGTTCGGGGCTGTGGCAAGATCGCTTGTTTACACCCGAACCCCGACCCTCCCCACACCGTGAAGATCAGTTCTTTTGCCCATTTGGTTCATCGGTTTCCAGCGCAACTGGACGGACGGCAACCGCGTGTTGCGTGTGTACGATGCGAAGGAGGCGCATGGTGGCGTACGAAACGGTCTCGCGCGCGTGCCGTCGAGTCGAACGTCGAAACCATTCCTGTCAGTAGCTGCGTTGAGTTGGTCGGCTGCGAACGCATTCGCTCCCCGGTGGGGCGCTCGATTTTTATGTGTGTGCGAACGCGTTGTCGCGCTAACGGTTTTGAGGGAGCGATTAAGGGAACGGTTAAACGGTTTTCTAACGATGCATTGAGCGAAAACTGAAGTTGTGTATAGAATTGTTATTCAAAAAACTGTGATTAATTGTTGAGTTTAGTGAGTGAGTGAATGCAAAATTCTAGTTGTTTGTGAGTGTAGATACTGTGAGAATGTAAATTGTAAGATAAATATAACGAATGAAGCTTTGACAAATGAATGAAAAGAAATGTTTTTATTTTCAAAATTTATAAGGATCTCTTTGGAGATTAATTTGTTATTTTAATATTAGTATGAACTGTAATTGTATTTTTTAAAATTAAGTTTCTCATTCTTCTCTATTATTTTTAAAATTTTCGTGTAATTTAAATTCATATAAAATACTTTCTTTTGTCTTTAACCATCAATATACTGTGGAACGATTGGTTTAATGCACAAAACTGTTACCGTTCTTTTTTCTGACCGTTCCAAAGTGATCGTTTGAAGCGTGCAGTACTATTGCTCATCCATTGATGTACAAACAACCTAAGAACATGCGTTTTTATTACCCTCGATTCGTTTGAAACTTGTTCACACGCGTGATTGCATATCCTGCGATAGTCGATAGTGAAGAAGCAGCAGGATAAAAAAAAAACAGTGTGGAACTGTAGTTTTTGGAGAATTGAATTTGGTGGCGCTAGCGATGAAGAACCAGTAACCGATTCTTAGCGCCCGACAGGCAAGCGCAAGGCAACGCAAAAACAGCAGAAAGAATGAATGGAAAGAAACAGCAATGCTCCAACTTTTACGGCGCCAAATCTTTGCCAAATAAGTGAACAACCGATACCGCGCTGCTAAATGGGAAATGAAAGGAAGCCCGTTAAAGTGAAATTTAATTTAAAACCAATCATTTCATACCAAACGGTGTTGTTTTTTTGTTTGGAAGGGTGCAAAGTGTGTGTGTGTGTGGGTGGTTTTCTTTCGTTCGTTGTTATTGGTGTTGTAATTTCATTGCTTTATCGTGCTTGTTTCGGGCGCACGGCCAAACGCACTATGAATGTGAGCCGTGTAAGCGCGCACAACACCGTCCGTGCGTGATGAGGCGTGAGTGAGGCAAACAAAATCAGAAAAGAATATGATAAGAAAGTGTGTGTGTGTGTGTGTGGGCAAGCATCTACAGCGCTAAGCAGAGACGATGAAAGGCAATGAGTGTAAAGAAATGAAGTAATTTCCTTATTGATAGCGACACAAAGGTGAGAGAGCGAAGAAACTGAAAAGAAAACAACAGGACAAACATTTAAAAAAAATCCCGTTACCCGCATGGTTTTGCGTGTTGCATGTCCTTTGAAGCGAAAACTTTGTAAAAGCAAAAGAAAGGAAGCAAAAATTGCCCTCCGTATGTAGCCGTTTTTCGCATCCGGTCGATTTTGCGGTGAAAGGTGTTTGCGTTTATTAGCCGAGCGAAGTGGAGAAAAGTGTTGAACATCAAAGCGAAAGTTTGTGCATAAAAATGTGAAAGATTCTGCTTGCTTTAAATTTCATTTCCTTGCTGATGTTTAACACACGCTACTACTACTACTACTACTACCGATTCGTTTTCTTTGAAATAGATCACCATCACCGACGAACTTCATCATCCACTTGAAAACGTGCTGATGGAAGGATTCTTTCCAATGCCGGTACAGTGTGTGTGTCTTGTTCTTAATTTCTGTTAGTCTGAACGCCGCCGGAAAAGTGAAACGGCAAAGCCGTGCAGAGTGTGTGCGCTTGTGTGTGTGTCTTTTTCGTCGTGAGCAGCGTCTCCTTTTTTCTGTGTGTGTGCTAAAACAGTGAAGTTGAATTTTAATCAAAAGCTCAATCAACACCTATTAAGTTTGTTTGCTTCCCGCCACTTGCCTGGTGCGTGAGTGTTGCGTGATCGTTTTTTGTGTGTATGCTGGTAGTTCAAAAGTCGCACAGTTCTTTAAAAAAAAGGACTCAGTGTTCAAGGTGTTTTAAAAGAAACTTACGACTCTTTTTCAAATTCGCTTGTTAAAAGGAAGGTAAGTGAGTTTTTGTTTTCAATTATTAAGGGTTTGAAATTAAATTAATTTGAATTAATAACTTACGCCTGTGTGAACATGTTTATGAAATTCAAATTCGTAAATTAATTTTCTAGGATTTTTATCAAGGGTATTGTACTTCGAACTAGTCAATATTCAATGTTACGGAGCTGTTGCAGGGGCTAAACATCTTTAAAATTTTCACAAGTTCGGTTTCACAACCTTGTCATGAGTTAAAATGTTAAATTTACTTCGAAGATATTATGACAATGTACATGAAAGATGAAGACAAGATTTAGACAATGTTGAACATCGACATTACTATTAAAGTATAAATTTTCACTCTAAAATGCTATTTTACTTTTTTAAATGATATTTTTAAAATAACGTTTTAAAACACTATAAATTTTTTAAAAATTGTTTAATTAGATTAGATATTTTAGATATTTTTTAATATGAAATAATATACAGCGTTGATTAACAGCGTCGAAACAATGATTAAAACTAGTTAATAATTAGAAAGATACTGTCCTACTAGTCTAGTGTTTCAAATTTCAGGAATTCTTCACATGTTGACGTAAGCAATAGGTTATTTTGATTAAATGTAACATTCATTGGTATCTTTAGAGAAATTTAAAATAATAATAATATAGATCTATGTTCAACAATTAAACTTTGTTGCCCAGATTTTGATTTGGAAAATGTACATTAGTATGTACTTTACTGAATTGTATCCATTTCAATATGTGGTTATGATATCAATTTAGACTGTTCTGTTAATAAATAAAATTCTATTATTGGCACAATAAAAGCCTTCAAACGAACATTTTAAACAATTGTTCTTGTAGGTAAACATATAATTATCAAGTGATACAGGGATTTCCATGAGTTCTCATAGTTGTGGGGCACTTCATATGATGGAAATTGGAATATATGGCACACTTTTCGAACAGGCTCCTTGAAAATTCCTATTGGATTTGTCCAACAAGGGTGCTATAGAGTCCAATTCACATTAAGTTCATTTCAAGTAAGAAGGAGCCAACAAAGTGTCCCACAGCTATCAGAACTCCTGGAAAATCGTGTAAGCTCCAAGGCGAGCGAAGCCAATCCTTCTATAATTGCTATAAAAATAAAGGTGTAGAAAAAATGATCTTTTCATAATTCATATTATAGAATTTTTACGGAGCTATCCTCAATTCCTTGCAATCATTAAAAAAATGTATACAATTGAAAAGATCTTTTTAGAAGGCTTTCGCTGGTAATGAGTTTTTAGGGTTTGACACCTTTGGCTTTGCTTAGAGGCGTAGCGTAACGCATTGCATACATCTAGGCGTTGTAATATTTGAAAATGCTGGAAATTAAACATAACAATTCTAAAACTCTGGTTGTAGGATTATCAAGAAACTAGTTTTTCTTAAAGTAAACATCATAAACAAAAAGCTAAAAAACAACTACAAAATAGTATATATTTTTTAATGAGATTGATTTTAGAATTGTGTTTTGAGTGAATATGTCTTTCGATAAACCTAAACGCCCCTCAGACATCAGGTAGTTACGATCTGTTCAAGTGGAAATGAAAAACTACCAATAAATTTCGAACAACACTGGACAAAATGGTAAGCAGATTTGACGTGCCCAAACAAAGACTGCTCGAATGGGGGGAAACAGAGCGCAGAGAAGCAGGACTCGATGAGAGCGAAGAATAAAACACCAGTTGTCAGCTTAATTTACAATCGAAGCATTACGTTCGTCTCCTGCTCCCGGTGGTGGCGGCAACAATTCAGCCAAGACACTTCGGACCTAACACGGATGGGGTTAAATTAAGAGAGCCTAAAGAGTGTCACGGTGTAGAATGGCCACACGACTTACCTCTGCCACGGGAAATCGAAAGAATGGTACAACCGTTACCGGTGCTCACCCCGTTCACCGATGACAACTGCTTTACCTCTTACTCCGCAAACGGTGGTTATCGGGTGCTTCTCGGCCAGTGGAACCGGGTGGCAGCTATTTCTGTGCTTTTTTATCCTGCACTCTGTCTCACTGTCTTAACTGTCTTGGGCAGTAATAAATTAGAAAGTTTTCCCGAATGTGTCCCTGCCCCGATCGGAATCGGACGTTCGGAGGAACCCGGTGTTCGTACAGAAGGAGCCACTTAAAGGATAGGAGCGGGCTAATGGGGATGGTCATCGTAACGGCACAGGTTTGTGCTGAATTTTTGACAGAGAAATTAGCTTGATTGCGATTCCATGCCACTGTGGTTGGCGTGTAGTGTATTGTCGAGCTCAAGGACGGCGTCGGTACGTTGTTTTTCGTACCATCTTGTTGTTTTATTAGTAGTAGTAGGGTTTTAAATGGGCGAAATGTCGTTTAATCGACCGATACAGCCAGATGAACACCGAGGTCTAATCGTTTTCACGTTCCATTTCGATCGTTAAAGCGTTAAAGTTACGAGCCCGTTTGCGCCGGATACGGATTGCTTGACGGATTACAACAAGCTTACACATTCGCCTTGATTTTTATGCTTTCAACACACATTAAGTGTTTGGAAAAGTAAATGAGGTTTCCGTTTGAAGGAAAAATGGTATTGAATTTTCCACAAGTGGCGTTACAACATTGATGCTTTACACGGGCAGTAGATGCATTAGATACAATTCAATTCATACATCGGTATATGTGCTTAGTACACACAGTGTAATGTTTTGAAAAATTCACATTCAAAATTCAAATATGTCTTTTTTATAATTCCAATCAGTAATTGTTTACTGGCTTTTTTCGATTTTTCAATTTACCAGAATCCTTTGGATACCTTTAGTCATCTATCATGTTCAAGTTTTAGCTTGCATTTTTGAATTGTTCCCACGATTTATTCGCATCTTCAAATAATTCTGGGAAACACTCAATAAATGATGTTAGGTCATGTAATCGTCAAAATCCTAGGGGAATGATTAAAAAATGTAGTAAAATGATTTAAACCACAAATGGATTTACGGTTTGATCAGAAAAAACCATACAATCTTAAGCCAATGGAATCCAATTTGATTGGGATGGATTTTCTCACAATCAATTTAAGTATTAACATTATTATTATGCTGTAACTTTATTAATTTCCTTTTCCGCTTCAAATCGGTAAGGTCTAGAAATAATATCAACTAGTAATCTTTGCAGAGTTCTGTATGTAGACCTTTACAGTCTTAAGTCAGCTTTATTATAGTTTTATTAAATCATAAATTATAAGGTCAAATATTAAAGGAAGACCTAGTCGTAATAATGTCGCTAGAACTTCTATAAGATTTACACTTATATTTGGCAAGTTATCTTCGATTAGTATCGATCTTCAATCAATCGTCAATTAGGAAGAA
Source organism: Anopheles arabiensis (assembly GCF_016920715.1). NCBI lineage: Eukaryota > Metazoa > Arthropoda > Insecta > Diptera > Culicidae > Anopheles > Anopheles arabiensis. Next base: position 75,568,593 of record NC_053518.1, read on the forward strand.
TTAGCTGTCAAACTCCTAAGTAGATGGAAAAGTAAAATAATCCATCATGATGTAGTGATTGAATCCTTCAATTAGATCTTTCCATACTACTTAGACCTTATTGTTTCTTCAAATCCCTTCAAACGATAATAAAATGTGTAACTAAATATTGCTGCTAATTGTATTGAAAGACAACATAAAAGAAGATTTATGCTAGTCTATCACAAATCGGTTTACCCGCTTGTTTCCCACAAACATTCCAACCAAACAGCCCCGTGAGCCAGTCTGTCGGCAGGACAGCATGACAAAGCCAAAGGCATAAAAGTCACAATGCAAAGTGGACAAGTGCAAGTGTGCAGCGCTGTTGGCAGATTGAGACAGTGAGCGGGTTTTGTGGCGGAAGCCTGCCACGACGTGGCATGAATATCTCGGCCCAGCTGCAAGACAAAAGTGTGACAAAAGCCCTTCGACCAGATGACAAAAGCCGCCGAGAGAGAAAGAGAGAGCGTGTGGTGATGTTGGTGACGGTGTCATGTACAACATGCGGAATCGAGCAGCGTAGTGGGTGAAACTAGTGGATTTGTGTCAGTGGCAGTGTGTCACAGCCGAGGCAGGTCAAGCGCTGACGAAATGGGTTCTCGACGCTACACCTACACCCGCGTCGCTTCGCAATATGCACTTTCTCTGCCGGGGAGGGAGTCACCAGGGTATGCCGGATGTGTATGGCCCTGGCAGGAATCTAATTGCACTTGGATCGCAGTGATTGGACTCGCCAATAAGGGCCGCAATGAGCCAGCATGTAATGAGACAGCAGAACAATGAGTGTACGACTATTGAAGGGAGAAGGAGCGGGTGGAGGATCGGGATTCCTGTTGTAGTGCACATTCTTTTCCTTTACCCATGACGGGCGGGCGGACGATTTTTCATTTCGGTAGTGCCCTGAATCGATTATGACACATTAGGGAAGGAAGGACGATGGGATGCATGGGGGTACCGACTAGTGTGTGTTGTTGGTCTGTTGACTGTTTGTTGAGCTGGGATAGAGAACGAAGAGATTTAAAATTGCTTTCACAGACAATTGTCAAGAAATTTTACAATCATTTTTGGCAGATGATGACTAACGTCTAAGCGAAGAACTGCGGTTGACAGTAAAACGATGGACTTTTGTCGGATAGCTGCAGTTAGTGCAACGGTTTATGTAATAAGGACAATAATGGCAGGATGACAATGGATCAACCTGTAATACCACCGAATTGGATCTAAAAACTAATTGGTTCTATGGCTAGTGCATTATTCAAGGAGGCAACTCATTTAACTGTTAAAATTTCTAATATTCTCTTTGAAGATTATAAGAGTCGAAATTTTCGCTCAACTGCTTGGGTTTCCTCCAGCTCCAAGTTTGCTTTGCGTTTCTGGAAAATCTAGTTGAATTACCACAGATGCAGTGAGCTACTAGATCTCGCATCATTGATTTATGTTTGGATCGTTCCGTGCTAGATCACTACATATCGCAGAGAAATGCTGCTGAACCTGCTTTGGCTACTCTGATTTGCTTGTCTGCATGTTCTGTGAGTTTCATGTAGTTATTGATCGTTACCCCAATTTTACATTTTAAGCTCTGTGTCTCACATTTTATTCGCGCCGTGAGGCATATTACAGGATTAGTTGTTTGGATTAGTTTATTGTATTCGATCTATAGTTTTTGTATTTTGTAGGGCTTTTTCTGTCTAATCCTACTTCATGAGGATATCTTGCAGTCCGTTGGATTTAATAGTAAATTTCAAAAATCTCAGATCTTCAAGAAGTAATTACACAGCGATTAATAGGTGCTGCTGTTGTGGTTGTGTTGTCCAGAGATCTTGAAATAAAGTTTATGTGTCATGCATTAGAAAATAAAACAAGATTACGAAAGCAATGGCCAATAAGAAGCATACAAAGTTGCGTTCAAAATTACATTTCTCCACATCACTAGAATAAGAAAGAGTAAGGTTAGAAGATTGTGATACTGAAATAATTGGAAGCGGATAAGTGGAAAGAAAGTATTAAAATCCGTGGATGGAGCCGTAGAGGAAGTTGAGGTAGAAGCAGGAGGAGATGAAAAAATATTAGAAATTGTACGTATAACCTTCCGCAATACCAATAATATAAACGATTATTACTGATTTAGTAACTTATGTTTTGGTTTAACCTTGGCAAGACAATTCTACCATAAAACGAAATGTAGCAAATTCCCCCATAAAATAAACACATCCTCCTCTTCATGTTTCCATTTGCAACATCCATTATTGAACTCTTCAAAGACGATTGGATAATGGTGGTCCGCTTACGGGACGAAACGATTCCCCCGCCACGGACGAACACAGCAGCAGTACCGGCGCTTCAATAATGGCCACTCGTTGTCGCCAAAGTGTTTCGCTGGCGCGTGCACTTTACACTCTTAAGCGGCTACCATTCTTTCTCGCACCGTCCAGCGAAACTTCCACCCACAGTCCATCAGGGTCAGGCTTTAGGTTAGCTTTCATGTATTGTGGTTTCGTTTTCTTTAAACTTCCGTCCTTGGGACATCAAATCATTTTTTGTTTTTTAGTCACTCGAAATGTCCCATCAAAACTGCCTTAGAAGTAAGTGCAAAGACAAGCGATAAAAAAGAACAACGTCCGGATAAAGTTTTCGGGGGCAATTATCTCGGGGAAAAGTTAAACTAATCTAATTGTGGGGCCTGAAAATAGGATAAGGGCCATTTCACACGCAGTGCTGGGACCGGGAGAAGATATGACTTTTTTTTTGCTGAAATCCAGCAAGCTGTTTACATAAGGAAGCAAGAAGGACGCTTTTTTATTTCAAAAGTCATTAAAGAATGGATTCAGTTTTTGGATTGTTTTCGACTTTAGCGCAGACAAATGAGAGCGTTAATTTTGTCGTGTTGTGAATGCTTAATTTATTACTCTACGGGTGGACCTTTTTAACCCATGCTTCAGGGATGTGCATAATCTATCAATTGAACCTTCAATAAAGGACTAGTACGTACCAAACTGAAATGAACCACTCTAAGTTGTACTCAGTAAATGCGCCCCAAAAACTGTAGTTCCGCATCACGCTAGACACGTGCTCATTTGCAGCACGACGACGATGGTTTTCCATCGTGAGGTGTTCAATTACACTGATTGCAACCCGTATTTAGGGCGATGTACATACATTGGCTGGATTTCGATTGATTCACTTGGGACAATTCACTTGGGCGTTGCATGCGTTCGGCGGAATTCTCGGTAAGTTCGCCAATAAAATTCAACTGAATAATGGCAAACAATCGGGCCGTGTGTGTCTGAGCGAAGTAGATTGGGGTAATGTAATTGAATTAATGGATCTTTAATTATGAGTAGTGCTCAAAATTTGTTTGGGTCAGAGGGACTGGATATGAATCCCGTAAATAACGGAAAATTATAATTTTATTCTCTTTTTTGGTATTGAACGGATTCTATGGATGTCGATGATGTTCCAGAGGCATTGCGAGAGCCGCTTGGTAAATCATTATTTTGCAATTGACAAGTTTTTTAACTTTATTCTTACAATTAAGTAGGATCTAAAAACGTATTTTTGTTTTTTTATCTTCTCATCGTGAAGCTTTTGGGAGCATTTACTCAATGTCGTGTCTTCTATTCCGATGCAAACACTATGGGTTTCTTAAATATCTCCGCTATGAAGCTCGCTTGTGAATTTCCAAGTTCGTTTTTCCATTTCTCGTTTTCTATTGTTCGTTTTTTCCATTTCTCTGATTAGGAGATGTGTGCCTAAAATGTTATCTTTGAGTTAAGTATAACATCGATGTCACACATTTGACCGCGAACTAAGGTGTCTATGAAATAGATACTAGGTAAACTCTATAAAGCTCTAATGCTCTCAGGATAAAGTTGAATATTCTGGGAAAATAAAGTGTGGAAAAATAGGCAATAGGTCACTAAACAAAACCCAAAATATCATTTGAATCCTCAATGGTAATGCTACAATATAATACACAAAAATAAAACTAAGTAAAGTGAACCTGCCAAAAGATGGTACGACAGCCACACGGACATGTATTTTTAATTAGAGTTTAATGTTGTGCCCTTTTCTGCACTCTCAACACCATTTTAAATACTTTTAATACCATTCTTCTTCTCGTGTGATTAATGTACTGCGCGGTTTGCCCTGTAGTAGATGTTGTGTCATGTTTGGTTTCCGGTCAGGCACTAAGGCGCGGACGTGAGACAGAAACTGTAATGGAAATAAGCATTGCAGCAAGCACATTTCTTTGGCTTCTCTATTTTCCATAAACGTACACTTCCTCAAATACCTTACGAACACCGACACTAAGCAGCACAAGAGCAAGGTGATGGATTCTTTAAAAAAAAAAACTTTACTCCCAAAAGCACTGCCTCGCAGGAAATTAAACTTCCGCTTAATTGTAGTGACAAATTAAAATTCCATTTCCCTCCAACACTGGACCACAGCATGCTCCCGTGCTTTCCTTGGACGATGACGGCCGCAACTTAAACTGCTGCTGCTGATGCAAAAGCTCATATTGGCTAGTAGTAGTTGCCCTTTCAAAACTTGGCTATACATTAGCAGTAGTGAGGATGGGATGCAAAAAGCTTCCAATATATTTCAATTCCATTTTCCCCCGGGTTGATGATGGAAGCAGGGCACGACAAGCGGTTAAGTTTCCTTTTCTTCGGTTCATCACGACTTGCCTTAGTGAGCAGGTAGGCAGGAAACCCGTTTTTTTGCATCCTGCCCTAGCATCCTCAAGATAGTGCCCGAGATAAGAGAGATGCATGGTAAGGGCATGTTAATTTAGTGTCTGCCTCAAACCGACCAACCAGTGCTCAATGCGGCTAAATCAGTACCGACAGCTGATGAGCGATTCCGTCCGAGCCTTCGAGTCTCGCAGCGATGTTCATAAATAATGGCACCCGTTTGACCCTGGCTGACAGAGGACGGCCGACAAACAGCTCGCGGGCAAGTGAGCGCTGGCCCGTGTCACGTCGATAATAAGTGCCGGTGATGTGTGCTGAACGAGAAAAGGTTCCCCGTTTTGGGGTCTTCACTCCCCCGAAGGGGTTTTTGCGAACGACCGAACGACCGACCGACCGACCGAACGGACGTATATCAGTTTCCGTTCTCGCACTTGGGGAAAATCGGGCCGAGATTTATCGGTCGGAAGATGGGTGCCCAACGGAAGGATCCTAAACGGGTGCGCTGCAGGAAAAGTAGGGAAAAAGTTCGCGCTTAGTTAGTTTTTTTTGTGTGTGTGCATCTCCTCTTGATGTATTTTCTATCCCCCGCTCTTGGTTAAAAACAACATTTTCATAGAGCAATGAAGCGGTTTTTGGGTAGGACAGGGAGAGACAGGGTCCAGGGGCCGTCTGGAACGAATCATCAAGACCAGATCCATCAAATAGCCGCAGGTCAGGCGGAAATTTCGCGGCAAAACGGGGAACCCTAAGTCTACCGTTATTATCTTGCGGCGTGCTTGAGACGGATTAGGTCGCACGATTAATGGTACTTTGCGTGCGAGTTGGTGGCCACTGAAGCAGAGGCAGCTGGTAGCTGGTAATAGATGTTTTTGTTTATCGCTTCTTAGTGGTAATGCCGCAAAATCGGTTGTGTCTACAGATTGGCACTTCGGTTGTTGGGTGGGGCCAAGACGTAATACAAGCTGTTGGAGTGTCTCAGAAGATGGTAGTATCAGAAGTAATAAACATAGAATTAAAAGAATGGCGTAAACATACTGCACATAGAAGGTGATATAACTCAAAATATAAGGAACAGAATAATATAATACTAATACTATCAGTGAGGTGGATGTTTTTTAAATGCTTCTTGTAATCCATTGCTTGATTAGGTAACATTCGGTCACGTGTATCAGTTTTTTCTACCGTTTTCCAGAGCAAATCAAAAATATGTAGAAAACCCCCTTAAGAGAGAAAATAGCATGAGGTAGAACATTATCGAGGCTCCAATCATTCAGTTTAGGGTATTCTGGAATAGAGACAATTTAAACTACAGCCATTCTCCGAGTTATGCGAATAACGCGTTCCGGAGTATTTTGGCGTAAGTGGAATATAACGTTTTTCAGAGTGAAGATCAAAACGTAACGAAATAAATTATTTTTTTTAATAAAATATGCACCATAAAATGCTCTTAAATTTGTAAATGTTTACTTTAAGCTCAGTTATGGATTTTTTATTCTAAACTTTTCTGCTAAACATTCATTATTTTTCTTTTACTACCTATATCTATTACTTTTTAAACTGTTCTGATAAACTGATATTTGTAACTTTTTTTATTTGTTTGAATTACGTACTTATTTAATAAAATTATAAATTCTATTCTATTGCATTATTGATCAGTTCAAATTTATAAAAAAAATCAGTTGCTTAACGTAAATCGGAATATTTTTTTTGAAAAGTAATGATAATGACACAACGAAAGAAATTATACTTTCATTCCAACATGTATGTGTTTGGGTATAATATGCACCACAAAATATTCTCTACTTGGTGAATATTTAATTCAAACTCAGTTTTGTTTCCTATTACGTACAATTTTAATGTTATGATAATAATAACATTTTGATAAACAAAGTAGCTTTTATATTACATGGTTGTTTTCTTGGGTTTTTATACAGGTATTTCCTGATATTCGCCATTTCGCTATACGCGATTTTCTAAATTTGACAGTTCTTTGAACAAATTGTACAGATTTGACACATCAAATGTCAAATGCTAAATAAATTAATAAATTTGGTCGAATTTAAAAAAAAACATTCCAAAAGGCACAACAATATAATCTTCAATTGAAATCAGATCGTATAGTTAAATTAGTGGCTAAAAACCCACCTTGTCAAGCAAAATTGTACAAAAATTAGCTCTAATTTGGCTGAAAACCTAGAAATTCGACTTACACTAACATTCGAGATACGCAATTTCTACGGTCCACATTAATAGCGTATATTGAGGAATACCTGTAATTTATATGAATATCAACAAAACTGGTAAACCTGCAAAATGTGTTAAAACATAGTTTATATATTTTGACACTATCATCGCATTTTCACCTGTTAGTTCATGACTCTTATGTTATGTTTATGCCTATTTCCAATAGAGCAAATGTTTATTGTTTAAACGGCTCGTAATTAAAATTTGCTCCACTTTTTTTCTGGTTGTTTTAAAATGCCTTCGCTTTTTGATACAACGGTTGTTTTTTTTTGGCTCGAGGACTTATTTTTTGACATTTTGCTTGATGCCGGAAAATTGTTACTCTTTAGCAAACAACAAAATTGCTCGCTTTTAATTATCAAACAGTACGGTGCGATCTTTCTTCATTCGTGTGTGTGTGTGTGTCGTGCAACCGCTGAACGATGGCCAAAAAGATGCAGCCGACCGAAGGCAAAAGGGCACGCGAAAAGGGGCGGACGAAGCTGAGGGATTATTTTCCTTTCTTTCATGCTTTCCTAGACTAAAGTGTATGTGTATGTGTGTGTTTCTTTCTTTCCGGTCGAAAGGACCCTGACATAGTTCCGTCGGCCGGTTGCTCCCCGAGCTCGGGCTGTAGGGAAGTTTGGCGAAGCTTGCGGTCAGCGTCAGCACAAACAACTCACCACAGCAACCGCAGCTGGTGCACTTCGGCGTACTGATTTCTTGCCCGTTGCGCGTAACAAAGTGCCATGCCAGCCAAACAAAGTGGAGCACGATGCGGGGTGGTCCGACAAAACTCGGGTGGCGAGCCAACTATAAATCGTGACAATCGTTAGCGCGGAGAACGCGGTCCGCGTCGTCCGGCAAGCAACAAATGCTTTCACTGCTCGTTAATCCTCGAAAACAAGCCGGCCAGTCAGTCAGCCAGCCAGCATGCAATAGCAGTTTTCGGGGTGGCAAAAGGTCGCGCTGCATGATGTTCAGCCGCGAGGAGGAGGTTAAAGCATATCTTTTTGGGTCCGCCGGCCCAGCAGCAGCAGCAGCAAGCAAAGTGCGCCAATAAATAAGTGATTTATTACGAGTGGTTTTATTTTGGCGCGTCAGTAGCGATCCCCGAAGTAAATGCGCGTCTGTGTGCTACGGCTACCGGAAATGTCCAGAAATATCCTTTCCGTGTGGCGGAGCGGTGGCACGGAATCACTTTTTTATGTGTTTGTTCTTCCGTCGTATATTGTGTGATTGCTGATTGCTGGGCGCAGGTATGGGGCGCTTGCAATACGTTTGCGATAGTTTATGGGTGTCCCAATTTGATGGCCGTCGACGAAGATTGACCCATGCCGCCAGATTGTGGGCGAATCAGCGTCGTTCTAAGTGGCAGCGTCATAAAGAGAGAGAGAGAGAGCTGTGAGCTGTCAATCTTGTGAAAGTTGCTCCTCGAAGGTCATACCGGAAACATGTTGCCATCTTGTTAAGTTTTGGAGACATGTGATTCTCTAAATCATCTTTGATGAGTAATAGCAAGCTGGAGAGCAAAAAATGATATCCAATTTATGGGAAAAAAGGGACAGGGCCCTACATATTTATAATAATTCCCTATCGAATTTACAAGGACAAACACCGTGCAAAATCATATCGAGATCACCTGATAATCGGCTCAAAACGTTTGCCAAGGTAATACGGAAAAAGGGAAATTCACTATAGAGTGGGTATTAAAAATCGTGCCTTAATCCCACTGCAGCTCCAGTCGCTCGCGAGCCCTACATAAGCACTACTTTCACTATCCCGCCTACCCGAATTGGTGGCCACAGCATTTTCGCCTTTCGCCGCCAAGCGAGAATTAAAAATATTTTCCCTCTCAGTGCACACGCGTCCAACGCCCGGGCGGCGAGAGTAGAGATGGCTCAGTAATTTACACTGTCGTGTGAAACCAACCGAAGCGATGAGGATAACGATAATCGAGTATCGTTGGATTAATGCCAAAAAAGCGGGGCTGACCAACCGGCAAAGCTCAGCTTAAACAAGGGGCTTTAACTGGGTCGAGATACTTGCGGATCGAATTGATAGTGCATTTCAGGTGTTGGTGAGTGCGATGTTGAATGCCACTGATTGATTACTTCCCCTTCTTTTCTATTCTGGGAACACTGTACTAAAACAAAGCTAAAACTTGGCACATACTCTTTCATTTTAATTTTGATTGACATGTACTTTTTTCCTCTGTTCGTTTTGAATGCTTATTTTCCTGTACATTCAGAGATGTATTTTTTGCACAGCATAGATTTCGCTATCGATTATCCAAGGATAATGCATCATGCGCTTCGGCTTTAATTTTTAACCCCATAAATCATACAGCCAGCAATAAGTATCTGTGCCAAAAATTTTAACAATGAGAATTGAGAAAACGGACAACAAAAAATGGAATACATCTGAGCTCCAACCAAGACTTCAAGGTTGTTTGGTGCTTGATGCATTTATTTTCAATGAAAAAAAATTAAAAAAAAAAAACGCTTGTGGTGGTTTTGAATCGTCTTTCACCAATAAACTGTACCAACTTAAAGGAATGCAATGACATTCCAAAAGAGAGAGAGATAGAGAAAAACTGCACCGCACTGCAACGGATGCTTGTGTTTTGCATAATCTGATAATCCACCGGATGCTGCTGGAAGCTTGTCGTCAATGGGTATGCTATGGGTTTGTATGCATCCCTGGTCGATGATGGCTTCTCATTCCGATGCTGTGGTGGCAACAACTTGCATGACGTTGGAAGACATTGTAATCTTAAAATTCGTAAAAAATATGACATGATTTTCTTGGTGGTTTTTTCTAAAAGAAAGAACAGTTTGTTTTCTATCGATGATTATAGTTTCTTTTGAGTGTTAAACTGGTTACTGGTGTTACTCAGTGTATTGACTGAGGATCTTCATACACTATGTTTGGTATTCTAAGGAAATAAATATATAAATCAATAAATAAATCAATAAATCAACAAATTAATACATAAATTAATTATTATATAAGAAATCATTGAATGAATAAAGCGAACAAACAAATGAATTAATAAAAAACTAAAAAAATCAATCTCCATCTTTATTGTGCTGTAATTAATCGCTACTGTACGATTAATTTGAAGATTTTTGCATGACGCCTGAAAGTATGCAATACGTATCTAATTTTGTTATGTAGATTTTTACCTTTATAGACAAAAAGATTGCATACTTTTAGGCGCTATGTGCCACGCAGATGAGATGAATTTGTATTCATGCAACTCTCCAATTATTTTTCAATCATAGCTTTTATTGATATACAGCTATAAACCCTCATTTTTGTAATGACATTGTTTTAACGATGTGCTTCCAGCGTTTCCACTTTACTCCGTGCATGTACAGCCTTGCGAGACGCTTATGTAAATGCCACTCACTGTAAAGCTTCTTGAATCACAAATTGTCCACGCTGCCAACTGCGTCTTATGCACTTTTTACCTTTTCAGAAAAGCTTTTTTTTTGCATTCAGAAAAGAGAAGAGAGAAAGAACGAGAATATAAAGAATCTGCTCAGTTTTACGCTTTCACCTGGATGAGCTTTCGGGACGGAAAATCCGTGCCTGAATGCTGCAGAGCGAAAGACATCCGTGTTTCACCGGCGAATGCACCGCTTCACAACGGCATGGCGTCATCACACATCGGCACGCCACCACGGTGGCAGAGTGTTGTGTCGAGCGCACCTTACGGTGATAATAATAATGTAAAAATGCCTCGAACCATCGGTAAGACACCTTCGAACCGATTCCGATTTCCTGTGCTTGCCACACGGCGAGGATTCCGTAGACGTAACGATCTGATTTGGAGCGAAAGAATGGTTGGTGAGGTGAGCAAAGCGTAGATATTCGGTATTTGATGTACTCAACCGTACATCCAACACTGCGGGCCGGTGGCAGGAGCCTCGCAAGATTGGGAATGTTGCGCGCAAACACCTGCACATGCTGCCGTCGTCATCGTCGCTTTGGTGGGTCGTAAAGTCAGGTGCTGGAGATAGAAAGTCACACGCTACACATTATCACACCAAGTCAATGCGATGAAGCTTCGATATAAATCAACTTATCCCATGAAAGGTGGAAAATAACCGAATGGAGCACGCGGGGACGTTTCGTTACGATGGGATGCACGCTTTGGTGTGACGACAGTTCAGGATCAAATGGGCCCATTTTGTACGCGAGAACTTGGTTTATTGCCCAAACCAGAAGGTGATGTACGTACGTACCCGGAGGCCATATCTTTTCGATCTGATCTGTTACCTCTGCTGGTGTGCTGCTTTATTCATGTCAGTAGATTTGTAACGAAAGTGCAAACGTGCTAATAACGGTGTCTTTTAGCCGTGATTTTGTTGCTGCTGATAGGAATGGAAATTGGATTTTTCAACCAGCAAATCGGTTGACATCGAGCAAGATGGAGGAATCTATATGGGTTGATAGGAAGATTGAATACAAATTACGATGAGACACAATTTGGCGTGAAAGAATCATTCGCTGGATGGGTAATGTTGAAACTTTTCTGATAGCGATTAATATGGTGTTTTGGGTTGATGACGTTGAGATCTGTTGAGTAATTTCAATCTTCAAGAATTCGGAAATGTTATTTCTAACTGTTACTGTAGTATAGAAAATATGCGATTAATATCAAATTTATTATAGGCACTTCAATCCAGAAATGGTACTAAAATGATGTATTATGAATGTCGAATTCAATAATATGAATTCAATAAATTGTGAATTTGGTTAACAATTTGTCACAAATTTTAAAAATAATGAAATTTGTGATAGATTGTGGTGATAGAGTTTAAGCTAAAACAATTAAATTCAGAGAGAGAGAGAGAGTAATAGAAAGAAAGAGAGAGAGAGATAGGGTGATAGAAAAAGAAAGAGAAAGAAAGAGAGAGAAATAGAAACAGAAAGAGAGAGAAAGAGAAAGAGAAAGGGAGAGAGAGAAAGAAAGAGAGAGAAAGAGATAGAGATAGCGAGAGACAGAGAGATATATAGAGAGAGAAATAGAGAGAAAGAGAATATAAAGAGAAAAATAAAGAGAAAGTTAAAAGAGAGAGAGAAAGAGATAAATAGAGAGAGAAAGAGATAAATAGAGAGAGAAAGAGAGAGCGATTGATATATTATTTCCATATCTAATGTGATCGTTCGGGTGAAAAAAATGTTTGACGTAGTTTAATTTATGGATGACCCCTCACGAGGAATTTTTGCTTCTTGTTCATATTGCACATATGTAAAAAATGAAAAACTTCAATTCCGCTAACAAATTGTCACACGACAGCTACAGTGTTGATCAGACTTGCAATAAACTTTTGCCAAAGACAAACAACCAAAACTTTCAACTCATACGAGTTGCAAACTGATACAATTACATTGCAGACGAGTTTTATTTGTGTTTCTACGCTGCTTCTGTTTAACATTTCCGTGCTCCACTTCAGAAATCGTATCTGCCCTAAAACTGCAAGCAGCAAAAAGAAATATCCTTCCAAACACGAACACGAAAAGCATATGTTGTGTCTTAATTTTGAACCACTCAACACACAACAACAACAAAAAACAAAGAAAGAAAGGAAAGCAAGCAAACCTTTCTCCTGTTTTGCATTGAAATTCAACCAAAGGTTAAGTACGACAGCGTGGACACACATATATTTATTCTAATGCGAAAATCTCCGCCCAGTTTGCTTGTTGTTTTGTTGTGCAGCCCGTTCGCGCACTGTTTGCGTTTTCCGCTGTCGATACGCGACTTCTGCCCGACGGGTTCCGGTCATTTCGTGCGTGCAAGCGGAGTAAAAAGCAGCAACACAAGGGAGAAGAAAGTAGGCAAGCGGTACGGAAAGCTGTCAACCGGTCGGGATGATGCCAAAAATACATAAAACATTAATGTCAACATTTCCATTTTTGCTCTGCGATACGATTTGGGTTCAATTCTGATGAGCCAGCGACGGATTGTGAAACCGAAACCGAAGAAGTCATCACACAAAGAGAGGTGGGATTGTGGGATTTAAGTGCGGGCTGTGATTATTTTTGTTTCCCGACCGTATGCTATCGCATATGCTAATGATCGGGCGGGCGTAACCCATTTTCTGTACTGAAGTGAGTACTTGAGTGTGGAACACCCCTTCAATATCCAGTTTTTTTTTTTCGGGGAGATCCTTGGTACTTGGTGGCGTTAGTAGATTTAAAAGCGCTTTTGCTTGGTTTTAGATCACACCGAAATAAAGCGTTCTTTTCGCTCATTGTTAGAAATTATTGCAAACGGTGCGAAAATTTTGCCTCGAATTTACGGATTTTACCTCGCTGTTTCCAACCCTTCCCCATTAATGATCAAATCTGAATAATTCAGTTATTCAAAAGTACACATAAACTGTTGACAAGGTAACGGCGATCATAAAAACTGTGGCGCACAAACTCCCGTAGGCTTGTGGTAGGTCTCCCGGACCTACCATCGAGCCGGAAATGTATACGGGTGCAAAAAAGTTTCGTACTTTTTAATTGGCAAACCACCTGCTTTCGAGGCAAAAGTCACAGCAATGTAATCCTCACCTTCAGCGAAAAACGCACCGCACAGCTGCTCATTACTGAGTATGGAGGAGTTGTTAGAAACAAAATATTTTTTATGATGGCTTACAATGGCAGCACAGGAGAAGCTGATCGGTGAGCTTGGGCAGTGAAATTCTAGCTTTAGTGAATATGTTTTCGTCATTGAACGCTAATCAGTGATAGGGTTGTGTTTTAGGGAATGGTTATTACACTGGCACGTGTTTGCTTAATTAAACTTGTCGATTGAAATTTACGTACGTATTTATAATTTTATTCTTAAGAAACTGCGCAAAACTTGAGTGTATGTGTGTTTTATACGTTTTGCAGAAAATTTGAGTACTTCAGCTCAACATGGAATAAATATATTTTTTGCATATCAATGAGTTTGGTACTTAGGTGAAATCAATGTCGTTTGGTAGTCTCATATTTAATGAATTATAGTTTGACACATATATCTCTCCTAATTTGAGGATATTGATACTCTTGAAACAACTAGCACTAAATGACCGATAAAAACTATTTCTAACTACTAAATAAAACTAACTTTTCATTTATTTGAACTATAACTAATTTAATTTATTTTTATAATCCCGCTACTTTAACACCGTATCCCGCGATCACCGACACCAGAATGGCCTTTTTTCGCCATCGCTTCGCTCGTCTCGATCGCTTCTCACTCTCTTCTCATAAATTGTTCTCGCTGAGTGTCAGCCGCCCGAACCATGTATGCCGCCTTCAGCTCCATCTACACGTAGCCGGTTGTGTAGAGAACTTGTTGCGGCTAAGGTCGCTACACACTATCTTGAGTATTTAGTACAATATTGTACTGTTGTACTTGTTCTAATAACTACTTCATCGCCTACTACTGTTCGTTTTCGAACTATGAGAGTTTTCGAAAAAGCCCCTAAAGGTATGCAATATGCGTGACTTTTCTGCGTTATAGGTGAATGGTATGTAGCTTGACAACGAAAAACTTGAAATATTACTAATAATCTGAAATTACAATATTGTTTGCATCCATCAATAGTCAATTACATTCCAAAACATCACGGTTTTAGAAGGAGTAGCTAGGATTACATTTACAACCCTCTTTCAAAATCCAATTCATAACAAAAGAAGTTGCCCTTGCGAAGAGAAAGTAGCCGTTCGTTTGATAGTGTCATTTGATGAAATCTTTCTACGCCACCCGCTATTATGTCCCCCAAATTGGCACAAACACTCTTCACACCCTTGTTCCGAATCGCTTCATCACTCGAACCCTTGCCTTGCTGGTTTGAAGTGCCAACCCGCTCAAACACTGTTGATCGATCCGAGGTCGTAACCCGAGCGGCCCCATCCCGAAAGCACACAATGAAACTCGACAGTGAAGGTCAGTTTAGCACCATCTTCATCATAATCATCTTTATCTAGGCCATCAATGACAACCCTTCCCCACCGGCCTTCAAGAAACGAGATGAAGCAGGAACGGGGCGGGAATGGAAGCATTAGCTTAAGTGTTCGGCGCACTCGACCTCGGGTACACCCGTACCGCGCTTTAATATCCTCGGCACGCTGCTTTTACTTAAAACCGATTCGATTCAGGATACGCTACCTAGTAGCACGGCGCGTCAGTTAAAGTTATTGGGTTCCGTGCCCTCGGGAGCGGATCAGATAATTGCCCGCGGCAGTTCGAGCCCTATCGCGTACTTTTGTTCACTATCATTCGGGGCAGGCCAACGTAAAGAATCCGTAACCGTAAACGAACCCGACCAAACAGGGGGCGAAGGGGAACAAAAATCTCCCGGCGTCATTAGTTATCCTGCCGGGCGTCTGGCTAATCTGCTCCATCGAACGCGAACGTTCGCGTTCTTCGCTTCCCTTCGCTCTGCGCCAGTGTTAACCACCTGTCCATTGGAGACCCGTAATGTCACATGAAAATCACATAACGATTTTATCGTGAACTTCCCATCTTCTTTTCTTTAGAGTCGAGAGAAAGGGGCAGAAGACGAAGAACGAAAAAAAAAACGTCGGGAGCGCATTGAGATATTGGAAGTCATCGGAACTAGTGCTCGGAAGGGGTGTGGTTGAGGCAGTAACACTCCCTCACCGTCGCCTCCGTCGAACCCGTAGCTCTCTTTTCCCACGCTGGCATTATCTACGATTTGTACTGCGTGATACTGTACTCTCGTGCCATGGTTGTGGAAAGGCGCGCGCTGGTGGCTTTTGGTACCACACACCGCAGCAACAGATGCTTCTCGCACGAGTCTTCTCGATCCGGGAACTTTTTAGCAAGAATTTTGCCTTTGGTTGTGGAATTTCCTGATGGTTTGTACAATCTTTGGGCTGGGAGAGGGGAAGAAACTGGGAGCCCTGAAAAGGAAGGAGGAGTGGTCCAACCCTATCCCTTCGGGCGGGCGGTGCCACGAGTACTTCTCGTTATGTGCTAATGAAAGGCAGCTTAAGACGACGAGGCAACAGCGCTTGGCAGTGTCTTATCGACATTTTATGTTCCATTTTTTACTATCTCTCTCTTCTCTCTCTCTATCTCTCTCTCTTCCTCTCTATTATTTTCCCCTTATTTGCCTCCTTCATCAGAACAATCACGACAAGGCAAATGATCTCGGTAAGCAGCAGGCTCCCATACTCCCCGGGCCAGTTATTCTCGCTCGGGGCAGAACGGGGCGGTTTTCGTGGATCGATGAACTTATGTCCTCTATTTACCACCCATACCTGCTCTTCCCCCCTTCCGCTCTACTCATGTAAATGGAGCACAGGAAATCTCGCGTTCAAGTAAAGCCGCTCCTCTAACCTCAGTTTCATCAGTCTGCGAGCATCTGATTTCATCTTCACTGTCAAAGGGGTCATCGGAAGGGTTCAGGGTGGAGAGGATGGGGGGGGGATTGTACCAAACCATGGCAAAAACGAGAACAAAAAAAACCCCACCGGAGACCACTTAAGCTGAATGCCACCGTGAGGTGACAGCGTTTGCCGATGGTGGATGGTGCGTCGTGTTAGACAGTTGGTTTGACTCGACTCCACTGCGGCGGGGAAAGGCAAAGTGCGAGGAAAACCCCCCCGGGCGGGAAATGGGGTGGAATTTACTTCCACTATTTGCAAATCACTTCACAGGAGGTGAAAAATGTCAATCAGAAGTGAGTGTTTTTACTGTGAATGTGAAAAAACCAACAACGTCAAGCGGATTGAAATTGAAGGTTCGTTGGAGAGAGCGAGAATCAGCGCTTTCTGATGGTGCTGCAGATTGGAAATTGATTATGGTTTGCGGAGTTAGGATTATGATTTCTGCTAATGCAGAGCGTCGGGGAAAATGTAGTGAAGCGAGCAGTTTAATTAATTGAGACATCGTATGCCTGTTGGAGTTTGTGGGGAGCTCTTGCTTAAAGTGGTGGTTCTATGTGTATGTTAGAGCACTTTTGTCTTTTACGGAGGGATTCATAAATGAAATCGACTAGTCGAGTTGTTGAAGCTACACTTATTAACATCCTTTCTCTTAATGTTCCAATAGCTTTTTTGTATTTTCAACCTTTTTTTTGAATGCTTTACGTTTTTACTTAATTTTGTCTATTTTTAACTCGTTTTCATACGTTTATTGTTCGTTTATTATTTGCCTTCATTGACATAATTTCTGTGGGGCTATATTCTTGAAATATATATTTAAAATAATGACATCTGTTCATATTTATCTTTATACAGCAAGAAGCATAGAAAACACTCGATAAATGATGCATGTAGTTTAACATCTTAGTTATTTCTATGGAATTCTATGAGTTTTGATAAAGGTGCTCTGGTCTTTTCTTTTCCAAGGGGGATTAGTCACATGTTTAGTATAAATTCTTATGATTGAAATTATTTTATTATTATGGCGCAACAAACGTCTTAGTATACGACTGCCACAGGCCACTAATGGGCTTGGCTATCTGTGACGGAAAGATACATCCATACAGCAGCTGAATAGTCAATCATACTAAGTCGCTGTTAAGTTGTACGAGTTGATGGCTATACCACGACACCAACCCTTCAATTCACTATTTTGTGGTAAATTTTTGATACACTATTTCAGCTCAGCACGTCGAA
Source organism: Anopheles arabiensis (assembly GCF_016920715.1). Lineage (NCBI taxonomy): Eukaryota > Metazoa > Arthropoda > Insecta > Diptera > Culicidae > Anopheles > Anopheles arabiensis. The sequence goes on from NC_053518.1 coordinate 75,586,169, forward strand.
AGAAGAATAATCCAAACCAAACTATATTTAATGCTTCATAGAATTCAATTAAAAAATATTCGAATAAATGCGTACACTTTATAACAAAATGAAATAAAATGTTCAAAATATTAGACCAAACTTCTATTGCATAAGTTCGCATTTTGCGTTAGGCCCGTGTCTATGAAAATGTTGCCGGAACATTTGTTGCCAAATCGTACCCCGACGAACTGCTAAACTCATGTTGCGGGAACCTTTTTGTTGCAAGTGAAACAAATCGATTTTTTGCACGTTTATTTGTTGCAGGAACATTTTCCTGATAAACAATAATTTAAACTTAATTTTAAAATATTTTTGTGAGCAAATATGTGCACAGTTGTTGAAATGAATAGGAAAATCCATAAATTATGCCATTGAACAAATGTTGCCGCAACATGTTCATTGACCCAGGCCTTAACGTTTGTTCCATTATTTCCATTCCCATTTTTCCTCCCTTTCTCAAGGCGCTAGGACAAGATGTTGTATAATCATGAAGAAGAGATTTGAGAAGTTGAAACAATTGTTTCATATAGAGCTGTTTGATTTACCGTACTTAAAGTTTTGCAAAAGTACAGGAATTATAGTTGTTTATTTAGACTTATTTTTTGATAATAGGAATTAATGTGCATTAAAATATATTTCATTTCATTCTAAAAAGACATGAAGGCCACAGTTGGGGTGAAGGGTCCAGACTTAAAACGAATCGGTGATTTTTTTGTTAGAAAATTAACTTAAAGCTCACTTGAATTGTTTTTTTTTTTTACATGTTCTACATGTCAGAAAATGTTTACAATTTTTTTATTATGCCACATAGTACAATCGTCAAGTTCTACATTCTAGCAACACGATTCTGACATTGATTCAAATCTCGTGAATCAAATTACTCAGGATTTAATGTAGCGTTTGCGTTAGCGTTATTTTAAAAATGCCATTTATGAACTGTACTACGAGATATGATGAAATAAATCACATTTTTTTAGAGCAACCAATAAGTGACTGATGTCACCAAGCTGCCATTGCACAAACAAGCAAGCAAACATCCTTTCATTTTCTTCGTTCTGTAGCACAGTGCCCGCCCTGCGCTGAAAAGCATGATTAGAAATCACTCACGTAATTGCGTTACAATACATCAGCTTACATCGAGCGTAGCATACGACCGGATCACACAATTTGCGTAAGTTGATGAAAAATCGCACACAGACACACACACACATACATCAATCGGTAGTATGTAAGTGGCACAAGACGGCAGGACGACTGTCGCTCGAATCAGCCCGATTATCGTACATGCAAACCCCGTCTAATCGATTCAACCGCTTCAACTTTCACGCGCCGCACGCTGCAGCGTGCTGTTTTCCCCCGTAAGTGCCCGGTCGTCGTTGGTTTCGATTTCCGCCGCACCCGGGAGAGAAAACGTAATTCCGATCAGCAGTGTTAGTGGTTGCTCAAATATCCGGCCCTCGGTGATGGTGGGGATGGTGCTGGGAGTCGGTTTTACAGCACAAAATGCAATAAATACCGGAAATGCAGTGAAGCGATAGAGCCCTGGCACTTTGGGTGGCTTGTGCGTCTCCTGTTTCGAACATCCGTCCCTCCCCCGCGTGGAGCCGCGTAGTCAATATTTGAGCAGACGATTTGTCAAAAGCGGGAACCAAGCACTGGCAAGACCGGATGGACTCGGCAAAAAGGGGACATGTTTGAGCGTAGATGGATCAAAAATCGTTGACAATCTGCGAGATTGCCATGCACGGAAGCATGGCGGCACAGGCGAACACGATGCCGATGTGGAGCGATGGAGTTGAGTGGTGAAAAGATTTCGCACGAGAACTGCTCGGCGCTTCCGGTGCCAGTCCATTCCCCAATAAAGGCAACAGCATCGTGCTAAGGAAATGATGGATAACAAGATAAATTTCTTCAGTGCTTTTTGCGACCGAAGCATGCTGCTGGGGCAATGGGTGCTGGTCGTAAGATGTAGAACGATTGATTAGGGGGATCGATTCCCGAATGGCCGCTGTGGAGACAAACTCTCAAGGCGCCCGGACCAAGAGACATCGCTATAGCCGTGGAGTAGTTGGGCGTATACATTGCGATCGGAAGTCGATAAGTTCATTAAGTGTTTGGTCGTATTTTGTTGATACTTTCGAAGGACGACCGGGCAGACGAATGGATGCTTTTCTTCCATGCTTTGCGTTAGATGCTGTTGAGGGGAGAGCGACTGTGGGAGGATATTGTAGCGTAGGGAAAAGAAGCAAACCAGGACTAGGAATATTGTGTCTTCCGACGTTCTTAATCCGCGACTTGCATCCAATCAAACAAATATTAAGTTTTTAAATGAAAAAGGAAATAGAAGTAGAAAAAATAAGAAGAAACAATAAGAAAAAAACACATAACAACAAAAAAAAAACAAAATAATGTTAGTGAAAACGTAAAGATATAAATCAGAATATGATGCCTACATTCCACAACTTATTGCAGCAAACTGAGTAAAACAAGAACACATGTAACTGTCGCGTGAAAGTACTTCCCCATTCGGCAGGAAAACCCCTCTTTTTTCTTGGCAAGCACCATCACTGTCTCAGTAGGCCCTGTCTTCACTCCAAAACCAATCGCGACAAGATTGATTCTTTCCTGGAATCTTTCAAACAGGATGAGGTTTTTTGGGCCTCACGTTTCCAGCGAAACTAGTTTCCACCGTTGACCCACAACAAGGACCTCTTTAGCACTCTTTTTTTCTCTCTCTTTTTCTCGCTCTGATTCAGTCTGTTGATGCTAAGAAACCGTTCCATCAGTGTGCGCTCAACCGTAGCTCCAACATTCCATCCAGAATGCCTGACATCTTCCTGTCCGGGGGTAGGATAGACACATTCTGCGGAGATCCCCCCCCTTTTCGCCGAACTCTCGGCTAGTTGAGCGTGTGTAAGCGCGTGCACAAACAAGTGGTTTCGGAAGCACTCCGTTCTCTTCCCGATTCCCGATGCCCGATAATAGCCTGGGGCAAAGAAACGGTTAAGAAGGAAGGAGCCGCGCGGACGATAGTTTGAAACTGGGGGTGAGGCTGAAAGTTTTTGCTCGCTCGAGCAGAACGGCCGTCGTGTATAGAAGCACAGTGGCTTTGCTGGTACGCCGACTCGCTAACATGCTCTATGGACCGATCACTTCTTGCAGCAAATTCAAAGTCGTGAAAACCGGGGGGAAAGGAGATGGTGTCCCACCCGAACGAGAAGGTGGACGTGGTGGTCCGCTTCCCATTTTCGGAAGCTCAGACGTATTGAGACGAGCGCTGGAGCGAAGGATGTTTGTCCTACCCTTGTGAAGTGTGTAGGCCTGCCGTTGATTATGTTGGGGCTGGAAAGGAAATCAACAAACACTAATCAAGTCGCAAGAAGTTGCGTTTTCTTTCCCTTTCCACGGCGCGCTTTTCTTTTTATTCTTCTTATTAGTTCTGTTCACTGTTGGGGCCTGGAATATCTTAATCGTTTTTCGGTTGACGGAAAGATTGCCAGGTTGATTGCTTTTCAGCCCAAAAAAGCCCCCATCGGTTGAGGGGACAAGCGTGCGCAATTGTGTGTAAATTTTAAGTAGTGTAAAGACGGTTCCATCGAAAACTTGCACCCGGGCTAAACTCAGTTGACCTTCGGTGTGGGATGAGACGTATGAAGTAAATAACTCAACATCGCAACAACAACAACCACAATGGGGTCCTTAAAATAGGTTTCACCCTTTTGGGAATTTGTGAAGTTTTTTGGGGAAGCAGGGGCAAAGAATTTGTCATGCAAGACAGACTCTTGCAACTTAGCATAGAGCCCATACGCTACTACTGGAGGCATCTGATCCGAAGAGAGAGTGAGAAAAACTGATAGAGAGAAAAGAAAAGAGCTAAAAAGACCCGTAAAAAGCCGTCTGGAAACAATAAAGCATCATAATTCTGTTATCGCCCCGGTTTTCCCACAAAATGTAATTGAATCCGGCACAGGGATGCCTCCCGTTCAGTTCTCCGGGTAAGGATGTGTGTGTGTGTGGTTTTGAGGAACGTTCAACTCGCAAACGACATGGATTGCTTGTGTGCGGGAGGGAAGTTTTTAATTCAAAAAGGATAAAAGAAAACCCAGAAAACCCCAATGGGTGAAAGGGGCAGCCGTCGTGAGGGAAAGGCGTTTTATAGCCCTGCGGTGATTTTAATGCCATGCTCAATTATGCCACCACTTCAGGGTTCTTCTTCTTTCTTTTCTTGTTTTTTTTTGGTGCCCTCCCCTCGGCAGTATGATTTAAGGCCGTGATAAGACTCGAGATAGATGGATTAAATTGTCGGTGAAGTGTAGCTAAAATTGCATATGAGCTTTTAAATTCTTTTTTTATTCCTGTTTGGGCAGTGGTTTTTACATGCCAATAGCAATATAACGTCAATAGCATTGTTTTCCTGATGCTATGGGTGTGTATGTGTGTGTGTGTGTGTGTAGATGAAAGTGGCGCGTTCTAATGAATTGAAGTTAATCACTTTTATCGCATGGTAGTAAATCTAGCACATAACGAGCTTTTTTTTGCTATTCAGGAGTGGAATACATAAGGAAAAATGAATGTTAAAATGCCATTTTTGAGAGATGAAAACATCCCCAACGCGCACTTAGGCCTAACTGCTGAACCATCGCTGAAATAATCCATGAATTGGAAGGAATCCTAGCGTATAAGAGTTGGGAATCAAGTTTTCTTATAAGAACACACTTTAAAATTATTGATAAGTCATTTTTTTCTATAGCTGAGTTGTGAAGTAGGATTTGATTCATGTCTGCCAATGCCTGACTTTTGAGAAACAAGAATTGGCCCAGTTGTTTTGTAAATTCTTCTTCTTCTTTGGCACAACAACCGTTGGCGGTCAGGGCCTGCCTGTACCCACTGGTGAAGTGAGCTTGGCTTTTTCAGTGCCTTATTGTTACCATAGCAGGATAGTCAGTCCTAGGTATGGGGGCCCTGTGTATTTAGGGGCTTAAATCCATGACGGGCATGTTTTTAAGTCGTATGAATTAACAACTGTACCACCAGGCCGGAAATCTAATTTGTAAATTAAATAAGAAAAAAAAAGGAGGATTTAAATTTCTGTACTTGTACATACGTATCTTATGCAGTGACTCAGTAAATTGATAGTACAGCTACATAGAATTTGCGTATTCAGATAACTTATACTTATCGTAAAATTTAACTCTATTTCAATAGCCTTGCCCTTTTTGTAATAGTTAAGTTGTTATTTCCTATCCTAATTGATGGAATGATTTACGCAGTTTAAAATAAATATGTTAGCATTTAACTGCAAATGTAAATTGGTAAATTAGGCCAATTATTAGCAAAAAATACATGAAGCCATGGTAATGAAGCATAATTTGCTTAAAATATTACATCATAACAGGATTTCGAATGATTTGTTTCACTGCATATTTTGGCTACATGTTGAGGTTGATCTCGAATTTCTCGCTCTTCAAAATGTAGCTATATTGTACAACTTAAATCAACAACTATACAACTGAAGTTCCTTTTGGCTCTTATACGTTCAACTTGAATAGAACTTTATCTGGAGAAAACAATAATTTTTCATAACTTACATACGGACTGTCCTTTTTTGTTCATGAAAACTTTATTATGTACTCAAAGATGGCATGTACGTCCTCATAATTATAGGTTTTATATGAATTGTTTGAATTCAAATTTAAAAGTTGTAAGCTTTGGCTAAAATATATCACATTCGAAGAATGAAAATGTTTTAAAAAAAATTAAATGGAATGGTATGAACATTAAAAGGTTAGCTTTAATTGACCAAAATATCTGCAAAAAAAGAGAATGTAGAACATCTAACAAACATTTAGTGAAGCACTATATGTTTCACGATAATGTAGCTACATTTTAAAGTAAAGTAAGAAACTCAAGTACCTTACAATGTAGTAAGTAGAATTAAGACACAACATAAGTGAGTAATTCAGTTTAGGAATAAAAAAACGAATTTATTTTACACAAACATGAAGTCCCTAAGTGGATCAGTTTTTACACTGCTACAGTTGCAATAAAACAGTAATAATAAATATCACACTTTGCCTTTGGGTTAAACCACTCCTCTTCCTCCTCCGCGTCCCGTGACTATAATAAGCCATATAAATCCTACTTTTCACTTTTTTTCCTGCATGAGTGGAAAAACAATCCATCACCCGGAGGCTCCTTTCCCGTGCTAGGAAGCTAATTCTGGTTTTAGGCACACAGACAGTCCAAAACTCTGCCGTGAGCGTAGTACGCGAATTACCACAAAACCGCCACCTGAAAGTGTAATGGTTTTTTGTTTTCCTGTGATACTTTTTACGGCCAAAAAAAAACCCGCAAGTTTTACATTCAAACTTACTGCGGTAGAAAAAGGTGAACACGAATTAGGTGGTTAACAAAATTAAACGATGCGTTTAGCTTTAGGAGTGTGTTTTGTTAATCCAAGCGAAGCATGTTGTTTTTTGTTGATTTTTTAAGCTATTTGCCGTACTCACATGCTAAACGAATCCACTGAGATTGTTTTCTGGTCTGATATTTTTGCGCCTTATTTTCTGTGTTACGTTAACATTGAATAAAATTACATTTCATTTTAGTTTAATCATTTGGTTGACATGTTTTATGCTGTTGTTAATTTGATTTGATTCACATTCGCTTTGTTTGTTCACTCAAATCCCTATTTATATTGCAGCCTTGAAGTATTTCTAACAAACAACTCATTCATCCTGCTTATTATTCAGTCAAGCGTTTTTATAGCTAAATTATATTTTGTTCGAGAATCATTTTCACAAATTTCACAAATGCTTTTTGGATGTTTTTTTACACTTATTTTTGTATTATTATTAAACATTCAAAGCTTCTCCTGTGAATTGTTATTTCCTTTTTATAGTTCTTAAAATTCACCAGTGACTAAAAATATAGTTTTCTAATGCCAAAAAACCAAAAAGTTTTGCAAACAAGATTGCCAAAAATCCTAAAAACATAAAAACTCACAACACACATTAAAAAGCTCAAAACAAGCACAAAACATTACATCAAAATTAAAGCGCAAAGTTTACGTTTGACAAACAAAGTTACCGTGCACTGCTGTGGCCCCTCCCGTACAGCAAACAGAGCGAAATGCTCCCAAAAAGTACATGAAAAAAAACGTCGTCAACATGCAAACAAGAGTGAAGAGGCAAAGCGACAAAACATAATCACAGAATCACAGAGGGACAAGACAAGTTGCCGTCCAAAAGTTTGTCGCTCTCCCCATTTCGAGTGTGGCGACCTTTGCGCCGGGCCAGGCGGAGGTGGAGGTGGAGCGAATTTAATGTAGCAAAAGTGTTAAACTATGCACCGTGGCGATGGCGTATCAGAAAAAGCATAAATCTTAGCGCACATGAACTACGCTGGTTATGCGCGCCGTTCCTCTACCATTCCCGCTTTGTACATGTGTGCGCTATATTGTACAAACTAGCGCTTTCCCGTCGTACTTTGGGAGTTTTTCTTTTTTTTATCTTTTTGTTTATGCCAGGAATGCTTATTTGAGGAATGAGAATAGAAAGTCACTCATTTTGTTGTTTTGTTGTTGCTGGTTGCTGGTCCCTTTACATGCATTCCATTCTGCAGCCCATTTCACTCTCTCGCACACATATCCAAAACGTACTGATGTCACCCTGTTCAATGGCGGTATTGAGAGCCCCCGCCGCAACCAAGGGAAGGGAGAAACAAATTCGCCAGCATCAAGTTCATTGTAATGTAAGCTGAAGGCATCCCTCGGGCTGCGGGTCATATTCTACGGCCAGTCGTGCTGGCCACACGCGCCACAGATGACCGCGGGTTTAAAACTTCAGCGAGGTTTGCCACTGTTGGCAAAAATGGCAGCACAAAAAATGGTAGAGAGCAAGAGAAGTAGCAAGGCTGAAAATAATTCAGCAACAAAAACCAAAAAAAAAAACGAATATCCGGAAGCCCACCAAACACAACACAGGGGGAAAAAGAAGTGTAGTTTGGTTGAACGCCTTTTTACACGCCCCTACTTTGGCCTGAAGGGGTTTTGTAAAAAAAGGACGTCAGTCGGCCACAAAACCACTAACAATCCTTTCAACTTTCAACCCTTATCTTTCTCTCTCGTGGTGTCGTTCGCGAATAGCCCGTTCGCCCGGGTGATGGCAGCATGTCGATATTTATGGGACCAAGGGGCGCTTTGATCATGTGAAGGGGTTTAGTAAAAAATATCGGTAAGTTTTTACTATGTTTGCCTGTTGTTCGTTACATTAATGTACAGTGAGCATAATAAGAAAAAAACAATACCATATTTTACAACGGTTTAAGATATTGAAAAACATTTCAGATCATTTCTTTAATATTATGCTGAACCGCTACTATTAACAGCTTCAGACCTTCGGTCTAGAATTATTCTGATGCCTTTACTTAAGTCTTATAATTTAGTCCAAAGTTAAACAACTGGACAAACATACTATGAAAGGAACACCATGCGGATGGTAAATAAATAATAGCAAAAATATTTAACATTTGAGCACCATTGAAGAAAAAATAAAACAGTTGTTTTAAATCTTGTCATAAGATATCATTATCAAACACAGTCTTTCCCAGGGTTACGCGAATAATGCGTTCCGGGGACATTCGCGTAGGTCTAATATCAGGTTTTTTGCCAAAAATAATTGATAAATAGTTATTGTTTATAAAATTTAGTTCTCTTATGCAATTAATTACTCATTTTATAAAATTTTCGTAGTAAATTCTGATTTTTTATTGATTTTAAACTTTTAGCACAAATGTAATTTATTTTTATTTATTGCATTTGGTAATTGTTAGAGAAAGTTGTATTGATGTGACATATAATCTGTTACAATTAAAAATTCGCGTAACTCGAGTTCGTGTAGCTCGAATGTCGCGCAACTCGGGGAAAGATTGTATAACAAATACAGCAATTATTGTCAGTACGCGATATTCGATATACGCGAATTCTCAGTACGCGATTCCTTTAAATTTGACAGCTCAGAGTGTTTTTTTAAAATATTTTTATATTTTGAAATATTTTATGCTCTTATTGAATTTCATTAATGTTCAAAAATCATTTTGCATTGAACTTGTGCAAAAGATACCTGTTTTACAATAAAAATATTTAATTTAAAACTCTGTTTCGATAGTTTTCGACCCTGAAACCAGTAGTATAAACTCTTTCTCCATAGAAATCCGCTATACGCGAAAACTCATATGATACGCTATTATGCTCGGTCCCGTACGATAGCGTATATCGGATGATGACTGTATCCGTACTTACCTATTAATTTACTGAATATGTTTAATTTTGTTGAAATTTTGAAATATTCGTTGACATGGGAAAATTGGTTCCTCATATCTCACTGTTTTGCCATTTAGTGTCAGTTTCCACGCTAGCCCGAATCCGAAGACTCCTCATGAAGTATCATCCCAATCTTGAGCCAATCTTAGCATATTATTATTATTTTTATTCCTCGTAAGGACGGCCTGGTTGGCCGTATCATTATAATCTTAGCATATCCTTTAGTATAAAAATGAATTGCATTCTTTTAGGCATTTTTAGGCAAATCGCGGAGTATGCCGCAAGATGATCACAATATATATTTACTTTGAATCTTGTCAAATATTTTAATGAATTCCTGAAGTTTTTAAACTCACATGATATTATTGCTTAATTACACTGTACACAATTTTGGAATTTTGCTCCTCGTTCCCATAAGCTTTGTTGCTAACTTCATCCATGTAATTTCTTCCTTTTCGTGTCTTTCCAGAGCACTACCGGACAAAATTCCCATAAGCATGACGCAGCTGAGGCCAGCCAGCAATCGAACGGCTTTTGATCAATCGCTTTCATTCGGTTTTGCTCCCGAGCGCAGCAAAATGTAGATGGGCTTGCGGGAGCTGCACCATCCCGTGCGTATTTTAAACCGGCACAAATGAAGATCGGCTGTTCCGGTGGGGCGTTTGATTAAGCCAGCAACCGAACGCAGTCAGCAGCATGGGATCGTGTCGAACGGTGTACTGATCGAGTCTTGGTTAACGCGACCCGAACCCCTACCCGTGTGTATGTGTGTGTAACCGAATTGTCCATCCGTTTGTCCAATTTGTACCGTCGAAAGATTGATTAAGGATAAAGGACACGAGCGCGCCTTGCAACGATGGCCGTGGCCCACACGACGGCCGTCGGACTGGTGGGAGCAAATTTATTCATCACCATCAATCGCATCATCCTCGGTTCGTTCAGCAACATAGCGATCGGCATCGGGACGTGCTACTTCCTGGCACCGGCCGGGCCCGTCCACGGCGCTATCCGGCTGACCCAGCGTAACAACCATGCGAACATATCGGAGCTGCTGGACAACTTGCTGCGCGGGTACGACAACAGCATTCGGCCCGACTTTGGCGGTAAGTGGACGTCACGCGGAAATACTAACAAGCGTTGTGGGGAGGAGGAAGGGGGGGGGGAGGGGTGGATTTTCGGCGCAGATAAACGAAAGCTTCCCACCAAAGATTTGGCGGAAATGCTATCAAAATGTTAATCGCAAGTCGATGGTGGTGATGCGCGCTGCGGACGTTGTTTGTTCCGAGGGCAAAGCTATAAAACGGTTCTTGGGGGACTTTTGGCAAAGGTACAAAGAAAGCCCGGATGGAATATTTACGCGCGAAAAGACGCGCGTCCGAGCTTTTTCAGATGGCCGTTCCACATCCATCAATATTCATTATTCATCGTTTGATAGAGGAACCACATTGGTCGGTAGTGCTTTCGCGTGACTTGGTCATTGACGTTGTTGGAGTTGTTGCCTGTCTTGAACGAGTGCTTCCTAATACCTGATTTATCGGGTTTACGACCGCATCAGATGTGATGATTTACGATTTGAAAGCGTCAATAACCGTACAATTGGTGCGTTCAAATGCAATTGCATTCTGCTGTAACGAAGTAATGGAATGGCAGACATGTCGCTTGAAAAATAGTTAAATAAAGCTAAAGTGCTAGTGACATAGAATTCATCAAGTGGTCAATTAGTGCTAGTGCAAATTGTAACACTTAAAGGAGTGTCAATGTCCCTCAGATACTCAAGCAACATCTCCATATCAATTTGAGCCTCAAGATAGGATTGTTCATTGCAGCTGGTGTCTTAACAAAATAAAGTTCTATGATATCAATTATTTAAACACTGTGTAACAACAGCACACAAGAAAGAATTAGCAAAAGTTCAATTTAAGAGCAGAGAATATTGACTAGGAAAATAGCTTAAGGGGAAAATGGCAGGTTTATCAGCTTGCCACTGTGCATTTCATGATCAAATGTATAAGTACTCATGATGGAACAGTCATTTAGAGATTGTTAGGATGAAGAAACAGGATCTCCAAAAGTGTTTTGGCAAATTCCCGAAAACTTTTGGTTGCTTCCCATTTTTTGTATGTCTTTCGATGACTTGTTGGCATTTCACAGAATATTTCGATTCAATTGTTTTGCTGTCCAATCCGACAATACTAAGAAAGCGTTTGATAGAATCCACTAATCCATGGGATACAACGAGCCCAAAATTTTTTTTGGAACTGAATAGTGTTTGCCATAAAATAAGGGAATATTACTCAATCACGCATCACCAAGTGATTTTAAATGCTCATGTATGTGCCGAAAGCTTCTGCTCTTTTATTTAATCGAAAGAGGTCCGTGGAAACATTTCTATCACGAACTGTTGAGGACATAACTGGCCGGGAAGGATTATGACTTAGGTTCTTGAATAGAAAAGCTTGAATGTGAATGAGGTAATTTTACAATCCTTTGAATGAGAATAATTTATCAAGGTTTAGAGTCTAATTTAAATAAAAAAGAGAATGAATATGAGTTTATCTATTTGGTTTATATTCAAAGATCTTCGATAGGGTAAAAGACCGCTTTATATTTATGATTAATAGTGTTCCAATTGTATCAAAAGTAAATCTTCCTTCATTAATTAACCATGAAGCTCTCTACCTAGCCTCAGTGTAAGAAGAACGTAAACGCTTCCCAAAACTAATACGCAATTACTTTATCTACGCAATCGATTAAGCACAGTTCCAGAAACGTGTAGTAACCCGGGCAATGTTCAAAAGAGCAGACTTATTAATTGTGTCATTAGTAGCTCCATGACATCTCCTGGCAACGGAAAATATGTACTACTGCTTACAAATTAGTTTCCCTCAATCAACAACCAATCAAATCAATCACGACGTCACGTGAACAGACCACCCCACCACCTGTAGAAGCTCTCCCTTCACTCCGCGTTTCTCACCAAAAACTCCGTCGTCCATAATCCTAGCAATATAACTTTGTAACAAAATACTTCCGCTACTTGTAACTTGGTACATCCCCAATAAACCCCCCAGTGACCTATCGATTGCCGATGAATGACTTATTAACTTTCATCATATTGTATTTTCGCTGCATCCTGTGCTCTCACCTTCTTCTGCTACGCACTAAAAACGCTTTTTCTAACTTGGCAGGACCGCCGGCAGTCATCGAGGTGGATATTATGGTGCGCAGCATGGGTCCGATTTCCGAGGTGGATATGGTAAGTGATAACCGATCGAATTATGCTTTCCGGGAGGGGAAGGAAAATCGTGGCATAGCATAGCTGTGTTATTGACCAACGCAGAACGTTTGCACTTGCGTGTGAAAGGTGTGTGCGTGTTTTTTCCGTTACTTTTCCTGACCCTCACACAAATGATCCCGATGATGAAGGTAAAAAGCAGACTAACAAACAAAATGAAACAACGTAATATACCTGACGCGCGCTCTCTCTCTTTCTCTTCGTTTCTTACAAACAAACGAACAGTGTGATGCCTAAAGGAATGAATGATGAGGGGTTTTTCTCGATTTTGTTCTGCGACGAAGGAAAATGAGGAAACTTTCCGCACGGTGCGAAAGACCGGCTATGAAAACCGATGATGATGCTGTTTTTCCACCTTAGGAGTGGAATATTTAGCAGCACGGGTTGTGTGCTGTAACGCGTGTTGATTAAACGGTTTCCCGAATGCTGAAGAAGTTGTTTCCGTTGGAAAAGTTTGCGAGCGTTTGGGAGGGTGCGTATGGTGCGAGTTGGTTGTAAGTGGTATAACCAAAAAAAGCCACATGAAAGAGAGTTCAAACCACTGGTGGAAAGAAGAAGTTGTTAGCAACGAACGGAAGGAAGCAAGTTCCTGAAGGGTCTGTATGAATGTATGGACCTTTTCGCGTTTGTGGTCAACATCCCTGCTGTGCTATGCCTCTTTAAAACATTTCCCACAAATGGATGGCATTTCGTTTGTAATTTTTGGCTCCTTCGCTTTGCTCTTTGTGCTTTACTTTTGTCTGCGCTTAGCGGATTATTTTGGACATTTTTTAATGTTTTTATTTTTATTTTAAAGACCATTCTTATTGCTCATGCGTTGACTTTTTTGTGATATTCTACAAAAAATGTCATTATTCAACTTTCAACCTCTTTTTCTGCAACCGCTTTCGCACTGTGAATCAAAGGATTATAAATTTCCATTTTTTCTTTTGCTGTTTTGTACTTTGAGCTTATCTCTCGATATCGATATTGTTGAGCATCCAAACGCATCCCACCAAGCACAGCATTATTACTTTCTAATGCCGTTGAAAAATTCCTCCCTCGCCGTCCGTCCCACCGCCTAGCTCGTAAAGATGGCCCCAAACAACAAGCATCAAACATCCCGAAATCCTTCATCTGCATAGTTGCCGCCATAGTTCGGTGCAAGTCGGTTGTTTTGCCGGAAACTTGCTCCTTTCGTGCTGGAAGTTACGAAGCTGTGGCCTCATTTTTATGTGGCCGGTTGGTTGTAAACAACTGGCAAGATTCACCGTTCACCTTTGCGTATAGGGAAGGGAGGAAAAGGGGCTGCTTCTTCGCTGTGCATTGTAATCAACAATGTGTAACATATCGTTTCTCAATCCCGTGTTATCGTAGTGAAACCCGAGGAAGCAGGCAAAAGAAAACTCTCCTCATTGTGTACCAACCGAACCAGCTGGGAGGATTATTAATACACTCCGCTCAACGAGAAAGGTGTGGGGAGTTTATCCTGAAGTCATACCCAACCAACAAAGATACTGTCGCCAGATCGTTCTAGCGAAAGACCCATTTCTGGATTTTGCTGAAACTTGTGTAGAAGGGTTTCCCAAGGGGATTTATTTTTTTTGTTATTGCGTGTGCCACCCAAGAATACAGGATATTGATTTATGCTTTCGTGTCTTTTTTTTATATCCACTCTCTGTTACCATTGTTGCATTTTACCACACTGTTCCTTCTTCCCGTATGTCTGTCTCGTAAGGTGTGCCGTTTGAGTGGTTTGAGTTTGTTTGTAAGCCTTTCTAAGGAGTTTTTGGCCACAGAATAACGGAAAAGCGATAGCGCCGGTGTCGTCTATTCTGGTTGCTCTGTGTTAACTTCAAAAGCGTTGACTCTTTGATTGATACTGTATTGATATCGGTCGTTGAAGGTAAAGGTAAAGCCTTTGCTTTTTTTGTCGAGAGGTCCTTTTCATTGGTCGTGGTGACGGTGAAAATGACAATCATACATCAAGAATGACACTCAAATGATTCAAAAGAGGAACAAATGATAAGACAACTTTTGAAAGCTTCAAGATATTGAAGGTAGCATATAAAATTCTAGTAAATAATAATAGTCCATATCGCAATATTTAGATATTTTAACAAACATTAATATATGTTGAAGGAAGTGTAAATATCATAACACACAAGTGTGCTATTCATCTCGTGGAAAGACTTTGATTATATAATGCATAAAGGTTTCCAAAATAATTTGTTCCAAGGGTATTCCTCAACATAGATTAAACGTAATAGAGATATCAAAAACATTATTTATGAAAGTAACTGGTGCTGGGTAGATACGTATAACAGAAATTATGGTCAGTGTAACCTCCTAAGCCTCATCTTTAATCTCTAACATCCTATTTGAACTTAATCAATCATGTGTTGAATGTTACACAGGCGTCTGTGGTTTGATCATAAAGGATGTTCTCGTAAGGCCGTATCTCATATGATCATATGATATGATAATATGATTCCAAATTTTCATATGGGAGGCTCTGTCTATAGCGGGTTGGAACTAGTGTTGGGTAATTCAGATTCAGATTCGTGAATCAGTATGAATCTTTGGAATGATTCAATGAATCTGTATTCCGATTGGAAAGATTCATGAATCTCGAATGTTTCATGAATCTCGAAGGATTCATTAATTTTGCACGATTCATTAATATCGAAAGATTCTTTAATCTTAAAAGATTGATGAATTTCAAAAGTTTTCTATATCTAGAAAGATTAATGAATCTCTAGGGATTCATGAAACTCTAAGGATTCATAAATCTCTAAAATTCATAAAGCTTGAGCTTTTTATTATTCTTCTTTTTAGCGTAACAACCTACGTGGTCAAGCCAGACTATACAGGCTTTTGAGACTTCTTGTACTATGCAGTTCTATGCAGATTGGGTAAATTAAATATTTTGGAGATCATACATCTCTTAAGATTCATGAATCCCAAGAGATATATGAATTTTAATGGATTTATGAATCTTATAGATTCGTGAATCTTCAGAGATTCATTAATCTTTAAAGATTTGTGAATCTTTAGAGAATCACGAATTTTTGAAGATTCGACTCGAGATTCGAATCGCTCATCACTGAAGATTCATATAATGAATCTCAACGAAAGATTCATAAACCCAACACTAGTTTGAACATGTAATTTTTTTCAACTAGTCTTGCTTATCAAGAAGTCATTCACGAAGTGCTACGAAATCATTTGATTTGTTCCAATGGAATAAAATGTTATTGATTTATAGTAATTACCTAGCAGAGATCTGGCAAGAGCTTTCAATTAAAACACAGTGTCCCCATATCCGTAATTGACGGTTGGTCCTTTTTTCAACGAAGTGTGCTTTTCATTTCCCTTTCCTTCCCATTGAAAATCCTACAGTTAGCTGCTATTAAGTATCTTTTTAAAATGAAGCATCTTCTGCTGCATTTTATTTTCCCAAAAAGTGACACTCGAAAAAAAAACAAACTGTTACTAAACAACATCTCCGATGTACCATTTCCTTATAAGAATCTCAGCAAACAATCCGTTCCAAATAGTTGTGTGGCAATGGCGGAATGTGAAGTATTTGCTGTCTCCTGCATTCTGATGTAGTGTTTCATTTCTCCTACACCTTTCTTTCGCCCCCACGCCTAGACGTACTCGATGGATTGCTACTTCCGGCAGTCGTGGGTCGATCGGCGGCTTGCATTCAGCGGCGCACAGGACACGCTGGCACTAAGCATTTCCATGCTCGGGCGCATCTGGAAGCCGGATACGTACTTCTACAACGGCAAGCAGAGCTATCTGCATACCATCACGACACCGAACAAGTTCGTGCGCCTCTACCAGGACGGACGTGTGCTGTACTCGAGCCGGTAAGTAAGCATTGAGCGAGCATCTGCAGGAGGGAAAAAATCTTTACCACACATGAGCCCCCACACTATGCCATTAGCAGTAGGTTGCGCGCCTCGAGAAGAGACCATCAGCGGTACCAGAGCAAATGGATTGCTATTAATTTAGCTTGCCGGTTTGAACTAATTCGTGCCGCAGCTGTTGAGCGTTGTACTAATTGATGGAGTGTAAAGATTTTTCTTTCACGCTCTTGACCTGTGCACGGCACTGGGGCGGGTCTTGGGCTGGGAGCTGAAATTGATCAAGCTGTCACTGGGAATCATTGTTTTGGGAGGTACTAATGGAACGCGACCGTCGATGCTCCTCTGAAGTGTGTGTTAGTTTGTTACAGTGCTGCAGGCAAGTGAAGAGTCTATTAGCTTTACAAATGTGCTGGAAGCTTTTCTCTAAAATATAAGATGATGCTTGTGCACCGATAACGATCTGAAAAAGTGACAAAAAATATCTGATTTTCATTGGAAAATACCCCTAAAAGGTGTATGACTTTTTTTTTAAAATATGTAGTTGTCGTAAACATTTAGTCCCTAAAGTGGTGGTGACCCAAGAAATTTGAAGAATTACTGTGGAACAAAATACGACAATTTTCATTTCGTTTCATACTAATGTGTTAAGCTGCTGCAGAAGCTATTTTGCTGCGGTCGTGGCCACGAGCTCCTTCATACTAGCAGTAGATAAATGCTTTAATGAAGTAATGTAATGCCTCTTATTTTTAACACGTCTTATTAATCCTGTTATAAAAGCGTCACTAATCCATCAGCATTGTCATAATTCATGAGAGCAGTAATTGATTAAATTTTCATTTTTGCCAATACAAAATCACGCTGTTTTTTGTTCCATCTGCCCCGTTAATGTAAGCGATGCGATGAAATATCACGACCAATATTCGTTTTTCGTCAATTAGCGATACGCAAACGGTGCCTGTTCGGTTCAGCTTTCATCTTTTTCCGTTGCCGGTTTTTTTCACCCGATTCCATCAACGGCATGGGAAAGATTTGTGCGTGTACTTTTGTTTTTTTGGGGCTGCAGCATTCCACGCCACGCTGTTTTTTACTTGTCAGAGTTGTCCTGCTATCAGGACGCATCATCGCACGATCCGAGACTACCGAGCTCCGAAGTGTCAACGTGAAAACCCATCAGTGTTCCATTAATTGACTCTCGTCCGCTTCGTGTGGTCTGTTTTCCCACCACCGCTTGGGGTGCTTCTTCCCCAGCGCCGGCCGGACGCACATCTTTCATCGTTTCGGATTTCTATTAATGCACCATCGTCGGGTGGTGATATCGGAAACGCACCAAAATGGCACACCGATAAAACGGCGTGCAAGGGAAACGGCAAAGCAGAAGAGTATGATAAAAATGGAAACAAAACGCACAAACAAAATGGGTCGGCAAACTTGTACCGGATCTTTGCGCGAATTGTAGACACACACAGACACAGTGCTAAAAAAGATCATCAAGAAATGGAAGGACACCGCTCAGCGCGGTGTCATGATACACACTCGGGAGCTAATCGAAAAGCACGCGATGGTCAGGCAGGTCAGGAGGGACGCAAACCGGGACGGGAAATCGTGATAGAAATAGAAAACGAGCCTCCGCTAGCCGCTGTCCGTTGTTGCGTTTTGGAGGAGGGTCGGTGTGTGATAAGGCAAATAGAGAAACAATATTTGACCAGCGGTGAAGTGTGTTGCTTCTAGCGCAACAAACCGAGCCCGTGAGTTGATTCAACGATCCACCAACGCCTCGAGCACACCGGTTGGCTAACGATTTGGCAAATCGATGACAGACGTAATAGAATGAGTTTTTACAGAATACGTTGAAGCTTCAGTTCTCGGTATTTCCTCGCAATAGGCTTTGCAAGGTTTCTGCTGCCACCGCGGTGTCATGACAATGGCAATTTTGTTCGGCGAATTGGCTAATTTAAGGCGTTTTTCCTTGTGCGACAGGTATCACGTTTCCAGAGAACAAGCTCATAATTTGCACCCGTGGGTTGGCTACCGTTCGTACCAGACCACGCCTGATGGTATGCAACGTGCCTCACATTGCCAGCCTACTTGATGTCTTATTGGTTTCTTTTGGTGAAAAGTTAAAGATTTGATTAAAGACTTTTCAAGACAAAATTAGTGCGAAAAATGCTGCACTATTCAACAATTGCAAATTGCCTAATTTCAGGGGTTGTATCTGGTACTGGTATCACGTTATCAAGAAAATGTATGTTAGTCGCGCCCGAAAGGTATGTTACCTTTTGTACATCGATTTCGTACGCCTGATTTTATGTAATTTGCTGTTCATTACTAGCTTATTTCATTGCATTTTGTTACTGAATTTTTAAATAGTGACACATTTCACACCATCCCACTAGATGACTGCCTCACCCATTTGCACGTTGTCGATGGTCGTTTCATATTGCTTAAATGATCGCTTACTTACCTCCGCTTGAATCCGCAAAAACCGACGCAACAGTGCTGGCGTATCGCAAGGCTAGCTAGAAGCCAGCCGATCTGTGAAATACTATCAGCGTGTTTGCCTACAGCAGCCGAGCGTCGAGCGAAACAGCAAAACAGTAAGCAAATAGAGCAGGCAAGCAGGAAGAAAGGAAAAAAGGCAAACTAGCTACTGGAACTACAGATCCCGAGGAAATGGGAAAACGCCAAACGCAAACCCAATCAAATTCACTCCGGGCGTTTGTTTGCCCGCTGTCGAAGTGCGGCTCGGAATTCATCAATAATCGGCCAACTTTTGTGGACGTGGGACGGGCTGTGTGACTGGTGCGCGGTGTTTGGTGTTTTGTTTGAGCGAGCAAGCAAGGTGGGGAGGAGACTCCCGTTGGAGAGAGAGCGGAAGGGCGTTCCGTCATCGCTAGACAAATCGTCTACCAAACGGCAGTGGCGGCGCTGGGCAGTGCCTAGACTTATCATGCTGGTCATGCCCGGCACTGTATAGCGTCACTAGTATCCGGGGTGTACTTGTTTTGTTTCGCAAGATTCGCATTGTGCAAGAACGGTCATATAGCTAGTTACTTTTGACACACGTGCTACGCTGATGCTCGGGGCAACCGCGGAACCGACTCGGATGCCGACGGGGTCAGGGCACAGGGACGCGCGAAATGAAATCGATTGTTTGAGAAAGTTTTTCCTCCACGCCCCCCCCCCCCCCCCCGCCGCAGCGTTTGTGGTTTGGCGCAAATCACAGTTTCACAGCACGGTGTTTGCGCCGTAGAAGAGCTCCATAAATAATCATAAAGTTTGATCGGTCGGCAAAAAGGTTACCGGCGTTCGGTTTGTGCTGCAACTGCACGTACAGCGTTGCTGCGTACGGCTCATTAACTGTGTTTCTGGGCTTAAAGTGTTATCCGGCGGTAGTGAGCATTTGATGCGCCTGTTTTGTAGCGAGCAAACTGGTGTTACGGGTATAGCACGAATGGTTCCGTGCTACAATGACAATTAAAAGCAATGGAGGAAGTGATCGTTTAAAATGGATCCAGTTGGTGGTCTGAAAACCTTTAGCTGATTTGGTTCAGCCTGTCCAATAGGAATGTGATAATCAATGGGAAACATGATGTTGGTTAAAAAGTTAGAAAAATTAACTAAATATTTCAATAAAAATTTTCAATTAATTGAAAGCTTTAAAAAAATTAAATTTCCAAATTTTGATGTACTCCGTTTAATATTTTTAATAATTTTAAATTAAAGAAGATTTGCTATCATTTTTTTTCAATACCACGACAGCTATTTGTTGCTTCATTATCATCGATCGCTATCGATTTACTCACCTTTCCACTCCCTTAGGTACACCAAATGGCCTGCTTTTGAACCACACCAGGTGAGAAGGCGCACCATTCCCGAGGCCACGGTTTAAATCCTTCGTTAAATACCGCCAAATTGCATGCCAAACGAGCTGCTCGGATCGGACCGATCTAATGGTCCGCGGATGGCGCCTGTTTCGGGTCTGTAGCAAACTACAACGAGCAGCCGCGAGTTGTGCTCGCGCTGTAGTTAATATTGCCCGGGGGATTAATTTGGCAGACTGCGTGGGGGAATTCAATTTCATTGCCATGGTTTGTACGCAGGCGATGCAATTGGAAGGATGCGAGAGTGTAAGAGGGGGAACAGGGACCACTTGGTAGTACAGTTTATGGACAAGTGCTTTGGTTGACGGGAATGGGTTTAATTTAGGCAAACGCAAGCCGGGCAGACTCGTGAACACTGGTGAACGTACAGGCCGAACTGAAATTAATTGAACAAACGCACTTTTTATGGGGAGTGGAACGTAAGAAGATCGTGAGAACTATTTACCTGTTATATCAGTCGGTTAATGTGATGTTTTATGATGATCGTGTACGTATAAAAGAAAACAAAAGAATAATAACGCTTCTGGTGTTTCAAAAACAAGTAACTATAGTGCTAATTCAATGGTTAAATTTCATGTTCCGGAAAGGTCCAGAATCCTGTTTTGCATAAGTTTTGCATACGGGAAACTCATAGATTTTTTTCATTCAGTGTTTCTCAAACCATTTGAAATCCATAAGGATGTGTTGAAAACCCTTCAAACGTATTTCAAAACTGTCAACGGGAACTCGAAAGATCTGTCACTTGTTGCTAGGACACGCGTTGAACACGCTATTGACGATATTAAAATTTAATTGAAAATGAAGTTTACGTTGATGAGTTTGTTAGAGGACACCCTGTAATATTAAACTGTCTGGCAAATTTCGAACATTCAGCCAAAATGCTTGTCGACTAGAAAGCGTTCAAGTATTCAATTCTTACGTTTAATAGCTCAAAAACATCATCATTACCGTACTTTAAAATAGAATCTTTCCTTTAGAAAATAAATAATATGTCTATGTTTATTAGCTTATTGAATTGGAAAGGATGTGAAATTTTTATAGTTAAATTTTTGATTAAAATTTCTCCAGGGTAATTTTTTATGCCAGTTTTTCAATGTTGTTTTTTTTGAACATGCAAAATTGGTTATAATGTATGCAAAACAATAAATAAAATACGTCAGAGATTTTTAAAAATCATAGAAATATGCACTAAAAGATTTAAAATTTTATAAAAAAATTGTTCTTATAAGTATTCTCGTCTCGTCTTTTTGGTAACTACTATCACTGTTCTCAAACTCACTTTCTCACTTTATTATGACATTTATTAATATACAGTGGATCGCCGTTTATCCGGGTTCCTTTTATCCGGCTGTCCGTTTATCCGTGCTGTTGAGAAATGACAGTTCAATACAAAGATGATATTGTGTTCTGAGGAGAATATTTGAAAAAAAAAATACGATTATCACAACACATTGTCATAACAAAAAACAATACTATTCATGGCAAATTTCAAATATTCTCAAATAACATGAAGTTTCTAAAAACAGGATTATTTTTATCAAAAAATAAGAAAATTTTCCAAAATCTAATCAGCAATTAGTGATAAAATATATCATTTGACTTATTATCAGTGTTATTCGCATATTCGGGTTAGGTCAAGTCTCGATGAGCCCGGATAAACTGCGCTCCACTGTAGTTACAAAATAATGCGAAGAATAAAAATAAGCATTCTGTTAGGAAACTCTTTATATATTTTTAAAAAGACGTTGAAAATGCCTCTGATGGAACTCTGATTATGAACGTTTTGCATATGAGATTGCATATCTTTAGGCGTCATGTGAATGATTCAAATTTTTGAGACTAAAAAATCTAAAAATATATATATATGCAAGATCGTCATATTTTGCTTGCTCGACGAAGAAGTTGTTGAAACTTTGAGCCAAATTTCCACACAATACGGTTCAAATAAACAATTAAACTACACCGCGATGTTTCATTAGCTCCCCGTTTACCTGCCAGTGGCAGTCGGAAACGTTTAAGAAGAAAAGGTTTCTCTTAGTATACACTAATTAAAATCTATCTTACAGTCGGTTTCATATTCGAAACGCTCTTGCAACACAATTGCGCTCGAGCACTTCAGCCAAGCAAAGTGAAGCCAATTTGAAGACAACAATTTGCCTGGGAAGCAAATTTAGCCACTCGCGAGCCAGCGAGTACTTGAGCGGCTCCATCTTCTAGATAGCTAGATAGCTAGATTGTACCCGTCGGTTTACTATTTCCACCCAATTGCGTTGGAGTACAGCGTGGCAGGCTTGGGTATCCATTTCTTCCATCCTCATCGCACTAGTTCCGTCCCGGCCCGGCCGAACTCACTGTAGCAAATTGCCAATTATCGTTCCATTAGTTTCATGCAGTCCAGTGTCTCCGGTGCATCCTATTAAAGTGCTGTGGATATTGTGATTCAGTCGTTGGTTATACGATACGCGGAGTGGCGCGTTTGTGTGGTTAAGATTTTTCCGCCTCATCGATTAGCTTGTACCATAATTTGAGTTTGATTTCACGCTGTGCATACACACACACACACACACACACACACACGCCCGTGTATGTATTGGCTTTCTTTCGCAGGCTCACCATTAAGGCCGGCTGCCCGATGAACCTGGAGGACTTCCCGATGGATACGCAGCGATGTCCACTGAAGTTTGGTTCGTGTAAGTAATGTTTGCTAAAATAAGAAACCAAAACAACAAGCGAATTGCTTTTCCCATACCATTATTGGATTGTGTTTCGTTTCGTCTGCAGATTAAACTTCCAGCACGACAGCTGTTCCCGTTCCCTATCCCGAAACGAATGTTTCCGTTCAATTTGTGCTTTCAGTTAGATATTTAAATCCCCGGCGCACCGTCGACCGGAAAGTTGATCGATTGTGGTTGCGGTCGCGTAACAAAAACACATTCTCAACCCCGAGTGCCAGATTCGGTGGAACACATATTGACGGGCTGGCAAAATACCTTAAACCACTTGCAATCACATGTCACCGATATGGGTCACAGACGTACAAAACGCGGGTGTGGTGCAAAACATAAAAGTGAAAAATAACACACGGATTTCGATTACGTGCCGCGCTACCTGGCGAGGCGTGGGAATCCTTTTCCATTCCATTTAGTTGTTGCTGCAACTGGCGACCCGTACCCGTGCCGTGCTGGATGATGATGATGATGACGGTGATCGTTGGAGCATCTCGGAAACCACAGGAAACTGCGTTACCCGTGGAAACCGGAAGCCAATAAATCTCACCTTCATCAGCGCCGCTTCACCACCAGCACGGGCACGGGTGCGAGTGCGTTCCGGATGTGGTATGATTTTTCCGGGTTTGTAAACTTTTACTGCACACGTTTCCAACGGTAGCGCCTTGTGTGTTTGTGAGTTAGTAGCAAAGGATCAGGTAAAGGTGAACAGGCAGTCGAGCATGGTAAGAAAAGTGGAAAACAAAAACGGGAAACACACACACACTAAACTTGTCTGCCCGCTCTGGCGGAAGTCGACTGCAGCGAACCGGATCCGGCACGCGTGAGTGTGTGTTTGTGTAGACCAATTGGAATAAAATTGTTGTTTTGCACAAGCACAGAAAAACAAAACGCCTGCCATTCGATTGCGGCTGGAGCCGTCGGGAGGTGTTTGCAAACAGAAGGGTGGAAAAACTTTCCAAAAACTACTCACGCGCTCGAACTTTGTGAATATTTTTGCTCTCACTACAAGTGATCGAGCGGATGTGTACCGACACACGGCTTGACTAACCTGCTACACGTGTGGATAGTTTATTTCGCTGCGATGCACTTTCCCGTTTCGCATTTTCACTTTGCATGGTGCAAATGGTGGCTTACACCAGGGCCAGGGCAGCAGGAAGCTTACGATGCTTCTCCCGCTGCAGGGTGGAGTAAGCGTTGGTAAACTGCATCGCTTGTTGCATTTAGTAACACTTTGAGTAATTTGCATTTCCTGCGTGTCATTGTGGTGTGTACACTTTTCTCCAAAAAACTTTTGCGAGGAGAAAGATTTCATTTGCATTCAGTGGCTATGTGGGACACACCGGGACAACAATACTTTCGGTAAGTTTTGAATTGTGCCATGACATTTGATTTGATTTTCCACTAAAGGATCTTTATTTTGTTGGGAGAAGAAGCCTTTAAATGAAATTTGTATAATGAAAATATACTATTTTGAATAAATTTTTAACAATGATTTTAGTGTTGAGTTTCATAACTCTTTCGTTTAGCTCCATTCATCTGAATCTTCAGCGATGAGTGATTAGAATCTCGAATCGTATCGCTACCTCGAAAGATTCATGAATCTTTCATGAATTCATGAAGAACCTATAAGATTCATGAATCTCCAGGGATTACTCTTTCAAAAGGTATGATTTTCAAAACATTGAATTTGCGCGATCCCATGGTAGAGTTGTTAGCCGGTCTCGTGGTACGACTTAACAACTCCCCTTCATGGGTTCAAGCCCCGAATGGACCGAGTCCCCATACGTAGGACTGACTATCCTGCTATGGGTAATCAATGAGTAACTGAAAGCCTAGCCCTCTAATGGTGCAGACAGGCCTTGACCGACAGCGGATGTTGAGACAATGAGAAGAAAAAGATGCTAAAGTTGTTACCTTGCACGACTTAACAACATGCACTTCGAGTGTTCAAACCTCGCATGAATCGTCTGCCCGTAGTAAAATAAACTATCGTGCTGGCGTGGTACATGCCAAGAAGTCTCGAAAGTCTGTATAGGCTGTGTGACCACTTAGGTTGTCTTAGGTGTGACTGTGAACTTAGGTGTGAAGATGTCCAAGCTCTATGAATCTTAGGAGATTGATAAATCCCTTGAGATACATGAATCCCTAGAGAATCAGAATCTTTTGGAGATATATGAATCTCTAGAGATTCAAAATCCTTTGAGATTCTTGAATCTTTCGAGAGGCTCGCGAGTCGCATGCAGTTGTTTTCTGTCTAAATGACGGCTCCTTTTCCTTTTTTGGCCCATCTACAACCAATTGTCATTTTTATTCGTCAATTTGTCGCATTCTACGAGAATTTTTAAACATAGTTCTGGTTTTATGCCGCAAATTATGTCGACGAACGACTAGACTAGAACTTTTGACTGGATCTATGGACAGATAGGAACGAACAAAGTAAGAACTGCCTATTCCATGCCGTTCTTGAAGAAGATCAAACCGGTTTCAATCGAGATTTTTAAACAGGAAAACCTTATTTTGATGTTGAATGATGTTCCAAAGTCACCCCAAGCATGTTGGTTCACCTTATTTTGATGTTGGAGTTGGCTCCGATGGTCATACCCTCTTGAATGACCTCTATTGACAAAAAAACCGTTGTTGCTGGACGATGTCCTCAATTTGTCTAAATACACCACTTCCAATGCATTAAACGTTATGCACATTCTGGTACGTTATCTGAACCTTCCTGTGATCTAAATATGTTTAAAATAAGGATTTCTTGCTCTGTTTTTTTCCAGATGAACTCTAATCGTTCACTTTAACATGACATCAATTTATTATGGAAAATAACAGCCTCATTTTTTAAAGATGATATTGCTTCAAATTCATAGGTCTTAAAGTCATAATTATACAGTAATAAAAATAACTAAAAAACCGCACCACAAAGGGGACATAAATCTTACAGTAGATGCTAAAGATTTAAAGTACAGCTAGCTATGACGGCTGTTGACAGAGTCCGCATATTTTTCGTCACCATTACAGTTGTGATTCTACCTAAAGATAATTGATTAAATTAAGCATCCATTACGCCGACGGAGCACAATTGGTATGCGTCTAATCTCCCCCCCACCGCACCAGCTTAAAGGATTGTGCACGAATTACTTCACCCGCGCCCGCAACGCACAATGGTTGTGATTTGAATCGTTTTGATTCAATTATTCTTCACCCGTTTGGTAGGACTTGACCGATTCCAAACAGTAAACTACATGCTATGGTTGCCTCTGGCAGTGAAGAGGAAGTGCTCCTCCAACCAACCTCTCCCTACCCGGTTTATAAGAATTTAATCATCGCAGGCAAAGCGTGCCCGAACGCCGACCGATGCATAAGCGCGCCGGCATAAATCGTGGCCGAGGCCGACGCTCGCTCATAATCAACTATTCTCTTCATTTGTATGCAAATCCACTTAAAGATCTAATCACTACATTCACACTGCCAGCATGGCACCGTGTTCGCTGGTGTTGAATGGGAGGTGAGAAGTGTCGTTTAGGAAGAAATTGCACTAAGCCCGGGCTGCGAGAGTGAAGCCTACACGGCTGCAAGCTACGAGCTGCGGAAAGCACAGTTTGCACTAGAAACGGAACAGTTAAAGTGCATACGAAGGTTGTGAATCGGTGAAAACTGAATGTAATTTCTACTGCCGCGTGCAGCCGAAAATACGCCCCAACAAATCGCATCAAAAGTGCAGTGAAAGTTTTCGCAAAAGCATATCAATGGCAGCGTGTTGCAGCGTTTCTGTCGTCGTCATCATCATCATCGCCATCATCATTGCCTTCGTTTGCAGGACGAGTTAAGGACGCGGTCAGAGTGGCAGCATTCAAACGGGCCACCGCATCACGCTTTCGAGTCCGTTGAATATTCATGAAAAACATCGTAAAGCTCTTGTAAAGCACAAAACTTGCCGGGCTGGGTTCGCTGGAATGGAAAAGACAGATAGCTGCGGGTGTGAAATGGATTGACGTCCGCTGCAATGGGTGTAAAAATTGGGTTTTCCGTCTTCTAGCGCGGGCAGCACACTGACAGCAATAAAAGTGCGTTTGATATTTACTTAAACTTTTGCAAGCAACGGGGTTCGTGGGTGGTGATAGTTTTACTTCTTGATTTGATTTTGAGGTCATAATAATCAGATTTGTGGTTTTTGTGATTTTTACCCATTTTAGCCATCTAAGTGAATATTACTCAACAGTTGTTATATCACATAATGGTAGTTGTTATCGTACAACAAATTTTACTTTTATGGATCTTTTTTCGGCTTTTATCATAATTTATTTAATAATGATTGACTGTAACTTAGTATGATAAAACATGTAACATATAATATTCTAAGCAAATAATTTAAATCCAAAAAGTTTGGTTCAAAAGTTTGGTTCAAATCCTCCTAAGTTTATCCATCTCACAGGTACATCGGTTTTCCAAAAGATTTCGCTTTCAAATTTTAAGTAGGTTTTGATGAGATTGATGAGATGTTATTGTTTTTATTAGTAAAGATCAGTAGATTATAACAACCATAAAGCTACTAATCTTGTAACCAAGGTTCACAAGAATTGTGGATGCTGAGATAACTGTGTTTAACGACATCTGTTAGTAATACCTGAATGTTTATGTTCCCAATCTTGTACATTAATGTTGGGAATAGGGTTGTGTTTCACGAATCTTTCGTAATTCGAACCTTGAATCAAATCTCCAAAGATTCATGAATCCATAAAGAATCATAGATCTTCAAACATTCATTAATCTTTGAAGTTTGGCGAATCTCTGGAAATTCATGAATCTTTGGAAATTGATGATTTAATCGATATATAATTTTTGCGGTCCTGTAGTGCAGCAGTCCACTCGCACGATCTGTCCGTGGGTTGAAGCCTCGCACCGAGGACGTCTCCGTATGGACCGTCTCCTCATAGCAAGAACTGACTGTCCAGCTGCATATTTCTAGCTAAGAAAACTCGAAAGCCTGTATAGGCCGGCATGACCACGTAGGTCGTTACGCCAAGAAAAAGAATAAGAAGAATCTCAAGCTCTACGAATCTTTTGAGATTCATAAATCCCTTAAGATCCATGAATCCCTGTCGTTTTGTGAATCTTTCGGGATTCATGAATCTTGCGTGAATTATTGAAGATTGTTATTTGAATTATTGAAGAAATGCCGGGAAGTTGAGTGATGACCGCTCCATCACTACTACATACTTTGGACAGTTAAAGAGAAAAGTTACCATATCTAACTTTTTTGATGTCATATTATTATCCCGTTTACGTAACATTGTGTGTCGTTCATTCTTATCCATTATTCCTTCATCGTTCCGTTCACATCGCCCAACAAAAGTACTATTTAAACTATCTCTATCAAGCGAATTTGTAAAACGTCCTTGGAGCCGATACCACGAAAGACGAAAGTCGACCAAAATGTGCAATCTCAACCGCGCGCGCGCCCAAGCACGGGAAACTACACACCCAGATCTGAGCAACGCCCATCAAATAGGCAACCATTTTTGCTTCTTTCGTTAATTACATTAAAGATGTGCAGCCATAATGAGTAGTTTCGTCCTGACGATTACGTCCGAATTATCCGCACAAATGGGATAGACTAATTACATGGTAGCAGCAGAGACGTCCGCCGAAAGCTCCACACGGTCCCTGCCGTCAGGTCCCACCGGAGACTTCCTTGTTACGAGTGTATTTATTTCCCGTTTTCTCGCTTCTTTTCCTTTTTTCCGGTTCCGCTTTGCCTGCGTTCTGCTCGACCCTGCCTTTCCAGTCGGCTACACCACGAACGATGTGCTGTATCGGTGGAACAGTGGTCGCACGGCCGTCACCATCGCCGACGACATGAAGCTGTCTCAGTTCGATCTGGTCGAATGGCCGGCCGGAAACGTGACGGATCGGGTGGTGCACAACACGGCGAGCGCCGGTGCGACCGTGCTGAACGGCATGGGCAGCGCCGACCTGGAGCTCGGCCTGGGGCTGGACGGTGGCGTTGGACGTGCAACTGGTGGCGAAGGCAACGGCAAACTCTACATGTGTAAGTATATACCGCTTAAGCATAGAAGGAGAGCGAGTATGTGGCTGTGAGTTCGATAGCAAACAGTCTTTACCTTGGGATAAGAAACTTTTCGGATCGTATGGGAACACGTATTCATCACAGGCTTCTGTCTGGTCAGCACCGTCCCAAGTTATTTTGCATAATTCCTCCCTTTCTCCTCGCTCGAGACCACCAGGTTGGGCGTTATCAAATATGGTCGACGAAGAGATTAAATTTTTTAATTACTTTCCGAATGGAATCTTCATTATGCCAGACCGGAGATAATGGGCAGAGGATATCATCGTTACACGAAGCGAAAGCGAACCCGGTGATGCTTCGCTCAAAGCGACTATAATCTAAATTGTCGAACAAATCTGCGCGCTAAGTGGTAAGGGATTATTATCTTTATCTTGCTGGGTGGATAGAAACGTTGGGATGAAAAGAATCATACGGTGCGGAGTGGAAAGTGTTTCATCTCATGGGCACCGGAGCATGTGTTCTGTGTGGATATAGTGAAATGGAGAAAGTTTCTTGCGCTCGTGCGGTTGCATGATGTTTCCTCAAATGCATTAGAACTATTTAAACTGGTAAATACGATGAGTTGTTTTTAAATCGGGAAATTAATTTAGGCTACTGATGAAAAACTCTGATTCAGATTTGTGGAACTGATGAAAAAGAATAAATTAATCCGAACATTTTGGGATGAAACAATCTTTAAAAATGTATCAATCTCTTCAGATACCCTAGATGCAATTTAAGAAAAAATAAGCTTTTTTCTAACTGCCCAAAATCTACGTGGCGGTAATTGGCAGCCACGTTATAGTGTTCAATTGGCGAGTTTCAGCTCCACTTATGCTTTAAGTTTGCTTTTTAGATTTTGAACTTGATCTCGTTTAGCATACTAGAGATTACAAGCGAAGGGAGTGTGTATCCTTTCTCTCACTCCTTCCGCTCCCTTTTCGGCATGCTGCGACCAATCGAAACGCTACTAGCGTAACAGGAGATCATCCATATTAGGAAGAAGCTCTATCGTTCCTCCTAATCGTTCCGGTTTCTCCATTTGTCTCGCTCTCACTAGAATATTTAAAACTTACTCTCTCTTATTTGGCGGTTATCACATGCTCTTATCATACGAGAAGCAAGATGACGAGCGGAGTGTGTATCCTTTCTCTCACTCCTTCCGCTAACTTTAAAGGATGCTGCGATCAAGCGAAACGCTACTAGCGCTGACCAATGTTCAAAGCATCGCAACAAGAGATCATCCAAATCAGGAGGAAGTTCTATCGATCCTCCTAATCGATCCGGTTTATCTACTTGCCGCAGTACAGCTTATGAACCAGAGGTACAATAAAACACAACAAATCTATAAAGATTTAAAGCGCCTAGAGGTATGCAAAATGCGATTCATTCTATTAACGATACCTTTCGCTGTCTTGTTGATACATTGGCAGTAGATTTTTTTCTTTTACTAAATTGTAAATACTTCTTTTTCTAAATGTAAACTCTAAAATATATATAAAAACTACAAAACACTTATTGCATGTTCCAACCTGCAATAATGATGTGTACAAATGGGAAAGTGTTTCCTTAACAAGCATACCCCTTTAATGATTGGCTGTGATTTGTGTTTTGCTACCGGTACGACGGTGTTAAAAATAATAGTCAGAATTAAATTTATGCTCTACTCCATACGTCCCTGCGTCGCCGTGCCTGATCCAAACAGCCAGCGCAGTATTACCTGTTTCCTAGAAAACCCGAAAGAGAGCGAAAGCTGTTACCTGTTCACCGTTTGAAATCGTATCAGTGTTTTGCTAGCTTAACCATTCATCGTGCTGCGTTCAAGCTCAAGGTTATTATCTTCCAGTTCCGGACCCGCGAGATAATTCAATTCTCTCGGCCCGTTTTTCCACGCAACAATACGATGGCATTTTCTGCTTCCTTCCGGGGCGAAATTTTCTCACTGCTGCCCGTCGCTTTCCTTTTGTCGGCCCGCACCTCCCAAACGGCTGCAATATAAACATCCTGGACGGCGGCAGCACAATGAAACAAGCAAACAAGCAAAAAATCGCCGACCGAACGAGCTGAAAACAGCTGATTCCGTTGCTCGCTTGCTTGCTTGTTTGGCTGCCGGTTCGGAAGGAATGTAGCCCGAGTCTTGAGTGGATCAATTTCACCGTGTAAAAGGATAAATCTCGTTAGGAATCAATTTAGCTTTGTCAAGCTCGCGCAGGATGCCACGGCCACTGGTTCCGTGGTGGAATATTTACCCCTACCACCAGCGGTGAGCGTGGCGAAGGAAGCTTGGCGGTTTTTGTGGTGGTGGCCGCTACAGAAGATTATCGCTACAAAACGGCTGCTGCTGCTGCTGCTGCTTTTGCTGGTGTAGCCGGTATTATTTCCGACTTTCTGGCACCGAAATAGTAATGCCAACCAAAAGAGGAGAATCATGTGCCTTATGTGTGTGGTGAGATGTGAAGAGAGAGAGAGAGAGAGAGAGAGAGAGAGAGAGAGAGAGAGAGAGAGAGAGAGAGAGAGATGAAAAATAGTTTGCATAGTTTTAGCGAACTGCGGGATGATGATCGTGGCATAAACTTTGAGGCAGAGCTTTAGCGAGAAGCATTGGTGTGGTTTTGTTAAGGGAAACGCTTTAAAGGGGTTTTAAAAGGTTTACATTTAGCGACTTTTCCCAATTAGAATACTGAAACGTTTGCATCGAATTGGATAATTGGTGAGGATGTATTAATTAATATTTAAATTGAATTGAAGCAACTATTTTGTGCTTTAAATCAGTAGTAAATGAATTATTAGTTGATTTTCTTTAATCAGACAGAACAGCCAGATCGTGTTGCAAATTAGTGGTTTTCGACTATATTTCTTTTAGCTGATATTAAAAAATATTGCTTTAAATATTGCTGGATTATTTTATTACAATATTTGGTTGCGATGAAACCGTTCGACTTATTTCAAGGGTCAGAATAGGACAAGAGACCAAGTTAATAAAAGACAAACAAAGTGAACAAAAAGTAAGAAAGGACGAGAAAGAAAGTGAAGTTAAATAGAGAATTACTTTTTTTTTTTTTATTCAGGAGTAACGGTCCAAAAAGGCCGTATTGCTAGAGAATTACTTTTAATTATTTGTTAATAATGAATTATGTTTATGATAACCCGGAGTAAGTTTTAAAAAATATTACTGGGGATCTTTATTTGCGAACTGCTAAACTAAGACTAAAGCTAACTTCTGGATTCGGTGGTATTTAGCTAGGCTGGTGTTTTCGGTGCTGCCAGGTTTGCCGGTCACGTTGTCGTCCACGTTTATGATGATCATGTTGCCTCGGTCCGTCTGAGCATACGACACCACACCTGGTCGTGGGAACCTGCTTCCAGTGGAGTTCCCGTTGGAACTTGACTCCGCGCGTGGAGTAACATCGATGGCTCGCTTGCGACCGTTTTCTTACTCAGCACCTGTATCATAGCGCGTAGCGCATGTGTACATAACTCCTCCCTCCTTAAACGTCGAGCGTCCTCGATCGACTTACCGACGTTTGCAGTGGGATGATGTTGTGAATAGCTTCGGTAGACATTTTCTTCTCTGCATGTTTGGTTTTGTGTTTGTAGATGCAAAATGCAGTTATAAGAAAGCCTGTTAGAACAACAATTAATATCCCTCCTGCAATTGTATGCGTGCGTAAGCGGAGTGTTATTGTATGGAGTTGATGTATGTTACTAATATGCATTGTGTGCAGATCTTGTATACTTGGCTTGTTAAGAGTTATTTCTGTTTTGCTGCCAGTTAAGGGTAGGAAGTAGTCTTCTTGGTCTAACACATCAATATGCGCAGTAAATGTGCTATTTAAGATTTTTACGGTGCAATTGCCGGTTTCAATTAGTGTGGGTACTGCTATTATTTGGCTGTTTGAACATGAATCAATGACTGGCACTCCAAGGGTGGTATCGATTAGAATGACTCCTGGTTTCATTTCTCGTATTATCGTATGCTCGGAGCTCGTGGTGGTGGTACATTTAGATGGATGATTTCTGATGATATTTGAGATACACTTGTCGTTTAGCGGTTGTGGGTTGTTGCAAATCGTGCACTCCTCGTTAACATTGAAAATGGTGTTTTTATGTTTGGCTACAAATTTTACATCCGTCTCTACTCGGGTGTTGTTTACGTTTAGAGTTTCTATTCGTAAGAGGTCTTCTTTTCGCTCTACTATCGGTATTTTTACTACTAGAAATATTTTTTTACCTATTGCTGTAACTATGCATGAAACATATTGTGAAATTTCCTCTTTAAAGTTTAGAAATATTTTCTGATCTTTTAGTGTTTGCCATATATATTCCGTTTCGTTTGACGATAGAATATTTTTGTTTATTATGTTAGAACGAGCAAAGCTAATCTGTTCTTCTATGTCTTCTAGCAGTTGTACAATGTTATCAATGTTCAGGATAAGATTTACTTGTTCTATTTCAGTTTTTACGACTTTTATCTGATTATTCATTTGATTTTCGATTTTTTTAAGAGTTTGTGTAATTTTGTTCACTGATTTTTCTATTTCGGAATTAATTCTAACTTGAGCGTTAATGTTGGATATGATTTTGTTTTCTGAATGTTCTAAATGTTCTAGGTTGCTGTTAATTATGTTCAAATCTTCTTGATCTGGATTTCCTGCGATTATTTTTATAATTGTTCCTAAACCATTTATTATGCCTCTCTTTTGTTTTCTAGGTCTTATATTTCCTAATTTCTTATAAGCTGATAGGATTTTATAGTCTAAGGTGTCCTTAAGATGATTGGTTAGGCTAATATTATTGGCTAAATTCTGAATATAGTTAAGGTTAGTTTCTATTTTTTCCAGATTTATTGTATGTATTACTCTATGGTATCCAATTTTTATTTTGGCCGTTCCTATTTTTATTGCGACTATTCTATCTTCTCTAGGAATTTCTCTGTAAATTGTTGCTGTTATAAGTTTTGAATTAGTCCAAACTATTATGAGGAAAAGAATCATTCCAAATTTCATTTTTAGTTTTTATAATATTCAGCTGTGATTTCTGTAAGGATGAGAAAGAATTTAAATGGTATGTTAGGTTTTTCGTTTCCTTTTCAATTTTGATTTATGAATTTTTCTTCCATTTCGGTCTAAAATATTTGTAACTAGGTTATCGAAAACTTTCGTTTCGCGATACCTTTCTTCGTGTTTTAAATTATTTCTTTTCCTTTCGAAGATCGTGTCATTGTCTTTGAATAGTTCTGGTTCTTCTCGTGTTTTGTTTAATTTTTCTATGTATTTGGATTTTTTTTCTTTTTGTTTTGTGGCATACACTCTATAAAGTTCCTCTTTTGTTTAATTCTTTCTTGAAGGTCCTCAGGGATAGGATCTTCGTTTTTGAAGCCGAAAAATAGTTCTTTAGGGGATATGTTTGTTTGAGAGTGTATAGAATCATTGTAAATTGAGACTGCCAAATTAATTTTTGAAGTAGTTGATAAATTTTTTGTAGAATCTCGTAGTGAGATTATGTTGTGCAATTCTCTTATTGTTCTATGGACAATTTCAATTGTTCCATTTGAAGAGGATTGACCAACACTTGTATAATGAGATTCTATATTATTTTCTTCAAGAAATTGTTTGATTGTGGTGGATTTAAACGAACATTCTTGGTCCATCACAAGCAAACAAGGTCTTCCAACGTTAGCGAAGAATTGAGTTAGTGCTTTTAGTATATGTATAGCGTTTCTTGATTGTAAAGGAATCGCCATGGTTAGTCTTGAGAACTTATCGCAAAGGGTTAGAAAATGTTTATCACTAATTATAAAGATGTCCATATGAACGATTTCCAAAGGTTTTTTAGGAGTGGCAGTAATTTGATATTTTTGTTTATATGGGCGTCTTTCATATTTAGCTTTTTGACATATTTTGCAAATGTTAATAAATTTAGTAATTTTAGTTTTCATGTTTGGAAAATAATATTTTCTAGCAATATGTAGTTTGGTCTCAATAATTCCTCTATGGTTTGCATTATGTTGTCGTTCAATAATCAAATCTTGGTCAATTTCATCAGTTACATCTTCTAAAATTGTTTTTGTCCAAAATAGTTTGATCGATTTTGCGCGAGAGAAATAGTTTTTGTAGATAATTTGTAAGTTTTGTAAGATTTTTTCGCTGCAACAAATGCCAGTAACACATTTGGGAGATGCATATTCTTTGATTATGTTGATCAACATAGCTGGTCCAAAAAGAGGCGTTTTTATTGTTATTCTATGATAATTTCCGAAAAGTGTAATTGCTTCTCGAGAATCATTATTATTTTCTTCTAGTATTATTTGATTTCTAAATTCATTTAGTGGTTTTTCAGTTGCTGGGATGAATTCGTCATCATTAGTATCTGCTGAGTGTTGCGTCATAGTGTCAGTATTGTTAGAGGCAGTATTTGCATTTAATTCGGATGTTAAAGCAGGGTTTTCCGTTATGCGGGATAGTGCATCTGCATTTCCATTAAGAGTACCTTTTTTATACTTAATTTCAAATTCGAATTCTTCCAAGGCCAGTTTCCAATGAAGAAGTCTTCTATTTAAATCATTTTTCTGTCTTAGCCAAACAAGAGGTTTGTGGTCAGTTCTTATTTCAAAAACTGTTCCGAAAATGTACGGTCGGAAATGCTTTGTTGCCCAAACAATGGCGAGTAGCTCTTTTTCGGTAGCTGAATAGTTGCACTCTGTTTCGTTAAGCGTTCTAGAAGCGTAAGCGATTGGGTGTTCCTTACCATCTTCGAATTTTTGTGAAAGTACAGCGCCAAGGGCGAAGTCACTTGCGTCTGTTTCTAAAATGAATTTTCTGCTAAAATCAGGATATTTTAAAATTGGATCAGTAGTGAGCATTTGTTTACAATCATTGAAACAATTTATAAATTCGTCATTATGTGTTATTTTAGAACCTTTCTTAAGACATTTTGTGAGAGGTTTGGTCAGTTTTGAAAAATCTTTTATGAATTTTCTGTAATAACCAAGGATTCCTAAGAAGCCTTTAATGTGGGTTGTTGTTTTTGGTATGGGCCAATGCAATATTTTTTCTATTTTGTTTGGATTGGGTTTGATGCCATCTTGAGTTACGATGTGTCCTAAGAATTCACACTCTTTTCTTAAAAATTCACATTTGTCTAATTGAACCTTTAAATTTGATTCAATTAATTTTTTCAACACTTTATTCAAATTGTCCAAATGTTGTTGGAGTGATTTACCAAAAATAATAATATCATCTAGATATACGAGACAGTTTCTTCCTACAAGGTCACCTAAAATATTATTCATGGCTCGTTGAAAAGTAGCAGGTGCGTTTTTCAAGCCAAAGGGCATTCGTATAAACTCGAAGTGTCCTTTTTCTGTGCTAAAAGCTGTTTTTGGTCTATCCTTTTTATCAACTTCAATTTGATGAAAGCCGGATTTTAAATCAAGTGTAGTGAAGTACATGCTTCTACCTAACTTGTCCAAAATTTCTTCTATATTGGGAATAGGGTATCGATCATCGATCGTTTTTTCATTCAATTTTCTATAGTCAACCACGATGCGCCATTTCTCCTTTCCACTTGCATCTGATTTTTTAGGGACTATCCAGATTGGGGATGTCCATGGGGATATAGAATGTTGGATAATACCGTCAGCAATCATTTCTTCGATTTGCCTATTCACTTCTGCTTTATGAATATTGGGGTATCTATAAGTTTTTGTGTGAATGGGTATATCGTCTTTAGTTTTTATTCGATGTCTAATAGCGGTGGTGCATGAAAGTTTTTCTTTTTCTTGATGGATGATGCCTAGATTTTGTTTAAGAATTTCGAAAAGTTTATGTTTTTCTTCTTTGTTTAAATGATCGGTGCGAATTAAATTTTCGAGATTTGCTATGTAATTTTGTGGATGATCATTATATGGGTGTGTGCTCATGTGATTTATTTCGATCATTTTGTCTAATTCATATGTTTTTGCTGGTTTAGTCCAATGAAATGTTAATGTGTCGCCGTAATTCCTGGCAAGAACTTTAGCATATCCTTGTTTTGCTTTATAAACGCCTGAAGGAATTATTGCATCTTTTATTTGAATGTCTTTTGGAAGAAAAATGTTTCCTTTTGTTTGAGAAACAGGAAGCTTTATAATTTGAGAATTATTAGCATTTAATGTAATTGAAGGGGGTTCTAATGTTCTTATTTCTAAGTCGATTGTACGATCGGGTAGAATAAGTTTATGATTTTTTGTATCAATTAGTGTTTCCATATCGGAGAGTGATTCATATCCGAGTATTCCGTCAAAATAATTGTGACATTTGAAAAGGTAAAATTTTAATTTTTTATCTAGAATAGTTATGAATGTGCATTCTTGTGATTTGAACTTACCATTTTTATTTTTTATGGTGATTGTTTCGCATTTTACTCTTTGAGTTAGTGGAACTAATTCTGGATTTAAAAAGTTTTTGTTCGCTCCGCTGTCTACTAAAAGTTTGATGTTTGAGCCATTTAATTTTGTTGTGTAAAAGGGTAGTCCGTTAATTGCGTTTAACTCGGTGGGTTTAAGTTTGCAGTAATTTGAAAATTTACATCTTCTTCATTATCGGTTTCTTCGTCTGAATCGGATTCTTCTGATATTGTTTTTCCGTCATCTTCTTCGGCTGTATGCGAGAAAATTTTGTTTCTCATATTGGACCGTAAGGATTGATCGACATCCATGGGAACAATTTTTGTACGATCTGAAGATGGTTTCATGTTATTGAATGGTCTATTTTCAAGGTGTTTAGGTTGTGAAAATTTATTATCCCTTTTTACATTTTTGTCGACACTAGGATGTTTTTCGAACCCATTATTGGTGTTTGATTTAGTTCTTTCGGCGTTTTGGAATCTGCATAGAAAGGCGTAAGCTGATTCCAAGTCTTCTGGTTGTGCGGTTTGTGCATATCCAAAATATGTTTTGCTCAGACCATTTATGAACGCAGCGAGGCATTCTTGTTCTAAAAACAGGTTAATTGCCTCCCAATGTGAAGCGTATACCGTATTCTGTCTTGCTACTGATTTCATATTGATCAAAATTTCTTTTGTTTTTCTATAGTGAAGGCTCAAAGATTCGTTTTGTTTTAGGTTCCACAGTTGTGTTTGATACGTTGCGATGTTGTTTCGATCGCCATAAACGTTGTGCAAAATATCTGCGACTTCATCAAAAGTAGTAGGGTTTCCGTTCACACAAATAGTATCACGTGCTTTGCCCTCTATCTTATTAATTACGGTCTGTTCGTAGACACTAAATATTTCTGGTGCCACATTGTTTTTGAAGAGGTCTAGTGTTTTTTTAACTGTTGTTAACCAACCGATTAACTGTTTTTGTTTCCGTCGAATCCGGGAATGACCCTAATTGGATCCGGGATACGAAAATAGTCAGCACTGCGACTCGAGGTCGTTGGCTGTTGTTGTTGTTGGAAGCGTTGTAAACTATCATTTTCCGCTTGGAGTGTGTTAACGCGTTCTCTAACGAGCGCATAGATTCAATCAATGCGTGTATATTTTGTTCCATTTTCACTGGAATTTTCTTGTCCCTAGTGAATTTCAAAGAACGAACTTTTGGGAAAGGGGTATATTTTGGCATTCAATTATAAAAATTGTTTGTTGCCTACCGCCTTTTTATTATAAGAGTGGGGAACTTATGCTTTAGGATGTAACTCACCTTTTTTATCCACGTGTCGGGAAATTAGGGTTTTCCGTTACCTGTCCTTTGCTTTGTCCTTCCTTTTCTTCTTTGGTCGCTCGTTGTCCACGGGTTGGGTCAGCGATTGTCCTTCCTTTTCTTCCTTGGTCGCTCGTTGTCCACGGGTTGGGTCAGCGATTGTCCTGCGTTGATTAGTTTACCCAGTAACGCTGGCTGGGGAGTCTTGCCGCTAGCTTTTGTTCGAATGTTCTCTTCCAATTCTAAATAGTTGAAACCAACCGTTCGTGCACTTGTTCTTACACTTTATGAAATAATGAAATTCACGCGATCGTCACGAGTCAACCACGGATCGGGCGATGGAGCAAAGTCCGGGCGATACACAGATTTATTTCCGTTATTTCACTGCACTATACTTGAACACTTGTCACTGAACGTGAATTGGGCCTAGCCGACTGCGCCAATTATGTTTATGATAACCCGGAGTAAGTTTTAAAAAATATTACTGGGGATCTTTATTTGCGAACTGCTAAACTAAGACTAAAGCTAACTTCTGGATTCGGTGGTATTTAGCTAGGCTGGTGTTTTCGGTGCTGCCAGGTTTGCCGGTCACGTTGTCGTCCACGTTTATGATGATCATGTTGCCTCGGTCCGTCTGAGCATACGACACCACACCTGGTCGTGGGAACCTGCTTCCAGTGGAGTTCCCGTTGGAACTTGACTCCGCGCGTGGAGTAACATCGATGGCTCGCTTGCGACCGTTTTCTTACTCAGCACCTGTATCATAGCGCGTAGCGCATGTGTACATAACTAATGATTTAGTAAAAATGGTACTTATCGAAAATCCATCCCTACCAATACTGTTGTAAAATTTTATTATAATATTATTTAATAATTTTATCGATCTTAAATTGCAATAAATGTAATTTCTCGATAGTTTAACTCAAATAATGATGGGCAAAGTGGAAGGGAGATAATAAAACCATAATTTAAAAAGCGTTCAATTTTTACTCCATGTCTTCTCATTACCAAAACCATGTTTACTCATTAGGAATTTCAATTACCTATGGTTGGACGCATAAAACTACTTATTTTGGCTGTTTTACAATGTAAATTTAAAGCCAAATTACTTAGAATTTGTACTGTTTAGCTAGCAGTGATTTATTTCCATGAAAAGCTTGTACATAAGTCATTCTTTAAAAGTTATCAATCTTAATTAAAATGTTCTGTTTTTGCAAAAAAAAAGATCATGTTTCATAAACCAACATGATCGATTTATAAGTATAAAAGACTACTAGGAGTATTTTCCAAAACCTTTCAATTATTTTGCGATGCGCAAATCTATTTACATCGAATTTTCAACCATACCAATGTCAATCATTTACATTTTGCCAGTCCACTAATTTCCTGCTCTCCAGATAAAACTCTTCAACATTTTATCTTTCGTTCATTATCGTCTGCTTTTTTCTCGTTGAAAACATTATTTTTAAAAAATATAAAAAACCCCTTCATAAAGTCATGCAACCCAGCGTACCCAAATATA
Source organism: Anopheles arabiensis (assembly GCF_016920715.1). Taxonomy (NCBI): domain Eukaryota; kingdom Metazoa; phylum Arthropoda; class Insecta; order Diptera; family Culicidae; genus Anopheles; species Anopheles arabiensis. The sequence goes on from NC_053518.1 coordinate 75,626,548, forward strand.
ATCTCGTGCACGTACCAATCCATCCTCTAAACAAGTGTATGGGCACCCATGACGATGATGCTGGTGTAAATTTTATCATCCTTTCGACAATTGTTCACTCGAAAACTGCTGCGGTTGACATATTCATGCGTATTCAAGTGGGCATTTGAATGAAAAGCATCGTTGTCATGCTGGAGGTTTTATTTCTTCCACCGGTTTTGATCGGTGGTACAGTTGAAAGCTGTTGGCTTATGGCGTTAACATTGATAACGATTTTGCATGCGTGTTTCATAGAAGGAAAAACAATGAAAATTTGGAGAACCAATTTTTACTCCAAAACAACGCCTCTTAACTCTATGCCCGTACCGGGAAATGTATCGTAATCCTGTAGATTTTGAAAATTAGATGAATTGCACATGTGAAAGTTGGTACATTTCTTGGAAACGCTCATCAACCATCAAGAAAGCTAACAAACAGATTGGCAAAGTAAATTTTAAAAATAAACTTCCTGGAGCTTCCTGGAACAGAGAGTCTTTTACATTACGTTTATTGAGCGAATATATTCCAGTAAGCATAATAAAGCGTTACCGAATCACAAGAAATTTCCAAAAAACCCATTGAATCCGTTACAGTAACAACGGTGACGGTTGTAACACTCTCTATTCAGTTCACTTGTTTCTTGCTTCCCCCGGGCACAAATCAATCCCACACGCACAGCAAACAGTAAACAAACCTGAAATTACACAGCGACAGACACTTTAGCGCCCTTTCCTTCGCGCCAACGCTTGGGCGGAAATTCCACTTCCGTCCGGATGTCCCACATGCCAGCGTCCCCCATTGCATTGCGAATTAACACCAGGGCCATAGGGAAAGGGAAAGGAACGATAGCGAATGGGAAAACGAGAAGGTGATTAAAATTGCCGTCCCATATATGGGCCGCGTACCCATCCATCGGTCGGGAGAGTGCGCTTCGCCCAAAAGTGACTCGTTTCGAAAGCAGGATTTTGAAGAATTTGTGTGCTTTTGCCGCCCGGTGCCACACCTTGCTTCCTGTTGCTTTGATTCTACGCCAGCTTCACACACCTAGACTTTGTCGTCGAGCAAATAAACACATTATCGTTTTCGAGACGAATGTAACGAAGTGAAATGGCGTGTAATTGTGGAGCGGACACATAAAGCGCGATAGAATTTAAAGATCGACTCGTATTAAATGTTTTGCTCGAAAGTGTGTGCTTTAAGTATGAGCCTTCTTTGCAAAGGATAAAACAAGATTTGGCTCTACTTTTCAATGTTTATTAACTCATCTTCGCATTGTGCGTTAGATTGTATAGAATTTGAGCTGGTATTATGGTATGATAGTAAATATCATACCATAATATCACAATTTCATATTTGTTGTGCTTTTATGTGTTGATTTAAAAATGTAAAAGCTTAATATATCAAAACATCCGTTTCTTTCTAAGTTATATTCCAATAACAGTAATAGCAGGCTTATATAATGAAGATCTAGATAGAATCTTGTAATTTGAAAACAAAAAATAAAACTGTTTAAGATAAACACACGTAGTACAAACATGAATAACTAAACATTTTTAAAGTTGTACACATTTGTTATTGTTGCAAACCTTCAATGTAAAGCAAATAATAGATTGCAATAGTTGACAGTTTTGTTTGTCTTCCTGTGTTATATTTATTGCATTGGGTATATTTTTTATTCCAATATCAATGCTGTATTCTTAAATGTGAATAAAATAGAATTAGTAACTTTTTTTTCATTAAAATTTTACATGGTTTCCCACGATATATTGGTTGGTTCCCTTCAATTTTTGGTGGGTTCCCATATTGTTTTGGTGCGCTCCCACGATTTTTTGGCCGTTTTCCAGAACTTTTTGGACCAATTGTATTGATATCCAATCGGAAAATACCAATAAATGATAGGAATGAACCAAAAATCTATGGGATACGATCAAAAAATCTTGGGAACGCACCAAAAAATCGTGGGAACTGACCAATAAATCGTGGGAAACCCTGTATATATTTTTCCTAATTTTTAAGACACGTCCTCGCGTGTGAAGAGGATTTTGAAAATTACTAGTTAATTTGGCTAGATTACAGGGCTGCGCAACTAAATTTTAAATATCTCCTTTACTCTAAAGAGTGCTTGTGACGACCCCTAAAGAGGCTTAAAACCAAACCAAAACTGGTCCTGACACCAGTTAATTACCTTTTCCGGTTCAAGAACTTACAATAATAATTATTTAAAATTGTTTTCGGTGTAATATTTCCGTCAGGCTTTTGTGGTATATCTTTAATTAAAAAAAAGACAAGTTTGGGGACGTTTGCAGATCATAAGGACAAAATAATAATATTGAGAAAATAATAAATTTTAATAAGAAACAATATCAACCAAATAATTCAAATAACAAATAATACTATCGACAATTTCAAATGTTAACACAGAGAAATAAAAGACTGTTTGTTAAAAGCAAGCAAAGAAAGATGTGAAGCATTCAAAAAAACGTAACAAAGGAGGGAAAAACAGGGCTTCTTTAGCTCCCTACACCAAAGTCATGTCGAAACCACCACATCAGATGTGGCCTAGATTCTCCCCCAGAGGAAAAATGCTTACCAAAATGTAACCACATCTTCGCACATCACGACCAAGCATTCCCACCATTATCCATCCAGCCCCGTGGGCATGTTCGATTATTACCCCGTTTTGTATTGACGCTCGAGAATATTAATACTCTCTGATAAATAGGGAATCATCTATTCAAATAAGACGCCTTCTCCCACCGCTTGCGCACATGTTTGCCGGGCGAGGGCGCAATGAACCACGCTGGTGCCGTCCCGATAATAGCACAACATATTATTATTCATGTTTTTAGTCGGGGTTGAAAGGTTAAAAATGGAAAGAGGAATTGAATCTACAAAGGGGAAGAGACCGACCATGCATGGCCCAGCAAAAGTTTGGGAAAATGTTTCGGTGGGAAAGTCACTCCAGAGGGACGAAATTGACTTTTGAATTGAAGTTTGAGGGGATGGGAAGCTCTGATCGAGAGGCAACAGCCACTGATAAGAAGGGTTACTGATTGTGATTTACATCGTTCCAGCGGAATATTCAATGCTGCTGGTAAGCTTCCATCTCCAGCGGCACATGGGCAACTTCCTGATACAAGTGTACGGACCGTGCGTGCTGCTGGTCGTCCTGTCCTGGGTTTCCTTCTGGTTGAACCGCGAGGCAACGGCAGATCGGTAAGTATGCCTCACGCCAACCGATTGCCTCCATCACCACCACGGTATGAAGGACGCATCTCTCTGCTTTTAGGGTTTCGCTCGGCATCACCACCGTACTGACGATGACGTTCCTGGGTCTGGAGGCGCGCACCGACCTGCCGAAGGTACCCTACCCGACCGCGCTGGACTTTTTCGTGTTCCTTTCGTTCGGCTTCATCTTCGCCACGATCATCCAGTTCGCGATCGTGCACTACTTCACCAAGTACGGCTCGGGCGAGTGTTACTTCAGCGTGGACGAGCTAACGTCCAGCTCGGACGAGGACGACAGTGACCGGGAGGCGCCCGATCGCAACGGTCCCGGTTCGTCCCGAGCCGCCCAACATCATCACTCCATCAACGTTGCGGGCCCCGCGGGCACGCCGGGCCGGTGCGGAGGCAAGCGCTGCTCCACCATTACCTCGATCAGCGGTGCTCAGGGCAGCGGTGCGACGGACTCCCGCATCATCGAGGTTATACCACTGTCCGTGTGTTCCTTCCCGCTGACGCCGATGCGGAAGACGCCCAAAACTTCCTGGACCGACGTGTCCTGCTTCGGCGGGGGCAGTTCCTGTGGCGTTGAGGACTCGACGACCAGCGACCCACACGCCAGCACCTCCACCGTGGAGCGCGCCGGGGCGTATGGAGCGCCCATCGAGCCGGCCACTACCTCGTCCTCGTTCGCGTCCCCGCCGACGACGTCCGCGCTGGGCGGCCACCATCGAAGACGGTCGGGAGCAGCAGGGTCCACGCACGGCGGGGTGCAGCAGCACCATCTCACCATCAATGCGCCGCTGACGGCGTCGGAAACGCACGGCACCAATGGGCACCGCACGCGCCGACGCAGGAAACGAGCGCCACGGTTCAACTCGGTCTCGAAGATCGATCGTGCCTCGCGCATCTTCTTCCCACTGCTGTTCCTGGCCATCAATGTGTTCTACTGGTATCTGTATCTGTCGCGGAGCGAGCGACTACCCCAGCAACCGAAGGTCGGATAGGAAGGGCCCCGCAGGAAGCTTTGATTGATGATCTGTGCCCTCCACACGAAAGAAAGCCGCAAGGAAGCGAAGGGATATTGAACAAAAAAAATGTAGTAGCAATAACAGAAATTGTTTCTAAGTTTAAGCCACGAAACCGAATATTCCGTTGTGTAGTGTAGTGAAATTAAATTTAAATTGCTAAAACTAAATGTGCCAATTTTGGGGAGAAACGAGGAACTAGAGAAAAAAACCAGTTGGGCCCGAAACAAAACCAAGAGAAAAAAAAACGCTATCAAAGATGCTACTAGAAGTAACAAAAGAAATTAGAACATTAGATGAAAAGGTAGAAAAGAAAGTAAAGAGAGAAAACCTACCAACTACATTGAACAAATATTGTCAGTTAAAAAAACGCGTTGGGACCAGATGCGCTTACTAAACAAGAAAGAAGAATTGATTAAACAAATGTTGGAGATATTTGAAGGAAATAGGTACAAGGCCAAGCGTAGGATGTAGAACCCGCACAGCAACGCAATGGGGGCAGGAGGAGCTTCTGGTCAATTTTGAGGATCTGGCATTCGTTCCACAAACAAAGCCGACGCGTGTGCCGCAGGTACGGACGGTCAGGTTGATAGCAAAGTAAGGGGCGGGGATGGGATAAAACAGAAAACCGTTACCACTAGCAGAGATTTAAAAAGCACGTTTAACAAATTGCCATAGTAAAACCAAAAAACAATGTTGGATGTGTGTCGGCAGTAGTGAAAATAAAACCAATAGTGTTCAATAGTGTGCGTTTGTGCAGGCGTTTGAAGTAGTGATGGGAAAATGAAATTTTTGTCGGCATCGATTCCGGCTAGCTCCGAAGTTTTCTGGAATCGATTCCGGATAGTAGGAATTGGATCGGCTCGGAATTGGATCCGAAATCGGCTTCGGAATTGGATCCGGAATCGGCTTCGGAATTGGATCCGGAATCGGCTTCGGAATTAGATCCGGAATCGGCTTCGGAATTGGTTCCGGAATCGGTTTCGATATTGGTTCCGGAATCGACTTCGGAATTAGATCCGGAATCGGCTTCGGAATTGGTTCCAGAATCGGCTTCGGTATTGGTTCCGGAATCGGCTTCGATATTGGTTCCGGAATCGACTTCGGAATTGGATCCGGAATCGGCTTCGGAATTGGTTCCAAAATCGTCTCCGGAATTCGAATTGGAAATCGTCTCCGGAATTGGAATCGGCTTCGGAATTGGTTCCAAAATCGTCTCCAGAATTCGAATTGGAAATCGTCTCCGGAATTGGAATCGGCTTCGGAATTGGTTCCGGAATCGGCTTCGGAATTGGTTCCGGAATTTACTTCGGAATTGGTTCCAGAATCGACTTCGGAATTGGATCCGGAATCGGCTTCGGAATTGGTTCCAAAATCGTCTCCGGAATTCGAATTGGAAATCGTCTCCGGAATTGGAATCGGCTTCGGAATTGGTTCCGGAATCGGCTTCGGAATTGGTTCCGGAATTTACTTCGGAATTGGTTCCGGAATCGGCTTCGGACTTGGTTCCGGAATCGGCTTCGGAATTGGTTCCGGAATCGACTTGGGAATTGGATCCGGAATCGGTTCCGAGATCGGTTCTGGAATCGAAATCTGCACAAGAATCGAAAATGGCTCCCAAATCAGATTCAGGTTCGAAATCGGAGTCGGTTTTGGCATCTCCATAAGAATAGGCGTTTGGGTTCAATGATGATACGTAGTAGTAGTAGAAAAGGATCAAAATTTACTTATAAACAATCCATTCTCATGGAGATTCTCAGACTGCTTTCACTTTTGATACTTCTTATTTCAGTTCAAGAACAGATGCTCATTTCGGAGCTAATTCCAATTACCGTTCAATTCCATTACCGGAGCAAATTGCGATTCCCCGATCGATTCGGGTTTCGGAGTCATCTCCGGAATCGGCTCCAGAATTGGAATCGGCTCCGAAATCGACTTCGGAATCGGAATCGGCTCCGGAATTGATTCTGAACACGGAATCGGGTTGGTCCGATTCCGAGCTCCCACCACTAGTTTGAAGAGGTCCGAATTTGTCATTTCGAAAATATAATTTGCTTACGCAAGAAAGCACGTGACAAGGGCGATAAGAGGGATTTTAATTAGGCACTTAAAATAATTTGTTCTAACGATATTTTTAAAAGCTTTTGCAACAATGTGATAGTTTATGGGCGATTTTTTTGTTGTTTCCCATTTTGCCAAAAGCGCACATTTATTGAGGTATTTTTTTTTTCAACACTCTCACGAACCAATTGTTTAAAACAACGGTTACACTTTCGCACCATCTCATGCTGAAACAATCTTACAGCACTTACAAGCACCTCTCAGCCATCCCCCCCTCATCACAGATACGGCAGTAAGTCACCCAGCTTAGGTAGATACACATCCGGCACCAGTGCCCTCACCGCCGGATCCTCCGACTGTCCGTACTTTGCTATATCCTCCGCCTTGTGTATACCCGTTTCGACCAGCAGCGTCTGGAAGTCACAATTCTTCCCCAGCAAAATGTCCGTATTGCACCGATCGCCAATCATGAGCGTACGGGCCGGATCCACATCGTACTCCCGGCGGATGATCTCGCAGATGTGTGGATTCGGTTTGCCCATCACAATCGGTTCCCGCTCGGAGCAGGTCACCATCGCCTGCACGATACTGCCCGTGCCGGGTATAACCCGGTCCGGCATCGGGAACCGCTCGTCCGTGTTCGTGCCAATGAATATAACGTCCGGATTGTTCAGATACGAGGCCGCTTTCATCATCTTGACGAAGCTAAAATGCTCATCGAACCCAACGATCACGGCACCGACGTCCGGATCGGGCACAAAGCTGGCGACAGTGTCCGCCAGACTGCCCTGGATCGTGTCCGGCCCGATGCCGATGTGCCGTATGCCAACGGCGTCCAGCTCCTTGGTGATGCCCGTCGAACCGATCGTGTACACGGTCTTGGAGAAGCCCACACTCTTCAGGTACTGTGCCGCCAGGTACGCAGTCGATATGATATTGTCCTTAAGTAAGCAAAAAAAAAAAAAAAAAAACGATGTGTATTCCATTTTCCGACCCATTTGTCACACCGGTTTACACTTACGATAGTCACGTTAAAGCCAAGCTTGACCGCTTTCTCCACAAATTCCGGGCGCGTTTTCGTCGAGTTGTTCGTCACGAAGAACAGCTTCTTGCCGTTCGCGATGAAACGATTTATCACCTCGGGCGCCCCGGGCAGCGGGTTGTTGTCCACCCAGATCACCCCGTCGCAGTCCGTTAGCACCGTGTCGAACGAATCGAGCCACTGCTTGATCTCGGCCGGCGAAAGGGAGCCAAGGTTTTGGCCACTGTATTTCGACATTCTGGACAGCCGATTGAAGCTAGCGGGGGAAAGACTGTATGAATAAACGGGTAGGGTAAACACACTTCCAGGCAGATGGATACTTACGATCGGGTTAAAAAGGACATAAAACACACAGAAAACGATTGTTTAGTGCGTCCGGGCTTGGCTGACCCGTCGTCGTCGACGAGGAGGGGAATTTAATTTGTGCAACCCATCTGACATTGGCCAATGTCAAGCGCAAATTGTCAACAAACGGCGACAGTGTGTCAGTTTGAATTTAAAATTTATCTTTTTAATTACTTTAAAACAGAAAGAATGAATTTAAAAGTCTGCTTAAAGTGTTCTGTTATATTTTGGTAATATTTTTGCAAACAAAACAAAAACATTCCTCGCTTTTCGTACTCACCTTCAACCAACGCTACGAAAAGGTATCGCACCGTTCCTTCCTAGCAGCACTGAACCGCACGCTATAAACACGCGCTTCTTGCGACCGCGATCTGTCAAAGAGCAGCGCAGCTCCGCGGACGGGGCTGTGTATATATTTTTTTCCGTTTGTTTTCCTTTGTCTTTCAACGCGAGCAGTGTAGGTCGCTGGCTGTGCGTGCGTCGCCGTGCTACGTCGTCGAAGGTTCACACACTCTATGCTGGAGCAGCACCAGCGGCAGCAGCTCCACCAATTCCTCACAGCGCAGTAACGTAATCGCATCGTATCTGAAGAAAAGAAAAGAAGTGCTTTTGTGCTAGAATGCAGCTCGGAATGTGATTGTTGTTGCGGAAGGGTGTTCACAAAAATGGATGTGCCACAGGAAGAAGCATCCCCGTGCCTGGTGCCGTGATTTACTGCTGCTGCCCCCCGTTCAGAGCGCCAGCTACTACGAGAAAGCAAAAGGCTCATAATTGTGTGAAAAAAATCATTCTCCTCATTGCATAGTGTTTAAGAGCTTAATTGTAGTGTGAGTGTGTGTGTGTGTCTAAATCTCGTCCGCGTACCAGCAAAAGTGTAAAGAAAAGTAAGTGAAGTTCGAATAGATATTAAAGAGAAAAAAAGTGTTGTAAAATATTCCCCAAAAGAATGTGTGCAAACGTTTGTGTTAGTGTGTGCGTGCTGATGTGATTGGGATTTTGCTCTCGCTTGGTCCCATCTCCCCCATTTCGTTTTCTCTCGCTCACACTCTCTCTCTCTCTCTCGCGTTCGCGTTCGTCCCTTGCTCTCAGGCGACGTCCAAGGGTGAAGGCCAAGCAAAACCCTCGAAGAAGATGATGCTGTGCCAGTAGCAAGAAGCAAGAAGATCGTTAGAAAGCGGCGTAGAATCAATTCGTTCCCATCACTGTGTGTGTGTTTGTGTGCAGGGCAAGAAGATATTTAAAATCATCATTGTTTCCCGTACTTCGTTTTCGATCTGTGCATGAGAAGGAGAAGATTACGCATTCACAAGGAGGCAGTAGTGGTAGTGGATGGTGGTCGCGACCTTTCACTTCCCCCTACCTCATTTTTGTGCACAACCAACCCAACCCAGCCAAACGCACGCAAACACGGGTGAAAGCTACGTTGCGCCACTCTTTCCTGTCCGCCTGCTTCGTTCCTTCCACCCTTCCACCCCACAGCCTTTATCCTTCAACCGCTGGCAAGTTGGCAAGTTTGGGGCCACGAGCCAGGTGTCCTTTGCACGGTTGTAAACAGTTGTGCGCGCGCGCGCCCGCTCGAACGCTCGATTGCGCCTCACCATCCGTTCGCGTAAACAATTCTATATTGGGCACGCAGCAGCACCACACATGCACACACACACACGGTACACACAGTGGCACAGTGGCAATAGCGCAAAAGTTCGTCATTCGCTTATCACATTATCCTTTAGCAAGCTGGGTTGCACGTGCACGTCGTGTAAACGGCGGCCGTTTGGCCAAAGAGGTGGCCATCGCCAATTGTGCCTTCAAGTGGCCACTGCTTGCGTACAATTATCAAGCCAAACGTGTGCAGTTGGTTTGGTGGGGTAGGGGGAGGACGAAGGGTACCCATGTGGCGGTATTTAAAGGGGGATAGAAGATGAGAGACCCCTTCAAGGGCATGATCTGTTTTCGGTTGAACGGGCAGGAAGGTCAACTTTGTATACGTTCTTTCCAACTGTGTGCGTGTGTTTGTGTGTTTGTGCGTGGTCCGCTTAGAACCGGTCGAGCATTAGGTTGTTATTTTTGTTCCGAAACGCGCTTCGCTTCGTTGTATGCTTCTTTTTTTGTTTTATTTATGAACACACACCACGCTGTGTTTACCAACAGACGCGAGCGATCCACCCAAACGACGTCAGCGTTTCAGTTCATGCATTTCCCCCCCCCTCATAACAGGAAACAGGGAGAGAAGAGAAGCACAGCACAGAGAAGATTGGCATGATTGGCGAAAAGAAAGGAAAAAAACGATTATGCCAAAAATGTTGCCAAGGAGGCGTTGAAGAGCCATTTTTTCGTAGTTTTTGCCTTCATGTTGGTATCAGTTTGAAGTGAAAACATACCCGTGGCCGTCGTTTGTGTGTGTGTGTGCGTGTGATTATGTTATGATTCATCCACGAGGGGACCTTACAACAAAACACCCTAAAAGCTCATAATCGGTCCTTGCCTTCATCGTCGTCCTCTTCTTCGCCTGCCTTCCCAACACAAATTCCAACGTTTACCCCACCACCTTTTCCGCTAAAGTTTCTTTTTTCGGCGTGTCTGGTTACAGCACCGCACAGAATGAGTGATAAATCCAACGGCCAACACGGGATGGCTGACAGTGTTAGTGGTGGCGGTGGCCGTAACGTTACAACCGAGTCCGGAACGAATAATGGTGGCACGACATCGACGGAAGCGGTCCGCAATCGGACCGAATCTCCCGGCCCCGGCGGGGGTGGGCCACGGGTCGGGCAGAACGACAGTGTGCAGCAGCAGTTCACACGCTTTGCGGATTACTTCGTCATCTGCGGGCTGGATCTGGATTCCGGGCTGGAGCCGGACCTTTTTGCAGGTAAGATTCAAATACGATTTCTAATACAAGATATTTTTTTAAGTAATCTTACATGTGAAATACATGTTTAGGTAGTTTTAACCCCGTTTAATGATTATGATAAGGTAATTCTTCCCAAAATCATGTCTACGACCTTAATTGCCTTTTTTATAGAGAATTTGTGGCTAATGGCTGACATTTGTTCTGAATTATTTAGTAATGCCCTTCTCTTCTTTTTATGCATCTGTAATTGCATTTTATCTCTCTTTGCGAGGACCTTTTCAATTCAGTTTAAAACGAAGCACTGGATTGTCCTATGTGATGCTCATCACGTGTCTAAATCGCACTAATGCGTCATTGCAGTAGTTTGAATGCAGCCTTTTCACTCAATTAAGCTCCTAATATGTTGTACTTGATTTTTTTGTTGTTGGTAATGGTTGATAATGTTCCAAAATGCCATCGACACATCCTTTGTACAATAGCATATTATTAAAATAATTCGTCAGTACAACTCAATGTTACTGAATCTTTCGTTAAAAATACCATAATTAAACTTCAGTGTGCTGGTTTATCTTCATAAATATTTTTCGAGAATTTTTATGATTTAATACGTATCATACATATCAGAGCAAAAATAAAAATGATGAAATGTTTTCTGAGATTCATAACATGAATCATAACTAGACCAATTTTATTTTAATCTCCTATTGCACCATATATAAAGGCTCAAATACAATGCTTGTATTTAAGCCATTATATATGATGCAATAGGTCTCTATAATGAGAAGGATTGTATGTATTGTCAGTTGGAAACACTAAAGATCATTCATTTTACTTTAAAAAGATCAAGTAGTAGACTATACATTAAAGACTTTTACTCGTATGACAACAGCTCGCTGTCTATTTACTTTGTCCCATTCATCCAAACGCCACCAACGTCAAGACTTAGATGTATTTTAACATCTTTATTGCATCTGAAGCTACTTCAATAAATTTGGAACGTTTCATCGTTGAAAGAGAATGGAGCCTTTCACGAATCTAGTTCGTTTTTTTACATGGAGTTTGACAGTTGACAGCTGAAATCATGTCAACTTTTCATACAAAACCACACACCACACTAGCCTGCGATATTCAGCTTAGATTATTTCAGCCTCAAAGCTAGAATAAGATTCGAGTACCTGCACGAACAAAAAAATCCAAAGTCGTGTTTTCATTTATCCCAAGGTGCATTAAAGAGATGAATCTAGAGTGCGTGGAATCTAGAATCAAAGTGTCACTTTTTGAATGTCACTTTTTGGCAGGACGGGTGAAAACTTGCTCAAACATGATTTCTGGTACCTTGACGATTCCACAAAACACTCTTAAAATCTTCATTCAGACGCAGAAGCGATAAAAATCAACCTTCTAAATACATACACCTTGGGATAAGCCCACCTGTATATTATACCCACTTTGATAGCTGCTCGAAAACTGATATACAATGCAAACAGCTGATAGGCTGAAATTTCAGATTCCTGTCCTGAGAGAAGCTAAATTTAAAATACAGCTACTGATTCTTATCCTCAATAGTACAATAAGATAACTCATCGTTTCCTACTTGTTTTTTTTTTTGCTCTGAGCTAACGTTTGACAAATGTATCTGGCTAGAAACGAGCATTCGGAAACAAACAGCGAACATTTTAGCCTTCGGACTGGTTTTCCCTATACTTTATTTGATTATTTTATGTCTCTTTTTGGGGAACCGGTCGTCTGGCTAGTAGTAACGCGCCCCTCCTAACGCACTATTGCCCGGACGATATCAATTGTGGTCAATTAATATAAATTGATGTAGCAGCACCATTTGCTCGCCCGTATGCGCCAGACGTTTGCAGGCAGGAAGCGTAAAGATCCAGCCATAGCGTGTTGGTTGTGGTCCGAGCGGAGATGCACATGCGAGATGTCTATGAAGAACAAACTTCCTTTCGGACGTGCAGCAGCGGTCAATCGTACTTTGTGTTAACACTTGGTCAGTTGAAGTAGCAGCAGGAAACTTACCACACAAACGAACTCAATTGAGCTAAATGTACAGTTCCTTTGTGCTCGTCTTACGATGCACACGTTAGGCTCGATCTAGTTTCACAAAGCCAAATGTACTTGAAGCAATATTTGAAGCCGATGACGATGACCCATCGGGTTACATTAAAATGCTAATGCGTCGCTTTTTTCTCCGACGCCCGTGTTTTCGAGGCTATCGAGTGTGATAGTAGCAGAGCACAAACGTTCATTACATTGTCCCACTGGCATTGGTGTCTGCGGTGGTGTAGCGAACTTTTTACAACTAATTTTCCTATCACTGCCCACGAGCTTCCGGTATGGTTTGGTACACGTGTTGCTCGTGCGGTGTGCCGGGTGCCGCAAGGTTGTTATTGTTTTGAATATTTCTTATCGGAAACGGAACAGAAACGAGCTAATAACATGCTCGATGTGATGTATGTAAGAGCTGTACTTGATTTTGAACTAATCAAACATAAAAAATGGTTTTATTTGATACTAAATTATGATTTACTTAATAGTTTCTTGATAACTCCATTTGCAATTGTGTGCAACTGTTTGTCTGTCTCTATTTCCAAGTCCGTTCTATTACACTGCAATGTGTGTGAGCAAATCGTCGCCTAAAGTGGGCGCTTAGCATACCAAATTCTGCTGACGTACGCGCAAGAAACGCACCTTAGACGGATGGGTTGAGATAGAAGGAAAAAAAACACGGAATGAAAAAAAGAATACAGACACTTGCAGCAGCGCCTTAATGGTGGTGGGAAAACACGGCGCACCTATTGACCAACAGTCTGGTGTGTGAGCTTGGGGGAGAGGGCAAGTGAACAGACAAATGACCTCAAGAATGTGGCACCCGTCGCAACCAACGTCCCCTCCCATACATGGCGCTCATGGTGGGAGTTAACTGTCGGTCGGTCCCATCTCGCGCGGATGCCTTCAAGTTTGAAGCTAATTTTTCAATTGCTTGCGACGGCCGCACATAATAATACCGTATGGTTTGTATGAGTGTGTGTGTCTGTTTTCGTCGTGTTCGTTGAACTCGTGAGAGATGCTGAAATAGTGCCGTTGGCCACAGCGCAAGGTTTAGCTGCAAGATGTACGACAGGCCATCGGGGTACAATAAGTCTTCAAACAAAAAAAAACATGCGTTATGTGTGGGAAGAAATTAAACTTCGCTTCCACTGTTCTCAATATCTCCATTACTTTTATGCCCCTTTTCAAATGTAAGTAAAATTTGAATCGACGGAACGAAGCTATAAAACAGTAGATGTGTTAAAATTATCGCATGTTTTCCCCCTTTTTGCGTGATAGTTCAAGTATGTTCGAGAAAAAATGTCATAAAATGGCTACGGATACGGATACGGACACGGCTACGGATAAATTTTAAGCATCAGTGTTGATATTTGAAGATGATTGCGATTGGGATTGGGATTCGTTTTAGATTCGATCGGGATTAGAATTGCGATTCGAATTGGATTGGAATTCGATTGAGATTCTGACTGGGATTGGGATTGCGAATCGATTGGGATTGGGATTCGTTTGAGATTCGTTTCAAAGATTCGAATTCCATCCAGGATTGGGATTCGAAGATTCGAATCCCTTCTGAGATTCATTTTACCCATCACTAATATCAAGTGCGAAGGATGTCAGCATGATGCATGATGCCGTTCCGAAATCAACTGATGCGCTTGTCCTGTCATATACTGCAGTTGCGTTAAACCTTGCAACGCTTGCGGAATCAAGTTAAAAAGCTTGTAAGTAAAAAATTATGAAAATCAATGAATTGATATGGTCTGCTACTACTACTGCTGAAAAGATAAAATAAAATAAAAGAAAATAGAAGCTGCTTTCATAATACTGGTTCACAGATGCATCAATTGCTTAGGTACGAAATATTTCTTATTAATTCCATTAAATCACTCCTTAGTGCGTTCTTCTGCACCCTGTACTTGCTAGTCAGTGTAGGTGAAGCTTAAAGAGTTGATTGATAAGAGACTACCTAAACAGAGAGTTTACACAAAAAGGGCTAGACGGTGCAAAAAAGGGTACTAGGGTAGACACAACTCGTCCGTCTGTCAATGTTTCGTTTTTTTCTTCTTTCTACTATTTTCATTTTGCAAGCAAGCGCAACGTCAACAAACGCAAAATCTACTGTTGCAGCTGCCATCGCCGTAGGGCTTGCCACTGTGTCGGTGGTTGGCATTTGCCACGGTTGGCTGAATGTCGTTGGCCACCCCAGTCGCGGGGCAGGCGGCATCTTTGCACACATTAGAAGACACAACCGTTTACAGTTATGCTAACCGCGGGCAGACACTTGTGCCACGCCGTCTCCCACCACCAACAAAAAACACAAACTAACTTGCCATTTAAGAGCAGCATCGTGCGCAGCATTTGCAACAGCATTTAAAATATGTACGCTGTATGTGTTTGTGTTGTATCTTTTTCTGGTCGGTGGAATATAGAAGATTGATACAAAATATTTAGAAAAAAATTATTATAATATAGAAACAACAATCAAGAAATATCAATTTACAGGGTTTTCCAGGAGTTCTCATAGCTGTGGGACACTTTATTGACTCTTTGTTATGTCAAATGAATTTAATGTAATAGGAATTACGAATGTAATAGGGCGCTATAGAGCCCTAGTTGGACAAATGCAATAGGAATTCCCAAGGACCCTGTCCAAAAAGGATGCCATAGAGTCCAATTTCCAACAAATGACGTTCACTTCCAATAAGAATTAGTCAAGGAAGTGTACCACTACTATGAGAACCCCTGGAAAACCCTGCATCATATCAATCTGATTCGAATAAAAAATCGCTATCAAGTCAATCCAATGCTTTCAACAAACAGTTTTATCGCGCTTTCGCCCAAAAAGTGAAATCGACGGCACACGACAACCGCGGTCCATGAGTCACTTGAACTGATGTGACATAAAGGTTGTATTGATAGCAGAAAGCTCCCTTCCAGCGGGGTCGTTATTATCGTAGCCGAAAGGATTGAGGGCGTTAAGGGAAAGCCAGCGAATGACACAATCATACATCAGCCGTTGATGGACATATTTTGGCGCAAATAATGCAGACATAAAGCGACGAAACGGGACATGAACCTGTCACATTTATTTGTGACACAATCGTGCAACAGCAAGCAACTACGACAGATAACCATTCCACTCGTTCGTTGGACATGTTTTATAGTGTTATACTTTCTGCAGACAGTAATGATGTTTAATCAGCAACGAACAATCATCGGCTCAATTCATCGTTCGCTTGGCAGAAGCATTAGAATTGAATGGCTTGCTATATTCACCTCATTGGAATGAGTTCAACTGCGTCACAGATGCTTATGAGTGCACATTTATAAGTAAGCATAAAAATGAAAAATAAAAAAGGTAATCTTCTCTCCACTCATCAGAAGCACAAAACGATGCCATAAATAGACGCTTATTAGACATCATCGACATTGGGGGCTCTCTCCCCCAAGGATGTGGCGAAAGAATGGTTAACCGTCGACTGTCGTTAGTCCGGATTCAGCGAACGCCGGACTGACGTTTGTGGGCGAAGCAGGCAGACCCAAAGGCGCCGGGCAATCGCGCGACATCCGTGGCTACCGTGCCCGTTAGCCGGGGGGCGGGAAATAACTTCCAGACGCGTCCGGAAGGACGGACTGGACTCTGAACGCTGCACGCAGGAAGCTGGTTGCCAAGTATCGATTTTCCTGGCCGTTGTTTGGTGCTTGGGGGGTTTTGAAGAGCCGCCTTTCCTTTCTTTCGACGGAAGAAGAGCGAGCAGCCCCATTGTGGTTTTGCGTGACTTTGTTCCTGTGCGATCAAGTGCAATCTTTGTGGAGAAAATCTTGGGTTCAGTGTTATGATGACTGGAGTTGTAGTGTTTGTGTGTGTGTGTGTGTGTGTGTGTGTGTGTGTGTGTGTGTGTGTGTGTGTGTGTGTGTGTGTGTGTGTGTGTGTGTGTGTGTGTGTGTGTGTGTGTGTGTGTGTGTGTGTATGTGTGTGTGTGTGTCTGTGTGTGTGTGTGTGTGTGTGTGTGTGTGTGTGTGTGTGTGTGTGTGTGTGTGTGTGTGTGTGTGTGTGTGTGTGTGTGTGTGTGTGTGTGTGTGTGATTTGTGTGTGTGTGTGTGTGTGTAAATGACTCTCATACATTCCACCAGACTGGTAGAAAAATAATGCATAACATGGATCCTTCTAACGAACTTTTGCAATTCCACTCACTCTCACTCTGGCTCACTTTCTGGATCGAAAAAGCGACTCAATAAAATAGTTTTAATTATTACAATTGCAACGATTGATATAAACTCTTCATACCTATTTTGTCCATATATTAACTTATAGGATTTCAATATTTCACTCACGCATTCATACTCAGTGCGCACATCTCTAGTTGGAATCGAAATACCATTACCATAGCATAGAGCAGGGGTCTCCAATCTTTTCAATGCGTGTTGGTCCTGAATAATGTCTAGTCTATTTTTTCATTACTTTCAGTTATCGAGTGAGTTAAATCACCTTGAATGTCAAAACATACAAATTGATTCAGATACATTGCTTTCCTATCCTTTACAGCAACGTTATTCCTTCTGTTTACTTTGCATTATTACGTAACAATAACAAAAAGGTAACACACACGGGAGAGGGACATTAAGATTTTATTGCAGCAATTCCGAGGGACAACAAAGGGAAGACGTAAATGGCAATGTTCAAGCAACCCTTGCTCACTGGTGCGACTTTGCAACCCTATGCTCACAGGCTGAACTCTCCAAGACCAAGATCCCTCATAAATTCCACATGCGCCTTGGGCAATTCCATTGACCATACGCATCGCTCCACCGGGAGATCCACAGGGAGAATAGGTGAAGTAGTAGTGCTACGCCCTAGCAGTAGCAGAATCACTGGCGCTTGTGTTTACATTACCGGCACCACACACAAAATGCTTCCGGATGAGCGAACCCCGATGTGTTACGCAAACGTGACGTCCGAAAACATACATTATTCAGCGTCGGCCGTGTCCGGCCTGAGGACCTCCGAGCTCCTTCCCATAGCGTTGGCAATTTATCGGGTTTTCGCTTCCCAAAGAATGTTTGCTGCTCACTGTTTGGCGCGCAGGAGGAAGCCTCACTGACTCTTCCCCTGTCAGTGGTGGAAATCCCAAAATAATATTACTTTGAAATGTGCACTGAGCTGTGTGCGTTTGTTTATTTGTTTCTCAAGATGCGGCTTGTTAAGTAACAACTTCGTCTCTGATTAGAACTAGCACGCGTGTGGATTTTTGCTGTCGGATGAATTGAGGATACCCCAGTCCCTCCTTTCTCTCCCCCGGCCTATCATCTTCATTGCTAGAAGTTGGGATGGTCTCACCGACCCAGCAGCAGTCGGTTGCACATCCATAACCTACTGCCATGGCCATGATTTGATGTATGGGGCAATATTATTGGTGCACACATTTCCAACCCATACTGTTGGATGGATGGCTCGTTGGGTGCTCATAAAAATTGAACAGTTTTCAGTTCGCGGGCCACAAAACCGTTGATGTAAGATGTGTTACGATCCGTCCAGCAGCAGCAGCCACAGCACCATTGATGAATGCGTGTAGTGTTGAGAAATGTTTGAGAAAGCTGGTACAATCTTGGGGCAGATGGGAGATGTTGGTGCGGGTTTGCTTGCCGATCGACCGAATGCGTCACTGTGAATGACCACTGTGTGGTACAAGAAAAAGGGCTGCAGCTGTTGTTGGACGGTGGTAGGACGGAATGTTGTATGCAGTTAAGCGGGTTTGGATGGTACAATAAAATGGTGTATAGTAATAATGTTCGAATTATTCAAGCGTCGATGAATTTGATTGATGTTGCATACTTTGCCGTGTCTTGTAATTCGATAATTGCTATTACTTATCGAAGGTATTAATTATGTAATGACGATGTAAGTGATAAGAGCAACTCTTCTTTTTGATCAAGTTTACATAATGCAAGCGATGGTCGATACATTTCGTCAATCATTCATTAATTGTGATTGAATGTCAAGAGTTGCTTATCATTTGTGATTGATATTTAATTCGCCAATTTTGGTATGCTGCTCAAGGTCAATGCTAATCTGAAGGTAATAAGGCTGTAACAATAATTGACAATAATGCTTTATAATCACAACGTTTTGCAAAAAAAAAAAAACCATGAAATGTGAGAGAATATAATAAAATATTATCGTAGTTCAAATAGGTAGAAGACAAACTTGTTTTTTTTCCCCAAAAACTATTGTCGGTTAATGCCTGCATTTACAGCAAATGAACCTGGCTATCAGCGACTTTTTTTATTGCTCATAGGAATATAGTTAGTTCTACGTACGGTCGAGCACGGTCCATACGGGGCTTGAACCCATGGCGGACATGTTGTTCTGTCGTTCAAGTGGCTCTATTGACTTCCATCGGCCGAAGAAAATTACTCTAGCAAAATTTGTGTTTTTCCTTTCTATTCACTACAAACAATTGTCATGAGGCTCGTGCTTCTACAGTACAGTTTTGTTTTGAATTTGATCGCAAATAACCATTGTAGAGAAGAGAAAACTGCCAATGGCACTGTAAAAGCATAACCAAATAGGATATGCGTTGATATGTTTTAAAAAATCTATTAAAACATCATTTTTTGGATTTATTCTCAAAATATTATGTTGTATAATTACGCTCTGCACTGTACATTACCTTTGAACGATAGTCATACCTATCGCAAATGAAAAGACGTATCAAAGTCGACTCCAAATCAGATTCGGTAATTAAATGTTGTATTTAAGTTTTCCATTTTTGTCTGCAAGTGAATTGTTTTGTTAACAACTAAATTACTCAACTAATTACAAAGTGATTAAATCACTTATCTATGAAAAATAATAAAATCATGCAATTTTTTTAAACTAATTTAATAATTTAGTGGGAAAACTTTCATAAATCGTTTGTATGCGATTCCTATTAAACGATTTATATTTTTAACTATTCCTATTAGAATCGTCGTTTGCTGAATTAGAGAAAATCATATGGGATTCAGTGTCACATTGCTTAGAGCTAGAGTAAGAGGGTTTTTCGCAGTTGATATTGTAAACAAAATCGCTAACTCCTGTATTTATGGTGAGATGATTCTGCCATAATTGCATTACGTTGAGAAGAGTAAAAATTGGTTTATGAAAAAAAATGATAAAATTGATAATTCTACTTTTAAACCAAATAAGTTTCTCTCATTAACTCAATTAAAATCGTTTTATTACTGGAGGATTTGAGCCGTACAAGCAAAATAACCAATTAGTATATTTAAATTTGATGTTTTCACTTTTCATTTTTCACCAATGGCTATTTAAATCCTTTCGGCCAACACCTGGGTCCACCTTTTCGCCGGTGGCTTCTGCGCATGCCATCCTACCAGCCAGCCATGTGCTACGTTATGTGAGCTGCGTTTTTCTAACCTTCCAAGCTCTTCTTCTTCTTCTAAACTTTAGCTGTCCCCTGGAAAAGTATTTGCGGTAACGACCTTGAAATATTAACAGCAGCTGCTCGGCACAACACGCTGCTGCCACTTCCACTTTTGGCCGGACGAGCTGTGCGGAGTTCCGATTTCACTTTTACCTTCATCGTTCACGGGTGGCGGGTGGTGGGGTTCGTCCGTCTGCACCACCATTCACACCGCTGTTGCAACTTTCACTGCGCTTCCACGATCACCTGCGCATTCGCATCGGGGGGATGGCAGTGCACTAAATGCACTTGCCAATGGTATTCTGGTATTTGCGCCCAGTTCCTTGTGTCTTGTAAATTGGCACCGACACACACAGGTGTGTTTGCCCCGATGAGGACTGAATATGTTCATTAGTTTCACTCACTGCACAGAAGAGTCACTGTGTGTGTGTGTGTGTGTGTGCATATATGTGTTTTTCGCAGGGAGCGTACCAAAGGGGGGATTGCGGCCAGTCAACTGTACTTTTGCGGCGGGTCATGGTACGCCATGGTTGCGATTTTAACAAGTTCTCCGCGTCGTACCTTAACCCGCTGTTAACGCTTTTTAAATACGCTGATTGGCTTCAACATATCGCACCGCTTTCTTGCCCTTACTTTAGATGTGCTTTTCCCTAAAGCTGTATAAACTTCCCCCTGCGAAAGCAGTGTAAGGTCATTTCAGGGGGTTTTTGCCGTGTGCAGAGGGAGCATAAACATCAAATCTCCGCCACTTTTTCACGGTTTCACGATGGATGTGTGTGCTTGCAATTGTTTATTGTTTTCGTGCTTCTCGTGTGCATCGACGTTGGGACTGGAAACTGTCTGCCCCTTTTTTCCCCTGTAAGACTGTACCGAATAGTGATGGGTAGAGTTGGCAAAAATTTGAAGTCGATAAAATCCGAATCTACTCCGGAAGGTAGGTCCACCCTGCATTATTTGGAGTCATTTGGAATCGGTCAGAGTCGACGGAGTCGTCCGGAGTCGTCCGGAGTCGTTCGGAATCGTTCGAAGTCGTCCGGAATCGTGCGGAGTCGTCCGAAGTCTTCCGGAGTCGTTCGGATTCGTTCGGAGTAGGCCTTCGAAACAAAGGCCTGTATACGAAGTGCACGCGGAAAGGGAAAGACAAAAAAAACACAACGAAATGAAATGACTGATCACAAGCACATTAAACCACACGGGTTGACTCCGACCGACTTCGGACGACTCGGACCGACTCCGACCGACTTCTGACGACTCTGGACGACTCGGACTCCGAATGACTTACGACTCCGACGGACGACTCCGACTTATATTCTGACCATGACTGAATCGGATCGGAGTGGTGGGTGCGCTCCAGAGAGCACATCACTAGCACCGAAAGCAACAAAACACGCTGGTGGCGCTGGTTTGGTACCGTATCGTAGCTGTATTTTTAAGGCAACTCGTTTTTCATAATAGAAGGAATCTTAATATGGATAATGAGCACGTACGTGTATCATTTTAACCTCAAAAAAAAAAAAAGATTGCATTTCGTTCACACCAGCCTTGATGAGTGTCTCGTGTACTACGATGGGGTGTGGACGGTAAGGAAGCTTCGGATGTCAATTGAGCAAATGGCGCAATGATACGTCTCCCTACACCAGGAGAAAGTTTTGCAGCTAATGAACTTCCGCACGGTTTCAATTGCAATTCGATACACCGGGAGCGGTTTAAATCACGCACACCTTTGCTCTGCAGTATCAAATGCGCGTGACAAGTGTTGTAAGAGAATGTGGTCCACTTTTTTCTCTTTCTCTCTCTCTCGTCTTCAAAATTTATCCAAAACTTAGCCAATTATTCATGCGGAGGCTGCCGGGAAACGAAATTTAAAAAAAAAACCTTACTCATACTCACGAAACACGTGACAGACGTTTGTGGGAAAACGCGCTCTTCTTCGGTTTCTCCATCACGTTCGGAAATTTGTACCCATCCATTTTGCACCCAATTCCCATGGCCATTTTTCTGCAACCGTCCCTCGGTGACTGGTGTGTGACCGACTTTTGGATCGGCAAAAATCACTTGTCTGCTCCCGATGCGCACCGATGGAGAAACGTTTGGGATGAGAAAGCAGTGAGGGAGTCGGTGGTTTTTCTTCGCCGGAATCGGGAATTCGAATAAGTAAGCAGCGCACACATAAGGGAAAGAATGATAGTTCCATTTCGCCAAACGGTGTATGTGGAGGTTGGCATTTATTGAATTGTGTTTGCGCATCACCCACTCACTGTGTGTGAGCTTCACTGCTTTTTAATGCTTTTTACTTTATTCATAATGATGTGCGTGACGTGCCCGATGAGTGAATACATATTTACTTTTGCCTCTTTTTTGTGTGTGTCTTGCTTGGTTGAATTCAATTCAATGATGAATTTTAAGAAAATTTGCACTCATCTTGCAGCTTCAATCTTTGGCTGGCTCTCTGGTCACATCATCGTTAGGCACTGGAGACGACATATCGAACGTCGGTGGCACTGGGCACAAGTACTGGGAACGCAAAACTATAAATTGCTATTAGGTTGGTGTGATTTATGACGTTTGATTTTACCAGTACGTTACCGTACCGAGGGCCGTTCACCAAATGGCCTTTGAAAGAGGAGGGGAATTTCCAATTGGGACTGTTCCTAAGCGCTATTCTGTCTGTCTGTCTGCTAGGTGGGTGATTTGGCAGTTACGACAGTTATTTTTAATTAGTTGATGTCATTTATACCAGTATAGATAAGAATATTTTACCAACTAAGAATATTTTACTGAAATGGTTTTCTTTTCATGACATCTTCCGACTGACGTGAGCATGTCGCGAAAGAGTCGTTCAGTCGAGTAGTGTGGGTCATTTTTTAAATAGATGTAAAGCTTACGTGTAAGACTTAGGTTGTATTACGTCTAAATTAGGAGCCTTTTGTTCTAGTTCTGGAACATTCTAATCATTTTCATATCTGTTTATTTATCCTGATTACCCTGATCCGATCTGATCTGAAGAACTGTTTACCCTGATCTTTTCAGTGATTGAACCAAAGTATTAGTTTTGGGTAAATCTGATTCAGATCCATGAGTGAATTTTTGGAATGATTAAATGACTCTGAATCTCAGTTGGAAAGATTCTGATTCATAAATCTCGAAAGATTCATAAATCTTAACAGATTCACGGATTTCTAAGGATTCATGAATCTCGAGGGATTTATAAATCCCCAAATTATCATGAAGCTGGAGCTTACTTTTATTCTTCTTCTTGGCGCAACAACCTACGTGGTCAATCCAGCCACTACAGGGCTTTCGAGAGTTCTTGGTACCGCGAGTACCACGCGAGTAGACTGTTAACCCAAGGCGTACAGGTTGTTAAGCCTTGCGAGATAACCACTTAACACGGGATAATGCAAATTCAATATCTTGAAGACCATACATCTCTAAAGATTCATGAGATTTCATGGAGATTTATGAAAGTTTATGGATTAGTGGATCTTTAAAGATGCATATTGATCTATTATAAGTTCATGAATCTTTCAAGATTGATTCATGTATTTTTGAAGATTCGTGAATCTTTATATATTTATGGTCGCTTGGATATTCAAGAATATTTAGAGATTTGCGAGTCACTCATTGAACCCTCAAGATCCCTAATAAGGTGTGTCAAAGCAATGGAGTAAATAATTATTAAATAAAAAGTCACTTTCTGCTCCAACTTTTGTAACCCCTTTCTGCTTCACTCACAAGGTAATCAAATTATTGTCTTGTTTTTTTATGATTTTTTTGATAAAGCCCTATCATTAAACGCTTTTGCGGCTCGCGTACACAGACAATCTATCAATTAACTCAATCCCCAAAAATATTTAATCAACTAATGTGCCAGACGGTCGAGACGGGGGCTCGACGATGACGCTGGCTCGCTGGTTTAGAGCCCAATAAACAAAAATTCTAGCACCAGCGCGCACACATTCTTCTCCAATAAATTGATCAAGGTTACCGTGAGGGGGCTATTACCGGCTAAGGCTATTACCGGCAAGTTCATCCACCTCACGGTCGCGCTGCGGTGTGTTGCCGCGCGTTCCAAAGGATTCGGAGTTCGTGTCAAGAACCAATTTCTAGTCCATGACGCGCGCTCTACGCGGAGGTCAGCCAGTAAATAAAGCCTTTGAAGGTGAGGCAACACACGATTTTCCTGCCTGCTGAATCAGTTCAAAAAAGGAAGAAAACCCAAAAATAGGACGAAGAAAGAAATGAGGACGACCGGGGGTCATGTAGTGAATGAGTCATGTGCTGTGCTGTAGTTAGAGTAGGTTTTGTTTACTGTGAAATAATGTTTTTAAATGCAAATTGGTAAACGTTCTACCGGGTTTCGTTTGATTTCCGCATCACGAATCGGTTTCCTATGGGGAGAGGAAAGTAATAAATGCTGGGCCTTATTAATTAGAAAGCATTAACCAACCCTTTAGTTAGCGCAAGCGGTACTTCCTGCCAAACAAATGCACAAATAAAAGATAACTACCGCTCTTTGGCGAATCGTGTGTGGGGAAGCATCGGCAGGTTTTCCAACCACCAGGCAAGGGGTTGTTGTACCACTGCGCCGGGTTTTATGTGTGTGTGGAAACCCGGCGTACACTTACACCAAACACTAATACCTAGCGATTAGTACCGAAGGGAACGGTTGGTTAGTCGCAATTTTCCCATTGAAGTTGCGGCTGTGTGTGCGTCGGTTACTAATTACCATTCGTTTTAATGCGGCGTTCGAACGTCAACATTGATGGCTGAGGGGAGAGCTGTTGCGGAAACGCACCACCGCAGCCTTAAGCGTATAGTACATTCGAATCCAAAAGCCTCGGAGGAAGTGCGTCCATCCATAACCACCGCGGGTGCGCTAATGGAGAGGGTAGTGGTTGCTGTAGTGGAAAAAAAATAGTGCTTTGCTTGAAGTCCAGAGCACTCAGGTGACGCTCACGGTGACGGTGGATTGAAAAATAGTCCACGCTTCAGTGGTCAGCTTTGAAAGTGAAATCGGAAGTATTTGTACATCTAGGACTGGTGCTGTTTTGTTAAACTTCCAGTGTGTCTTACGGTCTTAAATTAAACGCAGCTCACGGGAAGTAAATCGGAAGGGTTTCCTACAACAACTGCTACCAAGCATCAAGCTCTCTTCTGCTCCTCATTAAACGTCCAAATAGAAACAAACATTTTTGTGGGAGATTGGGAAACAAAAGTAAAGGGAAAACTAACGCGCGCACTAAAACGGCACTTCCCAAAAGCAGCGACTTACTACGACGGTTGGTTCAGGGTGTTATTTTTCACTTTCCTCAAGCATTAAGAGCCCCCCATAATAACAGAAAAAAGCACGCCAAACCATAAACCATTATCGGTAGTGTTGAGGTTCGCACCACCACTTTTCCCTGCCCCGTGAGGCATTGTTTTCCGACCGTAATGAGCCGGTGCTAATTTAATCATCGGTAGCATCATCTTCACCAATCAGGCTCTCTGGGCCCTAAATACAAGTCGACCTGTTGCATTTTTGGAGAGTCGGATGGAACGTTTTTTATGGGGTTCGCCTCCGACAGCTACCGACGAGTCTTTTAGAATGATTAGAAGGAAGGTAGAAAGGTGGAATGATACACTCGGGAGAAAGTTCAATGCGAAGCGCCAACGTCGTGGATGGTGTTTCGCCAAACCGACAAACAGGGAAGAGAAGAGGCTTGTGATCATAATTTTATTATGGTGATGTTTCTCCTCTTTTACCCGTGGTTGGGACCGTTGTTGTTGCGCCCGTTCGCCACGAATCATTCATGGGAAAATAACAATCGCCCTTCGCCTATCAGCCGTTTGGTGGGGAGAAGTTGTTATGTTTTCTATTTTGATTTTTTCTTGTCGTTGTTGTTAGTGGTGCCAATGCTCTCTTTCGACCTCACGGGCTGTGGTGATAAGCAATCACAGCTGATTGTTGGAGCTGTGTACGTCAGCCTGGTGCAATAACGCTCGTAGGGCACTCGTTACGCTAACATGTCAGCATCAATGAGTGTTTTCCCTGTTGTTGTTGTGGTTTAGTGTGTTCCTTATCAACTTTATGGGTTTTCTATGGCTTTGACTTTTGTTTACTGCTTGAATTTTGTTTCGCAATGCTTTTTGGCGAAGAGGGTTGTTTTTTGTGATTTTTGTTTATTGGGATCGACTACGGTTAGAACTGTTTGTGTGTTGTTCATGTCATTTTTTACATTGCATAGAACAAAAAAATAGTAAACTCTGTCTTTTCTTGTTACTAATACTTTTTGTTTTTTTTTTAAACATATCTTAAATGATCAGAGTGGAAAACTTGACACGAAAACTTGAGTTAATGGTTAAATTTATTACAAAATAAGCTGTAAGTTAAAGACAAGATCTCCAATCATATTTAACTGTCTTCTTGCGTATTCTTTTTAATCCTTAATGTTTTCATGTTTCAATTTTCCATGGATAAATGACAATAAAAGGTAATTAAAAGTGTTTCATTTAACTCAACATGTTATTTTGCTATTGGAGAATTAAAGTGCAGTTTTGTTGATATAAATATTATTAAATACGTTCAATGATTAACTGCAATGTTAGTTGTTTTGTTTAATGAGTCTACCGCTAACTCTGTTCGTGGGAAGTTTTGCTGTGGGATTTAATCGTTTGCTTCGGCTAACATCCAAATTTCACCATGAACGCATCGTGAATGTTGGTATATTAGAGCTAAGTAAACATGATGAACATTCAACCAATATAGGATGTAATCTTAGTGTAAATAGAGTTGAGGAATGCAATATTATATCTTATGATGTACCAAACACCAAGCCAAACCTTTGAATGTGATTTGTTGCCAAATAGTTGTTGATGTTCTTGATGTTTACGATTCGTCTTCCATCAATTTTTTTTTATCACATGGTTCATTCATCGAGTTACAGCCTATTCGACAAGAACAGCTGTTATAAATTATTTATTTATTTATTTATTTATTAACTCAAGGACCGTCCGATACCTTCATGTTCCTTAACTTCAACGTATATACGTATAAAACACATGTTTGTATGAACTAGAGTTCGCTTCTTAGCCGCTCACAGCAATAGAATTTCATCACATTCCAGGCGAACGTATGAAAAACTCTTACTATCATTGCCCATTCGCAATTACTCTCCATTGCGCCGTGATACAACGCCATCATTTACGCCAAAGTGTAACAGTTGACCTCATTCAAGTGAAGCATGTCATAAGGCTCCTTCGCCCCCTTGCGTACCACCGCTGATGTACAGGGGGGTGCCGCATAAACATAATATGCCCCCGCCATGTACCATGCCATGTGGTGGTGCCGCTCGGGATGAGTGGGATGTTCACTAAGCGATTCTAATCGCTTTGCCACCACCTCACCGCGCGAGCGCTTCATCGTTTTCGCAACACACACACACATATGCTTTGGCGGAACTTGCCGCGGCTTGCTGGTGGTGCCCGGTGGCACTTTACGTACGGTTTCCGTGCAATTTTCTCCTCGATTGTGTCGCTCTTGATAGAGGAGGATGTGCGCACTGGGTGTCTTTGGGGGTGTCTCTTGCGTGTGCTGCCGTTTCTTTTTGGCCTATTCAAACGCACGCTCCGGTCCG
Organism: Anopheles arabiensis; assembly: GCF_016920715.1. NCBI lineage: Eukaryota > Metazoa > Arthropoda > Insecta > Diptera > Culicidae > Anopheles > Anopheles arabiensis. Next base: position 75,654,228 of record NC_053518.1, read on the forward strand.
TTGGCGCATCCCTTGAATGACAACTTTTCATGCCGAAGAAGCGGAACACACACAGTGCGCAGTACGGTAGCGGGTTGCGGGTATACCGTACTCAGTCAATAGCCCTCTGTATGGCCTTTCGCCCTCGGGGCGGGAAGAAGGTAGTATTGCAAAGAAGGCAGTTGAATAAGCAAAGACAAACTACCGTTTCCAAACGGGACGGTCGTACTAGTTGGCACAACAGTAGTAGGTCGTGCACATAATCATAGGTCATGAAGCGGAAAAGCGGGGATGTGAACTGACACAAACGGGGCTTTATAAACACCAGGCAAGAGACAGGCGAGCATTCCAGGGCGAAGAGAGCAAATTATTTTAAGCCTAGAGCTGTTGTGCGTATCATTGAATCATGCAAATATGATCCTCGGTCTTGTATCGATCAAACTGTTCTACAAAATCCTGACAATTTCCATGATCCTACGCCAATACCAATAACTTTGCAATCTAATTTCGTTCGACTAAACTGAGTTTTTAATTATTTTTCACTCTTTTTCACTTCAATTCCAGGTGACAGTCTGCACTGCTCGCCGCTCGACAGTGCGTACAAGAGCAAACCGCTCGCCCACTACCCGGAGCACGTCGCGTGGAACCCGTTCGATGCGCACGGTATCTGCATGCTGTCCCTGCCGCAGGGTTTGCGTTTCCGCACGCAAAAGCACAACATCGAGCCCCGGTTCCACGCGTTCGCGACGACGCGCGAGGACGGCAAGCGCTGCTACGGCTTCAGCCTGGTGTTTTACGAGGAGGTGCGCAACCGGCAAATCTGCAGCGCCATGCACACGCTGCAGTCGATGTTCATTACCGAAATCTCCAGCTCGCAGCAGCCACCGCCCGGGACGCTGCGCCGGGTAAAGGAAAGCCCGGTAAGCAGGTCGCTGCCGAGACATTTCAAAATAGCAGCCCAGGCGCCCGCCTCGGCGCTCAGCTACTATGACGTCACGAAGGATAAGCTGTACGTGGCCAAGAGCCTGTCGCTCGTCTGCCAGGTGCCGTACGCGCACGTGGCGGAGCTGTTTCTGCAGAATCTCTACCGGTAAGCGTGTGATGGGGGTGTGTGTGTGCTGTAAGAATATTATCGATACAGAAATACAACCGGATGGGTAGGGTGGGTAGTTGGGCTATTTGTGTACCGCCGGTATCGAGGTGCGCCCCGGCTATTTGTTCCTGCACATCGAGAGCTCACATCTATGACGTGGTCAAATTCTAGTTATTGAAGAAACAATGTGTTGTTATTACTCACTGATCAAACTTTGTAAAACAGAACACTGAACTTGTTATCAGCTTGGCGTTAGGCAAATAGTAGAGTCGAAAATAAAGCGTTTAAATGCTGTTCCGCGTATCAACACGTTCCCTAGAGTCGACGAAATTCTACTTAGTCGTTATCCATAAATTACGTAACGCTAACATAGGACTGGTAAATCTCATTTCCTCTAATGTAAAAAAAAATCTTTACTGCTCAGAATTGGTGTTTTTACTGCTATAATGCTGTAGATTAAGCTATTAAAATAGGATATTATAATACTTCGTTCTATTTTGAAGTATTTCTGATTCTCGTTGATCCCATCATGATCGGATTTTTGAGAATTTTATTCCCATCGTGATTAGAATTCAAACAATTTAAGCTACACCTATTTGAGGTCATAATGGAGTTTCCACGAGCAAGAAAAAGGCACTACTCTTCTCAGGCTTCTATGAAATAAATTAAAACAAGATATAGCATAATAAAATTCTTAAAACGGTGGAGTATAGTAGGGATCGAGAAGATTTTTTTCAACCAAAATCATTTTCATTTGCAATCTACATTGAGGATTGGTTACGCTAATTTTCAAAAATAAAAGTACATTAAAATTTGAACAGATAATTATCATTGGGTCGGTCTGGTGAAACAGACGTCAACTCGTACGACTGAACAACATGCCCGTCATGGATTCAAATCCCGAATAGACCGTGCCCCATACGTAGGACTGACTATCTAGCTATGATAACAATAAGTCACTGAAAGCCAAGCTCATATTATTAGTGGGTACAGGCAGGCCTTGACCGACAACGGTTGTTGTGCCAATGAAGAAGAAGAAGAATTTTCATTTTTCTACCTAAAATTGAATCTTTGTGATATCAGTTTAGAGTTTCTAGAGCATCTTACTGTGTATTAAGTAACATTATATCAAACCTTTATTCCACCATTTTTATAATAATCTTTACCCTGCAATTTATTTTCCCATTCCCCCCGCTATGGTTACGTAATTTATGAATGGACCCTTAAGTAGAATCCTAAGACACACTTTCAATTAAACTAATTAAAATATAATGGACAACTATTTGAAGTTATTTTTAGTTTCCTTACGCAAATCAACAATGTATCACAATTAAATAACTGCTATTTACTACCAGCAACACTGCTAACTGACTGAAATGTACTATTATATGAATTTAAATCCTCAATAAGCCATTCAAGTTCTTAAAAGCTCCCAAATTGGGAAATTAAAGTGTGAAGACTATGCTCATTTTGTAGTTTTTGATAGTAATTATTTAATAGTAGCTTATTGACTCGCCACACACAAACGAATGCATAAATATAGATAGAAGGCTATCAATAACACTTACTCTCTCCCTGTTCTTTTCCTTTTCCAGCTGTCTTCCGCGACATCCCGGATCCCGGCTGAGCCTGGAAAGCTACGTGTACAACATCCTGTACGAGGTGTCGACGCCGCCGCCGGGCAAATCGATACGAATATACATACCGCCGGAAGAGCCGCACCTACCTCCGATCGCCACCATCCTGCAGCGGCCGGCCCAGAAGGACGAGCTGCCGCACATGGACTTTCCGCTGCGGCTACTGTTTACCTATCTCGGCGTCGAGTGCGTCATCCAGCTGTTCACGTGCGTGCTGCTGGAAAGCCAAGTGCTGCTCCGGTCGACCGACTACCAGAAGCTCACGATCGTGGCGGAGTGCATCACCTCGCTGCTGTTTCCCTTCCAGTGGCCGCACGTGTACGCCCCGATCCTGCCCGCCTCGCTGCACCACTTCCTCGACGCGCCCGTCCCGTTCGTGATGGGGCTGCACGCCGACTGCGACAGCAGCTTCCGGATCGGGAGCGAGGCGAACCTCTGCTACGTGGACATCGACAAGAAGTCGGTCCAGCTGCCGGAGGAGCTGCCCTCCTTCCCGTACCGGCACGATTTCATCTCGGAAATAACGGCCGTCCTGGACAAGTACTCGGTGCCGCGCGACCGCTCGCTCGATCCGCCCAGCATACTCAGCCCAAAGAATCTCCTCAAGGACCATGACATGATGACGGCGAGCTGTACGCTCCCGTCCGGCATGCACGTGCGCCGGAAGCATTCCCTGCACGACCTGCTCGACTGGGATCGGCCGAACTCGCCCGACCTGCCGCTACCGCCGACGGCCGTGCCGGCCCGCCCGGACGTACGGCAGCGCATCGTCGACATTGTGCGGCGCAGCGGCGGGGACGAGGTGGACAGCGGCGGCGGCCCGAACGAGGTCATGCCGAGCGCGAAGCAGAAGCAGCCCCTGTCCACCCTCGAGCAGTACTACGAAGATCTGAGACTGAACAACGCGTTGCGCGAAATTTTCCTCAACCGGTTCGTGCAGATGTTTGCCGCGTACGAGCATTTCGTTATACTTCCAAATCAGGTAGAGGCTTTACGCTTCGGTGGCGCGCTTGCGGGCGTCGTCGTCGACGTGTCCTTGAGGTCCAACCTAATTGCGTTCCCTTTCTCTTCCCCCGACAGAGCAAAGACGAATGGCTGACGAACCGGGAATCGCTGCACAACTTCGACAAGGCGTCGTTCCTGTCGGACCAACCGCAGCACCACCGCCCGTTCCTGTCCCGCTTTCTCGAGAGCCAAATGTTTGCCACACTCATCGACAACAAGATCATGCTGTCGTGGGGCGACGACCTGAACGGCTGCCCGCTGGTCGACAGCCTGAACGGTGACATGGAGTACAGCTTGAAGCTGTTTGATTCAAGGATCAAAATTTTACGGTAACTATGGACGATTGCGCTCGGCCGTGACATTCGTTCACTTGCGTTCGCCTTGGGGCGCCGACCATCGGTATTGATTTCTGTGCTCTTCTGTTTTGCTCGTTGCAGTAAGCGCTACGGTGGCGAAAGCATGATCCGCACCGCCAACTACGAACCGTGCATACTGGCCCGCGAGACACAGAAGCTGCTCGACAAGCGGTTGCAGGCGGTCGACATGGAGGTGGCCCCGCCGAGCGAAATCCTGGACAAGCGGGCCCCCTACTACCGGAGCTTTCCGCTGCTGGAGAAATCCGTCCTCAACCAAGAGTGCGTCTCGAGGTACGAATAGTAACGCGCTTTACCATCGTTTGCTCTGTGTGTTGTGTGTATGAGTGTGCGCCTATATGCCAAGCTCCTCTTGCGCAGCGGAAACAGTGGCGCTGCTCGCGCTGGTTTGAGGCATGGTTTGTTTCCTTTTTTTTTTTTTTCTTTCTGTCGCTGTCGAATGTGGGCCGGTCGGGTGCTCTGTCTTGTGTGGTGGTGTGTTTGAAGCTTTGGAGCGGAAGGATATTGCAGAGGCAGCCAAAGCCATTGAAGGTTGTTCAATTCAAGGTGCATTTTGCAACGCAAAATTTTTAAGCCAGCAATCACGATCAAACACGCTTGATCGCGAACAAAAATCCTGTCAATTTTGGTATTTTGGTTCCCAGTTTTAATGGTGTTGATGCTCTTTTCTTTACGCTACGAATATGGTACTGTTTATACATACTTTGGTTTGGTTTTATTGCTTCCTGGTCCTTGTGCACACCAACTAGAATCGAATCTACTTCCAGCAGGCACCGCGGACAAAGGGAAAGAGAAACAAACAAACACGCTCCTCCAACTACATGTGTAAATTCTGTTGTGATATAGTTGCAAAATGCTGCTCTAGATGCGTTAGAATGGGAATTTTTCCCATTCGTCAAGTTTTATTATGTGCATATGTGTTTTTTTTATATGTATGATAGTTTTCGTGTAAGTCGTCGTCTTCGTTTGCGTATGAGCTAGTGCGTTTTAATGCAGTTTTAATATTACCGAAATAGGCAAGTAAGCTTTTTTTAAACACTGTTTTTAACGCGTAGTAGTACATCGAAAGAGGAATCCTGTACTTTTTTTTAGCTCTTTTATATTGTTATACTGTTGTTTTCGATTTTAATGTTTCCTTCTTGTGCTAGAATCTGTATTCCACTATTTTATAGCTATTTTATACTTGAAACTATAGTTGATACAATTTTAACAAATATAAATATGAATTTCCAGAGAGTGCCTTATAGAGCAGAGTAATTCAAAAATAGTTCAAAATTACCTTAAATTATTGATCCTTTAAAATATTATCACTTGCATTGAATCACTTTCGGACTGACCAACTAAAAGACAATGTCACCATGCAAAAAAGCTTCCTCTATTTGCACTCTATTTGTTAAAACAAAAAGATTCCGTTAAAATACCGTTCAAATTGTGATGTCGCGTGTGTCTCCTCCAGTAGCTTGTAACCCGTACTCTAGTTCGTACGTTTCTCTCTCTCTGAGGCAAGCGTTTTGCCGTGTGGCGTGTGATGCATGATTGTGACGTTTTTTGCATGAGCTGTTTTTGCGTATGCGTGTGATGATAATTAGTTTGTAGATTGCATCCAGCAGTGCAGTAGATGGAACAGCACAAGGAAGAACCTAAATCACCAGCTCGTCGTCCTGTCCCAGCTGGCGACTTCAAACTGTAAGCAGCGCACCACCGCAGCAACACGAAACGAAATGCAATAAAAATCCTTATTTTTCCCCTTATTAACAAACACTCAGCGCGCAGTGCTGCGCGTTCGCTTTATTTTTTATTGCTTAAATGGTTAAGTTTAGTTTTTTTGGCGCTTAAAAAGAAAGTTTGAAACTCAACTCGCGTTGCGACCATTTGGAGACCTCCCTGTGTGTGTTCGCGGGAACACACACAAACACACCGAACAGAGCTAAGTGTTTGTAATGTTGTGCCAGGTAAGGATTTTTATTTGATTCTATTTTCGGTTTGTATTATACAACTTTTTTTATTATTTTATTTTTGTTTTGTTTGTTTTATGTTTGGTTTTGGTTTGGTTTGGTTCACTCGTTTTCCCGCTTCCCATCACTATCACTCTCTGTTTGTGTGTATGTATATGAACTTCTTTACTAACAGACAATCATCTTTCAGGTTTTTGGTGCTGAAAAATAACTCACGGGACTCTTAAAAACACACCCACACACGCCTATTTGCTACAATGGTATTGATTAATGCAAACCTTTCTCCTCCACCATTTTGATTGCAGAGGCAACAGCTTGCGGCGCGTGAAGAACGGCAGCACGAAGTGGAAGGTGAAGGAGATCTCGTTAGATGGTGGAGGCAACGCGACCAACAACGTACCTGGACTGTCGAAGGATAGCGACGGCAACAAGTCCAACCGCAACTCGGCCAACCTGTCCGGGGCCGAAATCAGTCCGGCACTGCTGGCACAGGCCAACTGGACGTTTGTGGAGAAGCTGCTGAAGGTGTGTAGGAACAGTTTTTGCTCATTCAAATTAAAATCTCACATCTAAAACATTTGCTTAATCTCTCCTTGCAGGACATCAAGAGCAAAACCAAGCGCATGCTGCTGGAAAAGATGGGCACGGAGGCGATCGAGCTCGGGCTCAGCGGGGAAGCGTCAGTGACGGGCGTGGAGGAAAACACGATGATTGCGTCGCTGTGCGACCTGCTCGAGAAGGTTTGGTCGCACGGGCTGATCAACAAGCAGGGCAAATCGGCCCTCTGGACCCATCTGGCCGCGTACCTCGAGATAAAGGACTGCCAGAATCCGGGCAAACACCAGATGGACAACAGCTATCTGACCCCAGGTATGCGTTTAGCGGGCGGGGGGCGATAGGTGTAGGCAAAAATCACGGGACCAAAATCAAAGGCTGTTGCTTAGTCCCATTCATACACATTTTGTTGTGTGCGAATCGATCGAAAATATCATCCTAAATCAAATGGTACATTCTCTTTCAACACATACAGCCTTAGCGTGGACTGTCATGCGGAAGCGGATGGATTGTACGTGTAATGGTTACAGTTAAAACCTTTAAAGCTTACTTTTTACACTTGCATTTGCATGCGATTGGAATTAATTTGCTGGGTTCCCTCCCACTCTCTTTCATTTGCCTTTTTTGCCGAGCTATGATGCCGTTTCTGTTCTGTCAATTTTCCTATTTTTATTTATCTTTTATTTACACATTCTCTTTCGTTCGAATGGTGCGCGCTTCTTGCTCCTCCGCAAACTCCCTCCAACTCTCTAACGAACGTGGCCGCACACAGAGAAAGCACGCAGCAACTCGGAAACGCGCTATCGCACCCTAAAGCCACCGAAAAGTGGCCCCAGCATGGTGCCCGGTGGCTTAGACAAGTATCACACTACCATTGCGCACAAAATACGCCGGCTGCACAAGGGCAGCTTCGGCCCCACCGGGAGCGACACGCGCCTCTACTCAGCCTCGTCGGCGGAAACGGTACCAACGTCGCCCGGTCGCTTTACTAACTTTATGTTGTCCGATGTCGTTGCTTCCTTTGTCGGTATGCGTAATGGGTCGGTAGCTAACCTGTTTGCCACGCGCAGTCACTGCGGTGAGTAATGTGTGTGCTTTAGCCTCCGTCGTCACGTGTCCCGCGTTTCTCACGGTATTGTGGTGTGCCTCCCGGTATAAATCTTCCCGGCTCCTTGTACTCGTGGCCCGCGTGTGTGTGTGTGTGTGATTCTATTCGCTTTCGGGTTATCGCTAGGTGTAGATGTATTCTAACGGCAAGGAAAAGCCAATGGTTTCGCGGGTGAAAGAACGTGTGACTGACATTGCACCGCAAAAGTTTGGAGATTGCACAGCAGAGCGCTTCCACTGATTCGTTTGATTTAATATGTTTGCTTTTTTTTGTGTTTGTGTGTGAATTTACTCTTTTTTCTCCCTTGATTTTTTGGTATTATGCTTTTTTTAAATAGTGTTTGCTCTGTTTTCGAAACAAATACGTTCGTTCCCTTCAATAATGCTCCCCTTGCTTGCCCCTTTTACCAGATCTCTCATCGTTAGCCATCGAGCCGCAGCTGCCACCGCCTTCACCTACCCGCGGACGGTCCAAATCCCGCGAGCGCAAAAGTCTTGGCCCGGAGCAGCTACGGCCACTGCCCGAATCGCTCGAGTTTGACATCCGGTATGTGTGTTTGCAAAAAAGCAATTTCTTTCAAAAAAACCTAATTCCCATTTTCTATTTATGCTCTCCTCTTTTTCCAGCAACATTCTCGCAATGACGGACATTAAAACGCACATCGGCTACGCTCGTGCCTGGGTAAGGTTGGCGCTCGAGAAGAAGGTGCTGTCGCGCCACCTTCGCACCCTGCTGTCCGATGCCGCGCTGCTGCGCCAGCTGTACAAGCGGTCCGCGTTCGTGCGCTGCGACGACGAGGTGGAACAGTTCCTGTACCATCTGCTGACGCTGAACGCGGTGGACTACTTCTGCTTTACCAACACGTACCCGACGACCAAGCTGCCGTACCGGGTCGTTATCTTCCCGTCGAAAAAGTCCAGCGCGGCCACCACGTCGGCGAACGTGTGGATAGCGATATCGGGCAGCCTGGGCGAAACGCAGATCATCAACGTGCCGCGCCACTCGCTCGAGTTTGTGTTTCATGTAAGAATAGTGGCAAAGCGAAGAGATTATCTTTTACTTTAATTGTTTTTTTTTTTGTTAATTTTGCAGCACAAAACGCTTGGCATCTTAACGTCGTTAAGAATTGGACACGACGATACGGGAATGTCCTCGAAGTGGTTGGTGGAGCATGTCGTTATTAGAAACGAAGTCACTGGACACACTTACAAGTGAGTGTTCTCTTTGAACCAGTGCTGCAAAATGTCACTGTCAATGTCATAAAAAATTCTGACTGAAACGAAATTCATGTCAGCGTCACGTTCTCAATTGTGATAATCAATGCTTGGTGACATTTTAGCAACCAACGCTTGGTCAGTCACACTTTGCCATGACTTTTTTTTACTGTGATCAGTTCTGCAAAATGTCACTGCATAATGTCAATTCCGACTGAAACAAAACTCATGTCAGCGTCACGAGCTCTCTACTGTGATGATCAGATGTGAGACTCGAAAGTTGTTGCGACCATCACATGCTTGGTGACATTTAGTGCAACCAACTCTTGGTCAGTCACTTGGGCGCGACATTTTCTGTCGGTCATCATGATGCGAATAGTCCCAAGCAACAAAATGAGCGTGTTTTCTAGCTCTGTTTGTCCCGACAGTGCGAGATAGCATGATCATTTTGTTGCTTGGGATAATGCTAAGTATATTACAAAAATGTCACGATTATCACCGACAGAAAATGTAATGATCAAGTGAGTAACCAAGAGTTGAGTGCTAAACAAAATGTCATTAAGCATGTGATTGGTCCACCAATTGTTTGAGTCTCACCTCTGATCATCTTAGTTGTGTACGTGAGCTGATTTGAGCTTCGTTACAGTCATAAGTGTTGGTGACAGAAACAGTGGCACCACTGTTTACAGCCAGAAAAAGTCATGATTATGGTTGCGACGATATAAAGCGTTGGACACAAGCATTCGCATGAGGTGTTCGGCATGCCATAAAGCACTTTATTTGAGTATCAGCAGTGAACATCAAGCTATCACGAATATGTTCGTGGTGATTATCACGTGATGCTCAAGACATTTTGCAGCACTGTTTTTACCACTTAAAAAAACAGACAACAGCTTTAATGCAATCTGCTCGCTCGCTCCCTTTCCTTTTCCCGATAGATTCCCGTGCGGCCGTTGGCTTGGTCGCGGTATCGACGACGGTTCGATCGAGCGGCTACTGATCGGCCAGCTCGTCCCGCGCACCGTCGACAGCGAGGAGCTGGTGGAGGCGTGCCGCACGCCACCGCGCACCCGCAGCCCAAGCATCCAGCGGCCGGAGGTACGCCCGTCCGACATTCAGCACATGCTGGGCGATTGCGTCAACGCGATCGTCAAGTGGCACTACCGGCCGAGCCGGGACCGGGACGCCAGCTCGCTAACGAACCTGCTGTGCGGTGAGAACGGGCTGGTCAAGTGTCTCGAGCAGGCGTTCCTGTGCGGGTTCCGCTCGTCCCGCCTGTTCGGCCGCAACTTCTACCTGTGGGACTACTTTGTGCGGGTGAAGGAACAGTTCGAGATTTGCTTGGTGGAGGAATCGGTCGAGACGGTGCGCGGTGGTGGCGGCGGCGGTACCTCCAGCTCACCGCCTACCAGCGGCTCGAGCCCGGAATCGCCGCCGCAGGGAACAACAAGTCAGCTCGGTGGTGGTGGTGGTGTTGGTGTTGCCAGTGTCGCCCTATCGCCCGTCGCACGGCAGGAGCTATCGGCTGTGTGGCATTGCTACTGCCACCTGATGGACGAGATCAATAACGTTAAGCAAACGCTCGGCAAGGACGGTCGGTTCCAATTGTTTATCTGTTTGAGTTTGAGGTAAAGACAACTAATTTTCTTATCAGTTTTTGTGTGTGGTTTGCTATGCTTTTCCGTTTAAGATTTTGCTACTTTTTAATATGTAAAAATTGCTTTAAAATACTAATTTCATACAATTAATCTCACACACACACCTCTTGCAGGGAACATCTCCTGCACCGGATGCTGGTGCCGATGGCGTGCACGCGCGTAACGGCCGAGATGTACGAGGAGCAGAGCTTCCTGCGGAAGAAGGGTCTGCTAACATTCCTGCGCCAAATACTGGAACCGTTGGACGAATTTCACATCGTGTTGGAAAACTCGATTACTCAAGGTATCGGATCTCACTGTTAGGCTGGATTGGGTCCATATTCGATTTCGAGCGGTGAGCGGCATCTGCCAAAAACCAACAAATACTCTACCTATACCAAATCATACCCCAGTGCGAGCGCCGCGTAGTAATCGATTCGTCGCTCGATGGAAGCTCCCGATGGAAGCTTAAAGGGGCTTGTCTCAGGAGAGAGGAGTTTGAATTTCACGGGTTTGAAAATGTAAGCGTTGTAGGTACGTGTCGATTTACTGTGAATGCTCTAGCAAAAGCACAGAATAATACTACTGCAGGATCAGTGAAACGGAAGTAGAATCTCCTCACCGTGAATTTAAGTGTATATTTTATTTTATTTTTATATTTTCCTAAGCAAGCATGGCAGAAGTAGTGTAACGTAGACGAAAGCCCTGTGGTAACTATAGATTTCTATTTTGTATATTCCGCTACATCGTCATGATACGTTAGTGGGGGGAGAGTTTTTGTTTTATGCAACCCGATTTTCGGTCATGCATTGGGCACATAATAGCAAAAGAGACGACTGGTGGTCTCTATCATACCTTTTGGTTGTGTTTTAGATTGTAGGGAGAACGGGACAGTTTGTTTTACTCGCAATCAATTTAGGCCAAATGATTTTACTGTTTAAGGTTTAATTACTACACACATACCCGCGGGCACTCAGAGACACGGACTGAAGCAGGGCGAACGATTACCTGGCGATCTGGTCCTTCCGTGCGGTACTCAATCTCCCCATCTCCCAAGAGACACTGTGGCCAAAGAATGACTTCAGAATGATGATTTGAGGACGGGTTGGGAAGTGTGAATGTGGTTTTCGTTGTGTGTTTTGAGTCGTTTTTTGTTTTGTTTCATCCTTTGCTTTTCCAGTTGTGTATGTTGTTAACGTGCTTTCTGTGTTTTGCAATCATAAAGATTGTGAAAGGATTTTAGCTTTTTGTTTGTTTGTTTGTTTTTGTTTTTAATCTGCTGGTGGGGAGGGATAATTTGAAAATAGTCATCGACGAAATAAACTGTGCCAAAAGGAGCGTTGTGTCTCTCCGGTGAGGTGCTGCAGGAGAGTAGCGATACGCATTAATCCTCTTCATTAAAACGTAATGAAAACGGAAACTAGACCTAGTAGGGAGTGATGAGAAAGGAGAATTTGATCGTACAACCCAGCTATATGTGTCTGTGTGGGTTGATTTAATTCTTTCCGTTCATTCCGCTCTACATCCATTTCGAGAGTCTGCCCTCCAATGTTGCGAGAATACACAATCTCCTTATGAATCTCCAGTGATGAGTGTTTCGTGTCACCCATGCTGATATTAGTCAATCGAAACGTACACATATTTAGATCTGGTTAGTGGGTTAGTGGAAGAAACATTTAGCTCGTGTGTACGGTGTGTGCCCTACCGTAGTACCGCATCGTCCTCTTTCACTGTGTCTTCGTGAGCATGAAATGTGTAAACCATAACAAAGAGAAGAGAATAAAAACAAAAAATCGTCATCCATTGCCGTTAATGGTTAGCAAGTAGTGAACGGGGCAAAGCGTTATTATTCAACTGCTGCTGTGTATGGAAAGTTGAGAACAAAACAGTGCAACTAATGAGGTAGAGCGTAACGTAATTCAACGATGTCCACAAACTACGAGATGGACAAGGATGCAGCTGAGGCAGAGATTATAAGTTGTGTAAAAAACAAAAATTGGGTATTTTATATTATTTTTTTACAAAAACTTCATGAAATATTCATATAATTTTCAGACAAATTAAAACTCCTTATGTTCGATGTTTTTGGTGAATCACACAGAATCCGCGTAAGTCTGTTTAACTTGACTTCTAAACACTTAGTAATGGACCTCGAGGGTACATTGATCTCCGTTCGTCGAGATTGACACAATTTGTGTTAACTCAGCATTAAATGTGTTCTGCGATGTTTCGCTGTGCAGAACCTTTGAGGGGAAAGTACTACGGCAACCTTAAGGGTGCAGCTAAAGGAAGTGATCGTCTGGTTAGCTTACGTTGAATACTTCCGTTGAAATCGTAGCCTATGCGTGTAACGTTCCTTTTTTGTTTTACTAAGTTACTAAGCCGGGGCAAAGATTTACATCGAACTCATTATAGGCCTTAAAAGGCCTTCAAACAAATATCATTTTCATCCAAATCCTGGGCATGTACCAGAACCTATACCAGACATGAAACATATCCTGTATTGATCTAGGAGCTTAAAACTTAATGCTATCTCGGTTCTGTGATAGTTATGTGACCTATTCTGGTCTTTAGACCACCATGTTCTACACCGACCTGGTCATATAACAGATCCTGTATCCTGGTCATGTAACAGATGTCTAACAGATGTCTTATCTCCGTCCTGATAGGCCTATTTAAACCTGAACTCAACTCAAACCCGGTCCAAGAATCCAAATACAACTAACCTTAGTGAAGAAGAGAATCTGATCACGAAGTTATTTAAGTTCTGAAACTGAGGTCCTAACCAAGGACCGAGGTCCAAGGATCTGCACCAATTCTAGGAGTTGTATCTCGACTCTGAACTGCTCGCTAAAACTGATTAAAATCTCAATCTGGTTGAATTATTTTGATTCCTGACCATCAGGAATTCAATCTTTCTGAAATCAACACTAAGTGTTTCCCAACCCTATATCTGATACCAATACAACATGAGTTCTGGCACTGATTTTGTACTAACTCAGAATCCATCATTATGTATACAAGAACTGATCCGACATATGATCCAAATTGATGTAGTGTTCCTAACACTTATAATTGAATTCAGGACCAAGGTTCTTCATCAAGAACCAATCTCTATTCAAATCTTTTTACTATGTGGTACATCAAGTTATCTCAATCAGAATCAAGAACTGATTCCGACCATATCTTGATCCGAAAACTCCTTTAAAGGGATTGCATCAAAAACGCCGTTTCTATTTTGGTACTGAAACTAATAAATCGGTAATGGACATAGTACAGAAACTACCTTGGTTCAAGAACTACTCCTCAACCTCATTGTACAACAGTGGTAATTTCTTGTTCAGTTGTAATTTCAAGACAAAAAAAAAGATCCGCACAGGTAGACAAAATACAGGCGTAAAGTATGATTTCAACAGTGATTTTCGTATTTCTTCATCCACTGTACCGCCGCACCGCACATTGTAACGTCTTTTTCAAATGTCCATCGCGCAAAGCTTTCGTTTTTGTTGCCCTCCCCCCCACCCAATCGAAAGCTCGCACGATTGCACAATGGGCATTTGCCGGGATGAAATTCAAAAAATCAACTTTTTAATAGCGCAATTCCAAGTAATAGGTTTTAATACTAAGGGTTAAACTAAGAAAAATACCAAATTTGAGCTCTTTATCTGTTCTGGTTCTCTAGAAAACACCTCTCAAAGTCGAGATTTGTTAAAAAAACGCAGAAAAATCTTCACTTTTTTGGAAAACTTTAAACCTTTGTAACTTTTTCAAATATGAACCGATTTTGATAAATTTAGACATTTTATAAAGGATATTTAGTCAGCTTTATAAACACATGAAAAATTTTGAGCTCAGTTAATTTGATTCAAAAATATACGATAATAACTGAAGAAACCTCCTGAAAATTTTCATAATTTTAATTTTTGACTTGATGCCATTATAAAAGTGGCGTAGAGTGGCGTTGTCTCATATATGTCACATCATAGTGTAATGTATATACTATCAATCTGTGAAGAAATATTCTGCGAAAGTTTGCGAACGCGAATTTTATTGAAGTTTTTTCACATCAACTTTTTCTAAAAACAGACACATGCGTTACTAGGCGGCTCCATAGGTGCCTAGTGTAGCGTATTACGTGTATTCTACAAAAATATATTCTACATGCTTTTGATCAACTTTCATTTCCATTACAAAGCTCTGTATCTTAGTTTCAGCTCATGTACTTATCTTATATGTAAATTTCTATTCTAACCTAACTTTATCATTAAACATAATGAAGCAAATCAGAACCAAATACCTTTTGGTCCTACTGCAGATTATAGAAGGATATAAGGAAAGTAATTCTTAAATTATACGCATAACAGGAAAACGTTATGAATGCAGTAGCATCTATTGGCGTTTTGGGAGAAGAAACTCCCAAAACTCATGACAAACTAAATATAAGGATAGAGGGGAGATGCTACAAAGAATTTTTTGCAAGAAAGAAAATGCATCCAGAAGGACATTTTGTATAATGAGCTGTATTCCTCTGATTCGTTAACCAGTTCAATATCAGTAGCTACACGCACTAAAACAAAGACAGGGTTTAACTTTACAAATGAAGTAAATACTTAGTTTGTAGCTATCGTGCAATTTTGATTTTTTCAGATAGTTGTAAAACCAAGAAGGATTTTTAGTTTTATTACCTCTTCTGAAGGCAGTACAGCACTTGGAAAGGTATTGGATGAATATTCAAAGACAAACAATGTGTGCTGCTTTTCATTACGAATTTGGGATGTACTTTATTTCAATGCACCTGCTCTCTCTAATTATTTAAATGCCTTTATTCATGTTTTTAGAAAAGTGAACTAGAGCTGTGTTGTCAGGAGCTTGTAATAGCATCCACCTAAGTTGTGTATGTAAATTTTTAATATTTGTACTACCTGTGAGTAAAAAAAAAAATTTTATTCAAAATTATTATGTTTTTTTTATATATTATTATTATTATTATTTATTTAATCTTCATTATGGGACATTACAGTATATTTTAAAATAGTTTATACTATTAGCAACAAATAATACAAGAAAAAAAACACAAAATTAATAAAACTAAGCAAAAATCCCTTAAAACACTATTTTATGTAGCGCCACCTGGTGGTATTGATGCGAACTACAAATAAAATGTTATTTACTATCATAATACTCTACTACAAACGATAAAAACTAACAATTTCTGCAAAAAAAATTTATCCCGCAATTTGTTCTAAACTGCCCATTGTGGATTGTTGACAGGCGTTCCCCCCGCCCAGTTCGCGCTGTCAGTCAGCTGACAGGCGGTGTTGGCAAATGTGACGAGGATGCAGAGTGGCCAGATTATTTTTGCGGTTTTCGGTAGGCGCATCAAAATTTTATCGGTAGTTTTCGGTAGGAGTTCAAGATTATTTCGGTAGTTTTCGGTAGGCTTTGAAGTGTTGAGCGGGGGGGGGGTAGGGAATTTAACCCAACAAATGATTGGCACGCTCTAGCAGCAATCCAAGGCGATATCGAACATGAAAAATATATGGGATGTGATAACCCAAAGTGGGTAGAAAGGAGGTGTCGTCATGTAGAACAATTGGGCATCGAGGCTTTACAAAAAAGCACTAAACCATGATCGACGGCAGTTGTCAAATGCGACGAATGTTGCTGGTATTTGGATATGATATATGAATTGTTTTCGTTTAATAAACATTTTTTTAGCATTAAAAATTCGTATTTTGCATCCACACTCCATAAATCGACATTTTACACGTTATAACGTAGCTGCTGCCTGTAAACAAATATCGACGGCTGTTGTCAAACCGAATCTCAAAATGGCAACATGCCAAACGCTAAGAAGACACCTCCTCTATATTCCACCTTGGAATGTTCCTATACATTTTTCATGTTCGATGTCGTGTTCTGTTGCTGCAGAGCGCCGGGTTACATTATCTGTCAAATTGCATATAAAATTTTATCAGCGCGTTCGACTTCATGAAGTGCAGACACGGGCCTTAGTTGTCTCTGTTGAATTTCTGGTTCTGGTTGCTAGTGATTTCCATATAGAGTTTAATACATTAAGTGATTTGGGAAATGGTAATATGACTTTTTGGTCAGTATTACGAAAAAATCTATGATTTTCGGTAGGATAAATGAAAAATCGGTAGTTTTAGGGGGCTCATCTGTGAATCGGTAGGCATATCAAAAATCGGTAGGAATACAGATAAATCGGTATTTCTGGTCACTCTGCGAGGATGGGATGCAAAACGAAGCAAAAAAAAACCCGCAAATAACAGTCAAACACAATAACAAATAGAGCCATCTAACTATCGGTCGCTTATCACCAAAACTCAGTGTATAAAGTAATAAAAAAGACGAAGGACCGTTTCCGTATCCCAAGGAGGTGGCAAATTAGCGCTTTCGCTATCCGCGCGTAACGTGACGGTGTTTGGTGTGCAGTGCACAAGTTGCGTGTTTGTTGTGTGCGGCTTACGGAAGTGTGATTCTTCGAACCGAACAAACGGAGTGACCATTAACGAACCATTGCCGAGCTTAGTGCGTGTTTTTTTTTCGTGTTCGTGAAAGTGTGTGGAAGAGAGGATTAGGAAAAGTCCAAGCTGCTGAGTATCGGCCAAGCGCCACTACTAGAACCAGCCAAGAAGATAACACAACAAACACCCCACTGTAAAGCCCCAAACAAACAGTCTCACTGTCAGCATCGCACAGTGAAGGAGAAGCGAAGGAAAAAAATAGTACACGTCAACAATCCGATCGCCCGCCAGCACGACGACAGCAGCCAGCAGCTAGAAGCATTCCAGCACCTCCCGTGTGTGGCTGATCGATCGACGACCGAGTGTCGCTGGCGGAATACTAAACAGCGGCAACCACGGTTGGCCTGCTCTCCTCCACGGATCGGTTTGAGGAAGTCGATTCGGGGTGAAAGTTGTACCGAGCGGCTGCTAGGTGCCGTCCACACATTCCCCCGCTCCAATAGGCGTTTTGCAGTTTGCGCTGTTGCGGTGGTTGCTTTGTTTCGGCGCTACGTGCTCTGCCAGTTTTTCCTCAATCGTGTGTGTGTGACGAGGAACACGAACGCGCACACCGACGGCCCGAACCAGTCAAACGAGCCGAGCAGATTACCACCAACACACCAGCACAGTGGGCACTCGCTCGTGGCTCTCTGGCCTATCCCACAATAAACTGGTGCTGTCCGGCGGCCCAACGGTTCAGTCTTCGGTTGTACGCGCCCGCGGAAAGATCGGCTCTATCTGCGCGCTCCTCTGCTCGTGTGAGAAGAAAAAAAAAACGGTTCCACGGTACGGCACCACCACCACCACTCTTCCTGTACTTCATTTTTTGTTTGCGTTCGCGCGCGCGTGTTTGTGAGACTCTCTCGCCAGAACTGTAGCAAACAACCCAGCAGCACCAACATGTGCGGTATCTTTGCGTACCTAAACTTCCTGACGCCGAAGACGCGGCGGGAAGTGCTGGACCTGCTGCTGAACGGGCTGAAGCGGCTCGAGTACCGCGGGTACGATTCGGCCGGCGTCGCCGTCGACGGCACCACGATCGATGCGGACATACTGCTGTTCAAGCGCACCGGCAAGGTGAAGGTGCTGGAGGACGCGATCCACTCCGCGGCGCAGACGGTCGACTTTAGCCAGTCGTGCGATACGCACGTCGGCATCGCGCACACCCGCTGGGCGACGCACGGTGCGCCGAGCGAGGTGAACTCGCACCCGCAGCGGTCGGACGACACGAACGCGTTCGTGGTGGTGCACAACGGCATCGTCACCAACTACAAGGACATCAAGAAGTTCCTGGAGCTGCGCGGGTACGCGTTCGAGTCGGACACGGACACGGAGGCGATCGCGAAGCTGGTGCACCATCTGTGGAAGCAGCACCCGAACTATTCGTTCCGCGAGCTGGTCGAGCAGGTGATCCAGCAGCTGGAGGGTGCGTTCGCGCTCGCCTTCAAGTCGAAACACTTCCCGGGGGAGTGTGTGGTGACGCGGCGCGGTTCCCCGCTGCTGGTGGGCATCAAGGCGAAGACGAGCCTGGCCACGAACCACGTGCCGATCCTGTACGGGAAGGGCCACCGGCACGGTTCGTCCGGGAACGTTGGGGTGGTTGAGCCGACGCCCGACAATACGGCCGACTTTATCAATCCGGGCGAGGAGGTGGAGTACTTCTTCGCGTCGGACGCGTCGGCAGTGATCGAGCACACGAACCGGGTGATCTACCTGGAGGATGACGATGTGGCGGCGGTGAAGGACGGGGCGCTCGGCATCCACCGGCTGAAGAAGAGCCAGGACGATCCGCACGCGCGCGAAATCACCACGCTCAAGATGGAGATCCAGCAGATCATGAAGGGCAACTATCGGTACTTCATGCAGAAGGAAATCTTCGAGCAGCCGGAATCGGTGATCAACACGATGCGCGGGCGGGTGAACTTCGAGAGCAAGAAGGTGACGCTGGGCGGCATCAAGGACTACATCCCGGAGATTAAGCGCTGCCGGCGGCTGATGCTGATCGCGTGCGGTACGTCCTACCACAGCGCGGTGGCGACGCGCCAGCTGCTCGAGGAGCTTACCGAGCTGCCGGTGATGGTGGAGCTGGCGTCCGACTTTCTCGACCGCAACACGCCGATCTACCGGGACGACGTGTGCTTCTTCATCTCGCAGTCGGGCGAAACGGCCGACACGCTGATGGCGCTGCGGTACTGCAAGCAGCGCGGCGCGCTGATCGTCGGCATCACCAACACGGTCGGCAGCTCGATCTGCCGCGAGTCGCACTGCGGTGTGCACGTTAACGCCGGGCCGGAGATTGGCGTCGCCTCGACCAAGGCGTACACCTCGCAGTTCATCTCGCTCGTCATGTTTGCGCTGGTGATGAGCGAGGATCGGCTGTCGCTGCAGAACCGCCGGCTCGAGATCATCGAGGGGCTGCGCAATCTGGACGCGCACATCAAGCAGGTGCTGATGCTGGACCAGCGCGTGCTGGAGATTGCGCAGGACCTGTACCAGCAGAAGTCGCTGCTGATCATGGGGCGCGGCTACAACTTTGCCACCTGCATGGAGGGTGCGCTCAAGGTGAAGGAGCTGACGTACATGCACAGCGAGGGCATCATGGCGGGCGAGCTGAAGCACGGACCGCTCGCGCTCGTCGACGACACGATGCCGATCGTGATGATCATCATGCGCGACCCGGTGCACCAGAAGTGCATGAACGCGCTGCAGCAGGTGACGGCCCGGGAGGGCCGCCCGATCATCATCTGCGAGGAGGGCGACCGGGAGACGATGGCGTTCGCGTCGAAGGCGCTCGAGATACCGCGCACGGTCGATGCGCTGCAGGGCGTGCTGACCGTCATCCCGATGCAGCTGCTGTCCTACCACATCGCGGTGCTGCGCGGCTGCAACGTCGACTGTCCACGAAATCTCGCCAAATCGGTCACGGTGGAGTAATGGATATTCGTGTTTTGTGTGTGTTATGTGTGCAAGAGCAGTGCGTGAGTGTGTGTGTGACACCCAATGCGATGGAGAGGAACATTACATTACTGCGGCTGGAACAGGCGGCTGAACGCTAGTAGAGAACGCCGTGTCGTTTGCGAATTTGTTTTTCCTATTTTTCTGAATTATGTGCACGCACCCAGTAGCTTTTAAGTTGTTCTCCAAGAGAGACTTTTTTTTATTACTTGTTGTTGCAAACCCGTTTCTATCGTGTGCTAAAAGCGAAACACTACCCTCTCTCACTCTTACTCTAATACAGGGTTTTGTTGGGATTCTCATAGCTGTGGGATACTTTCTTGCCTCTTTCTTATGGGAAATCAACTTTATATGATGAGAATGGCCCATTTTTGGACACTCATTGGAAAATCCTATTGGATTTGTCCAAAAAGGATGCTATAGAGTCCAATTCCTTCCATTTAAATTTCATTTCGTGTAAGAAAGAGTCATGAAAGTATCCCACAAGTATGAGAACCCTTGAAAACCCCTGTAAGACGCAGTAACAGTTAGAAAAACTATTAGAACTATTGTTAGAACTATTGTAAAAGTCACCGTTGTTTGAAGTCACCGTTACGTGCAAAAATCTGAATTTTGGGCGCGAGAAAATGAATCTTAAAATGATAAATGGTCGGTGCCACTACAAACACTATCATTGCATCACACTAGTAGCGCGTGAATGGAAGATACGATTAGCGGCCTTAGGGTTCGCGCTGTGCGTTGAGAGCATTTACCGTCTCTTGTTTTTGTTTTATCAATAAGCTCTTTTTATTACTTGCTACCCTCTCTCCTTACCCCCCCCCCCTCCTCACTTGCCGCTAGCTATCTCTATATCGGGTGGTAATGGCAAGCGCTATTGTAAAAGGGCTCCCAACACACAACAGACAGCTGAGGCGTCGATTGATGCCTCCACGTCCGCAAAAGCGTCGTCAGCAGTGAGTGTGCAGGCAGTGTGCAAACAAACACCCTTAGGTGGGCGGTGGATGGGGGGGGGTGAGGACGCCAGCACCAGAGCACACGAAAACTAGCTCGAAACAATCCGCCCTGTGTCTGTCTGTGTGTGGTTGTGAAGCTGAGTGATAAGCGCGAACACCACACATTGGCGCAACTTTATCATTTGCATCATTTACAGCGAATTGATAGGCTTCCCCTCCTTCTCCCACCCACCCTGGTGTGTGTGTGCGTGTTTTGCCGCCCACATCTCCGCGTCTCGTCCCCTGTTTGACGCAAATGTACAAGGGAAACGTCTTCGTCTATTACCTTTTTGCGTCTGTGCGGAGATAAGTTTGATTTTGGCCTAATTTTGGCCATCGTTTCTCCCTATCCCTATCTTCCCCTCGTCCTCCCCCTAAAACAGCTTCCCTTTGATGGTGGCCACACAATTAGTGGTCAATTTTGCACAATAAAGCAACCCGTATCTTCGATCAAATCGGACGGCAGAAAGCGTCAGCAACGACGGCGGCAAGTGTCTTCCGTAACAGCAAAAAGTAAAACAAAAATCCATCTAGCTATTGTGTTACACTTCTAGAAGGAAGGCAGGGAGTTTCGGCAGAAGTAGATTTGATTAGAAAGAGTGGCGCGCGCACGCCACCCACCGGCAGCGTGCAAAACGGCGGCACGCCACGTGTCTGTCGGTCCGCCATGTGTTTAATCTCGCGCAAAAAGTGGGTTAAGATCGACGCAGGAGTTTTACCTTTCCCCTACTTACTTCTTTATTGTTATAGTTTTATGTTAAACACACACACGCTTTTGCATTGAACAGTTTTTTTGACGTGCATTTCGGAATTAATAGTGAAAGAGTGTGAAAAGGAAAAATAATCAAGACGAACTATTCGGGAGTTGACTAAATTTAAGCCAAAAAGATGAAACGAAAAATTTAATTTGTGCAGAGTTTGAATTAGAGAGAGAGAGAGAGCGATAGAGAGAGAGAGAGAGAAGGATGTAAAACAGAAAAATATTCCAGCAATTTACTAGAGATAATACTGTAATAAGAATTAATAGTAACACGGATGGATGTGTGTATTGTGGAGCGCCCCATGCATCATCTGTAAGCGGGCACCACCACACCCCCCCTCTGTGTCCCCTGCGTGTGCAGTATATTTGTACTTGTGAATAAAGTATTAGTGCTTTTTCTTTTTATTGGTAAAAAAAACAACAGGAATCAAATTCGAATCACTTCACCACGAAAACACACCCGAAAAAAAAACATGTTTTCCCCGTCCGTCGTCGATCGTCGACGCCTCTACTAAAGATTTGCATTTTATGCAATAGCGCAGTCGTCCGCTTCCTTCTCCGAAACGAGTCCAGCGGACGGGAGCCGCAGCAGCAGCATCATCTCTTGGCCTCCAACAGCAGACAGCAAAGACCGAACAGCCCGGAACCGAAACCGGGCACGATCGAGTTCGATTTTTTTTTCTTATTCGCCTATATTACCTCATCGCAGAGAGCGACCCCGGACCGCATAGTGCTCTGTGCACTTTCTCCGATGTATTATGTTGCTTCTTTTCTTTCTTTCTTTTCGAATGTGTGCTGTGGCCAAAACGCGGAACTTTCGTTTTGGGGCGAATGTGTGTGTGTGTGTGTGTGTGCCTGTGTTTGATTTCGTTTCCATCCATAATGACCGCATCATTCGCCCCTGGAGGACTGGCTATAGGTTGGGCAAGATTGTTGAGTCGCTTGTCTTGGCTCTCCTACCCGCTTCTGGCGCCAAAGCTATAGGTCTGTTACCTCATAGCCTCAAAGTTTCGTAAAATAATAAACTTTGTGCTGTTTTCTATTCCTTTTTTGCTTTGGTGAAGTGAATCGCTTCGAAGAAATTCAAGGTCAATCGGTGCCTCCTCCGCCATTAACTTTTGTTTATTGGGTGGGGAGTTGTTTTTTTTTTTGGAAAACAACATTCAGGTGTTGTTGTTTGGCTGGGAGCAATTTGTACTAATATTTATTAGGCCTTTTTTTCCCCAAAACTCCCAAGCGAACGATCGTGCGCACAGACAATCGTGTTAGTAGCAGCCCTGGGTGCAATACACCCTGCACACGACGACTCTGCCCAAGCACGAACCAATCTTTCCCTTCTTGTTCATCCCCTCTAAACTTACACGTCTACTATCCACGACCACAACCACCACCACCACAAATGGTTCAGTCTAACGGTAACTGTAATATGGGGTGGGGAGTTGCTCGGTTGCATCGTTATGCTTATACGATCACACCGCCGTATATGCATGCAGCAGGTTGGGTGCGACGGGGGTCTGCTGCTACTGCTGGAGCTGCACACACTCACTCCAAACGCGTTTTCCGCGTGCGTGTTTGTGGCCGTTTTCTTCCCACCACCCTCTCCCCCCCCCCAAAATGCGCCGTAACAACGGGCCACCGAGAGCTTGGGAGTTGCGCGTTTTGGAGTTAATGTTGGTCACGTTGCTTTGCGTGTGTGTGTGTGTGTAAGTGTAGGTGCTGATCGTTCTCCGATCTGCAGCACCCCACATCAACCATGGCAAGAAAGTGTCCAAACAAGCAATACGACGTACGAAATTAGACGTTGTTTTCCATTAGGGTGGGAGTGTTTGAAAAAAAAACAACGATTTTAGTTACATTTGAAACGTCGCAGCGAAGTTGCTGTAGCGGAAGTTGTTTTGGGTCTGACACTATGGCTTGATAACCGTTTATCTCCGAGGGTAATGGTATGGTTGATTCATTTTACGTGCGATGCCGAAACGTGACGGAACTGGGCTATTGAATTACGTTTTAGTACGGGAGTTAGTTTCGATGGGAAGTGGTTTAAGAACTCTTTTCAACGGTATTCTTTGGGAATTCAATTTCTGTCTACCTGCTGCTTGGGACAGGGTCTATTGATATAGGGGCTTTGTGGATATACTCAGGGGAGATCCCATGGTGCAGTCGTCAACATGCACGACTTGACAACATGCCGGTCGTGAGTTCAAAACACATTCGGGACCGTCTCCCCGTAGCAAGAACTGACTATCCGGGAACCTATCGACTATCGAAATTGCGTAGTACCTGAAAAAGTCTCAAAAGCCTCTGTATAGTGACCGGGCATGATCACGTAGGACGTTACACCAATAAGAAGATGGGAAAGGCGTGTTCTAACTGAATTGATTCATTATACACGACCACAACTCTGGTCTTGCAACCTGATCGTTTATATACATTGTTTTTAAGGGATTCTCATAGCTGCAGGGCACTTCCTTGACTCTTATTTATGGGTGATCTTTATATAATAGGAATTGTTTTTGGTAGGCTCCTTGGAAATTCCTATTGGATTTCTCCAAAACAAGTGCTATAGAGACCATTTCCCAATCACATTAAGTTCATTTCACCAATAAAATGTATATCATCGATGAAAGAACACCTGAAACCCCCTGTAATGGAATGATTATCCTGCCGACTGTTAGTTCCCGAAAGCCAATGCATTAATCGATCATCAACCATTGTAGTACTACTGCTTCGCAGAACCCGGGGAATTACTCTCTTCGTACGATAGAGAACCCATCACGTAACTGACAATAAAAACCGGTGGAGTGGCTCGTCTAGACCTATACCAACAAAGGCTATTGCGCTAGATAAGAAGAAGAATCAGCAACCGCCATCCTTTTGATCAGCACCATAACATCATGTTTCTATCAAGAATTGACATATATAACGCTAAATGTTCTACGTTTTTTTCATCACATGCAGCCAGTCTTATTTCCTTCTTATTAGTCTCTTGGTCAGTCTTATTAGTCTATTAGTCCAGTCCTTGCTATTTCGAGAGATGGGGGATGCCACAAGAATACTAGGCCATTCACATTGAGCCAGGTAGAAGGAACATTGAAACCATTCATCGTATCTATTTTAATCCACTGGTGATGAGTACTTGTTCCTTTTTTCACTCTTTTCACTCTTCTTCTTTACTGCAACACTCACCCAGATTTAAGTAGAGGTCTTATCACTATTCCTAGACTTATCAATAAGGGCTTATCATATCGGCAAGGGTTTAAGTCCTAGGTCTGTTTTAGGAACTCCCTTAGGGCAGAGCTGATGAGCCTAATGGATGAGTCTTTTCTTGTTATTGGCTATCTCCGATTGTTTATAATTAGATTGCATGATTTCCGACTTTTCTGATTGACTGCTTTGTTATACATTACTCTAGCTCGCAAAACATTTTAGTGAGTTACACGTTTAAAGAAGTTTTTTTCTATTTTCAAGCTGTTTAAATAGATTCTTAGTTTTTACTTCACTAAAATGAAGCATTAGTTAAATATAACGTTAAAACTAGTGTCCTAAAACTTGAAATTCAACGAATGCCTTCCGTACTGAAATGGAGAATAATTAGAAAACTACGTACCAAAAGTAATACAGACATAAGTTTATGATATTTTACCCTTTTACCTTTTTATCAGATGTTTAACGCTAGACGATAAGAGTTGCAATTAGAAATTCAAGATTACGCTTCCAGAAAGGATTTGGACCTCCTACCGTATCTCATAGACTTACAAAACCCCCGTCTTTTCGTAGTAATTTTATTTTAATTTAACAAAATCAGTAAAGCCAGACTTTAAGATGTCGCGGACGATCGCCAAGTTTGCTCCGAGTTCGCTTTGGAATACGTCTCTTTGTCTGTAAAAAAGCTCCCATCCTCCAAGAAATACCATTCCTGTTGACCTTTATAGAATTATACTGAATTCAACAGAAGAGAACCAGTTCTACTACCACCGGTAACCATTCCGGTAGCTCTGATTCTGATGGACCCGTATCCAGGAGGAGCCCACAAACCTGTTCCTACAATCACACACACTGCCGTGTGCCTATTGAGCTTGAATTTCATTTTCATTTGGCCAGTCACCTTCGACTATATGGTAGCGTCCGCCCCACCCGTACAAATCATCCCCCGTGAGCGTGATATTATAATTATTTTATTCACCATAGAGTGTGAGGCCTCGTTTCCTTCTAAGCGTGGTGGTGGTGGTGCTCGAGTTCCAGGAGAGGTACTACCGCTGGAATCGATTGTGATTGGGATCGACTGTAGTGTTGTCGTTGCGAACGATCGAACGATCTGTCACTGCGCCT
The DNA here is from genome assembly GCF_016920715.1 of Anopheles arabiensis. Taxonomy (NCBI): domain Eukaryota; kingdom Metazoa; phylum Arthropoda; class Insecta; order Diptera; family Culicidae; genus Anopheles; species Anopheles arabiensis. The sequence continues at coordinate 75,680,348 of NC_053518.1, forward strand.
TTTCACTTTTATCTCGTTAGCCTTGACATTTTTTCTCCTTTCCCTTTGCTACCGACGCTTGCTAGCTTGCCTGACCAAACCCAATCCCATTGGCACAGCGTGGCAGCATCGCACGGGGAGGAACAAGTTGTGCGAATAAAAACTGTGCTGCGAACCGAAGAAAAGTTGAAATACTGTCCAAAAAAAACACATCACACACACATATAGACCGCATCATCAAATTCGACTTTGACACCAACTTTGAGTTGCTGATGCCCTCTTTTTCTCATTGATGCTTACTACTGAGGATCAGTCGTCATGGTCGATCGACAGTCTTGACCGTTTCGGCTTTTTTTTGACAAATTTGCAGTGATTTTTCACGTGAGGGTCACGGGTTCCCCTATCGGAATTGGCAAATGGCTGGTGATGAATGGTTTACGATCGCATCGGACTTAAATTTATTGCATCAGGAAGAAGGTGTGGGAAAGTGTCGGCTTGAGGTTTTATTGAACGTTGTTAAACTGCAGCAACTTTATTAGCATCTGTTGCGGTACTTGATCGATAAGTGATAAGTGCAACTCATTGAATGTTTGTGTTTTAGTTAGTACATCTCTTCTTACCCAGTTTATACTTAGTTGTATGGTTCTGTTGTTATCTTAACCTTATTCTTTTGCGCTTGTTATCATCCCAATTAATATGTATTCCTTGATCTACCGGTGACAAATATTTACATCACTTGTGTGGTTCATTTGTTCATACACAAACCGTGTACGCGTTTAGCTAATTACTTGCACGACAACTCCTACTCAACGTCTCTCTCTCTCTCTCTCTCGCTGTCACTCGGTTCGTGCAAACTGTGCAATCCGACTCGACTTCGCACTCGAAAGGGACTAGCTTATTGCTCTCTATTCGCCATACCTCGTAAACCGAGCACCACCGGTCAGTGTGGAAAACAGTATTTCCGTCTTGCAAAAAATCGTAAACCAAGAAAGGAACACAAGAAAAAAAAAATACATACAAGCTCGCCACAACATTGAGGTGCTGCTCGATCGAGTGGAACCAATTTAGAACGTAAGCAGTATTGGCAGTAGTAGACACCGTCACGTCAACTCTCGTTTTTTTTTTGTGTGTGTGGTTCGCTTTTCGTTTGAGTTTAAGGAAATGAAGCACCGCAGGGGTGGTTCCTCCACATTTCGAAAGGTACTGGCCCTGAAACTCCGTTGCCTTATTGCGTTGCGTCGGGTGAATGGGTGTGAAGACGGGTCTTCAGAACCGTGCCACAGTGAGTGCCACAGAGAGTAGAAATGAAAAAGATCCACTGTTTTAGCCTACAATGCCTGCGGATACAACACCAACTCCTGCTTAAAGGCCGGTTCGGTGTTGTACAGGAAGTGTGATTGATTATCGCGATACACTATCGCGAGAATTGTGTTGCAGCATTTGTCTTGTACGAGTTTATCCCTGGCATTGCTGTTGCCGTTGCCGACTCGATTGAAGTAGTGGTGGATCTGTAGCACTTGAAGAGGAAATATGGGACCACTTCACCCCAGCGTTTGATGCTTTTCAAGGAAAGTCAACTAATGACTAAACTCGATAATGAGTATCTTAAATGATCGATTGGGAGGATTTAATTATGAGTACTTTCGTTTTATTGGCTTAGTATTAGTTTTAGTTCGCTTAGCAAAGATGACCAATGCTACGCAACGGATCTTTGGGGATTTCCCGAATGGCGAGATCAAGAAGAACAATTATTTATTGTTTTACGAGCAGGTTTACCTATGGATACAGTATTCGTAATTCCTATCTCAATTTACTTTTTGCTCGTTGTTCGTTGCTTCTACATTGCTCTGTCTTTGTGTAACTGTCTTTGTCTTTGTGTGTCTTTGTGTATATCTGTCTTCTGTAAGTCTCAATATCGATCATGATATCTTCATCTACCAAAAATCTTAGACCCTGTCATTGCAGCTGCTTATATTTAATCCTTTGACCCGGTATGTACTATGTCTCCGTTCTGGGTCTGTTTGTTATCTCAGTCCTGCTTGATTGACAATTCAGCTATCTGTGCCGATCGTAGATCATTTCTACAATCAAGAAATTGCTTCTTTATAGTTATATGGTTTAACGCTTGTTCTGAATTTTCAACAAAATTTCTGAAAAAACTGTTTTAGTAGATCTTGGACACTCATGCTCATCACATTTGAAGAACCAATGTAAGTCTGTTCGTCGCATAATCAGAATAAAATTTGCTCTGTAATATTTCGCTATGCTGATCCTTTTAAGGGGGCAGCTTTGTTTCAAAGGAAGCGATAGTCTGGTTAGCATCCATTAAATACGATCTGCACGTGTACAGTATATATCAGCAAATTCCGGGCGTTTCAAATTTGAATCGTATTCGTATTTCTCTGCGTATCATCAGATCATGCTTCTTCTTGAATGTCAAAAAAGGTAAGAATTCCAAAAACCTATTAGTATTTGAAGTTTGTTAAACTTAGGCAAGTTTATATTAGATAAAGTTAAAAATATATCTAAAAAATCATTTCAACTCATTTAGAAGCATTCCCAATGAATAATTTGTAATGAAAAATGATTTGTTCGAATAATTTGTATTAAAACAACTGAGATTATATCTTGAAACATGTATAAAAAAGCCTGGAATTGATATACAATTTACATTAATATGTAATTAGATATTACACAAACATCAGAAGTTATCATAAGAATATGAAGAGCTCTATTGCTGTCTCATTGCACGATTTCACACGTACAGATCTATTAATAATTCTGAATTCCAATAGAATAGAATTTTTCTAATCTAAACAAATCCTGATAAGAAATGTTCCATATCTCACCTGCTGGGTTGAGCCCTCCTCACTATCGCTGCCCTTAAGGTCCTTAACTGAATATTTAAAATTTATTTTTAAATATAGCATGAAGCGAAAACCAGCAAAACCCAAGTCCGAAAGGCCATCTAAGTAAGCGATGATACCGTGCAGAACCTCACGGTACAGGTACACAAATACCAAACCTATCTCATTACTTCGCCACGGTGGGGGGGTTGGTGAACGCTTAACGCCGATACCATTCTCGCCCCAAAAAGGCCTTGATGGAAAAGGTTTCGAGCAGTCAAGCAGGGAGGAAAAGCCCTTCCTGCTTCTTCTGTTGCAAGTTGAATGACCCTCCTTCTGGTGCAGCCATTGCATGACGACAGCGACAAGCCACGAAAGGCGACCGAAAGGTGAAACTAGTACCATTTATCCACCCCACCTCCCTCCTTGATTGCTGCTGCTGGGTGAGTGGGTGGCCATGTAGCGTGGGTAAGCTAAACCACTGGCTGGAGGAAAAGGAAGAAGCAGACGAAGGGTATTGAAAGCATTGAAAAAGCGGGACACGGGCGTAAAAGTCATCCGGCTGCAGAAAGGCTCGCTAGGTATTACCTAATCCACCAAGCCTCTGCGCATTCGATTGCGCGAAAGTTCAGCTCTGCCCACGTCGTTGTCTAGGAGATTGCAACCACACCCGGAAAAGTGTGTTGCCTGCACAGGCGACCAAGATCACAGCAGCCTGTGCGCGGGACCGAAACACGATTCTATCACTCCGTGGCAGTTGTCCGGGCGGCACTCTATCTACCCCGCGGATCAACACTTTCCCTTTCGATTGGTGAAGTCGTCGGCATGCATTTGGGACGAAAGTGGCAATACATCGGCGGAACAGGCAAGCAATTGCTGCGGGTGAGGTTGCACGTTAGCATTATTGAATCGTTTCGATGTTGCTATTTTTAGGTTTGGTGAAGAGATGAAACCCAAAAGAGGCAATGATCAAAAACCACATCCATACATCAGCAGCGATGCAGTAGTTTTGAATGCTCCAGATGTGGCGTTCCGGGTCCATCTGCAATCTGTTCCGGGTTTCGGGCATCTAAGTTCTCTCTCGCAATCGGGCCCCGAATATGATGTAAGCGTCCAGTTGGTAAGTGCATACGGTACAATTAGCCTGCTGCGTAATACTGATTCGATTCGCAAACAGCAAAAAAAAAAAAAACTGCATTTTCCATTCGTTCAGAGTGTTGCATGGGCTTAGAGATAGGGAGAGAGAGTGAGATGCGTAAGACAGGAAGTGTGGTTTGCGGTGTCTCCGGCCAGCCGAGGCACGGAAGCTTTTAATGATTGGGTACCCGCCTTCACCGATCGATGCAACACACACACGGATGCTATCTTATCGTCCACCCCTGCACCGCAGGCTACACATCACCGGTAACCGGTTCCGTGACGTGTAGTACTCATCAGTGTCATCGGAAGACATCTTGAGTAGAGCGCGCGCGCGCGCGCTCGTAAGTGGAACGAGCATGACCACCGGGACAATCTAATCAACCCTCAGTGCCAACCCGCCGCGTGTTTTGCCCCGTGTTTCCCTTTTGGAAGAGATGATACGAGCACGATAAAGGTTGGAGCGGCGGTCTGTGTTGTCCCGGCAGTTGCCCGATAGCGATCGGGGCCGATGGTTTATCGATGTTGGTCAACAGGATTCCCCCATTTGTGGCGTGTCTTGTTATTTCGGGGGGAGGATCCCCGTTGGTTGAAGTGTCTGCTTCAGACTTTGTTTGCAACGACGTCCCAACGACTCTTCAGCAACGTCAGCAGATTATGGACGCGTTTTGAGAAAAAAAGGCTTTTGCAAGACAAATCCCACCAACTCCGGTCCGAGGCGGCGACAAACCGCTCAGCAACGACACACCAACTAATGAATACCAGTTCTTGCCAACTCCATGTCCACCGTGTCCAAGAAAGTGGATTCATCCTCCCTTCCTCCGCACTAAAGTGTCCAAGGCGGAAACTTGGCTGGAATTGGCACGACAGGACCAGGCAAAGTCCACCTTTACATGTTGGGTGCATGATTTTTGTTGTTTTTTTTTTCCCTTCCACTGGTGTTGCCTGCCCGGCGATCCGAAACATGGTCAACCTTGAGACGGTAAACCGGCTTTGGTTGGTAGCCAACACGACGGGGCTAGGCACACGATCCCTTGCTTGGACCATTGGGCTTGGACCCTTAGGCTTGTTGGACCTAGGGAGTGGAAGGGAGGACGCGGAGATGCTTGGAGGCATTCTTATCAACCACTAGCCAGAATATCCGCCTTTCAAGTCCGTCCGATTGGTGCGTGCGAGTTGTGTGTTAGTGTGCCGTGACGCCATTAAAAGCGTGGAGGATTTAATAAATTGCACTACAGGGAATCGCATCAGCGTTAGGTGCTTGTTTATGGTTTAAGGTTGGAAGCTAGTATCATTGCGCGTCTGTTTGCTGAAGCTCCAAAGGGTCACACAACGAGTCGTATTTATTCACCAAGTCCCATTGATAATTGTGATGAAAGGAAGATCATTGTGAATTACTTTTCATTTTGTTGTAATGTTCTTTTTATATCGTTTTCTTAGAAAGTTGTTTACCAGAGGAGGAAGATTGTGGACTAAAAAGCCCCAAAAAACATAGCCAATTTTATCACACTCTTCTTCTCTTTCCTCTCTTTGTGCATTATGCATATGTAGATCATGTATGCAAATGAGAATTAAATTATAAATATAATGCAGTTTTTTTTTGTAGGAATCAAGTTTTTAGAATGCATAATGAGGTGAGCCCAATATAAGCTCCGATAAAGTGTCGCGTTCGCGTATTCTAGTTACGGGTTTGAGCGTCGTATAAATTTGAAGCTTAATTTTAGCGCCTCGAAGATTCGCAGTCGTGCCTAAGAATATTTAAATCCATTGGTCAACCGTTTTGCGAGGGGTGAAAAATACATGTTCCTTCAACTCCATCGATGTGTCCCACTTTGGTCACGCAATTCCATCCCAAAACAAAACTCCAAAAGCAACAACAACCCAAAAAAAAAACTCCCCATCAATTGATCGCGGCAAGAGATTTTGGGGCTTTGGGGGTGGTTCACCCGAAAAACAAGTTTTGCTCCGTGTGTGCCATTCGCGCGTTTTCTTCTCGCTTCGCCCGGTCGTGATCGTAGTGGTCGTCGCAGCAGCATCGGTTGTCGATCGCAAGCAGTTTAGCAGTTTCTGGGTATGATAAATCGAAACTCCGGGCCCGGGGTTATGTAACGTTCAGCTCACCCAAAACACAACACAATCTCGATGGGTTTTGCGCCACGACTCCTTGCGCGAGACTTTCCAACACGTTCGGTCAGCAATGTGGGGTAATGTGGGGAGTTATAACCCCGTGGTTCGCGTGTGCAGCAGGGATCGCGTGTGCAGCTGCAGCAGCTGGCCGAGGAGCGACATTAAAGAAATAGAGCAATAGATCGGCTAAAAAGCTGGCAGTTACTTAGCAATCTCAAACAATGTCTAAAAATAGCACGCGAGTGAAAGTGTCTGCTAGACTCCAGCCAATTATTGCATAAATAGAGGGCAATTTCGATGATCTTTTGTGCCGAAACGTACTCGGAGCTAGAAGTGCAACTAAGGAAGAAACAAACAAAAAACTACTCAATACAAACTAAATGTTCATGTAGGGAAAATGCTTGCGTAATTCTTCTGATCGTAGTGAAGTCAGGACCATTCGTAGGGGATGAAGGTGGGATAGAGCTGCATGGGGAGTAGGTTGGTTAATTATGAGGGGTTGATCTTGTGAGTGGCGGGTCGTAGATTCAAACACGCTTCAAACACGTTGGGGTAGGGTTAGAACAGCCCTATTGGCCCTATTGTTAGTGTCATGTAAATTAATCCTGGGGTAAAGTGGGAGCGTGTTCAATACATGGAATGCGGAACAAGCAGAGAGTTGTATTGGCGGTTTAACGGTTGAGATATTGTCACTACTTATTTAAATTTGCTTTAAAATACGTTACAAAGATTCACTATGGCAAAATTGTAAGTGTATAGGAAATTGCCCAAACAGCCAAATTTGCTTTGCATTTTGGCACGCTAAAGATCACTGCTTGAATTTGCCTTTTTCTGTAGTTAAGCAGCATCAAAGTTCCAGGAGGGTCTTTCCAATAGCGTTTAAGCAGCCTCCTTATGCCATGGTGCCAGGGGATTATTTTTCTTTGCGTTTTATTTTCAAGCAAGGCGTCATCAATGAAATAAACAACACGATTTGTGTTTTGTTATGTGCATGTTTGTTTTAAAACTCTAAAAGCTCTTTAATTTCTAATAATTTCTCATAGTTTACTAAACATCACAATCATTTGATTCAATATTAATTTGACTTATCTAACTTGTGCAGCAGCAATGAGATGTTTGACGGCGTCAGTCTTTCCCAAACAATCAGCTCGAACTCTATAGCTGATTAGAGGCTGTTTAACAAAAAATCGTTCCAATGTCGTACTTTGTTGCTAATTAAGAGAAAAGAAGTACTTTGCGGAAATATGGCGCGTTTTAACTAGCACTCGGTACTCTTTGGAACCTTGCGGCTGTTTAGCCTGATGTGTATGGTTCATGATGGAACTTGAAGGCTTGTGAAGAAAGCGTACCGAACTTGGTGGAACTTTATAGCTTTTAAATGCATGACATCGGTACAAGGTATTTCCTACCGATTTTTATCCTACCGAAAATCACAGATTTTTTCGTAATACTGACCAAAAAGTCATATTACCATTTCTCCCAAATGTATTAAACTCTATATGGAAATCACTAGCAACTAGAACCAGAACATCAACAGAGACAACTAATGCCCGTGTCTGCACTTCATGAAGTCGAACGCGCTGATAAAATTTTATATGCAATTGGATAGATAATGTAACCCGGCGCTCTAGCAGCAATAGAACACGACATCGAACATGAAAAATGTATAGGACTTCACATGTTCGATTTGTGGGTTATCACATCGAACATGTAAAATCCCATATATTTTTCATGTTCGATATCGCGTTCGATTGCTGCTAGAGCGTCCCAATCATTTGTTGGGTTAAATTCCCTACCCCCCCCCGCTCAACACTTCAAAGCCTACCGAAAACTACTGAAATAATCTTAATCTACCGAAAACTACCGATAAAATTTTGATGCGCCCACCGAAAACCGCAAAATTAATCTGGCCACTCTGGCTTTCCCTTCCACGTAGAGATTGTTTACGTTGTGTTACAGCTGACAGCAGCCGGCAAATGTTTACATTTGTTTTTACCAATTGCGGCCGTAGCCGCTGTTTTCTGTTGGGCGCTGCCCCACTGAATCATTACCCGTTCACCTGTTGTGCAGTGTAGAGATACCGATAAAACACAGAAACCCCCTTGCTGCGGCCAAATGGATCTTGCCCGGGACGAGCTGTTGCTCCTGTTCGACGTCGATGGAACGCTCACGGCGCCGCGCCAATCCATCACGGAGGAGATGAAGGAGTTCCTGTATCAAAGCGTTCTGCCGCGGGCCACCCTCGGCGTGGTGGGCGGTTCCGATCTGGAGAAAATGTGCGAGCAGCTCAATGGGCAGGAGTTTCTGCACAAGTTCGACTACGTGTTCCCCGAGAACGGGCTGGTACAGTACGAGGCCGGCCGGGAGGTGGGCAAGATGTCCATCAGCCAGCAGCTCGGGGAGGACGTGCTGAAGCGCTTCATCAACTACTGCCTGCACTACATCGCCGATCTGGAGCTGCCGATCAAGCGCGGCACGTTCGTCGAGTTCCGCAACGGCATGCTGAACGTGAGCCCGATCGGGCGCAACTGCTCGACGGCGGAGCGGCAAGCGTTCTACGCGTACGACCAGACGCACCAGGTGCGCCAGCGCATGATCGACCGGCTGCGGGCCGAGTTCGCGGAGGTCGACCTCACGTACAGCATTGGGGGGCAGATCAGCTTCGACGTCTTTCCGACCGGGTGGGACAAAACGTTCTGCCTGCGGCACATCGCGAAGCGGGCGAAACCGTTCCGCGCGGTACACTTCTTCGGCGACAAGACGAGCCCGGGCGGGAACGATTACGAGATTTACAGCCACCCGGACACGATCGGCCACCGGGTGGAGTCGCCGGACGATACGCGCCGGCAGCTGGCGGAGCTGCTGAAGCTGTGAAAATGGAACGAAAAATGATGAGACGCGCGCGGTTTTGACTTTTTAGCGGGGTTTTTATTCGACATTCGGGACACATCGTGGTTGTCTTACTACTTAAGAGAGGGAAAGAACTGTCTGAGTCATTTGTAAACGCTGAGGACAGAAAAAATAGGGTCCACGACGAAACAAAAAACGAAAAAAAAATGGAATTTAAATGCACTTTCAATCTATCACAGAGAGAGTTGGTTATACCCTACTGCTTTCGCTCCTCTCTCTCTCTCTCCTTGCCTGAGGTGGTTTGTTCGTGCCCGCGCGCCGCCCACTACTCCCCGATGAAGTTGGGCTTCCGCTTCTCGGCGAACGCGCGCAACCCCTCCAGCCGGTCCTTGGTCGGTATGACCTGCGCGTAGCAAGCCTCCTCGATCGCGTACCCCGTCCCGAGGTCGACCTGCAGCCCCTTATCGATCGCCTTCTTGGCCATCCGCACGCCGACCGGCCCGTTCGGCACGATCTCCATCGCCAGCTGCAGTGCGCGCTGGTACGCCGCATCGCCAGTATCGTTCGGCTGCACGGCATGGTTCACAATGCCGAGTGCTTTCGCTTCCTCACCGCTGAACTGGCGCGCCGTGAAGATCAGCTCCTTCGCCACGGCCGGGTTGAGGATGCGCGGCAGACGCTGGGTACCGCCGGCACCCGGGATGATGCCGAGTTTCGTTTCCACCAGGCCCAGCTTGGCGTTCGTCGCGACCACGCGCATATCGCAGGCGAGCGCCATCTCGAGCCCACCGCCCAGCGCAGCGCCATCGATCGCCGCCACGACCGGCGTGGGCATCTGCTCGATGTTGACCATCATTTGGCGCAGCTTCGACACGAACCGGCTCACCTCCTGCGGGGTGAAGGTGGCCCGCTCCTTCAGGTCCGCCCCGGCACAGAATATCCCCGGCACCAGGCTGCGCAGGATCACGACGCGCACGTTCTTGTCGTGCGCCAGCACCTCGATCGCGTCGAGCAGGTGGTGCACGAGCGATTTGCTGAACGAGTTGCGCGCTTTCGGGCGGTTCAGCCCGAGCACCGCTATGCCCTGCTTGTCCTCCTCGGTGAGGTACGTCAGCTGGAGCTCCTGGTTGGGGGAAACGTCGGACCCGGCCGTCTGCGCTCGCTGCCCGTGTCCGGCGTCGCACTGCCAGTGGCGCGCTGTCGTTGTGACCGTGCGCAAACCGTGCGCGCTTACCAGTCCGCGCTTCACCAAGCGTGTCACGAACGATGCGCCCGTGGGAAGCATTTTAGAGAGGAACTAAACACACGCACGCACTAAATAAGCAACAGTCTTTTGAGTCCGTTTTGTTCGGTCGCGTTTTTTGGAGTGAAAGGGAAACCCGAATGTGTCAACGCCAACCACCGTGCGTGTTTGTGTGCGTTGTAGGCGCTTCTGTTGTCGACGTTACATAAGAAATTGCGTGAAAGGGGTTGTGTTGGGAACAGGATGGGACAAGGATGGACAAGAGGAGGGGGGTCACGATCAAAACAAATCGGGAGCTTTTAAGCCAGCTACGTTTGAACAGCTGGAGAAGACTGGGCTGGTGGCAAGCAAATTCGTTGCGTAGCGGCAGTTTCAAGCAAAGCCAGTTGACGCTTTTGTTGAAAGGGCAAATTTTAAATTGTACGTGGATTTGTGGAACAAGTTTAATTAATTAATTGCCTCGTGCTCTAAGTCAGTGGAATGTTTCAAAATCGTTTGGCGCAGGTTGGAAAGCATATAGAGCAGTGAAGTCAAACTCGATAAAATCTGTATAAAAATCTATTTTTTTAAATGAAAAACTAAAAAAATTAGGCTGGAAGGATGAGTTGGTTGTGGAGGTTTCTTTTAAATGTTTAAAGATTATTATGCTTATCAGAGCACATTGGCATTTAAAAAAACACACCAATTCATGGCAAATTTCAAATATTCTCATTGGAAAAACATAAAGGTAATAAGACCTGGTTTTTTTTAACCAAAACACAAATAAATTTAAAAAAAACAAGAATTTGTAATTAAATATAATATTTCACTCATTGTCCGTGTTAATCGCATACCCGGGCGAGTTCGAGTCCCGATGAGCCCGGATACAGGGTTTCACACGATTTATTGGTCAGTTCCCATGATTTTTTGGTGCGTTCCCACGATGTTTAGTCGTATCCCATAGATTTTCGGTTCGTTCCCATGATTTATTGGTATTTTTCGATTGGATATCAATACAATTGGACCAAAAAAAACCTGGGAAACGACCAACAAATCGTTGGGACGCACCAAAAAAATATGGGAACCCTCCAAAAATGGATGGGAACCAACCAATAAATCATGGGAAACCCTTTAAGCGGCGCTCCACTGTAATAAGAAATTTTAGTTTTTGGTCAATTGTTAGTTTTCTCTTAGCCGTTGCTTTCCATCGGCGAAAATCATTAAAGCCATATCCTTGGACCAAAAATACTTTACTAAGCAAACCAGTTCATGATTTTTAGTAATATCTTCAGTGGTGGCGCCAATGATTAACAACGATAATTCATATTTATAACACTACATCGGTAAATATTACCATGAGCTATAAGGTCATAAAAAAGGAAAAGAAACATTCCAACTTATCGTCCTCCAAAAATTCTCTCTTTTAAAGTGATAGGTTTTAAGAGATGTTTAAAGATTTTCGGAAGAAACATGGTGAAAGAGTAGATCCCTTATCAATGAAATCATTCGTTAAAGACGTTTGAATTGCATTGCTGCTTGTGAACGATATGTTGATTATTGTTCATGTTTCGTTTACCTAAGCGGGGTTTGTGTACCACATACCTGAAGCCTGCTGATGTGGCTGATGAAGCTACTGACGAACGTCGATGAATTACATCTAGCTTCGATGGAAACAACCAGAGTTGCGTATCGATGCTGATACCTGCTGGCGGTAGCAACAGGGCGAATCACATCATCACACCTCGTATGGTTTTTTTTTAGTGATTTTTTCCACATTATTTTCAATATTTATTTTTTTCTTTTCACTCACCCATTTGCTCTAATACAAAATGGTTTCGGACAGTACAGTTACACTCTTAGATGGAAAGAAGAGGAAAAGTGTGGGCACACACAAGGGGCTACCGGCGACCGTCAGACTAGACCGGCGACTCGATGTAAGCCTCGGGGAACTTGAACGAGTGCTGCCCGTGGGCAAACACGCTCGGCAACAGTCCGGCATTCGGGATGATGTTCCACGATAGCGTAAGCGTCACGTTCCGGTGTCCCCTGAAAAACAAATTCCCGGTGTTATTGCTCCAATTCCCCAAATGCTCGACTTTCCACTTACTTCAAGCCATTGCCATCATCCCAGAAGTAATACTTCGTGTTCATGTTCTTGAAGTCCAGGTTGGCGTTCTCGCCCCGCAGAATGATCTTGTCCCACAGCACCACCTGGTTGAGGGCGTTCTGCTCCGTGGTGTACTCGGCCGTCAGGTACAGGAACAGCTGCTTCACGTTCCAGTTGAACAGCGGGTTCAGATCGGTGCCGAGATCGAACGTGATGAAGCCGAGATCGTTCTTCTCCCGCGAAGCGCTGAAATCTGGCACATTTTTGCTGCAAGTGCACGGGCGATTGTTTTGATTACGTGGCTTTCGTGTATGAGCACTCGGGGAAGGGGAGGTGGTGAACGAAGCCGGCATTGGGGGGGGGGTTCGGCTAGTCCGTGGAAATACTTACACCAGCACCTTCACCGTGTTGATTCGCGCTTCCGTGCGGTAGTCGTAGAAGAACGTGGAAGCAAAGCAGCAAAACGTAAGCACGGACAGTACGCTTAGCGAGTACGCTAGAATAGCGTTACCGCGGGTCATTACGGTATGCATCTTGTGTGCTGGTGTGTCCCGCCGTCGCTCTTTCGTATGAGAAAAGTACACCCCGAACGCACCCGGTGGTGGAAGGATACTTGAGCTGCTCGTGGGAGAAAGGGTTGGCAATTACTTTCACACCGATTTCCCCTAGAATTTGCATTGATTTTACCTGATAACGAAGGGTACGAAACAGTTGTTGATGTCGCGGATCGCTGCTATCGGCTGTCGGCTGTCGCGGCACAGAACTGGACCCAGGAGAGTCGAGTATAAACAGAGGCTGGAAAATTGACACGTTTTCAAACGCGCAAGTGACAGCTCGGAGGCACGTTGATAGGACGGAGTTGAGAAGTTGATTCAAACATTGACCGTTACGATTACACAAAACAAAAATTGAAATAAAGTAGGATTTTGCTGATGTTTGCATTAAAATCATAATTAGCTAATTGGATAAATAGTTTAACACACGTGTAACTAAATAGCTGAGCGAAGGAAGAATTCAATTTCGTTTGTTAATTGCACATGATTTTCACGATGTACAGCCTTTCCCCGAGCAAATAATGCGTTCCGTAGACATTCGCGTACATAATTCGGGTTTTTGCATAAGTCGAATATCACGTTTTACAGCCAAAATAAACTTGATTAATAATGATTTTTGATTGGATTTAGTTTATTGGTGAAATTTATTGCTTATTTGATGCAAATGGTGAATAAAATTGGGTTATTTCTGTCTTTTTAGTGATTTAAAATTTTTGAAAAAATTGCATATTATTTTTCATTTGACAATTGATAGAGAAAATTGCACTGATTTGACATCTGAACTGTCATAAATAAAAATTCGCGTAATTCGGGAGTCGCATAACTCGGGAAAAGATTGTACTAGGAAAAAAACTTCAAAATTAACTGTTCTAATAATAGGACGTATATTGCTGCTTAGCAAAGAATTTTTCTTACTTCAAAACTACTGCAAAATAATTTCATCGTAATATTGATTTAATATTTAATTGTGGACCAGGTGCATTGGAGCTCATTATCAGCAACCTGACTGATGTTTTAATTCAATTTTAATTCGTTTTAGTTTCATAATTTAATGTTTTAATGTTATGAACCGGCTAGTAACAAATCAGATGAATAAAAAAGAAAAAAAACTTCTCCACTGAACTCCGCACTTCCCGAGACAACAACAAAAAACCGTAGAAAATACAGATACAGATTTTCCGATAATTTTGAAGCACATTGAAATAGAGCAATGTTTCACTTTTACTGATCCATTCCATCCAGCCAGTCAGCTTTCTGTGCCGGAGTCTATGCGGCTCTGGGAGACTATTTGAACTCTTGCCATACTCCCTAGGGATGCATGTCGTACGGCACGGGACAAACGTTTACAGCACTGCGGTAGCATTTTTTATCCGTACAATTCAGACAGGATCGGATGGGGATGGAATGGGAGTGGGAACCATTGAGAATGGTTGCAGCCAAACAAAAAAAAAAAACTAGGTATCAATCTTCATGTCTCGTTTTTCGCAGCATTGTATCGATCGTGCTTCGTGCCGGGAGAGTGTGAATCAAATCGGGAAGGAATATGTATGCTCCCCAAGGAATACAATGAATCGATTACTGTCGAGACGGAAGGGATTTGCATTGCTAAGGAAAAGTGGAAGCAGAAGGCTCACAGCTCACACCGATTCCAACGTGGAGGTTAATTGTTGTGCTGTAGTCTGAGGCTTGCTAAAGATTTAAATCTCGTTCCGAGTTACTCTAGCATGAACGAAGCAACGTAATCGATTCATGTCTTATGAGTGGCCTTATCATCCGGTGAAGATGGTGAAATGCTAACAAGCGTTTGTCGCCACGTCAATTATTCATGCAGCCAATCACCCCAATTAGCCAGTCTCAGACTATGCGATTGAAGTAGCCATTGGTGTGAATGAGCTGCTGATGCAACTGCCTATTGCAACGGCTGTAATTAGAGCCAACCAAAACAGCTCTTTGTTGCTTTGTGTGCGTGGGGATAATGTCGCGACGAAGCCTACCGAATTGCTCCATTTCACAAAGTACTGGGCGTCTCCATTTGAAATGACAGCGGGAGACAAGGTTAGTCTGTGATCTGGATGAATTTGCACGTGAGTGCACAAAGTAATACAAAGGAGTTATTTTGAAATTATTTGCAAATATTTGTATAACATTTTGGAGGATTACAACCATCATTGCACCAATGTACAGTGGCGGCCATCTAATGTCGGACACCTCATATTTTTACCTATTATCGGACTTTGCGGTATCCTGGACAGTTCCCTAGATTACTTATCGGAAAACTTTTTCATCTATCGTTGAGGACACTTTTCAGCTATGTTCCTGCAATAAATCAGACCGATATCTTTTAAAACTTCGGATCTCTGAGCAAAATAGTGATAAAAGGTATGAAATTGATGCGGTCCACTGAAAGTCGGACAGTCTTCATTTAATAGCAACATGACCACGTAACATGCCAATACTGACCGATATGATGCTAAAATCATTTGATATCAGCTATTAAAGGTCCATCGACTAGTTTGGGTGGTCATCTGTGTATTACATAACCTAGGCCAACCGCTCTATGGCCTTATTCAGTCAAATATCGTTGCTGCAAGGTTCCAACAGAAGTAGTATAGTAATTTTAAACAGAATGGTTATGTTTCTCATATCTTTAGAGCGAATGAATACTTTTGAAATAATCGGACTGAAAGAGTAATCAAAATTTACTGCCTAGCCTGCCATTTAAGCTCCGATTGCCTAAAAGCCGTTGTTCATTATTTAGATAGAATCATTACTGCTAACGACTGATAGACCTTTTTGTCCATTTGTACATTAATTTGTGTTCGCACGGTTCAAATCCTTCCGTGTTGCTGAATATAATTTTTTACAATTCCTCAAAGCTTCGAGTCACTAAAGCACAGATCACCAAACACAGAGGATACAGTCACAAACAAAAGAATGATCATTTCCGACCTGCCAGTGAAACAAACGCGCCTCGCTCTACACGCATGATTGAAAGCTAACAAATTAAATTGCAACACGTGGACGAAATCGAGCGTAGCTAAAAAAAAAACAAAAATAAATAAAGCAAGTGGTGTAAACATTCGGTGACGAATCGGTGCGATTCGGTTGGCACCAACCCAACTCAGCAACACGGTTTGTTTGCCCGGATGCTGTTGCCCGTTTGCATTGCGTGTCGTGGTTGAGGCCCGCTTTTGTCCACAGCGCTCATTTCATTAACAACGGTGTGTGTGTGTTCGTACGTGACGGAAAAGAGATTGAAAGGAATTGATGTGTTACTGTGTCCCCCCGGTACGCTGTGGTTACTGATTTTCGGGAGAGGTGCAAACATTTGGGCATCATTTTGCGAGATGGAGGCGCCTGGTTGATTGTTACAAGTTGGTTACTAAAGTGCTATCAGTTTCTTCTACTATACGTCAATTATCCTTACTTTAGCTACCTTTTGTTGGAACTCTTTTTGCAGAACAAATTGCTTTAAATCTCCTCCCTATTTTTTGTTTGTTGTATTTTTTATTGTAGCTGTATTCGATAACTGTAGTAAGCTTCGTGAAGAACAGCATGAAAAAGCATCAAAACACGGTAAAATTCCCATAGGCCAAGCGCTCTTCTTATCACGTGCCAAACGTGTGGTGTAGATTTGAGTAGCGCCTTCCATAAATGGGACATGCATCGATTGCAAGACCGAAGCACGAATCAAAAGTATCGCAAACACGTTGGTTTCTACGCGAAGGAATGTTTCTCTATCCACTTCACACACAATCTTGAGAACACCGAACAGACGAACGTAGAGTGCAACTAGCCTTCATCCAGACGTAGCAGCACCTGCTGCCCGCTTGTATCTATTGTGGGGAGTTGTAACGTTGTAAATAGTATTGGAACATTTCCCACGTACTTACTGTACCTGTTGTCGGATGGTGTGCAGATGTTCGATTTGTGGTTTCGTGTTGCACACACACTGGTGGCAAGTTTTCCCCATGTGTTGTTTCACGTGTTTGATTTTTTCTTGTTTCTATGCTCTTGTATTTTGTTGGAGAGAAAAGTACAAGTTGGAACAAGGAAGGAAGTAGATAAGGTGTAATCCAGCAATTTCGTTCCAAGAAAAGTTTGGTATTCATATAAGGTCCTTCTCTCGTACTCTTGCTCCGAACCGATGAAGTAGTTATTGCGATACTGATAAGCCTTTAAATTGTTTCATATTCTATCGTGAACCTTTAACAGATAAATGCGCAATAGCAAAAGAGGATCACCATACAGGGTTTCCCACGATTTATTGGTGGGTTCCCATTAATTTTTGGTGGATTCCCATATTTTTTTCGTGCGTTCCCACGATTTTTTGGTCGTTTCCCAGAATTTTTTGGTCTAATTGTATTGATATCCAATCGGAAAATACCAATAAATTATGGGATCGAACCAACAATCTATAGGATACGACCAAAAAATCGTGGGAACGCACCAAAAAATCATGGGAACTGACCAATAAATCGTGGGAAACCCTGTATTGATGCAGAGGTTCCAAAGGATCTAGTCTAGCCAACGGTGGATCTTTCGACAACAGTGTGAAATATTGATCATGGCAGTTTTACTTTGCAATTACCGATGACTTTGTATGCAACTTTCGAACAGAAATGACTTTGTTCATCGTATCTAATTAAAGCTTAAAAGTTTTCAGACCTTCGGGAAGGGAGTTCCTCGTTCATTCTATATTCTTGTGGTTTGTTAATTTCTTTCCAACTGGTTTCAGCGCCTTTGTCTGGTTGTGGGGTATGGGTTCTAAGCATGTTTCGAAATTCTGCATACAAACTTGACACACTTGATTTTTCAATCTTCTGAGCTGTGTCTGTGACCAATTGAGCCGAGTGGGATCTGGGGTTTGAGGAGTTTCACGAGGCTTCGTACGTTACTCTTTACTCTATAACTTCCATCGTACTTCGTATCGTACTTCTACGTATTTTATATTAATTTAGAAGGCGTTTAACGATAAGGGGATCCGCTTTTTAGTTCTTGTTTACGCTACAAAGGTTTTCTATCGTGTTGGGATCAATTTCTACGGAATTCAAGTTTACATTCCCCTATACCCTGGAGCTCCTGTGGACTGTGAATACTTCTTAGAAGCTTCATGTAAAGCATGACCGAACAGGGAGCCTAAAAGTTACTCAGAGTGAGTTTTCCAATGATTCCAGAGCTTACTTATGGTCATTTATTTTGGTGATTACCTCCCTATATGTATACATTTTGGGGTAAAGAATTTGATCATTGCTATAGTTTAGCAAAGCATGGAATTGAGATCATCAATATAAAGAATCTACATACGTCTTTCGCACTCTCTGTTCCATTTTTACCTTCTCTTCGAGCTTACACAAGATTTGTGGTCTTGTCTTGTGTTGCGTAGATGACTTCCTTCGTGTTCTGGCTTGTACATTGAATTGATACAGTGGTGCTAACAAAATCAAATAAAAAAAATGAATCATACTACAACTAAATATTCAAAACAGGCGTAACACTCTAAACTCCAGAAGCACGAAAGAGTTCACTACAAACAAAGTGGCCCATTAATGTGCTATTTAATTTCTGTTGATATTCTGAAGGTAGTCAGACTTTTCTGGTTTGGGAGATCCATGGATCATGGAAAAGCTGGCCAACAGATATCTTATATGCTCCAAGCTGTATAGAGTTGCAAGATTAAGTAATTGATGTTGTATGGTGCTGAAAAAAGCCAAACTGCTCCTTCGATACATTATTAAACGTTGAAGAGAAAAAAAAAGTTGTGCTCTATGCGCTTTCAGATTGCTTTTTCAAACAATTTCGTTGTATGAAACGTCAATTAGTAGTAGGATTTGTTCTGACAGTTACAGTGTGTTGCCTCTGTTGAATCAAACTCATAATTGCGCACTATTATTGAATGAATAGTATCACAAAAGTAAGGCCCAAAGTTGCTGTGCAAGAACGATGCGCCCGTGACCATCTGCAAATTAAGCTCATTCACTCGGACGCAAGATGATGCTCGCTAGCCCGAAAAGCACTGCCTCAGAGTCCTCAGAAACTTTTTGGGACAGTTGTATTTAAAAAAATATCCTCAAACCTCCAACAAACCCCTCTGCCGTACACGCCCTACCTCGAAATGCATATTAATGCTGTTGTTCTGCTTCGGGCATCTAGCCCCCCACCCTGGTTTGTTTCGAAAAACTTGTGCACGCATAAATATGGATGACAAACGACGACACGTAGCGAGTGGGATCACAGTGACCGAGAACTAGAGGCACGCTACTCACAAGCATGCACTCAAATCTAGCAACCATTGCAGGGCTAAATCTCTTGCACAGAGCCCCTCCCGAATGGATGACAACGCTGCTACGTCACTGGTGCATGGTTACCGAAGCAGATCAACACACAACCGAACCGGTTCGGAACTTTCTTTTCCATTTTGCTAAGCGAAAAGTTTGCCTGCCCCCTAAAAAGTATTTCCTGCCTTCCAACAAAAGTTGGCATTCTTCTCCCTACGGTGGGAGGAGATAAGAGGGGGGACGAAAACGAAGACTTTTCGTATCAGTGCACAGGTTGTTTTCTAGTTTTGTTTTTTTGTACCCCTTCCATCATCCTGTTTCGTTTTGAAATCCAAGGATCCGGGCCCTTTTCGATTCGGTACAAGCGAGCGAACAAGACATGCAGTACAAAATGGTGCTTCATTGCAAGTTGCATCTTTGCGTGTTTGGCTGGTAATACTGGTATGTGTGCGTATGTGTATGGGTGTGTGTTAGCAAAGGTGTATTGCAGTGTGGGAGAAAAAGTTACTCGTTCCGGTTGTGGCTGTCATCAGAGCGGGAGACGCTTTATCGGTTGGATTGTTGTTACCTTGGCAAACCAAAAAAAAAAAAAAAAGAAAAAAAAAATGGAGTGAGTAGAGTTGTATTTCCAATATCAAACCACTGTGTCGGTAACAGTGAACCATGCACATGGTTTGAGATTGATAACCATCTCCGGTTGGAATAGTTTAAACACGAGTCTAGTTGAAGAAGATGGTGCTATAACCAAAAACCGCTTCGGGGAAGAGTAAGTGTGAGCAAACAGGAACATTTTGAACTTTTACTCTAAACCCCACCGTTCCCCCAAGGAAGCACTTGATGTTCGTCATACCTGGATATTCGAAATGTGCAACCAAAGAACAATAAGCAATAAGGTGATGACCCAAAAATGCCATTATTACGAAAGCTTGAAGTGTGCTAAATATTGTAGCCTTGGCCGTTTTGGGTGAAATTGGGACAGGATTCCTAGGACCAGTGCATCATTCGAAAGCTTAATATTCTTTTGTGTTCTTGTGGGATGAATGGAAAAGACATTGATAGTCATATATGGTCACTAGTTAATTAGTAATAGATCCTATTGAAGTGAAATTGGATGCATTTTGAAACCTGAAAAAAACTTGAAGCATTGAGCTTTTGACTGCCATTGACATTCGATGAATATATTTAGGGGAAGGTAGGTAAAGACGGACACTGCGGGTAAGATGGACACTTCTCATAAATGCATGAAAAAGGTAATTTTCGAGTAATTCAACAATGTAGAATCCAAACTGAAGGTAAAACAACACATTTGAGAACATTTTTGGCAATATATATATGCAAAATTGGTTAAATCCACGAACAAAACACATTTTCAATCATGTGCACCCTTGTGGATCTAATTTGACTACTGCCGATCTTAAGCTCTACAACTTGTATTGTTTATATTTCCAGAAGTTTTATTTCATGAATGGGTTGTCGTGATCATTAATGAAAAAACTGGCGAAAGAACGAGGATGAAAGCAATACAAAATATAGTTTTCTGGTGTTATAAACATCCTGACACCAAAGCGGGAAAGACGGACACCTTGTTGTAGGGAAAGATGGACACCGAATTTATTGATTTTTTTACTTCTTATATCAATTGGTGATGGATATATTTCTTCAAATACCTTAAATAAGGGTATTTCGATGCTATAAATCAATCAGTAACTAGAGAAAGTATTGAAACAAGCGAGAAATGAAACACCGGTCAAAATAGTAGCCATTCGTTATGCTATTACTCGCTCGACGCTGATGAGGCGCTTCACGAAATCCAATATCTTCTCACGACTTGGACAACTTTAAGCAATAAAAAGATGAGGCATTTATACGACATTGTTCAGGAATAGATGAGAAATTCTATTGGATTACAAAAATCAAATGTTGAATTTTGACATGGTGGAAATCCAAACTATTAACAAGTCCCTCATGAATACTGGGGTCGTGGACTTTTTGCGGAGTAATTTCCTAAAAGGAAGTTCTAGACTGTTGTTCTGTAAGCTAGAGCAACGTCAGCCGTAGGTGCGCGATATGTCAATAATGCTTTAGATCAGGGGTCTCCAAACTACGGCCCGCGGGCCGCATGCGGCCCTCGAGAGCCTATAATGCGGCCCGCGGTGATGTTGCAAAGGATAATGTAAATATCATATTAGTTTCACAATTTTTATCAAATTTTTAATTTATACTAAACCAAGCCAAAAATCAAGTTACTAAAAAATAAAAATGCAGAATATTCATTAAGTATTTTCATATGAAAATATGATTTAAACGTTCTCATTACCAAAAGTAACGTTAAAATGGCCCGCAACATCGTTATTTACGAAGCAATGCGGCCCGCGAATTGAAAAGTTTGGAGACCCCTGCTTCAGATGCTGCATTCTACGATATATTACAAGCGCCGTTTACAATTCCTAAATTCATGGCTGAATGAATCGCCGTTGCAATAGACCAAGAATTGGTTTATAAACGTACCAGGACGTGGAAAGCGATAGAATTTGTTAAAATATTGTAAAACTCTTCACTTTCTAACCTTTTCTACAGGACCATCTTACCCTTCATGGTGTCCATCTTTCCCATATCAGGTGTCCGTCTTACCCGAACATTTCAAAACTGCACGAAAAAAATCATGTTTTTCATTCATGAAAAAAACGCAAAAATCGATAGAAATTTTAAAGTTTCAACACATTTTCTGGTAAAACATGAGTGTAAGATAATGTATGAACATTTTCATGGTCGTTGCACTTATATATCCCTAGATTTTTACCATTTCCCTTAACGTGTCCGTCTTTACCTACCTTCCCCTATGAGTTGTTCTGTGGTAAGAAGAGTTTAGCGGGAATGAGGAGTGCTCTGGGTTCTTTGGTCCCGAGGCCGCATCATCCATCGTCCACGGGTCTACTTTCCTAACTATTAGATAAGCTGGACACTATCCACGGAGCCTCCCAAACTGACGGAGTCGGTCGCCCTTTCGGTAAACGGTGAAACCCAGCAATGTGTGAACTTCAACACAATGTTCAAAGGAAACGGGAACACATCAGTGATGCTGCCAGGTGATATCAAGTAAACTATTATGTTCAGATTAAATCAAGGAACCTTTTTTAATGCTACGTATCATTAATCAAAGAATAGGCTCTCTTGAAATCAACGATTGCGTGTCGATTTGGTAACACACTTTGGTTGTATTTGTAGTAGAGATCCGGGATCTCATGCTTGATGTGGTTCAAATTCATAGGGCTGACTATTCTGATTACAAGAGGCTGATTTTGACTGTTGTTGTTGTACCATATCCGAAAAAGAAGAAGAAGATATATTAGGTGAAAAACAATGTAAGAACGACATTCTATGTTGCATAGCTGTTGCGATTTTGTATTTCTTTCCATCGGCGTGAGACACTGGGCTTTTCTAGATTTATTATTATTATTATTATTATTTATTAATCTTCAACGGGCCGTATGGCCTAATTAAGATGTAACAGTTCAATAAAAAAAAAAAATACATAGCAAAAACAAGATTTGCATCGCAATTCACTGCGGTCACGGCAAAAGCCGGAGACGTTCCTTGAAGCACTGAGTTGAGATGTCGAAGTCGAAGCAATCCGAGACAGTGTTGAAGACAGCCGACATGTGGAACATAGGGTCTGACCGACCAGCACTGGAACGGGGTTGAGCGAGCCGTAGAGTTTCTCTAGACCTAAGTGTTCGGGATGGTGCATAGATATCGACTCGATGCAACAATGGCGATGAGTCGATAGAGCCATTTAGCAATCCAGCGATGAAAGAACACTGTGCATTGCGTCTTCTGACCGAAAGAGGTTCAAGGCCTAGAAGACGGCACCGCGCAGCATACGGAGGAAGATTATTGCGATCCTGCCAGGGAAGTAGGCGTAGGGCATATCTCGTGAGCTTACGTTGAATCGCCTCAATTCGAGCAATTGAAGAAGCGGTAGTTGGGCTCCAGACTACGCACGAATATTCCAGAACCGAACGAACGATACAGTTGTACATAGCTTTGATGCACATGGGGTTGCGGAATTCATTAGTTGTCCGGATAACCACGCCAAGTAATTGATTTCCTCTGGCTACAACGTCATCGATATGCTGTTTAAAGTTCAAACTAGAGTCAAGCAGAACGCCCAGGTCTTTGGCATGATTCTGTCGATTAACTGCAGTGCCGTCCATGAAGTAGGTCCCAGTCACTGGGCTCCTGCATCGACTAAAAGACACACAGTAGCATTTCTCGATGCAGATAGTCAGTCCATTACGCTTGCACCACGAACAGAAAATTTCGATGCAGTCTTGCAGGAATGTACAATCACCTGTGTTGTTAATAGGCGCAAAAATTTTTGCGTCGTCGGCAAACAGACTGATACTGTCGGGAGGTAAAGCGAGGGTAACATCGTTGATAAACAATATGAAGAGAAGCGGGCCAATGTTGCTTCCTTGTGGCACACCCGAGCTGCTGACTATTTCTTTGGACATGTGCTTATCAATTTTCACGATGTATGTGCGATTAATTAGGTACGACTTAAGCCACTGTACGAGCGGGCTGGGAACTCCTAGCTTATCGAGTTTAGCGAGAAGAATTGCGTGCGGAAGAGAGTCGAATGCTGCTTTTAGATCGGTATAAATTGCATCGACTTGAGCTCCGGCATCAATTTGACCAGTGCAATAGGTTACAAATTCAACCAGGTTCGTGGTAGTCGACTTTTTTGGCACGAATCCGTGTTGATACGGACTTAGGTAGCTGCGGCATGCATGTAGCAGATTTTTGTATATCACTAGTTCGAACACCTTGGCAATGGCACACAAGGATGTAATTTACATATGATACCATGGGTAGAATGCGTAATTAATATTAGATTTAGTTTCATAACTATGACATCCTTTGTCAACCAGAATCATCCAAATTCGTCTGGATCGTGCATATTCAACTGGTCTCATGCGGACCCATCCGGATCGTACCGACTTCGACCGGAGTCGTCTGAGCCTGCGTCGTTTAAAGTCGTCCGGAGAGTCAATCGAAGTCATCTGGAGTCGTCCGGAGAGTCAATCGAAGTCTTCTGGAGTCGTCCGTAGAGTCGATTGGAGTTACCCGATGTCGTCGGAAGATGTCCGGACTAATTCAAACACAACTGGAGCTGTCCGGAATCGTCCAGAGTCATCAGGACTTAGCGGGAGTCCTCCAAATTCATCCAGGCACAACCGGAGTCGTTCGGAGAGTCTACAGATGGCATCAGATATCGCTAGGTGTCAACCGGAGTCATCCCTATTCAAACCTTCCGGTTTCTTTCGTACTCGACCGATGTCTAGCTGAAATCGTCCGGAGTCTTCCAGAATCATCTGAACCCAACTGCGATCGTCCGGAGTTGTTCGTACTCAACTAGACTTAAACAGAGACTCAACCAAAGACGTCTCGAAAATTGTCTGGATTCTTCCGGACTCGTTTGGATTTAGTCTGAGCTCATCTGGAATTGCGGAGTCACATCCGTTTTTTTTATTCAGAGTTGAAATTGAATTTGTCGTAATCAAAGTTATAGAGGATCCAAGACTTTAATCTGAATCACACTCAACTAGTTACCGCACCACTATACAGTAAAGTAAGTCCTAAGAACGCCTGGACGCCTCCAATGGGCATCGATCTTTGAATGACCTTGTAGAATCCAGCGCGTTGACGCGTTTGATCACCGGCCTCTGACCCAACTTCTGAAAATAAATACCGTAAGTCCCATGCCGTCTATGTGATATCCAACTCCATATCATGTAAAAAACCCGCCACCCTCTCCTCTGTTGTTCGCATTTAATGTGTAATATTTTGTTTTATTATAAAAAACTATCCTCAAATTTATTGCTTCCTTCCCTCCTACAACACTCAGAACCGGGTCGCCCGCCCGAATGTTACAAACAACACACACACCGCCTTCTCGTTTATCGTCGTTCACTTTAAATATGCTCGCAACAAGTACACGCACACACACACACACACACACATACGCTCGTGCGTGCTGGTGCACGCAAATGTCTCAAACAGCCTTTCTCCAATAAAATGTTTCCTTTCATCATCGTACACCCCACCCTTTCTAACTTCGTTCATGCTCCCGTTAACGGCACGATACAGTTGCAAAGGGAGGGACTGGTGTGTGTGTCTGTGTACTAAAGTGCTGCAGATGCTGTTCGTTGCAAAGCATATAAACGCCACCTTCCAACGTAACACGTACCACGTGGGGTTTGGTGGTTTTGGGGCTTTTCGCTCGTTCGCTTGCCGGGGTTTTACCTTATCACTTTTACAAACTAAACCAATAATTCTTGCTACTACTGTGTTCGGTACGGTGGCGTCCTCTATACGCTTGTTGTGCTACTAAACTGGGAATATCTGTGTGAGTGTTTGTCTATTTTTTTTGGGGGTGTTTTAAATAATTATTGCCTTTTTCAAGTCAAGTTCACTCTAACTCATTGCGATGTGACACGCTAACGTACTAAAATGGATAAAAACACCGCGATTACTGCGATAACACGCGCACTACGGTTCGACTGGGGAGGATAGGTTTCGGGCTGGGTGGTCACAGTGGTAGGCGCCTTCCTCCTCGGTTGATCGATGGTAACTAAAGTCTGTGTTAACTTGATTTCGCCCCTTTTCCGATGTTCAATAATGCCCTGACGTGCCCCACGACTTCTGCCAATAGACTTGTTTCCGGTTCCATTATTTGACTAGAGCGTGTACTTGCACACGGGTGTGTATGTTTGTGTCTGGTCATTTGCTGCTACTTTGCAGTTATTGGATTTGGTTGACAGAGAGAGAGAGAGAGAGAGTGAGAGAAAGAATACAACAAAACACCACAATTCCTTTATCACACCATCACGATTATGCGTGATCTTTCTCTCTCTCTCCCTCTAACAGCAGTAGAAGAAGAAGTGACTCTAATTACATTCCCTACCATCTGCACTGTACCACGCTGCATTCCTTACGCGCTACAATATCGTCCTTGCATTGCAAAAAAATCGACCACTGCAGCTCGCTCACACATCGTCTCACGTCGTGTGTCACAGGTCCAAAGTGAGTACAAAATACAAATACCGCCCCTCCCGTCCGGACGGGATCACATCTAAAACTGTCCACCGGTATGTACAAGTACCGTGCTGGGCCCGCCGGCCGGTGCCGCCGCCACCGGGTCGGCCGTCAGCATCGTTTCCTAGGACACCAGCCGCTTGAACCCGGCCCGATCGTGGCCGAGCTTCAGCTCCTCGTACAGCGACGGGTTCACCTCGGTCGCCATCGGGACGACCGCGTTGTCGTGGTTCAGCCCGGTCGTGGCGGTACCGTTCGCTGCCGCGTGCAGCGATTCCTGCCGCCAGTCGGCCCCATTGCCGACGCCCGGCCCGGACACGGCTGGAATCTTTTAAGGGGAAGACGTGGCAAAGTGTTATTAAAAGTGTTTTTTTTATTAACCCAACACCAACACCAGCTTACCTGCACATGCTCGACGTTCATCTCGCGCAGATAGCTCGGGTTCTCGAACGCGACGCCCCCGTTCGCCTGCTTCGGCCCGAACTTGCCCCGCTTCACGACGAAGAGGGCGGCAATCGCGAGCACAATCGCGAGCAGGCCGGCCACGATGCCGCTCACCACGCCCGCGTTCGTGCCGTGCGACGCGCTGGTGATGTGCTGGTCGCCGAGCGTGAACCGCAGCGGTTCCGAGAGGACCGACGCACCGAGATGGTTGCCCGCCTTGATCACCAGCTCGTACATGACGTGCGGCTTCAGGCCCTCCAGCTTGATGCTCGTCTCCTTCGCGTCCAGCCGGCTCGTTGCGAGCCCGTTGATCACGTTCGACAGGTTGTCGGTGACCGGTTCCAGATCGTGCCAGAACACTCGGTAGCCTTCGACCGTGCTGGGGTTCTTGGCCGGCGGATCCCACCTGTTGTTGTGTGGAAGGAAGCACAAATTATTAGCAAATTCAATTTCCTTCTCCACCCATTTGCCTTCTTCTTACCGAATCAGCACCTCCTCGTCGCTCAGCACCTGCACCTTCAGGTTCTGCGGTGGTCCCGGCAGCCGCTCCCGGTTCTCCTGGAAGCAGCCGACGATCGTGCGCGTGTGCTGCAGCGCACAGATGCCGGGCGGCGTGATCGGCTCGCCGCGGCACCAGTTCAGGCAGCGGCGCGGCACATCCTTCGACGCACAGCAGCCCCGGTGGTCCGACCCGTCCGCCGCACACCGCATCAGCTTGTCAAAGTCCACGATGCACTCCGGCCGGTCGATCACGCTCTCGATGTCGATGTAGAACGAGCAGGCGCTCATGCACGCGGCCGACACGTTCTGCGCCGCGCAGCACTCGGAAATGTTCGACGACGCAGCCGTGTTGCGGATGCGCACCGAGACGGCACGGGTGGACGAGCCGAGCGCGTTCTCCGCGTGGCAGAAGTAATCGCCCACGTCCTGCGAGCTTAGCTTCGCGATTGTCAGCGTCATCACGTACAGAGAGTTGTCCTGGGGGTGGAGAGGAAAAGCGATCAGTACAACGAAGGGATGCTACAACGAGGCTTGTGAACACTCACATCGACGTCATTCTTCATCGACATGTCATAGTTGCCGCCCTGAATCACCGGTACGCGTCCATCGTGATCCCGCCAGAACATAGTTTTCGGGATGGGACGGGCACGGATCGTACACTTGAGGTCCACGGACTCGCCCACCGATGCCACCGTAATGCCCGAAGCTTGAATGCGTGGTGCAACTAGAAGGTAGAGCCAAGCAAAAAGCCATTAGTGAGACCGTATTTAGCGGGGGAAAAAGGACACCCAAACGTACAGCTTATGTTGACCTTCTTCGCAGCCTGCATCGGGATGCCGTAACCGTTGTCGGCGTAGCAGGAAATGTGCTCCATATCCGTCGTGACGTTGTGGATCACCGTGATCATGTGGCGGGAGGTGTCCTGCCGCACCAGGTGGCCACCGACGTAAAGTGAAATGGTGGGCGCCGGATTGCCCATCGCTAGGCAGAGTATCGTCATGGAGCCGCCCTCGGTGATGATGTCGGACGGATGTACCGTCGGGGGCTGTTTGGTTGGGACAGATAGAGCCAAACACATCAATGCCAAATGATCCTACGATCTCTCCGAGAGCGAAACAATACTTACATCCACATAGGCGGGCAGGGCCGGATCCGTCCAGGCGACGAGCGTCTCCGACGGCAGGCTGGTGCCCTTGGACCCGATCGCCACCACGTACACGATGTGCTGCGTGTTCGGCAGCAGGTTGTTAACGCGCACCCACAGCAGCCGCGTATCGATCACGGTGTAGTTGTTCGCCACCTTGTGTATGACGCGATAGGTGATGCTTTCGTGCGGGTGGGAGAACTCGGGCGGCTGCCAGGACACCGTGATCCAGGTGGCGCTGTGCGCGGACACTGCCAGCGAGTGCGGTGGCGACGGAGCACCGTACACCGTGCTGGCCGAATCGGTGCGGGACGTGTTGATCAGCAGCATGGACGAGGGAAGGGATGTGCCGTGCTCGCCGCGCGACACTACCGTAATGCGGTACAGTGCTTTCGGCTCAAGATCTTTCAGCTCGATGTCCGTTTCGGTGGTGTTGAGTTCCTGTGGATGTTCCAATGATACAATACATCAGACCCTAATAAGATCCGGCACACGCGCGTCTACTTACATGCTCCAGCTTGATCACAGTTTCGTACATGGTCATGTTGTTCACCTTGCCGTACTGGACGAGATAGTCGGACGGTTTGTTTTCCGTACTGTTCGCATCCAGCTCGGACGGCACCCAGGCAAGCGAGATCGACGTGTTCGTGACGGACGTTACGTGCAGGTCCTCCACCGGCGCCGGAATGTGTCCAATGCCCTCCTCGAAGCACTGAATGATGTTCCCCGCGAAGGGTAAACAATCGGCCGGTGAGCTCGTAATCACCCCGCGGCACAGCGACTGACACTTGGGTGGAACGGCACGGCGGGCACAGCAGGCCGTATGATCACGCCCACCAGCACTGCAGCGCACAATGGTACCAATCTGGCCGCGACACGTATTGCCCAGCTTCTGGATGTCCGACATCTTGGCATCGTAACTACACAGTGGAGCACACTGGGGCAGCAATCCGGAAGCGTGACAGCACGCCGATATGTTGTAGTGTGTGTGGGCCGGTTCCGCCGTCACGTCACGCTTCGTCTGGAACACCAGGCGCGGCGAGGGGCCGCCCTTGCCGTGCGCATTCACCGCCACGACGAACGCTTCGTAGTATGTGGCCGCCTCCAGATCCTCCACAATGACCGGGGCTTGATCTTTCTCCAGCACGCTGTACTCCTCCCCACTGCCGAGCCGGCGATAGTGCAGATGGTACGCGGTGACCGTGTCGGGCAGGATCTTGGGAGGCTTCCATTCCAGCACGACAAAGTGGCTGGCGATTAGGGGGGCTTTCAGTTTCGAGGGAGGCCCGGAGAGCACGCCGTACCCCTGCAGCAGGCAGCTACTGTACTCGGACATGTACTGCAGACACTTGAAGTAGTTGAAGTTGATCGCCTTCACAGTGCCGGAGCAGAAGGAAAGGCAACCCTCGGGGATGCCACGGCTCTTGCAGCACGGCGTGTGGTCGATATTGTTCGCCAGGCAGGCAAAGGTGATGTTGGCCCACGGTGCGCAAACCATCAGGTCGGGCACCTCGGTGAAGTCCGCCTTGACCGGATCGCACATCTTCTCCAGGCAGGTCCGGTGCGTGATGCCCTTCTTCATGCAGCAGCCGCGTACATCTGGGAAGAAGTGGGGAAGTGTATTGGGAAGTGGATTAAGAAAAGAACTATAACTTGGGAGGCAATAGCACATTTTTCCAATATCTCAAATAGTGATAGGAAAGGTTGGCAAAAATCCGCAGTCGACTTCTATCTGACTCCCGTAATTTCGGAACAGCCACCAGAAGATAGGTCTGCCCAGAATTATCTGGAGTCGTTCAGAATCTTCTGGAGTCATCTGGAATCGCTTGGAGTCGTCAGGAGTCGCCTGGAATAGAAGTCTTTCGGTGTTCAACATGTTCATTGAGCCGGAGTCGTCCACATTCGCCCGGAGTTGGAGTCATTCGGAGTCGTCTGGAACCATCTAGAATCAGCCGGAGTCGGAATTCTAAACAAAGGCGACAAAAACGACTCCGCATGACTCCGGACGACTCTGAACGATTCTGGATGACTACGGACGACTTCAGACGACTTCTGACGACTTTGGACAACTCCGGATGATTTCGGACGATTCCGGATGACTTCAGTCGATTCCGGACGACTCCAGTCGACTTCGGACAACTCAAGACGACCCTGGACGACTCCTGACGACTCCGACACAGGGCAATTTTGGACGACTTTGGACCACTTCGGACAACTTCAGACGACTTGGAACGACTCCGGATGTCCGACATAACCGGACGATTTCGGATGACTCAGTACAACTCCGGACGACTCCGGACAACTTCGGATGACTCAGGACGACTCCAAAGTACTCCAACCCAAACGACTACGACTTCGAACGATTCCAACTCCAGGCGGAACTAGTGGTTCCTGTTTTGCAGGAGTCGCAATCGGACTAACAATAGTCGGAGTCGGATCGGAGTCGTGAATACACTCCAGAGAGCACATCACTAATCCCAATATTACAGGAAACGCTAAAAAATCATGTCTGGTAGGATATTGATTATGTACGCTGTACTCTCTTCATAATCAGGAATGTAAAGCAAAAATGTTGCAAAAAAAGCACGTAATAATTCAAGCCTAAATTATTCGTTACAACGGGGAAAAAAAAACAAGCGCCATACAGAGCTACATTCCCCTCTGCTTGGAATGCAGCTTTATCGATTTGCTAATCGATAGCCCGAAGTTCCAGGAACAGATTGGACGCTGCTAAACGATATCTCCTCCCGCACGCACGAAGAAGCGCAAAGGAGAATGTTTTAAAAAATGGATAAACAATCGATCGAACTTCAGCGAGGGAGGATAGGCGAGACGTCCTCGGCACAGCCCTACTAGCACTAGGTTAACGCTTTGGCACGATGTTTATCTTTCTGCTTCTTTCGTAGCTTCCTCGCGGAATGCAAAAGTCATGTCGTCCCGTCAATACGTGCCCGGGCAGTTGATTGTCGTTCTCCAATCCCCCCAACGCCTCAACTCGAAGCAACTCCAGTGACGAACTCCTTTGGACATGATTTGATGGTGTGCCGTTGTGTTACATTAAAACCACTCCCGATGTTATCGAGCGCATCTGCCGGGCACAGTAAGCTTTACACTGGGGGGTACACTGGGCACACAGTCATATTGACCCAGTGACTTGACTTTTCGCTTGCCCTTCTCACGTACCGCCTTGAACATGACTCTACCATTAGTGGCACAGTTTTTTTTAATGTGCTCGAGAAAAAAAAAACATCCCTGGACCACTCCCAACAACTCTATTATGATGTTCGGATTGAGAATGACGTTCGGGATTGACCGCGGACCACTTAATTGGCTAATTAACTT
Organism: Anopheles arabiensis; assembly: GCF_016920715.1. Classification (NCBI taxonomy): domain Eukaryota; kingdom Metazoa; phylum Arthropoda; class Insecta; order Diptera; family Culicidae; genus Anopheles; species Anopheles arabiensis. The sequence continues at coordinate 75,711,977 of NC_053518.1, forward strand.
TGCTATCTCCACTGCGCATCAACTCCTCTTACCTGGCAGAACCGGTACGACGGCCACACTCGTCTGCTTGCTAACGACGCCACCCTCTAGCGTCAGCGCACGGATCCGCATGCTGGGCAGGCTCGAGCCGTGATCGTTGTGCGCGCTCACCGTCACCGTGTACATCGTGAAGGGCGTCAGGTTGGACAGGACGGCCGTCGTCTGGTCGGCCGACACCTGCAGCGTCACCAGGCCGCCGCCCTCCGCGCTCGTCGCATTCGCCAAATAGTCCTGATCGAACGCGTGCAGCCGGGTGGCATTGATCTGGTAGTACTTCACACTCCCACCCAGCCGCTCCGGCGCCTGCCAGCTAACCTGCAGCGACCGCTCGGTCAGCGGTTCCACCGACACGGACTGCGGTTCCGACGGCAGGCGCTGTATGTTGTCCAGTATGCACTGCAGCCCGGGCAGCGTGTGCTGTACGCAGGAGACGCGCGACTTGAGCAGATCGGTGAACGGTGTGTACTCGCCGCGGCACATGTCCTGGCACAGGTCCGGTATGCCCTTCTCCACACAGCACGGCACGTGGTTGCGCCCGTCCGCCATGCACCGCACGATGTTCGGGAAGTCCCGCTCGCACTGTTCCGGCTCGGCGCCCGCCGATCCGTCCAGGATGTTGTGCAGCACGCAGAAGCCCATGCACGCGTCCGACACGTTGTTCGCGTGGCAGCAGTCGGTGAAATCGTGCGTCACCAGCGGCACACCGTCCGGGCTGACCTCCTCCTCCGAGTCGGTGTACACGTCCGACGAGGAATCGTCCTCCTCGTCCGCTTCCGAGGTGGCACCGGCCCCTTCGGGGGACGCTGTTGACGGGGACGACGTGGTGCTCGGCGAGTCGGTTGCGTTCCGGCTGGTGGTGGCCGTTTTCTTCTTCGGCTGTCGCACTGCCGAGAGAGAGAGAGAGGAGATGGAGATTAGTGTTTGAAGCAGTTTTGCCTCCCCGCGGTGATAGTTTTACGAACACACAATCGCAAAAACCGCAAGAACATGCAAGCAAGCAAGCAAAAAATGCCGATTTTAATGGAAAAAGTTGTCAGTGCGCACGGCGTCTTCCGTGCGGGTCGTGACATCTTGGGAGGGCTTCGGGCGCAAAAGTATAGGGGAAGCAAAACTTTACCCTTGGTGACGCCCTCACAGCGCTGCTCACAGTTCCATTTAGATAGTGTGCCGGATAGCTAAGATGTTCTTAACTCCCGGTAATAGTGTTTCTCTATGGATTGTTTGGCGTTTGGAGTGCGAGAAGACTGGCAAAACTTTGATCATACTCTCTCTCGCGATGCAAAGAGCTTAACGGTCGTTTTAAATGAGTGTACGGAAAGCGAACGCTTGCCGAAAGTACATCCCAACTCTTACACATGCATAGAATTTGAATGCTTGCACAAAATTGTTTGTGTAAAATAAAGGGATCATTAATTTATGCACTGCTTTTCTTTTGCCATCCTGCCATGGCGTACCACCATCGTCAAGAATTTGACGCTTTTGCAAGGTACACGTTGTAATGAGCTCGTTGTAATGATGCAACAATACTAACACTCCCGACCTTGGCGTCGGGTATGCCGTTTGTTACATCCTTTCCCCTTTTGTCTTTTAACTCTCAGGGCGCCACAGCATTGAGTGTAAAGGTTTTCTTCGTTGAAGAAAGCAGACGGTAGAGACGGTCGTGATAAATACCTGTTAGTGGGTGGAAGCTCCTTACAATCGGGTCACTGTTCACCTCGCACACGTACACGTCGGAATCGTTCAGGCGCGTTTCCTTGATGAGCAGCACCCATACGTCACCGCCGAGTGGCGTTCTGCCCTTGGGTGCTGAAAGGAGGAAGAAAAGAAAAAGGAAACAAACAAACATATAAATAATAATGAGACGACAGACAAAAGTGGGAAGTCCTTGTGCAATGTCTGATTCCAATGGCAAACAATTGTTTTTGTTACATACAGTAAATATGAATGAGTCATAATTAAAACTATTTTCAGCATTGTTGAAGCGAAGGGAATAGTGGAGATGATGGGGGTTTTATATTTGTATTTGGCATTCCATTAATTTTAAAAAGAAAGCGATATTTTAATGCTTCTTTTATATGGCTTCCTATTGGAATTGGAAAATGAAGATGACATTGCTTGAGATACTTGGAGTTTCTACAGCACTTAGAGGAGATGAACATTTTGGAAAAAAAACTGGGATAGATTTCATATCAATGTTTCAGATTGTTGTGCGCTCAAGTATCACTGTAATCTGAACAAGCTTAAGGTGTTAGCTGTGTATAAAATAATTACTAAATTATTTGTTTCTTTTTATCAGTAAGTTTAACGCTTTTAATCTATGCTTAGCTCTGTATCGATTGTGTGCTCTGGAAGGGAACAACATTATTAATTTCACCCGGAGTATCAATCATCCGACAAAAACATTTTAATTCAATGCTACAAATTTGATGTTAAAGTAGATTAAGTAGTTGAGACAGCCCCTGAAGTGTTAGTCATTAAAACGCTTGGTTCTACAGAAACTTCTTTGATCGTGTGTTCTTTGCTGATGCCTCAAGGACAATGCGTTCTGTTAAAACGCTTAGAAATTTGCGGTTCGGACATGATTGTCACAAGACCTATTTATTAAAATTTAAAAATTGTCTTGGTAACAGTACATTACAGGGGTTTCCGAGTCAATTTCTAATGTGTACGACATTTTACATAGCGAGATGTGTTTCAATAGCAAATATTTTATTATGTATTGTGAGTTTCAACACATTTCAAGCTGGACTGAGTTTGACCGTTCTTTGTGATGTGTTGAAAATCATGCGTAAAGGTGTACATTGTCCGTACTCGCTAGTGTAAGCCAAACAATTTGGAGCCGCTTCAAAAAATGTTATTTTTCCATGTTTTTTTTCTTAAACTGGGTTGGATAAGTTTTGAAATTGTTGATTGAATAGATAAATATGTTGTGCAAGTAGTATTTCAGTCACATTCACATTAAAAACGGTGAAAAAGCTATTTAAATTTGAGATCGGGTACGACCATTCCCTCGTTGACCAAAAAAAGTTTTCACCAACCGCCGCCAGATGCGCTAGTGAAAATCAAAATTACGCTAGCGAGTATGGACAATGTACCTGAAATGAAATTTTGAGCTGATCTTGGAGGTGGTGAATAATGATGAGCACATTTGAAAGTGACTTGGAAAGCCCTGTAAAACAATTTACAATTTACAAACGTCAGATTTATGCCATGTGTTTCATGACCGTCATTAATATTCAAAAAAAAAAAATCAAACGATTCGTTAAACTCTGAGGAATTTTTATTTCAAAAAGAACTATTTTATGTGTAGAAAACTAGACACATAAAAACACACCCCTATCACACTTTCCAACTGGTTCTAGTGCTTAAAAAGAAACAAAATAACATAAAATAAGTAATGAAACATTTTAAAAGATCTTACCAAAGCTTTCTTTTTAACATTTCTTTCCGAAATGGATACAAGAACAGCGCAAAAAAAAACCCCGGTACCAAACATCAAAGGAAGTTGAAGTTTAACTTTCACTTTCCTCGCTTCACCATTTTACACCACAGTACACCGCGGTACATAAAACAGCGCAACAACTTCCCGCGAAATGGTCACTGGAGTTGCTAAGAAATTAAAGCACGAAAGGTTTCTCGTGGCTTTTGGTAAACGCAGAAGGAGAATAAAAAATAACAAGAACGAAAGAAAAGTCGAGTGCACCAGCAACACCACGACACACTTGCTCTAACGCTCGTAATGGGCTGTACGGGTGCAGTGGTTGCGCTTCTGTACCAAGAGGAAGCCCCTTTCTGCCCGCATTCAGCATCGTTTGATGGCGCGTTCGGCCACGGCCTGGTACTTTACGCGCTAAATCCCGTCCTTTCGACCGTGAGGAAGAGGAGCAAGATGTGAGAGCTTGCCTAGGGCTGAGGGAAATGAAAGTATCACTTCACAGGAGAGATGGTGGTGATGGTGCTTCAACGGGAAATGGTGTAACCCGTTCGTAACCGGACGGAGCAGGTAATGGTAGTCCGCTTACAGGTTCGTTGTCACACACACACACGCTGGTGCCAAGGAAAAAACGGAGGAAAATAATTAGCGAACACCGAGCTAGAAAAGTCTACAGGAAACAAGTTGTGGTAGTAGTGGTACTAGCAATAGTACAACCTGGTCGGTCTCCTTCGGTGTTTTCAGAAGTACAGACAACATTCTTGCCAACTCAACGCAGCACAAACCGGGAAAAGGAGTTCTAGCTGTTGTTGTTGTTGTTGCTGTTGCTATTGTGATGTTTTTTAACCACCGTCTTGCACCTTTTCGCCGGTCGGTGGTGGCTTCCCTTACGCTGAAGCGAAGCCCGCAACGAATTACACCGAGGTGAAGAAAATGGGTGGCAAATCGCATAATGGGAACGATGGGAAATGAAATTTAATTTTCTATTTCTTCGGAAAGTTCTTCTCGCTGTGGAAATAGTAGTGGTAGTAGTAGCAGTAGTAGTGGTAGTGCACTAACAAGGTTGTTTGCTTTTATTTTTATTTATTTTTCTTCGGCTTGGGTGTGGTAGAAGGATTTCTGGTTCTTTCTTATGTATGTAATTATAGTTCAAAAGTAGTTTGGCAAGGATTCAGATGTTGTTATAGAACCCAATTAAAGCCATTCTTTTTTGTTTGCTGTAAAAACACGCCGTTCTGGTGGTACAGTCGTCAACTCGTACGACTTAACAACATGCCCGTCATGGGTTCAAGCCCCGAATAGACCGTACCCCCACCCCACCATACGTAGGACTGACTATGGTAACAATAAGTCAAAGAAAACCAAGCTCACTGCACCAGTGGGTACAGGCCAGGCCTTGAACGACAACGGTTGTTGTGCCAAAGACGAAAGTCCGTAGCCAGGGATAAATCACTTCATAAAGGGATTCCAGAGGTTCTGATAATTGGGGGACATTTTTTTTACTCATTCGTACGGAAAATTTACTTTCAATTGGAATTGGACTCTATAGCACCTTTTTTGGACCGTCAAAATAGAATTTCCAATTGGATTTGTCCAGCAAGAGTGTCATAGTGTTCGATTATCTACATATATAGTTGATTTTGCATCAGAAGAGGTCAAGAAAGTATCCTACAACTACGAGAAACTCTAAAAACCCCTATTATGACATACCAAAGAAAAGATGTATATTTTTCTGGTTTACAAACACGTTTGAAATAAAATACAAAAAACCTGAATAACCAGAAAAAAACAGGAGTAACAGAAAGAAAAAAAGAGAGACAAAAACGACAGAAGGAATTATATAGACTCATATTAATTTGCAGTATTCAATCATGTAAAGCAAATTGTATGTACTAATTTCTGTATAAGATCAATTAGCAGCAAGAGCAGCTGAAACTGAAATTGAATTGGGGTTTGTATAGGGTTTCATAGAATTTCGAACAAAAAAAATGTTATTTGTAAAGATAAAACTGTAGTTGGGCATAAAAATTGCAGTTCAGATGAATTGGCATACTCCACTATTTATGGCATAAAGATAGCAATTCTTGCTTTGTTTGGATAATGACATCATGGCAACAAGACGATCGGAATTTGAATAAGTTGTATGAAAACCTCTAACAAAATCATGAAAACACAGAAATATACGATAAGACGATGGCATTCGCTCTCAAATTGTCATAATAATAGTCATTTTTAAAAATAGTGTCATTTCGATATTCATCCAAACGGTGAAGGAATTATAGCAAACCATCGATTGGTGATCGATCACACCATATTAGACTTAAAATCTTATAAAGTTTCAATGTGCAAAGACTGGGGTACATTGGCAGATGCGCTAGTGAAAATAGAAATTACACTAGCGAATACAGACAATGTCCCCCGGCCTTAACACTAGAATGCAATGAATTGAAACAGCTTGAAGCTTGTTCCAATGTGCTTGTGCGAAGCAAACTGTGGACTACTATGTCCAACAGCTTTTCTGATCAAGCAAACGCTTCACTACGCGCAGGCATCCACACCTGCAGCGTTACAAAACCTGTGCACCCGTTTCGTTAATCCTTGTTTTCACCCAAACGGGCGCCAACTGTTTCAAAACGCAAGGTTTCATCACAAATCAGACAACAATGCAATACACCGCCTCCCGTGATAGAACCGGGAAAAGCCGGATCGTAACGTAGCAAAACAATGGCGAAAATGAAATGGCTTCGTATCAAACCGGACGGCATTACAAAGACACACAACAAAAGGATGCCACTGTTCGCCAGTTAGCGGACGATGTGATGAAAACTTTTATCCTCTTACCTTACACCACGCTAACGCCCACCACGTTTGGGCACTGTGAGGCAAAAGATAAACAAACCAAGGAGCGCACAGACACACACCACACGTGTATCGGGGCGGTCTCCAGGCAATAGCCGCTTGGACAAAAAGGCGCAGAAAGCCGGATATAGCCAGGGCACATAGAAAGCCCGGACACAGAAAACTACTAACGCGACGGTTGTCTGTTTGGTCCGTCTGTCTTACGTGTTGATTTACTGAGCGATATGCGCGGGCGCGCGCGCAACATGGACCTTCCCACTCCGTGTCGGGTGAAATCGTTCAAGACCCATCACCACCCTCTTTCTCTATTTCTCTCTCTCTCTCTGGTCGAGTTACAGAGTCGTGTTCCGGTAAATCGCTTTTCCGTACCAGTTGACTGAAAAGCGTGCAAATGACACAAAGCGTAACCTAACCAACCGACCGGTGGTGCCCGTCTGCAGAACTACAGACAACGGAACTGTCCTGAAAAGTGTACGCGTGTGTTTGCTTTTTTTCTCGCCTGCCTATCTATCCATTCAGCACGCCCATTTCGATGCCGGACCCCCAAAGTCTGGAAGATCCTTTGATCTGGCTCTGTTGGCGTACTGTGAAGTTGTCGCTTGCAGGCGCGGATCCGCACGATGGACCAAAACTTCAGGCACCAAGTGACTGATGGGTAATCTCCAGCGGGTAGGTGGTTTGGAGAGACGATAGAGAAGAAATAGAGTACAAAGTATCTCATCCGTTTCGTCTACTTTTGGGGACGGCGGCTATGTGAGCAGTGCGTTTGTAACGGCTGTGTATTCTTCTAGCACGCATCGGAGGTCTGACACAGCGAAAGGATACGCTACGCTTGCTCCAAAGTGACACTGAATTATGCGTTTCGGTGAAGAATGCGGCGTACATATGCGGCAGTGCAGTTGCTACATTAATTGAAGTACTTGAGCTGTTGCGGTGCTCTTCCGTATGGTTGTTTGGCGTCGAGGTACGCAACATTTGTATGGCGTAGTTACTGCCGGAAACATAGTAATGCATTTTTAGTGCTTTTGAAAGGGTTTTTATATGGTTCGTTGAGTTCGGTGCGTTACGATGAGGGATGTGAGAAATTGACGAAAGTTAATCCCGGATGAAAAAGCATCTTCAGGGAATATTAGAGCATAATTTGCTCATCCTGAGAAAAATAACATTGAATCTATCGTTTACACCTCATATCGCAGCCCATCAGTCCTCTAAGATTCATGTTTAAAACAGATTCACAGAGTAGAACAAGAAGCTACTTCTGCTCCATTGGTACAACATTCTTTGGGATATTTGGTCCAAGTCTACATGTCTTGATTGGTATGTTGTTCTGGATTCCCATTTGCAATATTCTGCTTAGGTCCTTGATTATCACAATCCCTATTAGTTGTTCTCTTCCACAGAATCCATCGCACACAGCAACCAATACTGTCTGGAGAAGCGTTCTTTATACATAGACTAGTTAATAGCAATAGGGGAATTTAATATAGTAGGGACGACTTCCAACAAAGATCTCCTGTAAAGTAAGTCTGTAAAATATTATAATCTCTTAAACCTTACTAAATTTTACACAGATTTAGTGAAAAAAATGTATAAGATCACTATAACTATAAGATCTATGTAAAACTGTGGGATCTATTTCTGAAAATCCCAAGTGTTTCGTGTTTACTCTACCAGCTTTAGGACATGTCACTTTACAAAACGTTGAGTGTAATCAAACTATTTTACTACAATAGTCAACACCAAAACTGTAATCAAAAAGAGTTCTCAGCCAAATCATTTATTCAGCAGTTCTGGAAATGATGTGGGTGATATTTTTAGATCATATTATGAATAAGGTAACCATTACTACCATTACCTTTGGAGAATGTGACCTCCAAAAATCAAACAACTAAAACAGTGTCTGACTTCAGACTGGTATTTTATTACTGTTCTATTGTAATTGTTTTAAGGATCTAAGGTATAAACGAAACTCGCCAGCCGTAGAATGCTCATGCCTGCTCTAACAGATCATTTTCTTATGATGATCTTATACCAGATATAGCAGATGATTGAACGACTTCAAAGGTTGGGTCAGAATAGGCTCTCAATCTCAGCAGTAAGAAATGCTGGACATAATACAGTCATAACAGTATCACTTAGATCCTTCTAAACAATCGAACCATATTTCATGCAGGTATACGATTTAATGGCCAATCATTTCTAGCTTTGTCAAAATTGTTTCAAACTACCCCTAAGTGAGTTATCTCCTAGCAGAGCTAAATTTTGTTTACTGCACTTTCATCCATAAATATTTGACAATAGCAAATTAGACTTTAAACATGCACCAAGGTAACAGCTGTTGCAATGCACACACACACACACGCACAGAAGAGCGCATCTAACGCGTCCCTCCCCCAAAAACGTTATTTATGGACTCCCCTATGCACGTTTACTCCACTAACCCCTATGATGGTGTATAGCACAATTTATAGCACACGAAGAAACTTTCGCAAACACACTGTCAGGCTGCAATTATTACACACCTCCTCCTTCCGGCAAATGGAATGAAACTATTTACCACCAACTAATGAAGCACAATGAAATGGATTGGGTTGAGACCATTTTCAAGGACTGGGCCGGCTCACAACCGATGGAAATCGATAGAAACCACACACACACACACACATGATGGTCCAACTTTCGCACCAAAACACGGAACCATTTGGGGCAACCAACCAACGAAACACACACCAGGAGCAAACAGCGAGGGACATAAATTTTACCTTCGCATTCCGATACACGCAAAGTCGGTGCGTTTTCCGATTCCGGCAAACTTCAATTGGTACAGACAGACCCGAAAGGGACTGAAACAATGCAAAGACACACACACATACACACGAGAAATTGGCAACCGATTGGAGCTTTCTGAAATGGAGAAGCGTCTGTGCGACTCTATACGAACGGTAACAGGGAGTCTTTTGGTTCCTTTTTTTAATATGTTTTCTTGCGCTCCAACCAAAAAGCAATAGTGGCATCGTTTCTTTGGCGACATACAAACACACACACACGTGGCGACGTTCGCGGGAGAAAACTCACCAACCCCCCCAGAGGGAAGGGGGAAGCAGAAGTATCTTTAACTTTTGTGCTTACGAGTTTCGTACACCCTTAATAAGTGAGCGTAGCATAAATTACTCGAAACTTTCTAATTAAAATTAGGAACGATGCTTCCCGGCGACGACACACAGCACAGGGCGTGGGTGGTGGTGGTTCTCCATTTGCAACCCCACATCCACATCCTCGTCACATCACAGGCGGAGAGGATCGCTGCAAAACGAAACCGGAGAACCCGGGTGCGGTGAAACAATTTTAAATTCAATTGTTTTCACTTTATTTACTCTTTCGGTAGGTTTCGGCTGCGGGACACACAGGTGGGACACGACGGACAGGCGATGATCTGGCTCGTTTTTGCTGGCGTCGTCGTCGTCGTCACCATCGTCGCCCGGATCCAGACATACACGCACGCAAACACACACACATGTCTACGCAAATACTGAAGCCCAAAAAGGGCAACAAAAAAAAGAATAATGAAGCGAAAGTTGCTGGGTGTACGTGCCCAACTACAAATGAAACGTTTCGCGTACAGCTCCCTTTTTCCCGTCGTGAGTGTGGAATGTGGCCAAAATTCCCTAAATTCAACGGCAACACTCCGGAAAGGCTCTTAGACGGGAAAAACAAAAGTATTCCATCCATCCCCCCTTCCTGAATGAGCTTTACCCCATTTACGGTGAAAAAGTGCTCGACCTGTGTGTGTGTGTGTGTTACCCGACGTTCATTTGTCCTTCTTGCCGTGCGTGCGAGGAAAAAGGTGTACGCGAGCGCGCGCCCGCTCAAGCGTACATTCCAGCTGCCCGGAATGTCTTTGAATCCAGGCTGCAGGCTTCATCCCCGTCAGGGAATTCACTGTTTCTTAATTAAATTGCTGAATTATTGAGATTTTTGGGGAGACGTCCCCGTGAGAGAGGGCGAAAGTGTTGCCAAGGATCGCGAAAAGCCAAGACGAAACGATGATACTGGCTTCTAAGCGGTATCAAACAAAAACACACACACACTCGTTAACCGGTGCTTTATCGACAGTGTCGCGTTCGCTGGAATCCACACTTCTGGGGACACACCGTACATTGGCGGGGGGGGGGGGGGCAAACAGAAGGTAACGACTGATAATGAGCAGCGATTATTACCGAACTAATCACTCCCGGGGCGGTAAAATGGGCGACACAAAAATGGTTTCAATGTTCTGCTGCTGCCTCCACCGGCGACGCCCGGTACTTACAGTCATCGTGCAGCACGCTGATCCGCCTGTCCCCGGTGACCCGATTCATGCCGGCCGACAGGATCTCGTGCGGTCCCTTGCGCCACAGCACGGTGTCGTTGTTGTACGGGGTCATCACCACGCAGGTTAGCAGCGCGTCCTCGCCGACGTGCACCAGCGACGGTCCTCCCGTGCCTGTGAAGGGAAAGCGCAAACGAAAGAAATACGTGAATGAATGTGCGACTAGTGCAAACACTCTTCGGTGAGTTGGGTGAGTGGCTGGAAAAGGGGTATCATAATTAGATGTTTTTGATACGGTGGCACTGTGGGGTGGTGGGAGCCATTGGGAAAGCGGGCAGGGCCTGTTAGCATTGAATGGCTCAAAAATGTCGGCAATCACTATAAAGCTAAATGTTTATCGTTGTGCGCTGTACGGAAAAGGAAATGGTTTTCACCCCAAGATTCGGGACGTTTTTCTGCGTAAAGTTTGCTGTAAATTACCGGGAGGTTAACGTTCGGGGGGTGTCAATGACATTCCGGCATCATCCCGTATTGTTAGGCCTAGTTGGGATTGAGCCTTATTTTAAATTGTTGGCTAGCGATTGCGTAAGTATCGGGAAAATGGGGATGGACACAAGACGGTCGGTTTTAAATGGACTGGTATTGTTTCGGACATTTATGGGCGATTTTACAAGATGTGTAATAAAAGCCTCGCTGAAAGCTTCTTCCTACAAAAAAAGAAAAGAAATCCCTGTGGAGGATGACCAGAAGCTGTAATGATGTTCGACAGTTATTAAAACGCTGTTTTCGTTTAACTTTTCTTGAATTTTTTACTTATCTATTTTATGTTAGTTTTTAACTAATAATAATCGCTCTTTAAAAATGTTTTCAATAAGAACTTTAAACTTTGTAATGTCGTATTAAATTATTTGAAATAGTAAAATATCAAAATAGTTAGGAAACTTCTACACTAATCTTCAATTAGATGACCAATAAAGATGAGATAAGTAAAACTATTGAAATGTTCTGAGAAATTAAAAAAAAAATTATGACATATTCAAAAACACATGAACACAAAAAAAAAAACAGATAAGAACAAAAAAGCTATTTTTTATCGGATCTATAAGCGTCAATGCAAGGGATACCTTGTGATATCAATCAATCTTGCAACAACAAGAAATGAATGAAAATTTGTTTCAGCTACACTGTGGAAGAAAACAATCCTGTCGCTTAAACGGAAACTCATTATTACATGAGTTAGTGTTAGTTATTATTAGTCAGTGCTGCAAAATGTCATGAGCATCACGAGATTTTCACCAACGAAAACAATGAACATAACCGTGGCAGCTTGATGTTCATTGCTGATACCCAATGAAAGTGCAACATGACATGCTGAACGCGCTTGAGTCCAACGCGATACTCTGACTGACAAGCTTAGCTTAATGCCGGCGCAACCATAATGATGATATTTTCTGGCTGTGAGCAGTGCTGCCAAATGCCACTGTTTCAGTCACCAACATTCATAACTGAAAAAAGCTCAAATCAGCTCACGTGCACAACTGAGATGATCAGTGATGAGACTCAAAAAGTTGGAGGATCAATCACATCCTTGGTGACATATTGATTATCACCCAACTCTTGGACACTCACTTGGTCACGACTTTTTTTTGGGGGATAATCACGACATTCTTAGAATATACATGGCGTATAGGCTCAAGCAACAAAATGAGTATGCTTTCTCCCTCTGACTGTTTTGATTATCTGTCGGGTCAAACGGAGCGAGAAAACATGCTCATTTTGTTTCTTGAAACCTCTCAAAAGCGCCGTATATTTCACATGACTATCGTAATGATTACCGACTTAAAATGTCGCGATCAAGTGACTGACCAAGAGTTGGTTGCACAAAATGTCACCAAGCATGTGATGGTCGCACCAACTGTTTGAGGCTCATCTCTGATCATCACAGTAGAGTTCGTGACGCTGACATGATTTTATTTCAGCCGGAATTTGTCATGACTATGTCAGTGACATTTTGTAAAATTGATCACAGTACAAAAAAAGTCATGACATAGTGACTGATCACAATGGAGTACGTGACGCTGATATGGATTTTGTTTCAGACAGATTTTTTTTTACGAATAATTAAGCGAGATCTATGAGTTATTTTTCTTTCGACAGAAGAATCAATTTTGGGAAGGGTTTATGTAGATAGATTCGTTCCTGAAGTAGCATATCTCCTATTCGAGACTATGCCCTTCCTACATCTATCCATTTCTCATTTAAAGAGTTTAAAAATAGCTTCCAAACTCCAGCGTTTCCAGTAAGGGAAACGTCTTCAGGGTTTCTATGATCAGCTGGACGATCAAGTGTCAATAAGTCCGCTTGGAACAAAGTTTAATTCCACTTAGGCTCATAAAAGCGAAACACTGATCTACCGCGATGGTACTCGACGTTTGATGTGAATTGTCCGTACGAGTATCATATTACACTGACGCTGCAATATTGGGTCAAGGTTACTATTGCATCTTTTCCATCGATATCAGCATATTTACGAGAAATTATATGTACTGCAGTAAACATGTCAAGTAGACTTCACTTACTCACTGATAGTTTGAGAATACTATTGTATCTCGCTGTGTTTGAATCGCAATTGTGTTTGTCAAATAGTGCTCCCAAAATGTGTACAGCAATTCCAAATTTGAATCCAAATGCTTCTTCCACCATCCAACTTTACTATTCCAACTCTGCTCTGGCCATTTTGCTAAGCCAAAAGTTTGCGGTAAGATTGCCCCCGGGCAGCAAACAGCTCATCATTTATTCTAGAACCAATTCTTTACCCAGTTGCAGACCAACAGAGTCGGAAGCGGCCAGTGATTAAGATTTGCTTTCCCATCATTTCGTCCGATTCGGTAATAATGTTGTGGATTGTTTGCCGCACCACACACCCTTTCCCTGCTAGCAGGCAAAAGATTAATCATATCGAAGAGCTGACGGGGCCGTGTGGCGGTGAGCGACAGCGAAAACCGGAGTGCCCGAGCGCACTTCGAAATTGATTCCAAAATTAATGTTTACGGTGAAATTGGCAAAGTTTCCTCGTTACCCACCGAACTAGCCCGGAAGGCGCGAGCTGAAAAACTGAAATCGCAGCCCACCTCTGCCTCCTGGCTGGCTGCCGTTCCTGGCCGGTGGCACACAATTGTTTGTCTGCGTTTTGTCCGTTGTGATGTGCTGGGCACGCGGAAAAACAAGTTACCGAACACAAGAATCCGAAGAAAAATCGGCGAAGAAATGAACGGGAAGAAATGTGTCTTTTTTCTGAAGGTTGGTTTTTGGGTGGTAAATTCAGGTTTTTATTTTGGCAGAACTAGGAGCCTCTCATGCCCAGCCACTACGGTGTGTGTATGGTAGGAAGAGTGATAAAATGAATTTTAGAACTACACTGCTCCCCTCGGGACCCCGGGAACGACCGGCGGAAGAAAATTGGGAGCAACTAGCGTCTGTTATAAAAATAACGACCAAGAAAATGGGTCGACGATAAAGTATAAAAATAGAGCAAAGGTTGATGATGGCGGAAAGGACACATAGAAAACCCCGCATATGAAAATAGTACAGTGCCGTCTCGGGCACAGCTTTAAGGCCTGTCCGCCGCCAGCAAAGCTTTTGCCCTTCGCACTGCCGACTGGACCGCAGACGGCTCCTGCTCCGATTTAAGTCGATAGTGAGAAACTGTGAAGAAACGGGCCAGAGCATAAAGCGACTGTTTCCCGTGTGCAACCATCCGGCAATCATCGGAAAGAGGGGTATCGTTTCATTTCGTTCACAGCTCCAACGTCACGAATCGGATGAATCGGTCTTTCTTTCACCATTCTTTCACCACGCCAAAACGATCGGAAACGTCTTGCAGTTCTTGTAGGGAGAGGAAATGGGGCCGACAGACTACGACAGCGGTGGTATCGTTTGATAGGATTATTATTTTCCACCCTCTACTGGAGAGAGAAAAGGGGACGCGCGCACGGGTGGATCAGTCGAGCTGCTGACAGAGAAATCAAAGAAGAATGACGTTTAGAGCGCGGGTGGTAGGGAGTTTTTTTGTCTTCTCTTTGCCACAGGGGCGTAAAGCCTACACAAAATGTGTGAAACGAACGGAGGTTTCTTCCTGCTGTTGTGCTGTTGCCTGCTGTGCTTGCCACATTTTTCCAAACAGGAATGTGAAGTGCTAAGGAATGCCCCATCGATGAACGACACACGAACGATTGCAGCTTTCGGCGCCTTTTTTCCCTGATTTTTGTGTTTCCTTTTTTTCGTGGAAGCCAATGTTCGTCTCTCGATGTTGTAAAAATCTTCTCTTTTTCCCTCCATCCTGCTCAAGTTGCTGGGATGCTTTTCAAAGCTGTCGAAATATTTCACTCAATGTCGAACCGGAACCACGTTGCTCAACGTGTAGCTTCCCAGCGTTTCTCTTTCTTCTTTCTTTTTTGGCAGACTTTTTTGTCGTTGTTGCTGCTCTGCTTCCTCACTTTTGAACCATTTCCTAAACGATAAAGTTTAGCAAATGTAAGCGTCGGGCCGGTCGCGCAGCACGACGATTTGTGTGTTGCTATGTGAGGGGGCCCAAAAGTACAGACATACATGCACACGCAAAAAAGAAATACAAATAAGTTGATTTAACCAGCCAGCTTTCTACTGCTTCGCAACTTAACTTTGACAAAACTCGAGGAACGAGTTGATGCGTAAAAGTACTTTCAGTTGATTTCCTTTTCGTACCCGCCGTACCGTACCGCCGAAGGGGAGCCTGTAGCGTTGGGAAGTGGTGTAGCTACTGACGAGTTCATAAATCACTTGCCGAACCTTGCCACACCATGTACACGTGCTAGTAGTACACGTAACTCGGGTGGTGCTAATGTTGCCATGGGTGGAGAGGAAAATGTCTTTTTCCTTCTCCGTGTTTTTTACCCCGCGTAGTATCCAAAAATTATGTGCTTGCCACACGCACCACGGTCGGTGCGATTGCTTTGTGTGCGCGTGTAATGACGAAAGAAATATGTTTTGTGTGCGATGTACGGTTTGGGCGTGTGTTGCGTTGTGTCGGGGGGTTTTGATTGGTATTTTTGATATTGCTCCTAATAGAGAGGGTCACCGGCAAGATGGAGCGCCGGTTTAATAAAGATATTATGGTTCAGTGCACGCGTATGATACTACGCCAGCCCATGTCCCTTTGCCGGTGGTGGAGCAGTAAGAGTGCTCGATTTAACAGAGCGTAGGTAGGTGGGGGTTCAAAAGTACTCCACCGGGAAGCATTGACCTTCTCCGAAACAGACATTTCGATGAGCAGATGTGATTTGGGTAGTAAAAGTAGTACAAAAAGCTTAAAAAAATTGGATTCTCCCATCCAGAGGCGAAGAATTCAACGGATATAGTTTAATAGTTGATTTTGTTTGCCTTTTTATGCAGTTTTATTATTGAAAAATAACAGAACAACTATAGGTTTTAAGCACGCACAACTTAATTTTGGTTTTTATCCCAAATCTTCACACAAACGATGGTTGAATTCGTTGAAACTCAAATGCTTAACGTCATCGAACGTTCCTAGCATATGTCCCCAAATACTGAAGTCCAATGGCTTCAAATCTGGAGAAGCTGTAGGCCGGCCTTTCAGATGAACTGATGGAACAAGGCGAATTCTTATTACGCGATTCCGGAACCATTGAAGCTTCATGGAACGATTGAAAGCAAAAACTTGTCTAATATACTTCTTCTTCTTCTTCTTTTTGGCTCAACAACCGTTGTCGGTCAAGGCCTGCCTCTGTACCACTTATGGCGTTGGCTTTCAATGACTTTTGGATTACCTCTAATAGCAGGATAGTCAGTCCTACGTATGGCGGCACGGTCTATTTGGGGCTTGAGCCCATGACGGGCATGTTGTTAAGTCGTACGAGTTGACGACTGTACCATGAGACCGGCTGTTACACAAAAGTATTTTAGCACTGCCAAAGAATAATAACTGGTAATTCCCCGTTTGTCGATATAGTTCTTCTCAAACCTACTGAGGTGATGCATTTTGATATTATTCGACTGCTATTTAACGGCTAGTACACCACGAAGACATGCTCTATAAAAACGATCATCTTGATTGTTCAAAGTTACCTTCAGAGGACTTAATGTTTCGTCTGAAAAAATAATGCTATGACAAGCTTGGGATTTCAGCAGCTACCGAGATATGACTATCCTATTACTATTGGAATCTGTTGATATCTCATATATCTCGTGAAATCGCGAACAGTTCCAGGACCAGCATGAGTACAGCTTTCCAATTCCAAGAACGTGGTATCGTGTTAGAATCAGTTCCAGAATGGTTAAGGGTTCAGAATCAGTTCCCAACCTGATGTAGGATCCAAGATCAGGTTTGAATTCCTGGAGCTGAAAACCTGGGACTATACAAATGATATCTTATCAAAATTAATCTCCTACCGTCTCAATGCTTTTTCCTGATCAAGAGTTAAAATCTATTCAATAAAATCAGTAAAATAAACTTCAAAATGCACACTTTTAAGGTAAACACTTTAAAATCCGTACATTTTGTATCATTGCTGCACGGAGTCTCGAATTTTAGTTTGTACAAACAACTTTAATCGACTAATCAATCATCAGCACGATAGTACACAGTGTGCCAAACCATTAATCTCTTGAAAATGGCTCCCCATCATATGACGGATTCATGGTTATTATTTTGATGACACACCTTACCAAAGTCGTCCGCCCATACTGCCGCGCAATGAAATATTGCCAGCAATAAAGCTTGGCACACAGTTTACAAATCACACGCAATAAAAATGCCGTGATTGTGTTTGTTCGGGTAAATTTAAAGTGATTAGTAAGTCGCTGGCGCTCTTCACGTGTTTCTGCTTGCTTGGTTAATGGTATGGTTGGCGAATATACCAGAAATATACCTCCGTCGCATTTTCCACATGATTCTTTCCATATGGTTACAGGCAATTTCTTCTTTCTTCATACTCTTTACATTCTTCTCCATTTCAAACGTCTTCCGAAATGATTTGCCATGTTTTGTTTTCGTGTTTGCAAACAAATTTCCTCGGTACGCACGAAAGCCATGCAAACAAGCGGAACTGTTTTTTGGTTAAAAATTTACAAACCATCATCCTTTCCGTGTAAGCTACCACTGCTTACCGCCTGACTTTTTCCTCGTCACTTGGAAAGTGTAAAGAAATTGTCACTCTCGAGCCGAACCGTGAGGCAGATGCAAAAAAGAAGGATCGGAGAGTAGAAGATGCGCAGCCGTTACCATTACCGAGCTCGATTTGGGCGATGCGTAGTTGTCGCGTACCCGCTGCTGTTGTGGTGTCGGCAGTGGCATAACAAATTAAATCTTATCTCACCGAACAGACTGAAAAATGAGTGAACATTAATAATCTCCAACCGAATGGAACCGACCGGATGCTTCACTGTTCTCCGCACGGAGAGGATCTATCAGGCAAGGGCGGACGGATATGACACACCACCATGCTCCCAAGAGGATCCCAAACCCCACAAGCGGAAGTCCCGGAAATGAAGTGAAAATACAGCTAATTTCCTTCACCCGACACTCAGCGGACTATGGAGAGCGCGAAAAAGCCGTTCGCCTTTTCGGAAAGGAAGACGAAACTGCGCTGAACAGTGCCGCCACCTCCAATGGAGGATAAAAGACGAAAAGAGAAAATTGTTATTTTCAATCATTCTAATTACGGAAACGAATCAAACGATCCAATCACAGGGAGCGACGCGTCAATGATTCGTTCGCGCATCCTGCCCCTTTATTAAACATTTCCACACTTTCACAGCGCACTCTACGTTAGGAAAGGAGACGGCGAACCGGAAAACGATTTTTCTTAGGTTCTTCGGCTGAACCGGAGGTTGGATGGGAGAGTAATGAGTTTGCCATTTTGCCCGGCCCTTTTGGGAAGGAGGTGTGATAACAGATAAGACCATTTGCGGGCGATTAGCCGGAATATTGGGCGGCCGATGTGGGCGGTTAGTTGATCCGTGACCAATAAAACGCTTTTATTGCTTGAAATGCTTACGAGGTTGTAAGTTCATTAGCTAAGCGGAGATTGCTTTTCGGTAGGTGTGGAAGCCAAAGGCGATTGACGCTGTCGGTAGCGCCTTTAGTGCCACTAGATTTAATTAACTACAGATAAGGAAAGATGTTTGGAGGCATTTGAAATTATTCGCTCGCGAGATTGATGGAACCCCTTTGCACTTGAGCAGTAAGATTCGCCATTGAAAGCAGTCCCTCGACCTCATCTTGAGGGAAGACACACGCACTTCCCACATCATACGTTCACAGTGTACGCTTGATTCAGACTGTCAACTTAATAGATGGGCTTGAATGAATATATCAATTCAATATTGAGCAACAAGCAAGATTCACATCGTTTTCTTTTAAATAAAAAATGTTTTAGAATGCAACCGATTAATATCAATTAAACATTGTAAGTGTAGTGAAATAAAAAAAACAAATAAACGAAATATGCAACCGAACCAAACATTTGTGATACGTTACTTTTGAGAAATATGAGAATTGTTTCGAATTTATTTTATTGAACAATTTAATAGAAATTCATCTTCTGTATGGAAATACGGCCCAAATAATACATGAAAGCCGCATAGAAATACTTGCTTAATAAATAATAGTAAATATATAAAAAGGAATATTGCAAGTTAAAGTAAATAATATGAATGAAATTTATTTATCTTTAAATTGAATTAAAAGCATACCTACATAATTATTTATGTAAAAAAAAACTATAGAAAATAGAAAAATTCTTTAAAAATCTCAGTTGCTTAACATTTTTCACAAATCGGGTTTCCAAAAATCGGGGGAGACCTGCCAAAGGCCTCATGTCATTGCGTAACTCGAGGCACATTTGCCACTGAGTGTAACTTCAAATTTCACTCGAGCTGACATGTTTTGACACTTCTACGGATACATTTTCGTTTAACTTGCTTTATTTCTCGGTCACTCTGTATAATAATAATTTCTATTTTCTTGATAATTACAATGAAAAACAATCAACATTGTTAGATCATGTTGAAAATTTAATCGAACATTAAATGAAATATTTTTGCATTATTTTTCACACTTTTTTAGCCATTTTTTCTCCTTATTTTGCGTAACAATTGTTCTACCTAAAACGCTAATACAATTATAAACAAACAGTGAATTCCAAGAATACTAATATGTACAGATATTTGGTTATTATATATTTAATTTCTTACTTTTTATCATTTAATAAGCTAATGAGCCATACAATTGAGCAACACATATTTTAGCAACACAACAAAAAAAGTTACCGAAAAGTCACAAAAATGTTCTAGAGAAACCCTGTACAAGAATGAATTGTCATATTGCATACCTTCCGGCGCTTAGCAAGGGCGTCGTGCCAAGAGAATCGTAATAAAATCGTTACACGAGACGTCTTGTTGTGTCCAGCAAGCCTATCCAGACCCATCAGTTAGGGTTATGGTAATTGTTTTCTTTCTTTTTATCTCAAACCTTTGAGCAACGGTATAAGAAACTCAAACAAGGTTAATTTTTGAAAGCAGCAAGTGCTCATAATTCAAACACAACACACAAGAAAACGCCCCTTGCAGTCACGTACGCACTCGTTGCCTAAACCTGGGCCTGGGAGGTTTGCAGGTAGCGATGGAAAAGTTTCAGTAACTTTCCACTCGCCCTGCGCAAGCAATAGGGCGAAGAAAGGCAAGTGTGTTTGCTTCGGTTTCACCTTTTTCTATCACCTTTTGGTCGAGCTTATTTTACCTGCACTAAAAACACTACCCATCCTTCATTCCCTTCTGCCAGTAGTTTTCCATCTCGCCCCTACACTCGAGTGGTTGGGCAGGCTATTCCGCTTCTTGGGCGAGCTTAAAAAGCCTGTTTTTTGTTCCGCAGCCATCAACAGCTATAAATGCTCTAATTGTTTTCCTAGGATATCGCTAGCAAATCGTCATAACTTAATTCCCTGGATTATAATTATCTAAAGCATATATAAAACATGCATTATACATTGTACATGATAACGACAATCGAGATCTTCTTTAAAGTGCTATCTCGCCGCTTTAGTAGTTTACTCTGCCCGTGCTCTTTATGAGCACCCACTTGTAAATAAACTAAAAACCCCATGGCCACACACCCAGAGATGCCACCAGTCAAATGGTCGAGATTTCGGCGGTAACAGTGTACAAATTACTGTTTCATAAACCCCGCACCAAAAACACACACACACACGCACATACAACTACCCAACAACATATGAGGGAGGCTAGCTGCCTGCGGGAGCTTACGCCAAAGTGTAGCCCGCTCCATCACCATATCCCGAGGATGTTGCGACCCTGGGAACAATCCAATTTGCATAAATAGCTTCACCTACTGGTGGGAGTGGAATTATTCGCACCAGGAAGAGGGTTTCGCCGTCGCATCTCCTCAGGGGCAGGCTTTTGGTCGTACGTGCGACTTCTGGGTGATCTTTTTTCGTTGTTGTGTGTAAAACAGCAATCGAGATGTTGGTACGCGTAAAGGGAATTGTGTAATTCTGGGCACAAGAAAGCTTTAGAAGTTGGAATTCAAGTAGGATTTATTCGATTACATGTTTTTACCAACAAGTGATAGCAAACGTTTGATAGGATATTCCAATTCAAGCAAGCTAGTCACTCGAATGCTTCGAACAAGAAAGCATTACACAGACTCGCAATACAAAAACACACTCGAACATCCGCTCTATAACATCTTTCAACGTGGTGAATGATATCGAACGATCTCTTCGGACTTTCAATTAAGGACTACCCCCGGCTGGGCCGCACACGGGCGGACATGTGTCGACAACAGTGCCCCGGCCAGTGAAGGGTGAGGCCCGAGATTTCAGCCCTGACGAGGGTCGGACGTTGTCCAGCCAAATCTAGCCCCAAAATTAGGGTACAGTCAAAGTCAACACGCTTTTTTGGCACTTTCACCTATATGCATGTCGTCATGCGGAGCCTCCGTGAACAACTTCTTGTTGGAGCATGCGGATTATAGTTGTTAACTAAAAATATCCGTTACAGCGAACCGTTTCTAATACCGGCACTAATGCACGCTACTTACGGGAACAGTCCTCGTCAAAAGAGGCTTTAATATGACAAGCCCCATGTAAGGTGGTATCTACAACAAGGGCGCAATTACAATACTGCTGGAGAGGATGTAAGGCTCATCAAAAAAACTGCGGGCCCTTGTCGTTGCTGGATCAATCTGAACATCCAGTACCCGATTTCCGGACGCCTGTGTGCCACCTGTGCTTAACCCCATCTCTTTTGAGCACGGCAGAACGTTCGATGCGCTTAAAACTTTTTTAATTTCCTACAACGCAACACACCGGCGCTGCCGGAATTCCGGACTGATCCGAAAGCAAATTGATGTGCAGGGCCACGGCCCAGCATGGCCGCGCGTCCCGCGTAATGATTGTGTTGTAAAACGACAAACTTTTCCGCTTCCCATATACCTTCAGGTACATCTCCTTCAAAAGGTGGAACCAGGGTAATATATAGGGCCTGGAGAAGAGCCGCCACAGTGTGTAAAATGGGTGACTTTTTGATTGGTACAGACCCGGGTACAGGTTGTGCGTGTGTGTGTGCGGTTTTAGCTCGTTTACAGGAAGTGGGCCATTTTAATGACGCGGAAACAGAGGAACTTTTACTCCCTTTGACTATTTGGACGATTTGTGTGCAATTTAAATACACCACAGGAGTGGAGATGGAACAGAGAAGGGACAACTTCAAAGACAAGAACAAAAGCAACGCTACACTGTTGTTGTGGCGAATGTTTTGCTTTTCACCCCTTAAACGAGTGTTGTTAGTAATTGAGAAAGTTTGAGAATCCTTCGCCGGGAACGGGAATAGCTTGTGGAGTTGCTATAGCGCCGCTTTTGTCTTACTAAACCCGACCTTTGCGTTTGCCTCTTCCCCAGTAACAAGGTATTTATCTACTTCAAACGCATAGTTTCCTGCTGCATGCACAAGAGCATCAGTGTGAGTAGGGCTAGACCATTCACAGCCTTCATTGCAGGTTCAGTTCCCACCGCCGACTCGCACTGCACCACACGCCAGTCACAGTGCGTCTCTCAACGAGTGCAGTTCATCGTGTGCAGGAGCAAAATGTCGGAACACTCCCCTCAGCTAGGCCTAACGAAGACACTGGGCCACCGAGCCCGGGATTATACGCGCTTGCTGGGGCGTGTAATGTGATTATGATTGAAGTGAATTTTCGCGAGCCAATCAAGCCTGCCCCGACAGAAGATTAAGAATCCTCCGGCAACCGGGGGTAGTTTTTCAAAAATTCTATCCACGCTCGGGGCTACGACCACAACAACACAATGTTGGACCGCTTTCCCCGCCGTGTGCTGCTCTGTGGGTGCTCTGGAAAATTTCCGCGTGTCCCAAAGTTCGGTTCGTAGCATCGATGCCCTGGGGGCCCCCGCTGGGTCGCAAGTTATCACCGCGATGCCATCAAACTTTACCGTTGACCTCCGGTGGTGGTTGTTGTTGTTTCGGTGACACGACGACGACACTCTTGGTGAATTAGCCGGAAATTGCTAATTTTAGAATGATTCACCATCGCCGCCGGGGATCGCGGAGAATGTGCTTGTGGTTGCAAGGATCCTAGCAAAGTTATGCAGCGCCCAAGAGTTACGCGCCCTATCCGCTCCTCCCAATGAACTGTGCGAGATAATAAATATTTAACGAAGTAAGCAATTGACTTACCCACGGGGTCGGCCGCTTGTCCAGCATCGCCGCACAGCAGCACGGCCAGCAGGACCGAGGGCAGCAGGTATCGAACGTGGCCGGACGCCATCGTCCGATGTTGCGTTCCGATGTGTGGTGGACCCGTCGTGGACCAGCCCGTGGTCGGGAAGCGTGGGATACTGCTGGCCGCTTTCGGTCGCTTCTAGTCGCGGTCGCGCTTGGAGAGTCTGTCCCGAGTGTGTGTGTGTGTGGCTTTATTAAATCACACCGAGCGACGGTACGGCAGCGCGTTCGGTGGCGTTCCCAAATAGTCGAGCTGTGCACACGGAGCGTGGCGCTATCCCGTGGTAATTCATTCAATGCTGAAGTGCCTGCAGAAGAAAGGAAACAGAGGAATGGTATGAAAAAACCTCCGAACTGTTAAATTCATAATTTGGAACGGGTTACGGGGGTATTCTCCATGCTGTCCCGAGTGTCCCGATGTTCGTGAAATTCAAATTCAAATCCCCCCTAGAGTACATTAACCGCGGTGGGTGTGAGCCTTTTGCATTTTTTGTTTCTGCTCCCAGCTCCAATTCCGAGTCCCGCAAAATTAGATTAGAGCAGAATTGGCCGATGCTCAATTTGGTGCGCGCACAGTTTATCACGTACGCCCGGCACCTAGGGAAAGAGAGACGGCTAATTGATTTGCAATGGTCGTTATTTGTCGTTTGCTTTTCAGTTGGAGCCATGCCATTCGTTGGAGCTCGCGGTGTGTTGGTGTGCGGGATATGGGTGGCACCGGAACTGGTTTGCCCGAAACCCGAACCTACCTGGACACCAATTACGTGACCGAGGATCGTACGGTGGTACTCTAGGGACAGAACACGTGTGTGTATATGCGTGTGTGGCTGATGGCACGTAGGCCTATTTTCGCATTACACTTTTATCTACTGCCGAGATCCCGTCGAAAGGTCAATGATTGGCCGTTTGACGGGAAACTGGACCGGCCGGTGCATTAGCTGGACCGTACACATGTTTGTTTTTGGGTCGTCTGGAATGGTGCAATGGAAAAATGGTAGCACCCGGAAATGAGGCACAAGCAGGAAACAATGTTCATGGAACATGGTTTCTTGTTTTTTTGTTGCAATTGAGAGATACGGTAGATTGAAAATTAAACAAGGGAGTTTATGGGCAGTCATATTAATTAGATAACAGTAGTAGCGATGTACTTTTTGCTGTACAACAACTAGCAAATATAATCCTACACATCCAATTAGATGTTTTCAGATCGTAGATTTTTGCTCGAGTTTGAAAATTTATATTGTGTTATATTCGATATTGTTCAGTTTTAACTTTAGAGCATTAGCTTATTAAAAATATTTCAACAGTTTTAAAGTTGAGAATGCCCTCATCCTTTATGGCGGGTCGGTGGTATAGTTGTCAACACGCACAGTTAAACAATATGTCTTTCTTCAAGTTCAAGCCTCATATGGACCCGTCTATCCGTCTCAGCAACACATCAAAGATGACATTAATATAGACAGACATGTGGAAATATACAAAGGAATCCTTGAATAAGGACGACCAGAAAATATTTGCGTTTCGATTCGGCTGAAAACAAACTCTAATCCAAGACTCTCCATCATTATTCTTCCATATCCAGCATTCTCGCTTGTAGTCTTGCTTAAGCATAATACACGGCTAGCAGCCTTATTGAGCCACGATGAGCCTTAAAATTTGCCAATAGGAACCAGGGTATTGAGGATCGATTCTTAGGCGTAATTAGTGGCCTAGAACAACTAGAATGTCTATCGTACAAGCTTACATAGCCGGATGGATATCAATTTTGAAGCAGATTTTAATAGGGTTAGGCTATTCTGATTCATAGAAAATACTTCTTCAAGCCGAATATAAATATGAAGACTGAGCAGATAAGATAAAATATTTACCAAAAAAATAAAAAAATAAACATTTTTACCAGTTTCCATCCAATAGATAGGGTACAAGAAAAAGAAAAGTCATGATTTAGATGTAGGTTTTATGTTGGGTAAAATTTTGTTGTAGCCGGCTAAACCTGGGCTAAAGTCACATTATGCATACATGACCTGGGAATGCAAGGATAAGCTTTAAAATTGGTACACGTTGTAAGGTACAGATGGAGAAAAACTCAAACCAACGGGTAGAGTTAATTAAAATTACTGCTGAAATTAGCTTTTAAATTAAAAACAAACACGATAGCAGGTGCTTTTCTGAGAGTTTAGGTCTTTTCAAAGTTTAGCTTGCTCTAAGCTGGCTACCTTAAATATTGTTGGTTTTAGGGCGCTATCTACTAGCTACTTAACAAATTTCTGGGGTACATGTTAAAAAGGTGGAATTATTTTACAGAAATACTTTTTCATAGATCAGCTTATAAACCCACATCTTGTTTGATTAATAATTAGCATTTAAACGATACAAATTGTCACCCTCGCACTGCAGGAGACCAACCTCAACCTAGCTGCTATAATCGTCACTCTATCAAATGGCACAATATTTACTCTCACCTCGTTTAATGCTCCTTCTAAGGAAAATCCCATGCAAAACTGCATACACACACTCGCGCGCCGTAAGTCAACGATTTGTTGTGCATGTCGCGATCGTGCGGTTCAACTTTTGAAGTGAAGCTAACCTTTCAATCAACCATAGTTAGCATACCATACAGTGTTTTTTTCTTGTGTCGCTGTTCTATATTCATCTACAATGCAAATCGCCTGATTAGCCGCTCTCTCTCTCTCTCTTTTTCTCGCTAGCCTGACCTATTCCTAGATAGATGGACTGGAGCGTGGGTTTTACCATGCCCTAACACACCTAACCTTGCCTAATGTAATCAATCCAAACTGAAAGCTTCCCATTGTTGAACCGGTTCAATCCTGGATTGGCTGATGTAATTTCATTTATCAATTGCTAGCTGCCTTGCTAGCTGGCGCCTAGAACCAGTTATTATATCTTTGGTCAGTGGAGATTTCGCTCGTCCACGTGGAATTTGATGTGGGAAATAGCGGCAGTTTGACATGTGGAGCTAAAATCCGGAAACTTATATATCCGTCAAGTCATCACAGCCGAATAGTATGTATAAGTTTGTAATGTCCAAGATTTTTTTGAGGCAAAATACTCGAACAATTTCTGAACCAACAAAGATATCAACCTTTTCTCCCGTATCACATCAACCAGAGCCACCCTGTGAGTAACAGTATACTAAACTAATGACACTCTGCTCGTTTGCTGACAACAACAAAAAAAGGAAAGAAAAAACAAACGATCACTAGAAACAAACGATCGTGCAGCGGATCACCGCCAATAAATTTGCCTGTACTCTATCGGGCCACCGTACAAGAGAGCACACAACGGTTGTTAATATTCCACTCACGAGCCGTACACTGACAGCGGATCGGCAGTTCAATTCCTGGTTTGCTTCTCTGCGTTTGTCCCTGCCGAAGGCCATCAGCGATTATCCGTGCCCCGTGCTGAGCGCTTAACGCGGTGGACGTCATTGTTTGCTCCCGGCCGGCAACGGTTGCACCGGAGGAGCACACCTATTGACCTTCGTTGGTGTGACGACGGGTCTGAAGCCGGCAAAAACACGGCCGTCTAATTGTCACTCGACGCACGCCGGGCAATGCGTCATCGTTAACGAGTTGGCGGTGTGGAGGTTTAATTTTTTGTTTGTTGTTGCGCTGAGATGTTTAGAAACGCTCGCGACTGTATCAGCTGTACTGTGTGTGCCCGTAAAAGGTCCTGTGCGAAGGTGTTACGGAAGGCGAAACAGACGAAGCTGTGATCGAAGGATTAGTTTCGATTTACGTAATATATTGTTCGCGATTTTTTTTTCTCGGTTTAAAGTCTAAGTTGTCCGACACTTCCGAAATAAGTGGAATTCATGATTATAGAGATAGATTTTAAAGGTTTGATTAATTTTAATGAACACATTTGATCAATTGTGGACAATTTTCTTGGTATATTTTTATATAGCTGCAGCCTGATTAACGGAAGATAAATCAATTTAATTAGAAGCCATTAATCCTCGGACATAAATAAACTCCGGTGAGCCACTTTTTATGCAACGCATGTAGACGTTTCATTGGCGGCAGACGTTGTAAAGGTAGTTCAAACTAGCAGCATCATAGATGCGGGCGATCCCTAAACAGCTAGTCGTGCACCTCCTCATTTACCGTTACCGTATGGATCAATGCTATCATCAGAAGCAAAAAAAAGAGCCGCATTAAGTCTATCGCCTCTTAAAGCTCTACCAGCAGCTTGAGAAGCGTGCCATGACGTCACTAATGCGAGCTCTAATATGTATGCAACAGCCAACCAATCCGTTCTCACACTCACCACCGTACAGGGCCCGTCTAATCTACACACTTCCCCCTCCACAGGTCTGCTGCAAACGTTTGCTAAATCGTACAACAGATCTAGCGAAACCGGTCAGTCGCATAGGCCGGACCACATCGGCCCCGACTGGACCTACATGGGCAGCTTCGACTGTTTTATATGCAACACGGGGGTCTTTACCAATGCACTTAGCCTGTGCTGCATCGCGGTGCTGTCACAGCGTGAGGCGCCTACACATGTTCCCTGCCCTGTTCCCTGCCCTGTCAACACGACCAGCCTCTTCCGTATCACGTGGAAATGGAACGAGCCCGACGGGAAGGACAAGGGCAAAGGGGACCTACCTATCTACCAGCGGACCTATCTATCGCTGATGCCACAATCTAGCAGAATGTCGTCATGTGCCTTGATCTTGACACTTATCACGAAAAGGGAAAAACCAGGCCACCGCCGATAATGGCGCAGAGAAACACACAAAACATCAAGAACCGGAATAGCGCGCAAGCGACGATTCGGCGA
Source organism: Anopheles arabiensis (assembly GCF_016920715.1). Classification (NCBI taxonomy): domain Eukaryota; kingdom Metazoa; phylum Arthropoda; class Insecta; order Diptera; family Culicidae; genus Anopheles; species Anopheles arabiensis. Next base: position 75,740,236 of record NC_053518.1, read on the forward strand.
CCAGTACACTAGCGCCATCCAGTGTCGGGAGCACCGAACCCGCTCACCGCGGCCACCTGTCTGGGGCGCCCGTGCGTCCACGATAATAATTGCGCCTTCGCCGCCGCCAACATTGTTTACCGCGATTTCCAGACGCGCCACCCCACCACAGGAACATCGGAGCAATTAATCACGCGCGTCCACGTGGCGGCGGCACCGATCGTGCAGGGGCCGCGAGTGCGAGGAATGATCGGTGATCGCCGATGAGACGCGGACCGGCGGAACCAACAAAATCCCAACCGGTGCGAACTGGTTTCGCCTTTTTGCGTTTTTCTCACACGTTTCGCCGGAGGCCACCCTTCCCGTGTGCGTGCGGCGCTTGTTTGTTTACTGTTTTTTTTTCTTCAATTTTCTGTTCTTTTTTGTGCGTGAGTGTGTGTGTTTTCAGACTTTCGGAACATGACGCAGAGCTTTACGCGCTGTTTTGTGTGCGCGGGTGTCTCCCGCGACCGGAACCGGGTGAAGGGAAACGCCAAGTAAAAGCTTCACTGCCAGTGTTCGGCGCAAAAATCGGGGCTCGAATGCTGTTTTTTTTTGCGGGTAGATGGCCATCAAGATCCCGAGGAAAAAAAAGTGCATTACACGTAAACAAAATTTGTTATTTTGTTTTTCAAGCAAACTTTGTTTTCGACTGTGTTTTTTGGAATTTGAAATGAAGATATTAACGTCAAATAACAACACTACGTCATAATATACTTTAAGCTTCTTCGCATTTGGATTTGCTTTATATGGATATAACGATCCGTTTCTGCTTGGACGGGAAAGTTGCACAATCGGCGCTCAATGTCGCCTTAGTTTTATTGAGGTGTTTCGTGAAAGTGACCCCAAAGCTGTGCTCGGTGATCGGAATTCGTCGCCAGTTTATTGCGCATTTTATCGTAGCTTTGTCGTGGAGGTTGGGTACATTTTGACCGTACTTTATATAGATTTATAGGTCTTTGACCTCGGTCACTATTTTGCCTTCTTTGTTCGTCAACACAATCTGGTAAGTTTGCTATTAATATGGCCATTTTGAAAATACAAAATTGCTGTGCTACGGTGCATTAGTCACGCTGTTAACCTGAAATCGGACCTAAGATCAAAAAGAAGGTCCGATAAAAAAAGTTTTAGACTGTTGAGACAGGAAAGGTTATAGAGCTGTATGATTATTCTGGGTACTATGGATGTATGAGGAGTTGAAATGAATTCAAAAACGTTTTCAAACTCACAAAATCATACGAAGCAATGTACAGTAGGTGACCGCTAACTGGATGTGTTTTAACTGGAGTGCTTTTTAACTGGAGGTTCGCTAACTGGAGTGATTCTCAGTTAACGAACACTTAAACGTCAAACATGAAACATCCGGAATCTCATGAAGAGAAATTTGTCGCAAATGTGCATTTTTCAAACAAATTTAGAGTCTCTTGCCTACGTTTGCTATTAATTTATGTTATTACACGAATTAGTATACTTTATATCAACATAAGTGAAAAAAAAGTTTGGTATGTTTATTCCAGTCAACGCCAATCAAAACAATCAATCCATAGAAACGTCACTCCAGTTAGCGAACATTGTTCGTTAACTGGAGCTTGTTTACCTCTCAGTTAGCGGTCACCTACTGTATCCAGGACGATGTCTCATACTGCTCTGAACTACTCCAACTACTCTGGAACAGAATCCAAATCCAATGATAACAGAAAATATTAACTAGAGAGATTTACTAAGATGCACTTCTCAGAATATTTAGAGCAAAGCAAAATCTAAAATCTATTGTAAGAAATTACATTGTATGCTGGATAAGTGCTATTTTTATAAGCGAGCAAACAAGCGAATGTAGAATTATAGAGGCTGGAATACAAATGTTACTGTGATCCAGATTAGTGGGAATTTTAATTCCATAAATGGGAGAATACATATGTAAACAACCCTCCAGTTTTAATAAGGAAAAATAACTCGTTAACCGGGGATTATTTCAATCTGGGATTCCTGCAATATCATTATTATGGATGAAATAATTGCACACTGTATATTGTAGAATAGAAAAAAGTACAATACAAAACTACCACTAAAATGACATCTGTGAGCATCCACTTCGCAGCACGTGATCAGCACTCTGTAAGCTAAAACATTGTCACTTTCACTGGAAACGACTGCGGAAATAAAGATAGCCGGTAATAGTGTTTGCAGAAGGCAGTGTCCACGCAATGACATTGCATTTTCTAACGTCAGGCTACGATGGAATACGCGCCACGCCTTCAGATATTAGATAAATCTGCAAAATCACAGCGCTCGGCGATGCTATCATGCGAGCAGTCACGGCCATGCGTTTTTGCGCCCCAGAGCCAAATCCGTGCGGCTCTGGTGGCACAGTGCTTTGACCCTCTCCCCCGGCATGGGGTAATCTTGTTTACCGAATTTGGGTCCGAAAAATTCCACATGAGCGCGCATGTTGTGTTGGTCCGCACCAGCAACCAGCAGCAGCAGCAGCAGCACAATAAACAAACGCCACACTCACACAGATGAACGGACTACGTCGATCCGCAAGAGAACGGACACACAAAACAAGACAACAAAAGCAGAGAGGATAAACGAGATTGTCCATATCCGTACTCACCCCCGCATTACCACCGACACAGCCGCTGCTCACCCGGCTGGACCATGGGCTCTTCATGCGATCGTGCAGTTACAGCGCGCCCGGCAGTAATGTGCGTGTCGCATGTAACACAGACCCCGCGCTTTGTTGGTGTGCGTGACTGGCCATTGCTTGTTTACACGATCGTGCTCCGCGCAGGTACCGACGGGTATCGATCATTCCGTTCGAACGCACGCAGGAAGAAGCGAGAGCACACGCGGGCGTGCGCGTGCGAACGAGATGACAAATGGCGGAGGCGCGTCACCGGCACAACACACAGCAGGCACAGAGCGCGCCGGACCTGCTGGACCGCTTCTTGTAAACAACTTTTGTCCCTGTGTGTGTGTGTGTGTGTGTGTGTGTAGGTGTGTGAGTGAGGGTAGGATCGGAACCGTGAGCGGGATCGTGAGACCAAACGCGTCAGTATAAAGCGTAGTACGAACGGCGCTCGAAAGGTCAGTTTGTTTGTTGAATTCCCAGCGAGCTGAAGGTTGCTGCCGGAGATCGAAACCCGGGCGACCATTTTGTAAAGCCATTTTTACATCTTTCCCATCCTCGTGATTGCATGTGCGCTGTGCCAGCTACAATCACGTACAGATTCCATACGTAGGAGACATTCCTTTGGATGTTTGTGAGTTTACGTGAAAGGCGTTAAGGTGTAACATCTGCCACCAAGTAGAGTGAAAAACTGTGCCAAGAAAAGTGCCTTTGGTGTGCATGAAAGCAAAGTGAGATCAGTGTCAAACCCCCGCTTCAAAACACCCACACAACCACACACAGCATGATTTCGGAACTGTTCCAAACGATGCACAAGGCCCGCTTCAGCGGCATCCGGATCGTGCCGGAAAACTCGCCCTCGCTGCAGCAAACGTGCGTCCGCGCGTTCGTCGAGAGCGTGCGCAGGACGCGGACGCAGCAGCAGCAGTGCAGCGAGGAGCGGCTGATGCAGCTGCAGTTCCTGCCGGCCCCGCTGCTGACGCCCATCCTCGACCGCATGTGCCGCTATCCCGAGCTGCGCAGCATGCTGCGCGACGAGCTCACCGATCCGGTCCTGTTCATGAAGCTGTTCAACGGGTACGCACCGGACTACGACACGCTGGAGAAGTGTCTGCGGGAGGCGGCCCGCACCGTCGGCCGGCCCGCCGTCCTGCGCGATCTCGCCCACAACTACTGTGATATGTTGCGCACCGAGCTGCGCGTGGCGTCGTTGCGCAAGGGCGAAACGCGCGACCAGCCGCGCATCCGGGCGCGGGTGCTCGAATCGCTTCGGTTCGGCGACTACCTGTACGAGGCCGGCTGGTGCCGGTGCGGCGCCGTGGTACTGACGCTCGCGCAGGACCTGCTCGAGCTGCTGGTACCGCCCGCCACCCGTGCCCTGCAGCTGGAGTGTCTGGTGCGGTTGCTGCGCGCCCAAATCGGTGCCTGCCTGACGGCGCGCGCCTCCCACACCGTGCAGCGGCTGCACGCGTTCCTGCAGCAGGTCGGCGAGTCGGCCCCCCAACTACCCCTAGTCAAGGCGTACCTGCAGCTCGGCAGCTACTACTACCACGTGCAGGACTACGACCGCTGCCACCAGTGGGCGCTGCGGGCGCTCGCCTCCGCCGCCGACGGGGACGACGCACCGGCCAAGGGTGACGTCATCGACGTGCTGCAGCTGATCGCGCTGTTCTGCGTCGCGAAGGAGCGCCACGATCTGGCCAACATGCTGATCAGTCAGGCGGTGCAGCGGGCCCGCACCGAGTACGGCGGCCTGCATCGCAAGTACGCGGACGTCCTGCAGCAGTACGGGTTCGTGCTGCTGCGCATGAACGCCATCCTGCCCGCGATCACCGCGTTCACCGAGTGTCTGGACGTGACCGGGCGCGTGTACGGGCTGCTCAGCCCGCACGCCGTCGTGCTCGAGGGCTACCTCGCCCACTGTCTCTATCTGCGGTCCCACACGACCGGCCGGTTCGATATGGCGCTGCGGCATGCCGAGACGGCGCTCGAGCTGGCCAGCCAGCTGATGCCGGCGAGTCGCCGCGTCCGGGAGCAGCTCGAGCGCACGCGCGATCTGATCCTGCGCGGACCGGACCAGCGCCGGGACACCAAAGAAAGTCAACCGTCGCGCGAACGCGACTACCATCCCTTCACGCTGCGCGAGATCAAAGAGAAGTTCTTCGAGCTGGACTCGTCCTTCGAGCGTGACGGGCTTGCCTGCAGCGGCTAGCGGCGTGCTCCGGGCTCGTGCCATCATACCGCCCTCACCTGAAGCCCTGTCGAATTAAAAGAAACAGACCTAGAGTGTGTTGTGTGGAGCCCGATTCGCTCCGAAACCCAAGACTTTTAACTGTTACAGCATTTAGTGTAGTCGTCTGTGTGTGCCACGTGTCGAGATATAGTGTTTAAGAATTATGTGCTACCCCTGTCGTCGCCTCGCCGTATTAATCCCCATTTTGCGATGATGGTTCTCGCGAGGCTATATACAAGATTCGTCGATTTTAAGATGAAAAATAAAAAAGCATGTTTTTTACTGTTCAATAATCAAAATCTATCATGTGTGTTTGGTTTGGTTTCCATTGATCCTCCGAAGTAGTTTGCCCTCTCGATCATCAATTCATCAACGTCACTCGAGAGAAGTTGGCGCGTTTGAAGTGCGGTGTTGTGATATTCGGTCGACGTCAGTTTGCTCCTTCTTTTTTTTCGCGGACAACCTTTACCTGGCCTTCTTATGTGACGTGCCCATACACACTCACACCAGCGCGGGCATCCGGCCAAGGTTGGTCTGAAAGAGGTGAAGATCACAATTTGCACTTGTGTGTTGATACGGTGGGGATTGGTGGGATTGTGAAGATAACCTTCAGCTTCTTGGGTTTACTTTTGCTTTTGAGTTTCTTTTAAACACACACACACACACCCAGGAGTATCGAAGGCATAAGCATCTTAAACAACTTTTGAGTGTCGGCGAAGTTCGATTGGAGAATAGCTTTGGTTCGATAGGAACTATCGACAATACGGATATGGGCATCCGGGGCATAATGGATAACATATGCATGCTTTTACGATTCAATCTTTGCGTAGCAAAAAAATCATAAAACACTTCATTCGTGGAACCATAATCATATTATTTTGACAGCACTTATGCTTGTTATAACAATCGAAATTTTAAGTACATTTATAAATGTAATTCCAAGCTATTGTATCATTAGAATACAGCCTAAAATTTATATTCAATTGAAGTAATTAATCAAAGTAATAAGTAATTTCAATGAAAATTCAATTAAACTCTTAAGATGCACGGATCTATAAGCCCTTCAGATGTTATAAATTCATCATTTAATTTCATTACCATTAAACATATTGATTAATACATAATTTATGGCACACCAAAAATTAAGACATTAGAGTAAAAATCCTCCATCAATCCCTTAATCATTATCCATGATCCCATATTCACGGGATGGTCCCGTGGTACAGTTGTCAAATTGCAAGACTTAACAACAACAATGCCCGTCGTGGATGCAAGCCTCATATAGACAAAACCGTCCTCTCCCGTAGCTATGACACTGGCTGTGGCTGCATGGAACCTTAGAAAGTCTTGAAAGTCTGTATCCAAAGGCCACCAATAAGAAGAAAATTGTCTGATAAAATCGATGCTTTAGATGAATTAGATAGAATATACATTTACATTGTCTTGCAGGGTTGTCCAACGTGATCAAGAGCAATTAAGTTCCAATAACCACAAAACTAATTTTAAAACATTTTTAGGTCCTTGCTGTCGAAGATATTAAACATTTACTGTTATTTTGGTTTTGTACGTAATTTATAGATGGACCTTATGCAGAGATGTGTTTCTTAGTAGTCCTCTGTTTTAATATTTATAATCTTGAACATTTGGTGTAAACAAGTTGAAATGTTTTTTACTTGTTTCTTGGTAAAATGTGTAAGCCTTAGCCCACTTTTAAAACATTCGTATTTTACTAACAAGATTTTAGTAAGTCGGTTTCAATAAAATGGATTGAGTGCTAAGTGTAAGAAATTCCTTAACGAATTTTTTTAGGTACTCACTTGCTCAACTCAACGAACTATTTTGAAGCACAGTTGCTCAGTTACCTGCTACAATGATTCATATCAGCTGTAAATAATAGTGTCCACTGTTGCTTCTACCCCGAAGAAACAGTAATTCTGTATACTTTTGTCGTACCAAACAATGTTGCAAACAACCTTCTAGTTTATCGCATTCTGACTGACCTCTCTCGCTTGATACGACGCTCGTGTGCATTGTTTGCTATGTGTCTCGATGTTCACTAAACTATTCACCACCCTATGCCCCTACGCGTTTGGTCCTGTATCGCTCTCAATGTCCCCACATAGAGTCCACCCCGCCCTGAAAAGTTTCAAAAACTGCCAACTGCTCGAAGCGCAAAGTACACCGGTGAGACCGGGCAGCAGGTTTGCGCAGTAACGAGATCACTTTGGAAAAGGTCACCCGGTACCAGCGACCTCCTGTCATCCACGCGGGAGTAGCCCGGAAGGTGAAACTAACTTTTCGGTGCGGAATGCGTTAACTTTTTCCTTGCCGGCGGTATCGTTTTAATTACCGCTACCGAACGCTGTGGTTATAATAATTCAATTTCGCAGCCCCGCAAATAAGACCCCTCCAGGCGTTATGCCCTGAATCGGTGCTACCGGCGAATGCAGTTCGGTAAATTAGGTTTAAATTATGTGCTACCACGCCTGCTTGCAGTGTGCACTGATGATTAGAGGTCGAGAGATTAAGTTCCCTAAGCAGACAGATATTTGTAGTACATGAAGTGCTTGTAGTTCGTCTGCTCCAGTGACATCTGTGAGAAATGATATCCCCCGATTCAGACCCGACCCTGGTTGAATAGCAAACAAACTGCAAAAAAGGGTTCCCTTCCATCGGTTCTATCCATCCAGTTCTATCGTCTCATAGGGGGAGAGGAGCTTTCATCACTGTCCATCCCTGCGCCCTAACGCCGATCCGTTAGATGCGATTCAATGCAACTGCTGCTTCACGTGCAGTTTCCATCCCCTTTTTGTGGCATTAAATAGTGGCCACGGGTCGGTTAGCGTGGTTTATGCAAATTAAAGCCAACGTCAGTGCACCATCAATCAAACTGCGATGAAATATCACACCGCACCAGCGACCATGGGAAGCAGGGAACGAACGTCTATAGCTTTTCGGACATTCAATTTCAGCAGAAAACCACCGAATTGAGGACACGACAGGACGCAACCACTGACTGCAGAGCAACAACAGCGCCAAAAAAGTCCTCCCCTAAACTCAGTGATGGTTTAACTCGCGATAAGTGTGTTATCGTCCTCGCCTAACCTAACCCACCGCCTGCCACGAAATGGTCACAATTCGTGGGATGATTAAATTGAATAACAATTAGGCTAATCGAAATGGGGCTGGGTAACGTCCTCTAACACGGGAATTGGGGTGGTGGTTGCAATCGGTGAACTCTACCCCACAACTCCATGGAAAGCCTGGAAGCGGTTCTGATGCTAGTTTGTCGAGTAGTCCGATAGAGTCACTGGCAGGAAATTGGAGGAAGAGATGCGAGTGCGTGTGACGGAAATTTAAACGATTCGACCCCATCCATGATTCTGGCTTCCGTTTGACGCGGGTGGAATGAACTTTGGAAAGTTTTAGTGGAAGGAACAGAGAGCGAGAGAGCAGGGGCCAATGCCCAGAGGCTACTAGTCGGTCGGACTAATTGCGCCTGGGCACGGAATATTCAGTCACTCGTTTGGGGTTAAATCACATAATCGGATGAACGCGCTTGCATCGTGGGTTCGATGGTACCAGTTGGTACAGTGCTTAAAAATGTTTCAACATTCTCCGAGGTGGTGGTTTTTAGAATGCCTGTGTGCTGCATTAAACTATTTTGTTATTCGTTTGTTCGGTTCTTAAAGATCGGGACAAAACAACAACAACATCCGCCCTTCAGTAGCTGAAGCGCAATAGTGCCTAAGGGCGTTTGAAGCTCGCACGTGGCCCATATATCTTTCCTCCCTGGAATGCGTCGCAGTTTGTCGAGCTTTGCCAAACAAACCCAGCACACCGTTTGTGCCAATAATCATCGAAAGTTGCATCAGATGATTTGATGCATCCCACCCGCGCGCGCCTGCCTGTGGGAAACGAAGCGTTTCTCGCCGGGCATCCAGCCCCATCCTCCACCTCCATCGACCGAGATGCAACGATGCAGTGTGTTCGCTATTCCCGCTCTCCCGTTGAATAATTTAATTCCCGTCAGCGTTCACCCCGCGCAGGGCCGTTCCACACATATCGCGTGCGGTGATGACGGGCGGATGCCTTCGGGAAGGCAGTTGAGGGATATTGGGGGCATGGTTCGTTGCACAATCATCGGTTTGCGTTCACCCGCAGAATAAGAACCTCGATGGGGTCGTGTGTGTGCGCGCCGGGGGGGGGTTCCGTGTCTTCGTCAGTGACGGTTCCGGACACTTCATAACCTAGTCGATTTGACCATTACCATTTCAGCGACCCAACGGGAGGGGTCGTGCCAAAGGGCATCATACCAATTGCGAGGAAGTGATTTCAGCATATTGTTTGATAATAAAACTGATAGTATAAATTTCAAAAAATGTAGAATGTTATCGAAATTTTCGATGTTTTTGAAAACTTTGAAAGTTTGGATTCGATTTGTAAACAAGCAGTTGGCAGAACCGGACGCACCAATCAAGGAGTTTCGATTTTTTTATTTAAAATATAATTATTTTAAAACATTTGTGCTTCATTAATTCCGTGCTAGTAGAACGAAGAGTTGAGCAAAGCAACTCAAATCATCGAAAATATTAGTTATTTAACGTATTTAAGAAATTAATTTAAATTTTTGTTTACAGCACTTAACCAAACATCAAACCATGTTTTTGCATTCGTTTTGGTCGTAGTGCGTAATGTTTCTTATTGTCCCAATCTAAAGTGTTAATATGTGTTTTAAGCATCATTTTATTGTGAAAAGGTATAAAATCGAATATAAATCGAGTCGTATTTTTTGCATGTGGTATTTATTCGATATACAATATATGTAGTTCCTATTATGGTAAAAATTACCAGCCAAATAAAAAAACCTATCCAATATTGTTCATATTTCCACAAAATCTTAATACTTACATAGAGCGTGACTTAAAGTGGTAACTGGAATCGCTGTCAATATCTGCAAGTTAAAAAAAAGTGAAAGGAATAAATTAGCTTTGCATGTTTGCAGCTTTGCATAAAAACTTTAATTTTATTACTGAAAATTTAAAGTGCATTTGATTTGCATTTGCAATCGGCTGTCCATCGTAACGTTACGATAATACCAAAGCTATTCAACTCGCCTCAAGTGCAACGAACGCCGCCGCGTCTCATCATCCATCATCACGCAAAAACAGCACTACACATCGGCGGTGTGGCGTTTAGATTAAACCAAACAATAACCTTTCCCTTTTCAGCCATACTTTGCATATTTGTTGAGCTTTTTGGAGAGCCTCTTTTTTTCTGCTATCCTGCACGCACCGATTACCGTAATGTTGCGCTCATAAACATACTTCAGAGCATCGGCATTTTTTTGTTGTTGTAATGCTTTGTTCACGCTCCGGATGGTTGATTTTATTCACTTTCCCTGTCCAATCGGTCAGTGTGCCGGGTGGTCAGCAGCAGCAACATTACTTTGTGGAACTGATCTATCAGCGGCAATGGCAAAGCCGGCGGCAAGCACACGCGTGTAACGTGAACGCATTGCACCTGGAGGCGGGCAGCAGCAACCAAGTTCGCTCTCCCGGCTTGTTTTGCGTCCGATGACGCGCCTGTTCGCGCGCTTCCGACATTTTTCGCCATTCGTGCGCGCACGGTAAACGCGGGATTCGTCTATAAAACACTTATTTGTTTTATGATTCACCGGCGCGCATTATTAATGCATTAAACGTTTTAAAGGCCAGCTGAAGGTCTTGCAAAAGCAGATCCATCGCTGGCGGCACCGCCAAAGCGTATGAATGTTAATGTGCACATCGCACATACGCACATCGCCATAACGCCCTTCAACTAGCGGACACACCCGCGCCACACGGTGGCAGCATGAGCAGGAAGCTACGTGCTGTACGTGGAACACGTCTTGTCGCGGGACAAAAGCGGTCCCGGGATGAGATGCAACCATCAGCAATGGCAGAATCTCGTCCGGGAGCAGAAAAGCAGCGAGAACGCCGCGTGCGCCTCATCGTCTCTGCGCACGCCGAAAGAGGTACGTGATCTTACGAGTGGCGGAAAGATTTCCTGGTTTTACGGCAGCCAACCCCATCAACAGTGCAGTATCACGCTGCTTGCCTCCCGCGAACGGTGTTGTCGGGAGCTAATGTAGTGATGAGTTTTTGAATTGATAAGTGTCAGCAAACAGGATCGGCCCGGGGGGAGTTCGATAAGAAGTTGAAAATAAATGTTTATTTTTAAAATAGAGACGACACTATAGTTAAGGTTTTTTCGGCCGGCTTCGGCTTCATGTTGTTGTTGTTTGTACAGCTTCTAACTTCGGCGCCATACTAGTTACGAACGATTCTAATTTCGCCCGTTCTACTGATTGCATACCTTCGGGCGGTTAGCACAAATCGCATGAAGTGAGAGCAGCACTACATCGGGTGGCTCGTTTTGTATCAACTTTAGTGCTATATGGTAAGACATTTTTATAACAAATTTAAGCACTTTATTTCTTCCTCCAAAATACGCTATACAATGGGAAAAATACGAAAAGGGACGTACACCACTCTTCGTCAAAGATACCTATCGATCCGATTCTATCTGTCCCACTTCATACGACAGGTAGATCGCATCTTTCAACGAGAGCACTCTCACACCTTCCTTCAAAGAGGAAGGTATTTAGAGCATCATTATTCGAACGGCAAGCAGCATCGCGCCAGCATAAGGGGCCGAACCTCCGAAGGCAAACGCGAAGACATCGCCGTTAAATGCGTGAATGTGATGGCGCACTGGGTAATAGCACTTCTCTTCCTCCGCCGTGTGGTTACGGACGAGTAGCAACAGCCAGTGTCTTGGCAAAACCCCTCTCCCACCCTCACCTCTGCAATGCAATTTAAATTTGTCAAACGATGAGTCAAACTTTTCCCTGTGATAAAGCGTAACAGAAGCAGGAAACGAAATGGTGGTGGCGATGGTGGTGAGCGACCAGAAATTCCACTTCCGGTTGACAAGTGGAAGAAGCTTTTCCAACCATCTCTTTTCCGGTACCGGAGCGAAACGGAGCGGTAGCAGCAGCAGCGCAGCAACACGCAGCAGTAAAGCCTCAGTGGTACAGATTTTGCGGGTTTTTTGATGTTCACGGTTGTACACACACGCGCGGGAAAGGAGAGCAAGGGACAACGAAATGGTGATACCACACGCTAACGAACGGTGGAGTAAAATCAGACAGTACCACATTGAGTGTGGGGCGAAGCTGGAAAACAGTAAAGTTGAAGAGGATTTTAATCGGTTGAAATAATTTACAGCAAAATGGTGATACAAGTCGTTGCCGTACATTGAATTCCTCTCTCGTCAAACCGGTGTCCCATATTCTAATGATGGGATGGAAGAGAAGGACCGACGAGTACGCAGAAGAGACAAGGAAAAACTAGACCAGGTGACAGGCTTTTTCTTCCGGAAGTTGTTTGATGTTTTTTTTTATACATATATTTCCAGTTGAATGCAGAGCAAGGATCGGCCGCAGCGATTACTCGCACTCGTAATGACACGACAACGGCAGGGATAGAGTTTCACCTTCCGGTTGGCGGGGATCCCGTCCCGTGGAGTCTTATGCATCCTTTGCAGAAAAAGAGGGTCGTTAATTAGGTTTTGAGGATTTCCAGTACCGGTGTGTGTGAGTGTACGGGAAAGGAACCGGGATGGAGATGAAAAGGCGCTTAAAATATCAACTTTTTTTACGACGCACGCCGAAGAAAGGAAGGATTTGGATGCTTTAGCAGATTCGTTAACTTTTTTTATGGTAAACATACGTAAACAATTGTAATGGAAAACGGAGAGTGCAACAGGGGGAAGAGAGACCGTAAAATGGGAAAGGGTTTATTTTGAGCGTCCTGAAAAAATAAGATAAAAACGGGGGAAAGTAATTGACATTGCTATGGGCAACGGGTGGAAAGCTCCTTCGCAAAGCTTTGTACAAAGAACACCACAGAAACTGAAACATGTAAGTAAGTATGGTGCTTTTTCCTACATGTTGCTCAAGTTGAACTTTTTCATTTGCCAACTGCATGTTGAGCAATCGCGTTCAGTGCTTTTGTCACTACTTATTGATACAAAATAAAACCATCAAAAGTCTTAATGCAAAGAAAATACGCCTAATCCGACTCGTCTTAGCATTTGCAATTTAAATCGGGCACAATTTTGTCCTCCCAGGGGGAATCCACTTCTGCAAAAGACGCACCAGAAAGAAAGAGAACAGCTCCGGCAAGGTAACTCTTCGAACGGATAATGGATGATTGTTGTAAGGAAAATAATTTCCATCTCCGTGTGCGCACCAACCAACAGTACAACTTACACACACACTCACACATACAAACAGGGGGGAAAACACGAACAAAAGCACGGAGCACCAAACTGTGGTATAAAAGTTGGCGGCGCGCTTTTATTCGACGACGAGCATTCTAAACGAGCATCATTGGAAAGCATCGTACGGAGCGCGGAAAAAAAAACAAACAAAACTGCAGAGCACAGCATATCTCACCACCCTGCCCAAACCCTGCGTCGTCGTCTACGCGTTTTCCGCTCAAATAAACACCTTAACTAACGCTACTTCCTCCGGCGGGTGACTGTTTCCAGCGCGACAGGTTGTGAGCGAAGGATTAGTATTTGTTTAAAAAAAAAATCGCTGGAGCAAAAGAAAGAGGAAAATAGAGATGACAAAAAACAACAACAACAACCACGTACATGCACAGCTTGGTGCAAAAATGGATAACCTATATTTAAGTTGCAGCAGAGGGTTTTTTTGTGAGTTGTTGTTGTTTGGTGTACTGCAAGTTTGTCTAGAAATGGGAGAGAAGTTTTACAATCGCACAGCACAGGAAAAGATGTATTTTTTCAACTGTGCAAGCGTGCAGTGCTTGCATATGTGCGAGGTTATATTTTTAAAGGCACCGTGGTAAACATACACTGTCCATTGTATGATGATTTTTGTAACAAGATCGTGGCAAAACGAAACACAGCAAATACTGTTGCGTTACAGATGTTATTGCCGAGAATTCTTTTATAGGCAGATATACGTGGGCTAAGCTTTATTGGAAGAATAATTTCAATTTTATTCGCAATGAGTTGACGCAGACCATGGGGTTTGGTTGTCAAACACACGGCCTAGAAACAGGTTCTTCGAATGTTTGAATCTCTTATGGGGACAGAGCAATCAAAACTAATTATCAATTAAAATAATGCCTTGAAGAAAGTAACGTTTGCATCTAAAACAAATGGTAAAAATGGTCGATTTTTCAGGGGTTTACCGTAGCTTCTACTAACGAAATGCTAATTCCACTTTCAATAATAGTATCCCAGGAATCAGTAAACCAAATTTGATACCTCTTTCAGTCGAACTCTACCCATGATGGCCAAAACAGTGAGGCAACTTCGTGCGTGATCGAAGAACTGCATCCCGTAGCGTCTAAAACAGACTCCGTGCGGCAGTTTGTGGAGGTCCTATAAGCTTGTTCGGGCATCTACAACATGACGACGACCCTGAGCGACCTGAGCCAAAGGAAAACGCAAATCCGAACATTTCATACGAATCTCGGTCGAGTTTCGATACAACACCCAAGTCTGCAAACCGGTGCAACATCCCCTGGCTGCGTCTTATCGAATTTTCCTGAACCAACATGATCTAACAGCTCCAATACAACAATTTTGTCGCGAAAACTGAGGAAGAATTGATACAAATGGAAGGTAGATCTTAACACATGCTTACATGCATGTCTTCGTCCGCCATGGCGGAAATTCCAGAAAACTGATGAAAGGTACCTCGCAAGGTCGTAGATTGATTTTTGCAACTAAACTTCAAAAACTATCTTTCAAAGGATGTCCATGGAGAGAAACTATATCTCTTAGCTATCTCTTTCAACAGCCAGCCAAAAACAGGTCATTTTTGAATGCAAACGTCAATTATCCTTTCTTTGTTAACACTGTTTAACATAACTAAAAATATTATTATACTGATTGTACATTATTTGTAATATCGATGGCACACCGATCGATTGGTATTGGTTTAAATAGTAGAAAGGTATTAAACATATACAAACAAACAAAATTATGCTTCTGATTAGCACATCGTGATCCTAGTTTTTAATTTCCTATTTGTGATCTATTTATGATTTATTCAATAAGTAAGCTTTAATGCTGTGTTACATTGTAAATAATCCATTGTATTTGCTTCATCGCTTTCACGAGGACGAATGAATAAATCCTAACGAATGTTGTGACTATTCATTAATTGTGACATTCGTTTTTGTTTTACTGTGGCTGCTGACTGCGGAGATCCAATATAGATTGCAGCTAATCAATAGCAATTGTTAACCCGCATAACGTTGCTCATTTGTCATTCTGTCCCAACCGATGTAGGAGTTACCTCAACGATAAAACATACTACTATTGACTCTGCGTATGTGTGTTTTTATTACATTCTGCACAACATATTAGTTGGAAGTGCGTCTACCAGCGGGCCACAGCACGTCCCTTCCGGGTAATAAATAAAGCTGCATTCCCAGGTAGGCAACACAAATTAGCGAGCGACCGGGTGTGACGGTAGTCGATCAAACTGCTACAGAGATCGAGACAAAACACACACACACACATCGTCATAACAACCACATCACATGCAGCCCAATTAGCCAACAGCATGTAAAACCGTCAATGGGAACAACAACGGCGGTGTTCGTGCGTGCCTTGCTCAAATGCAGCGCAGGAATGGGATAGAAGAGGTTGCCCTCTGCACGGCTCCGTCTTCTGAAGAGCCTAGCCCAGACCGATACTTTGTATCGGTTGCGGTGCACACTCCCTCTAACCTCGGCCAAACGACAGCCGAAGACCGTTTTAATTTCATTTAAATTCACGCGCACGAACACGCAATCAGCTGTTTCTGCTGCTGCTCGTGATCGGAAAGATAGATTGAATGGGCGCAAAGCTTCAAGTATTGGAGCGGGCCGGTAGAAGTAGCATCATCGGAAGGGACCACCGTTCACCCCGGAGTGAAGAAATCGAGCTTGTGTACTAGTTTTGAATGCCACCGAATCGTTGAGATACGCTGGCTTACCCACTGACGAGGCCTCCGGATCATTATCGTAGATTTTATCTCTTTGCTCGGTCACCATCATCAGCCGCCGTCAACTAGCGTGGCATTCGATGCTCCCCGTGGCACGTGCTTGCTAATATTTGGAGCGGCTTGAACTTTTGATTCCAGCGGCAGATGTGAAAAGATGGTGAAGCGGCATAATTTAATTTGCAACAAGAAGGAGTAACAAGTGCCGGGGAGAATCTTGAACTCTTCACAAACTTTGGGGTAGATGACTTTTGCTTAAAAAGTGCTTAATTTTAACATAAAACTGAAATGGCACCATAACCACAGCGCCATCGTTTAGCGTCGTGGCCATCACAAATTATACCAGCAATTGCAGCACTGTTGTGATATCTCGACAGTGTGCAATGTACTCGCCCGATGCACTGCCCCCCGAACCTTAATAAAACTTGCCCATCCAAAGATGGCAAGTCGAGAGGCGGGGGCGACGACGAGGGAGAGCCCGGTTGCGTCAACCCTTGCTGTGGACCATGCAAAATGAAATAAAAAATGCAACTTCATTGCATACATACTAGACGCGGAATGAACACACACACACACGTACGCATGCAAGCAAAAAATGTCACATTGCACACGGATGAACGTAGCAGGGGGTCTCGGCTAGCCTAAACTCATCACCGTTCCAGTGCCGCTACCATTGCAACACTACCAGAAACACACATTTATGATGGGCTGTTATGACCCCGGGAAGGCAAACGCTGCAGTGTGTAGCAAAGTACAACCACTAAACCTGCTGTTGCAAATTTTACGCGTTTTGGTTTGGCAGTGCACATTGATGCGTTTGGGAAGTATACGTTCCATACTACACGGTTACTGATGCAGTGACTTTGCGAATTGCAGCACATAATGGTTGCCCCTTATGGCTGAGGAAGTTGAGAAATTGTTTCAATTCGAGCAAGTATTGCTCATTGTAAACACGGTAAATACGGTACTGGGGGCACAACAAATGACATCGATGTCCAAGCAAGGCTTTATCTATCTTTGATCTCCTTGACGACGGAAAGGACGGATTATTTTGGAAAATTTAGAAAACTACGACGTATCCAACGATTTTATTCCAAAGAAAACGAGCTCTAACGCTAAACTTATGTTATTGCGAAAACTTCACACATTTGAATGTATTTAATGGCCTCATTGCTGTCAACATCTGTAAAATCTATCATAATTACTATTCTTGCATCTAGTCCATAACATATATGCATCTAAATGCATAACAATTTTTGTGACTTTTTGCTAAGAGCATGAGGTAGTCAAATTAGTTTCAAATATTTTTATCATTTTTCAAACTAATGCTGTAAATACTCCACGATGACTGTAACTTAACGCTTCGAATAACGACTCACCGTCTGGAGCGTTTTCTGTATTAAATGTTGAAAAGAGTAGACACAATGGAAATGTTTTATATCAGTACAACTTGAATTCTCCAGAAAAAAAGCTTCCATGTAGGCATATATGAAACCTATTCAATTATCAAGTAACATCCAACTGTAGCTAGAAAGCCACTAGTAATACTGAAGGATTAAAAGAGTATAAATGTATTCGATCAGATTGCGATATTAGTTCATTTCACTTTGGTTTTGGATAAATAAACAGTGTCCTCTTGAGGTTATAACGTTAAGTATCCATAATTTTTTGACTAAGGCTTTTGTTCGTTATAAAGCATTCAAGTAAATGAACACGAGTTATCGTTCATTCATTAATACCGGACGATCCGTCAAGTGTCCGGGCGTGACGACAAATCTTCGTAAGATAATTGGGGAGAAATCAATCGTTTACTGAACGTCCTTAGCAACCTATTCTCCTGATATGTCAATTTATATATAACTATCCAATATGGTGACTAACATAAAAATGATAATCCCACCGATTACGATCTTTACATTTTCCTGGTTTCTTGGATTCAAGAGCAAAGACATATTCCTATTGATTTAAGTTCCTTATACCAGAATAACATCAGAAGCGATAGCAAAGGACTTTACAGAAAAATTAAGCCCAAAGCTCAAAGAAGATTCATTACCAAACGTAAGCGATACAACAAAACATACATTGAGCCTCTCAATCACTCTGAACTACAATTTCATTCAAAGCGTTTTATTCATTACCACCGCTTGTGAAATTCCCTGAGGACAACAATTTGTATTGTATGTAAAATTACCCACTACTCCTAATTGATTCATAAATTCAACCAGATAAAAGCCTATGAATTGTAAAAACAAATCCCAGTCACAATTATTCCACCATCAATCCAATTACAGCACACCGCCATTACGCACTGACCAACGGGCACGGAATGAACCCACTCAGGATTAGCATTTCGAGTACGTTGTTACAAATCAGCGGACACCCGAAATGCCCGGGCAGTTGCAGCAGCAGCAACAGCAGCACCCAATTTGGAATGCCATTACGTGTGTTCCCAAAAACTGTAATATCACATCATTTTCATACGTTAACGGCTGGCCCCAGACACAACACCAGTATAGGATCCAACTTTCCGACTTCTACCTTTCTGACCTGTTTGGGCTGCGGGCAAACACAGCAAAAAAACGCATACAAATATGTTATCCTCAAATATGGAAATGGGGATGTAAAAGAGAAGTAACACACAGCGAAAAAAGCCACCCTGTGGCCTGTGCTGGCGAGTACGAAAAGGAATGGAATCATTGTTTCCGTTGCTGAAACCAGCCGCCGTACGCCGGTGGTCGTGTCAAATCGATATTGCATAATTTTCATAATCTGTGACTCCAAAGCACTGCTCGTCCACAGTGAATGACCCACCGTGTCCCCGGGATGCTTTCGTGTGGAAATGCGTCAACACGAATCAAAGTTTTCTTCCAACAGCGGCCGTCGACGTCGTCGTTCTCGGGTAAAGAACCGCCTCGGTTTGCTCTCTTGCACTCTCCGTTTGGAGTGTGATGTGTTTGGAATTAGTTTTCCGTTTCATTCGCTTTTCCTCCTCCCGCTTAAAACCCGCTTTCGAGCGGGCTGGAGTTCCGAGAGGACAAAAAGCGACACCAACCGGCACACAAGGTATAAGGTAAAACGGATTACGCAGCATTAGCATACGAAAGCGCTAACCGCAATCTCCCCTTTGGCGGTGTGTGTGTGTAGCAGGGTGGGTTGTTTAGTAGTTTGTCAAATCACTACACACGTTTAAGCTCGGGAGTGGGATAAACGGATGCATGGGGCTGTTCGGGTAGGGTAGGGCCCGCCGGATATGTCTCCGCGCTAGAGGGAGGAAGCGATTTAATAGCTTCTATCGATTCTAATTCTTACGTAACGAGCAACGCTGACGATGACGGTGGTGTCGGTTGCAGGCAGTGCCAGTTCAACCGGCAACTGCTCCCTTCAAGGCCACCCAGTGGAGCGCCACATTCCTCACGCACACGTACACGTACACGTAAAAAAGGGGAAGGATCGATTTTTCCACAAACAAAATCGACCCATTATAATTGGGTTCCGGGGGAGGGGGGAAAGCTTACTGGCCGATGGGAAAAACAGACTCGTAAAAGCACGGAGAAATGACAGCAGGTGTCATCCCGCCTTTCCCGGCGTTATATGTCTCTGGCAAAGTTACCTGTTGTGGCCTCTTCTTGCCTCGCGCAGTAGGAACGACACGGAAAGCTTTGCCGAACAGGACTCGCCGGACAGGCGGGATTAGGAACGTGCTACGTACACTTTTATGATTGCTCATCTGGTCGTCGTTCGTCCCAGGGCAGGATGGCTGAGCGGATAAACCGCCTGTCTGCCGTGCGACGCAACCGACACACGGGTGCGCATAATCAAACGGTTGTTTATCGATGCTTACTGGAGCGAATCGCACACCGTTGATGTGCGGGGGGACACATGCATGCCTGGGATAATGCATTGCCTTTATTTATTGATATTAGGCTGTCGCCGTTGTCGGACGTGTATTCATAATCAATCCAGATGGGTTACCGCCGTTACATCACGGCTCTCAATCTGGTTTAGTTAGTGCGGGATACGTCGTTGCCGTTGCCAATCGTGCCTTCGTAATAATCATGACAGGGTGATATGCTTTGTAACAACGACTTTTGGCATTATCCAGTGTGTGCAATACTGACGACATGGACCTGCCTGTTTGTTCGCTTAATCCAGAGCGCAAATGCATCTGTTGCAAAGACAACGTCAATAAAATAAGAGGTTTGATAAATTACCCAAAAAATAAGCAAGCTAGGTAAAAAAAAATGTTATAACTCATCTGTTCTGAAAATGGATTTTCTAAAAACAGACACATAATGTACGTGACATCTTTGAAGATCCTGAGAGTAATAAAGAAACCTTTCTAAATTTGTTACATCGTAACCGATGAGCGTCGCGAGTTCAACAGTTTTTCAATCCGTAAATACATTTGAAACTTTGTGTTAACCATAAAACATTGTTTGAAAATACACATGCTTGGGAAAATACTGCCATTATAAGTGAGCTATTATATTTTCTCATTAAAATTCAGATTAGTTTTTCGTTGGAAATTATTGTTTGGAAGTGGAGACTTAGATATACAGCTCTAAACAAAAGAAGCAAAAATAAATTTGGATTTTATGACTTTGCAAAAAATAACGAGCAAAACCTTAATTGAAACATCCATAAATCAAATGCATGTAATGCAAGTACAGTAGATCTTTAAGTTACGATGATTCGTAGAAACGATGTTTTCGATTTTGATTTCGTCTGATTTTGCCAGCCATTAAAGGTTTTTTTTTTAAATTTTATAATTGATGTGTCAAGTCACAATTTGCTCAAAGATCTGTCAAAGGAGCCCTATTCCGTTTTAAGTTCGTAGGCTGAAATTTCAGCCTGTCAGCTGTTTGTATTGTATAGCAGTTTTCGAGCAGCTATCTAAGAAGGTATAATATACAGGTGGGCTTATCCCAAGGTGTATGAATTTACAAGGCTGATTGTTATCGCTTCTGTTTCTAAATGAAGATTTTAAGAGTGTTTTATGTGTTCGTCAAGCCTCCAGAAAGCTTGTTTGAACAAAAGTTTTCACTCATCCTGTCAAAAAGTGATATTCAAATTTGGTTACAAAAATACCACCTGGACTACATACACTTTGATTCTGGATTCCATCACCAGATCTCTTGGGATGCACCTTGGGATAAATGTAAACACCACCGAGATAAATGTTTTGCCATTTTTCGAGCAGGTACTAGAATCTTCACCATGCGGCAGATCTTGAAGAAGATGGCTGAATACAAAAACGACACATACCATCTCTTCATAGACTTCAAAGCCGCATACGATAGCATAGCCAGGGTAAAACTGTACGACGCTATGAGCTCTTTTGGAATCCCGGCCAAACTGATAAGGCTAGTTAGAATGACTATGACCAACGTCACATGCCAGGTGAGGGTGGATGGAAAACTCTCAGGACCTTTTGCTACCACCAAGGGTCTGCGCCAGGGGGACGGGCTTGCCTGTCTCCTATTCAACTTGGCGCTAGAGAGGGCCATCCGCGACTCGAGGGTGGAGACCACGGGAACCATCTTCTATAAGTCAACCCAGATCCTGGCATACGCTGATGATATAGACATCATTGGTCTGCGGCTCTCCTATGTAGCAGAAGCCTACCAAGGGATCGAGCAGGCGGCAGAGAACCTCGGATTGCAGATAAACGAGGCAAGGACCAAACTGATGGTGGCAACATCAGCGGGCCCGCCAACAAATAATCAGAATCTACGTAGGCGTGACGTGCAGATAGGTGAACGCACTTTTGAAGTCGTCCCACAATTCACCTATCTGGGATCAAAGGTCAGCAACGACAATAGCATGGAAGCCGAGTTGCGCGCCAAGGATGCTGGCTGCCAATCGGTCATTCTACAGCCTGAAAAATCAGTTCACCTCAAAGAACCTGTCGCGACGGACGAAGCTGGGACTATATAGTACCTATATAGTACCAGTGCTCACATACGCCTCTGAGACATGGACACTGTTCAAATCTGACGAAACCCTCTTAGCCGCGTTCGAGAGGAAGATGCTCAGAAGGATACTTGGCCCCGTATGTGTGGAAGGACAATGGAGGAGCCGCTATAATGACGAGCTATACGAGATGTACGGCGACCTCACTGTCGTACAGCGTATAAAGCTCGCCAGGCTCCGGTGGGCTGGCCATGTTATACGCATGGAAACGGACGACCCAGCCCGTAAAGTCTTTTTAGGCCGTCCACAAGGACAGAGGAGGCGTGGTAGGCCCAAATTGAGGTGGCAAGATGGCGTGGAGGCTTCCGCCATTAAGGCCGGGATAACGGACTGGCAGACGAAGGCGCGAGACCGTGAGCGGTTTCGGACACTCCTGAGGCAGGCCAAGACCGCAAAGCGGTTGTAGCGCCGGATAAGTAAGTAAGTACTAGAATCTAATTCTAGCTTTGAGGATAGAATAATCTAGACCAAGTTGGATTAAAAATATCAGGTGGTGGATAAGGGCCTTTGGGAGGTCGTCATAGTTGAGGGACTTTACGTCATTTTAAAATCGTTAAACTAATGATTTCCGCACACAAAGCATAGCAAATAGAATATATTTCTTTGTTACTACGTGCATTGTAGTGTGCCTATTGATTTTATCGATAAAATGAGATATATTAACACAAGATTTGATGATTTGTTTTGGCACGAAATGGAAAATCATGTGAGTAAGAGTTCTAATCTCAAGAAAAATAAATAAAATCATATATAAAATTATAAGTAAATAAATCATATATTGCCTAGTTTTGTTTTCCTATGCGTTCTTTGAAAATTCTCTTTGGAAATTTATAAAATTATTGTTTTATAACTAAAACCTTCATGTCAGGAGCCTTGAGAAATTATTCAAACAAAATAAACAAAAAGCACTTTAATGCACAAGGACTGCACCATTCCAAGCTGACAAACTTCGCCATACCCGCCCAATAAGATAGGAACAACACTTTTTCCCAAATAAACCCTTCCATTCGATCAGTGCGTACAATCGGAACGATCATCATCACCGCCCGGCTAGCGAGCAAGGAGAGGAAAGAATAAAGTAAAACAATTTGTCATCGCATGCAGCCATCCTTCCACAAGCGGGAAACCGTCCACGCGATGCCGCCCATATGCTTCCCGCTCTTACTAGCGCGCCCGGTGTGTGATTTATTTGTGCAATATCTTCCCCACTACCGAACCGAAAACTACAATGTGAATGAGGGGGGAGGTAGGAAGAAAATTCCCTTTTCCTCACCCGGTCCCCCGTCATCATTCTCTAGCACACTGGGGAAAACTGTAATGCTGCAGCAACAAACGCTATGCATTCGGGACTGAGCGCGGTCGCCCGCCCGAACCCCCCCGAGCGCGGGTTGGTCTTGACATTTTCCCGACCCCGAAAGCTCTACACACACGAGCACGAGCAACAACAAAAAAAGTGAAAGGAAACAAGAGCGCGCACGCGAGAGACAAGGGAAATCGAACTGCAGTGCGAACGAGCCATATATTTTGCCCCTGCCAGGGACCGAGGGAAAAAGCACATCACATCGAATGAAGGCACCGTGCCGCTACTGAAGCAGCCTTGAGCATTCTCACCGCTTGCTGCACATACATACACACACACACACGGTGCGACCCCTCGGGACTCGAGAGGGCAGAGTTTTCCGCGGCATTTGCATGCATGCATTCAATAAATTTAACAAACACTGCATCTTTCTGGCCGGCCGACCGGCCCTAGATCGCTGCAGATATTTGGCCCTTTCCCGTGTGTTGCTGTTGCTGTCCGTGCAATGGCGTGATGGCGCGTGCAAACGGCTGATAACAGTGGCGTTTACATCTGCCCGGCGCTTGAGAAGCGGAAGCAGCTTGACCATCGAACGCGCCGTCATCATCTCCCGGTTGCCGATCGCGCGACACGTTGATTGGCGGGGTGGGACTTGCAAAATCAAACCACGTGGAAAACGTTCTGCACAATTTTAGCACAATTTTGCACGTCGGTGCTCGTCTGTGTTTGGAATTATTCTTTGCATCCCGTCCGCCGTCGTCTGCCCCTAAACCAAAGGTGCCAACATTAGCCACCATAGTTGACCGGCAACGATTGTGTTTTGGTGGCAAATAAAAAATAAAAAAAAAAAAACGTCGATTGTGCCCACTGAAGTGAGAAGAAAACTGTGGGCTAGCGGCGAAAAGCGATGGAGGTCAATTCAAACCACGAAAGGGTGAAGTGGAAAACACACGTCTAAAAACCAGCCCACGTAAGCAGGCCGAGGTGAATGCGGTGGAAATTCAAAGCCTCTATTTTCCCTGTCAAACAAACGGAAAAAAATATAAAAGAAACAAAAAACTGAACCGGAGCAATTTTAATTCCCCTCACTCACCCGCCAATCATGTCCACCACCACCGCTTTTGATAGGGAAAGGTCATTTGCAACGAGCACAAGTCGTCTATTTGGGTCAAGAATGACCTGGGTGTTTTCTACCTTTTCGCCAGCGTTTATAAAAAAAATCGTTGCTTACTACGTTCTACACACCATTTGCGTCGCGTGTGGGGGAACCATTTTCTCTGAACCATCACAGTTCGGAGGGCAGGGCAAAAACATAGCAAAACCCTTAAAAAACAGCGGTAACTGGCGACTCTTTCTCTCACTCTCTCACCGGGCTCCAACACTGACCGGTTGCTTTGTCAAATACAATTACATGCCATTCATGTTATAATTTCACTCTAAGTGTGTGTGTGTGTGTGTTTTTTTTTTACTCCTTACTTTATACTGTCGTTGCAGTTTGACAAAGAAATTGCGCTAAAATATGAAAATGGGCATTCTTTTTTTTTTCGTCGCGTGCTTGCTATTATGGGAGTGACTCCCCTACCTCCCACTGATCGGGAGGTACAGTTGAGCGCGTGAAATATGAATTCGAAAGAATGGGCCATTTAGCAAAAATGCGAATAGGAAAGGGCAGCAATTTGTGTGCTTGCAGCTTGCTGTATGGGAACGTATTTGAAATTTAGATTTGAGGAATTTTTAGACTGATGCACGAGAGAGAGAGAGAGAGAGACAGAGTGTGTTGTATGTTTGGGAAGTTATGTGAGGAGAGCATAAAACGTTTGATCCTTCTTTTTATTTTGTTATTTCCTAAAGAATGTTTGGATTATTCATTGTACCACGACGCTCGAAATGGTGATGGATGGATTTGATTTGAAGGCTATTTTTAGCGGAAAAAGAAACAGAGGAATTTCGATCGGCCGGTAATTGTTTTACATAACATTCTTCAATAGATCAGAGTTATTTGAAAGATTGATTAAAATAAACACCAACATTTAAATTCCGTGTTCCGTCGTTATCGTAAAAATAACGTAAAATGTTCATCACTTATTTGCGCACTTTTTGTTCACTTATCAAATCACCATCGCGATTTGGTAACGAAATTTCGTTGAATTAAACCAACAAAACCATGGCACATTTCATTCCACCTGACAGTGACACTTTACTTATTCATCGGAGTGAAAACGTTTGAAATGTCCGGATGACAGGAGGAAACGAGTACAATACCGTCTATCTATTTTTTTTTTGTTTAGCATTTTTTCAAACGGTACAATAGCAAATGACGTTAAAGGTAAGATGTTTCATGTCATACAGCGTGTTTAATTTTGTTTATTAATGGGCACAACAGCCTTATATTATTAATCCTTATTTTTTGCACGTAAACAAACAACAAAAACAAAAAACAAAAAAACATATTTCTGAAATGGAGGAAAGTTAAATTAATTCCGGTTCAGGCTTTAGCTTTATTTAAAAAAAAACAATTGCGCGAAAGCGAAAACTCTCACATTTATATTTGAACGGTAAGCATTCTTTCTAATGTAAAATTCATCATCACAATACATTATTATATCTTCATTACAGTTCAATAAAGTAAAGAAACTGCTAGCAAATGTTCCTTACAGATAAGCGATAATATAAACTTGCTTAACAGAGTAACCTCGATAAATTGTTTAATGTTGGATTCAAAATTTTCACAACATATAGAACGAGTTGTTAATGATATCTTAATTCTAATTAACTAAAAATCTTCCACCAGCATCGAACATGATAGGGCTGTAGCCAGAATAAGTTTATATCCAGAAATTTATTCTGTTGAAATTGAGTCCACGTTTCCTATAATAAAAGCAAGCATGAATATAATATTCTTATTAGATATGGAAATCTGATCTTATATCTGAAACTTTTCTCATGCAAGTTACCACACTGTAAATATCTTATTAGTATTTGTACAGGTTATTAGATATAGAGCTAAGCAGTATTGCGTTGATAGTGTTTGGTTTAATTATAAGTATGCGTGAACCACATATGTAACGGATATTTTTGTAGAATAAACTCAGTCTGTAAGCAACCTCCGAAGAGAAGCGACTCGACTCGATAACTATATGAAATAAATAAACTTGCATATTCCATCTTTCAACCATAGAATTTCACTTCATAGAACGCATGCTAGTAACTACATAGTTTTAGCTCGTTTTTTGCGAGTAATTATTTGTACCGAATTAAATGTATTTAATTTTTTTATGAAATATTTCACTCGAGTTGCTCAATTACTCGCAACACAGTTATAGTTTACTGTAATTGGGTGCTTTAAATTATTCCACTCCGTTTAATAATTACTGAACTCTTATAAAGCTCTTATAAAGCTAGTTTTGTTACATTTTTATTACTAAAATAATGCACTTCTTCAAACAAGCTACAAATCAGGTGTTAGAGTTTGTGATGTAGATTACAAATTTTTGAATACATTATGATGCAAACCATTCTAGCACGCACTCCCGCCACTGCAAGTTTGTGCAGCAAAAGAAGGAAATGTAAAAATCGCCAATCTAATCGGCAAACCAATCGAAACCACATTCTGCCTGACGGACCAGAGCAGGTACAACCACCTGCAATGAGCGCTGCTGCCGGGTTTGTATCGGTGCAGACGAAAAAAAAAAACAACAACATCCCACCCCCAGTTGGCACAAAACCACAAACTCCAGCAGCCGTCCAACAAACAGCAACTCGCCCATGAGGCACATTCATCGCAGCATCTCGCCCACCCGCGTACACGATGGCGTACGTTCGGTTTAGTTGCACCACGGACTGCGAGGTGCAACAACCGGTCGCACCGCTCTGGCCGCACGAAGGAAGTTGCAGCGAAGGGGCGCAAGATTGAGTCGTTTGTTTTTTAGTGTCATTACCAGAGCAAGCTCCTAGCCCAGCCGCTCCTGGAAGGAATGGGATCCGAGAGAGCGCGAGTGGCTAACCCGAAACATGGAGTAGGTGGCGCGTCGGATGCAACGCTGCACCCAAGGGGGGTTTGGAAATAAAATGGATTTAAAGGGTGCATTCACACACACATACACCGACCGGACCTGGGAACCTGTTTCACC
The DNA here is from genome assembly GCF_016920715.1 of Anopheles arabiensis. Classification (NCBI taxonomy): domain Eukaryota; kingdom Metazoa; phylum Arthropoda; class Insecta; order Diptera; family Culicidae; genus Anopheles; species Anopheles arabiensis. Next base: position 75,767,593 of record NC_053518.1, read on the forward strand.
TTGCCGCAGCAGTGCAGCAGGTTCGATTCAAAGTCAAAGAACAAATCAAATTCTATTTAACCGGTTTCTGCCGGCCCAATGGCCCAAGATTAATGAATGGGGAAGGAGTGGGTGTGCGGTGGACAACAAGGGAGCTCGCTAAACGCTCACAATATTCGGACCAACGGCCCGAATCAAAAGTCTATCAAGCGCACGCAACGCGCAATGGTCTCGCGTAATTGATTTCGGAAAGAGAACGTCGCAGAAGAGGTTCGGAAGAGTCTCATCTCGGAGGATGACTTGGCGGCTTTTAAATACTGCACTGAGAATGTGGCAAGCTGGATCTGCTGGTCGGTTGCGTACTCATCCCCACGTGAAACAACACAGGTCACACGGGTTGATTAAAGTGAATGGAGTGTGGTGCATGGTACAATCTCATCTTCGGGAACTTCCTAAGCCTAGAACATTGCAGGTTCCTCCAATCGCTTGGCCTAATCAACGCAACCAGAACACTAGCGCCACGTAAGCAGGTTGATGTATGGCACATCTGGAATAGAACAACTCCCCTGGGTAATCGGATCCTCCACAGCGCGTGTTAGATAACGCGGTCAAAGCTACGAATGACATCGTTGTCGTGACGCTGTGCCTAACCTCTCTGGATTAAAATCCGCTCAACAGGTCGGTTGCCGCTGCTTAAAACCAACATCCGAATGCTTGTCTACTCTACTCTCCCCCCAAAGTCTCGTTCAGGGACACGTGACCCCAAGCAAACCATTGAAAAGGTTGTTGCTGCTGCTGATGATGATTCCGGTGACTGCTCAATCATCTATCTTTACCGCCTATCGGAGCGAAGGGGACATCATACACACAGGTTGACAGCTCCGTGCGGTTCTCCAATCACTTCAATCACGTAGATCAAACATCTTCACGTCATAAGCTGACAACGTTTCCTCTTCTCGACAACCAGCAGAGCTTGACAACTTCAGCCACGCTCTCTCTCAGTCTGTCTCGATGCATCCCATGGGGGCTTTAACGAATCGCTATGAAATATGACAACACCGGTTTTTTCATGCTTCTTCAGGAAGACATCCGGATTGCTTTCTGCCTACATTTTGTGCTGCCGAGTTCGCTTGCCGAGTTCATAGGGTCCTGCCGTAAGACACATCGTAGATATTAGTTGGACACGGGTAAGGCGTTTTGATGCGAGGGAGAAAAACGAGACGAGACTTACATTTTGCAGCAGCACCATGCAGCTGTGTCCTGGCGCTTGGTACACAAAGTTGCAGAGGTAAACAACGAGCAAAAAGACGCTGGAGGGGACTTGGGAGATATTATTAAAAATTTATGAAGATTCCACCGGGTGCCCTCTCTCCATCCCGTCCATCGAGGATGCACAAGGCAAGATGCACAAGACCGACAACACAGTGCACATGCTCCCGTGCATTGGCTGGATGATTGCTTATGTTGAGGAGGTGAGAAAGATTGTTGCCCCCTTCTCAATTTTTTGTTGATTGTTGGTACATTGCTTCTTGGCAGGATACGATTTTTTCTTTGCATCTCAACCTACTACATCCGTTGCGTTGCGAAAAGCAGCACCAAAGTCATCCTCGTAAGTCGTCGCCCCGTTGTCCTTTGCCAAGTGCACTTGTAACTATCGCAAGAAATGTTACGCGAAAGGCGGATGAAAACAGTGATCTCGTTGTTTGAGTGTGTTTCACCGGCTGGTTCTATGCCCGCTCCGAGCGACCCTTCTCAAACTTTCCATTAAACAGGGATCAACTCGAACACCAAAGGCGAAACGGATGTTGTTGAGCCATCGCACAGCAAAAGAGGGAGAAAGAAAGAACTCAGAATTGCATACCGTTTTTTCGAACTAGCTTTAGATTTTCTTTTGCTGCCTCCTCTTCCCGTCGGCAAACAGGATGTTCTTAGTGAAAGCGTTCGACACTGATACAACTACTGCTGCACACACCTTTACCTATCATCACAGAGCAGAGGTCCGTTTCGCTCTCCCCATTTCCACTAGCGCTGGTGTTTGATATTCACCATCTTCTTTTTTTCTCGTTAGCCAGAGCGCTTACTCTTGGTTGGATAACAATTTTTGTTCGAAAGGAATAAACGGAGTGGGAAAAAAAGCTGAGCACACTTCAAAGTTTTCCTAGTTCGATATCACGACACAGAGTGTATCCGGAGATGTATGGACTGTGAAGGAACGAGGGACCTTCGCTTGTGCACTGCTTCATTTGCACACCACCCTGCTGCTCTACTCTAGCCAACAAGATCCGATCGCTCAATGCTCAAACTGTCACTCCGGGGCGTTCGGAGCGTTACTCCGGAGTGCGATTGCTTCAAATATTTACACGAACTGCAAGAGCAACCGGGCAGTAAATGTGCCAACTGGTGTGTGATTGATGGTTGAAATTTAGGGGGTGTAAATAAAATTGTTTCAGCACCAAAGGGAATCATACTCTTATTGCAGCTGTCGGTAGTTATTGAATTTGTCCTCTCTGAAAGTTGTAGATGTAAGATAGCACCACCAGCAGGGCTAGCTGTGACTGGCTTTGGGAAATGCTTTTGATGTCAACTGTGCATCGCTCTGCAATAATGGATGGCACTCCGTAGAAACACCCATCCATTTGATACGGGACAGAGAACATGTGTAGCAATAGACAAGTAAATCTTGCTAACGTACAGTGACGAAGATCCAGTAGGGACTTGTTCAAGCTAATAACTTCCAAAATGCAAGTGTGAGAAAAGAGTATATCTTACTGCAAGGATTGATGGACTCAATTGAAAACGTTATATCGCATGCTCGATGCATTAAAAATAGTGGACCATTGAATTTTCGATACGTGCTATTGCTAACATTGGTATTGGTAACAAATACATAAACAAGTAGTATTAGTTCGCATGAATTCAAGTGAATTCGTCTTCATGAATATTGGTATAATTTAGCAATATGACCCGAGCAATACTCCATAATACGGATATGAGATATAAATTTAGTTAAAAAGAGGAATTTGAACAAGTAGCATCAACATAATTATCTAAATCCTTCAGAAAAAAAGTTTTAAATAAGCCGGATCATATAATCAGTACACGGATTAGTACATCAAACTATTCCTCCTTTCTTGCGCTCCTTTCTGTTTATCAACTACGCCAATCGGACGACCAAACACAACCACAGAGGAAAATACTATATCATAACTCCCGTCCCAGTGGGCTAAACGTGCCAATCAAAATCACGCGCTTGCTGTTACTGCTGCTGCTGCTAGTGTCTAGCTCGGTCCCAGTCCCAGCTATCCGGAAAATCTGTCCCAAAATCCAACAGCAGCAGCCGCGTTTGCCGCCCCGTTCTCGCGCCCTTAATCCATACGGATCTCCACCGTTGACCCTGACGCGGAGGAGAAGGGTTAATTTATTGGCATTGTTTCGAGCGCAGTTGGTATGTTTGCACCGGCAACAGCCCACGGGGGCAGCACTAGCGGCAAGCGGTGGGTTATATAACGTAACTGCAGTCTCGCGTTCTCAGGTTGCAATTGCACGCAGGTGGATAGAAAATGCATCTTGAGCAGCCCCGGGAGTCTTTGTGGTCGGTGTGAGATAGTGCTCTGGCGTACACGGATTTGCGTACGACCCGAGACAATGCGGGCCGCCCGCTTTGTAATATCCAGTCGGACAGTACCGGCATGAGCAGCAGCAACAACGCATCAGCAGGTGAAAAACTGAGTGTTGGTTAGGCGTTGGAAATAGGAGGAATGGAGCACGACCACAATACAGGTTTTGTTTCTGCTTGCTGTGCCTCCAGAGCCGATTCCTCCCACAACATCAACTTTGGGGGCACACAGCAGTGGTGGGGGAAAAGAATCTCGCGTGTCCAGCGATTAGACCGCGACCCGTGAAGGTGTCGTTTATCGTGGCGAGTGGCAGATTCGAGCCGATGAGAACAAAGGAAGTAATTAAGTGTGGGACTCGGCGGTGCTTCTACCTACTGCCAGGTCGAGCGCACTGTCGTTGATTAATTAAGATGGTCGACGATGGGCCCTAGCCGCGAAGGCAAGAGACGCTTCGATGTGTGATAGATGGACGATTAATGATCGAACCAAGAACCGAACACCTTGACCGTGGGCACGAAACGAAACCAATATGTGTTGTTGTGTGTGCGTGTGTATGTGTGCTCATCTTCTCGGGGTGACTGACGGACCAAATCCAATGGATGCACAGGCGGGAGAGGAATTAGAATATCCATTCACTTCCTTCCCAGGTGAATCATTTCAGATCATCTTGCTGCGGCGTGTTGCGTAACCGTGTGAGGCAATGGAGGGGTTTACCTTGAACAAATTTTGTGCACGCAAGCAAGTAACATAGGACCATAGTTATTAGAACATAATAATTACGGAGTTGTTTAGGGAGAACAAGGTTTGAGAATTATCGTGTCCACCAGACATTGCTACTGAAGACGGCAAGGTTTTAGCTCTGAAATCCCAATTATCTTGTAGTGTATATAATAAATACTTGCAAGTAGGTATTCCTGGGAATAATTATATCATCAGTCTTAAGATTGGTTCTTTATCATCAATATGGTTCCAATTTGCACGCATGACTATTTCTCCCTTATTAGAATAGATGAAAATCCATAATGAATCCAACCTGGATCCTTGATATTTTACTTTGGTGACATACCAAAGGAACAGTGCCACAGCTTAATGTTATTAGGTACAAATCAAAATAGAATGGTTTGCATTACATGTAAACAAAGCTTGAATATTAAAAAGCATGCGGCATGAATCTGGCGAGTCTAAGGATTTCATAAACAATCCTCAATAGGAATGGGATATCTTGAAGTCAAGACTTCTAAGTTGCCGAGATATTAGTTTAAAGATAACGAAACAAGAATGTGCAATTGTTATTGTAGATACTGTGATAGATAATGAATCTGGACAACTTGTAACATAATTCAGATTATGTCTTATTAAACGCTAAGAACCAAAACCAAAACTAAAAATTCTTCCGTGGCTGACATGTCTGGTACTCAGAGACTGAAAAGTAATGATAGTGGAGTCGTGGATCCCATTCCGATTCCTAAAAACTGAATACGACTCGGATTCAAAATCAGACGAATTTTGACAAGACAGCACATTGTAAACAATGTCTCAAAATCAAGATCGAATCTCCCCTCTTTTCTATAGCGAAACTCTCGCTGACTCTAACTAAGACTTGCACCGGATTCAGATCGATAGATACAAGCTAAATCTTTGAAGCATGGAGTATTTCATATTCAAGCAAAAGAACAAAGTACTACCAATTTGGATGTCAACCATATGATGAAATACTCCCCATTTCAATAACGTAATGTTATTCCTCTTAAGGATGTCACCACAATTCTTTCGCAACACCTCCCCAAAAAAGTATTGTGTACATAATTTCATCGATCAATGCCTAGCAAATGGAATCGATTGCCTCGACAAACGGGTAACAGTCAGTGGGGTTTGTTACACGGCTACTATTTACGTGTACGACCGTCAACCTACCTCGGACCCTTCCGGGCCACTACGGGTCGCTTGTGGCGCCATTGCGCTACAAAAATTCTACCACCTTTGCCGGGCACACATCCAAGCTCTTGGCCAAACCAGGCGACAAACAAACATTGCGACACGCGCCGTCGGTACGCGCGTCCTTGAGGTAAACCGTACGGTCCCGTCCAGCTGACTTCTGAACCTGCGCCAACGAGGACAGTGCAAGCAAACGGGCCCCCCGTTTGTTGCGACGCTTTGTTCGCATTATCGAAAGTTTGCGTGCGCGGCCGGTTGACTGCTTTTCGTAAGAGCGTCATTTCATACACACACAGTGCCGCCAGCAGGCCAGCATTACTATTCCGTACGCGACCGCGTGGATAGCGTTGGCGGATATGATGGAATCCGATGGCGAGGCGTGCTGTAAACGCCACGGTCAACGTAGTCGTGATGCCGGTCATACACACGGGCGCTCGAAGACTAATTATCGGGTTGTCACGAAAGTTCGCGAGCTGAAGATGACAAGTGCACGGAAACATGAGCGGAATAAATTATGCTCGAATCGACACTGATTGTGGTGGAGCAGCGCGTGTTTGCTAGCATTGAAACATTGAATGTTTCTAAAACCAAATCGGGAGGAACCCTATCTTTAGCAGCTTGTTAAAAATGGCCACAGCATGAGGCGGTACACGACCTTGTATGTTTATTTTAATTTACCTTTGAATTAATAAAAAAGCTACACACCCAACACTACGCTTTCCATACAACCCAGGATTAATTGAATCGTGGTCGTGGTACCATTTACCATCACCCAAAATTTGACACGAGCGAGAAGCTCACTGAGGAACCTTGCACACCTAGCCTAGAGCTTTCGGTGAATTGTTTTAAGGATTCAACGCACCCCAAAATCAAAATTCGATTGTTTTTATACTGAAAGCGAGGGAGGAGAAGCTTCATTTTATCGCACTCCATCACGAACGCCAAGGACGTTGCGCAATCGGAGTCGACGGGGTAGGGCGAGACTTGCCCCATCGGGCACGCAAGGATCATGTTAATTTAGCACGAAGCTTTCGGGTGGGTGTTTTGGGTTTTCGTTATTTTTGATATTGTTCTACGGCAAAACCGTCTCCAATCACGATAGACTAGCTGGGTCTAGGCGAGTTGATCGCCAGCGACCAAGAACCCTTCGCGAGTGTGTTTGTTTAATTACTTACCGCAAGGTACGGGGCTGACGTTCGAATTTACCTCCACCGGATCATCAATCAAGCTGTAAACGAAAAAAGGAAACCAACATAAATAAAGTGAAACACAACCGTACGGTTTGGGTATTTTTAGTTTGTATAGGTTAGCATTTAATTTGTGTTTTTGTGCTTTTGTCTGCAGTGCTTTATCGTCCCTAATTGCTGCCGATTGTGATTGTTGTAATCAGGACCATCGAAACCATTACATTAATCACACAAAAGCAGGTAAAAATACTTCACCATTAATCAATTACGTGTTATGAGCATTCATTTGTACCGTGGCGAAAGTACTGTTTAACCCCAAAACACCTTCAAAGCTCCCTCTTGGCCAATGGAGAATGAGAGAGCATAATATATGAACCGGTACCCAAGCGCAGAACTTAGACCTTCCGAGAAATGTTTCTCCCTTTTGCAGCAAACCGACCTTCCCGAAAGCTAAACCAAAACTTTCAACAACTTGCAACCAAAACTATGCGTTTGGGGTTGGGAGACCGAAGCGCACCGGTGTACCCATAGAGAAGCCGCACTATTTCATTTACCCGATGGCTCCCACGCATACGCATCCACTCTCTCCCGGGTGGAGGCGATTGCTTTGTTTTGCTTTCCATCGTCCCAAGAGTTGCTGCTGTTGTTGTTGGCCAGTTTACGGAGTTGGCACAAAATATCGAGGAAACAATTTCTAACCCTTTTGTTGCCCCAAACTTGTCGATGCTCTTGTAGTATAGGAGAGAGAGAGGGGAGGAGGCGGATTTTCCAACAGCAAGCTTTGCAGCATAAATCTTCCATCCTCTGAAAGAGCCTTCGACAACCGAGGCACCAGTAGTAGGACTTTTGTGTGTTTGGTTTGTTATTTTCTCCCAAACGGAACCGGAAGGCAGCTGACCCTGGTGATCGTGGTGGCTCGAGAGAACGAGATCCATTCGATTAATTCCTAAGATTTGCAAAACATTCTCAGCTGCTACAACATTCTTGTTTTTCGGGGGGGGGGGGGAGACCTTTTAGAAAGCATAACAATTCAGCACTGGAAACCCTTTTCCTAAAATGCAGATTTCCCGAGCGAAATAGAAAAGAAAACAGAAAATATACACACAGGCCGTTAGTGTTAGGTGTTCTCATAGTTTTGAACATGAAAAAGCTGCCTGTACAGGTGTTACCAGCTGCTCCCAATTTGTATGACGAAAGAATGATTTGGAAATGGTAAGTGTATATTATCTTCTCGTTTTCGTGTCGGCAGTAGATTACTACACCTTGTCTGCTGTCTGATTAGACATGTCTAAAGTAGAATGACAGCCTTTCTCCAACAAAGAGGAGTTTAACGATTTCAACTGAGTTTTTTTTTAATATAGAGTTTGACATTTTTCACCAGCAATTACGTCACATAGTTATAAGCGTCAAACGCTAAGCTTTCAGCCTGAAAAAATGATAGCAAATGATTATTGTTACAGGTTCGTTAGAGCCTACAGGATAGATGTTTTCAAACATGTATATTCTGTTTCATGGAATACAATGTAAAAAAGTGTTATAACTCTCTTATGTCGTCGAAATCTGTAGAATAATACGTTTTGAAGATGATTTGTAAACAACAACTATCAAAATCCAATAACGCAGACTGTAACTGTCATTTATGTATGGAAAAAAATCCAGACTGCAGTTGTAATATGTAAAACCCGTTCAAAAAATTTAATTTGCTACTTGACAGAAGATGCCAGAATTGTTTGTAGTAAAGGCATGTACAATAAGACACAAAAAAAGAAAACTCCTAAAGAGGCATTTTAAAATTATCTCGTAAAACGTTTTTCGTAGAAAAAAAAAAAACAACATTAAATTTTAAGCCTGATACCTTTTTCCCCAGAAATACCGAGCACTGGGCGTGTTTTAAATCATTAACGAGCACAGCACATTACCGCAACGGTCTTGGGTATCTGCCAAACATGCCATCCTTCTAATGATACTTCACGTGTTTTTCTACGGATGAAATTTGACTCCCATAACAAACAAATACACACACACACACTCCTGCTCCATATACACTCTTTAGGTCAATGTGATACCATCCCCACAGCCTCAATCGTTCGCACAAGCAGCAAATTTAGTTTTACAGCACCGTTTTCCCTCCGCGAATTTGTGCGGCCAAATAACCCACACGGAAAAGGGAAAACCCCGTACTTGATGGCATTTTTATGGCAATAGATTTATCGGTACGGCGCGGTTCGTTTAGCTTTCGCAGTACAGTACCAAGGGAGCCGCCGTTTGCCTTCGCGAGTTTACACGGTAGCACCCAGCTACAAGATTACTCCGAGGGACCGTTCCGAGTGGTTTCTCATTCGCCCCGACAGCAAGAGACTGGGAGCTAGAGAGGGAATATGCACCCTCGCAAAGGAAGAAAGCCAATATAACCCTCGATAACAATCTGGCGCACAAGAGTCGCAAGGCGTATCTTTTCCACTCGTAACCGAAATTCTTGGCTTCCCGGTGGTGCGGGCGGGAGGCACACCTTTGCACCAGCACTGCTGCACAACAGCGTTCTGTGTGTAGCTCGGTTTTCTTGTGCTAAGCTGCCGTTGGCAACTTTATTGCTCCTCTTCCCGCGTGCAAATCGTTAGCTGACGCAACCATCGGTTTGTGGATTTTTCTTTCCCCTTCGCCAAACTCCGTGTTTCTAAGGTAGGGTGGCCTGCCGCTGCTGGAAAAGTGGTAATAAATTTTACCCGGAAAATACCACTCGTTTGAAGTCATTGGAGTCCCCGCCGCATTGGCTAAACCGCAGATTGGTCGTGTTGTTAAACAATCGTCACCAACACACACCCACACTTACAAACCCACACACGAGGGAGTAAGTTGAGCTGTGTGTGGGACGCACGGAAGAAGTCCTACACGTGCAATGTTATGTTCCGACGCTTTAGGATTGAAATATGAAGCTCGATTTGTTACAGCAAGCCGGAACAACCGGCTTCACCTCACTGCTAAGTAATTTGGTGTTGTGGCAATTAAAAGGAATCTGTCAGAGCTCGGTCGAGAGGAAAGATTAGCCAACGGGTAAATACCGAGTAGATGAAGACAATTTGTTTTCAGTTGCGCGCACAAGGCAGACTGCTCTGAAGGTAGAACCTAATTTAATGTAGATTATTTTTACTCACATTACAATGCAGTTTGTGGATGTGATATTCTCATTTAATATATATTCTTGCTATTATTCCAAGTAAAGTAATACATATTTCGGCTGAAGCTTAATCTTCCATGTTCCCACGCTTACATGGTAAGAAACCTATGGCACATGGAAACCATGAAACTACACATAAGCCTATCACCATTACTCTTTAACTCCAGTAACAAAACAGTTCAGGATAAACCAACTGCATTTTGATATTTCCAGAAATTGGACTATGAAGAATGTCCTTTAACAGAAACAATTACATTCTTTATCGTTAGATCTCTTGATTTTGCTACCTTTAAGTATTTGAGCCGTTGAATTGTTCAAACTTCTTCTTCTTCTTCTTCTTTGGCTCAACAACCGATAAGTTGAGAAGTTCAAACTTCTACGACCAAAAAAAAAACAAATTATTGTGTGTATGTTTTTGGATGATAGGATCATTGGATATTAGGACCTTGAATATTTGGATGATAGGATCATTGGATACTTAAATCGTTGCATATTTTGATTCATACATCTTGGGATCTATGGATGTATACAACAAGATATTTTTTAATCTTTTGACATATGGAGTGTTGCGTCTAGAAATTTTGGAATCTATGAAATGATTGATCATGGAATGAATAGGTTTTGGGTTCTTTTAATCCTTAAATCTTTTGATCATGTATATTATCATTAGGATATGTTTTTAAATGTCAGAGATATCTAATGGTGATCGCTAGCATGGTGGTCGAATAACTTACCCTAACAAGTTCGGCTAAAAAGCCATTAAACAAGCCAACTAGAATTAGTTTCCTGTTTCTCAAAAAATAGTTTTTTTTGTCTAATTGAATTTCAACATTAACACAGCTCGTTACGCACACATTATGCTGCCAAGACCGATCTCCCTTGTAAGACATGGACAGTTTTCCGTTTCAATTATCGCACTGATGAGCTTTACCTTCGAACCGAAATTCGCCATCAGCAAAACACAAATTATCCGACCCCCATCCTACATTGCTACATACAGTCTCGCCGTTCGCATCACAGTTTCCATTCATGTGTCCACGACATTGACAATGGCAATGCCTTTTCACGGTCAATATGTCCTCCCTTGAATGGTCATCTAACGCCGGAGGAATACAGAAAAAAGCGGACGGATGGAAAAACGCTTTAACATTGCTAACTAATTCACATATAATCGCCATCTTACAGTGTCTTTAAATGTGGCTTTGAACAGTAGCTTTAAAACACATACACACAAACGCACCCTCAGATTACAATCGAATCAAAGTTTACATCCACAGCGGGGTTAAACTAACCTGACCAGATTGGGCACTAATTGATTGTTAATTAAACAGGATGAAACCACAGTTTGTGGTACCAGTTTTGATCGTCTACAACGACCCTTCCAAAGGTGTACCCTAGCTCTTCCCCTGATGTTCGTGCTGTCGGTTTGTATCTCACGATCGAGCGCACAAAGAACCGATCGAGTGTGGTCTCTCGCACCCTAGAAGTGCCTTTATCGATCAGTAGTAGCTAGTGCAGCAGTGCGTCGGTTCTTTTTCGGCTTGAATAGTGGTTGGGAATTGATGTTTTTGTTGTTTTCTATAAATTAACTGCGCGTTCTTCACCTGGTTACCCGGCGAGAGAGCCTTCGATGTTGATGTAGTTATTTTTTCTTGCTTCTTTTTAATGTCAAGAATAAATAACTCCACTGCCGGAGGACGCGCAAGCGTTCGCGGTATTGCAACATTCCTAAAAAGATGATTGCTTCAACCAGGTAAGCTAGGTTAAGGTTACTCTAGGCATCACTCGGCGCGTGTGACAATATATGGCCGATCTACCACCGGTTGTTCCCTTGGCCTTGGTGTGCAGGAGATATACTAGGCAACTGAGCGGGCAAAGGAAAGGGTGAGTGAGCTTGTGGGTAATGTGTGTGTGTGCCGCGCGGTAAATTTGTTGCTAAATGCCGAATCAACCATTTCACACCCATAACTTCGAAGTGCAGAGTCGAATGCGGTATGGTAAGGATGGGAGGGTACTTGACCGTTGTTGGGGATTGATTTTTGTATCCCAAATATGAGGTGTACAGGTAAGTGTAATTACACCGAAAAGCACTTCAGTTTACGTTTGATAAATTATAATTAACATTGAGATGTATGACTCCTATTGTGAATGCATTTCTGGGGTTATGATTGATTCCAAATGAAGTCCAATCTTTCATTAGCAGCACGGTAAAGCACATGGTATGCAAGGCAGATTTTTTGTACTAAAACAATGAACTGAAAGTTTGAAAAAGGTTATAAATGAAATAAAACGATGATTCTGAATGTACTACAAGTACTATCACTAGGAAAACCAAAGCAAGATGGAAAATCAGTCGACTTCTTTAGGGTTTATTATTTGTAACATAATACAATACGTCCCAACTGATGACTGATATAACTGACACGGACTAAAATTTCAGCTTCAAATTCAAGCCAACAAACTTTGTTTTGAATTACTAATAAATTAGTAATTTGGAAAAACATGTCCAAATATTCGTAAGCCAACAAAAATGAATCCCGAGAAACTGGCTGCAGTAATTCAAACTAAAAGCCTAGACATTGTCTGCAAAATTCCAACGTTGTACAAGAATCATGAAAACAAATCCAAGAATACAAATCTTAGTTTTATGAAAGCGAATTCATGAGAATGGAAAGACTTTGATTTGCACAAGAATCGTAATATTGGAGATGGAGCTGTGAAACATTAAAGCATTCGATGAAGCAAGATTAGCTGGAATACACAGCACTACTTCCAATTACATTCGCTTAAACCCTTCAAAACCACACGATTCGTTCGAAACCGGTTAGTGATTTATTTAGTTAATTTACGATTGTATTTCACCTTCAATGAATCATCACAACCACATCACGAAAATTGAAACATTCCATTTCCTCGCGTACGTGCCAAATGGCAATTAGATACGCCACACTTGCACTCCCCTCCACCATTTCCTACCAACACTCCTACGACTGATTGGATTGTCAGCCAACCACAATCAAGATGTCGAAATAAGCCTTATTGTCGCCCAATCTTGTAATCATCACTCACACACGCTCTCACACACTGAAAGCCAGCGGCGCCATCTTCCTAATGGTGTTTTGATATCTCATTTCAAAATGAGCGTTTACATTCAGCATCGTTCGGGGTCGGTAAACACACTAAACAGCTTCCATCCCGCGCACACAACAATAAACGAAACGCGATTATTTGCGAGCGGGAGGGCGACGCAAGGGACGGTGCATGATCAAGGGAACGGGCGCGGGTTGATGATGTGCGCAACCGACAAAACATAATTACACTTTCAAGTCACAGAAGTCACACTTGACCCGATTTACCGCTCGCGCGCGCGTTTGTGTGTGTGTCTCTCCAAATGGGAAAAGCTAGCGCAATCGTAACAAATCAAGCGAACCGAAACGTGGTGCACGAACACACGCGTGTGCGGAGGGATCTTATCTCAAGATATCCTGCGCTGCTGCTCACGTTTTCACTATCCTCACCTATTACCACCGCCGGTCGTGTTTCCGTTCTCGAGGCTACGTCTCCTTTGTACTATGAACACGTTCTTACTCCCATTTAGAGCTGTGGCTGATACACACACAAACACCTGGTGCAACCGTTCGCAATCAGACGAATGCATTCGATGCAGTCGAGATTGGGGGGAGCTCTCAAGTCATGGCGTCAATGCCTTGGGTAATAGGAATACCGACAACCGAAAACTGCAAATGATTGCATTGTGAACGTCTTGCGTGCAAAGTTTGGTGGACACATCAGGCATCAAGCGAGCCACACAAGCACAAGAGAGCGTGATTGGGGAGGGCAGGAGGCGTTGAATTGAAAATATTTTCGTGAACCTTACACCGGGATGATGAACATAGCTTTCCGTGCGAACGGGTTGTGTGTTGCAGGAGGTTCATTAATCAAATAAAACAAATTGAAAATGCTAAAACGTGATGGCAATCCACTAGAGGCATTACATGCAGATAGTCTTTGTTTAAATAAATATTCGGTGGTCTCTTTTGTTGCAATAGAAATCCTAAACGGCATCATCATGGTCTTGCTGATGTTATGCTCAATCGCACCTTTCTTGTTTGCGACCTTGATGTGTTGATAGACGAGACACTTTCATTCCATCAACAGCTTGAAAGTATAGTAGCTACAGCTACCAATACTCTGGGATTCAATTGTGTAATCGCTGGATTCTAAAACTTATTTGGCATTGTTGCCTAGTTCGTTCAACTCCAGAGTTCGCGATCATCGTTGTTGGTCCCTTAGGACCCGGTTGGACGATAAGAGACTGGACAAGAGTTTCACGAGAATTGCCTGATTATGACACTCAATGTCGCATTTTAACGCCGGGAGACACTGTCCGTACTCGCTAGTGTAATTTCGATTTTCACTAGCGCATCTGGCGGCGGTTGGTGGAATCTTTTTTTGGTCATCGAGGGGATGGTTATACCGGATCTCAAAATTAAGTAGTTTTTCTATCGTTTTTTGCATGAAAATGGATGAAAATGGATGCAGGACTTGTGCATCTACCTTTTATAAAACTTTGCTTGTCCAAATTAAGTAAAAACCATATTTTCTGAAGCGGCCCCACTTTGTTTAGAAAAATGCTTCAGTCAGCAGCCTCCAGATGCGCTAGTGAAAATCAAAATTACACTAGCGAGTACGGACAGTGTCCCCCGGCCTTTGGACTTTAATTCTTTGGAAAATCGAGGTTATGCAGCAAATGCTCGCTTCATCTTCAAAATTCCTGATGGCAGCATTGACGCACCGGCACTCCTTGGATTGCATGGGAGAGAATGGAATACTTTGAATGTGGTTTATCGTCGACACAGTATACAACAACCCTTTTCTTACTTATCGTACCAGTTCTCGTAACAAGGATTATTACAACTATTTGTTACTACCTCAGAATACTACTTTATTACTTTTTCAGAAAGCTTTACTTTCTAGTTTACAGTTAGTATTAGAATAGGTAATAATAGGTATAGGTGTTGTTTAACCTCTTTAGGCTGACAATCGAATAAATTAAAATCCATCACAAATAAAATAATACTATGGATTACATTCAAATCCAAATCAATTAGAAGCTCACTTTTAATTTTTGTAAAATCCAAAAAATCTATCCCACACACCCCAAAGATCGCGTTAGAATGACGAATTGTTGATTCACTGGTTCCGTTCTCATGTCAGGGTAGTGAGTGCTTTACTTAACACACAAGTGTCAATGAAGGCGAAGCATTACAGATGCTCAAACAAGCACTCTCCCTCTTCCGCACAACATGTCTGCAGCGGATGGCAATAAAAATCAATAAAATGTTTATTTTCTTTCTTCATTTTACTATGGCTTAAGAAAACAGCTATATGCTAACCAGCCAACAACACAACCGAGCAAACAAAAGGAACCATTTGAACCAAAAGCGCAGCAAATATCGAAAAAGCAAATCACTTCCTCACCCAAACAAACAAGTGCTGAGCTCCACTTTACCCCCATTTTAGCGATAAACGAAACATAAATCTTGCGCCAGTGCAATAGTGCGCCGCCGTAAGAACCGCCGCTCGAAAACCTTCTTGTCACGAGCGAACGCCCCCCCAACCTCCACTGCACACTGGGGACGCGTCATGCACTACCCCGTGCGCCGCCGCTGCAAGTCGAAAACGTACTTGAGATCAGCTTGTCGTCTTGCCAGCTGAAACTGGTTGCCCTTGAAAACGGTAGTACCGCAACCGTGCGCCGTTGGCGGCCTTCCCCCCCTCTCCGCAGCAGGTTGGACATCCGCGCTCATATGTTGACCTAGTCTGTTGGGAGCTTGGGAGGCCGGTGCGCGACCGACGGAAGGCTCTAGAGCGCGTGTGTGCTACACGAGAATGGGTCACTGAAGGGGCTGACGTACTAAATGGGTCTGCCTAGTACAGGGGGGTGGGGAAGAAAAAAGCGGTTTAGGTTGCTGTGTTCAATGCTAAACACAGATGTTGACTCTTGGTGTTGTTGCGCTACTCCTCCAACGCACACACCCCAGTAGATTGTGAATTGTCGGCTGCTCAGCGCTGGTTGTGTATTCTTAAATTTTGTATTATTTTGTACTTTCATTGAACGGGTATTCTGAACAACAGCTTAACGAAACCTGAACAAGGTTTCAATTATTCAACGCGTTCTTAGTACATTTGAATTGAGCATGTCTCACCAATAAGCAAACTACAAATTGAAACTGTGACAGCCACCAGGTGAAACATTGGTTCCACGCCGCACCCCAAAAAAACCCATCCCCTCCCGATAAAGAAAACATGAGCCCATCTCATGTCACAAAGCTTCCAATAAATAACGCTTCACACACACACAAAGGCACAATTTGGCACGACGTGCCAGCACAGCGCGCTTGGAATTGGATTTAAAATCTCCCGAGACGACGGTTTCGAGATGGATTCCCTGTGTTTTTTTTTTGGTCTGCGCTCGCGCCGCATATCCTTCTGTGTGATGATCTGCCTTGTGCACAGCACAGCGCCTGAAGGTTCCGAACGGAGAACCTCCCGCCCTGCCACGGGATCTGCGGTTCTGAGATGCTAATGTATGACAAATTCATGAAGCAATTTGCAGCAACTCGACGTATCGGTTGCTTTGTCTTATGGCGGGGTACTGCGAGAGAGTGCTGTACTCTTGAAGCATGCTGCTCAGGTGCGGTGTGCGGTACCAGCATCGACATCTCGGCAGCATCATCTCCACTGTGAACCATTACAATTCGTTACACGACCACTGCCACCGACTGCACCAGCTCCAGCAGTAGCAGCCAGGTTGGTAACCATCATTTTCAGCTGCTCCAATCGTTGGACGAACGCGGGACGAACGGACAGAGAGAGAACGCGGTGACCTACGGTGGCAATTTTCATCCCGTCTCCGATCCTGTCCCTTTGATGGAAACTGCGAATGAATTATTCACTGAAATGACTTTCCGACCTGGTATCGCGCACTCGTGCACATCCCATCCCCTACTGTGGGCCAGAGCACATTCAGCATTTCGGAGCGAAATTCAAATCGATGCATTCGCGCGCTGCATACGGCGGAATCGTTCGTTCCCGGGGCGAAAAGTTAATTTCTTGCAACCGACGCCTTTATATCGCCGTAGCTAATCGATCGTGGCTCGCTGAATGACAGCCTCGCAAATGAGTTTTCTGCCACTGGAAATTCGGAAAATCCACCAATCGAATTGCGGTGGCGGCTGCCAGTTGCATCGGCGTTACACGTACCGTGCTTGCCTACACAGGCTAACCGGCGAATAGGTTTCGCTAAAACCTTTCGATGTGCCGAAGCCCGCCGCAGCAGCAGCGGCAACTTTGCGACATTTGTCATTTTTATGTTGCCACCGGAAAACATTAACATAAATATGCATTACGATGTATAATATGGTGGCTTTGAGTTACAATGCGTATCACGGGGACTATACCGTACGCCCGGGGAATGGGACGGACAATACTATGCGAATAGTGTGACAAATGTATCATATGGAGAGAGAGAGAGAGAGAGAGAGAGCGAGACTTAGGCCATCGTGTGGGAAAGCGACTGTACACTGTACAGATGTTGGGTACATTTCCTGTCGTGCAAGACATATTGTGCGAGTAGAATTTATAGACAAGTTTTCCCGTCTTCCTCCGTGGATGAAAGGGGTAAGGGAATGCAATGCACTAACTATTGCCCGAAGGAAAGGAAGACACATTTTTCTACTCAGACTTTCTACTCAGATTCGGGTATTTAAATTATACATCATGATTGCTTAATATTAGCAACAGAAACATATTCATAGGATAGATGTAGTGATGCCAATTGTTACCAAGAATAGTTTTTGTAATAAATTCGAAGTTTTATGATAGGAGATATTTGAAATCTTGAAAAAATCTGTTTATCAAATCAACTATCAGACAGATTGGCACATTTTTGTGATTTTGTGTAAAACATTCGTGTGAATTGAGTTTAAGTTAAATTATTTTTGTTAAAAAAAATATTTACAAACGAAAACTTCCTGACGTAATCATAAAATATGACTATTTTCATGCGTCTCCTGTTCACTACTACTATTAGGATGAATAATAATAATAATTTTAATTTGTCACAAGGAAATTTTAATGCAAATAAAAAAAACGAAATACTAGAATAATGTATTAAAGATTTATATTAACGTGAAAAGAAGTGATACATGATAGTTGTAACTAGCAGCTATACAAATAATTCAAGAAAAAAGCACAACCTGCTTCAAATTTAGCAGCTAATACCAGAGTAGGATCTCGTGGCGCCTTGGCAAAGTGTTCTTTTTAGCACAACGCCGGTTGTGGACAAAGTCTCATTCGGACACTGACTTTTGTTTGATGATCCGCCAAAGCCAGTAACAGTAACAAAGCTTAAATAGATACTAATAACCGTAGAAAATTAACAAATCGAATAAAACTAATCGCAAGAAACGCTGGAATATACTAGATTGAACCAGTTTGTATCTGTCTGTCGAGCCAAATTAATGTTACTCCAAAACAAGTCAACACAAACATTAACCTCACAGACCCTCAAGGCTCTCATCTCCTCACCTCCTAACTGGGGCTGGTGGTGACCATCTTCAAGTGCGCGCAACACGATCATCTTCAGCTGCTGCATCTCATCACGTGGATCTAAAAACACCGTAAACAGTATCGCGCTCTCGCGCGTGCTTGCACCACCACCGTACAAAGACGCTGGCTGTTTTCCAAGACCTGCTGACCTGCCCCACACACGGCTGGGTCGTTCCACGGCTTTTTGCCTTGTGCGGTCAGTGCGTGTGTGTGTATGCCGCCCAGTAAGGCATCTCCACACGGTACCACATACACGGGCCCTAGCGGCACGTTTTGTCCATCCGCCCGCATTACGTTCTGCGACGAACCCAACCCCTCCATCAAAAGGGTCTACACAGCAATGTCTGCCCTGCCTGTCCGCCGTTGCGTTCTGGGTCACGGTCAGATTCACTGTCCATCTCGCAAGGTGTAAAACCATTTGTCACCGGATGGTACTGGATTGTGAAAAGTGGCACCTCGTAAATTGAACCTCCACCCTTCCGATACTGCCACATTTACCGAATGAGATGTGCTTTACTGAGCCGTACGGTGCTGCACCTCTGCGGATCTGTTCCGAATAGGTTTCCAGATTTCCTAATAGGCAAAACCTGTGGCTAAAGATTTTGGTCTTGCAGACGTTGGCGCACGTTACGCAACCTGCTCACACATTGCTGCTATCTGTGGTGGACCTCAGCAGCGCACCAGCAGAAGAGAGCACGGGTGGGTGCGCCGTAGATGGATTTAGTAGACGTAAAACCATCTTCTTCGCGAATAACTGCTCCGCTCCATGGGTTGCTGGAATTATTGGAGTTGAAGACGTTGATCGAAATCGGCCCCGCGTGGACTGCAGCGCAATGCAATCGTTCAATGGCCGAAGCAGTGAAGCAGTGCCAGTGCGTTGAATTCACCATAGATCGACGCCGTTGGCCGTCGTTTGCTTTCCTCACTTCACGATTACTCCCAACTCATTCCCTCCCGTATCTAAGTAAATAGTCGTGAAAATCAAGGCACTGCGCGTTCGCCCGCAATGGCGTGGAGTGGAAAATCTTCGACGCGCTCCTACGGTTAGCACTACTCCACAGCGGGAGGGGATGAATGCACCGGATTCGGTTAATGGACTGCTTACATTAATTCGTTGCACTCACTGGACACGGCAAACGCTTGACTCAACGCAAAGGCCAGTAGCCGAAGAGGAAATTATTCGATTGATCGTTTTCCATCAGCCGGTTGGACACGAGGGCTCCGATTCAAGTCATACGGAGTAATGGCGAAGGAGGCTCGGTTGTTTCGCACCACGATGAAATGTGATTGCACACACCGGGGATGATTATTTTACGTTTGAGTATTGATTGAGTTGGTGGTTTTGCTAGCTGCAGCCGTCTGCGTCGTGGTAAGAATTGTACTTGGAGCAAAATGATTGATTTCCTACAATTTCTGATCAATTTTCCAATACAAAGTGGCAAGTGTACGAGATGCTCGTAGTGGCATTGAATCATACGGCGTTTATTACGTTCTCATTGCAATCATGTCTTGCAAGCACAGCTGCTTCAGTTGATTTGTGGCACACATTTATGAATGTTTGCTTTTAATTTCAACAGTCATCATCCAAATTAGTTCCTGCACTTACTGGTGGGTGTCAGTATCACTATACTTTGAATTGGCGCACACGTGACACTAATCCAATACAATACAAAGAAATTTGTATTGCTCGGTAAATGTGGCATACTACAAACATGATATGATGAAATGAAGTCAATGAGTATAACAAGCCACCTGCTTCAAAGAATCATTTAAAGAAATAAATCCAACTCAAAGAAATCTCCCCCAGCCATTGGTCCTTGTCCGTGCTACCGACACGTTTACCCCCGGGCGCAAAATCAATTGCAAATCAATTTATCAATATTGATTCGTCTGTAATCCCGCACCCACCGGCCCACACACACACCGACGGCCAATTTGGAACGAGAAATTTTCCGGAAACGAGGAAAACCAGATAAACCACTTCTTCTTGGATACGCAACCGACCAAACGTAATCACGCGTGGTGTGCTGAAGTGTACACGCCCAAATATAGGCGTTTTAAGACAAGGCGAACCTGTAAATCCCCGCCGGCGGATGGGGAGTGCTGGAGCACTGCTGCAAACCATATCCGCCCGAATGCCAATCCTTTCCGGCACCTCATGCCGGTGAAGATGCGGGGAGGGGGGCCCGGGGATTTACCTTCGGTTTAAGTCGGGAGGTTTTGCTTTTATTTTGACAGAAGGTGGGAAAAGAAAACGCTGAAACACAAATATGAGCGAAAATTCCCTTCGTCATGTAATATTTAGAGGCAAATATTGATTCAGTGAAGCGTGGTTCTCAGAAAAGGAAAAGCAATAAATGCAAGATGCTTGAGACGGGGCTGGTAACGGCGACGTCCTGCCACTGTTGCTGTTGCTGCTGCTGTATTATTGATATTCATATGCCAACCATGAATATCGTGGATGATGCAAAGGTTCTTTTCCAGGTGTCCTTGAGTTGCTTACATTTGCTTGACAGTGAAATTGTCACTTGACATTGATATCTTGCTTTACAATTCATTGCTACTTAGAGTAGATGTTTGTTCTGATCGTGACTTTGCATAAGATTACCATGGAATTAGGAATTGGAAATTATGAAAATCACTTTGTCAAAGCAACGAAAACAATATTCTTGATGTGGATCAATATTTTGTAGAAATATTTAAAGCTGAATGAACTCATCTAACGGTCCAACAGTTACATTTTGAGCTTTGCACTGGGGATTTGAAGAGTAGAGTTTTTGTGCATAACGACACGATCTCAAAATTGTCTTAGAAACCACAGAAATAGCCTGTTAGCTTGGCGATATCTTTTTGCAGGCAAACAAATCATTGTAGCTCGACCATTCTGGAACTTGAGCACAATTACCATTGAAAACGAGGTTCTATAGACTGGATGTACCTAAATGTACTAAGCAACTTTACAGCCACATTTGTTAGGATGACGAATCAAATCACATCTTAAAGATACCTGATGAAAGGGTGATGAAGATCACGTCTGATAAGTACAGATTAATGGCTCATTATGATGCTGAACTAGTCTTGGGCACATGAATATTTGCTGCCCCCAAAATACCCAAAACGAAATCTAAACGTGCTTCAAAAATTAAGCTGAATCCATTCTTGTGTGTCCAAATTAGTGTCATTTATAATAATAATGCCCTTCGTCAATTCAATAGCAGCATAAATCAGCGACGCATTACATTTCTCTTATTTGATTCAACTATAATCTTAATGAGAAGAACAGAATGATAAGATTTAGATAACAGAATGGTAGACGAAGGCGCGATACTGTGACCGGTTTCGGACACTTCCTTAGCATATCAAGTCTGCAAAATGGTTGTAAATCCTAAACCACGTCTGCGAAACAAGAATTATTTTATTCCCAAAAGCCTACTCTATATAGGAACATCCGTCACTTTAATATGTGTCTCGAAAGATAAGCAAGGAAGTTATCCACAAGGGACATGGCTTGATTTTTAACAGGACTGTACGATATAACAAACCTTTAACACGATTCAAAAGCACTACAATTTACACAAAAATTTAACGATGCTGTCTACATTCCCAAACCCTCAAACAGTAAATACTACGGTTGGAATTTACTGTTAGCAACATAAATCAATCAACGGCACAAAATGATGCTGATCTCTACTTCCTGTCAGTACATCACATTGTGCTACCATTTCATTGGCTTGGAATGCTCCAATTAATGACACCGTTTGCTATCCTCAAGTCCCCAATCGACCACTGGCACGTGCTTTAAAGCTAGCTCTGACCCAACCCTACGGCATGGGCTTTAAAGCTACGGCCAAAAAAGCACTGAAACGATTCTCCAAGAAACGTGAGCCTAACGTCTCTCATATCTCTCCCAACTGCAAAATGAGAATATGCTACGGCAAAGGCGAAGAATGATTGATAATTTCTCATTATTAAATACGGCCCATAGTCAACAAGCCATCCATCAACCCATCCGACGAAAAGGGAGGCGCGGCCGCAACCTGTCAGCGCACCTGTCCCCCATTTGGCAGCGTCTTGGGCGTGTACTGGTGCGTTTGTTGTAATGGTTTTGTCGTTAAATCGTCGCTTCTCCAAGCACCTACGCCCTAGAAAACGCAGCTGAAGCCACAAGGAAAAGAAGCAAACGCAAAAAAGAAATCCCTACCAAGCAATAGGCCACCACCTTTTTACAGCCAATTAATTTACAGGTAACAATAGATTCTCGCTAGAAAACTGACACCGTTCTCAGGCGGCGGCGGCTTTCGATCTCTCACGCAGCAGCCTGCAGCATCCGCCGGCGCGGGTGGACCGGGCGGAAAGCGTGCGCTCGTAAACCCTTATCGTGCGGGGTAACAAATTTCACGACCCACTCGGGACCTTTTAGTGGCCGTGTCGCCTCTGCGCCTCTTCGCAAGGCGACGACAACGACGACGACTATGTTTGCGTTCTCGGTGCGTTCTTCTTGCGAGCTGGGTGATGATGGAGCTGGGGAAGCGATATGCAAACAATTGTCCCGGTGTGGTAGATAGGGGCATCTTTCATGTCAGCGATAATCTAGTGAAATGGCAAGGATGATGCGTTTGCGGCAGTAGAGAAGGAGCTAGTGAGAAGGTAGGGATGCGAAAGTAGACACTCGGGGCGACCATGTAATGCCAGGGTGTGAAGAAGAGTTTGCCAAGGGAAATGGGGTTTTTGCGCTGTTTGAGGTGCTGTTGCTGCTGCCAGTTGTTGACTTCGAAATGAGCCGAAATGATTGAATATAGATTGGGTGTCGACCCTTTTGGCGATTAGCTTTTTTGGCGCACTGGCGAGCGAACCCTTGAAGGGATCGAATTTTATTACTTTTTCCCGTTTTCTCCTCCTCCCTCCCTCCGAAGTGAGGCTCTGTTCTACACAAAAAGCACTTGGCGGGTGTGAAGACGCAGACGGGCTCGGTTTTGGTTGTTTAGCCTCGTACGGGCAACGTAATCAAACAGCCGTAGCCCCTTTCCGGCCGTTCGGCTAAGCCACCTATAACCTAGTTTATCTATCAACGCCGGATTTTGTTGTACCAGGAGATGGCAGAGAATATCGGATTTTTTATCACTTATTTTTCTATTTCAACGAAGCTGGTACCATTTGTGGAGGGTTGGCACTGGTTTTCTTTTATGTTAATTCCTGTAAAATTACTAGGTGCGCAAATAAGATTGTGCAGATTTTAAAGAAGATTCTCTTAATAATTTAGTTTAGAGTTTAGTTTATTCCCTACAAATACTGCACGTTTTAATGTATTTTTGATTATCTACATAGATTGTTGGCTAATTGATTTTATTAAAACGAGTCTTGTAATCATGTAAACTTCATTCAAAATTTTAATTATAATTTTTTTAATTCATTGTTTTACAGTTTGACTTTTTCCTATAATTTGTTTAAAACACTCTTTTGGAAATGAACCATTTGTAGTTCAAATATGCCACAGATGTGAATAATTTGAAATAAATATTAATCAATTTAAAGTTTAAACTATTGCAAATAATCTGATACAGTTTTCCAATTAGGTAAACGAATCTATCAATCCAACAAGAAAAGAGTATAAGTTAGTTGGAGAATTTCGCTTCCAGTTTCTTCCATGTCCCTTGTCAACAACGTGTTTAGCACAATATTTAAAACAAAAAATAAATAATAGTAAAAAAATAAAAAATTAAAATAATTTAATAAATAAATAAATAGATAAACAATAAACCTACAAACACTTTTTCACATTAAATAAACAACAACAAAAAACTTAATTTAAACCCACCGTTGCGACTGATTTTTGTCTAATTGGTCCGCCAAAGTTTTTCAGTCCCATAAATAATGGACGCATCCAAAAAGTGCTTCACCGCATTAACCGTAAAACCTCCAATCCATTCGGCAAATATCCATAAACTGACACAAACACCCACAGCCACCGCCTGCACCTGGCAGGTGCGAACGCATAAAATTATTTTACTACCAAATGATTTTAATTTGCAACTTCATAAATAGTTGGCGCCAACATAATTTGCATTTTAATTTCGCTAACCTGTAATCGGGCAGCGAAATTATGAACCATTTCCCTCCATTCGACCACCCTTGCTTTCCACTTCCCTCCCTCATCCCCTTGACGGGGGAGGGGGCATATTTTCCGAGTGTAATTTAGTGATTCCACGGGTGTTCGAAGCATTTTTTATTGTTTTTTGTTTCTACTGCTCACCCGCACTCAACAAGAGCGCCACACGGCTCCCGAGCAGAACCGTGGTGGGGGTTGGGTGCCGAAATGAGAATCCGGCCCTGGTTTGCCGATGATCGAAAGGATTAATTCCATTTGAACATTAATCACCGCCACTCAGTAAATAAATCCATTTCGGCGTGAAAATCGATCGTAAATTCTTATCCCGGGCGCAATTCACACCATGACTCATTTGCTTGCACGCTGTTCACTCCCCCTTCCTCTTGCCAACTAAAAGGGGCATGTTCCTGTACGATGGAGCAGCGAGAGGCATAGGGAGGAAATGGAATTGATTTTTCGATTTTCCACCAAATGGTTCCCTACAGGTCAATGAGTTTTACGTGCGCCCGCGGCTTGCAGGAGGGAGGGCTGTACAGCGGCCATTCCCCGCCTCTCCTGTGTTTTTTTTTGCCACGGGGCGACAACAAAAACAGAAAAAGAAAGACACCCTCGACGATGGGAGGATAAAAATTAATGATCAGCAGGCATTTATTGCCGTGTTGTCGGGGAGCGCAGGTTTTGATGGAAACCGGCCCGGTTAATGGGACCGATGGGATCTTCATTCAGGGCCTAGAATGGCGGTTTTGTGTTCCAATAATAATAATAAACTTTACAATCATCATCAGTTAACACGGTAGAATGGTTTTGGGGGCGTTTTGTCGGGGAGAGTCATTTTCAGAGTCAGGAGAGGGCAGTAGTACTACACGATGACGGTTAATTTTAGCAAAGGCGAAAATTGTCCTTTAACCAGTATTTGTGATGCTCCTGAAATGGTTGAAATAAACTTTAACAATTGTGTTTTATTTCCACCATAATAAGAAAATAATCAAAAAACAAACATATACAATTTTAAAGCATTTGCATCAAAAGAGCCAATAAGCATTTGCCCCAATCAGAAAAGACGCTACACCTTAATAGCGCCCATTTAAAGCCCATTTTAAGCACACGAAAAATTCAATCAGCAAATGAATCGACACAGCTAGCGAGCCACCTTTCCACCCCAGCTTCAACAACTGCAATTGAAATAGATAAACATTGACAGTAAAATTTTCATAAAAATTGCTGCCGTACCGTATCCCGCCCTATCGAAATGCTACCGAAACGGCAGTGGTCCTTTCTTGCGTCCTAACACCAACCGCAACGCAAAGAGCGAACCGAAGTGATGTCAATTTAAACTTCTACTACCACACTGTCCCATGTTTACCACCCAATGCTGCGGCTGTTGCACAAATCGGTTTTTGCGTTTCGCTCGGCGATTGTAGCCAAATTCTTGCCAAAGTGTACACATTGCCATCAAGTCTAAACCGTTTATTGCGTAGACACAGATTTTTATGGGCGACTATGACGAAGACGGCGCCGCTCGATTCGTGGAATGAAGGGAGGCCCCCTCCGTCTCAGGAAAGGTGGATCTCACGGTGGCCCAACTAGGCGACGACGGTACACTACACTACAGTGTACAGCCCGACAGGAGCTTTATGTGCTTTCTGTGCCGGCATGACGAGGACGAGTCACTTCCAATAGTGCGGAATGTCAACGGAATCCACAGCGTGTGCAGCGATATGAAAGGAGCAGAGAGCATATTTGTTCCATGCGGGTTGAATAAAGAAGCAGACACCGGGGTGGGGAGGGGGAGCACATAAAATCAAGACTCCGCGCTTCGTTTACTGCGCCAGACCATCATCGTTTGTGCCCCAAAAAAGCATGGAGTTTACGTTTTTAGTGCTTTGCAATGGGTTTCTAACAAGAAAGTTTTCCACTAGTTGACGGGGAATTTTTGTTGTGCTTTCGGGAGCGGATGGAGTGATACAATTCCTTTCGGCAGGAAATGAATGAATGGTAACCAAGACCAGATGGATTATAGGGATATTACGCATAGCTCTGGTGGTAGTTACGGCTAACCTTTTCATTCGTAAAGTAACGTTTGCATTCAAAAAATAGACAAAAATTCTCGATTTTCTTTGGGTTTATCTAAACCCACACTAACAAAACGTTAATTGCACTATCAATAAGAGTTTCCCATGAGTCTGTAGACAAAATTTGACACCTCTATCTGTCTAAGTTTAACCGTGATGGCCTAAAAACTAAAGTAACTTCGTTTAGAAGCGTGTGTGTCCTTTGTGGACTCTTTCTAGAAGTCTTATAAGCCTGTTCCGGTATCTACAACATCGTGGCACTCTTAGACAACAATCAGAGCATCTAAAGAAAGCCTAGTTCCGAATGGCCGACGACCCTGAGCTCAAGTCGCCCGAAGACCGAGGGACAAATGGCTACATTGGTGCAATAGCATGGCTTGGAGGTCGATGCAACTGGCCAAACAGTGAAATAGTACCTGGGAAACATGAACAAACATATCAGGAAGCAGAAATTGTGTCTACTGCCTTCGCAGCGGCAAGCAATGACTCCAAAACTCAATACGATTTAGGCCTCAATTTTAGGCGAACTTCGGCGGAATTTCGATATGACATCATAGTCCGCCAACCGGTCCAACATCGAATTTCTAAAAGATTCAAAAGATCTACTCTAACAATACTGTCGCGAAAACTGAGGAAGAATTGATAAAAATCGAAGATTGATCTTTTAACATGCCTTCACGCGTGTCTTCGTCCGCCATGGCAAAAATTCCGGATAACTGAAAACAGACCTTGCGAGCTCAAGGATTTATTTTTGCATGTAAGCTTAAATAGTTACCTTCCAAAAGATGTTCACGGAAAGCAATTATCTTGTTTAGTATTTCTTTTCCTACAAGCAGGCAAAATCGTTATTAAAGCATTAACATCTATTGCACCCAATAGATAGACTTTGTTGGTAAAGATCAACAATTCCAGAGCAAGTGAATGCTATTGTATGTCTAATGCTACTCCTCTGCAAAACAATTCGACATTGATTCGCTTTGCCGGTGTTGTAAAACCTCTCAAATGTCATGAAACGAATCGTAATTGCCTTCCAAAGCCTTCCGAACGGATATCTCCCGACATGCTAACGAATGATTTGCGATTATTCCCTTCGCCAAAACGAATATGCAGACGACGGATTGATGACACCGATGCTTCGTCTCTCCCGTGACGGAATTGAAAACCACATCTAGAACGATCCAGACGGAAATCCGTCTCGTGCAACCGAAACCTACATTTATTGGGAATGGGAATGAGCGAGTAGCGCGAGTATTACTTGTCAAAAGTCATCATTCCGTAATTCAAAGATCGTGCGAATCGAAACTCCCGAAAGGAGTGGCAGCGTTGAGGGTTGCCCAACACCCCACCACCTCATAATTATCCCTTCCCCGGGGTCGTGCAGGTTTTTGTGCTTTATACCAACCATCCAGCCATCGACCGACGGTGACCTTCGGATGCGTTTAGCACACACACGATATGTTTTTGTTAGATCATCTTTTGCCCAGTGGCGGATCAAGGGTATCGGGGGCCCTAGGCGGAACGACGAGTTGAGGCCCTCTGTAAATGATAAATGTTGTTGGGGGGGGGAGGGGGGGGGGGTAACGTCACTAAACTTGCTGTTGGGAGATTGAACAATAAACTTGAAATGCCGTCGGGGCCCCTTCGATCATCAGTCGCAAACTCTAAAATTTTTGCTGATGGGGGGGGGGTGCAAATGATTCGCCAGCCTCGGGGCCCCATTGGCCATCCTTCCGGGGGCCCTTGTCGCTAGTACTCTGTCCATACGGCATACTATAGAATGGCGATCTACGGGGCCCCTAAATCGGCGGGGCCCTAGGCAACCGCCTAGTCCGCCTACCGTTAGATCCGCCGCTGCTTTTGCCATCTGTGCTCGATCGATGGCTTAAACACGCAAACAGACTGTATCGCGAGCAGGCGCGCGCGAACCACGCGTGTTTGTAATGTATTTTTAGACACCAGACGGCGATCCGAACCGCGTACACAATCCAAGCAATCCGAGCTTCTGCTGAGTCAATATACTCCAGCGTTAGTCGACAGAAAAAAATCCGATTTGATGTTTTCTTCCCTATCCCATATGCTCACGCGCGTTATCAACGAGCGGATTAAGAGTCTTCGCACCGTACAGGATGGCAGTAGAGACACACAGAGCAAGACAAACACAAAACATTCAAACATATCAAACATCGGATCCGGCAGCAGATTGCGTTTGCTGTACGAATATTAATATTACCTTCACAAATAGATGGCTCTTGTCTGGGCATCCAGCGAAATGTGACGTGTGTGCTTACCACAACTCCCACACGCGGGCGAAACAGAAAAAGAAAAAAAACATGGCCATATGCACCAACGACCGTTTTGAAGCAAAACAAAGCTTTCCAGCTTGTGCCAGCGCATGTCTAACGAACCGGCAACACACGTTTCCTTCCGCCACAAGCGGGTGGCAGCTAGGGGATGGAGTGGAGTGAACCACTGTTAATGATATTAAAAGAGATAATAGTGTCAACCACGCACCGCAGCCATTTCCCAGGCGCCCATTTCAAATCCATTCATTGTAAAAGAGCTGCGCTACCGGTGAGCGCCACGAGGGGAGGCGGCCAACATATGCGATTATTTTCATTAATTTACAAGTTCACTGCTAAACGCGTAATTACATAATTTTAATCGTGCCGTCGTGCATAAGTACAATGCTTTGGGGTGGGGGGAGCGGTGCGTGAGAGTGAGCAGCATGAGCATTTAATGAGCGTGCTATGTTTTTATGCAGCAAGTACGGGGAAGAGAGCGGTAGATTACGAAGCGTTGCTTCACCAATTTATGATTGCATTTCCATTCATGTAAAAAAGGGTTTTAGCGTGGCGTGTGCGTGTATCTCCTCTATCTCTCTCTCTCTCTCTCTCGAGCTGCGTTTGTTGCTAAAATGACACGAAAGCAGAAAGCAACATTAACGGAAAGCGTACTCACACACACATACACATTTTAACATGACAAGGGGATGGAAGTTCGGTATAGGGGGTACATTGCCCGCCTCTGTTCGGTACATCAACATATCCCAAACACCGAAACAAAAACAAAAACGGAGGGGATAAGGGCAGTCAATTCCAGCATGTAAACAAATGTAAGCTTCACACTCCATCACGCTGCGGCACACGGCACAGGGTACACCAATGGGGGAGGGGGGGGGAGGGATGGTGTTATTTTTAATTCGCGTGCCTACTCGCGACCTCTCGGCGCGCTTTGCCTGAAGCTACGCAACGCAACGCACATCACGCTCGCTTTCAAGCGGAATTTGGCCGACCGTTTGGGGGGGGGGGGGTATCCCAGCGGGTACGGTTTAACTGGCGCTAAAGCCCTGCCCGGGCATCGTCGCCCGCGGTGTGCCACTGCGTTCCGTGTGCGGTCGCCCCACACGAGTGCGGTATTCTAGGACCGTTAATTAAAGTCTATTGCTTTTTGCCGCCGCAATCCCGCAGTATCATAAACCACACACACACGAATGGAGGTGTGCGTGTGTGCCCCTTAGGAGGGAATGGAAGGTTTGGCAGCGTAAATACAGGGCCGAAATTTCCCCCATTTGCCAACGGCGGATTTCCACGCGGCTTTTCTTGCAATTCGTTCGTTTTTGTTCCGATTTTTTTTCTGTCATTTGCTCCGCGTTTGGAGCTTCATTCGGACACGAGTTAATGATACGCTCGGCACTTTGCCTATGATTATTTGCCGTGTAGTATAAAAATAAAATACGCCCACCAACAAAATACGGTGGCAGCAAACGGCGGTATTAAACGAACAATTTGTTCGCTGCTCGCCTGAATGGAATAATCAAACATGAGCCCGGGAACGCGCACTGCCTGTCCCGAGAACATAAATTAACGAATCGTATGAGTGGAAAAATGGGGGAAAAAAGGCACACAAACACGCAACATCGGTGCTCATGGGCGACTGCACCATGTAGCAAATGTTTGAATTAACCCTTCAAATAGTCATTCGATCGATGGGTGTGTGTGTTTTTTTTTTTTAATCCCGAAACAAACACCTTCCAACACACATGAACATAACTTCTGCTACAAGCCGGTCCCCGAATCTGAACAAACAAATCTAGTTGCATTTTTTGTTTTGCCCCATGACTTTTTCCAATTGAAATGTTCCCTGTCACCCGCTAAACCAGTTACTAGAGCCTTGTTGGAAAATTGACGCTTTGCGTCCAATTGGATGCTTTCAATTTTCGGGCGCGTGACATCATTGCAATTGATGCGCTTTCCAAGAGCAGTATCGAACAAAAAACGGAGCGGGGAAAAATGCCATTCCGGACAAACGACTCTGACTGTGCTGTGCACAAATCATCGCCTCACCGGATGCGTGTGGATGCGCGTTAAAAAAAAATCTCTAAAAAACCAGAGTTTGGCAATCGTTCGGCTCGTTGACATAAATCAAGCTGCCGCACCGCACTGTCCACAGCAGTGGCAGCATTCGATGATCCAGCACGGCTCTAAAAGCTAATCTTCCCTTGCTACTACTTTCTCCCATCCTTGCGGACAGCGTGCGGCTTGTCCCCAGGCCCCTTGATGCGTGTTGTATACGCTCGTGTGTTGTAAATGTCGCACTTACCGCCAAGCACACCGCTACCCGCTGCTTCTGCTGCTGCTGGACGTTTCGATTGATAATTTCACTATTTTATAACCACTGCAGCACCACACAGCAAAACACACGTCACAACTGCACACTCGGGACAGTTTTGCCAATCTATCTGCAAAATAAAGGAAAATAGAAATTATTAGAAAAAGAAGAGCTTTGTTATGATGCAATCAATCGTACAGACTGGCATTGGAGGATATGATGGTGTTGCTGTGTTTTGGTTGTAAATCAACACACAAAAACCACATGCAATGAAACGATCACACTTTTAATGCCATTTTTGAAGATTTTTGTTCTATTTTGAACACTTTTTTTTACAATATTTGCCATATATAGATGAAGAGATACAGAATCCGACGCTTTTGCTTGGGGACGGTTGCTTTGATTAAAATGTAAACAAACGTCAGCGGCTAGTTAAGCTGAATTGACACTCCAATCATGGTCAGTGCGGTTGATTTCCGCTAGGTGGCGCAACTGTGATCCGCCTTTCAGTGGTTTTGGTTTGTATTGACGGTTTGCAATAAAATGTTTAGGTATAAATACAAATTATTCAAGAAAAAATAAGTAAAATATCTAAAATAAAGCCCACTCGTTCTGGAACAGAATAGGCACATAATAATCCGTACTAAATAGACAACCAAATACTCTGCATCGTACAAGGAACTGCTACTAACTCAATATTTAATTTCAAACTATCCCCTTATCATTAAAATGTTAATCAAGCTAGCGACCGTACATAAAGACGATTCTGTAATTGAATCATGCTGATTACTTGGTGACAACTGTCTGCAGATGTGGCGTAAAACGTATTGACTGGCCGAATGGCACTGCCAGCACACACCGTAAGGCGTCCCGGGCGTTCATTACCGAAGGTCATGAAACGATAACTAACGGCTAAATTGTAGCAATTAATTATGCATTCCTGCATCTTCACCAGTGCATCACCGCCACCACCACCCAGCCAAATCACAATAAGCTCGGCCAGCTGCACGCGGCAGAGGAAGCTGCATCCCGATAAGCCAACAAGCGGGCCAAACCCTCCGATGCCCGTAGCAAAACCCCGACCAGTTCGAACGAGAAGCTGAAAGCGAAACCATTAGCACTCGAGTACGAGTGGAAGTTTGCATATTTATACTCTTAAAACTACTCATTTTACTGACTTCTTCCCTAAACCGATCCCAGACCGGGGCCGAGCTCGCCCACATGCGCCTCGCAAAAGGGGCAAATGTAAAACAAGTCAAACCAGCTCCAGAGCACCCGGGGAAGTGCAGGGAACGATAATCCTTGCTAGTTGATTACGACCTGCCCCGGCTGCACCACGCACCACGCACCGCGTTTACAAATCCAATCCAAACAGCTCCGGCGCGGAGATGGCTCGACGAAAGCTGCTCTGCCACTATCCTTTTGCCACTAACCGTAAAGGATCTGCAGCTATGGTTAACGTTCAGAGCAAGTGAGCAGATAGGGTCGTCCCAAACAGGGACGAGGGCCTGAAAGTTTGCTCTCCCAGGACAGGGAGCAGTTCGGCGAGTGGTTGGCACGATGATAGCCGTAGAATGGTTGGGACACTAACCAGCCAACTTCGCCCGCGTACTACTCTACTACCGACTGACTGACTGGTTCCATTGCGCTTGAACAGATTTAAGTGCACTCGTGTGCATCGTTGGGATAACGCTCATCGGGACACTAACACTGCGGAAAGAGAGCAGACAAAAAAAAACGATGCACTAAAGCCCAACACAATGCGCGAACGAAAAGCTGAAGCGAACCAACATTTCCCGGATAGCTCAGCAACAGCGGGGAAAAAATACTTTCACCACCCTCCCTCCCCTCCGTGCGTCCTTTGTTCTGCATTTTGCTCCGCTGCAAAAGACGGAAAACTCGGGAAGCTGCCGTCTGAAATTCGCCTCTTATTGTGCGAACTCCCGATCCGCCGAGCAAAGAGGAAAAAAAAGTACCCTCGAGAGCTAGGTTGACAGGCGAATGCCGTAAGCGATTGTCTGGATGCTAATTTAATTAAAATGCTTCGGGTTGATGAGAATGAAACAAACCCCATCGCAGAGTCCAGCCCAGTCCGGCATCACTGCTGCAGGAGTGGTTTTTCTTCACTGCACGCAAAACGCGCGCTCCAGCGGGCATCGGGGCCTGCCAGGGGCCATTTTTTGGCGTGTGTCAGACTGGTTGCGTTCTTTAAGAGGTGTTTCATTTCGCCCGACAATATGATCGCCTCTCTCCCCTTCCCTGCCAAAAAAAACCTGACACGCCGTTTCGGTCAATGTAATGTGAGCGTGAAAATAGCCGGCGGGATCGGGCCGCTTTTCTTTTCTTCACGGACGACCGAACCGAACCGTAAAACACAAGGTCAAACCTTAATTGGTTTCTACGGGCGCAGGATTTTTGTGTTTCCATGCCGGGCGCCGGGCCCTACTTTCTGTGGCAAACGGACACTTTCAACGGGGCCAGTCGGGCGAGGGAAAAAGCCGTCCCAGAACGCTTGGGCGCTTCGTCTTTCGGGAGTTTGAGTACTTTCTCGCACCCAGCACCATGGAAAAAGTTCACTGACACAAAAGCTTTGGCGCTGTATTTTTCACGCCTGTTCGGGGTTTGGGCATTTGGTCGCCGTTGGGCGGGGATGAACAAAAAAAACAAAAGGCAGCGAAATGTTGGCCAAGCAAAACTGAAAAGCACTTGAGGTCAGCTCACTTTGTGACACTTTTTGTGTGATTTATTTTGTCAGGCTTTGTCTGGGGAGGCTTTTTTGTGTGGGTATGTGCTGATGTCTCCGTATTGCAGACCACTGTGATGTCATAACCCTTCCGCGCGTGTTACGATCACTTCCGGTCAAGTGTGACGTGCTTTGGGCAAGGGTTCCTGATTTTATTCCAAATTTGTTGGATATTGTTTTTTTCTTTCTTTCTTTTATTCTTGTTTTTTTGATGAAAGCGACTGTAAAATTATTATTATTTTTTGTGTCGCTTTATACTTTTGGTTGCAGTTTCACGACAAAACCGACAAAAAGTGGTTCAAACAAGTCCAGCGAGGTTTTAAAAGGGGGAATTTTTGCTTTTTTTCCTTTGGAAAAGATTTGGAACGTTGTTTCTATTGTCTACTTACTTCTATTTTTCATACATTATAATTCGTTCTTCTCATTAAATGTTCCTCTCTATAATACATCATATTAATGTGAAAAGAGAGAAAATCACTTAAATGAAACGACTATCAAATAAATGTGTCAAAAATGAAAATAAATTCGCCCTCTATCGGAAATGAGCAGTACTATC
Organism: Anopheles arabiensis; assembly: GCF_016920715.1. Taxonomy (NCBI): domain Eukaryota; kingdom Metazoa; phylum Arthropoda; class Insecta; order Diptera; family Culicidae; genus Anopheles; species Anopheles arabiensis. Next base: position 75,802,184 of record NC_053518.1, read on the forward strand.
AACGCTATTAAGTGCAAGAGAAGTGGTTAAAATCAATACTGATCAATAGCTCAAAATTTGTATGGCACATGTACAATTTTGAGCATAATATGACATTTTAGGTACTAATTTTGATCCTTTTAGCATATTAAAGTTCTCTATTACAATTTCGGGTCTCACATATTATCACATATTTTGCAATTTTGACAGCGCCGCCATCTTTATATTCTACTTTCGTACATCTTCATTTTTATTTTTATTTGGCACTATAGGCACACAATATAATAAATCGCATACACGATATACAACCACCCAGGACCACAAATTCCGGAGCGATACAAAAAGAAAACTACCACAAACGACATAACAATTAGACATGGACACCGTACTCATCGGTACCAAATATAGACACATTGGTTCGGAGCCAGAAGACAGCCCGGACTACAATACACGGCAGAAGCGTTCGACCATACCGCCAACAGGGCATTGGAACGAAGGCAATGTGGCAGGAAAAATATGCACCTGTGCGCCTATAGACATGCCTCATCAGCCCTGCTTCATGGAGAAAGACTCACTCCTCCCTGGCAGCTTGCAGCGTCCGGTATTCGGGCAGCATTGTGCGACCATGCGACCACAACCTGACTGCGGTCGGCACCATTATGTATTTATGTATGGATGGAAATTATATTCGGAAGCTTAGGTCAGCACTAAATTAATTCGTTCCGGACGTCTCGTTGGCCTCTCTGAGACACACTCACAGCCACAGACACCTTCCTATAATTCGGACCCGAGGACCAAACAAATGACTCCCCCATGGTTCCAACACAGGACTGACGTTTCGAGTGTTCCAATTTTCCCTCCCAGCCTTCAAGCTTCATCGCATTCTGCAGTCCATCACCAAAGACATTCACAGAAAAAAATACACTCCCATACAACATTACACCAGCAAACCAAGAAACCCATCGGGCATTTGGAGGTATGGTTGATTCATGTTCACTCTACCGTGCGTTTGCTGTACCGTATGCGTGAAGGAGTTTTTCGAAGCCGCACAGCAGGCAACAGAGTATTTGTGCGGCAACGCACCCAGCAAACCAAAAAAAAAAGGGAGGGAAAAAATCCTCCAACTTTGTTGCTGCTTCCGTACCATATTTTTCCTTCTGCGGAAAAGAAGCGGTAAGCAAAGAAATAAAGGATATCCAGCGGTCCATTCCTTTGGCTTGGACCGCTTGTCGAAAACAGCAGGGCGGCAAGCCGCAACGCTACTCTAGTGTGCTGGAAAAAGGCGTTTTGAAAATCCTACCATGGGGTTCGGCAGGGAAAACAGGGGTGGGAAAATGCGAAAAGCGTAGATCGTTATCTATCATCATTTTCTTTGTTTCATTGAGTGGATTTCCAACCCCATATCCTCCAGACCAAAACTGGGGAAAGGGCGGTTGTGCCCAACTTTTCGACTTCACTTCCGTGAACGACACTTTCAGCCACCGGAACGGAACGAACCGGTCTGCATGCTCCATTTGGTCGATGGTCTCCGCTCGCTGAGGAGGGAGGGGGGGACTAGAGAACACTGTCTTTGTGCTGGACAGAATGGAAACGTTCTTGTGAAGTGCGTGTGTGTGAAAGTGGAGGAAAAAAAAACCATAATGCTGGACTTTCACCGAACCGGACAGAAGCAGTTGGCGGTACCTTCCGGTTTACGCTTCCTTCACGTTCGTCTCTAGCCCCGCTTAGTGTCTTGCACAGCCCAACCCAGGGACAGGATAAAATGGAAATGTCAACTTAGAATGGAAGCTGCAAGATCCGTTGCATAATTTAATTTCTGTCTTTTTTAGTCCATTCCCTCATTGTCTCTCTCTCTTTCTTTTTCTACTACTTCCACAATGAGAGAGAGTGTTTTTGTTGTTTTTTCCCTCTATCTTTGTTTTCATTTCCTTCGTCTACAGAATATCCTGTGGTCATTTACTAACCGGGAAGGTTTTAACACCGGTGGGTTGAAATTTATTAAGGTAAGGAATCAAATCCTCAGCAGCAGCAGCTCCCAGCTGCGTGTTGAAGTTATTACACAAGCAGCACGGTGGAAAGAGCCCAGCACAGTCTGAGCTTGATGGCTCTTTCCGATGGGTTTTTGGTGGTCCCTTTCCATTGTGGTAAAAAATAACACTCAAACAAAACACACCCTCTGCGCACTGCAAAACCGGGGAGGTAAGAAAACCTCATCTTCTCACCACCACCTAATGCTGGATTTTTGTCAGGAAGTTGACGCTTCCTGGCAGTTCGGTGGAAGTAGTGGTCTCGTGAGTCATCACTGGAATATTGCTCCCATTTCTGCGCCCGAGGTAGATTAAGATTCCTGGATTAAATTATGAACCAGCCCGCTTGATGACACGTTCGCTGCATAATAATCTTTGGACGTTCGGAAGGGGAAGGTTTTTTTTTGCCATGATGGTTGTAATTATAATAAAATTTAAAATTGCTAGAAAATGATGCAGGTGTTGTAATCGTTGGGGAGCAGAATTGGGTTCAAACGACAGAACAGAGCTGACGCAGAACAATATCCAATTAAATATTTGACGTAGATTTAGCTTCATTGCATTCCATTTTCGTTTAAGAGATGAAGTTACATGGAATAATGTTGCTTATATCTTTACGTAAATCTTTGAAGTAAAGAGTACAGGAAATTAGTTATTAAATAAAAGATTTTGGGGCGAGATATGAGTTGAGTCGTTGCTATTTGAGTAATGTAATTTTGTGGAGTTGTTGGAGCATCTCCTGCCAAGAATGACAATGATTTTAGTATAATTATTGGAACAAATCTAAAATACCTATTATAAGCACGACAACTACACGGGATTTCATTGTATCAAAGACATTTTTAGTACACGTTTGTAACAGTTTGTACCTCCCTGTAAGTCTTATTGAATTTTTCCTTAACATGGCTTAATATGATGTGTTAATCCAACTAAATACAGCTATTACAGCGGACGCCTCCATTGTGCATTCCAAGTATCGTAAAATGCCTGCAAATACTACCAATTTGCTTCTCAATAAACCCCACTTTAGCTGCTGCTGTCATCCACACCAACAGCTACAACCTCCGACACCTCATATGTGACAAACGAAAGAAGAAAAAAAAAGCTTCCGAAACATTGGCATCACAATGGCAATAATTCGCCGGCTCAGTCTGGCTCTCCGGAAGATACCACCTAATGCAACGTGAATGATGAGACATCATTATTGCCGGTTGGGCTTGATTGATAGGTTCCTTTTCGCTTTCGTGTCCGTGTCGGCAGTCGGGGATGTAAGGATGGTTTTATTCGCAAATCTTCATCGATGTCATAATTCATTTCCTTTCCTATGCTGGAGAATACACACCTCTATACACCGTTTTCTCGTGCTATGTGTGTGTGTTTCCTTCAAAACTTCGGATATGATTTCGATGAGTTTGCAAAACTCGTCCGACAAGAAAGAGGGCCCACATGCTCGGCAGAGGCTACCGGTTGCGCAGCGAATACGATGAAGCACGGATAATAGGGTTTGTTTTAGTTGTTAAAATGGGGAAAACATGCTACTTTGTAAACCATTAATCATTGCCATGTCTTTTTGGTATATTTTTGTCATGAATTTTGGGGTTTAAAAACTCAATTGCTAACAACAATCCGATTAACCATTATTTGTACAGTGCAGTGATCACAAAATCAACTCTCATCAGTTGTAACAGCAACGACTCTACGGACAGAACCAAATCGTCCTGCCTTGGAATTGTGAACGAAACGGCAGAGTACGAAAGGTACGAATTGTGAAAGAGATACACAAAATAGCACCAGCCAACATCCTGTATCATGCTCGCTAAAATAACATGTGATTAACCCCCCGCCGGACTTCTAAGTGAGAAATCTGTCGCTGGATGGGAGGATGGGACGCGAAGGGCTCCGGCACCAGAGGCATCGCCCCAGAAACGCACCTTAACAAAACAAAATTATAAACCATCGCAGATGGGTAAGCTCCGTAGGGATACCGATTTAACCGCGGCGGGAGAGAAGAAGCGCCCGGGCAGGTAGTGCGGAAGGTTCGACCGGTTCGTCCAAACACCGGAAAGGTCACTGAACCATGCTTGCCAAACCGGCCCCCATAAGAAACCGGCGTGCGAGTGTGTGGAGTTCTGTTTCGTTCGAGCTCGCGCGTTTCGTCCAGCTCTAGAGGACCGAGAAGAAGCGAGCTGGATTTGACGAAATCAATGTCCGACAGTGTTGCAAGTCGTTGGAAGGTTGTTACAAGCGGACGTTTCTGCAGGGATTTAATTTCCAATCGGATAGGACAAGTTCATATGCATGTTGGCAATGTTGAAGGAAGTTCTGAGCTCTGCTCAAGAACATTTTTAGTCCCGCTTTGATCTCATTTTTAAAACATTCCTTTTAATTCCGTATCAGCAAAGAGCGGGCATAAAAAATAACGGTACCAAAACAAGATAAGAAAAAAAAACCCTGTAAAAGAATATGAACTCCAAAGCTTTGGGAAAAAAAACACCGTATTACCGTATACCCAATTCGCTATTCAAAATTATGCTAATCAGCCTGTACCGGGCCAGAAGCGGGCGAACGAAAGTGTCTGCCGAGATTAACTTACTTATGCTTGTTCCCTTGGATGCTGGGGCCGGAAAAATTAGCGCGAAACTTTTGGCCGTCAAACAGCTCCACCCGAAACGGAGCGCGGCAGAAGTGCGCCAACCAGCGCCGCCGAAACAACACGAATCAGAACTTAATTACTAAGGATCGAAGGAACTGTGTGTGTGTGTGTCTGTGGGTCTGTTCTTGGCAGGAGCTACCGGGGCATTGTAGAGAGCAATGTCTAAGGAACACTCCCCGATGCGACTTCAGCAACATCTGCAGCACAGCTTTCACTAATTTCGTGCTGATTACGCATTCTTTACGCCCAGTTCCTACCTTTACGCCTTACCCTTATCTGTGCTGCATATCCCAAAGAACCAATTCAAATATACCCCCAACTGGGTGAGGGAGAGAGAGAAAGAGCATGAGTAAACAGGAACCAAGTCGCCAATTTCCAATGTTCTAGCAATTTTCAACCAAAAATGGGATGATATTTTAAACACTTTTTTGTTGTGCCTTCCTTACCGACCAACCATAATCCATAGAGTGTGGCAGCCGTTCGCACAACAAACTGTAATGCAATGCAGCGTGTTTTGGCGTGCCCGATTGTGTAAAAATTCCACACCAAAAACTTCCAAAATCCTTTCGCCGCATACCATTTACACATGATCGGTGGAAAAATGAAGTTGTGCAAAAATCTTTCTGCCGTAATAGACAGACAGGCGAGGCAAAGATAACGAAAAAGGTTACAGCATTTGGCCCCGTGAGACGCGCACGTTTCATTAACATGCAACCATGTCAAACGGACCGGAGGGGGGGTTCAAAACTTTAGGCACAAGAATTTTGAAGCGTTGGCCTTCGTTTGCACCAACCATCACCACCATCAACTGAGGAAAAACAGCAGATATGTGATACGCATCGCGGCATCGTGGTGCGTTTTGCGAGAATTCAATCAACGTTAATAAACGCCCGCCTGCGTAGCGTAACCGACTGAAGAAATAGATGCACGCTCATCAACGAACGCGACGCGACCCCGAGTAGTCTCGTTAGTAGCATGGCTGGCTCTCTCCCCCTCTCTCTCTACGGCATCTTAACGACTTTTTGCCCAACCTGCCACCTGCCGAACTTTGGCAGTGATGAATTGGCGAGCGCAACTGTCAAAGTTTGCTAATGTGCCGTACAATGGTTGCTGGCTCGCTAATGAGATGACCAAATGAAGTCATTTATCCCTCGTCATGCAAGGACACCCCGCAGCACAAGAGGATGTTCACCAATCGAGTACTCGAAATGGAAGATGGCAAAATCGTTGGAAAACAAACCTCCTACTAGCAACACACAAACAAACACCACTTTTGAGCATATCTCGTGTCTAGATTCTAGGAACCGTTTAGTATTTACTCAACGAGACTGCTATTAAAATAGATTCTTCAAAACAATTACCATCCCTACCTGCACTACCTTCTAGGAAGAGCGGATAGAACGGCTCAACACATCATAAACACATCATCCTTCGCCGTAATGGCAACAGCCGGTTTTGCCTATCATCCTGACGCTCCTGACGAACAAGCGGCATCATTATCACCCAAAGCGGGCTCCATTTCCGGGTGTCCTCTCGGCCACACCCGGGTTTCAGTCGGGTATGGATGAAATCTCTTTCAGTTCTTTTCCTCCTTTTCGTGCGTTACAACTCCCTCACAAAATCCTTTTTCTCCCAGCTTCCCAGACGAAAACGATGAAAGTCAGCAGCCCTATGCGGTAGACACATTGTCCATTGGGTCGAGTTCAATCTTTACCGTGAACCAAAACAGAAAAGGTTTTTGGGGTTCCGGGTTTTAAGCCATCGAGCGAGCCTGTGGCTTTTCAATCGCTCTTAGGGCGAAGAGTTTTGCGAACTTCAAATTCTATCACTGACCGATAGCACTGGTTTCTTATGGCTTTCGGAAGTGAAGTTTCTTCGCCATCACCACCAACACCACCACCACCACCACCGAAATGGCGAAATGGTTGATTGGTCGTTGTGATACACCAGCGTGAAGCTTGAATTGTGTAAGGATTTTCTTTGAAGAACCTTGTTTGACGGCGTGTGGAGCACGAAATTGGAAGTCATCGTCTCGAAATCATGCCAAACATGGAAGATGAGCGTTAGAAGATGGCCGTTGTATGTTGGCTCTGGTTTGGCTTGGGAGTAGGATACAGCTTCTACAGACAACCTGTGCTTTAACTCTTGCCATTCAGGTGTGTCTTCTTGTGCGGGGATTTCGTTCTACCAACCATCGCGATGACTTGCCAGTTTCTCCTCCCATATATGCTGAAGGTCATTGTGTAGCAAAACCAAATCGCTAGACCAAGTTTGTTGCTAGCTTTGCGTTCTCTGAAAACCGGTTAATATACCAGTTCATGTGGTTTAAATTGTTAATTGATAAGAAGAACAAAGTTCTGGTACATTGGAAACCATTCTTTTATCACACAAAACCATTTCAATCGCTCCAAAAATCGGACTTTTTGCATTCCCATTAAGATCATTCAACCTATCAGTAACAGGCTCTTTGGAGACCACTTCGACTGCTGAAATAATCCCTCTCATTTACAGTTACTTTGGGGCATTGATTCCTCGTAGTCACCCACTACTACGCTTTGCTACATCTTCCACCTCCGCTTAAAGGGAAAGGATCATCGTAATGGCCACTTGAGTCAGCCCGCACACCACCAAAGGTCCAAAAACCCGCCGCCCAACCGTAGCGAAAGGAGCCGGTACACATTAAGCTCTCCAAAAACTAGTCCCCAACTACCGATCCGATCATCATGTAATTGACATGAGTTAATTGAACTTGAACTTAAACTACGCTGCTACGGCGGGGAGGGAAGCGACACGCCGATACGCGATACGGTTGGGCAAGTATTCAATTTCCCTTTTTTCTTTCTTCCCCACGGCTCCCCGTTCGCTTCGTTTCGAGCGATTTTTTCCGCCCGCTCAACCCTACCGCCACGATCGCCAGATGATTATACAATTTGTTGAAAAGCAGTAACGCCCGCTGGTACGATGAAAGGGAACCAGTCTACTTCACACCGAATTCGCCCACATCGACCCTCGCCGCCGCCGTAACGCTCTACGGTCTACGAGCTTGGGTGGATTTATTAACCTTGAACATACATACACACACACAGAGATAGGGTGGTTGGAGGGTTGGTGGCAAATGTGTAATGTAACACAGCTCGCACATGCCAACACAGCTGGCACGAACTGGTACGCCCCTACACTGGGTATGCGGGCGAAGTTTGGATCGCTTGGAGAGCTTTTCTACGACTAAGTCCATCTTTTCATACGTTTCCGTACGTAAAGACGATACGTTTCCATAACTCTAGCACTCTTTGGAAGTTGATCCTTTCTCTCTTAAATGAAATTCAGGAATAAAAGCTCCTGCTATATTAAATATAAGCCGTAAAGTCTGCATACAACCTTTTAAATCCTCTTATTCCCTAACGCCTAGATCTTGACCGGTCAAGAATAAAAAGGCCCTAAGGCGCTCCCATACACCGTAACCCAATAAGGAGGCAAAGAACTTTGGTGGCGGCTGCTGCAGGCTCAGACCGAGAGGCCCACGACACGATCGCAGTAGAAACTGGTTTGGTCAGAATTTAATTATCGTATTTGCAAAGCAGTCAAGCTGTTTTGGCCTAGCTGTCTCTGGTCTATCTTTCGCTCTAGTTAATCCGTACGGAGCGTACGAAGCGTACGTGCACGCGTGGCGGGATAGCACACGAAATGCGGCGACGGAAAGGTAACCCGAGCAGAGGCTGGGCCATTAGGCTGAAGGGATGTGTATCAGCTGTAGCTTAGCGGATGGTTAAAAATAGTCCTACGAAGTGAACAAACTCTTATAAGAAATCGCGCAATACAATTTAATCAATATCGTATTCATATTATACTTCTAGCTCAACACAACACACACACACGTTGTTGCTCAATGTTGTACGAGGTACTAAGTAATTGATATTAATTCACTAGTTTGACTAGCTCGCTGTTTGGGGCAATTCCAGCGGTGAGTAGAATATATTGCATAAGCCCGGCAGACATACCCGGGGCAACTCGAAGATGATACAGAGAAAGAGGGCAAGGCACCATGCAAAGTGCCGTATAAATCATTCATCATAAGCGCCGTTCCCGGTGTGCTCGCTGGGCTGGTACGAAATTTGAACACGGTCAAGGCATGTCTGCGCGAGTACACAGCGAACCGAACAGCAGGACAGTGCCCGCTAGTTATTTGTTAATGTATTCTGTGCCTCCTATGTCTGAAGCCGGGCACTGTTGTCCGTCGGTTGTCAGTGTTAAGCACATGTGTGGACGATGCCATTTCAACAAACAAGCACACACACACACACACACGGAGGTACAAATATACATGCTACTTAGCGTAAGGAACGCGTTCAAATTAGACACGGCTAAAGACGCAACCACCGGGAAAGCTATCTTGCAAGAACCATCCCGAGCGAGAGCATGCTGGAACACGTTCCGGCACATGTAGAACCGAGGGTTCGATAATCACTCTGGAAATGTCCTGCGGAACATCGCTACACGGAAGCTTCCCGTGTGTCCGTGCTACGGGAAGCTGATGATTGGATGGACAGATCTTTGAACTTCGCAAATTGTCAGGCAAACGTCACAAGCAAACGGTTGACAAACGATAGCGCTCGAAAGCCATCGCTGTTAGGGGGAGGCATCCGAGACCACACTACGCACCGCCGACCGACGGCCATCGAAGAAGTATCTTTGGTAAATCAAAATTTCAATCCGAACCGTTGGAAATACGAACGCCTTCCCAACGCCCGTCAGCTTGATGACAATTCAAACGGTACGGAAGCGGACTCCTTCTCCTGGGAGTCTTCACGCAACACATATCATTCTCTCTGTCTCTTCTTTCGTACGCTAGACACAAACACACGGAACACCACAGCCGTCCAACATTCCAATCAGGAGCAGATTCCAGCATGCATCATCATCACGGTCCTTGCTAACGGGCCGGCAGGTCCGCCAAACTAACGAGCAAGGAAGCGGCAGATCCCGATTGGAAATGGAAGAAAATTATCCTTCCGGATGGACTTTCCGGTGGCCCCCGTTCGGTAAACACACCAAGAGCATCGAGCGCTCGTCAAGTGTGTGTGTGTGTGTGGTGTGTGCGCTTTTCAGTCCACTCAGTCCACTTCGCAATCGCCAGTGAATTCTTAGAATCGCGACCGAAAAGTGCGAAGGCGGAGGAGGGCTGTGATCAGATCGAATCTGATCAGATTTACCCATTCCCGGGGTGTGTGTGTGTGTGTGTAGGAGCCGGGTTTATGTGTTTTTCTAACGGCTCCCGGTGGAGATATTGGCTTGATTGAAGGGTAAGCCTTCGGGGAAAAACCATCCTCGCTCACTGTTTGCGTGGAATGGATTTTCATTGGGTTGCCCTTTTGGCTCTATGGCAATGGCGGTCGACATGGTGTAGAGGCGCGTGCCACAAGTTTCGTGCCTTCTTCTCTGCTCAGTCCAGTAGCTGGGTGGTCTTATTGGCTTACCCAGCCGACACGGTACGCTCCTTGGGATGGGGATATGATGACAAGAGTGTTCCATTAAAATTATTAGACCCGCGTGTCGTGGAAACGCCTACCGGACTGTGATTTTAAAGCCGAGCGCAGCACTGTTGATATTAGGTATAGATTTCATAATGCTGCACTTTCAATCAATCAGTGTCAATCAAAAGGGAGGATGCAATGAGCACAACTGTAAAAAAAGGGATATGGATGGTACAAGGATAATCTAATTTCAGCTCTATTTGTTGTTCGAGGCCATCCACCAGTATCTGAGTAGTATCCGGCTGCACGTGGTACAGACAAGGTTCTAGCGGCTGCTATGACATGAACGCGTAGGTACCAGAAGAGCAATCATTAAATATACATTTGTTCAACTGTATTGATAAGATTTGTTATAAAGCGTTGATCGCACTAGATGCCGCATTCGGATAAACGCTTCTGTTGATTTTGTTCTGCACTCTTCAGATGTTAAGTCAATAGTATAGCTTCACGACGCAAGACAGGTATACTGGTTACTGAGGGCTTTAAATAATTAGGACTATGTAAACCAATCACATACAGGGTTTACCTAGCCAATTGGGCGTCGTCAAAGCGTTATCGGTCGCCGTAAATACTTTTTCGGGCGACGTCAACCCTCAATCGGGCACTGTCATTTTTATTCGGGCCTTGTGAAGTATGAATCGGGCAAAGTACAGAATGAAAGCGTCCTACTCTTGAAGGTGTCAAATCGGTAGCTCCGGTGTATTTGATTCATTAAGTTGTTTAAAAATACGTATTTTGCATGTTGTTTAACTTAGTATGTACTATTTTAAATAGTTAATCTAATTTAATCACTTAACATATTTTATGTTTAAAAAAATATAAAACCAAATTGCATTGTACAGGTTTGAATTAAAAAATTGAAATAAGGAATTTGAATCATTTTTTTATGTAATTTAACTTTAAAATAGTGAATTTTCTTACATATCAGTTAAACTACTCGCAATCGAGTATTGTTTTACAACTAGAAAGCAACAAAATACAAAGTAGAACGCTCATTCTGTACCTTGCCCGATTCATACTTCACAAGGCCCGAATAGAAATGACAGTGCTCAATTGAGGGTTGACGTCGCCCGAAAAAGTATTTACGGCGACCGATAACGCTTTGACGACGCCCGATTGGCTAGGTAAACCCTGTAAGACATCAAAAGCAGTGAGTTGTTAGCATTTCATTGAACAATTCATACTGCATCGTTGTGCTGACTGCAAAGCGTCCAGAGTCCAGCTCAGTGTCTTCTAAACCCAGAAGTCACAAAGGGCAATATTTGCTTATCCACAATTCAAGTGTATCCGGCAATGTTTGATATTGAGTCAGGTAAAGTCTGGAATCTGTTGTCTAATAAAGCATTCTTTCTAAAACCCAAGAAAGAGGCAGTGTATACTGGACCCAGTTTATCGCCAGAAAAACGCGTTATTTAACAAATTAGTAAAGATTGACATTGTAAACAAAATCGAAACTAGGATTTAACTAAGAACCGTTCTAATCCTATCTTGTGCGTTAGGCACTACACTATAAAGCCGCCCTGTTCAAGTCAAGTAAATTGCTTACAAAACGACGCAACGCAACCACGATCGTTCACATTTATCTTCCTCCGGCTAGATTTACAACGTTTCATTCAGCCAATTCACGCGCTTCCAACTGTCCAACGTATTAAATCCCCAATAAAAAGATACACACTTGATAGGATACTCAACTACTCGGTAATTTCTCGATGATTTATAGCTTGCGTTCGGGCTGAACATTATCAAACACAAATCTACCCCAGGCCGATAAGCTTAACTTCACCCTCCTGCTCTGTTTGGCAGGAATTTATCACCCACAAACATTCTGCCTGAAGAATGGGCCCCGTTCCTCCGGTGGATGAATCGTTAATCCTAAGCATCTCGTCGTACGCTTCACCGGCCGCCCGACTACTACCACTCGACTCGGTTAATCCTGCGAAAATGGAGTTATTTGCTTCCAACAGCGCGCAACAAACTCGGCTCGGAGTCTTTGACACAATCCACCCCAAAAGTGGATGTAATGTGAGGACCAATCGACAGGCTGCATCATTTACCTCTGGACTGCCGTGTTTGCTGGTATCTGCGTCTGGTTTCTGTCGCCCACTGGTAATGGTCCTCTCCCCTTCTTCGCCACTTATGATGAAGCACTGAAAGCGAAACCAAAACCATCGGCCAAGCTCTATCTGACCAATATTTTCACTCACTGTGTCTGTGTCGGTCGTTTCACTCCCTCCCTCCGTACCCACTCGTTTGCCCTCATTTCCTTATTGATTTTTGGCGCACAGGAGAGCCGCTGGGGGTGAAATTCTCGATAACAGGATTATCGCCAGCTGATCTCGAACCGGTACTGTTTTCTTCCTCCCCCCATTTTTTGTCGCCGTTTTCTGGCCGGAACTGGCGAAAATCCAACGCGCGTACCGGACCGGATGCCATTCATGTTGGCCAGCCGTCCGGAAACTGTAATTCGTGCGCACTGTTTCCGTTCGCGTTTCACTGGATAACCGTAGTTCGAATGGGTGGGTTTTGTGTATCCACGCGTTGCATAATCATACACACACAGCAGCAGCGGCAGAAATGACGGGGACGAAAAATTGACGATTATGTGGAATACAAAAAGGGATTCTCGAGCATCAGGACCATCACCACCACTGTCCGCCGCTTCACAATCCCATATTGGCAAGTTTAACTTTTTCTGGTGCCAAACCGTTACGTTCGGTGAAAAGTGTGAGATTGGGAGGGATATTTTACCATCAGGGAAAAAGGGGGAAAACGGTTCTTTTGAAGTGGCCATCATAAAAATGTTCCATGCACAAACCACTCCGGAGAACGATTGGCAAGGAAAACCAACCATCAGCCAGTTTTGGGTAGCTTTGCAATGACGAGAAGTACATCCCTTTTTTTGCAAAATCGATCGAAGTACTTTATGGGAAAGCTTAAAGCTTATTTTACCTTTGAGTATGAACCTTAGCGAGGCGAAAAAAAGGAAGGATGAAACAGGATATAAAAGTTCGATATCGTATGGGAGGTTTGGGCGCAATGGCCAACCTTAATAACGAAATTACGATATCGTTATTTAGGCAGCACAGTATTATATCTTAAGCGTTGTAAGTAGATACAACAGAGAGAACAGAGATACAATTTAAAATGTATGCTCTGTCCCTTTTTAATGATGGCTTTTTATTACGCAAATTTCATGGACGCTTGATGACGTATGTTTTAAGTAAAACTGGAGTAAAAAACCAAAAGACAAATTTATTATTATTATTTTTTGATCCAACAAAAGCACAATGTTATGCATTTATTAACTGAAAATTGAAGAAAAGAAGAACATGTCTTGGGTGACGCTACGACGTTATATCAAGACCATATTGCCCCAAATTCCCATACTAGAACCCAGTACACAGACAGAAACAAAACGGACCTGAAAAAAGGAGTTTTTGCTTGTTGCAAGGGTTCAATAGTCAACCTACAAACCTGTTTTTTTATGAAGGGTTAGTATTTAAAAAAACTCCATAAAACCGACTTCCCAAAACGATCCCTGCAAAGGTGTTGCAAAAAGGTAAGCGACTATCGAAATTATATGAAACATTGAATGCTAAAAGATGTATTAAAGCGATTATTTAAGGGTCGGTTTGTGTTTTCGTGCCACGTTTTACTAAATAATCGAGCGAACGGTTAAAATTAACAAGGTTTTGCAAGACAAAGCATCTCCCAGTACGTGCCATGGGCAAGTGCCCGTGTCGGCCAGTCCAATAAAGAATGTTACAAATTATTATCATAATTACACTACGCCTTTCGCTGGGCGGAAAATCCTTCCGCATCATTATTTCGCAAATAGTTCGTCATCCGCTGACGCTGGCACAAACAACAGCGCTGACCGTTTGCCTTGTGCAGCCGCATGCCGCCAGCAGCAACATAATTAGCATCGCTTAATTTAGCGAAAAACATCTCAATCAACAAACATCGACCAACCTTTTGCGGTTGCGTCTGCAGAACGGAGAAGCTTGCTTTTTGGGCTGATTGTTTTCGTCTTTTTTTGGGTTTGGTTTGAGCTGCTGGCTGCACAAAACTCATCACACTGAGTTTCCGCATTGTTCCGCCTCGGCCCACCAACGCAGCTAATTGAAGTGGGGCGGCCGGTTTGTTTGGAGCGATCATTTCCATATTGGCGTGCGCCATGTTTTTGCATAGTTGCGAGCGAAGAACGGGATACTAGGGATGCCCCGGAATATGCGATATGCTTGCCGCGGGCATACTGACGGGAGAAAATGCCCCCAAACCCAAGCCAAGCCCACGAGTCCATCATTAATAATTCATTAAAGAACGCGTTACGGTTACATTTAAATCGGCACGAGCGCGGAAAACCGAAGTGTGCGTTGGAAAATGCGTTACAGCTAAGCCAGTTGTAGAAGAGGGGCAAAAAAGGCTCGACAAAGTAACACAAAGGTTTGTGATGCAGGAAAAGCTGTGCAGGAATTTCGAAGAAGGTTAGTGCTCGGTTGGGTTTGCTCTTTTACGCCGCAACAAGGCAGATGGTTGGTGCGGGAGGATGAATTTTAAATTTATATTCAATCCCATTTGCACCGTTTTGTGGTGACGATGATGACAAAGCGAGAGTCTTATTGATTTACCGTCTTGCTTGATGGTGCCGTTTCGGGCTGTGTTTACGTTCAGCCCGGGAAGCGGCTTGAACAAACAATGATAGCGGTTTAATTAAATTCTCCCATGCTAATAGGTTGAGCATGATATCAATTAGGAATGCGAGAGAAGTTGAAACCATTCGAATTCGAAGTCGGAAACTTGTATTGGACTTTAAAGCGCTTATTTATGCCTTTGATTGGTTCTCGGTGTCTTTTGTATATTTCTCTGCAACAAGTAATCTATGTAATTACGTTCTAGAATAAATTTTCTGATTTTTTTCCCTGCCGATATTGAACAAAGCTTTCAAAAATGAATTATTATAAAGCTTTTAATCTATTATCCACGTTATACAAGCTTCAAAAACGTAGCATAAAGGGCAAACATTTGCCATTGAATAGTTGAAAATGATGTTGACGAATATGATAAATAATGTTGAGCGGATTCGATGGAAAATTAAATAAATTACGTATGTTTGTCGTTTAAGATTTTGAAACATCGTTAAAATTTGAATAATCTACAAAATTATTTTTCATTTACTCCATTCAAACTGTGGTGTTATCAGCTCTAGAATTTTGTATGGCAGTAGTGGTGTAATCAATTTTCAAAAATAATTGATATAGTTATATTTTCATATGTTTTTTCACTACATACAGTGAGTCCTAAAAGTATTCGTCTAGCTGAGCATTTTACAGAAAAAGGCGAATTAAGGCCGCAACGTGGCAGTAATCGATAAAAGTAATGCAGAGGTTCGTAAAAACTTGAAACGTGCATTTCCGTTGTTTCAATAATACTTCGAGTGGTCCGAGAGGCACTAAAGGTGGGGGAATTCAAGGAACGGAGCATGATGGCAAAAATCGAGTCTTTTAATCTTTGCTAACCAGTTTAAAAGCTTGTGAGGCATGTGGAAGACATCATTCATTCGTTTGATCAGCGTTTGGCCATTTTTCTGACACGAAACTGTCAAATAAACAGGCATCCGTGGCCCTTAATCTAACGAAAGGAGCGGTGTAATGTCCAAAAAATCCAATACAAGCCAAAAATCAGTGCATTTTATGATGACGAATAAGATAAGGAGTGGGTGGGTGGGTTTAGTTGCTGTTGTACTATTTGAATGCATATTTTGAGGTCAAGCGTGTGCATTGATGGTCCCTTTAGCAAACCTCATCATTACTTTTACTGACCCATGCCTATTGCAGCCACAATTCGCGCTTTTCTGTAAAATATTCAGCTAGACGAATACTTTTAGCACTCACTGTATTTCGCTTCATACCGAGCGCTTCAAATAACTTACACTAGCTGAGGATTGAATTTAGATTCTTGAAATAAATCATACAATCTCCTATTGAAACAATTATTTAAATTTAATTTTCCACTTTCAATTGGCAATTTAAAAAGACATTACTTACCCAGCGAACAATTTCACCAAAGAATAGCCCCTTATTCGATGTGACGTTTACAGCAACACTTTAATAACCAGTTTATTGTATTGAACAAAAATCACACACTTTTATACTTTACAAAAGCTAACGAAAATAAATAACAAAAAAAATGATTAAAATAAATGGTTCACAGGACACATCCAACCAATCTCATCAGCATGTTAAATGGTAAAAAAAATCCAGATCACAAATACACAATAGGTACATTCGAACAAGTGGCAATTTTACACTTCACACCTTCCATCTCGAGGTAAATGTTGAAACCAAACACACACTTTCTCGCGCCAAAACCCGCGGAAAAATGCTTTAAAACAGGTGTGTTTTGTTCTATGCTTCCTTCTTTCGTTGTTCGTTCACACTCTTTCTTTCGCCTTAACTGCCTCATCAAAATAAACGAAGTGCCTTTTTTGCTACACTTAGCACGGTTGAAAATGCTAAAATGCGAAAATCCATATCGAAACAAAAGTAAAAACCCCGCAAAAAAACGCCGCGGTGATATAGAATTGATATTGAATAGGCACCACACCATCAGACCGAACCAGCACCGAACGCAAATGGACGCGACTTGAAGACGACGGCGCAAAGGAACTCGTGCATAAGTGAGATTTTAATATTTGATTCGCAGGCTCATGCGTGTGTGTGTGGGTGTATTTCCACTCAGTTCCATTTACCGGTCAGGAACGCTCGTCCCCGGTGCTGTAACAACGCAGGTGTAATTTTCCGCTGGTTGTTTCCTTTTCCTTGGCATTTACGATGCGGGCGAGTTGGAAACGTGTGCTTCACTGAGTCATAAACATTAACGACCGAAACTCAAACACACACATACACAGGCAGCCATGCAGGCACTGACACAAATTGACGCACTCTTGCTAGAACATACGTGTGGAAATCGTTTCTCTTCACTCACACACCACACCACTCGCTCGCTTGTTATAAGTTTTTCCTTTTAGTCGATCGAACTTGATCACGGCCAGCACTCACCACGAAAGCCCTTTTTGCCACCAAACTCAGACCAACAGACACCAAAATTACGCCAGTGTGCATTATTGGCTTTGATTTTGCTTCGCCACTGTTCACGCTTCTTCCCGTGGCGTATTTTCTTTCCATTTCCCAAAAAATATAAGCGGGCGCGATGCTTTTACTTTTCCTTGTCTACTACCTTTCGCCCTTTTGCCCTTTCCCGTTTTCTGACAATCATCTGGCAGTGATTTTGGCGGGCAGATTTGCGAAGACCACCCACAACGCTCCACCGAATCCAAATCCCTGCTAACGCGCGCGCGCTTATACAATTTATGAATAAGTAAAACGCTGGCCAAAAGTTTTGGTCGCGACCCATGCCTGCCCTGCCGCTGCTAATAATGGAAAACACGCGTTCCTCCCCTCACGCGCGCACTTTTTGGCGACGATTTAGGGGTGAAACTTTTCCACCTTTCTTTTTGTGGGAAAGATATCCTATTTTCTCGCCACAAAATTTCCGTTCTAAATGATTGTTGACAGCGGGAAGAGGGAAAAAATGGGGATGGGGGGCGGAAACAAAGGTCCGTAAGTGTTTCCTGTAATACTTTTCGATTATCCAGACACACATATACACTCGCGCCTATTGCTTATAATAAGAGCAAAACGATAAAAATAAATAAAATCCGAATCCCACGATCGTTGAGACGAAAAAAGTTTCCATCCACCAATTGATATTAATTTTTTGCTTTTTTGCTGTCCACTTTGCCTTTTTTTGCTGGCCATCTAAAATATATTTCCGATTGCACAACAACAAACACTTGGAAAATTCTACAAATTGTCACTCTTTGCTCTCCGTAAACACAGCCACAGTAAACCAACCTGGCCAACCTGCCAAAAGTCACCACCGAAGAGATCACACTCGCTCACTGGCGTAAAGACGCGAAACGGTTGACGCGCGAAACGTTGTGACGCAACGGCGACGTGCTAACGGTTCAAAGTCTCGACGCAATCTAACCGTCGAAGGCGCGTGGCTGCTACTATTTGAATGAGCGCACTACTGGCTTGCTTTGTTATTTCTGTACCAACCGCGAGAGAGAGAGCGCGAGCGCGCGCGCGCTGCAATATGGCGCCGAGAGCAAACATGGTGTCCGCGCTCCCAACATGGCGCCGTCGGAGGAGAGTGTACGCGCTCTCTTTTGGAATGCCGGGTGAGACGAACGAAAACAAACAAACCGTGTAATGTAACCACCGTCCAGCGGCATCGGTGGAAGATATAGGAAAGCGGAGAGGATCTGGTTCAAAAGTTGCTCGAAAAATGGTTCAAAAGTTTGTTCGGATCTGTTTGAGCTGCTGTTGCGTTAAGCCAATTTTTATCTATCACAAACACCGGCAAGCTGCTTTCGGATTGTTTGCATACACTTGGACTGTTTGCGAAGAGCATGTAAGTACAGCTTTGAAATGAGAGAGCATCGATTCCATTTTTTTTACTCTTTCATTTTCTTCTCTGAGATTGAGCGGGATCTGCTGAGCGGCGTAGAATCTGTGAGAAGCGAATGAGCGATGTAAACAAAACGTGCAATCAACAACACACACACTCTGTGTGTGGCGCAAAAACTGAGGATGCTGCTCGGAGACCGTGTCGGCCAGTGTTGCCAGCAAGTGGCAAAAAAGTATCCATATTAAATTTGATGATTTTTGCAATGCTACATTATTTTTAATTCCTTTCTTCTCGTGCAGTTCATTTCAAGGGAAAAGATGAAAATGACTAGTTTTGTGATATTTTATAAATTATGTTAGGATATTTTTTTTTTATATACTACTATGTAGTTCTATTTATGAACGCAAATCAGTAAAAAGGTTTTTCAGGGATTTTCATAGTTTTGGGACACTTTCTGGACTCTTTCTTATGGGAAGCGATCTTCATATATTGGACTCTATACCCTTTTTAGACAGCTGCCTTGAAAATTCCTATTAGATTTGCCCAACAAGATTGGACTCTATACCAATTACTATTACATTATGTTCATTTCAGGGAAGAAAGAGTCAATTAAGTGTCCCACAGCTATGAGAACTTCTGCAAAACCCTGTAAGAGCAATTGAAAGCGGTACGAAGTGTTGTCGTTTGTTTTTATTCAAAAGTTGGAAATAAAAACATAAAGAGCGTTTTTTTATGAAGCTTTAGCTGAAGAAGACATCGACGGTATGTTAAACACCGTATAATTTAAAAATCAGCCAGGAAATAGCGTTTATTAGTACTAGATCTAAAACACCTTCTCGGGGTGGAGCGGCTGTTCCAGTCAATTTTGCCAAAAAAAAAAAAACAAAACGTTTTATTCGTTTGTATGACAAAATTAAAATTATAAAATATAACATAACAATGTTTTTTAGCCGAAATGTTAAAAATATTACACGAAATAGTAATATTTTTAACATTTTGGCCAAAAAATATTTCGCACATAGGAAGGAAAAGAATCTGTCAAAACTCGGCTCGAATGGGTAAATTAACTACTGCTAATTTTCCATTACATTACTCTTAAATTACCGGTAATCTAGTGGTAAGGTAGTGGTAATTTAAGCCCCATTCGCTTAAATGTAAGCCCCGTTTAAGCCCCATATACAGTGGCGTATTAACTAGAGTTCTTACAGAAGTTAAATAAGGGAGCAGAGTTGAAAGAGCAAAGATGGGTTGAGAGGCTAACAGTCTTAAGACCAGTATAATGAGTATTTTTTGTCTAAACTTTAGGTCCTCTTTTTACCCTCGGGGATCCCAGCCGTAAAATAAAATCGTAAGCAAAACGGCCGTAGAATAGAATATTATTACTCAAAAATGGAGACGCTTGGTGGCGCGTAAATTATTATTTACTGCTATTTTTATTTTTATTCATTTTTATCTTTTAAATTCCACCTCTCTAGTTTAAATATTATTGTTTAAAAAAAAATTAATCATCATTCAACGTTAGAACTGTCAAAATACGATAATTCCTTCAATGCGACAAATTCGACAAATGGTTCAAAACAGACTTCGTTTTTTTTTTACTAAAGTGCTATTTCGATAATAACCAAACTATGTTCGGCACAGACCCCATGCTCCGAGGCCAATGCCCTTAAAGATCCCTCCAACTGTACCGCTCAATTGCTCGACAGGTCATTAGTTTTCATGACACTCTAAGATGGGTGATAATATTTATCATTCCCTACCTTCACCTTCATAACAACTAATGCCGCAAAGTTTCTCCATACCGTTCGGGGCAAAAAAGGGCCTATAAACCTCGAGAAATCTGCAGTTTGATTTCCCCGTTCCTCTCCACTAACCCCCCCGTAGTTACCATTTTGCAGCTATCAGAGCATTTCCTGACCATTTCCGTCTTATACCGGATATATCAGCTTAGCTTTTGCGTAGCCACTATCTTGCGCATCATCAAGAGACGAAAGCTCTCACCAAGCTCCGCTGTCCCCCGTGCAAACGGCAGCATAGATTCCACACATCTTTTATGCTGTGCGCCATCTCTATCTGTTAGTTAAGTTTCCGTCAGGAGAACAACAACAACAGCAACAAAAAGTATCCCACCATTTTTTGTCTCGATTGCAAGCGATTTCCCTTTGTTCTTGGATCATTACTCGCTAAGATGTATGTGTGTGTGTGTGTTTGATGTGTGTGCGCCCGGTGTGTCGGGTGTATTGTCGCTTGTAAGAAGCAAGATTTCCCGTTTTATTTCCAATCGAACAAATGGCATCCTTTTCAGGGTTGCATTTGCAACCGATTACTGCTGGACTGCTTCGCTGTCGAGGGTGGATAGAAGAATTAGATTTAGCTTCAATCGAACGATGAAACGGTGCCTGAAATCTCGCTTCGGTGCGCTGTTGAACGCGTTTGCCGCAATGGTGCTTTCTACAGCGTTCACTTAACGCCCGGGCGAATTGCTTCTCCTTTTCTGCTGAAGCATAAACACTCGCTCAAACGATATTGTAGAACGATCTGATTGCCAGCTCTACGGTATTGTTACGATCGTTGCCCATAGTAAATAGGTAGTTTGATATCGTTTCAATAGTACTGATTTCGTCTTTCAAAATGTACAACTTTTTTATTGAATTAAAGCTTTTTTGGTTTACGTCTTACCTCCAAATTAAGGAAAAACTGTTACACAAGTAGAAAACAGCGTTATGGTATCATTCTCAGGTCACTATTGAACAGTACACGATTCGCAAGCTCATTGCGAGATGGTTTTAATAAGATTATAGCACTACGTATTAATATCATCCAAAGGGAAAAGCAAAGTATTGCTACTTCCTGTTCATTTTTCACACAAAAGCATTAAATCAACCCTATCATCCTCAGTCATTATCGATACCACTGCCTTTTACTGTTACTTCTCCCTTTTGCTCACTCTTCTCTAACCTGTAGCAACTCCATCGCCGTTCTATTAAATCAACTGTTCTTGAACAAAAAAAATCATATATCTTTATCACTCTTCCATCTTCATTACAAATACAAGCACTCTCTCTCTCTCTCTCTATCTCTCTTTCTCTTCCTGCATACATACACACGAACGACAATAGATTAAGTAACAAAAACCACACCGGCACAAGGTACGCTTCCGTACCGCCGTTGCCCGGATGCATACCGTAACCGACGCCTGGCGTGGCGGGGGTGTTCCTACTCATTACCAGCTTATCTGCAAACCGCAGCGCCTTTCCCGACATCATTATCACAGCATTACATATGCCGGATGGGTGGCAGGACCGATGGGGCAGCAAAGTTTCCCTGAGTGTGTGTGTGTGTGTGCGCGCTTTTTTGTCTACCTCCCAGCACGTGAGATTTCTGTCCCGGAACATTCGGCGCGGGATTTGGTGCGGTGCGTCTCACCGGTGATGTGTGATATCCCCTGCATGTCTTTATCCCGGCGAAGGGCGAGATTTCAGGCGAACAAATCCTGAACAAACTACCAGGTGAGCGAAGTGATAACATATTCCATCTTTTCATTCAGTTCTCGCATGCTCCCGGTCTCTCGCTCTCTTTTCTGCACTTTAATCCAGACTAACGAGAAGGCATGACCAACTTTGGTAGTTTCGTTTTGGTCGAGAGTTTCGTTGTGTGTGTGTGTGTGTGTGTGTTTTTTTTAATACACCCGTAACCGTTTTCGTTGGTGATGAAGTGTTCACCTTCACTCAACATCTCAAACATCCCATAAAGCACGGTCGGTGCTTTTCACGCACCATTGCACAATTGGACGAACGACACTCGGTGTTGAGGTCGAAGTGGTGGTTAAGGAAATCGTTTAGTTGCGGAAATGCAAATAATGCATTGCTAGATTGGCTAGTTTTTGTTATCAATTGTCAATTTGTTTGAATAATGTACGAGCTTAATAATATAATTGTTACATTTTTTTTAATAATTTTATTTAGATAATTATCATTGATTTACATCATCTAAAGCGCCTGTGAGTAGGCAATTTTTACTGCTAAGGCCTTTGCAAAACATCTCATCTGCTATATAGTATACATTTAGGCGCGCTTCATCTAAATCATGGATTTGCTAGGGTATAGTAGTGAAAAGACGCTTTACAGGGTTTCCCACGATTTATTGGTTGGTTCCCATCAATTTTTGGTGGGTTCCCATGTTTGTTTGGTGCGTTCCCACGGTTTTTTGGTCGTTTCCCAGAATTTGTTGGTGCAATTGTATTGATATCCAATCGGAAAATACCAATAAATTATGGGAACGAACCAAAAATCTATGGGATACGACCAAAAAATCGTGGGAACGCACCAAAAAATCATGGGAACTGACCAATAAATCGTGGGAAACCCTGTATGTAGAAAAAATATTATATTTTCAGTTCAATAGTTAATTTCCTATTAATATGTTTTCTAGATTATATATTTTTATACACTAAAACACAACTTTTTTGCAAAATAAAAATTCTATCACATTCCATAGTTCAGCGTTTCTCTAATAGTCAGTTCCCATGTCATCTCCCCGACGCAGCCCAGTGACCATATCCGACATATGCCACTGGGGAGGATAAAGCAGAAACTCCAGCAACAATAACCCACGGGCTGCCAAGGGGAAAGCCTCCACCCCAAGCCGCCCCAAGCGAAGAATGGACTTGTGATAAGAATGAAAAATGATTCCTTCCGACTAAGCGAAAAACTTTACATGACGCATGCATGCTTGGCTTGGCCGAGGGAGGGGAGGGGGGGGGCAAAGAGGGCAATGTAGAACACTATTGCTTTACCGCGTTTCCCTTAGCGTGGGCCCCGGGAGCGAAGAACTTACGGCGGCGAAAAAGAAACTCCCGCCCAAAGACGCAAAGAATGAACCATTAGACATCATAAATCCATCCACCCTGGGGGCACGGGACGATGAAGTGACGAAGCACGTGTCTGTGTTCGTGTTGACACATTTGTGCCAAATCGTACGGGACGGTTCTGTCGAACCGTGGGGTAGACTCCCCCACTGCGGATAGTTTAAAGCTGTGGTAACGGCCCTGTCACGAGATGGGATGGCTTGTCGCTTTCGCCGTCAGCTGAAAGCATGCCTGTCGAAATGCATCAGCGTTCGGTTTGGTTGCAGGTTGGCGATGTACTGCACTGGTTTTGCAGTGACATTTAACCGGTGACATGAGAGGAGGAGAAAGGGGCAGAGAGGCAAAAAACTGGCACATATGCGAATTTTGTGAAGGTATGCATAGGCGATGCGTTAGCTAATGTGGGTACCAGTGGAAGAAAGCTGAGCTGGGGAAGCGGGGTAGCTTAGGTGAGCAACAATTCATTTTACATTTCCAGGTCATGGTAGCAGAATTGATATGAGTTAAAAAAGGATGAAATGTTTATTAACATAAATTGCATAGATTTAGGCGCCGCTTTTACTATCGACAATAAGTAAATGGGTAGTTAATTTCGACAATTACATATTTTTATCATGTTCTAAAACAGAAAAAACACATGTGAGGGATCTACATTAATGACTAACACATTTTTTTTTATTAAATAACTAGGCAAGTCGGTCTGTGAATTGAGATTGCACTTTGTCAAAAAGCTATTTACATAATTGATCTTGACTTTAATCAGTGCATGCAGTTCAAGTCTAATACTGGGGCCCTTTCCGTTTTCAGTTCGTAGGCTGAATTTTCAGCCTGTAAGCTGTTTGTATTGTATAGCAGTTTTGGAGTAGCTATCTAAGTCGGTATAATATACAGGTGGGCTTATCTCAAGGTATATGAATTTAGAAGGCTGATTTTTATCGCTTCTGCTTCTGAGTGAAGATTTTAAGAGTGTTTTGTGTATTCGTCAAGCCTCCAGAAAGTTTGTTTGAACAAACGATTTCATCCATCCTGTCAAAAAGTGATATTCAAATTTGGTTAAAAAACATGCTATGAGACCACCTGGACTACATACACTTTGATTCCAGATTCCACCACCTGATCTCTTTAATTCACCTTGGGATAAATGTAAACACCACCTTGTTTTGCCATTTTTCGAGTAGGTACTCGAATCTAATTCTAGCTTTGAGCCTAGAATAATCTAGACTGATAATTTTAGGCTAGTTTTATGTGTGGTTTTGTACGGACTGTTTACATGATTACAGCCTCCAACTGCCAAATTCCAAACAAAAAACTAACAAGAATCGTGAAGGGCCCCACTATTGTGAATATTGAATAATACCAGGTTGAGGCAAAATGCTCCAGTTAGTGTAATGAAAAGTAGAATGATTTCTGTCATTGTTGGTAGTTGTTGTTGCCATGATGGTATGTGTTTTTTAAATTGTGTTTTACCCGTCGTTATGGTGCATTTTGTTCAGAAAATAAAAAAAAATCGTTTCAAAAATTATCTGTTTAAAAAATAATGTTTTCATGATTTATTTAAAGCAAAAATGGCTAAGGTTCTTTCACAAATATGTACATTGAACCTTAAAGAATCATATTAGTGCATAACATCAACAACTGCTAGAGGATCCATTGAAAATTCATCAATTTTCCTTAAGTTGAGCATATTACCCCATGCTCCCCAAATACATTGCATAATTTTGGGCGTTTTGGCCGGAAATTACGAACTATGCTTTTTTGAATAAGGGCTACCAATCTTCCACTACAAAATATCATTACATGTACAGGTTGATCCATCGATAACCAAAGTATGTTTATTATTGTTTATTCATCTTCTTTTTATTGTTTGTTCATGTCTTTTTTTATTTTTTCTTACAATTTCTAATATCTAGCATTTTCTTGTATTTTAGCTTTTTGAGTTCAAAATTGAGGAATATCAATATTATATAACTTCTTTACTACTAAGCTTGATGATACTCATGATAAGCAAGAAAAAGATTTCAAACTAACTTATAACGCATCCTAAAGCTTTAAAAACAATCTTGAGCTCTAACCATAAAAATAAGCCTAGCATCGAACTCCTCATCACATGACACCGATAGATTACGTCCGCACGCGATTTCATTCCCACCCACAGCAGAAAGACGCCGAAATTTACACCGAGCATGCAAACTTTTAATTGTAACATTACCCGCCCAGCGTGTACCGTCCCCCTCCCAGGCCCTTGCGACTCGTATATCACCCTCCCGGTGACGCTCATTTCCATAATTGGACCATATATATTGTGCGATGATGTCCTACAACTTGCGCCATTACGCCACAGCGCCATCAGCCTGCGCCGCAGTCCCCAGTCGGCCAAAGGCTGACACGATGGAACAGATTTCCCGAAATTCTTCACCGTTGTAAACCGGTGCGCAGGGTTGTGCCAAGGCCGCCCCCGAAACATATCACATCGCACACCGCATCAAATCCTCCGGATTGGCGTGCCACAGCATTGCAGTCCGTCGAGCAGCAATGGGCGGAAAGTCCTTAAGTGCAAATTTAATTCATCGCTCTCGTCGCGCCAATGGCCAAGCGTTCCGCGGGCATCGTGTTACCGGGCGATGTAACTTCATCGGTCCACCGTCAAACGGAATTTGGAGGACGGGTGGCACCACGGTGATCACCCATTTCGTCCGGCCCGGTCTAACGAGCGTTATTCGGGGAAACGATTTATTAAGATGATTTATGGCTGGGCTAGGAAGAGTGTGCGATATTTGAGTAACATAGGGAAGGAAAGAAAAGGCGACAGAAAAGCCGCCCATGCTCCGTATAATGTGCATTCCAGCTTCTCGGACCATCGGAACCGATCTGAAGAAAATTCCGATTATCATTCGCTTTGTGCGCTCGTTTTCCACGGCTACGTTTGAAGGTGCAGCCAATGGTTCTTCGGCTCAATGCGTCTTGATAAAAGCGTCCTCTCTGCTGAAGATAGATGAAGACGATGTTCATTAGAATTCCAGCACAACGTGATGGTCCCCCTCGGTTAGATCCTGCCTCCGCTTTTAATTAGAGCATTTTCCTTGCCCAACTTCGACCGTCCCTGGTTAGTGAAGACATTTTTCAACACTTGCCTACCTAGACGACACTCAAAGGACATTAAGCCAGGAATAAAATGCTCGGAGCACTCTTTCTGCCTTCAAATGCCAGCTCGCCTGTGGGCTATAATTGTGTTTTCACTTCAGCTCTACGGGTCTTCAAGAGAAAGCGTTGTGTTTGAAAAGAATTTAATCCTATCGTTTACATTTCACCGATAACGATCATTGCAATCGGAAGGGACACAAATAGAGGTTTTTATTTTTTTCTTTCCTTCACATTTCTGCTTAGAACGCACCCGGAAGTGAGTGATGGAAAGTTTGTACTGGTCAATAAATAAATGATCGATTAGAAATGAAGATAGCTGTCCCTGGCGAACAGTGGGGAAGAAAAATAAATCATATCAAATGGTTGATTGGTTCTTCCTATTAACTTACACCACAATTGCATCGGACCTGGGAAACGATTTCTGTAAACTATTTTCCACCAATCGAGCTACCAACTTCAAAGAGATCGGTTTACGCCGGACCGGGTGTAAATTAGATTTAATACGAAATCAATCGACTTTTGAAAATAGTACAATTTGCTTTGAACATGAACCGACACATGAAGCGATAGGGAATAGGGAAATGGCTCTATTGATGATAGCAATCAATCAAAAAAAGAATAAATTCCATTGTAATTTATAACATGTGTGGGCATGTGTAATATGAATTTCTTCTTCACCTGTTCCTGGTAATAGACGCCTACAAGTATGCAACGTGTGTGTTGCATTGGTGTAGTAATCATTAACAACATTATTTTTTTCTATTTGTAACATCACAGCAATAGATTTTCAAATAAAAGAAGCATGAAGCTATTAAAGAAACAGTAATACTGATTGTTATCAATTGCCAAGGTTTGGATCGACAAATATACGTACTATAAGTTCTTACAAGTAAAAATAACGCCTAAAGATATGCATGTAAATTAAATGCTTTCTTTCGGTAGCTTCAGGGCGCAAACATTATAGAATCATAGTTAATTAACATTGTCAATACTAATTTAATACCATTTATTTCCTTTTCATTAGTGAGCAAAACAGAGAACAACTACAACAAAATACAATTCAAACAATACTTACTTACTTATCCGGCGCTACAACCGCCTTGCGGTCTTGGCCTGCCTCAGGAGTGTCCGAAACTGCTCACGGTCACGCGTCTTCGTCTGCCAGTCCGTTATCCCGGCCTCTCTCCTCGCCATCTTGCCACCTCAGTTTGGGCCTACCACGACGCCTCTTTCCTTGTGGACGGCCTAAAAGACTTTACGGGCTGGGTCGTCCGTCCGTCCACCGGAGCCTGGCGAGCTTGATACGCTGCACGACAGTGAGGTCGCCGTACATCTCATATAGCTCGTCATTATAGCGGCTCCTCCATTGTCCTTCCACACATACGGGGCCAAGTATCCTTCTGAGCATCTTCCTCTCGAACGCGGCTAAGAGGGCTTCGTCAGATTTGGACAGTTTCCATGTCTCAGAGGCGTATGTGAGTACCGAACCTATATAGGTACTATATAGTCCCAGCTTCGTCCGTCGCGACAGGTTGTTGGAGGTGAACTGATTTTTCAGGCTATAGAATGACCGGTTGGCAGCCAGCATCCTTGCGCGCAACTCAGCTTCCATACTGTTGTCGTTGCTGACCTTTGACCCAAGATAGGTGAATTCTGGGACGACTTCAAAAGTGCGTTCACCTATCTGCACGTCACGCCTACGTAGATTCTGATTATTTGTTGGTAGGCCCGCTGATGTTGCCACCATCAGTTTGGTCTTTGTCTCGTTTATCTGCAATCCCAGGCTCTCTGCCGCCTGCTCGATCCCTTGGTAGGCTTCTGCTACATAGGAGAGCCGCAGACCAATGATGTCTATATCATCAGCGTATGCCAGGATCTGGGATGACTTATAGAATAATTCAAACACTAAGTACATAAATATAACTTTAAACCATGCAAAGACATTCTACAAAATAAAATATATTTTAAACATAACATAAGAGGATGCATCTAAAAAAACAACATATTTCGAAACAACTCAATCCTTTCAAGAATTTCAAATGAAATAAATGTTGTAACTAAATTTGATTTTGAACTCTTCGTCCTATCATTGTTGGTGCAATGACTTCCTCGATGTTTTAATTACTTATTCTAAATGTGGACGAAAACTAGGACGCTCTTGTTGAGATGTACCCATGACTGCACCGATTCCATTACGCTAACTCAAACATGCTTCGCTAAAGTGGTTGCAACCATTCCCAAAGACGAAGATAGCGAAAAGGTAAATAATTTTCCATTTAACACTTCACTCTGATGCAGTTGTTGTGTACGTCCTCCCACTTTCTATGGCAGTTTTAAACGCTTGTGAGTCCACGATTTGAGCAAAATTACGTTTAATAGCTGTACTTCCTGGCTTAAAAGGTGATAAACTGCTTTAAAAAAACAGCCTCTCCAACTAGGTGTTACGTGCGAGTTAACTGCAAGTATAATACATAAGTAAGAGTTGCTTTTACTTTGTCGATAGAAAAGAAGAGGAAAAAATACAACAAGTTCTATGCATAACTCATGAGCCACTAAACACGCGCCCGGTATAAATCAATAGACAACTTCTGGCGCAATAAAACCAGCAGGCCATTCCGGTGGATAGGAACGCTTTCGGCCAGGGCATATTCATCACCGGCCACCAGCGGCAAAGGGAACGTATCAATTATTCACAGCATAAGAACGGACTGTCTTAATTGCCCGTACTTACGACATCGGCATAACCATCGACATTGTCCCCGAAAATAGTTCGCACATAAACCATATGAACAGCGGCTCGGCTTGACGTTTAGTTTAGGTTTTTTTCTATAAGTCTTTCTCTATTTCTCTCTCTCTCGCTTTTTTGTTTTGTTTTTCTCTCCCCAACGAGAATCTGTTGTTGTGCGAGTCCGAGCAGGATAAATTGATGGCTCGAGGAAGCAAGTCACACACTGCGTGCACCGCCCGAGTCGAGATCGGTATCGTTTAGAGGATAAAAGGAAGTTTATGAACTCATTCTTGCCGTTTTTATTTTCCTAGCCCGGGGGGGACTTGTGTTCCTGCTAGGAGTGCCTGTGTCGATGCTGCGTATGAAGTTTTACGGTCTAGTGTCTAGCATAAAATCAAATGACTTGCTAAAGCACTTTGTGCAGCGCAAAAATATTGAAACTGGCCTTTGCAAAAAGGGCATTCTTTGTTATGGATGAAATATTCAATCGAGGAAAGCTTAAAATGAGTTGCTATATTGAGATTTTAATGTTGCTATATTGAGCTTAAGCTTTTTGTTGAATATGCATAAAATTTGCTGAGCAATAAAACAGCTCGAAAACATAATTTTTGTTCTTTTTTTCCTTATTTATCGTTGTTTGTACAAATGTTTCATTTATCAGTTTTTTTTCTTGTTTCTGATTTTTTATTTCATTTCGTCGCTGCACTTATATGTTTCTTTCAATTTTTTTGAAATAAAATAGCATAAGTTTCTGTTATTACTTTTTTCTTATGCCGTTTATCTCATACTTTTTTAGTTCTTTATCTTTACTATGTGTTCAATAATATGTTATTTATTTTTTATTTTCTTATTTCCTATTTTATTTATTTCCTTTTATTTTATTTTCTACTTTTATTTCCTTCTTATTTCGGTAGTTTCCATCTTTTTTTCTTCATTTAGTTCTTTTTTTCTTTTTCATTCATCGTTGCATTTATGTGTTTTATACTAGAAATTCTTACCCTTTGATGCATTAGTGCTGTCTATTTATTCAGTGGTTCTGTTTTGTATCAAATTAAAGAACTAATTTAAATAAAATCAACAATTTGTGTTATCTACTTTTAATTTTTATTGAGGTTATAGTTCATTCACAAGGTTTTTTTTATCCTAAAACAATGCTTTTGAAGAAATAAAAATTTATAAAATTTAATTTCACCTAACATCAATGTTCAAAACTTTTATAGCGCCATTTACAATGATAACAAACGTGAAATATGAACCCATTAAGTACTCGCGCAAAAACACTCGAATGTATTTCTGCAAACTCGATTTACTTCTGATGAAACATTTTTCTGTACCGCCCCTTTCCAGAGGACCCGGTTGCCAACAACGAACTCCCTTCCACCTTTCCCCGTACCCGATGATGCTCACTCTTAAGGACAATATCTGCTTTCATAATCTTTCCACCGACCATTCATCCTCATTTCGGTTCGCAAAGCGTGGTTTGCGTCCTTCTTTTGGCAGCGGCTGGGAGTTTGGTCGAAAACCGCACAGCTCCAAACTCAACCGAACGCTGCCGTTCCGATGATGTTGCGTGTGGTAAAGTGTACAGCGAGATTAATGAATTAACCTAAGACAAGCTGCTTACGCTGTGGGGGTGAGGAGTGAAAAATATGAACGCACTCGGTGGATGGTTCGTTAAAATGAAATACCGGAGAGAAAGAAGAACTCGAAAAAAAACAGCAAACACAAGAATGAGCTGAAACTCGCAGAAAACGCAGCCACACAAGCACACACAAATTCCTAAACATACCATCAGCAAAGTCCGAAACAAGCATGAAAAGTCCATTTATTTTCCTTCCACATAAACACTGGCGAACGGTTTTGCTTATCGACACTAAACCGACACCGGGAGCCGACCGAACCCGGGCATGGTGTGGCGTGGCAAAAAGCATATTTTAGAGATAATGTTTCGGTTTTTTTTGGTGGCCGGTGCAACGAAAAATCTTCAGCCTGCCCTCGTCCCCGTTTGCCGGCTCCGTTTCGGCCGTCAATAAATTACTGAATCAAGTTTAGTGCCAGAAATTAGGAAGAGCATCCTAATAAGCTTAAGTGAGGATCTGCCGTGCCGTGTGCTGCCCTATTATAGCGGACAAGGGATGTACTTTTAAAGTGATTTAATGACGAGTTGGTGGTGTGGATCTTGTTTCGTTGCCAGCCGCTCTTCACCCGAACTGGATACTAAATTTGATTTCCGTGCACTTTTTGGTTTTTGCTTTTCCGCTTCCTTGGCTTGAATGAAGCAATCAAGCATACGAAAGTTATTTGCCGTGCTCTTTTGGAGAGTAGGATGCGGCAACAATTAAGCTTGAAAAAAACAGGAACAATTATAAGGGAACGAGCTTTGCATGAGAAAGCTATCAATTTGACGGGTTTTACGGGACTATTACCACGTGCTTTTAACTTTTCAAACGATCGGATTAGCCTGGCAAGACTTTTCTGATAACATATACATTCTATAGGAAAAACAGATGCTTGTAGCAATTTTTGGGGAAAAATGGATAGTTTATCATTTTAAACAGTACTACAAGCTATAATATATCTAATTTTGCATTTATATTATTTTTATTTTATTAATTTGTAACTAGTGATGGGGCGGAAGAGCTTTGGTCTTTGACATGATAGTGACTCATAACAAAGAACATTGCAATCCTAAATGAAAAAACGAAACAGAAGTTCGTCCAATGGAAAGTTCATATGTTAAATTCAAAGCCTAAAATAAGAAATTTCTGTTGTGACTAGATTATTAGCAACATTTCATTGTAAGTTCATTTCTTAAATGCATCAGATAAATTTAGAGTTTTTTTACAGATTTCATTTTACTCCAATGCCCAATCATAAGTTGTTGAAAGTTGTCTTTACCTTCGACATGTTTGATACTAGATGAAGCTTCTACAGATTCAACATAACTACTTACCAGATTCTGCGAATCAGGATAGGATAGGAGTTTGGAGTTTCAGCGTCAAATATACAATAACAGAACAAGGATTATATAAAAAATTCAAAATTCAAAATGCAACAAATATAGCACACACATCAAACAAATATCTCAAAAATAAATATGATAGAAACACGTCATATGCTTTAGGCCTAAGGTGCTAATGGATTTGATAATGAATGCAAAGAAGCATCGATAATTTAAATAAAGGGCATCGACACAGCTGTAAAGGAGGGACAAAGGAAAACAGAATACATCAATTAACTAAGCTTGGATGCTTCGAGTGTCTACCCAAGTGACATTTGCTCGAAATTGTTTTCCCATATCTGCTCGATTAGTACTCGATACGCTTGAAATTGTGGATTTGTGTGTGATCAAGTGGGTTGAAAGCGCCAAAATTTGATCCGTTCGTAAATAAGACGTTCCTATATCGATGGAAGAAGATGCTGTCGAGGTCATTTTTCATTCATAGCTATGGTTTTTTTGTGAAAAACAAAAGCTAATTTTGTGTGACCCTTAAACTGGTTGGGGGAAGTTTAAGGCTCCAGTTTAAAGGAATTAGCTCAAATTCCCGATTATTCGTGCTCGAAAAAGTTAATTGGGTAAATACTAAAAAAAACAGATATTGTAGTAACCAATCATTGAAAAAATTGCTTTGAAAGCCGTTTACTTTAATATTTAATTGTATTTAAAACATTTTAATTTCTGAAAGTTCCTATTTCGTGAAATATTGACAAAGATTAAACACTGACATGGAAACAAACCTCCCGCTTTAATGTTGGCCTATGTAACACAAACTCACTTAGCATTGATAGCAGCATCCGCGCATTGAATGCATGAAAAACGTATCAAATCAATCGACCCGTTTGTGGGACTTTTTCTTCGGTATGGATCGGCGACAAATGAAAACGTACAAACCCTACCCCGACGCGGACCAGAATTTTGATTACACGTTTTCCATCATCCCGATGATGCTTTGTGGGCACAGGTTGATTCATCAATTTCTAAGGCAATATCCATCCACTTCCAAACTGAACGCAACTCACGGCGAAACGGCAGCAGCCCCGGTGACACACAGCACAACAAAAAGGAGGTCCTCCTTCATTTAGGATCAGGTTGAAAATTAATTTCACAAACGACACATCTCGTTTCGCTTTTCACTCTCTCTCTCTCTTTTGCCCATTTATTTCCTTTTCTCTTCTTTTTTGTGCTTCTCTTTTGATGCAATGCACTGGTCAGGCCTGGTCCCGGTGTAAGTTCAATAGATTCGAGCTTTGCTATCGTTCACTGAAATATACAAAATCGACCACAGAACGATTGGTACAAAAACACATCCAACCCATCGGCTGACGGGCTGACTGGCTGGCTGGCTGGTAGTTTTTGTATCTGTGGCTTGTTCCAAATACACACACACACTATTGGCAATAGGTTGGTGGCGGTTGGCAAAATTTGCCTGTTTGTTGTTTGCATTTCATTTTTCCATCCTTGCGCCGTCCAGTTCTTCGGTCCCATTGAAACGGAGGGGGGGGGGCGCAAAGCGTATCCCTGAATTGGATTGCTTTCTATGGTTTCGATAACGATTGGGATAGGTTCGTGACGGGAATGTTTAAATATTTGTAAACCGTGTGCGTTCGTCCGGCCCGCACGCCACCCGCTCCACGCCTTTTGGCTGGTGGGATGAATAAAAAAGCCTAACGGATCCTCGCCCGACCTCGGCTGGATGATTTGGAAAATTACAATTGCGATTGAATGGGAACAGGGGAAACAGTGGGGTGTTTTTCTGTGCGTGTGTGTGTGTGTATTTGTTTTGTGTTTGTAAGGCGGGAATGTCCTGTTAGTTTGGTTGGAGGAAAATAACCATCCCAGTAATCGATGGGCACGATTTGGACACTGTTTGGTGACGTTCGGTTCACTTCTTGCACGCTGGCGAGGCTTCAAAACGACAGAGGATTTAACATATGTAATGTTTAGCGGAAAAAAAAATATAAAATACAAAATTGCTGGATCGCAGGCAAAACATTGATATCACATGGTAAAGAATCCATATCATTTTTGGACTACAGATTTGATATTGATTTTTGTTTTATTTGATATTTTTGTAAAGTTTTTAGTGAGGACTTTACATTGAAATGGATAGATTTTTAATTTTGTAATTCTAAGAAGCGTTTATGGTACAAAATGAGTTTCCATTTATTCTATTTCATTATTTTGTACCTCAAAAGTCCGAGCGATCTAAGCAGAATTATGCTTTAGTTGTGAAACGCCTAAATGTATGCAATTTTTTTTTCAATTCAACATCGACCCTAGCCGTACTTACTAACCTCCTGAATGTATGCAATGTTATATTTTCGATCATTTTTAATGCAATAAGTAACAAAAAATTATCATTTTGCCTTAATAGAGCTGCTTACGTGTCGAAAAGTATGCAATATATTACTTGTTCATATTTTAACAATTTTATGAGAAAAGAAATCCTCTAGGTGAAGCCAAAACCATCACAATTTTATAATTGTACAACGGAGCATATTTCTACCTAAAATCTGAAAATAATTAAATGTTTTTATTATTAAAGTGTTTTAATGCATATTGCATACATTTCATTACTCGAAGTGAGCGGAGAGAAAATTTCGGGAAAAGGCGTATTATATGTCAATGAACGACCACGTTTTAATACTTTATTTGCCTTTATTATTTTGAAGCACACTCAATCCGAAAAAGGTTTTAAATCAACGACCACTTCGAGTGCACAAAAACTATTTTTTATTCCGATTACGATTACATTACCTTTCAATACGCAATCCCTTGCTAACAGTGCTGCGACATACAATAAAGATAGAAAATTATTCCATTTCTCTCATGCAAAAATATCCTTCGTATCAGATGATGCATAAAACCCTCGGAAACCCATTTCCAAACTTCAACACTGAACGTTCGATAGCGTCCTGGTGGCACGAAATCCGTTCACCAAACCAGAATGCAAAGCTCCAAATGTGTATTGTAGCATTATTTAAACCACAAAATAACTTCCGCTTCTACGAGAAAAAAAGAAAAAAAAAACAAATCATCACCCATTGCATACGCGTCACATACGAGCTCTTCCACAAATGACATGAAAATCTTCCGATGATGATCGTAACTACCGGATTTACTACGAGATAACGAAAGCCACTTCGGTTCAAGGGCGTAACCACTCGAATGTGACAGACCATGAAGTAGCGGAGAATGGTCATCATCCTTCCCTCTCTCTCTACGTGCCTCTCCTATACGGTGGATGAGGTCCTTTCGCTTACAATCACCGCTGCTCCGGCGTGAACGTGTAGAATGTGAGGTTCAAATTTGAGTTGAACAACCCACCGACAGATGTCGCATACCATCCCCCTTGTCCGGATATGCTAACCAACCTACTAGGTCCAGACAGTTCCAAAGGGAAGCAGAAGAAGAGCAAGACAAACACTTTCGAAGCGAGTTGCAGCGACGCGACACGTACCAGGTTTTTTCGGTACCCATCCAATTTGGTGCGCCATTCGTACCGCTTTTCGGTCGGCTGGCTGGGTTTGGAGCAGGTTGTTGTGTGTTTATTTTTTGTTCTGTACCTTTTCACACATCATCCTTTCTGTTTTCCCTGAGCAAATGTCCAACCGTTTTTCATAGGGATGCAGCGAGACAGTAATGGACACCGTACTTGGGGGTAGCTCAGAAAAGCTACAGCACGGTCAACAAAAGCTGAAGCTGCAGTCGGTGTGGGTTAATTTAAAATGTATGCTCCAGTACGCTTACACATTCTTCAGCTTAAAGTTTACTTTTACACACCGCTCTCCATTCCTTTTATTTTTTGCCTTACTGCTCACCACCATATTCGGTTGTCAATGTCTCCCCATGCGTTTCAGGGACACATTGCAGTCGAGTCTGTTTTCGTAAGTACCATCCACCAGCTCGTGGTTGTGTTGCTGCTACCGTTTGACGTGAAGAGAAAATGTATCCCCTTTTGTCACAGGGCGAGACAACGGGACAGTCTTATTATTTTTCTACCTTTTCCTTCCCTCTTGCGTTTATTTATTTTTTTTGAGCAAATGGTGAAAAATTCCAATTAAAAAACTTTACCCACTGTCCCAGTGCCTGTCCGTCGGTTTCGGGACAAGAATGAAGCGAATGAAGTGATTGCTCCTTCCTCCCCAAAATCATGACAGTACCAGCAGCTTCGGTAAGTGTCAAAAGTAATACTAATTCCATCCCAACCATTAACCCTCCTCGGAAAACCGAAGAAGGCAGCTCGCAGGGGGACAATAATCACCCACCAAGCTGTACGCAATGTCTCCTTTCCAGCAGCTCATCCCACTACTATTGCAGCTTTCCTTTCTGGTTCGACACTGCCAGCGGCAACCGAGTCCGTTGAATGGATGAATGGAATGGAAAATTATTACCATCATCACCCACACCACCACCGAACACGGGATCAACAACGCCACCGTTTTGGGTTGATTTCATCTCAAACAACCTCAAACCTACCGCCTGCCATTCATCAAGCGGGAAGGAATATTTGTGCAATTAATTTTTCCACCGTTCCACCAGCGGCAGGATTGAGGGGAAGGATAAAGTTTAGCTGCACTTGAAACATAAAATCGATTTGATGCACCCGTGGTGCCCGTTTGGGGGTACGCGTTTGGGGAAGAGAAACTTTTACACGCGAAGAGATTGGCGCTCATTTCGATCAGTATCAGTGGAACGGATGGAGTGGGTTCAATGGTTGCGTTACATTTGATTGGAGTGCAAGATTGAGTGGGAAAATATTTTAAACCTATTTAAAAAACTGAATCACCATGCAAACATTTGGCGTACCCAGCATGAAGTTGAAAAATAAATTGCAATTGGATTTGCAAATGTTGATGCTACTTGGGACTTTGGTTACATGGATTGTAGTGGGTTGAGCGTAATAAAGGGGTTGTAAAATAACAAGCGCAATTTATAGATTGTAACAACTATTCGCTGAAAAAGTACAATAAGCATAATCCAATGTTTGCAGTTCATTTGAAAACATAACAATCACGACACTCTGCAATACATTTGAACCATGAGTCACAGAGTAGAAATTGATAGAATTTATTTGTTTATTTTTTTCATTTTTTTGTACATTTATGTCAAGTTCTCCGTGTTAGCTTGTTGTTAAATGTAAGCTTGTTGCAGTATTTCGATACAATGGGACGATATTTTTTACTTGGTATTTTTTTACTTCTTTCCTTTGATTCGTTAGTTATTGGAAAAAAGGTACAAGGGTGTACCAAGGGGTCATCCATAAATAACGTAAAGCTAGACACAAGCAAAGTAAAGTAAACTTGTTTAAAACAAAATGTTACGTTGGAAGAATCGCAGTCAGAAATTTATTTAATTTATTTAAATTTTTTAATCCCAGCCAAACTGATACGGCTAGTTAGAATGACTATGACCAACGTCACATGCCAGGTGAGGGTGGATGGAAAACTCTCAGGACCTTTTGCTACCACCACGGGTCTGCGCCAGGGGGACGGGCTTGCCTGTCTCCTACTCAACTTGGCGCTAGAGAGGGCCATGCGCGACTCGAGGGTGGAGACTACGGGAACCATCTTCTATAAGTCAACCCAGATCCTGGCATACGCTGATGATATAGACATCATTGGTTTGCGGCTCTCCTATGTAGCAGAAGCCTACCAAGGGATCGAGCAGGCGGCAGAGAGCCTCGGATTGCAGATAAACGAGGCAAAGACCAAACTGATGGTGGCAACATCAGCGGGTCTACCAATAAATAATCAGAATTTACGTAGGCGTGATGTACAGATAGATGAACGCACTTTTGAAGTCGTCCAAGAATTCACCTATCTGGGGTCAAAGGTCAGCAACGACAACAGTATGGAAGCTGAGTTGCGCGCAACGATGCTGGCTGTCAACCGGCCTACAGCTACAGTTGCTATATATTCTACAGCCTGAAAAATCAGTTCATAGTACTAGTACTCACATACGCCTCTTACTATATAGTATCAGTACTCACATACGCCTCTGAGGCATAGACACTGTCCAAATCTGACGAAACCCTCTTAGCCGCGTTCGAGAGGAAGATGCTGAGAAGGATACTTGGCCCCGTATGTGTGGAAGGACAGTGGAGCCGCTATTACGATGAGCTATACGAGATGTACGACGACCTCACTGTCGTACAGCGTATCAAGCTCGCCAGGCTCCGGTGGGCTGGCCATGTTGTACGCATGGAAACGGACGAAAGTAAAGTAAAGTAAAGTAAAGTCTTTTTAGGCCGTCCACAAGGACAGAGGAGGCGTGGTAGGCCCAAATTGAGGTGGCAAGATGGCGTGGAGGCGTCCGCCATTAAGGCCGGGATAACGGACTGGCAGACGAAGGCGCGAGACCGTGAGCGGTTTCGGACACTCCTGAGGCAGGTCAAGACCGCAAAGCGATTGTAGCGCCAGATAAGTAAGTAAGTAATTATATAAAGATATTTGCACGGATATTGTTTGGAATTTATATATAGCTGAAATCTCAAGCAAAAATCGATTAAAAACCACGGGTTTGTATGAAAAAAAAAACGATTTTTTGCAAAAACGTATCGTGAGGGAAAATGTGCCAATGAAATAGTTGGGGGACAATCTAGGCTCAAGAAATAAATTCAGAGTTGGATGTAAACAACACTACTTTCATGTTTTACAAGGACAACCATACATTTTTCAGTATCCAGAAATCTCTTATGATTATTAACGCTGATGTCCAACCGGTAATTTTATAGGTAAAACAGAGACCCTGCTGTCATATCGAGCTGCTGGAGCTGTAACTATAGTCCAGCATAAACTAGCTTTGCTAGACCAGGCAATGGTATAGGCACGACAACGAAGTTTAAAGTCATATCATGACTCCCACGATGACATAGTGGCCAGATTAAGGTTTAAAAAGCCCTTCATTGGGGCAGGCTTAATGGATTGGTAGACGACGGTTCAATACTATAAACGGTTTCGGATAGTCCTGATGCTATAGAAAGATGTGTAGGAATGTTATTATGATATTACTTTTGTGTGTGTGTGTGTGTGTGTGTGTGTGTGTGTGTGTGTGTGTGTGTGTGTGTGTGTGTGTGCGTGTGTGTGTGTGTGTGTGTGTGTGTGCGTGTGTGCGTTTCAATTGATCTAGGATCTAATAAACAAACAAACGAAATTACAAATAAACGTAGAATACAAATTAACAGTAAAAAGTTCTTCTCATCGATGAGTATTACGTAGTTTACGGTCTATTCATAACGCAGTTGTTGAAGTTAAAGTTATTCAGATTTTTTTATGTCGTGTGTTAAGAGCTCAGGAGAGGTAGTACTCTGATAAATCAGTCAGTAATTTCTTCGAAGCTTTATTAGCTATCGGCTTCTAAGCATAAAAAAAAAAACAAATAAATACATGAAAGCTGCATATAGTCCGATCCTGATTATGTGATCATAATAACACGAAGCAAACCAATTCGTGAAATGTCTGACAAGTTGATTAGTGCCCGAATTCGTTGAATTTGATTTGGATTGAGATTGAATGGACATCAATATTGATATTAAATATAAAATTTAATATAAATCCCATAGGATTTTTTGAGAATTTAAATGGCAATAAACGATTAAAACTGTTCAGTTTCAAGGATTCATTAGCAAAAATATCAAAGAAAACACACGCAACAGCCAAATTTCACTG
Source organism: Anopheles arabiensis (assembly GCF_016920715.1). Taxonomy (NCBI): domain Eukaryota; kingdom Metazoa; phylum Arthropoda; class Insecta; order Diptera; family Culicidae; genus Anopheles; species Anopheles arabiensis. The sequence continues at coordinate 75,842,256 of NC_053518.1, forward strand.
GGAAATACCATCACGCACTGGCACACAATATGTACGCCAAAGTTTTATTATAAATCTTACTTCCTAAAAACGTACATTCGAACCTGTGTTGACCGGACAGTCAACTGCCTACTTCATCCCAATCGCCACCTAAATCTGTGGATCGTCGGCCGTCAGCTTCACCAGCTTCTTGGACGCTTCCCACAGATCGTGCTGCCGGGCGACGTGCTGCACACGCCGGTTCAGCTGATGCACCCTGCAGCCCCGGAAGTACTGGCCGCTGATCTGCTCCACGTCCGGCGACACCGACAGATAGATGCTCGTTCGCGCCCCTTCCTCCGGCGTGCGGAAGCACATCTGGATCGGCTTGAACAGTATGCTGATCGGGAACGGCACGTTGCGCCAGATGCCGGTATCGATTACGCCCGGATGTAGGCAGTTGGCCGTCACCTTCGTACCGCGCAGCCGGCGGGCCAGCTCCTGCGTGAACATAATCTCGGCAAACTTGGACAGATTGTACAGGTGGATGGGGAAGAGCGAGAAGTAGTTGATCGGATTGATGCTGTTAATGTTGGCCGGATTGAGCGAAGCGAACTGGTACAGCTTGGACGACACGATCACGATGCGGCCCTGGTCGGACCGCTTGAGCAAATCTATCAGCAGATGGGTCAGCAAGAACGGTCCGTAGTAGTTGGTCGCCATCGTAAACTCCAGCCCGTCCGATGTGACCTTGTTGTTGAAGCCCTGCGCCACACCGGCATTGTGTATCAGCACGTCGATCACGGGCTCGGTCGCGACGATCTCCTTCGCGAACGCGCGGACGGAGGCGAGCGAGCTGATGTCGACGTGCTTGATGAGCAGCTTCGTGTTGCCCGTTTCGGCCATTATTTCCTCTGTAAAGTAGTGGCAGCATCAAGTGAGAAACCGGAGCAAAGTGGTCGGAAAAGAGTTAGCATGAGTTGAACGACGTTACGCAGCATACTCGTTCGAAGAGAGCGCATTGCATCGTTAAATGAAATGTTTATGTACTCTTTATGCGAACTAAAGCCAAAATTGTTAATAAGCAGCCAAATCAAGCATTGTTTTATAATTTTGTAAGTAAGCAGTACATTTTTGAGCTATCTTTCTTGTATTAAACTGTCCAGAATGAGGTTTTGAGAATCATTTGCTAAAAATAATACGAAAAGAACAATAGAAAAATGATTTCGCTCCGTGTAAACGTTCATTCATTCGTCTGAAAGCTTTTTGGGAAAGCTTTCACAATTGAAATATTTCGTCTAAAGCCGTTAACTAAAGTCTGCCTAATAAACGATCCTGTTTTAGGTTAAATAGAGGTAAATATTATGAATTTTATCGCTCTTATAAACTTTTAGAAAGATCTTTTAATTTAAAAAATGCCATTTAGTAACATGATTATCGGAAACAAATATTAAAATATACAATTGAAAGTTTAATGAAATGTTTCATCGAAAGCGCATTTCGCATCATACAGTGTGTGTCAAAAATGTTGGAACAGAAACAAATAGAGTAGAAGTTAACATTATTTTTTATAAACAATGTACGAGCAATGAGAATATTATGAGAAAAATAGTACTCTAATACATTAGACAAATGAGTTTAATTAAAATGTCACATGAAAAGTAATGGAACCTTTATGAAAAAAAAATATATGTTATGACTTTTAGAGATTTTATCCCCCTGTTGATGCCTTTCGTCTGATTAAAAGTTATTAAAAAAAACATACATTCTCCTACGTTCAAGAAGTTTCTTATTTTCACCTACTGACCTAGCTCACAATTCTGCTGACACATCGAGTCTATTTGCTCGATGAATAATGAAATTTGTCAGCAGTGGAAAAAACGAGACATTTTTTAATGAAGCTTAGCAATATTAACCACCGAGCGGAGGTGGTCTTCTAAGGCGCTGTTATTATTATATGTAGGTTAGCGAAAACGCGGATGAAATGAAAAACAAAACAAACCCTATAAAAGTAAGAAAAAAGCGTCAACGAAGCGTAAACGAAGCAAACGCGCCCTCAGCACCACACGAACAAATGAAGCGAAGTAATGCAAAAATTGACAATTGAGGTAAGAGCAAACACAAACACAGCACAGCAAAAAAAACGCACGCATTATCTCGAGGGGGTTCGTTCCGCTCTGCAAAAAAAAACGGATGGAACGCCTATCTCAGGTTCATTGACTTGTGGAGGATGGAACCGCTAAACGGACGGATCAACAGATTTTATTTACCCAATACTTCTTGGACCAGCTTGAACGTTAAATGCTAAATTATAAAAAAGAAAATGGATGGAAAACAACAATACTATCTCTGTCTCTCTCTCTCCCTGTCTAGAGATATCTGGAACACAAATCAGGGATGTCGCCCTGGATCTACTAGAGGAGTTAGATTTTAGGATCGCTCTCCGTCAGCTTGACAATTTTCGCCGACTCGTCCCACAGCTTGCGCGCCTTCTCCATGTCGCTGATGCCCGCGCTCAGGCTCGCCTCCTTGCAGTCCATGAAGTACTTGCCGCTGACGCCCTGCACCTCCTCCGAGCAGGCCAGATACAGTGACGTTTGCGCGCCCTCCACGTTCGTCTTGAAGAAGCTCTTGATGACGCGCATCGGCAGCGTCAGCGGGAACGGTACGTTGCGCCAGATGCCGGAATCGATCATCCCCGGATGCAGACAGTTGGCCGTCACGGACGTGCCCTCGAGCCGGCGGGCCAGCTCCCGGGTGAACATAATGTTCGCACACTTGGACACGTAGTACAGGTAGGCGGGCAGGCTGCCGACCGGGTTCAGGTTGTTCAGATTGACCGAGGCGAAGCGGTACAGCTCGGACGCCACCACGACGATGCGGCTCGGTGCGGAGCGCTTGAGCAGATCGATCAGCAGATGGGTCAGCAGAAACGGGCCGTAGTGGTTGGTGGCCATCGTGAACTCGATACCGTCCACCGATTGCGTCTTGCGGAACGTTTCCGCAAACCCGGCATTGTGGACCAGCACGTCCAGCTTGCGCTCCGTGCGCAGCACCTCCGCGGCAAACTCGCGCACGGAGGCCTGGGAGCTGAGGTCAAGCTTCAGCACGGTTACGTTCTGGTTGCCCGTTTCCTTCACTATCTCATCTGCGGAGGAAAAAATCGTTCGTTCGTGTCATCCGGTGCGGGTCTCATCCGTGTATTGGCTTGATCCTTGATGTTTACTTAAGGGTGCCCTTGTTTTGTACAGCGGGTCATATGGACATGCATCGTGCAGTAGAGAGATTGGAGAGATGTTTGGAAGTTGCTATGTACAACAGCTTAAAGAGTAATCCCAATGGTAAGAACCGTCGTCTGCGATCCGTTGGCGATATATACAGAGGTAGATCTCCAGGTGATCGATACGATCGAGGATGAACATGCAAGACTTAAACAGTCTTTTATCAATCCTACATCATTAATAACTAGTTGTACGACTCACAGGTTAAATCAAAGACCTTGATGTATTTCCCAAATTTTGAGGAGGACAACAATCAATAACAACAGAAATGAAAGACTAAATAAACGATAGTATTCTAGGTAGAAGATGATCTCCAACACCAATATCTTTACTCCCCCAAGATACCCCAACGACCTACTTTACTAAACCCACTTCATATTCTACTCTGAAGACACCAACACCATTAGGAAAGTAATATCCTTACATCTATGTTAGCCCATTACAACACTGAAATCGTCCATACCTTGCGCCTGCTTGGCCGTCTCCATGTTCCGGCACGCCATAATGACGCGGGCGCCTCGTTTAGCCAAATCGCGGGCAGTTTCCTTGCCAATGCCCGAGTTTGCGCCGGTAATGATGACCGTCTTACCCTCCATCTTTCGCTGCAGCCATTGAACGGGGGAAAAGGTTTACAAGAACAATTAAGACGAAAGAGAAAGAGATTAATAAAAAAAACGATAGTTAATCTAGCTGGCTAGCGGTAATACACTTCATGATGCCCAGCCGTGCATTACGGGGATATTAGGACCGATGGCATCTTCGTGGCGTGGTTTACACCCCATCGTCCACCAGCACTTTCACCGCCCTGCCCAGCCCACTGTCATGCATCAACTTTTACTATCATATCGTATGCTTACAGATGAGGTAAAGTGCCCGCAGGTAAGGTAGAGGTAGTATTTGATTAGTGACAGTACGATCGCAACTCCCGTGACTACGGATGCCACCGCCGACAGCGGATCGTTGAACCCGAGTGGCGACATGGTCGGTTTTTTTGTTTTTTGGTTTTCTACAGTACAGTGGAAAAGTGTGGGGAGCTAAAATAAATGAGACAAGCACCAGAGAAAAAGAAATAAAAAGAAATGTATTAGTATTAGTTGTACGTGTTCATGCAACTTAGCATTTAGAGCCCAAATTTCCCATTGTGTATAAACAGTTTTGATACAATTAATTGCGTTTTTTTTAGGAAATTAGGTTTTAATTAATTTCACGTCTAATAGATTTGTGCGCTGTGAGGAAAAGCGTTACGTTTCTCTTTCTTTAATTAAGTTTCCGTCTGCCATGCATTGAGATAAATAAAATTTGGTTATTTGGCTCTCATAAACTAACAAAAATAAATATAAATAAATCTGAACGTAGCAGAGCAATTAAATATTAACCGCCAATCACTTTAAACAAGAAAATGAAACTTTGATAGCTAAATAATCAACAAATAAATTAAAATAATAAATAAAAAATAATACAAAGGAAATAATTGAATGCAATGAAAAGCGTAACAAAAGAAAATATTTGTATATTCGTAATTGTTTCATAGTTCAGAATTTCGTTTTACAGTCTTCTGCACCTCTGGGCATTGTACAAATGACCAATATTTATTTAACTCACATAACAACCAAATAGATCAGAATATGACAATAAACCAAGGTTAGGAATTATTTAATATACAATCTCCGTTAGCAAAAGCTCGATATTATTGTTTAATTTTTTTTTTTCATTTGTGCTGTGAATTGTTGGACTTTGTTCTGAGCTTTAATCAGTTAAATGTGTTTAATTAATTTAAACACATTCAATTAAATATGTTATTTGTTGCATAGGCAGCTATTTGCAAGATAATTTAAACCTTAAATAAATAAATAAATATATAATAACTAAATAAATTAAGAATGGAAAAAAACATTATGTAATAATTGATTTAAAAACAAATTTTAAGCGTTTTACAGCGAAAATACGTAATCCACATCTCTTAGCAGTTAATATTACGAGATTATTTTTTTGTAAAAATATATATCTATGTATAAGGATTACTTCCAAAAATATTAAAATTGATTATTTGAAAAATAATGAGAGTGAATTCAAAAAAACTCAAATTTTCAAGTGCAAATATACATTTATGGCATATGAAATGAATAAATATGAATTTTGATCGCCTGGCGATATTGGAGTTGCTAAAATTGCTTACGAAAACTCAAGCAATTCATTATAAAATATGCAAATTGTAATTGTTTTTCAGTGCGTATATTCATTTTACTGAGATTTTCATCTTTTTGATATTTTATAAAAAAATCAGGCAATAATAGAACCATTGCCGACATTATTAACAAATTTAGTACATTAACCCAAACGAAGCAAAGTTATCCTATAATAGCAATATTAAGATCAATCATCGAGCATTTACAAAATAACGCACACGATACAAGCACTATCACTTAAAAGGAAACTAAAAGTTTCAGTAGTACTCCCGCCATGCCAGTAGCTTATACATACAGCAAGTAATGAGACAAGACGCTTTGTTCCCCCTTTTTTTACGTATGCCAAGCATTGTAAAATATTTATATTAATTAATAACCAAAGTTGAACCGTAAATTCGTAATTCATTCATTCGCTTAACGCCACCGAACCGCTTCCCTTCCACGATTATTACCACGCATTTGTGTGTTTCACTTCAAAAGCGTAAGAGTGATGACACAGCAACAAGCCATTACCAAAAGGTCCACTTTACTTCAAATTACCTTGCCCGAGGCCATCCACGGAAGTAGCGACCGTTGGCCAGATATTTCATGCGTTTCACTGTGTGTTTTTTTACGCGCCTCTTCCTATGTTATCCAGATAAACAAAAAGCGATCGATCGCGTTTTACGTCGATCGTGCACGTCAAGCAGGGAGGAGAACATTCTTGAACATTCATTGGCACGTATGAACGAGGACCCCCCCTCCCCCCCCTCCAAACATAAACCATTCCTTCGTTCTTTCACCCATTTTTTGTTCTATTTTGTTTCTCTATGTGCAGCATAACTCCAAGTACTGTCGATGGCCAGTATCGATTACGGAATCGCTACAAAAAAAACGGGGAAACGTCGCCCCACCATAATTTCAATTTGCATCTTTCGCTTGCTTTTTTGCGGAAGAGGATCGCAATGAGGTAGCACAACGTGTGCGCAATAAGATATTCCACTTCGCAATCGTATTTGAGTCAATATTTACACATCGTGGTGATGTGTTTCTGGGAGGCGCGAGTTTTTTTTTTTCTTCTTCCTTCTCGCATACTCATGAGACACTCCTCGAGCGTCTGCTCGAAGTACTTAGCACTCCTGCCACTTGTAGCTACAAAGACACGGCCTGCGATCACAATTCTTTGTCTTTCTTGCTGGGCAGCGTCGCGCAGGGCTGCGATCGTCTGGACATTGGACATGATTTGGAGTTTGCTGGTGGTGCCCCACCAAGCCCCATAAGACAGGTTGCGTCCCCGTTCCACATACAAAAAAAAGACAGAACAGAACGCGAATGGTTTTGAAATCAAACAAACGCAAATTTTTCTGACCAATTGAACCACACTTAACCGCGACGATACGAGAACGGTGCGTAGTTGCCATGCTAATTGCTTCCATACCAAAACGGGGACGCTATGAGCATGTGGCCCGGTGCCCGGTTGAAGCAAACACAACTTGAGAAACTTACTTGCGCTTACGAAAAAGGAAGCGAGCCATACAATCATTTCGTTGGTTGGAATATGTTTTTTTTTTGCGCTTTGTGTTGTTTTCTTTACCGCAGTCGACAGTCAAGACAGTCTGGGTAGGACTGTCTTGTCTGCCGATCCCGGATATGCTGTGAAGATAAGCAGTACAATAAAAAAATACCCATTTTTTCCTCTCTCCCTCGCTATGTTACAGCAAAATCATAAATAAGTCCTGCCTTCGGTGTTAATCGCCTGGCAACATTGAATTGTACAGAAACATTGAAGACTTTTACACGGTTTTGCATATCATCGAAGCTGATTTGGAACGTTCTTAGGGACGTTACTTTGCCATTAAAATGATTAGTAACTAATGTTCCACGACTCCAATTGCTATGCTGTAGATGTTAAGATTTTTTTTCGATTTCCCTTCTCGTTGGTGAACCATTACCAATTTTGTTTAACAAAAAACACAATGAAAAAAACTTAGAATAGTATTTTTGTTTCGTTTGTTTTTGTTGTGTTGTTTTCTTTTTCTATTTTATTGTTTTCTCACTTATGGAACTCAATTGAAATTCAATTTTTCAATTATACTTTCGTGGCTGACTACAACATAACAGTTTGTATGATCAATTAAACTTGTTTTGTTTATATCACAAAATACACATTATTACTCCTTTCTAAAAATTATGCATCAACTATCGAAGTGATTCAAATTGAGGTCAGTAAATAACATTTATTCTAATTTCCTACGAGGGCGGCGAGGGCGGTACAGTCGTCGACTCGAACGACTCAATAACATGCCCGTTAAGGGTTCAAGCTTAGAATGAACCGTCCACGCCGTAGCAAGGATTGACTATTCGGCTGCGTGGTAATGTATTAAGTCTCAAAAGCCTGTTAAGGCCGGCATGTCCGCGTAGGACGTTACGTCAAATAGAAGAAGAAGAAGTCTAATTTCAAACCCCATCATAATAGTACCTATTCATTAGTTAATAGTAGTAAATAAGACATGTGAGCGGTATCACATTTATATTGTTTTCATTCATATTGATTACTGAAAGCTGATTTTTTTTGTTCTTCTCTTTAATACTGTTGCATTGTTCCCTGAACATTAATTCTCTTGTCCTCAGTAATGGAACTATTAAAAAAAAAATAAAAGGCTATTATTACACTTTTTTGAATAAAAATCTGATCATGGTTATCATCTTTTTACTACACGTAAGGTTACAATCTAAACCAAATTTATCTTTGTTGTATTTGTTTAAAATTTGTCAGAACTATTACCTATAACTATGACGCGTAAAGTGAGCCTAGAATACAAAATTCCTCGACTGGAACTGTTGATAATAATCAAACGGTCCATTTGTTCGATCATTAGAATTCGACCGATAGAGGGCACTAATAGAGTTTAATTAGATAACAGGCAAAATCGATTGGGACAAGGATCGGTATGTAATTCGTATGATCAACCGAAGAAGCACCGAGGGGAAAGGGCATCGACCGTCGGGTCGAACGGGAACGAGAGAAAGGGCACTTTAATAACATCAGCAGAAGTAGCGACCTTTTTCTCGCGCATTAAAGTTCCGGAGATATGAGCAATTTTTGAACCCCTTTCGCTAAAATAAAGTGTTAACATAACTTTCGTCGTTATGCATTCACGGATCTGTGAGCGGTCCCAGTTGCTGCGTTGCAACAAGAACCAAAACAGAACAAAAAAGAATTGAAAAGAGAAAAAAAACGAATACAAAAAGCCTTCATAAATTGTCGATAAATAATCGAATACAAACCGATACCGAGACGCATGAATATTCTGGCAGATTCCATTAAAGCAACATCAGCATATGAATGAATAAATTGAGAACCGGTTTTTTAAATGTATTTAAGCCCAGGCAGATAAATGCTTGAAACTGTTCCCATATGTAGTACCGGGATTCACAAAGAAAAGCAAAAACCATACGATAGAGTGAAACAAACATTGCTCCACAATTAAAATGTTTATCACATTTGCGTCGCATTCGTTTGTATGCCCTTCATTTCAACAACGTTAGGCTACATCCTAATCTACTTCAGCGTTTTATTGAAATTACCTAAATCACACTAAGGCGATTGCACAGTCGATGCCTTGATTGAGATAGAAAACACGTAAAATCGGATAAGAAAATCATCAAACCAAAACAAACCCTTGCGTAAGGTGTTTCTGCATTTTGACCGTTTCGGCCAGTTTCGTGGTAAAAATGTGACCTCGCTCGCTCGCTCACTGACCAACAGCTCACACGGTGACGAAAACTGTGTTACCGAACCAAAGGGGAGCGCTTGTTAATCGAAAGCGAAACCCAAATCGGTGTATCGTTTTTCCCATTTAAAGGCTAAATTCGAACGGCTAAAAGATAACCTTAGTTAACCCAACATCTCGGAGTATCTTAATCTCGGTCGAGTGTTGTAAGTGCTTGGGAGGCGAACATCGCAAAACAGAGCCCGTTCAGTTCGCCTACATAATCACAAGGTGAGCTAGCCCTTCGCCAAAAGACAGCTTTTAAAAATGGTGAAGTGTTAAATGTGAATAAAAACGAACAACTTGAATGCTGAGTAAGCGACGAAACGGGAACGCGGAGCGAAATGTCCGAAAATAAAACAAAATTTCATTGTTTTTGATTGTTTACCTGCGACAACTTTTACCAGGAGTCGGCCTTGACCCGAATACTAGCTTTCAACTTGTTCAGACTCTTGTTCAATGCTTGGATCTGACTGGTACGCGATCAACCAAAGATCAGCCTTAATAAAGCTTAAATTATAGTTAATTCCATTTGTTTTTGCTAACACACCTCTTAACCTTTACCAGCATCGCAAAACTACCTATTTCCCAAACATGCAACAGAACTGTCCAAAAATGACCCTCAAAACTGCTGTTTACAACTGACACAGGAAGTGACCCAACATTACAAAAAAAACAACAGAAACCCTCAAATTCCAGTCGAACTAATGATTATTTAAAAGATACTATTAAATGCGTGATATTTTTTTTTTTTTTTTGCTATTCCAAGCAACGTCAAACCATCGATCGAAGATGGATTTATAAGTAGTGTGATTCGACCGGGCAATCGCAGCTCACGAATTCTACCGTTCTTCGGTAAACACACGCGCTTGGTAGTTTAATTTTTCAAGCGAGAAGGGACACGTTAGCTTTGAGAATCAATAAAAGCCCTGTGTGAGCTTGAACACACAATTCCTAACAAACGGAATGAGTGACGTGTTTGAATTTACACCGCTAGAAGTACGGCCATAATTAAATCACAGCACTCGATCATGCCCCTACAGATGTAAAACCGGTCAATTATATGGACAGCTGCACATCAACATGCTACCGCTCCTCAGCACCAGACCGGTGGAATATTTGAAATGTTTTATTTATACAGGAAACTTTACAGAATACATCAATTGTACTTTATGTTTTGAATGGTTCTAATGCAGAATTAGATTGATCAGCTCAACAAAATAAGGTGCTGTGGAAAATTTTAATTTGTTTATTTAAAAAAAAATAAGAACAACAATGATACAGGGTTTTCCCGGTGTTCTCATAGTTGTCGGACACTTTCGTTACTCTTTCTTATTGGAAGTCAACTTGATATGTTGGAATTTGGAGTCTATGGAGGGCACGCTTTTTTGATAGGATTCCTGGAAATTCCAAGTAGATTTGTCCAACTAGGGTGCTATAGAGTCCAATTCCCATTACAATAAGTCCATTTCACGTATGAAAGAGACAATGAAGTGTGTCACAGCTATGAGAACTCCTAGAAAACCCTGTAAAAAGTTTCATTTAGTTTTTGTAGAAAAAATGGAATAAAATCATTATAATAGTTGAAAAAACACTACATGTAAAGTTTGTTTTTAATTTGAAACAAAACTATTTTTTCCACGTGTTTGTATCACACGATCCTATGGCACAATCGCAAAGACAATCTAACAACATGCGATAGCTTCAAATCGCATGTGAATCCCCTTATTAGCAGCACTTATTATTCTTATTAGTCATTCTATCTACGGGATACTTGGGTAAACATAGCCAAGCCCCTGCCCTGAGTGGCTTAGGCAAGTCCAACTGAGAATAATTTTTGCATCCAATAAGAAGAAGATAAAAAAAGATAAAAAATAAGTATTGAAATCAAAATGTAAAATTGCTTTCTCTAGACACATTTAACTATCATTAGCCTCTCGATAAAAGTCAATTTTGTGCAATCATTTGCATGCATTAAAGAAAAATTGCTTTAATTGTATACGATTAAAGTTTGATAAGCTGAGATTACACAACACGTGTTACGAGGCTTTATATAAAATAAAATATTCCCATCTTTTATAATGCTGTTCCGTAGCATCTTTACTAAATGCAACGGCTAAGTCAAAAAATCAAAAAAGCTCATCCATCATCAGCCCCGTATTTTGGAGGGACGAGGAGTGGGGGTGGTGGTGTTTTGTGTCATAGCGTGCTAAAAATGCCGAAAATGCGAAAAACGTAATCACCAAAACCAAAAGACGCAGCAAGCACCGTCGGACCGTTGGACCGTTGGCCACCTTGAATGGAAATATATTGAAAAAGCGATTGCTTGGATTAGGCGCAGGAATGTTTTCGACAAGGTGTCTCAAATTTGGCGGTCTCAGCTTTCGGTGTCGTAATCGGTGGTGCCTGCTGTAGGGCGCCTGTAGTCTGTATCGCGCAAATATCAAATCTTTCATAACACACACTCACGCGCACACAAAATGCACACAAAGTCATCGATTTTGTAATAATCTTCCCGTTGCGCAGGGCGACCCTTCGCGCTCTAAAGCGAAAGCTTTGCCGCAAAACGCCCGCAAGAGGCCTCGGTTTGGGCTGTCTCACTGCCCGGGGCACAACGGTATTCTGCACCCAAAAATAAAAACCCGCTTTGACCTAATTTTGAGCGAGCGCGTTCCTACATTCCACGAAGCGAATAGTAACCTCCAGCCGGCCCGGACGCTTTCTCCTTTACCTGTTTGTACATATCTTTTTTAGCTTCTCATCTTTGTGCATATAGAGTTTCTGGCTTTCTTTTTGGTTAGTTTTTCGTGCACTGTAACGTGGAATTTGTACATTTTTTTTTGTTTTGGTTACGATCTACTCTTGTCCATCAAAACCACATACACACACACACCCTACACTAATCACCAATTAAAAACGCAATTATATACAATAAAAAACTCACGCAAATAATACTTTCACGACATGCAAAAGCCCGCACATAAATACTATCACACTAACCTTTGACCTGTGAAGTTACACGATCTGGGTGTGCGCGCCCTATCTGCACCACCGGCACTGATTACACACTCGGGTTTTTTCCCCCGTTTGCGCTTTCTCAACGTCACAATGGATGCACCACAGCACACCCCCGAGCTTGCACGCTTTCGAGTTGGCAACTTTCAACCTGTCGTGAACGACCAACGCCAACGGACACCAAAGGTTCGCGGTGCGACAGAATAACAGTATTGTCTCTTGGATGACTCAAAAACAAAAACAAAAGGGGCAAGAAGACACTTGTCTTGTTCGGAGCGGTCCGTCTTCCGGCACACTCGACGGTCACGATCGTATTGAGCTGGCGTGTGGTGCGCACCCGGCTCGGAAGTTTTTCGATGCTCTCCTCCCTGGCGCCGATCGCCGTGATCGAGGCGAGTTCGTGGCGCGCGATGACGCCGTGTACAGATATTGGCCGGCGATACACTTGGAGTAGGGGTAACAGCCTTTCGTAACAGGAGCGATTTGTCCGCTTGGTTCGTTTGTGTTTCTATGGTTGATCAAGTTTTGTGTGATGGCTTTACAATGTTACGAAAGGCAGTGGTTTACTCATAGTTATTTACTCACTTATCTTATTAAGTTTAACTTATGCACAAAAATATATATTACAGAGTGATCTGCATTTCCAATATTACACATTTGTATATTGTTTTATACATGAAATGGGTTTGTATGGAAATTCTACTGATTACCGTTGCTGATTTGTTCTCTTATTATCTTAGATGTTTAAATTTTTCATCGATGAACTCATTATTTCAATGACTAATTCTTAAATAATTAAATCGAAATAGTGTATTTTGAAATGAAAATATATGATTCACTGAAAATGTATCCAAATAAATGGGCAATAAATGAGCCTTTGCAACACTTCACTTTGTTTTGCATTAACTTGGTTGCGACGATTAAACGAACGAAAATGATTTAAAGAAGAAAGTTGGGATGACTCTATCAGGTATACTATTTTTAAAGGATTGAGTGGATTTATTGTAAATCAAATACAGTGGAGCGCCACTTATCCGGGCACATCGGGACTCGACCTCGCCCGGATATGCGAATAATACGGATAATGAGTCAAATAATATATTTAATCACAAATTCTTGATTTTTTTTTTAATTTATCTTATGTTTTGATAAAAAATACCCAGTTCTTGTTACCTTTATGTTTTTTCCAATAGGAATATCTGAAAATTGACATGAATTAGTGTGTTTTTGTAATGGCAATGTGTTTTAATAACCGTTTTTTCAAATATCCTCCTCAAAACCAAATGTCACCTTTGTATTGATCTGTCATTCTTCAATAGCACGGATAAACGGACAGCCGGATAAAAGGTACCCGGATAAACGGCGCTCCACTGTATATGGCGTTATGGTCAGTACAATAGCTCTGATCAAACAGTGTCAATAAATAATCGTATAGTCGTAGCCGCTAAATGTTGGTTCTAGCTCACCTATTTTTTTCTCCAAGGCTTCAAATTTTGACTGCAAGTCAATTGTTTTGTTTACTAAATTTAATCTATTGTCTGAAACTGTGTGTTCCAAAATTATTCAATTAATGATAAGTATTTAACTATTAAAATACTAAAATTGCTGCGCCAATTTTGGAAGTTAAATAAAGTTAATGTTAAATAATATCTTGATAATGCAAAATAATGTAAACTGTTGTAATTGTAAAATAAGGTAATAATGTAAAATGTTTGAATATATTTTGTGATATTGCAAGTACCTATTTGCAACATTAAGTAAACATCAACCATAAACATTAACCTAACATTAAGTAAAGCTTAATTCACATCAATTAAGGCACAAAACACATGGAAATTACATTTGATAATGATAATAGAAATTGATTACTTCATAATTGAACATTTATTAAACCTTATTGAATTCTTGCAAGTGTGTGAGCTACAACGATCGTAGTTGTAGCAGTGTGTGATCGGCAGAAGGTTACCGAACGGCCTGCAACGGCATTCGGTCTGTTCGGAAAACGAACGAAGCCTTGGGAGTACCCAAGACAAGGCCAAAGTAGACCCATGCACGATTGTTGCCATCATCAGTGGGCGGCAGTGGAGATCAACCAAATGCCGAGTGGAATGAGTTGCAATGTACATATAATACGCTATTAAAATAATGAAAGGATAAAATTAAAGACCAAAGAAACATTCATAACTAAATTTTATACATTTCACAAGCATGTAAAACAGGTTCGAACGTTCCCATTTTCTAATAGAACGAGTTCATTGTAAAAATATCGTTGACCTGCAGCCGCTTCAGCAGCACTGTAAGTATCACCGACACCTAGGAAGAGTATCATTTGCAAATCAATTTCAAGTGCACAGCCTTCACCGTCAAACCGGTGTGTAATTGTTGAACATGCCCCCAACACATTGTACCATCGCCTATATCAAGGTTTGTTTTGCCGGGCGATCAACCGTACCAGTTACAGCTACATTTTGGGTCATGTCCAAGAATGAAGCGGTTGCAACGGTTTGCAATTGGATTTTGAATGGGCATTTGCAATGAGTGGTGCTTCGAAATGGGTTAAAATTAAGCAAAATGATACATTTTACTTTAAATGTGTCTTCTTCGTGTAGAGAAAGACTCCCACCGAATCGAACATTGCATTGCGTGAAAGTCGCCAACTCTTGCTTACTCAACAATATAAATCAAAAAGCATATAAAGCTCACCGGTCCGTTGAGGAGTAAAATGTTGTTTTCTCCGACCGTTGAATCACTCGCTTAGTGCAACAAAACCGTCCCATAAAACATTGCTTCGTTACTTTCGCTCTCAATTGGCGTTCCTGGTTCGGGGTTTTTTTTCCGCTGTCCAATTTGATCATTCGTCGATCATGTAAAGGTGTCTTAAATCGAGCGATAGAAAGAGTGTTACTAAAAATAATTACTCCTTTTTTAAGCCTACTTTTGTCTTCATTGTTTGAGTCGGAATAACAGCAAATTGTGACAATAAAACTAATAATCTCTCATAAGGAGCGTAAAATTCTGTTTTTCCTTTGCTAAGGACCTGCCTCGCAGGCAGTTATAACGTATGCAGTCAGATTTGTAATTTTAACGGTTGAAAGAACTAGTGTTGGGTTTCAGGAATCTTTTGTTGAGATTCATTCATATCTTCAGTGATAAGTGATTTGAATCTCGAATCGATTCTTCAAATACTCATAAGTTTCTAAAGATTTAGGATTCATGAAAGATCCACAAGGATTCATGAAAGATATCCAAGAATCCATGAATCATCAAAGAGTCAAAGATTTATACAGGTTCCCATAATTTCTTGGGCTCGTCTCACGATTCGATTTTTGTCGTCGATGACGATGAATCATCGTGTCGTATAGATTTTTGGTTGGTTCACATTCAATTATCTTTTATTAGTATCATTCGATTGGATATCAATACAATTGAACCAAAAAAATATGGGAAACGTCCAAGAAATCGTGGACCTGTTGTGTGTTCAAGCCTCGCATGGACCGTTTCTCGCTAGCAAAACAAACTATCCGGCTGCGTGGTACTTGCCAAGAAGTCTCAAAAGCCTGTATAGGCTGGCATGATCACGTACGTTGTTACGCCAAGAATAATAATAATGAAAAGCTCAAGCACTATGAATTCTTGGAGATTTATGAATCCTGTGAGATTTGTGACTCTTGCGAGATTCATGAATCCCTTGAGATTCGTGAATCTTTCGAGATTTATGAAACTTTGAGGTTGATGATTCTTTCAGGTTCATGAGTCTTTGAAATCGAGATTCAAAATCATTGAAACATTTCAAAGGTTCACATTCAGATGTATGAATCTGAATCAGATTTACCCAACACTAGAAAGAACACGCGCGTTTAATCCACAATACTTAAAATGCAAATAATTTAGAGCACACTATTATAAGGACTTTGAGGATTTTTCCGACAAAAACGTATATTTTTCTTTGAATTTTCAAAACAATAAAAAATTAAGCAAACAATAATCCTTTATGACAGAAGAAACTATCTTGTTAATGAAATTAGCATCCACGCCGGGCAATAATGTCTCAGCGTCGACAATTTTTCCTTTTTATTTTATATATTTATCAATACTAGGCAAAAGTTATCCGAATAAAACATAATCGGGTTGGTACTGTCCCTTTTGCCCGCTGGCTAACGTAAATGCGATGCTACCCAATATAAACGCTTCGAAAGCTAACGAAACACAATTAGCAACGGATTGTAACCATCTGCAGAAACATAGAGCCCTAACTAGGAAAACTAGCTCCCCCTCCCACTTAACCCCGTTAATAATCCTAGCCCATTGCGTTAACGACCCTCACTATCATCGCCCCCCCCCCCCCTTCTAGCTAAGCTCACACCGATCATTTCCTACCGCCAGCCGCCGCACAACGCCAAAGCAACGTGCAATGCCTTCCCGGCGCACCGGATCCGATTTGCTCTATACGCCACCGATTTCCTGCCCGAGCAGTGACAGCTGTTTTAAAAACTGTTTCGCATTCGTTAGCGTCGAGGCACCGTAAATGATGCGCCGGATGCTGTTGGTGCTTTGCTTGGATTTGATAAAGTCCACCAAATTCTGGTACTCGATGTAGTTACCGCCGCCGACCACAAACACGATGGCGTCCTGGAAGGGGGCCCGATTTTTCGGCACCACATCACTGCCCTTGAGCAGCTTCGGGTCGAGGTAGAGATAGTCGTCCACCTCCGACCCGCCACCGGACCGGCATTCCATCAGCTGTTCGGTGATTTTGGTTACGGGAAGATTCTAAAATAAAAAGAGGATAATTATCTAGTTTACCTTTAAATCGACAAGATTTTGGTAAACTACGCACATGTCTTTTCACCACCAAGTTCTTCACGCCTTCCATCACGAACGACGACCCCTGCGATACAAGTTTCGAGAACATGGACACCGTCTTCGTGCCACTGCCCTCGTACTGGTTCGAGTTGGTAAGCGTGCTCTTCATGATGCTCCTGCAAGAACAAACTCCCCTTTTAGTAACCGTTAGGAATGATTTTCTCCTCCACCCAAAAGCACTTACTTCCACCGCTGGATGTACGGTAGCGGGGACAGATCACACCCGCACTCCCGCAGCGTCTCCTCGATCCGCTTAAACTCCCCGTCCGACACGTTGCTGCAGATGTAGTAGATGATAAACAGTCGCATCTTGTCCTCGGGCAGCCCAAACTCGGGATCCTTCAGCACCTCACTGAGCGCCCGGTCCAGTGCCTGCTTGGACATGATTTTTTCCTCCAGCTCAAAGAACGAATCCAACCGCCGGGACTTGATGTAGTTCAGGATGGAGGTCGCTATCTTGGTGTGCATGTCGATCAGCCGCTTCTTCTCCAGCAGCTGCGGCAGCGAGTTGACGGCGCTCGTCAGCTTGGCCGTGTTGTCGTTCACCATCGAGAAGGCGGCGTCCGACTCGCCATCGATGCCCATGGTCGTTTTGAGCTTCTTGATTTCCTCCTCCGACGACCGGTACTGCTCCAGCTCCTCCTGTATCGCTTCGGCAACGGTCGGGAAGGGGCTGCCCTTGTGCGTACACCAGAACCGGTCGCGCGCATCCAGATCGCACGCCTTCATCTTTGGCTTGGCCCCGGTCGCCCCGTACTGCTGCTGCTGGTCGGCCGACGGATCTTCCTCCACCACGACCCGGTTCAGGGCGAGCTCGAGCACGTCGTGCGCCAGCGCCTGGTACGTCCAGGTGTGGTGCAGCGGTGTCGCCATATCGATCGTACGATCCAGCAGCACCAACAGCGGGCGCTGAAAGCTGAACGCGCCCGTCTGCGTCGCGTCCATGTGGAACAGATTGTTGCGCGCGTCCCACAGATTTTCGCGCAGCTTCTTTTCCAGCTTGCGGGCGACCATTTCGGCGGCACTGTTCTTCGGGCAGCGTATGATGGGCACCGTGCCGAGCGTTACGAACACCGCGAACAGGCTGTCCACAATGCTGTCCATAATGTTTTCCATCTCGACGTCTTCCGTGTTGGCACGATTAATAGCTACAATGCGATAGAGATGGTTTGTTAGCAAAAGGCAATAGCCAAACACACAGCCACACTCCTCACCGTAATACGAAAGAGCATCGCTGTTCTGGTGCTTCAGCACAAACATATCGTCCTCCAGGGTGATGAAGTTCAGGTACTGGTCGTACACCTTGTGAATGTTCGCTACGCATCCCGCCTGCAGTGCGGCCGCGGCCAGATCCTCCAGCCTCTGCCGGGAGATGGGCGCGATAAAGTTCAGATGGTACACGTCGTACAGCCCGTTCTGGAAGTCTTGCGCGATGCGGCCCAGGTTTTCTTCCGTCGCCGCACAGAAGTATATCGCCGGTACGTCCGGTATGGAATCACGGTCGGAATGTAGCTGGCTGAAAAGGGAAAACACGTCGTTCATGGGACTGTCGGCTGCGTGCCGCTACGGAGCGTTGGCGCAATATTTACATGTGCAGCGTAATGCCCATCTCCCGGAGCTCGCGAATCGATATGAGCGGGGAAATAATGTCCTGCCCGACACGATCGTATATCAGCAGCTTCCAGACGGGTTCGGCCGATATCGCTTTCGTGATGGGTTGATTGAGATTTAGCATCTGCTTGATAGCATCTAGGAAGGCAAATTGCATCAGTACGGAGTGGGCACAAACCGCCACACAATACTTACTAATTTGACGATCTTTTAGCGTCGCCATCGTTGGTAGAGTTGGAAATTGAGCTGGATTTTTTTGTAGGAAAGGCGAATAAATAAAAATATATTTAGTGGCAAACTGTTCCGTGCCGATACGGATTCGAGTGACGTTGACGATATTTTTTTTTTTTATTCGTCATCGGCTGACAACTGTCATGGTGCGGCAACGTAAACAAACTGCTGCATGGGCAGAGTGACCAGAAATACCGTTTTATCTGTATTCCTACCAATTTTTTATATGCCTACCGATTCACAGATGACCGCCCTAAAACTACCGTTTTTTTTTCCTTTATCCTACCGAAAATCACATATATTCAATTTTCCAGTCGTTTAAGTTTAATATGTGGCGCTTGGGATGCTGTTTCCAGGATCGCTATCCTCATTTATTACTTATCGCGCTGATGCAAGTTTGTTTGCCTGGCACTTTGAAAAATGCTACATGCGTTTTGAATTCAAAATTTTATCCGTTAAAATTTATTGTTCATAATAAGTAGAAAATGTCAGTTGTGGGGATTCCGAGAATTACTCGTCAAAGAAAATCATTTAAATTTGAATTTGAATCTCGCTGTCGGCGGTTAAACCCAAGTGCCACAAATCCACTAAACGACCACTAAACGGCTTCTAAACGACTCAAGCTCTCTACCTAAACGGAGTATAGAAAGACTTCGTTTAGCAGACGGCAAACGACTCATGCAGTCTAACACTGCTTCTAGACGACCAACTTTTGTACCGCGACAATTTTCGGCGACAATTTTTTTTGACAGATCTTTGTTCTAAACCTGCTGTTAAAATCGAAAATGTCGCCGAAATTTTATATGGACGTCTAGAAAGCAAATGTCGCAAATTGTGTTGGAGCTGTCAAATTGTATTCACTTGTGATGAAGCTGTTTTTTCAATCTTGAATTGATTGTTCGGTATAAGCAGATATAAGGTAGACACAACTCATCTAATGAAATGTTGTATAAGTTTTCCTAATTTAAAATATACTCAGCAGGAAAATGAATCGAACAAATGTTTTGCTGGGATATACAGCTGCATGGACCAATTTTATTCGGTTGCATATACTGCAACTGAGACAACCCCAAAAGCGGTTGTGGATGCGACCTATTCTACGAGGTAGAAATGAAGATGCAAGTCATAAGTACAACAAAATATTAGAAGAAGAATTGGATAACACCGTCGTGAATTTCCTTCGACTTTCAAGAAAAGATTTTGATTATTTACTGGCTCTACCCAAGCGCCACAGATTAAGCTTAAACGACTGGAAAATTGAATATCCATAGAAAAAAATGAAAGCTCCACAGCTTCATTGGTTTGATCAATAGATGGCGTATTACAACTCATCATTATATAGCTATCATTTTCTTGCAATGTGTTTCGACAAGTTTCATCTTATCATGACCTATATAGCCTTCTAACTTTCCGAGCAAAAATCTATTTGAATGGTCGTGTGGTCAGATACGTGGGTATCAACACCAACGACCATTACTCAAATCTCACTTGCTTCAATGCTGGTGGTTTCCATTGGAGTTTAGTATTTAAACAATCGTATCGCCGTTCTAGTTCTAGCGATGCATAACTTCAATGCGAAACCATACAACAGTACAGAGGAAATGAGAAAGCTCTCCTCCAAGCGAGGAAGCTCCGCTGGTTGGGAATCCCACAAACAGATGGCGCCACAAGCTTTTTTGCTATTTTTAGAATGCATGAGTCGTTTGCCGTCTGCTAAACGAAGTCTTTTTATATTCCGTTTAGGTAGAGTGCTTGAGTCGTTTAGAAGCCGTTTAGTGGTCGTTTAGTGGATTTGTGGCACTTGGGTAATCACTCCTAAGATTGCAAAAAAAGATACGGAGATGAGAAATGCTATAAGTGCTAGAGAACGTTTGATAATAACTTTAAGATTTTTGGCAACTGGGGACAATTATAGAAGTTTGGAGTATACATTCAACGTAAGTATTTAGCTATTAACATGTTTATATAATTATATATTTACTGACTTCCGGATCAACCTGCACCTGCCGGGTTGGAGACATCCGTTAGTCAATGGTCTAATGTTGTTGACAACATGAAAGACATCAAAATATATTGAAATCGTCTAGCAACGTAGACGCTTCGTTCGCTGGCAATTCTGTACAACTGCAAACAAGAATATTGCTGAAGCCTTTCCAGAGACCCTAAAGGTTCAGTTACTGCAAGCCAACAGTTAGAATGCAAGTCGATCATGCTTTCTTGCATCCATCGGAGTGACTACCACAACTAAATTTACTTGTTTTCGATTTTCATTGTTTACATTTTTTGGATTAACCGAACCTACGGGTACACTCGTGGCACCCACAGATGGGAATCCATTCCGATTGCCTCGCATCAATTGCGGGTTCCGTAAAATGAATCTTATAACCAACAACTAATACTTGTATATTGATCATCCAATAGGTTTCGGCACAAACAATATCTACGTTTATCCCAGAGGTTTGCGATGCTTTAATCGAAGTTCTTGGCAGTTATGTACAGGTATGAAAAAGATAAGTATGTAATCTGAAGAAGAAAAAGCGTCCGATTATACACTGAAGAACAATAAAAAAGTAGTGTGTATGTACCGCAAATGTTCGTTTACAAGGACTTATAGGATTTTCTCAATGAACGAAAGTAGTTTAGTCAGAATTATCTAAAAAATTTATTGATATTATTTTCGAAGGATCTTTTTGGGGTTTATTGGAATTTATTCTGAGTTGTAATATTTTTCATAACGTGCCGTGCGTTCAATAGATATCATAGTACCAACACGGGCTACTATTCCCTTACGCCTCTTTGGAGACCATGATTCAATTTCTTTGGCAGCACTGACAAAGAAACGCATTTCCTCACTGCCCTCATCATTAATCGAATTCAACAGAGTTTGTGAAACTGTTGAAACTGTTTTTAGAGTCTGAAGGACTTCTTCATTATACGCCAAATTGGCCTCTACCCGACGCTTCCTCGTTTTTCCAGCCTGTTGGTGAGGCGTAATTGTGGGCAAAGGTGGCTCAGGGACAGCGGTTTGCTCATTGTTGGCTGGTGACGAGGGCGACGTCTCGTTGGCCGTTTGTGGGTTCGTTTGCTCCTCTGTATATATTCCTTCTTTAAAGTTGTTCTCAGGATAAAGCCATTCAATTTCCAGCGATTCCTCCGGAGATGGCATTTCTTGTGGGGTTGGCATTACACGTAGAGATCCCTAAAAAAACATGAGTGTCTTTATTGCAATTCTAACAATGATTTTGATTTTTAAACTGGATGATATGGATAATATGAATGAAATATGGATATATTAATAATTTTTCTTTTTCTTGCAGCTTCCATCAAATCAATGTGAATGGCTGAAAATTTCCAATGATTTTAAGCAGCAATACGGTTTCCCTAATGCCATCGGGGCTATTGATGGAAAGCATGTTCAAGTCAAATGCCCGCGTGAGAGTGGAAGTGACTATATTAATTATAAAAATTTTTTCAGCATTGTGCTTCTTGCCGTTGTTGATGCCAATGGTAATTTTTTGTTTGCCGATGTTGGTGCAAAGGGAAGAATTTCGGATAGTGGGGTGTTAAAGCATTCTCGGCTATATGAGCTCTTAGAAAAAAGAATGCTACATATACCTGAACCGCGACCAATACGAGAAGGAGAACATGTAAGAGTGCCTTTTATGTTACTCGGTGATAGTGCGTTTGCTTTCACAGATTATTGTATAAGACCTTTTGGAGGCGACCCAGAACGACACAATCATACTCAGCGGAAATTTAACGAACGGCATTCCAGAGCTCGTCGCGTTGTAGAAAGAGCATTTGGGATTCTTAGCGCAAGATTTAGGGTATTAAGAAAGGCTATGGAGTTAGAACCTGGCATAGCCAGCAAAGTAACGCTAGCGGCAGTTTACCTGCATAACTTCATCCGAAGAGAAGCATCAATCAGGACTAGTGATAATTTAGTATTTGCTCGACCGGATGCAGACAATCAGCTTACAAATTTAAGAAGTATAAGAGTAAGACATAGTGACCGACTAAATGATATAAGAATGTATCTAGCAAATAGTTTTTCGTCTGTATCATAATATTAAACATAATGATTTTATGGATTATTCACGAAATGAATTCACTCTACGAATATGTTAAGCAAACCAGCTGGACTGTCACTACTTGAGTAATAAAATAAATATATAAATTCACAACATACAGCAAGTGTATACCAATAAGATAAACGATTCCTCGCCTTAAGAACATACCCTTCGTGATTTCGGACATAGCCTCATTCGGATCGTTTACCCGTAGCAAATACTACCTATCCGCCTGCTTAGTTACGACGAATGGAGAGGGAGAAAGGATAACATCACACCGTGAAATGTAAGTGTAAAAGTATGAGCATATCTAGAACGATTCAGCGTATCCGTTAACCTATGAAAAAGCTCTCTCTGCTTAGATCTGCCTTCTTTTTTAAAATAAATACCAGATTGATTTTATATACATACCAACGTATCTACTGTAGTTCCACATTCGTTGGTCACCGACATGAAACTCATTGCATCATATGCAAACCATTTTTTTCTATTGGGTTGCGCAGCTAAAATAAAATAAAATTATAATATTAGTTTTAAACATCGTCTAGGAAACTGAATAGAAATTGCTTATTTCATTTAAACATTGTTTCTATCATTTTGATACATTATGCGAAATGGTGTGCATCCTTTCCTTATCCTTTGATGCCTAGGAGACGTCATAGTATATGCTCCAAGTACAGCTACGTTCCAACTCACATCAACATCAACACATCATACATACATCAACTACTGAAGGGCGGGAAGCTGCGTCTGGAGGAAGCATCCGGTGGGAATCCGTGTGCCGGGTAACGGTACGGGGGCAGCCACGAGTTTTTCGCTTAATACAATTAAGCTATTTGTCCCACTTTTCCACACTGTTAGCTTCTTAGTAGGTTAGAATAGAATTACCATAACGGTTTGTGATACACTTAAATCGATAGAGCAGTCGGCCAGGTGCAAGAAAATGCAATGGAACCGTCCATTGGATCGGTTTCGATTGAAAAAAAGTATTGCGATTAAGATTTTACTGAAATTCACAGTACTGCCAAGCATGGTGTTCCAGGTGCTCGATTGTTTTGTTTAGCCTATAGTAACGTAACCTATTTCTTTATCACACATAATTTACTTACCAGATCCCGTTTGTTCGCTGCTTTTGTAAACACCCTTGAAGTGTCGGAACGAGCTTTGCAGAGATTGCCACTTCTGCCGCAGCTCAAATGGATCCTTTCCCATTAATTCTCCAATTGAAGCCCATGCGTCGGCCTGTTTTATTTTATTTTTATAGTGTATATCACGTCGGTTCCATAAGCATTCACGCATTTGTACTTGCTGAATGAAGAACAAAGAGTCTTCCTGAGACATGTTTGCACCCTAAAAACGAAACAAAAGAGTAAATAAACAAAGTCCACTTATTGATATTGTTTTGATTGTTTGTTTCGTGTACTTACAGTATATTTATTCATATTGTTCGGCACAACCACAGGCAACTTTTCCAAACTGACGTTACGCGCAAAAAATGAATAGAGATTTTGTGAAATTTTCACAACTCTGCGACACTCGCGGGCTGCCGGATGTGTACTAAAAACGATAGGTTTTGACAGCAGGTTTAGAACAAAGACCTGTCAAAAAATTGTCGCCAAAAATTGTCGCGGTACAAAAGTTGGTCGTCTAGAAGCAGTGTAACCGTTCAAATAAACAAGCGCGCGACGAAAAATAGCTCAAAATTTCGCTCGGTGTAGATCAAAGTAGCTCATTTGACTCGTTCAACCAACTTGTTTTTTATTTGAAAACACACAAATATAGGTTAAAATGTATTCAAATCTATTTTTTTGCGTTTGGCATTGATCTGGCTTATAAACAAAGTAGATAATTCGATTATTTCGGATGAAGCAAAAATGTCGCGCGCGACGAGTAGCTCTGATACTCGATACGATTGTTTAAATACTAAACTCCAACGGAAACCACCAGCACTGAAGCAAGTGAGATTTGAATAATGGTCGTTAGTGTTGATACCCACGTATCTGACAACACGACCATAAATATCGATTTATCCGACAATCGCAGAAGTTTTTGCGACAATCGCAAACGAAAACTGCCGATCGTCAGGGAAACGGAGCAAGGCATCAGAACAGAAACGACCCTCCTTACGATACGAGATACGTGTGTGAGAGAAAGTTGAAGCAGTTAGTGACGAAATAGATAAGAGTTAGGGACGACAAAAAGGTAAGTGAAATGAATAAAATGGAAGTACTTTTTAATTCTCTTTAATAAAGTTTCAGAACCGTCTCGAAGGGGGTTACCGAAGATCCATCCTTACAAATAAATAAGCAAAGTTTGATGCTGCGGCATTTGTATGGTTGTCCGTTCGGATCTTATAAATGCAGTTCATGCGTTTTATATTTAACAGCAACTTTCTTTACTACCTATCACTACAATCTTCATTCTTCTTCATAATTACCCCTCACGGGAAGCACCTTACGCAAATAAACTTAGTATACCACCTACGCAAACGACCATCCACAGTGCAGGCAAGAAACGTATCCTTTCCCCACCATTACCATCGCTCATACATCTAATCCCTTCGTGCCGTATAACGAACCGCACCTGATCCGGAAACCGGCAATCGTTTTCATTGCACATCACATTCGAACTTTCCAACCGTACCGTATAGTACAGCGATCGGCACGCATGATCCATAATGCCGTCGCACGGGCGGGTGTGATTGAACCACAGGCTTTCCAGGCCCGGCCCCGTCGTTTGGCAGTGTTCCGGTGCGACCCGATAGTTGCGCCCTTCACACACGGTAAATTCCCCATAGTCGGTGTTCATAAACTGTACCCGCACGTGCTCACTGTTGCGCAGGAACAGCTGCCCCAACCGGTAGCGCAGTTCCACGCCGGGCGTAAGATACTGTTCGTACTCTTCGCGCACGACCGGCGCTCGCCACAAGTCACGATTACTGGCGGTGTGGCAATCCGGTGCCATTAGCCGCTGTGGGATGGTGCGCAGTATTTGGCCTAGCTGATCCTGGAAGGTTGCGATCGCCGTTTGACCAGTTTCTATGATGTGGTAGTGCTCATCGGCCGATCGGCTGTGTGTAGTGCCCGTCTGAAGTTGGAAGAAGAATAGCGTTTAATAAAATAAAAAAGAGCATAAGGGCATTAAGCTGGTCTTACAAAGTTTGTTAACTGCCGGAAGGTGGCACCATCGTTCGTGACAAACGCAAAGTACAGATCGGGAAACTGCTCAAACGATCCACGCAGCATACGGCGGGCACTCTCGAAGTCAGCGTTCGCTATCCGATGCGATTGGGCAAACACCAGCACGACGGGCGCATTGGAGCCGACTGTAAAGTTGGACCGCTCTTGGTCCATCTGGGCCGCAAGGGTACTGACGATCGAGGCGAAGCTTCTCGAAAGGGATAGCTGACGGGGAACTGCAATCAGAAATAGAAAGGTACTTATAATCGGGTCCAAGTGTGCATTAGAAGGTAAGGTAAGGGATCGTACATGATCCTTGGAAGCGAAGAAGCTGCTCAAAGGTTGAAGATATACTGTAGGTCCTGTTCACCATGTACTCGCCGGTAGTACCGTGCACAACGGAAAGGGAAGAACCATAGCTCGAGACATCGATAAGTTCTACCAGATAGCTGCAATTGAAGTTAAAATCTTATTAATACCTTTCATTTCGCACCAGAGCGGCAACTCCTGAAGATACATTACGATATGAGCTGCAGATTGTGATACTCATCACGCGAACCGTCCAGCACGACCGTCAGATCAACGTTGGGTTTGACGACGAAGCTTCCAGCCCCGGCAGGGCACTCCGCAACAGTGTCCAGCAGCAGATTCGCTTGCTCCACAAACCTATCCACCGTTGCGTTGCAGATGCTCTGCATCAGACGCTCATCCACCACCACACTGCCGGTAGTGTACTGTAACAGCTCCACAAACTTGTACGTTTCCTGCTTCAGCTTATCCTTCTCGATCGAGCGGAGAATATCTTTCCTCTCGCAGGCACGCGTCACGTCGATCGTTTGCTTCTGAGTCGGTGATTCCTGCAGTTCCTGCTCCCCATCAAACACCGCATGAAACCTGGTACTGCCGACGGCTTTTGCACTAAACCGACCCCTACCGTCATCCATCTGTTCACGCTCTTTTGCCATGGATGACTGTGACATTGGTCCTCCGGTTCTTGGTCTTCCCTGTCCCAGCCCGACACGCCTCCGATGGGAGATGGTTTCGATTGCCGTCACCGGGATGCCCCGATCACTGTAGTACATCTCCAGCACCTGGGAAAGGCGTAACCGGCGTAAGCGTTTGTACAGCTGGGGTGTTTGCTGCGACAGGAAGAACCCATCGATACCGGCCAATATTTCACTGTCTGTCATTTCCCACCGCCCTGCGTGCGTTTCCGACAGATAGCGAGCCCGTGGCAGGTACGTATCGTTCCAACTACCCGCCAACCCAACGATCACATCCTTCACGAGCGCCGGGCCCTGGTAAAGGCACACCTCCGCTAGATCGCCCGCCAGTCCAGCGGCGTACATGTTATCGATCGATTCTAGCGATGCAAACAGCTTCTCGAGCTGCTTGCGCGTGTCCGCCATGTCCATGGTTTCGAGATTTTCGTACGGATTCTTCTTTCGATACGCCGTCACAAACTCGCTGATGCGTACGTTCTGGGGCATCAGACCGGCGGCGATCGACATGATCACCGCACCCGGTGCGATCGTACCGTAGTCGGCCGTGTGGCTCGTACCACGCTCCAGCGGGCACCGAGAAAGGGGACGAGCGAACGTGGTCCGATTGGAGTTACTCTTCTGTGATCTGGAAAGGGGGCATGTACATTAGCATTAGGATGAAATCGCTTGACAAGCGTCAGCAAGGTCTTACTTGTTCTGCGTGATCCAAGGTGCTTGCGCGTTGCCATCGCTACTCATGAGTGTAAGTGGACAGGTGACCCGTTCGTCGTCCCGCTGGTATGGTTCTACGGAGCTGCTTAGCATACGGTGCAGGTTGCAGATTTCAAACGGTGTCAGGAATGCGTCAAAATCGATCCTCCCGGGAACGTTGGACACCAGCTGCCGGAGAAGCGCATACTTCGGCACCATTATGCCCCGGGGGCTGTACGGTGTGACCCATTCCGTTTCGGCTACACCCGGTACCTTTTCAATGCCATCGACTCGCAATCTGAAATGAGTCAGACGGCTCAACAACGTAAGTGGATGCTCCAGGAACAGCAAGAAACCTTCCGCCTTACCGGTGTATCAGCTCTGCACTAAGCAACCGTATATCGAGCGTGGTAGGATTGTTCCGTTCGATCTTTCGTATCAGCTCCAGCAAAAATGACAGTGTATGTGGAGGACCTGGAAGGGTTCCATTGCCTCGGTAGCAGCGAATCAGCTCCTCCGGCAGATTGTAGTTACCCTGTATCTGGTTCGCAAAGCCTGAGGAACGCAATGAAGATCATTTCACATCGTTTTCACCACATTGAGTGTCTTTTACATGACGTACCTACCTAGTACAAGGGCGCACAAAAGCACCCAAACAGCTTGCCGCTGCATCTCGTATAGGGGGAAGGGCTCTCACAATCTTATCTCGTTTAATCTAAACACTTGCTTCCTCCTCCCGTTGCGTGCGTTTTATCAGTGCGTTGTTTAGGTGCGGTTACGATGACTAACCACCTGGGGTGCTACGGTTTGGTACCAGGCTCAGCTGGAGCATATTCTGCTTTTGTGGTATGTAATAGGGCCGTTTGTCACGAGTAAGGTTATGTGTTTTTAACCTTTTCTTTTCAATTAAACTTTCACACCAACAAACCTCCAGTCATCACATACAAAAAAATCACATATTTAGGTACTTTCCTCAAGCGTGAGGAACATACCTTCACAACAATTGATAACGATAATACGCACTTTAACACACGATTAAGGGAAATAACAGATTGTGCGTAGGAAGTTTTGGAATTCACAGTTACACAATAATATACATTCTGAGTAGCATCTCCCGCTTCACATTTTGCGGCTTAAACGATCATTTTTCACTCCTCTCGCATAGCTGTGACCTCCGCACACATCAATGTCTCGCGCAACACTAAACTGTGTAAGGTCATACGGAGAGTTTCCCTTATCTAGCATACCTTAAAGCATGGCTTGTAATCTGATAAGCAAAGCGTGTATCTTTCAAAAGCGAAGACCAAAGGAACGGTCTTCATTTCAGCACAGGTGCATCTATACTGAACAAGTGCTTGGGTCTAGGTCTTTGATATTAAGGGTAGACCTATTGACTATTAACAAGATCTTAGGTAATCTAAGCGAGGAGTACGGAAGATGTAATTACGACATCTAGCCATTCCCCAAGCAAACCCTCAGGCAATTCTGCTTTAGATACCATCTACGTCCGTGAGGAGCCATCCTAAGACAACGGTTAGCAAAGTATAGCTGCTTACGACCAGTTGCAGTTCCTGATAAAATGGGTTATTTGCCCGTTATTTGTCCTAAACGGTTTAGACTACTTATATTCTATAGTCTTCGGACCCCTGGCTTAGGACAACAGTGAAATTGTTAGACTAATTTCCATAAAGGAGCGATTCTTTTTAAGAAAATTCTGGTAAATTCTTGAAGACTGTCAGTAAACTAACAATGATATAGTTCACTGCAGCTAGTATACATCTTATATATCTCTAAAGATTCATCTTCTCTTCTTCTTTGGCACAACAACAAGTAAGAATAATGTGTGCGTGAGTTGAATCCTGCAAATTGAATCCTAGGCGAGGTGAGTTGAATCCTAGGCATTCGTGAATCTCAAAAGACTCATAGAGTTCTGGGGGTTACAGGCTGATACAGGCTTTCGAGACTACTTTGCAAGTAACACGCAGCCGGATAGTCTGTGCTTGCTTCGGGAAGACGATACATGCCAGGCTTGACCATTGTTCCATGACCACTGATAGCTTAAATTCAATATCTTGAACATCATAAATCCCTAAAGATTGTTGAGTTTTCATATAGTTATGAATCTTTGGGCAGGGCGGTCCCGTGGTACAGTCGTCAACTCGAACGACTCAATAACATGCCCGTCATGGGTTCATGCCTACAATGGACCGTCCCCCGTAGGAAGGATTGACTATCCGCCTGCGTGGTAATGAATAAAGTCTCCAAAGCCTGTATGGGCCGCTATGTCCGTGTAGGACGTTACGCCAAATAGAAGAAGAAGAAGAAGATGAATCTTTGGAAATTCATGAATTTCAGAGATTCGTTCATCTTTAGAGCTTCGTGATTCCTTGGAGATTTATATATTTTGTGGATTAAAGATTCCAATCACTCAACGCTGAAGATGTACATCAACGGAAGAGTATCTCAACGGAAGAGTCATTAAACACAACTCTCATTCAAGCCATGCATGAAATTCAGCATAGAGGCAAAATAGAAGACACAGGCATAGCGAGAAAATCATGACTTTTAGAGGAGTTCTAGTAATTCAAGTATTATTAGCGATTTCTTCATATTACACCCGATCAGTTCTATGATGTTATTGTTTGATCTTTAGAGATTCATGGACATTTAAAAATTCAATTGTATCAAATTTAGACTTACCAGTTACGTGATTCACTTTGACGATTCTGATTCTGATTATGGGGGCCTTCACGATTCTAGTTAGTTTTTTGTATGGAGTTTGACAGTTGGAGGCTGAAATCATGTAAACAATCCATACAAAACCACACAAAAAACTAGCCTGCGATTTTCAGTCTAGAAAATTTTAGCCTAAAAGCTAGAATTAGATTCGAGTACCTCCTCGAAAACGCGGGTTTGTTTACATTTATCCCAAGGTGCATTAAATAGATCATGTGATCGAATCTGGAATCAAAGTGTATGTAGTCCAGGTGGTCTCATAGCATTTTTTATAACCAAATTTGAATAAAACTTTTTGACAGAATGGGTGAACAATTTTGTTCAAACAAGCTTTCTGGAGGCTTGACGAATACTCAAAACACTCTTAAACCCTTCATTCAGAAGCAGAAGCGATAAAAATCAGCCTTCTAAATTCATACACCTTGGGATTAGTTTACCTATATTATACTCACTTAGATAGCTGCTCGAAAACTGCTATACAATGCAAACAGCTGACAGGCTGAAATTTCCGCCTACGAGCTTCAAACGGAAAGCTTCAAAGCCCCTATATCCAGTATATCCAGTTGGACTTTTTCGTTGATAGTATTCATTAGGTTTTCTTTCGAATTTGTGTAAACTTGGAACTAGAATCACATTAGAATTATTAATTAAAACTATTAATTAAAAAATGAATTAAAACAATCAAAGACGCTATTTTTTACACCAAATTATATTTTTGTAAACTTGTTCTTCTGCTGGCTCCCTCATCGTTTAATTTTATGCAAACCGGTTGCATTTGCAAACTACAGAGTTGTGTGTTGTTGCTGTTACTTTTATCGTGCATTTGCGTTTACCGAGTTCTTAATTTCCTGCTTTGTTGACCATGCACACGACCACAATGCAACAAGAGCTCCCGATTCAGCAAGAGCCATGCTGTGTACTGTCTGTTTATTTCTGCCCATAACGTTGGTAAAGTTTGTTACACCGTTGTTTTGTTTTCTTCTATCTTTCGGCCATCCTCGCCTTGCCCAGTCCTTCCTTCCTTCCTTCCTTTCTTTCGCACAACGCCTCGCTCGCTTAGCCTGTGTGTGGTGTTTGTGCGCGTAGGTTAGTTTGTCCTCTAATCACGGTCGTGGATTTTGTGTGCACACATAGCGCAGATCTAAAATACTATACCATAATTTTAAAATGCTTTACACTTTTTGCACCACTTTTGCTTCTTTTATTTGTTGTTGTTGGGGTTGATTTGGACATACAAAACGAATGATGCGTTAAAATATATCTTTCTAACTGCATGTGTGTGTGTGTATCCTGCATAAATCGTGTGAGAAAAGACATCGACACATGGGGGAGATGAATGATTTTGCAAAAGAAGATTAAATTACAACACGCGGTACGTGTATTACTACTAACAATGTTCCGGTTTCGGCCAACGCTACCTCTTACACTTCCTTCTCTCTCTCTCGCTCTCTCTCTATCTTCTCTCTCTTTCTTTCTTTCTTTTAGTATCAACTATTTTCCCTTCTGTTCGTTTTCCCTTTCTCGCTCCGCTGCGAAGAGAATGAAACTATTTTATAGCGGTTAATAGTGTTATTTAGGTATACTTTTTTTATATTTAAACGTTGCAATGTGTTTTCGATTGTTACATTCAGCCTTTGCCTGCTTCTCCGCCTATCACACCTTTTTTCCCTTTTTCGCATTTATATTCAGCTTTGTAAAATCCATACCTCACCACTGAACTGTTCTCTGGTTGTGTGTCTATGTGTGCGCGTGTACATTTCCTCTTTTATTTATACTAATGCTTTCTGCTAATCAACGGGATTGTTTCACATTATGGCCTTCGTGGTTTAGTAGTTGGAGTGAAATGGCATACCACTAAACTGTGCGGGCTGATGGGGTAAATGGTCGAAGATGAAATGGGTACAGTACACACGCATTTTATTGGAGGCTTCCCTTTATGCCTTGGATGGTGGTTTAGTTTATCTACTTTTGTGGGTTAAGTTTTCCATTTACTTTAAATTCATTAACGTTCACGATCATACAGTGAGATCCACTGCCATACCTGTGCGCGGAAACGGAGTTGAACATGTCTGGAAGAGGCCACGCGCATTCGTTTTGGGGAGTTTTTTTGTTTGTCCTTTTTGTATATTTTTGTCTTAACCACATTGACTTTTGTTATCTGTTTTCGAACACACACACACAGCAATCTTCTCCCGGCCAGTTTGTTTTAATAATGGGTGTGGTGGTCGTGCTGGTGGTACTGTTCCGTGTCGCCCAGGACAGTTCCCAAGATGAAATCTTCCTATTTGGTATTACATTTAATATTTGTCTATAGCGTTGAATAAGGTTTTGTTTTTTTTTAATTTCCTACCGAGAAATAGTCTCCATAAAAAACGGAAATCCATTCACTTGATTTTAGTTTAGTATAAATATCTTCGTGCCTGTGTCTGTGCGTTGTTTTCTTGTTTTCTACCATTACACAATTCCAATTAGCCGTTGTACAATTTTTGTCAATTTGGACTACAACGAAACGATTTTTCATGAAACAGTGCGCACCCTGAACAGATTAAAGCAATATGAACTCTTCAATCAATACAAAACGCAAATTTCGAACAACTCCGCCAGGAGCTCTTCATGATTTCCCAAAAACAGACTCTGTCCCGTCTGCCCTTCTCAGTGTGACCGAAAACTATGAGTAAGTATTGTCATTCGGTTGAAAAATGCGAAAGGTACACAATTTTGTTAATTCATCAGGCTTTTGGGTTCGTGAGAACGATTCGAACGGGCCTGGTATCTTCTTCTGGATCGACAATTTGCGCTAGAAAAATTGTACGTGCTTGCATTAGCGTATCTTTAAAAAAAAACGGGATTGTGTAATACTTTTTAAAGCAAGATTCGCCTATAGTTGGTTAATTGCATTTCAAATAAATATTCACAAATACGCAACATAAGCTATTTATAATACATTTACATACCAGCATGGAAAATGTGCTTCAATAAAATACACCTGCATGCAGTGCTAGCAGTATCAACGCAATTTCAACACCTCTGTTAAACATGACTGAAGTTTCCATCTTACTGCCTAGATTTCCTTACACCCTAACACCATGCCTTCTTCCTGGACACTGATGACAGTGTAAACTGTATTTCGTGTATTTTTGCTCTGCGTGTTATGTAAATGATAAACATGTTTTTTTGTTGCAGGTGATTGTACAAAACACTGTTCGCCCGCGTACAAGCATGCACACAAACACACATAAACACTATGCAGAACAACAAGCGCATCCACACCAAAGACAATGAGTAACCGAAAAGAAAAGGGAACAGGGGTAGAGGGGGGTTGTGGAAATCATCCGGTTTATGCCTTTCGTTTTGTGTTCTACATGCTACAGTTATCTAAAACGGTTACGAATCATCTGCCTGCGGCTTCTGTTGCCACCTTAATGCCACTTGGAAAAATGTCCTCCCCCGCGGGCAGCAGAGCGCGGGCGAATTGTACAAATTGTGATGAATACGATCACATGTAAGAGAGAGAGAGAGAGAGAGAGGGAGAGAAAGTGAGACAGAGTGTTGTTGTGTGTGTTGTGTAGAAAACTATTTAAAAAAAAACAGCTCCCTGTCTAGTGCGCTCGTGTCCTCGCGGGTTGTCGGACAGTAGTGCACAGCTTACACTTAATTCTCGATCGTTTCGATCAGTCAAAGGCAAGCGAAAAGTTTCCCATAAAATCGAACACACGTTTTACATGTAACAGAGAGAGAGAGAAAGGGGACTGTGGCTATCTTCTGTGCTTCTCTATTCTTCGAACCATCGGAAATCACGGAATTAATCTAAACAATCCCTGCATTTAATCAGACATTCTTCGCCCGACAACCCGTTTCGTGTGTGTTTTTCGGGGGGAGCAATTTCTCTGTTGAACGACACAAAAAAACATCAACGTACGCCCTGCGCACGAGCCTCGAAGGACACACAAGAAAGAACGAATTGTTAAGTGCTGCGCGTGTGCGTCTGTGCGCGTCTGTTTTGTCCTTACATTGAAGCTACTGCTTCCTTTCATTCTACACCCAGTAATACAACGGTAACTGCTGCAGTGAGGTGCTTTCATTGAGGGCGCGCGGTAAGGGTAGGTATGTACGTCAGGAGCGGAATGGCGTTAGCGTTGGTTGACGGTTGTTTATTTCGTATAGTATCTCTTACACATCGAACATTTCTACCTAACACGTTGTTTTTTTTACTGTGTTTATTCCAATAAATACTTTCTTTTTTCATCCTCTGTGTTATGTGTGTGTGTGCGTGTTTTCTCACCTACAACAAACTAGTTATATTAGTTGCGTTTATAATGAAATTAAAAAAAAGGTATTGCGTTTGCTGGAATTTTGAAAAATAGCGAACTACGAACGGAGAGCAGCTTGAGCGATACATTCCTGGGGCCCCAAATGGTGGGCTTTTTTTTTTTGTTTTTTGTGCGCGCCTTTTAAAATATCAAGCGAACGGGCTCTTCCTCTCATCGTGTCAATGGAACAAGCCTTTAAACGCAACGTTACTTACAATTCTAACTAAATGTGCCTGGCGTAGTAAAAAAACAAAGCTCCGCGTCCGAAATATGGTTGTGTTAATGACTGTGCGCGCGCACCGCAACTTTTGCCACACCATATGCAATGTACGTTCAGCAACGATCGTGTGGTCGTTACTTTTTTATACGCCTACAGTTGGAACAGTGTTCACAGGTTAAATGCACAAAACCGGGGCGGAGAGCTCACTCCTTGCGTGACACACCATTGCTTTTGCCCTATCTTTGTAACAGCTCTATACACACCCTGGGACGGCGCAATATGGAGCCGTCTTCTGCTGGTGTGATATAAACATTATAATTAAATCTTCCACATATAAACCATTTCTGTGCTTTAATACAACTTCGTCAGGGAAAAATACAAAACTAAAAAGCGTTGAAAATAGGCTCCATGTGTACAGAGAGAAATATATGAATCGTTCATTTAAAAAGCAAACGTAACTTTCAAAAACGACTTCATGGATCGTTATCTTTGACACCTAACAGTTGCTTTGAATGTATTCGGATTTAGAGATGGAAGCGAAGGTGCAAAAATCTCTCCTTTCGTTCTCTCTCTCTCTCTCTCTTACTCTCCCTCCGCAGTGTGATGGCAGTTGAAGTACATGCATTCTATAATTGCTCTACCATCTGCTGAATCTGATCTGGCTAACACGCCGTGCTAGGTGCTAACTGATTTACACTCACACTCACACACACACACAGACACACACAACACGCTCGGAAGATAATTGTTCTCTGGGAGAACGTAAATGCGTGTTTCTATTATACGTGGACCGTACTGGCACAGTACCGAACGCACGCAACACACCGTCGCAGGACTGGAAGATGCGCCAAAGGGAAGGAGAGTGCAAAGAATGAGTTATTACGCCCCCCCCCAAAATGGACGCAAATGGATGCAGCAGCGGAACATTGTAATGGAAATTTATCTAGCGCGCTGAAGCCGGAATTCTTGGTCCTTAACGTTATTAGTGACAAATTTCTTTTTGCCGCTTTGCTCGGCCACTCCAATCGTGTGCGTTAAATGCATCTTCGTGTCTGTATGTGTGTGTGTGGTGGTGGCGATGTTGCGTCTAGGAGTTGGTTGAGGAAGAGCTAGACAATCGGTTTTTTGAAAAAACACACATCAAATATGGATACTTTGGCGTAGCTTAAATTATCTCTGTTGGTCGTTTTTGTTCTTAATAATTTTGTTTGTTTGTTTGTTTGCTGTTGTTGTTGTTAACGTTCTGCTAACCAAACGACCTTTGACCTTTGCCTTGACCAATGGCGCTTGTAGCGTAAGTGCGTGGCGCGTGTGTTTGTCTCTCGCACACCTTTGTTGACTGAGGGCAACCGGTGGTGGGTTTGAACCGGTGTATCCCCTCCCCTCGGCAGAAGTTACTTCTCGGGAAATGCACACTACAACACACATTAGCAGCCGACGCCCATCGCACGAAACTGTCCAAACGCTGTTAATCCTTAAGCTTCTGTTTCAGCGCCCTTCAAGCGTAATCGAGCGAAATCCTCAAATATAATATCATCATCCGGACCGTTGTCGTCTCTAAAAGGGTAGAAAAAAAACAAATATTAGAATATTACACAATTTAAAAGTCAGAAAACATAAGATTCAATCAAAAAGGACATGTTTAGCTCTATTCCAACATGTTCATGTAACTCCCTCTCAAGGAAAACGGAGTCGCAAAACGGTCTACTTAAGGGATATCTGTTGTGCCATTTTTACTGCTTAAATCTCACCAGTGTCCGACAAATGGCCACTTTGCAAACCCATGTCAACAGACAGAAGGATACGCCGGTGGTGAGGTTACCCACCAAACTCACCGAACTGAACATAAAATACTTCCAAAAACATGGCACGAACACGATATGCAAAAGCACAACCCTTCCCGGTTCTGATGGTTTGCTCCAACAAGTTGAAGCCGTAAACGATTTGCAACGAATTAAAAATAATAATAATAAAGCTGTCTAACACTCACACATACACACACAAAAGGGGGATGGAGCAAATGTTTTTTCTTACCCGTCCAGCTGAATTAGATTGGGACCGTCCTCTTTGGAGGCGTGTGCGTCCCCGTTGTTGCTGTGCGAGCCCATCTCGTGACCGGCCTGGTAGGAGTGTTTTCGATCCGCACTGTTGACTGTTCGGCCGGGCGACCGGTCGCCTATCACGGGTTCGTCATCGTCCGGCTTCGGGTGCATGAGTATGAACGGTAGCTCTGCCACCAAATCTCTGTCGAAAAGGGTAAAAAACCGAAATCACAAATCAAAATGGTGTGCTGGTGGAAAGCAGTAGAAAGGGAAGTTTTTTTTTTATTTTATTTTTTTGTTTATATTTACCCGCCGAGAGGAGTGATGCACAGCTTAACCTTTACTTTATACTGCACGATAATGCCCAGGTTTTCTCGTTGTGAAGGGTCAGCAATTCTGATGCATTGGTACGTGTAGGTGTGGAGAAGATGAAATAGTTCGCGTAAACAAACGAAGAAAAAAATCATTAAATTGTGCCCGTGAAGATAGAAATATGTTCAAGGTAACCCCATTGTACAGTAAAATTTGGGAAATTAAGCAGTAAGCTGTATTATAATAGTAGAAAACAGAAGATAATAGAAAAAGTACTAAAACAAGGTACAAGCTAATACGAGATACTACTACAAATCATACAAATAATACAAACAAATTAAATAGAATTCAAATATCTTAACCACGTGCAACTGAACTAAACATTTTCTACAAAATTGAATGTTTTAAAATTCGTTCTTCAATTCTACCTATATTTTCCATCCACCAGTGTGCGAGACCTGCAAATTATGTTAAAGTGGATTAGAAGTGGGGAAAAGCGCAGCGCAGTAAAGGAGTGGGACAAAGGGAGTGGTTAAAAAGGGAGCAGTAAATGTGCAAGCAGGTGAAAGAGGTGCGAACAAAACAAACAATCACAAGAAAAATTATACATAAACTCTCATATATATCAAACAATTAAATGTAAAGTAAAAAAACACAAAACACAAAACAAAATAAGTAATAACAAACAGACAAAACAAAACACAATTTAGCTGCTAACAAACGAAACAAACAAAAAGTAAATTAAATTTAAACATAAAACATGAAACATAATGAGCGCCCAGACAAGATGAAAACACAAAGATGAAAATTATAAAAGCTTAATTAAACAAACATTTTTTTAAATAAAAATTAAAATAAGTTTCAGCAGACAAATCTTAAAACTTTTACTTTCCGTAATTATAGCCAATAATTACACAAAAACAAATAAAAAAATAAAAAAATAGCAAATAAAAAAGACATGAAAGAAGAAGAACATCATACTTCAATCAAATCGTATAGCACGCATTATAAAGCTTCTCTCTTTAAGTCAAACAAAACAGATAACGAAACAGAGAACAACAGACCTGCGAAAACGAACAACAAAAAGTAAAAAAGACATAAAACAGAGTGCTATAACGAACGAATGTAACGGCACAGTGCACAGAGAGAAAGTATAACAAGCTCCTAGAGAATCCAACTAGGAAAATGGGCAACAAAAAGCAATGTAGCACGGAGCAGGTACAACATCGTGAAACTCTTTCCGATGGATCAAACAAACGAAACAAAAACAGGAAGAAAAAAAAGAAAGAAAATAACACATGAGAAGAAACTGTAAAAAAAAACACGACACATTTGCCTAGAGCTGGGACACAGAGTACGCACACAACTAGACTTCGACAGTGGGGGGAGTCGAGAAGGGGGGATTTTGGCCCGTGTGTGTGTGTGAGAGAGAGTTTAAGATAGGAAAGAAATGGGAAGTGGGTTAAGAGGGGAGGGAGAGGAGAGGAGGTGAAAGATATATCAACAACTTACAGCGTGCTCGAGGCCAGATTGGTGTCCTCGTGCTTCAGCTGCCCGTCAAGTGCCAGGCCCCACTTGTCTTTATTATTGGCCAGCAGTGGCGTCAGCGTAAACACTTTCGAAAGCGTGAATCCGGGAGCAACCTGGCATCCGTCTCTGTTGCTCGACGATGTGGAGCAGGTGGGGGATGTGGGATGTGGGTGTAGGGGGCGGGTATAGGAGTTCGTTGTGTTGCGATGAGATAGATTGGCGGATGGCGGTTCGCGTTTCGTGTGCGCAACCGTACGCGTTAAAACAATCGACGGATGGGTTTGATGGCGTACGTAACGAGTGTGATCGTTAGCAGGACGTTTTGTGCAGGAGCAAAGGGGAAACAACAGGAAGCGCACACAGCAGACAAAGAGTTCGGGCGCATCATTTGAATACACACCACCGCAAGGGACGCAGATTCGAATATCATTTCCCGACGCGGCGACGGATTGTGTGCGGATTTCATTGTTGCGTTGCGAGTGTGTTTATATGTTTTCGCACGTGTAATAGAATATAGAGCACCAGCAAACGCACACACACATCACGGCGGGAGGGCGTGTTGTTTATTGTTGCATCAATGTCCCGGCAAATACGGAAAAGGAGCGATAGGGAGAGATCAGCAACGGAAGCAGCACGTTTCGTTTCACAACATGAAAAGAAAAAATGGGGAAGAAAAGAGTGGAGCAGAAGAAAAAAGGAACAATTAACATTTTGGAAAGCATTTGGCACTGCCGAAATGGGCAGCTTTGAAGCAAAACCGAATCGACCAGCAAATGACCGGCCGTGCAACACCACCATCCTCCGCTGTGTTTTCTGCCGCGTTAGCAAGCGTTTCAGTATCGTTTTAATTTATTGTTGTTTTTTTTACCACAAAATCGATTCAATCGCATTTCAAAGGGGTTAAGAAACAACGAAATTATATGAAAAACAGCACGAGGAAAGTATCGATTATCAAAAACGACAATAAATGCCCTCATACTACAAGCGGGGCACCCTTAATGAATGAGTTAAAAAATGATAATGCAGACTAGACGGCAGGCATATATCGCAACAAAAAAACGGGTGAAAATGCCCTTCCATTCTGTCTGCTGGTCGCACAAACAAACATACAAACACGGCGCGAAACGAAAAACCCGACACGCATATCATTTTCAATGGAGGCGCATGGTGGCTCACGGATAGCACACGCTGGGCATGTTTATCACACCCGAAACGAAACTACCAATGCCGTAAGGAAACAGATCCGGCAAACACACACTCCACCCGGATACGCGCGAGCATTAGCGTCATCATCATCATCATCGCCGTTCCACCGAACCGCGCGACTCCATTCCACATCCACCGGGCGCAGACAGGCGCCGACGGGGCAGCCCTAGCGGTGGTGGCGGAGGCGGCGGCAACAATTTGAACGACTCCGCAAAATGAATTCATTTCCCGCACGCGCGCTCCAACTGTGTGTGTGTGTG
This sequence comes from Anopheles arabiensis, assembly GCF_016920715.1. NCBI lineage: Eukaryota > Metazoa > Arthropoda > Insecta > Diptera > Culicidae > Anopheles > Anopheles arabiensis. Next base: position 75,882,712 of record NC_053518.1, read on the forward strand.
TGGTTGGGTGTGCAAGTTGATGGAATGGTAGGTCTGGTCCGATTTCCATCGATTTCCTGCCGCGACCTGCAGACCTGCCCGGGGGCGATGATACACCACCACCTTCCACAGCGTGCCCATTGTGTGAGTGTGTGGTAGTGTGGGGCGGTAGTTTAGGCGGGGAAACTGGTAAGGTTAAATTGGTTAAAAGCAAACGCCTAGCCACAGCGCAGGACGCCGCAACGGGCGGAAACGAAAGCTAATCACTAGTGGCACGCACAACCACACCATTCCACCCATGTTACCAATCCCTTTGGGCCAGAAAGGTCCAACACACACAAACACACATTGTACTTGAGATTTGCGTTTTCAGAGGTCACAGCAGCGTGTTCGGAAATGTTGGAACTTCATTCCACAGCGAGAGCGTCGCCACTCAACGGTAGGTTCGTTTTTGCTCCCAGCTGCGTAGAGCTGATGCTTTTCCTGCTTGTGCTCTGTGTAGAGTGGAGCGGCTACAACAGCGAAAAGCTAATTCGAATTAGCAAAACTACGAGAAGCGCACGTGTCGGTAGTAGGCTTGAAGTTGGCCATCGCTTTGCAACAAAATCACTTCCCTTCTCGAGCCCCGAAACCGACACGCACGATAGAGCTAACATACACATCCTGCAGGCGTATCATCATCGGCAACCAATGCCACTGAATCCGATTACGACAGGGGAGGTCGATCTCTGCCTCTTTCTTCCATTTTTGTTCGAATACAAACATATCGGTGCTAGCAATGCTAGGCAAAAACACTCCAATGTCACAATGTATCGTGGCCAAATTCGTCGGTATGGGGATTGGAGCCGGTTGGCTTCGCTTACATACTGCACAAACACGCAAAGTCTGCTCATTTCTGCTGATGCTACACTAAAAACAGTAGAAACGTTACGAGTGGGGTAAACTCCGATGCTGGAAGAAGAGGTCGGGCATTATCATTTCGTCAGTGGTTGGCGCAATCGTAGGCAAATGGTTGAAAAGTTCATAACCCATCATAAGGCGCATCGTTGGCAGTGTCTTGAGTTGGAAGTATCATCGTTTCGACCGCGTTGTTGAAGAGTTTGTGGGGCGTCGTTACCTGAGTCGCCCACCTTGTTGACACACGCTCGCATGTTGGTTGGTAATTAGAAGTAGTTCTTAGGTAGACAACGTAGCACAACTAAAACACCAGTGGAAGACGTACACACCGCACTTTACACGTCGGTTTCGCTAGTTTTGAATTCCGGGATGAGAAATGTCGCTTAAGGTGCATGTTCATGGTAGAAACTGTTTCACGCCGTGTTTCAGTGAAATATTTCATCCATTTGCATCGGTTCTGTTCACATTCATTGCAAGCTAAAGGAAGAAAACTAACTCCGTCAATCCTACTAGAATCCTATTGTAAATCGGATAGTAGCTAAATTTCACATAGTTCACTCAACAATATAATTAATTGAAATAACGTCAAAAGAAGGTTGCCTTTTAACACAGATGAGCTTGTTTTGTTTAGCCGACCGACAAGTCTTTCCGGTTGCCGAAGTTAGCTGAAGTTCATGCTAAATTTGTTGAATTTGTTTTTCATTTGATCGTTTAGAATACAGGGTTTTCCAAGCCACTGTCCAATGTGCACATCATTACAGGGGTTCCGAGTCAATTGCCAATGTCAACAACATGTTTCATTGCTTGCAAGATGTTTTTCAAAAGCTGTAACTATTGCATTAGCATTGCAATAATAGTTTAGTTCTTTCACATGATTTTCAACACGTCTCAAGCTGGATTGAGTTTGACACATATTTTGGCGTGTTGAAAATCATGTGTAAGAATTGAAATTTTGTTCTCATGCCAATACAATGTGTTGTTGAAAAACATCTTAGAAGCGGTGAATAATAATATGCATATTCGAAAGTGACTTGAAAAACCCTGTATTCACCGCCTCCGAGATGTTTTCAACAGCTGTCAAATGATGTATTTGATTTGATTTTGATATTTGATGATGTAAGATAAAATTTCAGTTCTTACTCATGATTTTCAACACATCACAAAGGACTGTCAAGCTCAATCTCAAGCATGAGACGTGTAGAAAATCATGTGGAAGAGCTGAAACATTATTGTGATGCAAATACAACACCTTTGACAGCTGTTGAAAAACATTTCGCAATCAATGAAAAATGTTGCAGACATTTGAAATTGACTCGGAAACCCCTGTAACGTTCAGATAATTGAAACTTTTCGCATAAAGGTCTGTTTGCTATCATTTTTTCCGGTTGATTACCATCACCATGATCTAGTTTTAAAAGCTACTGTAATGAATGAAGTGCTAGTGCAGAAAAGTTACTATTTTACTAAAAAAAATTAAAGTTAAAATACTGATTAATCATGTAAACCTAATTGTCCGGCCAGATTTGTGCAACAAGCAATTATGCAATTTGACAACAAAACTCACTATTTACCAAAACCACAACCGTCCATATGAAAATCAACGAAAATAACCATTATTGACCCATGATGCTGGATTACATACAGGTAAGTGAGTTGCAAACTGGTGTTAGAGGATGAACACAGGAACTGAATTAATGGCAGGAGGAATTATCAACCGACGCCCCGATCCCTGTGTGTGTGTGTATGTGTGTGAGAGCTAAAATATATGCGGGGGGAGGGGGTTACGACCGATTAAGTTGTAAGCAAGTCGCCATTATGGTTTAAATACATGACACACACGCAATCGTTCACTTCGTGAGAATAGGGCGCTAACTTGACAAAATATTCCCTATTCCTAACCACCAACGTCCCTTTCAACACCCATTTTTAAACAATAGTAGCGTGTGTTTGTGTGTGTTTGTGTGCATAAAGATGGCGGGCCCAATTTCGCTTACATCGTGCTGGACGCTAGATTCGTATCCTCGTGCTTCAGCTGGCCGTCCAGGGCGAGCCCTCGTTTGTGTTTGTTGTGCTTAAGCAGCGGTTTAATGGTGAACACTTTGGATAGGGTAAAGCCGGGCCCGACGGAGTACTCTCTGCAGTTGCAAGGTGAAGGTGAAAGGTGGCGATTAGATGAATGTGGGGCTGTGTGCCTGCATGACCTGAGGAAACCTTGTGTGCGTATTATTATGTCACGAGATTCGTTGAAAAGCGCGGGGGGAAAGGTGTGAAATGGAGTGGCAATAAAGAAAGATACGATTTGTTTGGGACGATACTGTCGTAAAAAGCACTCGCAGCATCGTTTCAAAATAAGCACGCGGATACTAAAACGTTAAAACGATAGAGAAGCACTTCGTTCTTTAACAATTCCCATAATCGATGACCTCCACACATAGCGATCGCGACCTTTTCCATTTGCCTTCAAACGGGATTCCTCCATAACGAGCGAACGGACCTTTTCTTTCTTTGTTTGGAGTTTATCTATACATAATTGCTGAAGCAGTACAATACGCTGGCCTACAATACGGCCCAAGAAACCTTTTCCACCCGTCTAGGCAACCTTTTGACTGTGTGTGGCGCACCTCTGTCTCTCTCTCTCTGTCTCTCTCTCTCTTCCGAACCGTCTGACCTCCAAATGCGGAATGGAAACGATTTTCGATAAAAGTTTTCCGTTGACCCCGACACATTGTGCCGGCAGGCAGGGCAGAGGTAAAGGCAGCCAATAACGCCATATCGGTCGCTTTCACCGTGCGCACACCTTTTATCGGTGCCCAACTGCCACCAGCAGTGAAAAATGCTCACAAACTAACAGAATTTTCCGACCCAGCCGCACCGATGACCCCAGCAGTACAATGGCTGCCTCTACAGCCCGTGGAGCGACACACACACACACACACACACACTGGTCAGCGCAGGTACTGCCCGACTACTGTTGCTATCGATTTTCCGGATGCTTCTCACCACCATGGCGCGCTGCTGATTCCGGTTCAGGTCAAGCGCAATATGCTCCTGTGCAAACGGGACGGCGGTGGCTTCCCGCACAGAAGGGAAAGGTTTAATTGAAAAATTTAATTGAGAATTGTTTTCCGGTGCAAGGCAAAAATGGCTTGCTCCAAGGTCCAGAAAAGCTTGATGGACGGCGACGGCAGAATGACCTTTCACCAGAGAGAGCATGGCGACAAAACTCGAGGTAGCTTTTATATTATCGCTTCTAGGGAATCCGTTGGCTTAGCTAGCTCAACCGATCGTTTTACAGCTCAACTCGAAAGAACTAATAATATTTAATATTACCACATAAAGCCCGCCCGTTTAACGCTTTCCTGAAAAAAAGGCAAATATTGTTTCCACGTGCTGCATCTATAAGCTACCCCTTTTTTTGCGCAATTAGCGATAGTGAGTGTACGCGCAGTCACTTCTAGCCACGATTCTTCCGGGAAGGAAACTCCATCAACAGTTGACCCCGAAATTGTCAACCCCCATTGTCAATGTCAAACATTCTAGAGCAAACCCTCCTCAACTAATTCTTAGTAATGGTAAAAAGTGAATGAAAAATTGAAAAAAAGACACTTGAAGTCGAAAAAACGGCCCTCCCCTACAAAACCAATCCAAATATAGCAAAAATCCCTTTTGTGACTCCACGCTGTGTGAGAGGAGGCGCGATTGAAGAAGTCAAAAAGCATCATAAAAGCTAATTAATTCCTCTTGCTTTCATCATTATTTGATGTCGCGTGCGCGCGTTCGTGGTCGATGTTCGTGCTATAATGCTATCCGCTATTACCACCACCACCACAACTGTCTTGCGTTTCCTGACAAGTGAGCTTCTTTTCCGACTTATGTGACTCCCCTCCTTACGTGTATGTGCTTTTGTGTAAATCGACCACGCTTGAAGCATTTATTTTTTTGTTCTCTCTCTTTCGTGCTACTAAAAATGTGCAATCTCGGTCGCAGTGTGCTACACCAACTGGACGTAACGAGACAAAAAAATAAAACCAAATGTACCAACCGTTTCCAGAAACATCCATTCGCTTATTATCCGCGTGTGTAGCACATAAATCCCGAGAGGCTGGTTTGTGCAAGGTTTCGGGGCACAAAAAAAGGTGCAGCACAACGTAAACGCATCGTTAGCCCCAAGTAACTCAACACGATTGCATGTGAGCGTGTGTGCGTGTGTGAGTCTCGTGTGTCATACGTCAACCCAGGGAAGCATATAAATTCTACCGCAGCAGGGGGAACCGTAACAGATTTTGCAACGTTAAGTCACTTTGGACAACAGCTGCCTCCAGTCCACGGCGGCCACCATTAGGTCTTTCACCGTCTTTCAAGAGCCACCATAATCCGTTCCACACGCAGTTAACTCCGTTTCCGATGGTAACCGGGCTAAGCTGTGCCTTGCTTTTTTGTGTGGATGGATGCATTGCCACCTTTGCACAGCTACACTGTTGCGTGCTTTTTATGCTTTTTAGAAGCACACACTCACCACTTGCACACTGGTTTTCCTTTTCTTTTTCCACGCGCCGAGGGGAAGCACTCCTTCAAAACACACACACACACAAACAAGGTTGGTTTGAGTATGTGTGAGAGGATAGAGTTTCCGCATACGTATGTATGTATGTGTGTGTACGAGAGAGTTCAGTAGCATTCAATCCTTCAATTAAACCTGAGTGCTCTTCTACGTTCTAGGGATGTTTAAGTAACGTCATAACGGGTGGAGGTTTTTTTTCGCCATTCGCTTTTCAAAGAGGACAACATTTGCCCCTAACCTTAGCCAAACATACACACACATACACAGACATGATTACTGCTCGGTATTCGTTTGGCCCGGGGAGGTCAACTAGGGATGGGAAAAGTTGACAAAAATCCACAGTCGACTCTGGAATGTAGTTGGAATCATCCAGATCCGCTCGGAGTCGTCCGGAGTCATCCGGAGTCATCCGGAGTCATCTGGAGTTATCCGTAGTCATTCCGGAGGTCATCTGGAGTCATCTGGAGTCATCCAGGGGCGTCCGAAGTTTCCCAGAGTTGTCCGAAGTCGCCCAGAGTCGTCCGGTGTCGATATCGTCCGTAGTTATCTGAAGTCGTCCAGAGCCACCCGAAGTCTTCCGGAGTCGTTCAGAGTCTTCTGGAGTCGTCCTAGGTCGTCTGGAGTCATCCGGACGTCAACTCTGGACGACTTTGGACGAATCCGGACGTATCCGGACGACTGCGGACGACTCCGGACGACTCCGGACGAATCCAGACAACTTCAGACGACTCCAAACAACTCCGGACATATCCGGACAATACCGGATAACTTCAGACGACTCAAGTCGACTCCAGACAACCCTGGAGAACTCTGAACAACTCGGGGCAACTCCAGACAACTCCAGACAACTCCGGGCAAGTCCGGGCAACTCCGAACAACTCCAGACAACTCCGGACAAGTCCGGGCAACTCCGAACAACTCCGGACAACTCCGGACAACTATGGACGGCTCCGGACAACTCCGGATAAATCCAAACAACTCTGAACAACACCCGACAACTTCCGATAACTCCGGCCAACTCCAGAAAACTCCGGACAACTCTGGACAACTACGGACAACTCCGGACGACTCCGGACGACTTCGGACGATCCCAGACGACTCCGACTATAGGCGGAACTAGGCGAAACAGAGAGCACACCACTAGTCACAACGTGGCAAAACCTACAAACCACGAGCACGATTAAGCTATGTGCAAGCCGCCTGCAACGAGCAGTAGCCGTAGTTACTTCATCCTTTCGGAAATGTGAACTCAGGGACGTATTATCCCCCCTCGCACATGGCATTTCTGGTTTTTTCCGCTGCATTCTCTCGCAGAGTTTCAGGGGAGACGGATGGTTCACACGGTCCGGGTCGGGCTGCCCGCTCGGCTGCGCTATACTTACTCGGATTCTACCTCCGCTACCGTGCACTTGTACTGTGCCGTCGAGAAGAGACAGATGTCCGCAAACTGTCGGACCGACACTTTGATTTTCTTAACCGTTTTACTTGAATTATTCGCTATATGTACATTCACCGACAAGCTTTCGCCGTGGTGGTAAAGCTGGAAGGTTGAAAAAGAAAAGAGTCATGAGGTAAAAAAAAGGAAATTAGTCGAGTTAAATGATGCCTACTCTCTCGCCACACGCCAAAAACCAAAAAACAACACGCCTTACCTCCTTGTCCAGACTCGCCTCGAGGTGAATTTTATTTGGTTTCAGTATGTACTCTTTGCTAACCTCGATCGACGGCTGCTCGCCCAGCTTCGAGGGTGCGTACATGATTTTCCTTATCGCTAACCGGACCGAGTTCCGTTTGTGCGGTTTGTCCTCCTGCGACTCGCCGACGAAGGCCTTGAGCTCGTAGTCCACGCCGCACGGTTTCCCGGTATCGCCCGGGGCCGGCTGCAGCGACACCGAGGCCGGACAGTGGGGCGGCACCTCGAAGTAGAACGGGTACGCGTTCGCGCCCAGCTTCCGGATCAGCCGCTCCTGGAGCCGGGTGAGCGGCCGGTCCGTTTCCAGCGGTGGATAAATCTGCGATGGATAAAAAAGCAAAGCACAAGAGAAAGAAGAGAGAAACAATAGTATCAGTATAGAGTGAGTTTGATAGAAAGGGAGGAAAACATCCACGTGTAATGCCTGCGCTGATGGCATGATGGTTTGAAGCAGCAAACGCGAAGACGAAAGAGAAATAATTTATTTTCAATTACGGTCGCTAACGTACAAAGCATGTCGGCATGTCTGTGCCTGTCGGCCTGTGTCGGTCTAGCAGCAGCAGCACCCCGGGCTTAAACACAGCGATCAAGCCTGTTAGTGGAGGAGGACCGGCGGTGCGCAGAAGGAAACAAAACGCGTTCTCGCAGCACAATGAGGTGCACTTAATTTAACCTTTTCTTTGTTCGCCGGCTAACTACAATAGCAGCAGCAGCAGCAGCTCGCTCTGTTTAGCTTTCTTTCGATCTGCGCTGGATTACACTATTTGTTTACGCAGCCATTTAATACGCCCTCGTCCACGCGCGGTGCTGGTAGTGTACACGGGAGGTTATGGCAAAAGCGGTCAAATTAATTTGAAATTTCCACCGACACAAACCAACGCACACAAGCAACACGTTTTCGGTGGGAGCCCTCTCTCACACACTTGCAACAGTTATTTGACTCGCAAGTAACAATTGCTTCGCAAATTGGTAAATCCTTTCAAGCAAATGAAATCGCATTTTCGCCCCGTGGCTGGGCAAAACACACCCAAAATGGAGAGAGTTAATGTTCAGTTTGGTAAAATATCAAACTGATGCTAATGCTTAACAAAGCGTGAGCGCAGAGCTTTATGGCGGAACGTTTGTCGTAAAACGGGGGAAACGCCAATCAAATGAACTTCCTTCGACGCCGCCAAATGGGCGAGAACCTATTCAAGTAATTGGAACGATTTTCTTACAATTTTCCCTACCCGGACACACGCAGCAACAGCAACGGTGTGTTTAACGAGGAGTAGAAGTAAATGAAATGACGCTGAAATAGGATCATAAGCCTCCTCCCTTCCTTCTTGCCTGCTTCCTTCCCCTAAAGCACATCATTATTGGTCATTTCGTTGTGCATAACAGTGCGCTCCGCACACAATGTGTCCCTGGAAAATCGAAACAATTGCCCCGTGCCAGTACACCAAGGGAAGATAGCTATAACTTAATCAGTTTATACTCTGCTTCTTCACCTTTCCACCATTGCTCCATCACAAACGCACGAAGAAAAAAAACCCGCTTTGGATCGCTTGGCACCCGCGCCCAAATGAATGCAAGCTTTAATTTACCTTATATTCGCAGAATAATTATCATCAGGGCTCGTTTGGTTTGGTGCGTTTTATTCCGGTGCGACAGCGCGCACCTTCTGTGGTGGCAAAATTACATTACAATCAAAACAATGCCCTAACGAATTGCGTAATTAAACCTGCAGCAGGATCGCGGCGATAGGGCCCGACCATTTTTTTTTCTTACACCTCCTCCGCTTCTGCCATAATCTATTTGCACGCCAGGGTAATTGAATATTCACCCCGGGACTCCCAGGGAGGCGTAAATTGGGGGGGGAAGAATATGAGAATCGTTCGTTTGGCTACATTTTTGTTTGCACTTTGCTGCCCTGAAATTGGCACAGATTGGTACACTGCGGGGCGATGTTTGGTGCGTTGCTGGAATAGAGAATAAATAGTTACACGCGCGCGTTCGGATACAATGTTTCGGGGGGCGTATTATTAATATTAATGAGAACTATAAAAGTAATTCTCACGCAATAGGCAAGTGTGCGAGACAATGGGAGTCTGGTGTCCATAATTAACGTCAATAGCCCTAAGGTGTCTAATGAATTCTGCCACCTTTTTTCGCGGAATTATAGCTGTTGGTTTAAACAGCACCATATTTTAGGTTCAGTACACTTCACAGCATAGTTAAGTGTGATGTCGATTATTAATCTGTTGAAATTATCTTATTCTGAAGCGAATAGTACAGCCTAGATTAAATTTTAAACTCAAACAGCTTGGTATAAGAATTTGACCGAGCCACCGATCAATTCGAATAGTAACATATGATTCCAGAGGATTTTGGACGACTCCGGTTGCTCAGCATTACTGCGGACGTCTCCGAACGACTTCGCATAGTTCTGGATAAATCCAGACGACTCTTGACGACTCCGGGCGACTCCAGATGACTCCAGACGACTTCGAACGATCCCAGATAACTCCAGATGACTCCGTATGACTCCGGAGCACTTCGAACGACTCCGAATAGCTCCATATGACTCCGGATGACTCCGGACGACACCGAGCTACTCTGAATGATTCCAAACGATGCCGGATAAATCCACTCCAGACGACTTCGAACGACTCTGGATAACTCCAGATGACTCCATATGACTCCAGATGACTCCAGATGACGTCAGACGACTTCGAATGACTCCCGATAACTTCAGATGACTCCGTATGACTCCAGAGGACTTCGGACGACTCCTAATAACTCCATATGACTCCGGATGACTCCGAGCGGCTCTGGATGATTCCAAACGACTCCGGATAAATCCACTCCAGACAACTTCGAACGACTCTAGATAACTCCAGATGACTCCAGATGACTCCAGATGACTCCGGATAACTCAGGATAACTCAGGATGACTCAGGACGTCACGGAGCGGTTCTGGATGATTCCGAACGGCCCAGGATAATGCTGAGCGGACCAGCCTTTGGGAGTCAGCTCTGAAATTTTCGGAGTCGGATCGAAGTCGAGCTCGGATTTTTGTCAACTTTACCCAACACTAGCTACGTACTTCTCCGCAAGGCAACGCGACCAATTATCTTAACAGATTTAACCGCAATGGACAAAATATTAAATACTTTACTTAACTAATGTGTCCTTTAGTTCCTATGTTCTCCGAAGAGTGTTATACTGTAGAAATCCGAGAACTCTGTCTAATTTTAGATTAAGAGTAAGAGAAGATCAACCTCTGTGACAGCCCTCTTTCCTTGAATGTTGTTGAAACAATTTAGTGGCTCTTCACTTAAATATAATCTCGAATGTTGATTTTTTTGTTATCTGCATCCATTACACTCACCACATCCATTTTAATCTACGACGCTTTTCCCTTAATTTACTTATTGGAATGTTCTACAAAAAATCACACAAAATGTCTGGGAAGGATGTTTAGGATCATATTTCAGTTTGAAATTGAAATTACAGTTTGAAAAAATGAATGCTCAATGGAAATATATCACCACAAATACAAACAAACATGGTGTCAAAAACAGGTGGATTGAATTCCTCTCGTAAATCGAGAAAGATCTTTCAGCTCTAAATCGTAGAGCCTCTATAAACATTTAGTGATGAATCCTTGTGTAGAAAACAAAATCCCTAATTTTGGGTATGTCTCACGTGTCATCTTCCATCAACAAACATGATCCAGTTTTTTTCCAGATTCAGGTCATGCCAACTTGAACAGCCTTCGAGCATTTACTTTCAACTCGATATTACGTTCAGGTGTTTACTGGTACATTGCAATGAAGATACACTGGAGTTTTCTTTGCACACGCTCGAAGAATAAAACGATCCAAACAATATCGATACATCATTTGATCTGGCTCTGGTTCAATTACTGTGCCTCCCTCCTGCCCTAGACAGAGTATGCGCTCAGATTTCGTTTTAGTAGGATTAGTTCAATTTTATAGCAATATCCGTACCGGATAACATTCGAACAATCTCACGAGAGTGCGGAATCTAATTTCGATACGAAGCTGTCCAGCAATTCAAAGATTCGCAAAAGAGACCAGTATCAGATGGGGCGCCGTTGAGTAGTGAAACCCAATTAAATTGCTGTTTAAACATACAAAATACCCTGGAGGAAGATTTCTGCTTCATATGAGAATGAAATAAAAAATAAAATAAAAAGTTTTTACAGTAAAGTTACGCGTTGAGCATGAAATGTGCATTAATATTACGATTTTTTTTTAATATTTTTTTTTTCTTTAAAGGTCGATTTTAAAAATTGTTAGCAAAAAATATTGCAAACATACCTACCAGAAGCTATCAAACAATCCTTGCTGAACATTCAGACGTTCAGTGCTCGAACAACATTAAACGATCTCTCTCTCTCTCTCTCTCTCTCTCTCTGTCCCCAAAGCAATGCATTTATGTTCCTTTCATATGATTGCTTCAACTTGCTACTTTTCTCCCAAATTGCACAAAAATCTAACACACACACACACAGAAACGTTGTTCAAAAAAAAAAAAAAAGAAGCTAAACATCCTCCAGCTTACATCGTTAAAGTGACGGAACAAATCCGTCATGAATGATGAAGTCGTTCGCTGAAACCCTCCGACCGCACCGAATATATCAAACGGACCAAATATTCGCGCAAGCACGATAGATTGAGTACGTGCTTTGCTGCAAATGTTTGCGCGTTTTTTTTTTTTTGCTGCTCCCCCGCTACAATACAACAAACGAAAAACAGTCAATCATCGACATTTGTACATACATACACGCTCTCGGGACGTTTTTATCTTTTTTCTCTCCACAGAGAATGGTACAATTTAACAGATTTAGTAGCACACGAGGCATGATGTGTCTGGACATGGGTGTATCTATCCGCGTGACGAAATGCACACACACACACACATGTACATTCCACCGCAAGTGCTTTGCGGTAAAAGTGTTTGCATTTGTCTTTGGTCTTCATGGTGGTGCGCGCACAACGGTCGAAAAACCAAACGGTTTGTGTGGTTCTTCAACAACAATAGCACATCCATTAAGAATACAGCGTTGGATTTGTGTCGGCTGTCGACCGGCTGTTTTGAACACCAAGCACAACTGAAAGAGATGCCATTGAAAGCGGCACACTTGCACACTCAATGCTTCTTGCGCCGGTTCCATTTTGCTGGAGGTGATCATAAATTTTGATTATTTTCGTGTGTATCACACCTTTCCCGTATGCCACTAAAAAGGACAAATGCTGCTTTGAGCGCCGTCCTACTGTGCAAAGCATATATTTTAACAGCAACTTTAGCACCAGCTACTGCAGACAGCACTACTTTACCTGGCGGGAAATTTTCTGCCGTGTGTGTGTATTTCTCCATTAGCAAATCATTTGGTAAACTCACAACCACTGGAAAACAAAACAAAACAAAAATAACTACAGCAAATTAATCCAGGGCGCTACCAAAAAACTTTACAGTTTTGTGCCAACAAAGTGGTGGTCGGTGTGGAGCTGGGTGTGTGTGCTAAAAGTAAGTGGTATTATTCTTCCATCATCGGGACGGGCGAGCAGAAAGGAGCTCTCTGCACGCGCGACGGTGTTGCATCGTAAATCAAAATTACATCATTTGCGTTGATGTGTACACAACAGCAACAGCGCAGCGAACGTGTTGCGTTCCTTTTTCGGTCCAAAAGCATCCCGGCATTACTTTCGTACGTACCCTAACAAAAACTCCCGCCGTGTTTTGCTTGTTGTTTTCATCCGCCAACCCCGATGGAGGCGCCTGGTGCCGCAGTGACACGGGCGAATGAGGAAGATTTATTTCATGGATTTTCAACTTGTTTTCGTTGACGGGTGCTCCTGTTGTGCTGCAGCAGAGTGTGTGTGTGTGTGTGTGTGTGTGTGTGTGTGTGTGTGTGTTTTTTTTTTTTTTTTTTTGTTTTACAAGGAGGGGGAATCTTCGAAAGACTCCCGTTGTCGCACGGGTGTTGACATGGGATTCTTACCCAGTAAACCCCCTCCTTGGGCCATATACCCTTCCCCATGGGTTCACCTTTCGGTATGCTTCTTGGGGAAGGGCTTATGCATTAGCATTGCATCCTCGCTATTGCACAATGAACCAGAGTTCGCGAGACAGATCAAAAGTACTATCAAACATCACACAGCAATAGAGCTCACAATCAATACACCAAGCACTTCACACTTCGCATACTGCTCCATGGGGCACACATACAAAACACTCCAAACCGTACCACGTTCACACGCGTCCCAGGTCCTGATCTCCTCTCCACAGCTGGTCCAGCCTTGTCAGGATCAGTCTCATACATGTTGTTGCAGCTTCCCACAACTCTTCGCTATGTAGCATCAGCTGCACTAGGTTGGTCTGTCTTACGGCGGTTCTGCACTTCGTGTCAAGCAGCTGGCGCTCCTCTAGGAAACGTGGACAGTAGAACATTACATGTTCCGCAGTCTCGTCATTGTCCTTACATACTGGGCATCGAGGTGAAGAAGCGTGCCGGAATTTGTGGAGGTAGCTCCTGAAACACCCGTGGCCAGAGAGCATCTGCGTGACAAAATAATCCACGTCACCATGTTTCCGGTTTATCCACATTGCTACATCGGGGATTAGCGTGAAGGTCCATCTCCCATTACAAGCGTTATTCCAAGCCGCCTGCCATCTTCGCATGGACTCCTCATTTGCCTCCTTTGGGGATATAGCACGAGTATCTGCCGCGCGTGAGCTCTGGAAATTTACGGAGTCCTCCTCTAGGGTGATGCAAAGGGGCATCATACTCGCAATTACGCATACTGCTTCATATGAGATGGTACGGTACGCGCTAGCAACGCGTATGGCCATTTTTCGGTGCACCTTATTTATAGCGTACTGGTTCTGTTTATTTCTTAGTATGTGTGCCCATACTGGTGCTGCATACCTTATATTAGAAATGGCTACGTTGGCATGTAAGCGTCTTATTGTGCTGCTTGGACCACCTATGTTGGGTGTAAATTTAGCCAACGCGTTTGCAGTTTTTGTGGCCTTTATGCAAACTTCCTCAAGGTGCTTTCGGAACTTTAATCTGTCATCTATGATAACTCCAAGGTATTTGAGGCTTCTTATAGATTCTATTTGCTTAGTGCCTACCATTATGTGCGCTTTTTGAACCTCCTTGTGGCTACTTATGAGAATAAATTCCGTTTTGGCGTGTGCTATTTCCAACTTCATTTCTCGCATCCAATAGTCAATCCTGCCGACAGCATCCGTAGACAGCAACTCGACCTCCTCTACACTATTTCCTACGACAGTCAGTGCAATATCGTCTGCAAACCCGATGACCTCAGCTCCTGTGGGTAGGGCCAGGGTTAATACTCCGTTGTACATAATGTTCCACAAGGTGGGGCCAAGTACTGATCCTTGCGGTACGCCAGCAGAGATGGTAGCTATTTTTGTTCCCTCTTCCGTGCTATACTGTAGAACGCGCCCGCTGAGATAGCTTCTCAGTAGCCGACACAAATGCAAGGGGATTTTCATGCGCTCTAGAGCTTTTGCTATTTCCTCCCAGCTAGCAGAGTTGAAGGCGTTCTTCACATCGATGGTGATGATCGCGCAGTAACGAGCCCCACATCGCTTCCGTTGAAAGGCAGCTTCACCCTTCACCAGTACCGCCTGTATCGCATCAACCGTGGAGCGCTTCTTGCGGAAACCGAACTGACGATCTGATAAGCCGTGTTCTCCTTCTGTATATGGTGTCAAGCGATCGAGAATTACCATTTCCAGTGCTTTGGCCAGTACGTCGATCAGTCCCAGTGGTCTTAGGGCTGATAAATTCCCTGGAGTCTTCCCTGGCTTTGGTATCAGGACTAACAACTGCTTCTTCCACACTGATGGAAACTGTCCTGTCGTAAGTATGTTGTGGAAAACTTTTTGGAACACCCTAGGGAACATCCTCATGGCCACTTTGACTGCTTCAGCGGGGATACCATCTGGGCCGGGGGCTTTTCCACACTTGAGGCGATCTGCGAGTTTTTCAATCTCTGTGGTCGTAATAGGCACAGAGGTGGATTCTGGCGAGTCGATAATCGAATTCAGTAGCGGAGGGCCATGGGTAGGAAACAGCTGCTGGATTATCTGGAGAAGCTTCACGGGGCATCTTTCCACAGGCTCCTTGGGTCTTCTTTTGTCCATAAGAGTTTCAAAAGCCAATCCCCAAGGCTTCCGAGCTATTTCGTCGCGTAGCTCAAGGAATATTTTTCTTTTGCTCAACTTAATCTCCCTTTTAAGATCTGATCTTAGCTTGACGTAGATAATTTTCAGTAGCTCTCTGTTAGAAGGATTACTCTCGCGTTGTAGTTTCCTACGAGCAGCAATGCACTCAGCTCGGTGCTTCTTGATCGAAGAATTCCACCAGTATTCCGGTGGTCTGGTGTTTATTGGTGTTTTCCTTCTAGGCATTGTGACGTCACACGCTCGGCTCAGTGCAGACACGAGCTGAGAAGGATTTGCAACGTCTCCAAAGTCACCGAAATTCAGGGCCTCTACAAACCGGTCTTCGCAAAAGCTCTGTGTTTTCCAACCTCTTATATCCGTTGTCGTCGCCAAAGTTAGTTTACTCATTTGCCCCTTGTTGACAGCATACCGTATCACACGATGATCGCTGCCTGTAAAAGTATCGCTGACGCGCCAGTGTAGGTGCCAGGCCAGAGATGGGCTACAGAACGTAATATCTATCATAGATGTCCTTTCGTTTCTGCTATAGGTAGCGGTTGAGCCGACGTTTCCCAGAACTACATTAAGTTGGGCAAAAGTTTCGAGCACTGCCTCTCCTCTGTTATTTGTCCGTTTACTCCCCCATTCGACAGCCCAGGCATTAAAGTCGCCGGCAATCACCAAAGGACTGCATCCCTCCAGTGCTGCACATAGATTGTTAAGCATTTCACTAAATTTTTCTGGTTCCCAGCTAGGAGGTGCATAGCAGCTGGCAAAGAATACTCCGTTAACTTCGGCTATGCAGAAGCCCTCGAACGTTTTTGAAACAACCCGCTGAATGGGATATCTTCGCACCGCCCAAATTGCTGCTGCGCCAGTTTTATCAGCCACCCAATTCGTAGATCCGATTGGAGCCCTGTAAGGCTCTGATATAATAGCAATATCTGCCTCCTCTTCAATCAATACCTGGCTCAGGAGGTCCTGGGCTGTTTCACAGTGGTTCAGATTTATCTGGACTACTTCCATGATGTTGTTTTTTTCGTCACTGGGCAGAATGCTCCACTCGAATGATGCGCGTTGAAACCAGCTGGACAGAACACACATCGAGGAGTTTTTTGGCACGCAGAAGCGAAGTGACCTTCATCTCCGCAGCGCAGGCAGCATTTACTCCTGTCTGGACCCTTGCAGTCCTGTGAGATGTGGCCCGTTTGCCAGCAGCGGTAGCATTTTCTGCTCGGAGTGCTGACCCGCACTGGGCAGACTGACCAGCCTATTTGTATTTTCCCTGCTGCTGTCATCGCCGGCACTAGCTTTGCTGGAAGTTTAACGATGGCAGTCTGCATACCCGAGTAAGAAGATTTCATTCTTACTTCCAATTTACAGCCTTCGGTGCAGGCAAATTGATTTCGCACTTCTCGTTCGACATCATCTGCCTCTGTCTCTTCATCGATATAGCGAATTTCGACAGTCTCCATTTGCCCAAGGGTTTTTACTTTTCCGGATTCTCCGATGGCCTTTTGGATTTTTTCGGAATAATCTTCACTGTAGGTACCATCGTTCTTCTTTAGCTCAAAGAGTAAACCTCCATTTTTGGTACTTCTAACTCGTGCGACTTGTTTGCCAAACGGCTGTAGCTCGGGATCAGTCTTCAGTTTTCGAAGTATGTCCTTGTGTGTAGACACTTCGTTTGTCTCGACCAGGATCGCCTCCGTTTTCGGTCGCCATGAGGTCAGTTTAGTTGGACCATTTGGTGCACCAGGTCTACCTTGACCAACATCTGTGGCCGAATCTATTGTAGCCTTACGTTTGGCCTTTTTGCTGACCACCGTGCTCCATAACTCGTGTGTGTGTGTGTGTGTGTGTGTGTGTGTGTGTGTGTGTGTGTGTGTGTGTGTGTGTGTGTGTGTGTGTGTGTGTGTGTGTGTGTGTGTGTGTGTGTGTGTGTGTGTGTGTGTGTGTGTGTGTGTGTGTGTGTGTGTGTGTGTGTGTGTGTGTGTGTGTGTGTGTGTGTGTGTGTGTGTTGCTAGCTCTCGGTGGAATTAAAAGATACACATGTTTACTTTTTGTAAGTGCAAAACGTACGTAACGTTCCTTCGCCAAATGGAATGACTTTTACAATATCAAAAAAGTGCCATGTCAGTGCTTTGAACGGGGTTTTTTTTTCTTCTTTGAGACATCAATGGACCATTTTAATAAAAAATAATGTTACAAATTTCATTCCATCTGTAGCAAAGGCAAAACAAAAATCCCCATTCCTCCGAATAGTGCACGTACAGTTGTGACCTACTGATATACATTCAATTTACCGTACACGTACGGTTAGAACGCTCCTCTGTCCCGTGCTAAGCACGCACACCGTCGCTCGTAGTGTGCCTTCGTAGAATTGGACCGACCAACCAACACGAGGTCGTTTGCCTTTCGATTATTCAGGAGATTAAACGCGCAGCAGCAGCATCATATCAGCGCGGCGCGTTACACGTTTGCAGACAGCGCTCCGTCCCCGCCCCTTTAACACAAATACTAACCTGTTCGGATGCCAGATACAGGTCCTTTCGGAAGGTTAGTCCCAGCACGTCCAGATCCTCCCGCCCGTACCGGAAGGCTGCCAGTACGTGTCCGAAAACTTTCCGCTCCTTCACATAGTCGGGATCTATCAGCACGACACCATCTGGCACAGAGCAGGTTCGTGGCGGTGAGTGGTGTTCGCCGGTGGGGCGCAGTTTATCGTTGATTTTGATGAAGATGGCGGCGTGCGCAGTTGTAGTAAAGGTGTGTGTGCAATGACAAAGAGAAGAAGGAGAACAGCGCATGAAGGATTACAGTGTTTTGGGGTAGGCCAGAGGGACTTGTTGCTTGCCGGTGAAACAACGTGTTACGGTAGAGCGTTTCACCCTTTCGGGGGTTTTTGGCGGGCTTACCTATCGGATCGACATGCGTGATGTGGTCGACGAAGTCACGTTTTCCCAAGTATACGGTGATTTTGCCATTCGAAGAACTTTTCTTAAATACTCTGGAAAGAGAGGAGCGAGAAACGAACAATACATTGTCAGTTAGTTTTATTGGGATAAATTAATGAATTAATTAACTAACTAATGTTAATGAAAAAGAAGCATTCACAAGCTTGAGATTTTAGTTCTAAATTGTTCATTTAGAGGGCGCCACTATGCGTATAAAAAGGTTAAATAGTACAACTAATAGGTAGATCATGTTAACATCTAACGCTTAAATTGAGCGAGATCAAAAAGAGTAATTACGCCTACTTCCGAACAATTCTATATCTCGCTGAAAGAGTCTATTATATGCCTGAACGAATCTACAACTCGCTGAACATGTCTATATAATCCTCGAAAACCCTGTAATGTTTTAAAAAAACAATATTTTACATTCGCTTTCACATGATCCTCCCATTAAATTTAGTAATTCAATTTACCAGATAAGCATTAAATACAATAAATCCTTAAATTATATAATATTGTCAATAAATTCAATAATAACATTCATTGTCTTCTTATGTTATATTGGTATATTGGTTTGATGCCGAGCCCAAATGGCCATGCGAACGACATTGCATTGAATCAAAATGACGAAATTGAATGAAACAATGATGATATCATTGTAGGTATGTTGACGAGTATGATCGCTGACCATCGATTTTGACTCGATTTTATAACAAATATATAACTCAATAGTATTATACTAAAATAAAATAAATATGTATACTAAATATCATTGACTGATCAATAGTACAAATTAAATAATTCAATCCACATAACACGAAAGCGTTTATGCAATAATACAATCTAATATGCAAAATTCATTGCAGGCCATTTTTAACGTTTACAGCAACGTTTGGTGTTTGCTTTCTAGAACAAACTCTAGAGCTCATTTTATTTTTATTATGCCCAGTATTTACCTAAACTGCCTACCCCAATAATGCTAATTACAACATGCAATGTTAATTTTTTATTTGCGCAAAAACCCACAAACCTAACCTAGGCTCAGCACGCTTACCTTGTTGCCTGCTTTTTCGAGCTACCCTCGTCAACGTCAGGATCGGGTGACGGTGCGGGCGATCTGGGCGATGATCCTTGCAGATGGGTATTCATTTCGAAACCGTTGTGTCTAATTAGAGGCCACCGTGCCACCGACCTCCGTACGTCTGCTTGGGCTTTCCACGCACTCTCTCTCACACACACACGCACGCACGCACAATTATTATCCTTTTTTCTTCTATTCACTTCGCAGCGCCACTGTTTCACCGCTTCGTTTTCATACACCACACAGCACTGCAGCGCGCCTGTCAAGGCAACTAAAAGCCAAATCTTGTTAGTTTCCCATACGGATTAACTGTTGCGTTTCACTCTCTCTCTCTCTCTGCCGGGCTGTAACGAAATGTCCAATTGGAAAACAGGTTAATTGCAACGTAAACATACATTGAGTGGGAGGAAAAGTGTTGCATATGCTCGTCCTATATACACGGTTTGTTGCTTTAGCTGCCCCCCTCCGTTGCACGATACACTTCTGGTGTACTACACTCTATAAACGCACAGCACATTCAATCAGCTAGATTGAAGTATTGCAACCCGAACGGCGACGGCACTTACATATATTAAAGTCTCAAAAGTAACAAAGAATGTAAGAAAAAAAAACACAAAAAAACGTAAAAAACTTATAATATTCACGGCCTTGTCACTCCGAATTAGCTGGCGTGTGAAAGGGACACAATGGACATATTTTACACTTCGCCTATTTTGACACTATTCAAACACACTCCCACACACAAACACGCACCCACCATTACTCGGGCTGGTATCTGCACACGAAGAGAACGCTGCCAAATACTAACATTTGCCGGCAACCGACCGGGGGCGCAAACCAAAATTCTTTCTCCACATTGCTTTGTGCTGGCGGCGAAAGAATGGCTCCAACAATGGAGCATCAGCCCGGTGTTCCCATAAATGGTATCCCGACACCGACTGTTTGCGGTGTGCTCGCGCGTGTGCGTGTGCCGATCCGGTTTCACTTCAAGATTTGGAACGAATGGCAAACCACCCCCAGACGAGCGGCAACAAACAAAAAAGAAGAAGATGCTGCTGAATAGATGAAGAGACAACGCTCACGAAGCGTTCTTGCGTTGAGTGATTTTTTTTTTCACACCATTACAGGGTTTTCCAGGGGTTCTCATAGCTGTGGGACACTTTATTTACTCTATCTTATGTGAACTAAACTTATTGTAATGGGAATTGGATTCTATAGCACTCTTGTTGGACAAATCTAATAGGAATTTCGAAGGAGCCTGTCCCAAAAGGGTGGCTGAGAGTCCAATTTATATCATATGAAGTCCACTTCCCATAAGAAAGAGTCAAGGAAGCGTCCCACTCCTATGAGAACCCCTGGAAAACCCTGTATTGCGCTTCTTTCTCTCTCTATCTCTGTGTCCAAGGATAGTTGTCACCCGTAAAGCGATGGATTCATCGAAAGCATGCTACGCATAGTTTTTACACCAGCACCACCCGCACGGAACAGGACACGGATCAGTGAAAAAAGGGAAAAAGTATTTTCTTTTCACACCACGTTCGAACAATTTTCGCATTCTCGTAAATAGTTTACCTTAGTGGGGAGACGGAGGCGAAAAAGTAAAGTTAAGTACAGTATGCACGATTTGCTGTGCAGTGAGCAAAGTTATTTCCCAATCAAGTTGATTTTTTTTGTGCTTGCGCTTCGAAGAAACTTATAAATACTTATAGCATTATAGCGCGCTTCCTTTAGGAATGCCTTGCCGATTCCCGAACAACCTTATTTTTACACCGGAGCTTGCCAAGTTGCTCCAATTTCCACCTCAATCGGGGTTTCGGGAAATGGAATGTACAGCAACAAAAAAAATCAATGAAGAATCTCTCCTGCGCCGGGGATTTCAATTGAATCCTTCTTACCTACAACAAAACCTACACTCCTCCGCATAGGATGCCACATCTCTCGCACCCGAATAGAACGAGAATCGCTAACCGACTCTGCCGGAGGCGAGCAAAGAAATGGCAAGGCAAGCGGATCGAAAGATGAAACGCAAAAAAATATATATACACTACCCGCCGTTCTTCGAGTTCTTTCTTGTCGGCGGAATTTAACACCTTCCCTACCAACCGCCGTTGTAATGCGAGGAAGGTAACGCGAGCGGGTGAAGAAAAACGTATCTCGAAGGCAAAAGGAGCAACACATGCTTCACACGCTCGGCATACGTCCTGTACACAGTAGCTTATCGAACGATCGATTGATGTGTGAAAGAAAAAAGTCTTTACAGTAATTGCAGAGCAGCATGCTGGGGCGTGTAATCCTTTTTGAAGAATGTGTGCGAGATCCATTGAAAATAGAGGGAGTTTTAAATAATAATACAACATAATCAACATTTATTACACAGCCATATCTTTTGATGATTGATAATGTTCGCGTCGTTTGCGAAGAAACGAACGAAAGGAATTAAAAATAATTTTGATAGGCCTTTACACAACATTTCAGGCTTTGGGTTCCAGTTAAAAAAGATATCGAAATGTATGAATGTGTCCAATCACGTGATTTTTTAATTTACAATTATAACCAGGGTGATTCGACAATTCAATATCACAAAAATCATTACATTAATATTGGATCATCCTTCCTCAAATGATGATCCTTTAGAAAATGATGATGTGTCTTTAGGAATAGGCGAAAAATGTACCTGTATACCTGAAGACCAATATAGCCAATAGTGGGTTTTAAGATACTAGCTAGCGTTTTTATATGAAGTTTGAGATTTGATGTCTAAAACGCATGTTAACACACCAAACAAATTCCAACTATCAGACCTCAATTTTTCAGCCTAGCTTATTTCAGCGTGAAAAAAATTTAAACAATCGCCAATTTGTCCCAGGTTCGATCAGGTTCGACCTCATCAATTTATTAAATTTTTCTATGCTATAAGATAACAACAATTTCAAGTAAGTTTAAAAAAAATCAAACAACATTTTTAGCATGTAAAATTACTATAATTCATTTCAAACAGAAAGAACCATAACGATCAAACGTCAATGTGACCAGGGTTTTTTCAAAAAAACGTTTCCCTGCAGAAGAACTCCACTCTAACGCGATGGCTGAAACATGATCTATATCATGACGTGTAAACTGTTAAATTTATCCAGTATATTGTGTAAAAGGCACAAAAGGTCTAATATCAATCAGAGCTCCACTATATTGTAATTAAAAATAGTGAACAATGAAAAAAAAATAAAAAAAAATAACGATCAAACAGAAAAAAACATATATTTATACAAAAACGGTGAAATCCAATATGGCTGAAATTAACTGTTAAAAACAACCCGGGTGATGGATATTCCCAAATAACCAGATCGAACTCTATAGCTGATTAGAGGCTTTTGAACGAAAAATCGTTCCGATGTCGTACTTTATGGCTGATTAAGAGATAAGAAGTATTTTGCGGAACTATGGCGCTTTTTAACAAGCATTCGGTACTCTTTGGAACCTTGACGCTGGTTAGCCTGATGTGTATGGCTCATGATGGAACTTGAAGGCTTGTTAAGAAAGCGTACCGAGCTTGGTGTAGCTTTATAGCTTTTCAATGCATGACATCGGTACAAGATGACTCTTGTCAAAGAGTCAAAGGCTTGGGCCGTCAATCATCTCATTGCTGCTGCACAAGTTAGATACGTTTATTGGAAAAATAATATTGAATGAAGTGATTGTGATTGTACAGTAAATTGTGTGACATTCTGTATAGTTCATGAATATAATATAATGAATATAACAATAATGGATTAAAAAATGTAAACATGCACACAAACAAAACAAATCCTGTTGCTTATTTCATCGATGACGCTTGCTTGAAAATAAAACACAAAGAAAAATAATCCCCGGCACCTTGGCATAAGGTAGCTGCTTAGGAGCTATTTAGAGGGGCCATCTGGAACTTTGATGCTGTTTATCTACTGCCAAAGGCAAATTCAAGCAGCGATCTTTAGCTTGCCAGAATTGGCTGCTTAAGCAAATTTGGCTATTTGGGTTGTTCCACTGATAGGCTGAAATTTCAGCATTCCAGCTTGAGATAGAAAACGGGAGGCTTTTACGATATTAGACAGTTGCTGTATGTATAGTTTGACACTTGGCGACTGAAATCATGTCAACTCCATACACAACCGTCGTCGATTCGTCACATGCACTATAATGTTAGGTCATGACGGATTGATTTTTTTGCTGAAGGATAAATATGTCAAGAAATGTGTCAAAAAAAAGTTCAACATTGGTTTGGATTGATTTTTAAATGTTTTTAGGTACTCTAACTCAATTCAAACAGAAAAAAGCAAAACAATTTTGAAACGCATCTTTGATTATACAAAATTGCTCGAAATCCAATATGGCGGAACGTAACTGTCAGATGGATACAACCCTGATGATGAATACCCAATTGACATTTTCGAGCACGAATAATCGGGAATTCGAGCAAATTCCCTTAAACTGGAGCCTAAAACTTCCCTTAAACTGCACCAGTTTAAGGGAATTTAGAAAAAGGCCTTTAAAATCAACTGTGATGCGGCTTTTTCGTTGTTTTCTTATAGATTCGCTCAAAAATGATGTTTCCTATCGTTATAGTTGGTCATGTAGCCATTTTATACTTAAATAATATTGATTTTTTATAAAATAACGTCACACAAAATTAGCTTTTGGTTTTCATCCGAAATCTAAGCTATGTGTGTAAAATGAGTTCGACGGCATCGTCAATCGATAGAAGAAAGTCTAATTTACGAACTCACCAAATTTTAGCGCTTTCAACACACTTGATCACACACAAATCCACAATTTCAGGCGTATCGAGTACTAATCGAGCAGATATGGGAAAACAATTTCGAGCAAATGTCACTTGGGTACAGCTCCACTGACAAGCTTAAAATTACAACTTGCTAGGCTTAAAATATAGAAGGGGCCAATGTTGAATATATCGAACCCATATACCTTTTGTTTGATGTGCCTGAGATAAATGTTGATAATTATGTAATAATATTTTTTTTTAAATCCTGCTTCAAATAAAGTAAAGTAAAACAGTTAATAACAAAAAGCAGCAAAGGCGTTATATTCACGCACAAACACCAAGGATAAATCCTTCAAAGATGCCAGCTCAAATAGCATCCTCACTGTTGCTGATTTGAAGTACAATCCTATCGCAGGAAAACTGAGAAGCTATCGATCAGTGTGAAAATACCCGCAAGCGACAATGAGATTAGCCGTGGAAGCGCAACCGAATTCCAAGCGTTTGGGCAGTTAGATGCGCCTGAGGCTACCGAGCAGCCCCACAACCCCACCCCCACAGCAGCACCGGCGAGCGTGTAGTATCTCAACCATCCATTTGTTAACCGGTGATGGGGTTTTATTGAATTAATTTCCACCGTGCTTTGGTGATCGTGCTCAAACGCACTAGAGCCGGCGCCCTTGTAAAGCACTGCTATCTTGGGCCTGGGGGTGAGGTGATCGTTGGAGTAAAATTTGAGCAGTAATTAATTTTCCACCGCTTGCAACACGCACCACGGGGCTTGTAGTGTGTCCCGCGGTGGTGGCCGGAGCCTTAACTGAATCTTGCTGATTAAAAGGGGTTCAACTTTACGAATCCTCCACGAAAATTCCACGAGTGATTAATGAGCCTGAAGCCAATTTGGCCGTGTATTCTTTGCAACGCCGTCTAGCGGTGTCGCAGTCGGAGGAACAACAATAATGCCCTCTCCTACGGCACCGATGGTGAATTTCCACGGCCAAGCCTCTCTTTGTTCAAGTGGACAGAGTTTGCCGGTAAGGTGGGATGGTGGGCCTGTAGCTGGGTGTAGAGGTGGTAATGACAAGCCGCCCGAGCCTTGGAGTAAGTCTGCAAAAAAAAAGGACAAAAGAGAGAAAAATTGCACGCATTAGTGGGTTTGTGGGTTGGTGAGAAATGAAGTGGGACGTGTTTTAAATGTGTTTTTATTTAACGCTGGTAATGGTTTATTGGTTTAATGGCTCAACGAGGAGCGCCCGTTTTACACTGGTCGTTATATTGTGAAGCTTTCGTGTGTACCAGATGCTCTTCCCGAGCAATCAATAATCATAATCTACCGTGAATATATTACTTCATTCGCTATAATACTAATACCAAATGCTTTCCATCCTTCGTCGAAGCGCGTGTAAACGTGAGGGTTGAGAATTATTTATTTGTGTGTTCACCCACCAGGAAAAAAGCCTACCTTTATATGTGGCTCAGATTATACACATTTTTATGTCTACAACAAACATTACACTGCGCTTCAAACAACACACGCCAAAACAAAACGGGTTCGTCGTCTGCCTATGGCGCTTGGCTGTACACACTCATGAATAATTAAGCGATCCCAACAAGCCGATAATTTATGCAAGACGGAACGGTTTTTTTTTTTTTGGTTTGTGTTTGTACATTTTTTCGCGTCATTTCCTCTCCGCCTCTTGTCCTTCACTTACGACCCAACAGGCACAAACATCAAACCATCATTTCATCCTTTGAAGCGTGATATATACAATCGTGCCCGGCCCGGTTTTTCACGCTCACAACTATAATCTTTCACGTAATCAGTTCTAACGCGGGCGACAGGCAACTACTAGGCGAGGCAGGAAGGGATGATGGGAACAAAAACAAAAAACTACATCGAACAGGAGGAGAAAAGCATTGCATTGCAAATGTAGTACGCCCTCTCTGTTTCTCTCTCGCGGTACACCAACGAACGGCGCCAGTCGGGCGGCGTACCCAGTGCAGCAGCAGCGAAATCCCCAAAGCCATCGCATGTGGCACGTGGTCCCCTTCTCCTCCCTCTTTCACTCGGTTGTGGTGCCCACACCACGGATAGAGGTCACCGGACAGAAGGACTGCTGCACCATTACTAAGCTCTCGGCACAGTTTCGTAGAACTACAACGAAAAAAAACGGGGCAAGATTTGGCTAAGGATACTGTACGCAACACTCCCACCACCAGACGACTCTGTGCTCTGCCCAGGCGGGGGCCGGGGAGTTAAATTGAAAAATGAAACACTCCAACGAACGCAGCGAGGTGGTAGTGGTGCCAGTAGCGGGCAACGGCTTATCATAACCTTGCTTTTTTTTACGGAAAAAGGGATAAACATAGCGCTCGGTCCTACTATATCCGCACTATCTAGTGCACGCGCAGCAGAGCATTTTCTCCACGCCAAACTCCACTTTCAACTCTTACACTTGATGGCTTGATATTTACTCTAATATCAGTGGTAGGATTTCCCCCTTTCTTCTGCTCTGTGTGATCAACCACACACACACACACACGTTGAAAATCCCCCGGTAGGGTTTCTTTCCGGAAAATTGTTTTCACTCGAATTACGTGTCCCCCGCGCAATTGAGGTCGGTTGCGTCTCGGACGAGCGAAAAGTGTCGCAATTCGTTGCTGCTGCTGCTGCTGCTACGCTACGCTACTTGCGACGTGCAATTCTATATCCCCAACAATCTACGCTGTGCTGTTTTTTTGTTCTCTCCCTTTCGCCATGAATTTACTATCATCCCAAGTTGACCCAGATAGTAAAATATCTTCTTTCAAGCACACACACACAGCTCGCTTGCTGCTTGTGTGCAATTGCGCGAAGAAGCAGCGGCTCTCGTTGTGTTGCCTTCGTTGGTTTAGATAAAAAGACAACGAGCGCTGCAAAAACTCACAATCTACAAAAGCACATACTGAGACACACACACACACACACACACACACACCCACACACACACACACACACACACACACACACACACACACCTACATACACCCACCAATTGCTGCAAATATCCTGCCAGTATCCGGTTGAGCAAGCAGGTTGATGTGAGGTTTTTTGCCGCTTTTGCCGCTTTTGCCGCACTACACTTGGAGCGAGGAGCGACGATTCTCCCCCACCATGTCCTGGGGTTTTGCTGTTGCCATTTTCACCCGAATGGATTTTCTTTTCTGGTCCACTAGAGCCACCACCAACCCATCCACCCACACACACACACACACATATTCCGGTTAATGCAATCCTTTCCCACTGCGTTGATCGTACCGGGCAATGGGTTTGGGCGCTCCTAACCCACATAAATACAACCCTCGCGCGCACTCACACGGCCAACGGAAACGTCCAATGGTCCGGGTGTGGGAATCATCTTGAGCAGTGGAGGAAGAGGCAAAGCTGCAAAAACAATACCGAATCTGGCGGAAACATTGCACTCGATTCGCTCGGTTTTGCGCGAGCGATTGAGAGGTCGTGGACCGATGTGTGTGTGTGTGTGTGTCGAGGCGAAGGAATTCCGGCGTGAAGATCTCCTTGTAGTAGCGGGTAGGGGGTGGTGTAATGCATGCGATATCCTCCTTTTCGGATAACCGCCGTCGGAACACTTTAATCGAAGCGTCTAGAAGGATTTCTGCCACCATCGGGACGGTAGTGGTATTGAGAGCGTAACGAAGGAAACTGTTACATTCAAATGCACACACACACATTACATTAGAGCTCAACCGTACCCCGGAGTGCAGTTGATGAAGACACATACAGTGGTTCCATTTTAATATCGAAGCGTAAAACCGCACGCAGCAACATGCAGACGGACCAAGAAGCGCACGGTTGCGCTTTAGTTTTATAGTGCGCGCTTTCGCTCGCAGTATAATAACAAAGTTGATGTGATGTAAAGAATTGTCCTGTTTACTTGTTGCAGATTTTGAGGTCATTCACTGCATATTAAATTATGTTATTACTTTTTGTAAGATACTATAGCATCTGGAGTGGAATTTACGTGCTGTTCGGACGATGTTATGAATAACATAATATTTTTATGAAAGGATATGTACAAGAGTGATATCATTGCAGAACACCAAGAAGAATTTCAATAGCTGGTGTTTAGGATACAATTCAACTTGGTATCCAATGCTCTACATTTTTTGGTTTATCTTCAAAACCCATTATTTCACATTTACTACACTCACATCACACTTCTTGGACATTAAGGACCTACGCAGTCATGCCTGCCGTCTGTACAGGTTTTTATTTATTTATTTATTTATTTTCAAACATAAATGTCTTGCACTCTTGAAGCTGTGACAAATTAAGTAGTTAAAACCTATCCTACACCTAAGTCCCAAATTATTCCGCTAACATCTTCCTTGATCCAGTGTCGCCAAAATTGAAGATTAATACAATGTTTTCTTTAAATACGTTGGTCGTTAAATTAAAATCAAAGTGATGGGACCAGTGTATGGAATTGCCTTGCCATAGCTAGTAACGGTTCGTTGTATTCAGATAAGGAACGCCTGTTCTCGCCGACAAGTAAATTACGAGAGCGAAGAGGTCTCGAAGGCGCGTGGATATTGATCTTCTCTAGTAAACAAGGGACGTCTAATTCGTTTTTTTAATATTTTGGCTACAAACATACATTGGTTAACCTTAAAACGGTGTTCGAGCGTCTGTAGGCAGAAGGCAACGCGAGCGATAATTTGGCATGGTTGTAAGTCCTCTAAATTGGTCGCATTTTAAAGCAAGTCTTGTAAACTTCCGTTGTATTGCCTCTATTCTGTTAATCATCGTAGTGCAATTCGGGAACCAAAGAATTGAGCAATACTCCACGCACGAGCGCACAAGACCAGTAAACATCGACTTAAGACATAAGACATCATTACATTCACGGAATTGTCTAAAGATAAAACCTAGCATCTTGTATGCCTTGTTAACAGTGTTGTCGATATGTAAACGGAAATTTAAACTAGAGTCTAATGTAACACCTAGATCACAGACTTTCGAGACGATGCCCAGGATTGCGGGACTTCCACAGAAACTGGATTCGATTAGTGTGTACATTGAAGTAGAGTAGAGAACACGTACACATGAGTAGAAATTACACGTGACAAGTGATTTGATACATCTAGGAATTGAGTATGGCATTGACTCACTTCTTCTTCTTCTTCTTTTGGCACAACACCCGTTGTTGGTCAAGGCCTTGCCAGTGTACCACCACTAGTGGGGGCCTTTGTCTTTCAGTGACTTATTGATTACCCCCATATCATAGTAGGATAGTCAGTCCTACGTATGGGAGCACGGTCCATTCGGTGCTTGAACCCATAATGGGCATGTCGTGAATTCGTTCGAGTTGACGACTTAACCACGAGACCCGCCAGGCATTGTCTCACTACGAATCATACAAGTGCATCTCTTGGGATAGATCGAAACAAACAATGAACTCTTATTAAATTTTCTAATATTTGATACAACGTTTTGTAGACGCATAATGTATGCATCTCCGTCAGCAGTATTGATAAGAGTTCTAAACATTTTAATCTCCAGACGCCTAACCTACTATTAATAATAATATATCTGTGAATTGCTTGTATCTGGTGCAATGTCTGACAATTTTCAAATTTTAAAATACGTTATGCTTGTCTACGAAACAATCAACAACATTCTTTGTGATGGCGGTCGGTCTTGTTACCCCTCATTCAAAAGATTGAAAAAAAAACGAATTGAAGTAACTAAAATGATGACCGGTATGATCGTGTACTAGTACTGGCCGACAAGAAGGAGACGAAGATACCACATCCAAAAGTCCTCTTTAACGACCGGGGGGGTTGAATGGCAAAGCAACATGAGCTTTATACAGAGTTTTAATATTTACAAACCCCTTAGGACTTTGATTTTCGCCCTAAACTAGGGCTGTTGATTCTGAAACCAAGTTGTCAAGAGTATTTATTTTAGCCATGATTGTATTTTCTTCACTTGATGTAAAGTTAAAATCAACAGCTATACTTTTGCGCATCCGAGTACTGTTAGTCTTTGTCTAAATATTGAAATTTTATCTACGCTACAAAGTTACTTCTCGTAGGTACCCCAACAATAATAATGTCCTGATAGTTGGGCATGGTC
This sequence comes from Anopheles arabiensis, assembly GCF_016920715.1. Classification (NCBI taxonomy): domain Eukaryota; kingdom Metazoa; phylum Arthropoda; class Insecta; order Diptera; family Culicidae; genus Anopheles; species Anopheles arabiensis. Next base: position 75,912,983 of record NC_053518.1, read on the forward strand.
CATCTGTAGCTAGCTTTGTGTGCATATTTCTGAGAACAATAACCCAAAAAATCATCATCCTAAACGGACCAAATGAGCCAAACGCACTAGAACACGATATACAACACTATCATACACGTGTTATAGAGCCCTGTAACTGGATATTATCCGGTAATGCTGGGCCGTATTTCTACACCCCTACAAGTATCAAGAATCAACAGACACATACTAAACTAGGCCCGATGTAGTGTTGGACACACTGGTGGAAAATGATCGTCGTCGGGCGATGGACCGTATCGGTCGCAACGAAAGGGTGCATCTTTCCAATCGACCAATTGTGACAAACGATGACACAGGAGCAGCGTGGAGTTTGGACGCAACTATGCATGCCAGCAGAGTCACACAAACACACAAAAAGACAGGCGCATCTGTTGCGCCTCGGTCACGTTTCGAACGGATCCGTACGGAACGTAAAGCAACTCAACCAGAAACCCCCTGTGTCCAAGAGAACTTTCCGTGTTGCAGCTATAAAGTCCGGTAAGATTATGAAACATGTGGACCTATTTGTGCTGCTGTGGTGTGCCACTTTCCCAGAGGGATGTTTGCAGGCATGTCTAGATGGATGGATATGGGCAAATTTTGGAGCGTTTGGGCGCGCTTCGAGAGGCGACGACGACCGAACCTTCCGAAGGTTTGGCAGGTAAATTGAACCCCACCCATTTGGTGGGGGGCACATACATAGCAGTCAACGTAGCAGATGGAGAGGGATTTAGAAGGTAAAAGGACCATTGGATACGGCACACCCACACTCATCCACTGTTGATACACACAGTCAGTAGAGCCCCCGGTTTCCTGAGGACGACGACGATGGGAAATGTAAAAGCCGTCGTCAACCTGCGGTACGTTCTTCATGCGCTGTGGGAAACTTTGCTGCGATGGGATCAAAAGGATAAGCTACGGGGGGGCTTTGAAAGCACCGATATTGCCTTTCCTTGCAATGTTTTAGCAGGATAAAAACACCCTTATCAGAGTTTGTCATTTTTTAACATTTCCTGATTTCAACAGCCTTCGGATGGCTTGATATTTTGGGATTTTGTGCGAGGGAAATAAATTATTTTGTTAATTTTTTTTTTGGTTGTTGTAATGACATTAAATAACAAAAAACGCGTCTAAAAGACAAGTTGTGCGACAAAAAAATGATACTTCAAAGATCATGCACCTTACGGCACGAGTTCTTGGGGAAAAATAATTTCTGAAGCCAGGCTGCCATTAAAATTGCTCTCTCTCTCTCTCTCTCTCTCTCTCTCTCTCTCTCTCTCTCTCTCTCTCTCTCTCTCTCTCTCTCTCTCTCTCTCTCTCTCTCTCTCTCTCTCTCTCTCTCTCTCTCTCTCTCTCTCTCTCTCTCTCTCTCTCTCTCTCTCTCTCTCTCTCTCTCTCTCTTCACAGTCCTAAGCTCCGCACAAGTCAATTAATTACATTGATTCATATTGCCCACACAGCAATAAGAACGCTAGTGGCACAACGAAACGAAATCAGGACGAACGAAAACACTTCCCCCCGGTGGGTCAAATCAGAAGATTGTGTAATATTAATGGCATTATGTGTGTCGCTGTCCGGTTTGGCGAGATGTAATCAAACCCATCATCCTTAGTCTCCCGCGGATACAACCGAGGTCATGCAACATCATCATCATTAACGGACCGTTCATTGTTGCAATTTTGCTTCCACTTCCAAACAACTTCGTCCCGCGCAAGTGAGTCGAGCGGATCTGACATCCTTGAGGAATTGACTAGAGCTATTTTAGCTAGCAGCATTCGAGCAGCGTGATGGGCACGTGCAAGTCCTGTAATAGGTTTGGCTCATACACTCTCTCTCTCTCTCTTTCTCTGCGTTCAAGTGTTTCTGATCTGATTTGGTGTGGGTGATTAGCATCCGATTAGTGTCCATTCTGGGCATGAATGTTACTGATGAGGGGTAAACATGATATCACAATACACTTTGTGGAACATTTTCTGCTTTTTGATACTGATTGGATTGGATGTAGCCATTGTTTTAGCAATAACTTCTAACTTGCACGATGATGGAGCTTCCAAATACATGTTTATGTTACACGCAGATCGGTTTTTGGCCTTCGATTGACTACACTAAACTGGCTTTTATGAGTTACTATGTCATTTACTTTATGGTATTATAATCAACCATTTGTGAAAAATGGCTCATCTTAGTTTACATCCCAGAATGGTTTCAGCGTGAAGCCAAGCAATAAACTATACAATGTTTGAGTATTATTTACTGCTTCCTGTGCCGCAGTTACTTTATTTATAGCGCCGCAGGTACTGAACAGTCACTAAACAGAGTGTCTGTGAGGCGGTTCTAGATGGAACAAGATTACCAATGGCAAGTGAGTTATGGCTGTCGAAATGATGGACTGCCGTAGACTCAACTCTTCCAATTTACTAGACGTCGTGCCCAGTAGCCCAGTCATCTTTTTAGGTTATCCAACCAATCATACTAAGCGTTTAACTTCCGACACTAACCATGTAATATGAAACCACTATTTCTCACGACCCAAGCATACACAAGCGCACAGAACTTACCGTAGTAGCGGCGCCTAGCTAGCAAGGCAACTAAAAAACGCGCAACGGCAAAATGAAAGCGATTCGACAATAATTGAAAATATTACGACGTCTAACCGGGCGCCGCCACAGAGAGATATAACTCATTTCGGTACGTTTCACAGACCCGCCGCAAGCGTTGGCAGCGTTCCCAAAATGCACACTACTACTGCAAAGGAACAACTCCACACAGGACTTTGAAATGCAGCCAGGGAAACCCATCCAAAAAGCCACCCCTCCCCGTCTGCCAGACCACACCACTCTGTCTGTACCTATGTCAGGTCTTCTCGCTCTGGCGATGGACGACCAAAGCTCATTTACTTTCCACTCACGGCGAGAACCGTCGCGTACCGGGGGAAGAACATTAATCACCGAGGCGCACACAACAGTGCAATGCCCTTTAACCTCGGCTGTGGCTTCCGTTGTGCTGTCCCATCTTCCATAGCAAACCTTAGCAGATACCAGCTGAACTAGGTCACTGGATTTATTTCTCCGGCGCCGGTAAACTGTCTGCGCGCTTGCTGCCTCTTCGTCGTCTTCGTTGATCCAACGTCTCCGACGACAACAACAATATCGAGCGCAATGGGCGTACGGGTAAACACATATCCTCTCTGCTTCACTAAGAGCATGATGCGGCAGATCCCCGTATACCGGTCCATAAATTGTTCGCCCTTATCAGGGAGTTTGCAAAAATAAGACACTCCCCCTTCGCTTTGCGAAACAGGGAAGTCGTCGAACGACGGAGTTCAAGCATTGGAAAAAGGTTAGACAGTGCGCATAAGGTGCATTTATTAGAGATCAGCTGTTTTAAAGGATCACAAGAATTGGGTGAGTAGGTTCGTAGCTTGAGAGTTCTCACTTCAATTCAAAACAGAGATCTATTCAAAACCAATGCTTTATTCTTGGAACGTTCTCCTTACATTTTTAGCATTATTTCGTTTCCAGAAATAAAACTCATATCAACATCTCCTAGAATCATCATAATTCCTACGGTTTTGGAGCGATTTTTCCAACTCAATTAAAACAGAATCATGTTGCCAGCTCCGTAACAATCCATAAAGTACAGACAACAAGAAAAACCGCGCAATATGACCATTCATAAGCGTCACCGACTCATTGATTTTTATTGAAGGGTTTCAATAAAACATTGAAATCAATTCTCCCTCACGTTTACTGGCTCGCGCGGGGAGGGGCGCGTGCAAAAAGCGGGATGCAACTGGCTCGAGGCCAGTACACCGATGCGCGTGCATCGTAATAAACTCTAGCGGCGTTAATTATTATTAATTGCTACCATCATCCACCTATCATGTAACAACCATCCAACAGGGGTGACACGGAATGGTTATTTAATTTCGCATGCTACTTCCGAATACGCGTTGGCGTATTTCGATTCGTGCAAGTGACACAAACAACCGTGTAAAGTGCAAAAGGTCAAACAGGTTTTGTGGTACTGGAAAACAAAAAGGTTTATTATCAGAATAAACCCGGTATTTCGCTGGAAAGGAATAATACATTGAAAACAGCGATTTGTCAAATAATATTCATATTTTAATTCAAAACCCACAAAAAGGTTACTAGCAACGAAATCGAAGAAAGAAAGAACAGCATGCTTTCTGCGTGTGAAAAAGTCTCACCATGCACAAACATGATTCGAGATTATTGTACCAATTTACTTTTACTGTCCATCAGTCCCCTGCTACCAGAGCCGGGGAAGGGCAGTGCTTTTGTACTATCGAATCGAAAAGATGGGATCATTCAAGGGCCGGCCGATCCCAAACGGCATCCAATCGGATTTGGAATCTAATTTTATCTGCAAATGTATTGGTACTGGCACAAAGAAGCCACCTTTTCATGACCTTCCCAAGAGAAACAGAGAGAGAGAGAGAGAGAGTAACATCTGCCCTCCGCCTAACGGAAATGGACTTTTAATCTTCCAGACGATTTTGCCTTTCTTTATTGCATTAAGATACCATCCGTTCTGGGTCCCTTTTTCCGGCCTGAGAGACATTGCTGCCTCTCTATTATCAAGGCTTTCTAATCCAACACTAAAACTACACCCATGGATAGTAGGATAGACACAAAAACGAAGCATATTGTGATCGGGATTTCCAAACGGGAAAGGATCACGAAAACGATGACGAAGATTTGGAAGGAAACGTTGTTGCAAATAAGCAATTTGTTTAGCATACGTTACGAGAAACAAAAATGGAACCTTAGAGCTAGCAGGCTTCTCTACTATGTCCGTCTTTCTCAGTTCCAAACGCGGAAGTACCACCACCAGTGCCCTCAATTACTAATTCCATCGCTACCGCTAGCGAGTTAGTGCAGTTGCCTGCGTGCCGTATCCATCAGATTGTTGTGTGGAGATTTTATATCATTATCGGTTTGGCTCAAGAGCCCCAGCACCAGCACCGGCTGATTGCAATCTAGCGCCGCGACCCGGCACATCCATCAGCAATCGCCACGGCAAAACCTCCTCTGCGACCTGTAGAGCGCCCCCGATGGGACAGAAATCAAACTCAAGAGGGCGACGACGACGACGACGAATGCAAATCGTCCTCGAATTCAATTTATGTACAACCACCTCGGGGCAAACCATTTCGCATGCTACCAGGAACGCTCACAACACCAGTTTTGCAGCGGCGTTTGCGGTGACGGCTGAGAAACGGGATAATGCAAGCCGGAACTATCGGTGGGGGGAACGAGAGACACCGTATCAGATACCTGTTCTAGGGAATCATCATATGGAGGGCGCAGCGGTACAAGCGCACGCCGGGTATGTAAATGGAAATAGTAATATTCAGGCACTATCGGGACATTCGGGCGGAGAACCAAAATGGCATTATGCCATAACTCGATATTGGCGGTGATGGTGATGGTTGGTCGTGCTGTTGATGGTTCGGAGGAATTTAATGAAATTCGCTTCGCTCGTGCACCTTTCAATCATGATTAATGTTAATTTGCCTGCAATATGTGTGATTTTCCGGAAGGAAGCAGATTGAGACAGATAGCTTGCTGAAGGTATGCAAAAACGGAGAATGAGCATGCAAATTATAGAGCTTCGGTATTTTTTTATTTTAACTTATGAGTGCATGAACAGGGCAAACAACGCCAAGAATAATTGTTGAATAATTGCAAATTTTAGTTGCAAAGTTCTAGGTCGCAAAAGTCTAACGTCGCAAAATTCATGGTCGCAAAGTTCTTTGTCGCAAAGGTTCCTTGTCGCAAAGTTCTTGGTCGCAAAAGTCTAGGTCGCAAAATTCTTGGCCGCTAATTTCTATTTCAGAGAGTTATGCAGGAAAAGTTAATCATTTACAGCATACCATTCCTAAGTACGCAATGAAACAGTAGTTGTTTACGGTTTTCAGGTTGCAAAGGATCTATACTGCACATACGAAGCTAGTTTGATGGGTGATTGTCAACCGAATATCGATATGATTTCTGTAAATTGTCTAACCCTTTTGGGAAGAAATTAATTATTTCAATGTGAGTGCTTATTTAATTATTGAAAATATTCCCAACTGCCCAATCGTTCATACAAAAACGAACATAAACGAACGGAACACAAATACTGCTCCAAACAATTTAAAGAGCGTCCAACTTCCCGGAAGCGAGCACACACTCATCGTGATGGTTTTACCGTACGCCTCTCGCCGCTCATCTGTACGCCGTTAGTCACACGCACAAAGGAAGGAGACTCACCTAGCACACGGCCTTTAGTGCCGTAAAATGACATAAGCAACGGGCAGCCTCTTCGCTTGTCTGACATTCACACATTGCTGGACAAACCCCGAAAGCGAGCGTGTTCGGTACCGCCATGCAAAGAATGCGTCATTGTCATATTTCGCATTTAAAAAGCATCGCCATAGTTCTCTCTCCGAAACCATGCCCTCTCCCACCACCTTCTTCAAATCATACCCCCGGAATCCCCCGGAACTGAATTATTTCGCCCTAAAATGCCCCCACCACTACACTACGAGTAATGCGCAAATGTTCCTGATGCTCTAGCAGCGGCTCAGCAATGCCGACGACGTCATCGGTGACAAAGCAAGCAGGCAAGAGAGACATATGATTACAATTTGTCGCGCAATGGGTGCATTGTGTGATGAATATGGTTCCCGCCGTGCATTGTACCGTACGAAATGTGTCTCAGCTGTAAAGGAGGGACCCCGAGAACTGCATCATTGCCTTTCAGCTGTACCGATTGATACGCGCATGACAGCTCAACAGTGAAGGAGGCTTTTTGAACAGAAAAACTCATGACTCGACACGATCATAGTGCGCGCACCCACCAAACCCGAGCCGATTGTGGTCGCGTGGGGATGGAAGCAGCTTACCCCAATGTGTGAATCATTGCAATTTTCTGGTACGTTATTTTAATTAGCTAACATTAAAATTCCACCGCCGATTCTCTTCTCTGTCGGCTTCATTGCACTGACGATGGAAGCCGACACAGACAGTCACCTTTCAACCGCTTCAAGCAGGGTTTCGATATAAGACGGAGTCTACTGCTACAGCTTGAGCGAACTAAATTCACCTAGAACTAGTCCCCAGTGCCCGCAAGCGCCACTCTGCACTCACTGGAAAGATTGCTCACTGGAGGAGGCGGTGCCACGTGTGTGGTGGGCAACCGTGTAAACACACCGCCGTTCGACGTCATGACAAATGAATGTCGGCATGGTTTTGGCAGGTTTGTAAAGGGACACTCCTACTACACCGCAGTGCCGGTTGAAAGCGCCTTCGCGAAACGGTTGACTTTTGTTTCTTCATTGTATGTGCGCGCACCGTCGTGAAGTCGCTGTTTACTTTCCACTGTTCTAGCGCCAGTGGCGGCGATGCGTGCCGGAGCGTGTATCGTACCCAAAGCTAAAAATATACTTCATATCAATCGTTTGACAAGCTCCAGCATTCGTTCACTTATTGGGGAGGGCTTTCTATGAGAAAGCAAATGCTCTTAAAGGCTTATGGAGGAATCGGATCGAGAAAGTTGCGCAAAAAGGCTCCCTCTGAAGATATGGCTTTTGATTCTTCGATGAAACGGAAGCGTTTGAGTGATTTAAGAACATTGATAACACATTTTCGGTGTACAACATGACTTTAAATGCCCCTACTGCCTCTTCTTACTGCACTTTACATCAATTATTCAACATTCGATCATATGACATCAATAATTAATTGGTCAATTTTAAACAACTGGTTCACGTACACGTGCAGTTGTGCAATGCGTTTTGTTTTAAACGTTCTATGTGTTGTCAGATGATCAAAAGAAAGCCACAGCGATTTATAACAAGGTTTTTACTTGTTTTCGCAAGTGTAGCAACATTTAACGCAACTGTAGCATTGGAGAGCACAAGCGCATCAGTTGTTTTCGGAACGTCATCATGATAAAGACAACCTTCGCTCACTTCATATCGCAAGCGCGGTAGATAAGATCACAATTCCAGTGTTGCGGATGCAAGCAAGTATTCAACTACATCAAACGTATTCACAGGTCCATTGAAAGATTGGAAATTTGGTTGTTTACAAATTTTTAGGAGATTTTATAGAAAAAAATCCAAAATAGTTGATCACGATAATTTACAATTGTGAGGGACGAGCACTTTACCTAACTCTGTAAATTCTAATTTTTTAGTTTGTGCATTACTTTGAAAATGTTTATAGGCAATGGTTGTGCGAAGGTTGTCTTTATCATGATGACGTTCCGAAAACAAGTGATGCGCTTGTACTCTCCAATGCTGCAGCTGCCTTCAACGTTTCTACGCTTGCAAAATCAAGGCAAAAACCCCTGTATTTCTATCTAGCAGAGGAATAAAATGCCTAGCACAACATACTATGGCGTGATTCTCCCGGCTTCCCTCATAAGAAGGCAATAATGTGTGACGCGAGGTTGTAGTTTGTGCTGCCCCTTCTTCCCTATTCATCTTAGAAATACATCCTGCTGCATGCGTGTATCATTGACGTCACAGATTCGCAACGACATCGTCGGCTCAGCAACAGTATTGCAGAGAGGAGGAGAAGAAGGAGCAAACGAGTTTACAACGATCCACTTGCTGCTTGGAGTGGCGCTTCAGTACGAAACGTTCATTAATCCCACCCGCTAAACCGCCTACGAGACAGCGAGTACGTCGCCACGAAACCAAACACTCATCCGGTATTGGATCTGTTCGGCCAAAAACTGATACCAACCTTTTGGCGACAGCCAGACACAGGCCCACAACCGCCCTAAACGGTACCACCATCTCCACCACCAATACCAGGCGCGGCTCTTGGCACATAAAAAGAAACCATTGTTCCGCCTTGGATACGCAACCCGGTTTCTATCTGAGTTTTGTTCGCCCTCTTCTCCCTCGTGAAGTCTTCCCTAATTTTGCTTATATTTAATATACAAACAGTCTCGATGCGATGCCACTTCCGTTTACGTCAATCCCATGGAGATTTAATTTTGCGTCTCCATCTACACCATTCCAAATGGCGAATCAATACGTCTCTTCCCAAAATAAAAAGCACACGCATTTCCTGGGCCCGAGACGGACCCACGAATCTCGGGTTGTCCCAGGAACGTTGTGTACAGCGTCTTTCACACGTGCGACATTAACGGTGTAACAAATCACAAAATCAATCCAAGGTTGTGATCGGTCCCTTCATCAAGGCTTGAAAGCCCCCGGAGCATTGGCAGGTAGTTCGCAGCCAGTTCGCAGGCAGCAGCAGCAGCAGCACGTGTTTCAATAATTTATCGATTATTGCCCAATATTTGGCCGCACCACACATTTCAACCCAAAATCAATTGCCGTAAGCAATGTGAAAAGGGGACCGAAACCCAAACAGGGACGAAGAAAGGTGCACTAAGCGGCACTGCTTGCTAACCTGTTTACTGTGTTTCACTACTACTGTCCCCACATTTACGTGTCCCACACGTCGTTAACCATTGCCGCGCAGGGGTCGTAATGGAGTGCAGCGATGGGGTTGCTTCGCATTTTTTTATTTTCCTGGTTCGGTAATAACCTGATATGGGTCACGCAATCCCACGCCATTTGGAAGTTTGTACCTCGAATTTAATGGTTTCAACGGTAGCAGGGTTTGATGAAAGCAACACCATCCAGTGGGCAGCAGTTCCCCAAAGTTCAAGTTTGCAGAGTGGTTGAGGAGGTTCAAGGATGTACATACCTAAAAGTAGAAGGGAAGAAAACGAAAAATTAAAATCAATTTGTGTCACAAATGTTACAGGACAATTAGTTAAATTTAAATTGCGCAGGAAGATCTTCACATCAAACATTGCAGTCCCCGGTTAGAGCGAAATGAAACTGTTGCTTAATTTTAAAATGTCAGTTTGTCCACATAATTTTAATATGCATGCATTTCCGTCTCTTCCGACGTTACAATCATTTGCAATTAAATTGAGAATTATTGTACAGCAGTGTTTGGAATCATAGTGGTGTTTCTGTGTCACACACACCGCACGTTATCGATTATACAGCCTGATGCCTTTTTTCCTCGATGTACCCAATGAATATTTACACTGGCAAACTCGTCCCCCCCCTACAGCATTGAAACTTCAACGCAGTCGGGGCGGCATATGTCGCTGTCCACAATATACAATCGAAACAGCAACAATAACGGAGTGAATGTGCTTTTTCCTCCCTCTTATCAGAAAAGCAATTAAAACACACAATCGGAACGGGCGCGGGAGACGCGAATTTGAAGATTTAAATATAGTCGCCGCACGTTATATTTCATGTGCGAAGGTAGATTAATAATTTGTGTGTGGTCGCCTGAATTAATTGCACTCCCATCGACATCATTAAAGTGGGACATAATTTTTCACCTCGCTAATTGTAAAGTGGAAGGTATTGGAGTTTCGTGAACCGAAGCATTTTGAAATTAGGCAACGTTCGATACCCTATATGACCTCGCTCGTTGGGGACACGAACGCAACAAGAGATTAGTCCCCACGGAACGAAAGAAGAGTTTGTTGCGAGCAGCAGCAATCCAACGTGAATAAATCCATGCCAAACCGGCTTAGTTTGTTTGTAAAAGCTTAACGAGCACCGGGGTTTGTTGCGCATTTCGCGCACCGAAAGCATTTCTCGCACCATCTACCTCCGGAACGGCTGCTGATAAGACGCAGGCGCTGGGACGGTTTAATTGTGCAGCGCGTGCGTGTATATTGTACTGAAATTAGATTTTCTTCGATAAACAAGCCGATAAAACATTTGCATCGGTCTAAAATGGGGTGGAGTGGAGTTATGCCTTTGATCGCGTGAAGTTTGAAAAATAATGCAAAAAGGTAGAGTTTTTGAGCCAAGACAAGAAGATAGCGAATGCACAAGAATGCCCCATGGACCCGTAATTGTAATCTGTTGGTACAAAATTAGGTTTGCAGAAACAAATACGATTCTGCTCGCGAAACCCTGTAAGAGCAGCACATTCTACTCCTCTACTTCTGCTCTACAGAGTGACCTAAATTTGCGCCCGAAACCTGAATTTTCAAACGATTAAATTTGCAGCGCGCTTTTAACCGCCCACCCACCGAAAGGTTGTTGCGGAGGAAATCGACTTTTGCGTGTAAACAAAACTATTTTCACCGACCGAATACCGATCGATATATACCTGTGTGAACACACACACACACACACCCGCTCTTCAGGGCATATTTCAACTCATCGATCGTTCCGGATCGATCGGGAAGGAATGTGCAGCATGTTAGCGCTCTCTCACTGTCCCCCTAGGTGCACGGCTCGGCCATCCAAACAACGCACAAACAACCAATTCCGCCGTTCTGCAAATTCTCCAACCTCGCTGCTGGCCGTACACATTGTGGCTAGGCTATGCAAACGAACGGCACACGGGTGGTGCACGGTTTCCCCGTGTTTGCGCGGTGTTTAGATGCGGATTAACGTTGCCCCCATGCGCCGCCCTTGCCCTGCGCCCTGGACGCTTGGTGCGCGTAGCCAGTAATTAAATTAATTTTCTGCTAACTATCTCTCGGCGCTCTAGAATGTTGTGTGCCCTGCTGCTCTCGGATGCCTAGAGCGTGTGGATTAATCTTCTGCCACCGAACATGCTGGGTGTTTGTGTGCGCGTTACCGTTTCCACGCCGTGTGTTTGGTGCGTTCGACAGAAGCAACCTACGACCCCGGCCGGGGGCCACAAATGGTCACATTTTTGCGCGTTTTGTGGGACTGGGGGGTTAAGCACTAATGCAATTACGTTTGGTGTGGTGCGCTACTGCTTTTCTCTCTCTTTCTGTCGCACACACAATTTCACTCTGATTCAATCTCGAACCATTGAATTTGGACAGTGTGCACTTTCATGCAGGCTAACCGAAATAGAAAAAAAAACCTTAGCCAAAAGACTTTTGCTAAAAAATCAATCAAGGGATTTTGGACCACCCCAATGGTTTCATAGTAGAGACAAGTAAACCCCCTTTAATGGAATAGTCACTTGGTAAGCTTAACTGCACTTAAAGTAGCAATTATTAAAGCCGAAAAGCAAACGTTGGCTACAGTCCAGTAAAGTTCTGGTCCATTGCTGAGGAGCATGAGAAGCTTCTTTTTTTGTAATTGGTATAATAACTAGTTACTTTACTTTAATGAATTTAAAATTTGCTTTTTGGAAATAATCAGACAATGGGATCTTTCAACATATTAGCCAGTTTAATTTGTATATGAGGAGTTTACATTTGAGGCATGGGAAAATACATCACGAACAATAAATATTGTTGTACCAACAGGCTGAAACTTCAGTTTTTGGGGGTACAATGTGCTCTCTGGAAAGCACCCACAACTCAGAACCGACTCCGACTATTGTTAGTCTGATTCCGACTGCGTCAAAATGGGAACCACTAGTTCCGCCCGAAATTGGAGTTATCCGGTTCGGAGTCGCTCGGAATTGGAGTCGTCCAGATTCTTCAGGAGTCGTCCGGAGTCGTCCGGAATCTTTCAGAGTCTTCTAGAGTCTTCCGGAGTGTACCGGAATCTACCGGAGTCGTTTGGAGTCGTTCAAAGTCTCTCGAAGTCGTCCAGAGTCGTCCAGAGTCGTCCAGAGTCGTCAAGAGTCATCCGGAGTCTTTCGTAGTCGTCCGGAGTCATCTGGAGTCGTTCGGAGTCGTTCGGAGTCGTTCGGAGTCGTTCGGAGTCATCCGGAGTCGTCAGAAGTCGTATAAATTCGCAATAACTACAATAGTCACCGGCTACTGCCATAATCAGGATCATTTCAAGATTCTCCTAATTTTCCAAAAGTTGAGAGTTGTTCATCAAAACATTTTGAGCCACGAGATATTTATTGTACGTCAGTCACGGAATGAAATTTCGTCTGAATCTCCACTCTTTCCAGTCTCAATCTAGGATGACAATCACCAGACCAGATCCAAAGATCCAGACAATCCCAAAACTCTTGGTACGTTAAAATAAATTGCTCCATTTTACATCGCAAATACCGATGATAAAATTAAAATCAGACTATTATCTGATCCTGGAACTAATGCCAGATATTATAGCGAAGGTATGCTGCCTGTAGACGCATTTTTTATCATACCCTTTCCCCGAAAACCGTTAAAAATCTTAAGTTTAAAACCCGGCCCTGCCAGGACCAGCGTCCGGTGACCGAAAACCATTTTATCTGTCAAAATTGTTAAGCTTTCCCCCCTCCATAAAACCACATTCTTTGCTACCCCGTGCTGGTCCGAAACCCAAGCCATTCCATAGAACTTTGAACTTTGGACTGTAGAAAAGCCTTCAACTTCCGCCTTGCGCTTTCACACGCCCGTCACTGTGGTGCGTTCCTCCGTACAAACCATTACCACTGGAAGAGTACGCGTGAGACTTTCAGTGAGACTTTAATGCGATGTTTACGACAGGTTTAGGGTGGTCCGAAAAAAATCCATCAGCAAGGTTATTGGCCATCAAGCCTGCGCCCGGACTCACAACGTAAAACATGCAACAATGCCCAACGCCGCAGGACATACACCGACGCGCGACGCGTAGCCACGCAACCGAATTATTATTTTGTGGCAACACATTAAAAAACGGAGCAAATTTTATTAAAGTCTAGACCGCGGACAGCATGAACTAGAGCGCAGAGGGTTGAAACAATCAGTAGAAAGCTAAATTAATGCGATGAAATTGAAGTATGACTCATTTCAGGAATACAATTCCAAAAAAAGACAAATCAAATAAATATTTCCGTAGCACAGGTTGTATTGGTGAAAACTAAAAATTTTCCCTACTGGAATTGCTACAGAAGCATTGCTACAAACGTCAAAAACTGTCAAAATTCCGTCGTTTGTAGACCTGCCTCCGTCAACGAAGCGCGCCCACGCCAAACTGCAAGCTGTAAGAGGAAGCGCCTCCATCACCATCACCACCCATATCTCACCCATTCCAAGTACAAGCATGTTGCCAGCTTGGGCAGCATTAAAGGAGGCGGCCCTTTTTGTGGCAATAAAGTGACATACCAGCCGAGCGGAGCGGAGAATATGGAGGCCGTTCCCTTCCTTCCTCCCAAACAGCCGTGTCTCATGGGAAGGAAACGAACGTCAATCAACCGGAAGCCGGCAATAGGCTGATTAGAGTGCCATTGAACTTTAGAAAAACTTGTTGTACACACCACCATTACGTTGCTACAGGGCGAATCGCACCACATAAACCGCCCTTCTTCCGCGCTTTGCGTCTTCCCTTTGGTGTCATCTTTCGCTCCATCCATGGTCATGGTAACGTGTTTGTGAAAAAGTTTTGAAAAACCGTTTGCAGCAACATCGAGAAACGAAAAAAAAAGCGACGCAATAAAGCTTAACGGAGGGAGATCATGTTCCACAGGCGCGAAGAAAGGATGGTGAAGGGAATGGGAAAAGTTATTCATTCCAACAGTTGATTATCACAGATAATGATCTTTCACATTCTGGTGCTGATATTCATTCCACCAGTGTTGGGAGTGAAGAGGGAAAGATTTGCTAATAGAATACATAAATCTACACGAGAAGCAAACGAATTTGTTTTGCCAATTTGTTTGCATATTGTACCGTCGATTAATAAAATGCAGATCGATAAAAGTAAAAGCAATTGTCAGAGAGGTTTATTTATATCACGAGCAGTTGGTTGCCTTCATTTAAGGTGTAATGTAGAGGGCCCCGCATCTGGCAGTAAGAATATCTTCACCAAGGGTACCCCAGTACCCTTAACAGACAGCGCATCTTCATGACAGGCGTACGCTTTGACGGATCCCGTCTAAGAATGCATTCCATAAACATTCAGCTTTGATCTAGTCTTTGGACTGCATGGCGCAAACAATGATTGGAACTGTTTGCCTGGAACGTATTCCAGCAGAGAGTTAAATCCGGGGACTTTAGAAAGTTAGAAGTCATGCAAAACTCAAAAGGTAAATTAAGGTAAGAATCTATCAATTGTGGGGAACAATGCTAAGGACATTAAGAAACAGTAACGTCAAATCAGATGTTCATATCCGTCATAAGTTATCCTCTTCTTGTCTTATGTCTTATCCGGCGCTACAACCGCTTTGCGGTCTTGGCCTGCCTCAGGAGTGTCCGAAACCGCTCACGGTCTCGCGCCTTCGTCTGCCAGTCCGTTATCCCGGCCTTAATGGCGGACGCCTCCACGCCATCTTGCCACCTCAATTTGGGCCTACCACGCCTCCTCTGTCCTTGTGGACGGCCTAAAAAGACTTTACGGGCTGGGTCGTCCGTTTCCATGCGTATAACATGGCCAGCCCACCGGAGCCTGGCGAGCTTTATACGCTGTACGACAGTGAGGTCGCCGTACATCTCGTATAGCTCGTCATTATAGCGGCTCCTCCATTGTCCTTCCACACATACGGGGCCAAGTATCCTTCTGAGCATCTTCCTCTCGAACGCGGCTAAGAGGGTTTCGTCAGATTTGGACAGTGTCCATGTCTCAGAGGCGTATGTGAGCACTGGTACTATATAGGTACTATATAGTCCCAGCTTCGTCCGTCGCGACAGGTTCTTTGAGGTGAACTGCTTTTTCAGGCTGTAGAATGACCGGTTGGCAGCCAGCATCCTTGCGCGCAACTCAGCTTCCATGCTATTGTCGTTGCTGACCTTTGATTCCAGATAGGTGAATTGTGGGACGACTTCAAAAGTGCGTTCACCTATCTGCTTAAGTTATCCTACCAACGTCAAAAACTAGTAATCAGATCGGGAGTTAACTTGGTACATCATATTTCAGAATAGTCTCCCGACGACCATGCAAATCTCTTTCAGGTCTTCTGATAATCCCATACAGATTAACGAGACTACCTTTTTATTTTAAACCATTTCAAATTATTTGTTGACAAATAGGCACAATACAAATAGGCAAATTCTTCATTCTCCACATCAAAATGTAGCAGATATGTCGTCTTTTGAGACATTGAAGAATCCTGACTTCTTGAGTACGTATGGCTGGCTATCATGCTATGGGTAATCAATAAGTCACTGAAAGCCAAGACCACTAGTGGTATAGGCAGACCTTGAACGACAACAGTTGTTGTGCCAAAGAAGAAGAAGAAGACATCTTGAGTTTCGTGACGCCAACATCGATTCGTAAAATAATTGTTTGACATCACCGTCACGGTGCAGAGCAATCAGAACTTTGAAATACACCAGATATACATCACCGATACAACGGATATGCCGGAGACCATCTATACACACAAAACCGCTTGTCCTTTGAATTATTTCTATCGTACGTGACCACGATCTACGTTTTAAACAAAATGTCAAACAAATTAATATTAATGAACAGCTTCTCTCCCGTGATCGAAACAATTAATAGAATGAACGAGAGAGAGAGAGCGCACACATTGCAAACTTGCCTTCTACCTTCTATTTCCTAACAAAAAGTCCTCGGAATAGTTTTGATCACATTCCCTACTTTTTTATTGTATAACCGTCCTACATCGCTTGTGTGCGCGCGCCATGTGCGCGCTATCAATGGACAAAGCCACATACAGAAACGAACTCCAATTTAACTTTTTATTCACTTCACCAAAGTTCTATTCCCACCAGATGCTTCCCACTGCTCTAGCCATTGCAGTAATGTAATAATAATTTTCAGAAGTATTGAGCGAAAAGTCCAACAGATAATCGTTCGTACATGAGACGTCCACGTGCACACGTTCTAGTGTGTACGAGAGGTTGATACTGTAGCTTGTCACGCCGGGATGAGCGACGATGTTCCACAACGTATTACGATGATGCAGGCCCACGGCGGCTGTGTGACCGTTCCGGTGTGGCAATGGTCCGAGACGGCCGCGCGCCCACCTTCTCCGATCACCTCGGACATCGGTGGGCAAAACAAACATACACCGAAAGCTTCTGGTCGTGGCAAGGCGTAGAACCACCAACCCAAACCACAAACACAATTCTACGTTTCACGGCGGCATACACACAACAAACACAATAGAGAGCACATGCTGGAGCATTCCTTCGTTTTGATCGTATCTGTCGCCGCCCGACACACACACACACACACACACACACACACACACACACACACACACACACACACACACACACACACACACACACACACACACACACACACACACACACACACACACACACACACACACACACACACACACACACACACACACACACACACACACACACACACACACACACACACACACACACACACACACACACACACACACACACACACACACACACACACACACACACACACACAAATTGCATACATCCGTGAGGTGAAATGGTGCATCTTCTGGTCTGGAGGACTGACTTTTCCCGAGAGCCGGCAACACAACTACTACTCGTATGTTATAGGTAGGAAAAGTTTGACGCAGAATATGTACCTGTTGTTGTTGTTGGTGGTGGTGGTTGTGATGTTATTTCAGTTTGCTGTAGGGGAATATGGGGCAAAAAGGTCGTTTTAAGGATTTTGCTCTGTATTGAATAAAACACTCAACACTGATATTGTGATAGCAATGGATAGCTTTTCACAAATGATCTGTGAATTAAAACTGACAGCAGATGCTATTCACATGGAATCTAGGAAATAAAACCAACATTCTGAAATGCCATGTAGGATCATTGTATGAGGCAAAATGGTCAAAGCTTTGAGACAAAATGGTGAACAAAATGGACAACAACCTCAGTTGAAAGAAGCTTATGGTTACAGCTAAAGCAACCTTATACAGTGCGATTAGAGTAGTTCCGAAACGACACTGGAAGTTTTAAGTAAACCAGAGATTGAATTGCATTTTGAGATTGCTTTTGACGATGTTGTAGCTTTTCAGTAGTGTTGGGTTCTTTCGTTGAGCTTCATTCATATGAATCTTTGCGATAAGGGATTCAAATCTCGAATCGAATCTCCAAAGATTTGTAAATCTTCAAAGATTCTCCAAGGATTCATGAATCTTTTAAGATCCATAAACATACGAGATTCATGAATCTTTAGAGATTCTAGAATCCTTAGAGAATCTTGAATCTTTCATAAACATAAATCTGCAGGAATTCATGAATCTTTAGAGATCTATGATTGTCAAAATATAGAATTTGGGCGATCCCATGGTACAGTGGTTGACTTGCACGATATAACAACATGAGCCGTAGAAAATTTAACTATCCGACTGTGTTGCACTTTTCAAAAAGTCTCGAAAGCCTGTATAGCCTGGCATAATGACGTCACCAAGAAAAAGAAAAATACAACGCTCATGTTTTATAAATCTTTGGACATTTATGAATCCCTGGAGATTCGTGAATCTTTCGAGATATTTGAATCTTTTGAGGTTCATGAATCTTTCAAGATATTTGAATATTGGAAATTCAGGAATCATTAGAGATGAAATTTTTAAAATTTACTCTAAACGCATCGACCTGTTCTCTTTCAAAGACCTTGGGTTATACTGTAGAGCTGTCACTTTCGTACCCCTTGACTGCAGCTTGCATCATTCTCATCAGGAGGTAAACAAACGATTTTCGAAAAAAAATATGCTTGTTTTAACTATTTCATGTATTAAACAGCTTGGGGAATGATTATTAGCTACTTTTAGGACTTTTAAGAATGAAAAATTGAACCCTGCGGCGCAGTGCGTAAACAAAACAAATGACAGCACTACAGAATCGCTGAACATGTCAACGCCTACTTCCGAACAATTCTATATCTCGCTGAATTATATGCCTGAACGAATCTACAACTCGCTGAACATGTCTATATAATCCTCGAAAACCCTGTATTTATAAATTTATTATTTTGTAGAGAAATTATTTATCATTCTTCTAACATTAAAAGCTATTTTAAACGAATGCAATTTCCAATTATGCAGATGACCACTTTGCCCCGAGTACCCCTATGATTCACACTACTTAGCTTGTGCACACAGTACGGCAACAGGCACAAGCGGAGCTCTACCTCCAATTTTCCACACCGCAACCGTTGACGAGCGGGTTGTGGGATTAGGGATATGCGGGTCACAAACTTCTCCCTGACCCATAGAGACCATATATGCATTGTACATAATGCTTAGAGCTTAGATGGGATGAGCACACCGAGCCATCGTGTGGGTTTGTGTGTGTGATCGTAGTGCAGAATAGAATCTGGTAGAAAATATTGAATTTTCTCACCAAATGGCCAATGACCTGCCAACGACCGACGAGCAACCGCACACATACAGTGTGGTGATAAAATGCCATACCTCGGCAAGGTGCCAGAAGAAGGGCGGAAAGTGGCGACGAAGTCATTGCCACTTACCCAGCGCGTACAAGATTTATATTCATGCCTCAACTAGCCTCCCATCGATGGATGCACCCATGGATGCACCACAGTCGATCGAGAAGTGAACGGCAAAGGAAAGAGCACGCAAATGAGCGAGACGGAGTGCACTTATTCCATCCTACACAAACCTCTGGCTGGCTCTGTTGCGTTTGCTGCCAATGACGATGTAGAATGTTACCGATTCCAAGCACGCACCAGACACACCAACGCGACGCGATGATGTGATCGTGCTGCTCTTACCCAGCACTCTCCCCAAAGGATGACAACGATGGAACGGAAATCGATGGCCATTTCAAATTCGTCACCTTTGCATTTGCATCATAGCTTGGGTGGCCGGCTCCACATTCCTTTCCCAGCCTATTTTCCCTTACCGAGCTATACCACAGCAGCATTCTATACTGGGGGCATCGCGGAGAGCTGCGCTGAATGTGATAACAGAGTGATGGTGGACTGCGCACACACACACACACCGGGAGTAGATCAAACCATCAAACCTTCGACGACCCCCACGAGTGGCGGTGATATGGTCTCGCTAGTCAACTGGTGGTGCACTTGGGGCAAAAAGTAAGCATGACATCGATTTATCATCTACCCACGGGGTTGGGAAAATGTGAAGCGCGCTCGTGCAAATCGTTACGTTTCTGCCTCTCCTGTGAGCCCTTCAGCCCTTCCATGATGTTGTTAGTCAGCCAACATTGTAGCCGAAAAACAGAGGAGCAAAATAAATTGAGCATTTAATTTTGTGAACTCTGGCAGAGCATCGATTTCCTGGAACTGGTAAAGTTCCAGCCCGGCCGAGATGCCAAAGGGGAGAGAGCGCGCATAATTTAGTTACAATGTGCGCCCCCGAAGCGTGTAAAGTCACAAGTGATTGCATTAGGTCATTGCAGTTCAGGCAAAACACATGTTGGTAACATGTTACGGCAAGCTGTACGAAAATATCCTTTATTTATGTTAATAATTCTTCTCCAAATTCGCATAGAATCCGCCCCGAATCATAACGCACTCCACAGTCCATCAACCCAAATTAAAAGACTTACAACCGTATATAATTAAGAGATCCGCCCAATCCCCCGAATCTTCTGCCACGCGCTTGCAGGAGGATTAGTGGCTTCGGAACACTGCCGCTTTTTATGTTGGTTAAGGTTAGTGGCTCACCCAAAATCCACTCCGTAATGGCTTCTCTGATAGCAGACAGAAAGTAAGCTCCAACCAAAACCAAAACACGTGCACTGCTGCTTCGTGAGTGTGTATTCAAAGAAGTTATGTCTGCTTTGCCGTGCGTTTGTTACGGGTTTGTACTGTGTACTAAGAATTCAATATTTTTCTTATCTGTTTTCTCACCATCAATAGAAGTCATAAGCAAACATCAAATAGCTTTATGTGCGGTACACTCGGTCTTAACACAGTCTTAAGGAGGCATCGGTCTTTGAGACTTACCACACACTTGTCGGGAGTACAAATCCAATCCATACCCTAAAGGACTCCCTCATCGCAAGATCATATAGTAATGATTTCATTATAAATTTTAAAGGTTCACTAAAGAATTAAACTTGACTTTAATCAAATCGATATCAAACATGTTAAGTAGAATAAAAAAATCAAAATCTAAATATTAGAAAAGTTCTACACTAGATTTTACACGAAGACAAATACTGTTTAAAGGTCACTTTTCATATCTTTCTCTCGCTCCAAGCTTATGTACGGACCAAAAAATATATCCACAAACCAATCAGGGGCAAAATTCGTAGAAAAAAGAAGCAGAAGAAAGTAAGTCCCACGAAGATCCCTGCTTCCAAGTGATTGCACACAAAGTTCACGAACATTCCAGTGCGAGAGAGGAGGAAATTCAAATACTCTTCCCGCTTCTTAAATGAGCTTTAGTAGAAAGTTTTTGAAAGCACAACCCTCAAACAAAAAAGACGAAAAGAAAAATACGTGACATTTTAAGGATACCTCAAAAAGTTCATTTTTAATTTAAAACCGAATAAAAATAAATGTCCTGAGAACAAAATCTGTCCTTTTATGATGTATTGAAAATACGATCAAAGCCATCATAATGTTGATCTATTTAAAAATTAATAAATAAAATAAAATAATGGGGCCCTTTCCGTTTTAAGTTCGTAGGCTGAAATTTAGACATGTCAGCTGTTTGCATTATATAGCAGTTTTCGAGCAGCTATTTAAGTCGGTATAGTATACAGGTGGGCTAATCCCAAGGTGTATGTATTTAGAAGACTTATTTTTATCGCTTCTGGTTCTGAATGACTATTTTAAGAATGTTTTGTGTATTCGTCAAGCCTCTAGAAAGCTGGTTTGAACAAAAGTTTTCACCCATCATGTCAAAAAGTGATATTTAAATTTGGTTATAAAAACATTCTATGAGACCACCTGGACTACATACACTTTGATTCTACATTCCATCAACTGATCTCTTTAATGCACCTTGGGATAAATGTAAACATCACCTTGTTTTGCCATTTTTTCGAGCAGGTACTCGAATCTAATTCTAGCTTTGAGGCTAGAATAATCTAGACTGAAAATTGCAGGCTAGTTTAAGGGTGGTTTTGTATAAAGTGTTTACATGATTTCAGCCTCCAACTGTCAAACTCCATACAAAAAGCAGACTAGAATCGTGAAAAGCTCCAATGTTAGTTTTATTTCACTTTCAGACAAAACTTCTTCGTAAACTCTCAGATTTGAACCACAATTTCCAATGTCTAAATCTATTACATTCCACACATGATAGCTTCATTCAGCCGTGCAATCAAACACATCAAAAAGTGATGCATAGCGGTGGTACGAAATCGGTTTCCTCCACCGAAACTACACGCACGATCGATTGCGCGCAAAAGCCCGGAAGCGCACGGAGATTCGCACAATTTCGGTGCTCAACACAAACATCCGGTTTTGTGCTCACAGTCCAAAAGGTCGAAATGTGTATGCATGCAGCAGCCGCAGCTCGAGGGCAGTACGGGGATGACAGCAAAAGAGCGTCGGAATGGGAGGGCAAAAAAACGGAATCACAGCACCGTACCAGTACAAGATGAAAATTTTGAACGACGACAGGAACAGACGAACAGAAGCAGCACCGGAAAAATAACACCAACAACCAATATGACACTACACACCCTCCTCAAACCACATGGTGGTGATGCGGCCACATCACCGACACCTTTCCCTCTCACAACTTTCCACTTTTCTAACTAAATACAAATCTATACACATCTCTATCTGTTGAGGGAGGAAAATGCCTTTGAAAAGTGGGTGAAGCTAACTGAGCCACGCAACACAGCAACCAAACACGCAACAACAACAAAAAAAAACCTCCGTATCGGACAACCGATACGAAATTTTCCACGAAAGCATACCGCAAATTGAGTTTTAAAGTGCTTTCTCATCATTTCTACCACGGCAAAAATCGAATCAACGCCCGCTGCATGTGAACGGAGACGGGAAGGAGGGGGGCAGGAGAGTTCGTGGCATCTGAAAAGAATGCCAAAAGTAGGTTAGCAGCTCGCGTATCTCGGAGGCGCAAAAGGATGGCCATTATCCGGACGCGATTGGTTGAGCATTGTTGTTGTATGTGTGTCTAGGTGGGGCGGGTTGCCGGAAGCAGTGAAAGGGGGATGTACTTGCCCAATGTCCAATCGAACATCACCACTAAACAAGTTAATTTCGATAGATTAAACAGCAAACACAAGTGTAGTTGAAGAAAGCGAAAACGGCATGTAACGAAGAAAGCGAAACGGCAACCACCCGATATATTGGTTTGCTGGAATTTCAATGGATTTTCAAACCACACATTCAGTACAATCGATAATACAGCAATAATACGGTGAACTACTTTCCTATTTCTGTTTTTATTTGTTTTACTTTTTTGCTATTTCATGGGCTCAAGTTAGCTGGATGTATCCTCCAATAATTTAATTTTGTTTGTTCTTCTCTTTCTAAGGATCCTTTTTGTTTGTATCTTATACATTTGAATTATATTTCATAGTTTTAAATAATTTCTTATCGCTTTCTATTCTTTTTGATATCTTTTCGTGTTCTCTGATGATTTATTTTGTCTTTGTTTGCGTTTCTAACGGATTTTAGGTCGCGTTGGGTAACACTTTTCATGATCAGATTGTTAATGTGCAGTTTATTTTTGTTAATTTCTGAGCCACGAATGGACCGCGCCCCCATTTGGTGGATTAACTATGGGCAGTCAAAAAGTCACTGGAAGGCACCGCTAGTGGTACAGGCCAGCTGTGCAAAGAAGAAGAAGAAGAAGAAGAAGAAGAAAAAGAAGAAGAAGAAAAGGAAGAAGAAGAAGAAGAAGAAGAAGAAGAAGAAGAAGAAGAAGAAGAAGAAGAAGAAGAAGAAGAAGAAGAAGAAGAAGAAGAAGAAGAAGGAAAAAGATGAAGAAGAAGAAAGAAAAAGATGAAGAAGAAGAAGGAAAAAGATAAAGAAGAAAAAAGATAAAGAAGAAAAAAGATAAAGAAGAAAAAAAGAGGAAAAATGTGTTCGAATTGATTGACTATCAACACAACGCCATTAGTTTTGCAATTTAATTCTAGAGATTTTTTGAAGAAATTTATGTTATACCTTAAATAAACCAGTGTGTTAGTGCCTTCCGAAGGAGTGAAAAAGCCTATTAGATTCATCACCCTTTATTTAACAGAAAAGGCAAGCAAAACTAAAATCTTATGGATGTTTGGCAAAAAAACGCGCTCATTTGTCGTCGAAACACTACCGCGTAAAACAAATCATTCAAACACAACGCTAAATATTTAACAGCTGCCTCACAAAAGCACTTCGTAAGATTGCTGTGCTTTTGATTAAATTAAGCACAACAGTCTCTGGGCGCATTAAATATGCATTGCTTCATTTCAGACGTTTGCAACCGACAAAGGGGCCTGTGTTCCATAATTTACTACAAAACTTTTACCCCAACGCGCTCCGGAATGAAGTCCGACTTTCGAACAGTGTCTCACCTCATTTCCATTGTGTTCTGCACAAACTAACAAACAGCTCAGCTGTTCCCAGCAAATCGCGTAAAAAGCGCATTTGAAAGCGGATCAAGAACAAGATCAAGATATCGAGCAAAAAGGCAAATCCAGTACACTTTGTACCCAACAACCAATACAGCATATCGGTGTCCGAGGTCGTATCATTTACAATCCAACTAAAATAGCAATATAGAAACGTATAGTTCCGGCTTACAAGTCATTCAGGCCAGATTTTGGAAGTCATTCATTTCCATAACACTCGCACGCGATCTCGAAGCTCCCGCGCACCAACATCTGTCTGTTTAGATTTAGATTTTCCTCGAATTATGCATGCAGCCGCTCCTCGAAACGTCGAAACTCGAAAATGTTGTGCGTACCCGGGTATTATTTCCACTTTCCAGCACACACACGCCGGGGCCACCAACAATGAAAAGGGCAACTCATTTGGCTGTACATACTTTTAACAACTTTCGCGCTTTGCTCTCCCGGTGTTGTCTGAATGGCCCCACTCTCAAACGGGGGAGTCGATGATAACCATAAATCCAGATACGATAGACAGGGCACGCGCGCACGCAATGAATAACACCAAACGAGAGAGAGAGAGAGAGAGAGTCAGGAGGAAACTTCCAGCACAAACGGTGATGGAAGAACAATAAAGGCATCCGCGCGTTCGGCAGTGAAGGTTAGCAACGTACAGCAGCAGCATTTTGGCCCAATTAAATGTCGTAAACATTTCTAGCTAATTGTTTGCCGAAAGTTATCATCGGCCAGCCAAGCGATAAGATTAGCAGCGAGAAGTAAACAATCGAACCAAGCTCTTACGGCTTTCCGAGAACACAAACATGTACTCTCTCTGTAAGGGTTCAAAATTGTTTTATAATATTTATCGAAAAGCTACTTTTTACTGCATTTCACAGTTCACAGGTTAACCCAAAATGGAGCAGAGTTAATGTCGGTCGCACATCGAACAGCAATAGCATCACGAAACAGCTACAGATCGACATCGGCATTAATTGCGCAAGAATATAGCACACAGCAGAGAGCAAATCCCCTATCACTCGCGCTTGTCAATATGTATCTGGTTCACCCAACGGCCACAGTTGGTTGGGAATTAGTTAACTCGCCGCCAGACTGCCTTTTTAGGCGCACGCAACAAACGGGGACATGAACTTGGCATAGCTTAAGCCGATACGGCATTCGATTTGATATGCCGGAGACCTTTGGCGATCATTCTCCACTTCCACCGACTGCCCGAAAGGGTCATTGAGGAATGGAGAGGGGGGAGTTGTTCTATCAGTCCCTTTCCCCGCCGACGTCCAACAAACAAACACACAGACACACACAGATGTATCGTGGTAAATCAAATGACACATCGTCAACGAAGGACACAACTCAATCAGCAAACCGTGTGAGCGAACGTTCCCTAGCAAGTCGGTAGACCCATTCCAAAGCCAAAGGTACCACAACAGTTCACACGGGGACGAGAGGGGGGAATGGGGTGAACATAGTCGCGAGTTTGTAAACTGTCTAAACCGGGACGACCGAGAGCATTGCACGATTGGTTGTTCCGAAACGGTCAGCATTCAGCGAAATGAACCGATCCGGTAGAGGGAGGCCCAATTACCACCAACAGAGCTTGGTGAGGAGTGTGGGTACGGTTTGTATGGCTGGGCAGCTTGCCAGCGATGCACCTTTTTGCGTGTGTCAGCAGCAACACGTACGTACGTAACAGCGACCAGGCAACATCATCCAGACCGACACTAACTCTCCGGCTAGAATCATTCAGAATTAATCATCCGCAAAGGTGATGACGCTTTAGCCGTACGCAGCAGCAGCAGCGTACTCTGTTGTGTGTTGGTAAGTTTACGGAATGTATTTATTCAGGGTGTCAGAAGATGTTTCGAGGTGTCGATGTATAATATGTTTAGCAACTTCCATTTGGTAGGCACAATTTTGCTCATTTTAGAAAGGGTAATATGAAGAATAGAATTATCACGTTTTATTTGTGTTTTATTTGCTTGGGAATTCCTGTCCATTGGTTTTTAATGAACTGAACGATACAGGCAATGCTCTTTCTGCTAAAGAAGAAGACAAACAAACTAGACTCTGTCCGACAGGTGTTCTGTAATCTGTTCCTTGTCTCATAGAACACGGCCAGAACGATCCATTTTTACCGTGGACTATGGTAAAGAAACTATTCTACGAATAATTTGAAATTATTTCAATCAAGAACACATCTGGCAAACTGGTGCGCATTACGCAAACTAAGCGGCCGCGTGGGTCTCCGAGGTCTCAAGGGGCCCCAAAAAAAAAAGGACAACAACCCCTGCTCACTAGAAGATTTGCTTCTCAATTCTTCTCTTGTTTAGTATTCCTCATACAACTTCTCGCTCGACACTTCAGAAAGGCCTACATTCGTATGACCGCTTAGGGCCTTGGTTGTAATTCGAGTCTTATGTCTTGTACGATATGTCTTGTACGATAGCAGATACACATCGCTATTTAAAATGAGTTGAGCTCGGAGAGTCAGAGTGAACCATCGAAATCAAATACTAAAATTAAATCGATATCGTATTGAGGCTTCCAATTTTATAACTCTTACTCTATCTACTTCACTCAATGTACCCTGCCCCTAAATATGCTCCAAAAAGTGAATCGATTCGATCCAGAAGTTGGATGATACTCCTCCAGAAGTCAAACTCCTCCAATGCTATCGTGCTGTTGATCGTACTAAAAACAATCAATCTGACAAAATCTGACATTTTGAGGCCTCAGAATTTGATGATTTTGTCAAGTTTGAAGTACATGAAGAGCGATCAACGATTCGAAAAAGAATAATACTTCACAAAGAATTCATTGAAAGCTACAAAAGAACGATGCAATTCTGTCATTTCTGAGATATTTGCGGAAGTTAACATTTTTGCTAAATCAAAGCTATAAAATGATATCGTATTGCAAAAATATCCTAAATGTATAGTAGTCAAACGGTATCTCTTCTCTGATTACTTTCTATAACAAATATCCCATTATAGATCATCAAGACAATTATTTAGACGATGAAAAAACAATTTCAAATACAATTTAATGCAATCGCAAAGATAATACAGGTAACATCCAACAAATGTTTAATTGAATCAGATACATATCCTAAAACAGAAATAGTTGTGTTCTTTTTCGAAAAGGCTAGAGTTATGGTATCTAACTTATCCCATTTGATCCGCATTTGATCGAACTCGCACCTTCTCATCAAAATACTTGTCTTCTTGTAAGTCTTTCCCGTACAAAGCAGATCATTTGCCCACAGTTGGTACGACCCAAATCACCACACCACCATCATCGGAGGCAGCAGACAGAGCAGAGCGCGCTGTGCACCACACCTTCCAGTGAGGACGACGCAGCAGCAGCAGCAGCATTCACGTCTGGAGTGGCGGATGGATGGGTGTTTTAAAAATAAACACTTTCCCAACGGCCCTTGCACAAAGAACACCGTCTCCTTCGCACCTTGGCATCCTCCGCAGCACACAGCAGACCTCGACCGAAACATCATTCGGTCGAACCGATAGTGTCTACCCCGGATTGCTGCTAAATACCGGAGGCCCTACCACCAACACCACCACCACCAATCCAATCCAGAGACGGTCGTTTACAACAAATCGAAAGCGTGGTTGGTGTAATAATTTTACAAATAGAACAACAGCATCTCCACCACACCTCACTCATATTCCCCCCTCATTCCCATCTTCTTTCTGCCAATCTGGGTGTGTTGGTGGATGCTGCGGATTGGATTGCGTCCAAGTTAGGGTGTGCTGCTGCTGCTGCTGCTTGGCTAAAACGGAAACATTGATTGCCTTGCAACAAATTGACCATCATTGCCAGTAGCAACCTCATCCCCGCTACCATCTCCCCGTG
This sequence comes from Anopheles arabiensis, assembly GCF_016920715.1. Lineage (NCBI taxonomy): Eukaryota > Metazoa > Arthropoda > Insecta > Diptera > Culicidae > Anopheles > Anopheles arabiensis. Next base: position 75,941,234 of record NC_053518.1, read on the forward strand.
CCTCTAGGGGTGGGTGAATGGAGTGAAAAGCGTTTTGCTAATCCTCCCCCCACCCAATGCCACCCTTTAACCGGCCATTGGTCCGGGGGCTCCCCTCGGATTATTTATTTTATTTTCTCATCATTTTTGCCATTCGTTTCTCTTGTTAAGTGCCACTGCAAACGAGTTGTTTTTTTCCTGTTTTTTGTGAGTTAACAAAACTACACCATTGCCAAATCATCGTCAAGAATTGGGTCAGGAGGTTTCGTATTTTACCCTTTTTTCGGATAAGTTTGAAAGCTTCCGTTTGATGAACAAAAGGGGAAACCAAAACCAAAAAAGGGCTGCAGCATTTCTGGCAATGAGTGTACCTTCTTCTGCACCCGCTGGGAATTGTGGGCCAGCAAATTGCAGCACTTCATGGGCTTCTCGCCGAGCTCAGCCGAGAACCTGAGTGAGAGTACGCTTTCATCATTTGTTGCACATGCTCGTCCAATTGGCTCCACCTTACTAAGCCTCCGTGCTAACGACCGTGCTCGACCCTCCATGCTAAGCCGGTTCAGAGAGTGTGTGTGTATTGGTGCAACATTGGCCAGGGATCATAAAATAAGAACAACCCATTTAATGATGAAAATTGACTGCACAACAAACCCCTTCAAATGATTTCTTCAAACGTGTGTGTGTGCCGATTTTCAAAGCTTTCGGTAATACATGCGCGCCCGGCAGTTCTACGCTTGCTGGAAAAGTCATCGTGTAATTAGTAACTTTATCCTTGCGTGAAATGGGAGGTGGAACCAGGGGGTTATTGCGCATAAACCACCATCACCACCCAACACCAGAGGGTTTTTGGGTATGAACGTACACACACTTTGTGTTGTCGCGATGCGGAATATATTTTACAAAACTCTTCCAGTTGCTACCAGCATCTCTGCACCATCCAAAAAGGGAAAAAGCAGGACCAGGAGGAATGTTCCGGGGGGAGAGCTAATGATGGCAAAATACCGGGAAAAACGCTGTCGCGGGAAAAACAAACCACGTACGGCGGTTGTTCCCGATGAAAAGGCTGTTTGTGCTTTAGATCCCCGACCGAAGCACACGCTTCGCTTCATCAACTCCGCAGTAGATGATGCGCTTAAAAGCAGCACACAGCAAAAGCACACAACTCGATCAATTTGTGCGGATTTTAAAAAGATCCATGGAAACTATCAAAAACCTGGCACCGGATGTTTAAATGGTTGGTTGGGTATCTCAATTGGGGGGAGAAGCTACAGTGGGTGGGTAAACGATCAATTCGACTGTTTCGATTCGTTGAATAATGAGCCCCCCGGACCGAACGAAGTATTTAGATTTAATTAATACTTCACTCGTGGTAACGAGCCGTTTGTAGTGGTTTCTGCCGAAAAGCTTCTAATTTAAATCCCAAAAAGTAACAAAGCGTGTGTGTAAAAGAGTAAGCGGAAAAGAGAGACAGGTCCTCTTGACAATGGAGGAAAGTGTCAAACATTTTAATGAATATTGTAGAAAGATATTTATATTTATTTATTTCGAGGAAATATTTTATTTTCCTCTTTATACGGTAACTGGAAATAAGATAACAATATTTAACGAGAGGTCTTCACACTCACTAGATGTTGTAAGAGATTTAAGATAGCTCCACAAACTGGGGGACATTTCTTAGGCCTAGTGTTGATATTCGTTCGCCTATTTAAATAATACATCTACATCCAATCTACCCCCCTTCAGCTCCTGTATATTCTTCTTTACAAGACATTTCTTCCTTGCATTTTTTGATAGCAGGTCACTTCAGGAATCAGTACCTAAAATCAAACAAAGATCTTGATACTGGCGCACGTCACATAGCGAAAAACTTATTTGATACGAAGATTTTTACGATACGAGAAGCTTTTAGCAGACGAGCCGGTTTGTTGTTGAACGATTTTCATATACTTATGTAGTTAGGCGATGGAAATTGATTAAAGATTCCAATAGATCAAGATCCAGTACACGCACCAAACACTTAGCCGACCGCACGAACCAACGCCGGTAGTATGCAAACAGTACTCGCGTAACGAGCGATTTCGTTGAAAAAGAAAACACATTACAACATAAAGTGCTGGAAACTTCTTGGAATAGATAATAGTATTTGCTGTTAAATCTATCTTTTGCAAGCAACGGCGCACAGTGGTGACGACAGCTTGATATCGACGGTTTGATATCGACGTCACACTGTGGAGTCGCCGGACGTCAAAGCATTGCCAACTGGGATGACATTTGCGGTAGTTCCATTCTCAAGAATAAGATTTTGAAGAAGACAATCAGACACTTCACAGATAGCTGCTAACGGTCTAGTTCAGTGGTCGGGTAAACTTTGTGGCCCAAAGAGCCAAATTCTAAATGCCCGCAGACCATACTTTGCCCGATCTCACTGGTCTAGTCAGTCTCGCATAGATTTGTCACGTCATTAGGATAGCGCCAGGCCGGACAGCCTTCTGGTCCATAAAAGCGACGTAAATGCTTAATAGCTATCCCGGAGGCATTGGAAAGACACAGAAACATATATCTTATTCCAACAACCGTTTGACGGATCTCAGTGCGACCATGTTTTACCTTTATAATCATCCGATTTAAAGTAAAATCATTAAATCAGAGGATAAGTATGGATATTGGATATTAGGGAAAAATCTAAACAGATTGTCCGCGAGATCCACCGAGAAGAAACGGTACATCTAAAATTTCCGAGTAAGTCGAATTTGACGGTTTCCAACCAAACTGAAGGTAATTTTGAGTTGTTTTGGAGAAATTGGTAGGTTTTACCCACTGAATCAATTACTTCAAATGATTCAGACTAGTCATGTGCTATCTGGAGCGCACCCACAACTTCGATCCTATTCCGACTGTTGTTAGTCCACTTCCGACTGCGGCAAAATGGGAACCACCAGTTCCGCCCGAAGTCGGAGTCGTCCAGAGTCGTAGTCGTCTGGGTCGGAGTCGTCCGAAGTCGCCCGGAGTCGTCCGAGGTCATACGGAATTGTCTGGAGTCACCCGGAATAAGAATCGTTCTGAGTCGTTCTGAGTCGTTCAGAGTCGTCCAGAGTTGTCGGAAGTCGTCCGGAGTCGTCCGGAGTCGTCCGGAGTCGTCCGGAGTCGTCCAGAGTCGCCCGGAGTCGATCGGAGTCGGAGTCATTCAGAATCATCCAGAATCGATCGAAGTAGACCGGCAACGGAGTCGTCCGATATCGTCTGGAGTCGTCCGGGCGCGTGATCTTAGTATACAAGGCTTTTTTTTGGAAGTCCGACTGCTGACGACTCCAGACGACTCCGGACGACTCCGAACGACTCTGAACGTCTCCGGGCGAATTCGGACGGCTCCAGGCGATTCAGAACGACTCCGGATCATGGATCATGAACGGACCTACCTTCCGGTAGGAAATATAATATATTGAAGAAATATAATTCTGTATCTCTTTGAAAGAATCTGACAATTCGACCAAAAAGGAATCTAATTTGCATTTGACAAAGGTTGAGCCAAATCAGACACGTCATATAAGAGGCATCCGCGTATCACGGGGACATCCTGTACATTTAAAACTTCCATTAATATCTATCAAGTCTTTTGAAGTAGTTAAAAGGATCCCATAGAGCTCCCCCACAGTTAAATATTGAATTTACTCACCTTTAATTCAAAACAGCATCAGTAGCAAAGCCAACGAGAATGGCAGTAGCACGGCATGGCGCCAGTGAAACAGTTTCGCCTTCGATGTCCACCACTCCTCGCACTGATTTAGATGTGTTTCCTCCGAAACAAAAAACCCCCCCGGCCACATATTTTCTCACACTTGAATACTTTTCTAAGACCGTATCACTCCAGGCCCACCTCTTCCCCCTCTCTCTCACACACACACATTAAACTTGAAAACGAATGATACACTAGAATCTTCAAGTCCTCTCGTCCTTCACGCTCGCTCGCCATCCACATTCCAAACCCCGTAACCGGAATCGGATAGAAATGTCGCTCCGCACAAACCCCCCCCCCCCCCTTCGGAGACAACCTGGAGGGACACTCGGCTGCGTGTTCCTTTTGCGCTACTGCTCTCTGCGTACAGGGGCGATTCTGCGTACACGTGTGCGGTAAACAAACGAAGCCTGTGCGAAGCCACGGATAACACCGCAGCAGTGGAAGCAGTGCCAACAGATAACAACAAATGTGTTGGAGAAATATTAAACAAACCGCCCAAGCTGCTTCCCCGTTGCCTTCTGCTCTTACTCCTCCCTCTTCCTTCTTCTCACCAAAGCTTGTTGTCGCAGTAACGGGAGTAGAAAAATTCAAATCAGTTGCGCCACTTCTACCGGATACCTTCTTCGCCACTCCCCCCGCTGGGGGGTAGGTCTGTCTATCCGAGCACACCCGTCGTCTGTCTCGTGATAACGACCGGGGGAAGGGGGAAGAATACGCACACAGCAGCGGTGTTGCATGGGCCTACTACGACGCTGCCCGTCGCCTTGACAGTGAGGCAGCAGCGAAGGCATTAGAGGAGGTGTGCACACGCCTGCTGCAAAACGATTGAACGTTCATCAATTGATTTCGCGAGGCTCAACCCCCCCCCCCCCCCCCGATGCAGGGTGAGCAAGGCCAATGTACGGCATGTGGGATAATTATATTAATTTTATTATATTATATTCGTTTGTCCCGTCACTCCCGACAATAAAAGGAGCGTGAGATTTCCCCCGGCTCTGTCTCGAATAGTGGCGCGTGATGGGACGAGATTTGCCAAAATAAGAGGACGAGAGGAAAGAAGGAAAAAAGTCCCCCTCCCCCCCCCCCTCCACCGTCTCACACAATCAATCAATCACAGGCGCAATTTGACGAGCGCGGAACAATCACGATCCGGTCGCGTTCGTGTGGGTCCGAAGCAATCCGTGGGTCACGTTGTCGTTCTGGAAGGAGAGTGCCCGAACGTCTTCCTCCCCACACCACCCAACACGCTACGGGTACTAATTTGCCTTCTTCCCTTATCTTGTTCTGCGACCTGTGATTGTGTGTGTGTGTGTGTCCAACTGCGGTTGGCTAGCGGTTCGGGAGGTTGGAAGAGGGTCAGAGAGCAAAGAATTCTGTGGTTCGAGTGGGTGAGTCTGGGGGGGAGGAAGGTTGATGATGGCTTCCCGAATACGCATTTGGTAGCGCCAGCGCTATACGCCGTAGATATATGCGAGAGCGTTCTCCATGTGTATGGGTGTGTATGTGTGTGTGTGTGTGTGTGTGGAGGGCCCAACACACTGTCACAGGGCGTACTAATAACAATGAATGTTCGTCTTCTGCATGGCTCACGGGATTCGCGTTTTTGTTCCAGCACACCACATTCACATACACACACGCACGCACGTACAGGCAGCACACATACACACACGCGTCTTGTGTTTTGAAGCCAGTTGATGATTCACTTTAGATTTTCGTGCATTTTTGTTCATGTCTACCACCCATACAGCACTACTGCACAGCGAGCCATGGAAGGGAGAAGTGTGTGTGTCTGTGAGGGGTGGAGGAGCTATCTATCTTTTCCGGTGCCCGTTTTTCTTCTTCCTCTCGCTTTTTTTTTCACAAACACACAAACACACGGCAACACACTCCGGGAAGCAATTACGCTACCGCTGGCCACGAAAGGCGAACGCTCCCCCTTTACCTCTCTGTGTTCTTGCGATGCTTCCTGCTTCGACGACGGTGCCAAGCGTAGACTTTTCCTATTGTGTTAGCCGAGGCACAGCACAGCCTACGGGGCAGCCAAAAAGCAGGGAAGGCAAAACTCTCTAGCCCACAAAGGCTGGTCGATTTTCGCTCCCCACCCGACGACGTTGAAGCAGCGCGGAGGTGGAGGAGAAGGAGGAAGCGAGATTGTGCGGCGGTCACTTTGCTTCGTCTGCAAACCAGCAGACCAGCGAGAGAGCGACCCGAACAGCCGGATGAGAAACGGGAAACGGGGAAGGTTTGCAGCAGCACACCGACCAGAACTGACGGAAACGAACCAGGGACGACTGGGCTTAAAGCTGGGCTGGTGCCGTTTGGTCCGAAACAAACGCTGCTGACTCAGCACACACACGCACACACGTACGCATACGACCGTGATTGATCACTTCCGATGCAAGAAAACGAAATAAATTCCGGAATTATTGTTCCTCCAATTCCAGCAGCGAGAGCGAGCCGTAGAGAATGAAGGGTTTTTGATGGGTTCGGCTTGACAGTTTCTACCCGTACAACATGGCGAGGGTTTTTGACGTTTTGACGTATCGTTGCAGCTCGCTCATTATTGCTCTCCCTTTTCCTTCCTTTTCCGTTACCTACAGTGCTCGTTTCAAAGTGACCGTTCAAATAGGTATAGAGCGACAACGTATCGCGCGACAAAATGTAGCTCAAATTTTCACTTTGCGTAGCTTGTTTTATAAAGCAGAAATGTCGCACGAGACTAGTAGCTCTGTTTGCAAAATTGAGCTACTTTGTGTCGCTCGAGATGTCGTCGCTCGCGACGTTGTTGCCCTATCCCAAGTGCCACAAATCCACTAAACGACCACTAAACGGCTTCTAAACGACTCAAGCACTCTACCTAAACGGAATATAGAAAGACTTCGTTTAGCAGACGGCAAACGACTCATGCATTCTAAAAATAGCAAAAAAGCTGGTGGCGCCATCTGTTTGTGGGATACCCCAACCAGTTGAGCTTCCTCGCTTGGAGGAGAGCTTTCTCATTTCCTCTGTACTGTTGTATGGTTTCGCATTGAAGTTATGCATCGCTAGAACAAGAACGGCGAAACGATTGTTTAAATACTAAACTCCAATGGAAACCACCAGTACTGAAGCAAGTGAGATTTGAGTAATGGTCGTTGGTGTTGATACCCACGTATCTGACCACACGACCATTCATGTAGATTTTTGCTCAGAAAGTTAGATGGCTATATAGGTCATGATAAGATGAAAATTGTCGAAACACATTGCAAGAAAAGGATAGCAATATATTGATGAGTTGTAATACGCCATCTATTGATCAAACCAATGAAGCTGTGGAGCTTTCATTTTTTTTCTATGGATATTCAATTTTCCAGTCGTTTAAGCTTAATCTGTGGCGCTTGGGTTGTAATTCGCCATCTACCCAAGTAGCCTTAAGAAACTTTATTTGATTATTAACAGTGTTTTAAAGCCCTTAAAAATCAAATAGAGTTTCTTAAGAGAATGTGACATTTGTCAGCGTTACAGCATAACGACGTATTCCGTTACCCTGTTTTTTTCGATTCGGGCCAATATAACACACAGTGTTTTTCAAATTTTATATACACCAGTTTCATTGTTTCAATATTCGGAAAATTATTTTTTTATTCTTATTTATGTAATAATGCGCATTTATTTTCACAACAAAATATTTGTTTGTTTAATGGTACGTAAAATATGTTTTTCTTTTTTCCTTCACTTGAATCTACGGTGCTAATAAAAAAAAATAATAAAAAAATAATGTTTCAAATTTTTAAATATTATATGCAATGAGTTTGATGAAGGATATGCTAATGAGATAAATGTTTATAAAAAAATATTTGTTGTACAAAATAATATACTCTTGATGATGATAATTTTTGAGACATACTGTACATGGTCACGTACATGGCGCCTCCATTTCTGATGTCAAAAAGTTCGTCAAGCTTCTTGTGTATTGTGTGTAGATGACAACAAAACCAAGCGTCTGCGACAACTTCTATCAGCTATCGTTTAATTTGTGTATCATCATGCTTTTACAACAGGTCAGTGTATCGATATTACCAATCTCTACACATGAGCTACATAAGTTTTATATTTCGCAGCATTTTCGATTCGGATAGCGTTTGGACATCATGTTTTCCGTCCACGGCTGCAGCTAACCTCCATGCTTAATTGATGGAAGAAACCCATGGAATGAATGAAACTTATGTGATACAGTGACAATATGCAGCGGCAAAATGATTAAATGTCGAATAAAAGCATTTGTGTTGCATTTATGCATTTATTCCATGAAATAATAACACCCATTGTTGTAACTTAACGAAGATCTAGAAAATTCGTATAGAAAGAGAAACAGCAATACAGCCATCCCTGTCGATATTTTCGTTAATTTTGATCTTTTTCGTTGAAAATACCGGCTAAATTCTAATTTTTAACGAAAAATTGACGAAGCCAGGAATGCGTTACGCAGTGTTTTAAGCCCCGGAATTACTGCTGTATGGAAAGCTAAAAGTAGTACTTTTAGGCATACTTTTAACGGTTTCTTAACAGGATTGTGCTACTTGGGTATTGTGCAAATCAACGAAGCTATGGAGCTTTTGTTTTTTTCTATGGATATTCGATTTTTCAGTCGTTTAAGCTTAATCCGTGGCGCTTTGGATGTCTATTTGAGCGGTGCACTTGTGCGACCACATCGCATATTAATTTCATAAAATACATGGGGTTGAAAATGTTGATCATGCATGAAACGTAGTTCATTTTTTACGTATTTGGGTTGAATTTAAATTTTAAAATTAAATTAAATAAGACACTCCCACACAAGAAATGAAGGAATCCTGGGGGGAGGGGGGGGGGAGAACAATGAGGGAGGAGTTGCAGTTTATTTATTTTTTGGGACTTTTTAATTTTGTCCACCAACACAATCGCACACCAGCGCGAGCTTTTTGGCGGCCACCTTGAACCCTAGCAAGGACTTTCAAAAACGCTCGCCAGCAGAAGCAAAATCGTACTGATTTGAATCGTTGACGGGCTCGTGCAAATCGGTTTTTGGCGTGCGTTTATGGCAAGTGAGTTGAACGCTTGTTGCACGTGGGACGGTGTGTCATCGCACTGTCTGGTTGGCAAATTCAGAAAAATAACATTATTTTTGCATTCTTCTCAATGTTTTTACACAGCAAAGTAAAAAAAAGTATATTTTTCGTTTATAATATTCCAAAATTTCTGTAAATTAGTTTTTTTTATGGAAAAACATCTCCGATTTGTCAACATTTTCAGTTGTCATGTTATTCGCTGACAAACCAACCTGGTGATTTCCATGCCTCTCTACCGGCGCCAAAATAACCGTTGTTTACAAAAAACAACAAACTGTTCCGTTACCTTCCCGTAGAATCATGTGCACATCCTTCTTCCGACATTACTTCCCACCGCAATGAAGTTCCGTGCCGTCATGAACGATGGCATCAACATCAAGGAGTTCCTCAACGTCATCAGCACCTTCTCGCGGATGCAGAAAAATCTCATCATCAACGTGCAGCCGAGCAAGCTGCTCCTGCAGATCGAATCCGAAGCGTACGATGGCCAGTACCTGTGGTGCGAGATCGACGCGACGCTGCGGGACGGGTTCTTCTCCGAGTACCTGATGGACGGTATCGACACCGAGCACAACCAAATCTACATGACCTGCCTGGCGGCGAGCTTCCTGCGCGCCCTCTCCTACGTGCGCAACAACGCGGTGGAGTACATCAAGCTTAAGCTGATCAAAACGCACATGCCCTGCCTGGCGGTGGAAATGTCGACCACCATCACGAACGACCAGGACGTGCTGACGCCCAAGATACAGCACGCCATACCGGTTACGGTGGTGCCGCGCAGCGAATGGAACCAGTACGCGATACCGCTCGAGGTTGAGTACGACCTGTCGATCGCGATGCCAGCGGGCAAATCGTTGCGCGGACTGCTGGACAAGAAGAAAAACCTCGCGCCAACGGTGACGCTGTACGCTACGACGAACGATGAGCTGTCGCTCGTAGTCGAAACGGAGGTGGTAACGGTGGCCAGCCACTACCGCAATCTCAAGTGTGTGCCGGCACACAAGCCGGGACCGGACGCGGACTCGAATCCAACGAACCTGTCCGAGGCGTGCTGCCGGGTGGATACGAAGAAGCTGGCGGCCCTGTTCGAGACGATCAACTTTTACGACGTCATCATGACGGCAAACATACGGCACGAGCAGGCCCTGAACATACGGTTCGATATGCGGCAGCACGCGTTCGTGAACTACATACTGCCGGCGACCAATTTCGAATGATTTCATCGCACTGTTGGGCAATAAATTTGCACTTTTACTTACTTCAACTGTATTCTTCCTTACTAAAGTAGATTGCTTAGCACGCTAGGCTTAACTCGAAACCAGTCCCCTAACGCCCCATGGTGGCCCACACGTAGTTCCGATTGTCGCACTGTGTGGTGTTGCTCGGTCCGTAGCACTCCGGGCGCGGGTACGGTTCGTTCCGGTCGAGAAAGTAATTCACCGGCGCGTTCATGACAAAATGCATGTACGTAAGCCGCCTCGGTGCTTCCTCGTCCGGCCCGGCCATATACGTGGCCGGATCGAACCCTTCGTTCGGCGGCGGGCTGACGGTCGAGGGAAGCAGCCACGTCAGCACCGCACTCTTCTCATTGTACGCGTCCACGATAAGGCCCCGGATCTGGGCGTAGTACGTATTATCCTTCGTATCGAGCATCGACACAATGTCCCCCACCTGGTACCACACGTTGTCCTGCAGCACTTTCGAGACGGTCCTGGTCGAGGCCGTTTCGCGCGGCGCTTTCGTGGGCTGCTTTTTCGTCAGCGCTCTGCGCGATTTAGTCGTGCGGCCGTTTTTCTTCGTGCCGCGCCGTGCCGGCACCCGGGTGACGGGACAGACGCGACGGCGCAAGCGGCGCGGCGAAAACATTCCCACCGGTGGGACGCTATCGTGCAGCTCTTCCTGCTCGTCCATGCCAACGAAGCCGTCGGCGCCTGATTCGAGATCTACCTGTCCTTCTGCGCTGGGTTGGGGAACGTCCACTTTCTTCGGTGTTACCGGACATTCAAGCAAGGCGCGTTCGGGCGAGTGCTGCACAGCAGAAGCGTCTATTCGTGCGGGTGGGGCATCCTCTTCCATGAGATCTTCGTACTGTTGGGGTCGGTTTTCCGGCTCGGGGGATCTTTCTTCCCGCGAATCTAGTGGGGGATTGAGCTGAACGTCGTGACAGTCGGAACAGATGGATCGTCGGTCCAGCAGGTACCATCTCGCCGTCTCGAGCGTCCCACATATCGAGCATCGCTGCACTTTCGGTGACATTGCCGAGGAAGCGTTTCTAGCGTTTGCCTTAGCCCTTGAATAAAGAAAGGTGTTGTTTTAAACACTTGCAAATAGGAAGAGCAAATAACACAATTACCAACTTACTTAAATTTAACCAAGAAAATCACAGTTTGGCAGTGTATTTCTCCGAATGGATTGTTTTGTTTACATTCTTGCTGGACAGCTTCTAAACAAAACAAAAATCTTGAACCACCAGTTTGACAGCTGAGCTGCTCGAACGGACTTTCCACGAAACGCATTTCGAGTAGTTTGAAACAGGGGGTGTAAGTCCGTTAAGTTCAATTTTGGAAAAGTCACACTAATATCATTATTTTCGGCTTAGGGGAGGATGTTTTGTGGATTTAAGCAATGCCCTGTCAAAAAGAGAGGACTTTATGAGTCTAGTTGATACTGTTTGATACATTTCGATACATTCAATCGATGCATACAAAAAAGTATTGTTGGCTAAAGACAACGCCTATCCTTAGATTCATTTTATCAAGAATTGCGGGAAAAGGACTTACATGAGTTGGTTGCTGATCTCGTGTTAATTAAAAAAAACAGTGTATATTGTCTCTCTCTCTCTCTCTCTCTCTCTCTCTCTCTCTCTCTCTTTCTCTCTCTCTCAATTATCCACAATCATTCTCCAGGATGCTCGGTCCCTGGCTGCAGCCTCCCATCCATGTAGACATCCGATCTCCCTCAGGTCTTGCTTCACCCGATCCAGCCTTCGAGTTCGCTGAGCTCCCCTGCGCCTTATGCCGGACTGGAAATTACTGTCGAACACATTCTTGGTCAGGCATGAGTCTGGCATCCTCATAGCGTGCCCCAGCCATCGTATCCTGCCAGCCTTCGCCTCGGTTTGCCGTACAGCTCAGCAAGCTCGTGGTTCATCCTTCTCCTCCACGCTCCATTGTCGAACACACCACCAAAGATGGTCCTGATGATGCGTCGCTCAAACACGCCCTCTTGAGGCATCCTTCGCTCGGATGGTCCAGGACTCGTGTCTACAGAGGGCCACCGGGAGAATCAATGTGCGATATATCTCACATTTCTTGCGGACTTGAAGCAGAGGCGGATTTATCCATCTCGGGGCCCTAAGCAGGGGATAGAGTTGGGGCCCCTGGTTTCCTTAAAAGTCCAGAAAATAATATCGCATTTTTTTAATATCTTGTTACGAATACCAAATATGTTATCCTGATTTCGCTAGGGATTAATTTTCTTCTGTCGTTTTTTATGGCAGTTAGTTCATTATTTTAAGAGCATCTATCTTCTTGTTCATTGGCATAACAATCGTTGTCGGTAAAGGCCTGCCTGTACCCACTAGTGAAGTGGGCTTGGCTTACAGTGACTTTTTGTTACCGTAGCAGGATAGTCAGTCCTACGTATGGGGGCACGGTCTATTCTGGACTTGAACCCATGACGGGCATGCTGTTACGTCGTACGAGTTGAAGACTGTACCACCAGACCGGCCCAAATAGCATCTATAGTCTTAGTGTAATCAAGCTAACATATTTTGCATATTTTTAGGATGTGCATCCTCGTTGTTTCCGGTAGTGCAAAAATCAAAACTATATTCAAATACTAGCTATACTAGTGTTACTAGTGTTTGATATAAAGAAGCATTTCAATCTCTGTAGTAGTTTTTCAACACAAGTACGCATTAGGTCGTTTTTCTAAGCTAAGAGTCTTTTATATTGAAATGAATCAATGAACAATGAAATTATAAACTGTAGTTATCAAAACTCCAGACTTTGAGAATTTCAGTACAGATTTAGGTATATCTAGATAAAGGCATATCGGGAAAACCAAACAAAAAAATCTGAATTGTACTCATTTATACTTTTGTATTTTTATAGCAGAGTTTGCAATACATTTGTTTGCTCATTCATATACATGAGCTGAGAAAGCCACTATACAAAGCTTGTGTGATTTCCTGTTTCACAGATACATGACATGTGTCTGAAATCCAAGCGTCCGACAATGATTATCCTGCACTTGCGTATTTGTAGTCTTTTCGTCTTTGCAATCGAGATCGCTTAGGAAGTTCTTAAACAATATAAATTAATCGTCCCATAAGTATGTTTGTATAAGCATAAGCATGTAAAATTTGTTTTGGCCTTCAAAAATTATCTCCAAAGTTCGTAACATCTTTTAATTGCTATAAACGTTATCAACACATTCCACACACTTACTTGTAAGAATGTACTACTTTGAGAATGATTTAGTTTTCCGATTATTTGTGCATTAATAACAAAAAATCAATCGCTTATAAAAGTGAACTAACATGTGGAGGTTTAGCTCGGGGCCTCCTTTAAGCCGGGGCCCCCCGCGGCCGCTCAGTCCGCTTATAGGAAAATCCGCCACTGACTTGAAGTCTTCTGGATCTCAGCAGTCGATGAAGCCCATAGTATGCCCGATTCCCCTGAACAATGCGTCATTTCGCTACTGATGTCGTTGTCCGAAGTAACGACCGTCTCGAGATAGGAGAACTCCTGTCGCCATCAAATAATACACTGCTTTCCAGATGGTCTGAGTCTGCGGCCAGCAGGTAATTCGTCGCCGTGATTTTCAATCCAATTCTTGCTACTTCGCGTTTGAGTCGGGTGTATGCCTCACACATCTTCGCTGTTGTCCTGCCGATGATGTCGGACGGATGTCGTTGTCTAACCCCGCGCCTCGAATGACACCTTCCAGGGCGATGTTGAAGAGCAGACAGGAGAGTCCGTCACCTTGCCTCAGACCCCTGTGAGATTCGAGCGATTCTGAAGTCAAATTCGATATTCTCACCTTGCACTGCACCTCGTTCTACCAGCCGGACCAACTTCCCAGGAAAGTGGTACCGCTGCATGATGCTTCATAGCTCATACCGGTCTATGGTGTCGTAGCCCGCCTTGAAGTCGATGAACAGGGTGGTGCGTAGAGATCTGGCGCTCTCCGCACTTCTAGAGAATCTGCCGTAGAGTGAAAATTTGGTCGGTGGTGGATTTGCCTCCAACAAACTCAGCTTGGTAGCTGGCGACAAAATTTGTAGCAAGGGGCGCAAGTCTGCAGAACAGGATCTGGGACAGGAACTGGTAGGCGGCATTAAGGACTGTGATGGCTCTAAAGTTCGAGAAATCCAGCCTCTCGCCTGTAAAAATCCAGACTGCGTGAATGACACCTAGCTTCGACTCCTCCGGTTGTTACTCCTGCTCCCAGACTTTCACGATCAGCTGATGTATTTCTGGTCCAGACTTACCAGACTTATTGCTCTTAAGCTGCTTGAAGGCGCTGGTAATCTCATCCAGAGATGGTGGGGGCACTTCGTCGTCTGCACCGATGCTGTCGCTGATGTTACTGCTCTGATGGTTGCATTGTTCTGCCACTTGCGCCAGCCTCTCCTGCCTCTGCTCCATTCTGGTGTCTTTCGAAGTGGCACTTCCACCTTTCGATCACCTCCTGCTCGTCTGTCAGGAGATTTCCAAGAAAAAGGTTGTTAAGGATAAAATCATGCATGAAAGAATGCATGTTAAACATGATGCGAACCAAGATGCTTTAGGATCTAACCGATTACTGTAATGGCTGTTGAGCCAATGTTGAAGTCAAATAGAGGATATTCCACGTGGTATTTCTGTTTGCAAATGAGTCTTGAACCAATGTTCCACCTATTCAAGGGTTGATAAGGATCACCAGTTATGACGACTGGAGTATGTACTTTTAATGAAACGAAAATAAGATGATAGAACCGGGTCAAATGGTCAATTAAAGGACTCGATACTCATATTTTCTGATTTCTTTATTTTTAACTATGAAAAGCGACTAATATGGATGTTGTTATCCCATGGAATGTGTTCTGTACTGTGTGTCTTGGTTTGTAGTTGCTGTTTTATTATTCCCACGGAGGTTTTGTGAAGTTTTAACCGTCTCTATGTCTCGTCCCTTGCCTGTCTCGTCTCTCTCTCTCTTTTTCTTTCTCTTTCTCTTTGAGGGTGTTGCTTTATTTGATTGTTTCAAGTACCATCCTTCGCGTCCTATCATTCCATCCATCAATAGGCACCAGCCTCCCCCACACGCACCTCCTCCTGCTAAAGTTGCGCTCCACATCCTACCGCTATCATGCTTTTCTTCGATTGTTTTTCTTGTTCTTTAAGTGTTTGTTTATGACAAAATGCGTGATAATTATGTATTGGTTGTATGAGTGTGTGTGTGTGCTCGTCGTACTATTTTCATTTTTTGTAGCAAATTTGCATGTATGATTTGAGTTGCGAGGAGTTGCTGTGTGCTGTTGTGTTTATTTGTCCAACCCCATATTCTGCTTGCGGGATGAGAAAGCGGATAACACCACGGACCGCGGGAAGATGGGAAAAGGAAGGGAGAAGGGCCTAGTGTTACTATTGAGTGTTTTTGTGTCTCTTGTCTGCTCGTTTTGCTGTGCCCTCTATTAAGGTGCTTTCGTGTCTCTCTCTCTCTCTTTCAAATATTCGCTTTAGAATGAATCATCCATTAAGTGTGTGTTTCCTTGTTAAAATAGTAGCTTGGTTTGCATGGTAAAGTCATTGGTATTTGGTAGTAGAAAGTGTATATCCATTAGTTTGGTTATCTGGTTTTCTGTTCTTACGGTTCCTACACGTACCCCCAAAAAAGATGCTACAAAATGAGCCGAATTTACAAATTCATTACTTGTAGCGCGAAGGAGAAACCGAACCGGAACGTAACGACGATACAAAACACGACACTTCCTATCATCTGTATTAGGGCGCCCCATTAGAAGGAGAGTTATTCGGTTTCGGTTTTCTTTTCATACAATTTTCCTTTCATCTTCTCTTATCCTTTACATTCGCGTTTTTTGTTTTGTTTTAGCTGCAATTTATTTCGACCGATGTTTGACTCTTCTAAAAGAAAAAGAAACATGCCTTGATTTCTATTAATTTTTTCCCCTTTTCTTTTCCTGTGTCTAAAACTTACAGACTCCAACTTTTCCCATTAGCCCACCGTTTCTGGTTGTTTCCTTGTATTTTTTCACTTTCGTTTTGTTTTTTTTTAGTAATAATTGGTTTAGATTTAAGAGTTGAAGATGAAAGAGAGAAACTTTCTTATTTTGCGTTTTTTTTTCTTTTGTTTTTGCATCATTCCGCTCGTATAGTTGTGTTCCTGTTTCTTTTTATTTTGTTTTGTTTTTTGTTGTGTTTTGTTTGTTCTACAGCTTAGATGTGCGAAGGGTTGGTTTTGAGAGTGTTTAATGATCTTGTGTGTCTTTGTGTGTGTTTTACTTGGGAAAGGGGGGACTTGTGATGGTGTTGGTTGGTTTAGTGCATATTTTGTGTTGCCTTTTTTTATTTGCAGTTTTCTTTCATATACCGTTATCTAGTAATCACGTCATCGGTTTTTTTTGCTAAATCTTTCTCCAAACAAACTGCCGTTTTATCCCTTTCACAAGCAGCACACACGTTGAAGCAGCAGATATAACATGCAGCGCGGTAAAACCATACGCAAGTTTTCTGGCGCACTTTGTGACAACGCTTTTGGTTAGGTGTATGGATTAATTCTTCTCTCTCTCTCTCTCTCTCTTTCTCTCTATCGTTCCATCATGTTTGCTTACTACTACAACTTTTTTCTTGTTTTTAGTGATTAATGAATGAGTTGGTTGCTTGTGTTTGAATGATTTTAGGCAGTGGAGGAGTTGTTAGCGTTGGCGCATTAAGTAATGTGTTTACCAGTTCCATTTACCGAACCACCGAAAGGGTGTTGAATGTTTCTAACACATTAAGCAACACGATTGTATTGAAAAGAAAAAATAATAAAATAAACATAAATTTAATAATTAAATTCCAAACAGTTAATGAACTGATCCTTCCACTGAATGGATTTTAAATTAATTTAAATGAAACCAAAAAATTTACAAAATACATTCTCTTTCACAAATCATTTTAATCATCCTCTCCTGCTGCTCATTCATATTAATGCAGTACTATGAAATCTGTTTTAAACTACTGCAACCAATCCTTCTTGGTTCTCCTTAGCTCAATCCTTTTCTGACTCCAAAAAACCTTGCCTCTTCGCTATTCTGCTAACTCACGTGTTGGCATGCAATAAATGTTTTTTTTTTTTTGCATGTAGTCGTACCACTACACTGCAGCTAATTGAATCGTTCGCTATGCGTTTCGCCGGTTCTTGTGCTTTTTTTTCTCTCCTTGTTGCTTCTCGGTGTGTTTCTAATATTGTTTTAAGCTTTTGTTTCCCCTCCTAGTGTTGTGTGATGAAGCCAGCGTTCTTCTGTCCGTCTATTCTCACTCGTCACACACTACACGCTCCTATAAAGCCATACACACTCATGCACACTCAGGCAGGCAAATATGGGAGAGGAGGTCCTCCCAGGTGAGGTCCTAAGCATAAAAGCGCCATTTCATTTTTTTCTCTTTGCATCTAGAGTAGAGCAGAAAGGAGGGTAAAGAGTAACCAAAACGATACACTAACTCGCCACTAACATATACAGCCCTCCAAAACGTTGTCCACCCATTGGATTGGATGCGCGAGTAGGACCAAAAACGCAACGAAAAAACAAAAAAAAAAAACACTCTTCACAAAGCGTGCGCGTCGATGATTGTTGAACGAACGTTCGTTGCGTATGTTTTGCTTGAAATGAAGACTAACAGAGTTTAGCTACGGGATGTTGCGGCGCGTGCACTCGTTCTCTCTTTCGCTCTCGTTGCTGCGGCACCCGCGCGCACTACTACACAATTAGGAGTATCAGTTTGTTTCCTCTCGTTTGCATCCAGATGCGTGCAGGGAGCATGTGCTCTTAACACATGCAGCCACCCTCCGAGTCTTGCTGATCGCCAGAGTTCGATGGTTGAGTTTGCAGATCGACGGCTGTAAGGTTGTGGTAGTGATGGTGGTGGGGGTTAGCGTTTGGTTTGCATGGGTTAAGGAGCATTAGAGGTACGTTAGTGGGACATTTTTCGCATTATTGTTCACTGTAAGACAACGGTTAAAGGTTAACAGTAAAAAAAAAAGGAAAAGGAAAAGAAAAAAGGGTCGTAAAAAATAAAAACCAAAATCGTCATAATAGAATAGACTTTACTGCGGGTTTTGCTTTTATTTACTTTCCTAACAACTTATGCTTAAAAACGTTAATAAGTAAGAATAGAGTAAGTGACCCCCCGATCTGGTGGTAGTAATAGTAAATAGCAACAGTAGTAGTAGTACAAGTCTCCTATGGGTGTGTGTGTATAAATCTTACAAAATGTCTTCCTCGCGTCTCTACATAGAATCCATCCTTGT
This sequence comes from Anopheles arabiensis, assembly GCF_016920715.1. Taxonomy (NCBI): domain Eukaryota; kingdom Metazoa; phylum Arthropoda; class Insecta; order Diptera; family Culicidae; genus Anopheles; species Anopheles arabiensis. The sequence goes on from NC_053518.1 coordinate 75,959,555, forward strand.
TAAGCTGTCCTGGGACGGCTCGGAGTCTCCGTCTTGGTGTATTGTGGGAATAATTGCTCGTTCTATAACAATTTTTCTATTGTGTTTTGTGGATGTATATGTGTGTATGTGTGTGGACAAAAAGTGAATAAAATGAGACAAAACTAAAGCGTACTCGGTCGGTATAAGTCTGACGATGTGCAACAGTTTATACACAATAATATTGCCGCTCTTTCTATATTCACCTCTCTGGAAGGAGTTATCATATCGGAAACGTGTATATATTGCATTTGCAGTCACACAGCGCCGTGGGGGAGTGAATAAGCTACTTAATTTATTTGCAATAATCTAACGCAAACCTGACTGACCTGATTGAAGAGGGGCACAACCGGGAAAAGAATCAAAACGAGAAATGGAATAAAAAATAAGCTGCCCCGACGCAGCTCAATTGTTCATATTTTTACGCAAAACAAAATCCCTCCCACAACACCTGCATTTCATAATAAGCGCGACAATTGTGTCCGTCCACTTAGAAATAGTTCACACCATGCTGCTGCGCTCCATTATTATTATTTTTTGTTGCTACCAAAATAAATAGGTCGGAAAAAACGTGTAACAAAACAAAACTAACGAAAAAAAGACTAAACACTGCACTGCAAGTTCGGGCGCCGTTCGTAGGGATGTGTGTCCGTGTCCGTGTCCTCACTCTCATTATTAGTTCAAGAGCCAGTCCGTCGAGGAGAGGGGGAAGGGGGGAGGGGGCCGGCTTAACACAGCGAAATAAGCAAAATTACAATCAATCGTAATGGTGAAAAACGCTGGTCCGTGTTGCAGTCGTGTTATATTAGCAGTAGTTTGCAGTAGAATAGTAATAGTACAGTCAATAGTAGTAGTAGTAGTAGTAGTAGCAGTAGTAACGGGTTATCATCATAATGCTTTCAAAAATAGTTGTCTCTCCGTGGCGCCGGTTGGGTACGCAGACGAGGAGGGGGATGGTACCGGGAGCGCGATTTCAGCAGGCACAGCCACCTTCCGGGTCTTTTGTTTCGTTTGGCGAATCTTTCAGCACAACCTCGTGCACTGATGGTGGTGGTTGGGAAGGCAGGGAAGGAGTAGAAAGTAAAATGTTAAGGAAAAAACACAAACAAACAAACAAAACAACCAAAACAATAGAGACAAACAGAAGAAAAACAAAAGCAAATGTATGAAAATATGAAAAAAAGTGAATGAAAAGAAATGAGCTATTTTATGGAAATGGCCCAATATACATTCGTTTGCTTTGCGGCTTCCTTGTAAAACAACATTGAAGCTGCAATGGAAACGACGATAATGATCATTTGGCTTTGCTAAAAGGATACTGTCTTCTGGTGGTTTATTCTCGGTCGAATCCATGCCAGGCAGGGCGGCGGCCACTCTTCGGAAAAGCTACAACAAAAAAGAAGAGCAAATGAATTAGCAAAAGCCTCTCTCTCTCTCTCTGCAGGCTTGTCAAACCAATGCCCTTACCTGCTTAACGTTATAGCCGGCTTTCGCACTAGTCTCGATAAACATTACGTTCAGTTCTTTCGCTTTTCGCTCGCCCTCCTCCGTCGACACCTGGCGCTTGTCGGAAAGGTCGGTTTTGTTGCCCACCAGCATGATGATCACGTCGCTGCCGCGCTCCGTTCGCACGTCATCGATCCATTTCGACGTTTGATGAAATGAATTCGCGTCTGTAAGGGAGGGAGGGAATAAAAAGTGTTCAATATATGCAACTAATCAATTAGAAGTACAAAACAATTTAAATAATAGTTGAACAGCTCGAATTTCCTAGTGTGCTGTCGGTTTATCGTTGCAACAGTCAATCGAACGTAGTGTGTAATAGTGATGGGTAAAGTTGGCAAAAATCCGGAATTGACTCTGATCCGACTCCGATAATTTCGAAACCGATTCTGGAAGGTAGGTCCGCTCAGCATTATCCGGAGTCGTTCAGAATCGTCTGGAGTCGTCCTGAATTACCTGGAGTCCCCTGGAGTCGCCCAAAGACGGAATCGTCAGAAGTCGTCAGGAGTCGTCCAGAGTCGTCCAGAGTCGTCCAGAGTCACCCGGAGTCGTCCAGGAACGCCCGGAGTCGCCTGGAGTCATCCGGAGTCGTCGGGCGACTTCGGACGATTATGGACAACTTCGGACGACACTGACTGCAGACGACTCCGAACTATTCCGAACGACTCCGAACAACTCCGGATGACTTCTGACAACTTCGGGCGACTTCGGGCGACTCCGGACGACTCCGGACGACTCCGGCCGACTTCGGATGACTCCGGACAACTCCGGACGATTCTGACTCCGGACGACTCTGGACGACTCTGAACGACTCTGGACGACTACGGACGACTCTGACTCCGGACGACTACGGACAACTCCAAACGACTCCGGACGAGTCCGAACGACTCTGGATGACTCCGGACGACTACGGACGACTCTGGACGACTTCTGAAAATTCCGGACGACTCCGGACGACTCCAGACGACTTCTGAAAACTTCGGACGACTCCGTACGACTACGAATGACTCTGACTCCTAACGACTCCGGACGACTCCGAACGAATCTTCGGACTACTCCAAAGGACTCCGATCTAGACGACTACGACTCCGGATGACTCTGACTCCGGGCGGAACTAGTGCTTCCCATTTTGCCGCAGTCGGAATCCGTCTAACAATAGTCGGAGTAGGATTATAGTCGTGGGTGCGCTCCAGAGAGCTTACAGTAGTGTTCAACACTAAGTGGTGTAACCTACATACTACAAATCGATTAAACTGAGACGGGGTTCAAATTCCCTTTAATCCTGTGCACTGCACAGTCCGCACTAGAGCCCTTTGCGGTGGCTGCGACGGCCAAAGAATTCATTAGCAACTCATTCACAAACGAAGCAATGAAATCTGAATCGACACCGCTTAGAGACACTGCACAAAGCAGAGGCAGGACACGGCACTAGCAGAGCAGCAGAGTGTGGGATGTGACCAAGAAAAACGCCCCGAACAAGAGTCATTTAAGGGAAAAAGGGCAGTTTTCATTATCATTTTATTCATTCGATCTTCTCACCGCCGGCGGTACCTCCTACCGACCGCATTTGCATTAGCTTCGTGCATCGGTCACATTTAGCTTGGATTTGATGCCCATTAGAGGACAGTACGGGGCTATAAGGGATTGGCCTCATCATTGGGTGAGGAGCGCCCCAAGGGTCAGTCGGAGCTTCCTCACCAATAAGCGCTTGTCCTACCGCCAATTTAAGTGTGGTGGAGCTCTCTCACACACACACACAAACACAACTGTGGCTGGTGGAAACGGAAATCGATTCGGCAGCGCTGCCACACAGAAAGCCACGCGGATGTACGCCGCACTGCAGTGAAGTGGTTAGTGCACATCACAGCCGTCCAAGGAGGCGTGTAGGCCGGCCTGTCGAAGCGTATTTCTAGGTTTAAATTTAACCACACACACACACACGTTCGATTGCACACGAAAGCGAACGAAAGTGTGCACTGGACGCCCAGCTGGACACGAACGAATGAACACGAGCGAATGCATTTTGACCTATCCTTAAAATTGCAACGAAAAAGAGAAAGAGGGAGAGGCGCTTCTGTACTTCTTTTCGCTTTATTTATCCTCCCCCAAAGACATGCCATTATTGCACAGCCAGCGGTGTATCGCGTAATGATTTTTTGTTGGTGTCACTGTGTGCATTTGATGACACGTCGGGTCACTGTCTGCATCTTTCTCATAACTTTTCTACGCAAAAAAAACGCTCCATGAAGAAGCTGCAAGTCATAAAACAGTGACACAGTCTCTATCGGGCCACAGTGCCACACCGTAAGCGAGCGAATCATCAAAATGTTGTTGTGCAATGACAGGATGATAAAGCGCGTGAAATTGATCGTTGCTGATGCGTGACCGATTGAGTCACACACACACGGCGAAACTAATTGAATCGCAGCGTCCTATCCATCTGCCGACCGATGAGCCATAGCCGCGTGATAAGTTTGGACAATATTGACCGCTTCACGCGTAACACCATCCCCACACACCACACGCGCCGCATTTGTGGGTAAATGTTTCACTTTCAGTCAGTGGAAAAAAATATAAATTTAATAAAACTGTACGCCAAGCGCATGACGCCGCACGAGAGCAGAGGTATTTACGAAGGGCGTCATGTCCGGAGGTGGGGGAGAGTATGACTAACAGATATATTGGAGGTGTTGATATGGATCATTTGGTTCAACAGGTTTGTGGAATGATGCGTGGGAAGAATTGGAGTGGATTGTTTAAACATTCGTCCGATTCCAAAACAAAATGTGGGCAATTTTGAATTTAATCGATATATCGATTATATCGGAAACCAGGAATTGCAGCATTGAAATGTTTGCTTTTACACACAACGCTTCCAGTTTTGATCTAACATCTCCGTCAAAAATCTTAATCTTAACATAATATCTATAAACTTAATAATTAAATAGAATTACGTCGAGTCCAACAAAACAGTTTGACGCCTCTGAACCAATTCTTTGAATACTACCAAAATCACTAAGTAATTTGCACAAATTTAGAGAAATTTCTAGATCTTGCTTCTAAAGTATTGCGAGTTACACCCATTGTAAAGCACGGCGGCCCATTTTACGATTACCAATCGAGTTACGGCAATCGCTACCACTCGAGGCAGACCTAACTGTGTCAACGGTGATAAGAAGCCTTCCACACAAGTGTGCCTAGCGCCAACGGGGAAACAATTTGTTGCGCTCTTCGCCGTAAAGATATTTTCCAATCAGCACGAACGCACAAACGCACCGTTGCCCTCTCCCGGTGGTGAGAGTTCTTGCGACATTACAAGCGTGTAGAGCAAAGAAAAAAGGCCCTCCTATGAGACTCCACCTCTGCAGCAAGCGTGCACTTGAGTCGTAATTGCACGCCAAACAAACAACAAGTGGGCGCGCACTTGCCCAACGGGCTCTCTTTCTCTCCCTGCAAAAAAGCGCAAGAAGTGATGTGAAAAGCATACATACTGAAAACGCCGAAAATGTCAAACCCCTGAGGTTGCTCTGGGATGACTCAATGTTAGTCCATAGCCCCTTGCACGACGACAGCAGAAAGGTCACTGGAATATCTCAATAAATCGCAAGCAGCACTTCCTCCGACGGACGTCATCTTCCGAACGACTTTTCTTGCTCGGTCATAATGGTGTACGGTGTGAGACACCAGACGTCTTCGTAGCACAACCAAAACCTTGCATGATTTATGGATATGAATCAAAGCATTCAGAGTTCTTGGAGCAACAGTACCAGCAACACTCATGCGAGTAAATGGGAAGAGACGAGTCTTACTAAAATATGCTCGGTCAAAAAGACGTTTGCATTAATCGTTTTTCTCCCTCCGAGAAAAGGGGGAGCCTATCTACTCGCCCTGCCATTTCAATACTTACTTGTAATGTCGTACACCACTACTGCTACGGTTGAATCACGAATGTAGGATGGTATCAGCGACCGGAACCGTTCCTGGCCGGCCGTGTCCCACAGCTGTAATCTCACTGTTCGATCCTCTAGATACATCGTTTTCGAGAGGAAGTCTATACCGATCGTGGCCTGCAAATTAGAAGAAGAGTAAAAAGGAATGCGTTAGTTAAAACGGAAGAAAACAAGCATCGCTATGCGCTTTCCCCCCTCTTACAACTACGAGATATAGAAGGCCGGTCCACCGATAGGGCTGAGGGCCCTTTTTTCATCAACATTGATTCCATGCATCGCTCTCCCAACTAGTGATGTGCTCTCTGGAGCGCACCCTCGACTCCGATCCGACTCTGGTTATTATTAATCCGATGTAGACTGTGGCAAATCTGAACCACTGGTTCCTCTTGGAGTCGGAGTCGTCCGGAGTCGGAGTCGTCCGGTATTGTCCAAAGTCGTCCGGAGTTGTCCGGAATTTTCCAGAGTCATCCGGTGCCGCTCGGAGTGGTCCTGAGTCATCCGACTCGATATGACTCTGACGCCAAACGACTCCGGGCGTCTTTGAATAATTCCCCACAACTCCGGACAACTCCGGACAACTCCGGACGACTCCGGATGACTCTGACTCACAACGACTCCGGACAACTACGGACAACTACGGACAACTACGGACGACTCCGGACGACGCCGGACGACTCCCGACGACACCGGACGACACTGGACGACTTCGAACGACTTCAGACGACTCTGGATAATACTATGAGTCAGAGTCGTCCAGAGTCGTCCACAGTCGTCCAGAGTCGTCTTTAGTTGTCCGGAGTCGTTGTGAGTTAGAGTCGTCCACAGTCGTCTGGAGTCGTCCGGAGTCGTCCGGAGTCGTCCGGAGTCGTCCGGAGTCGTCCGGAGTTGTCCGGAGTTGTGGGGAATTATTCAGAGACGCCCGGATTCGTTTGGAGTCGGAGTCGTACCGAGTCGGATGACTCAGGACCACTCCGTACGAATCCGGATGACTCCAGACGACTGTGGACGACTCTGGACAACTCTTTCAACGCCTTTTCGAACGATGCCGGATGACTCCGGACGACTCCTGACGACACCGGACGACTTCAAACGACTTCAGACGACTCCGGATAATGCTGGGCGGATCTACCTTCCGGAGTCGGTTCCGAATTTATCAGAATAGGATCGGAGTCGGCATCGAGTTCTTGCCAACTTTACCCATCACTACTCCCAACTGCATTGCCACAAGATGAAGATTGCACTACGACACAAAGCCCATCGTTGCCGAACGTTGTTGAAGCGCGCTGTTCAATCAATCGCACACATCCAAAGCCAATTATGGCCACACTTCACCAACATGCGGACGCAAATATGGCCCCGGGGTCGTGTGCTTCCCGTCTATCGGATATCTCATTTCCGACTGGTTTGCCACAGGCTCGGTACGTCGTGCTCGTACGGCAGATGAACCAACGTTCTTTCTGCTGGTGGAGGTTCGTGGCAGGCCTCAAGGATTTTACCTCACAGTGTCGCATCATTCCTACACGTCTTCTTGAAACCTCTCCTCTCATCCCGGAAACGTGTCCCAATGGGGACGACTATTAAAGTATCATTTCCGTCCGTACCGACACGAAAACGCACCATCATGGGTTGAAGTAGCGTCGGATCGATAAAACACGAACGCGCATAAATCTTCCCAATCGATGGCGTCATCCCAGGACCAGGGGCTTCCAGGGGGGAACCAGCCAGCTGACCGACCTGTGTCCTTTTGGTTTGGGCACAGACAAGACGCCAGACGTAGAAGCCGAAGGTAAATCGACCTGTCGTGAGTAAGCCACCTTTTCTCGCGCGCCGTTTTTATTTCGACTCCCCATAAAGCCTATTAAAGGAATGGTACCGTTTGCTACTGTGCCGAGGCCCATTGACGGTGGGTTTTGGGGTGTGGGCCAGACTGCGTCTGGGAAAAACAGGCGCCGCGCGTGCTTCAAAGCGTTTCCAGGGCAAATAAATATGGATCATCTAATATGCATGAGAAAACACACGGGAGAGCTGTTGGATAGGTTCCTTTCTTGCCATTTCTTGGTTACAGATGTACGCGGTGGCAGTACGTTTCATCAAAGAAAGAACAAACGCATGCCTACAAACACTCCCGGAAGTCGATTCTGGAAAATGCTGGAGGTTAGAAGAATAATGAGCACACTTTGTCTAGAGGGGCCGAGCGGATAACAGCAACACACAGTGGAATAGCTCTGTTGGGGATATTTTGTGTGCATCGTGCAAGATATGAAGACGGTGTGGAGGCTTAATTTTAGCACAGGGAGCACTTCTGAATGACCGACAAGATAAGAGCATTCAGGAGAGTTAAATTTGGTAATGAAAATGCTACCGCTTAATGATGAATCATAAGCGTTCATGATAATACACATTTTAGTTGAGATACATTTGGTTTCGGCAGGGCTTTTGTGGCGCACGTCTCGCGCACCTTAACAAACACGGAACAAACAAACATTAGCAAACAAACTAACCGGGGCAAAAGTTTAATGAGCATGTTTTGTCAGTTTTTATCATTCGCTTTCCGTTTTGCGACACATAAATAACTCGGAGCGCAGAGCGAGCTCGCCCGCCATGTGCGCGCTGTTGTGTGCAATAAAATTGGAAAATTGCTCCTCCGGGCAAGAGAGTGGGTCGTCACAGCCCGACACCGGACCGAGGCGAAACCCGTAGACTGAATCGCTACACAACCTACCACCACCCGAGGGGACACGAGGTCGATCACGGGTCCTCGAACCATGTTTTGATGGCGTAATAGGTGCTTTTCTCTCAACGCTTACAGGACACAAGGAAAAACTTGGGGAATAAAGGGGTACACGGCTTGGTCCCGGAGGGAAGTATTGCACTCTTGGGTCGAGAAGAAGACGAGCACCAGCATCAACCCCCCACTAACCCGGCCACTTGAACTCGAGCTCGGGCAGGCACAACTTGAAATACACTTGAAAATCCCTCCGGTGCACGTGCAACCGCCAGCACAACTCTCTAGCCCGCTTTTGTGTCAGATGGGGAGTGGGAAAAGCAGCAAACATAAAATCGGCCAGACGGGTAGTTTTCACAAAAGAGGAACGCGCTGGAACAGTGCTCTGCTGCTGCTGCATTTTTGTTGCCGTGGAATGCATCCCAAAGTTATAAACTGAATAAATAAAACGATAACACCTCGAAAATTCTGGCCACGGAAATTGTACTGCCACGAAACGGCATGAAACGGGTTCGTACGGAACAACATGCTGCTTAACGATCGCGTTTTGGTATGGGCAGGGAAGCTGCACGTGTTGTGCAGCGTTGGGTTTGTGGGTCAGTCGACAGAGAAACACCATCACGAAAATACGGCTAGCAAAGGCGTAAAACATTTACATACGAGCTGGATTAAACCTTTTTTGAAATGTGTATTTGTTGTTGTTGTTGTTGTTGTTGTTGTTTATTGTATTAAGTGATTGGCCAAACAAGCGGCCTTATCACTGAATTAAAACTAAAACTTAAATAACTAACGCAGTGTACAATGACAAAACGAATCAACAAAATCTAGTAGATAGGTGCCAGTCAAATGAAATGTAACGCTGATTAAATTTACGGGCCATCGCAGTCATTGGGTCGTTCTCGCTGTATGCACGTCTTGTAAGGTCAGTTCTTATTAGTCTGTAGTTACGGAACACTCTAGGAGGGACATTTATGTTGACTCTAGCCAGTAGTTCTGGCGAATCTATCTCACCGACAATAAGTTTGGACAAAAACGTACGTAGAGTAAATAAACTGCTACAACATGTTTAAGAAACTTTACAGCATTTGAAAAACTTTCGTAACAATTATACTGATTTGCATAATCGTATCCATAGAAATGAATCAACAAACCACGTTTTTACGTCTACTAAACATGTCCAGTTAACTGGTATGGTGCCAACGGTGCTATTTTGCACAACGAAGGTCGCGTATTGAAATCTAAGTCAGACCCCTTACCCAGTCATGAAATTAAAAATTACCAGAACTTTTTACCGGTAACTTATAAAAATACAAGAAAAGAAAGACAAAGTTTAAGATGTTTCATAGCGTATTTTGAAAGTTTTTCAGATTCTGTTTGCACCCAGTAGTTTTCCTTAATTTATTAACTTTTAAATTTGCCAGCTTTACTCTACATTGCACTGTATATCACTGTTTGGCACAATGAAAGCGATTAAAAGGCAGTGAACACCTAAAACTGTATTGCAAAAATGAACATTTCGTATGCTTGAAAGTTCCTGTTCATTTTATTTTGCACATTTAAATACTTGAACACTCGCTTTGGGTAATAAAGTATTTTGGGATGAAAATTAGGAGAAGCAACAACTTTTTTCTTTACTCTTAGCAATCAGTAATGCTTACTTTTACGGCACTGTGGAGCTGCTTCAAACTTTGAGGTTTTTCCTTTTGTAATAAGTACTTTTGCCATCATTAATAGGCAAATTTTACCAAAAAATTGATTTTTTACACAAACCCCGTCTAAAAGCAAAGGGAAAATGGTTCCCCAACACAAAGATACTGTTTTATGTACTCCACCTTCGTAGTATCAGAACCACAACCACACCCCGAGACAAATTGATTCCATGCAGAGAGTGGATCAATCATCTCGTTTTACACGCATCGATTCCACTTTGCCAAAGGACGCCAAATTGTGCCCTTTACGGCTCCCACCCAATTGTTTCGGCAGGATCTGCTCTGAAAGGCATCGATGGTGCCGATGAGCAGCGAAATTCTAAACCACACTGTTGCAAAAGCAATTCTTTTGTGTGATTTAACACATGTTCGAGCCACACATAACCGGCCAGGGAGTGGAGCTCCAAAAACCATGGTTCAAAATGTAAGCACAGCGCATCCCACACTGTTCCACACACAGGTTCAGTGAGGCTACATAGTGTATCGATACGCAACGACACGTCGGCAGTCTGGTAGGGCTGCGAAATCCCAGGGAATACTGGAGGGTGGCACTGAGCTGCTAAAATGGCCGGAACCTTTACGTCAACCGAATCAACCGGAGGGAGAGTCCCGGGCAGAGGTTGGCCGGTCGTACGGGGTACGTACATTGAAATGTGTGCTCTGCTGTTCGCCGGTCGCCGATATGGTTTGCACTTTGCGTGGGGCGACATCATGTCTCCGCATACATTTTAATGATCTAATTTCACATCACTCCGCCTCGTCCCGCCTTGGAGGACCGGTCGACACAGGGCAAAACCGTGATGAATGTTTCGCGTAGGTGGCAGTGGTTGGCTTGTGGTGGCCGGGTTTGGAGGGTTTTATTGTCTGAAGGACGTCATTGGATCGAAAGTGAAGCGAAGCGCGGCTCTCCAAATGCGCTGTGCCGGTCGTCGCCTGTGCTACGGATCGATTACGATTGAAAAGGGTTGTTTCTCGAGCTTGGCAAAAGTTCCATATTTGCCTCGAGGCGTACCATTCTATTGCTGCAAAACGAGACTGCCATCAAGTAAAGTTTCTTATCGAAATTGTTCGTTTGTTCTGTTTAAAATTTCATTTCTGGTTCTACAATCAAAGGTTCTTCTTGTTCCTATTCTGTAAAGTTACACGAAACATGTAAAGACTAAAGGCCATTTCCCATTCAAGTTTGGAGGCGGTCAGAGTTTAGCTTACTCCAAAGCGCGACCCACCGACACGGAAAATTACCTCCGACACTAAGCAGAAAAATTGCTTCCACCACCACACGAGAGATAGAAGGCAGTTCCGGGTGGTTTCCGGATGAATTATTATTTACGTTCTTATGCTGTTTTCCCGCTGTGAAAGTTTTCCCAAAATTTGCCCCCTTTCCACAAGCGTACAAAGCACAACGGAAGGACCTGGTAGAGCGCGCCTTGGAATGCTCCGAAATTCATTAAAGCTTTCTTTTTCTCCTTTTAATGTCCATTCCTGTGGTGGATGAAAATGAGGAAAGTTAGTCTCAATGTGAGTACCTTGCGTACGGTACACCAAAAACCGGCATTATGTATTCTCGGCCCGAAAAGGTATGCCCCACCCGCCCGCCACCGACCGATGCTGTTTGTCGACCGGATGTCGGAACGGCGCAGGGAACAACAAGAACATTGAAATGAGTGCGCACCCTCGGTAAAGTAATGTAGCCCGACACCCACCCATTTCCTTTCTTCGTTTCGAATTTTCGCGTATGATGTACTACTACTGCTCCTCTTCACAAGAAAACCTGACGGTGTGTGTACCGACAGATGATGGAACATGGCGCGGTTCTGTTTTGCTTTACAGGTGGAAAACAGAGCGAGGTGGATCCGAGGGGGAGACCGAGAGCGTGTGCCAGACGCTGCACATTAAGAGCGGGTAGTAATGGGTCCAGATGAGATGAAAGGGATAAGGAAAATAAGTTATTAGCACCGTTTGTAGTAGCAAGCGAGAGAAAAACAGCCGCAAAAATGGAGCTGAAAGCTTCTCTCTCTTGCTGGGCGTCCTCCTTTGAGGTGAAGTTGTAACCGGTAAGGGGGAGTGAAGGATGTGAGGATAAGGAGTTTTTTTTAATTCTGTTTTACCAAAACAGGCAAAAGCAACAAACAGAAACATACATCATGATAAAAGCGGGTCGTAAAAGTGTGACTTATTTTTCGTACTCTCGAAATCGTAATTCCAGTAAAAGTAAAACAAAAAGTAAAAGAGATAATATAAATTGATGGGTAAAAAATGTATTTTGATAACTCACATATTCTGGCTCAAAATAATGTTTTGACCTTCCGCAATCTGAGTTTCGACTGATCATTATGTTTTCAATTTTTCCAAGAGCAAAAGTAAAAACTGTACAACGAACTGTACGAACTGTACAACGACATGTGAAATGTCATCATCATTTGCTTTGGATTTGCTTGCCTGGTTGTCCCTAAAGGAATGTTTTTTGCTCAACAGTACGTGGCATAGTTATGGAATTATCGTTTTAGGAGCTGAAGTAATGATATTATTTTTAATTATTTTGATCATATCGGATAGTATTCCATATTTTATCATGTGATAATAACTCCATTAAATATCCATTATCATGGTTTTTCATACGATAGAACAACACGAGCGACTCTTATGAAAATATGCAGCAGATGATAACGCAAATGCCACAAGATGACAAGACAAGAGCATCAACCATTAGAAAGTCATGGCAGATTGGTAGATTGATAGTAAAACTAGAAGCACATGTTAGTACCAAGCTTGTCAGACGGAAGTGACCAGTGAAGTTTGAACTTCACTTTCTCGTATGAATACGTCCTGGAATAGATTTTGACAGCCAAATGAGTTCACAATAATTAATGAATTATTAAAATTATATGTTCACGGAAAGTAATTTCAAAACTATCGATGAACGTGTAAAAACGAATATTTCGGATCATACCGTGTTTTCCAAGTTACTCTTATTTGTTTTTCAACAGCTGTTAAAACATTGAGTACAGTAGGTGACCGCTAACTGAGAGGTAAACAAGCTCCAGTTAACGAACAACGTTCGCTAACTGTAGTGACGTTTCTATGGTTTGATTGTTTTGATTGTTTTGATTTGACTGGAATAAACATACCAAACTTTTTTTTTCATTTATGTTGATATAAAGTATACTAATTCGTGTAATTACATAAATTAATAGCAAACGTAGGCAAGATACTCTAAATTTGTTTGAAAAATGCACATTTGCGACAAATTTCTCTTGCGGATGTTTCATGTTTTGACGTTTAAGTGTTCGTTAACTGAGAATCACTCCAGTTAGCGAACCTCCAGTTAAAAAGCACTCCAGTTAAAACACATCCAGTTAACGGTCACCTACTGTATTGCTAAAAAAAATAAATAATAAAATAATTTTAAAATAAAATTTCAGTTCTTAAATATGATTTCCAACACATTACAAAGAACTGTCAAACGCAATGCCCCAAGCTGAATTGTGTTTTAGAAAATTGACATGTTGAAAATTGTGTGGAGGATCTTAAATATTATTGCGAAGCAAATTCAATTTGACAGCTGTTGAAAAATATCTTGCAAACAATAAAAAATGTTGTAGACATTGAAAATGGACTGCAAAACCCATGGAACATTACAAATTATCCATGGTGGTGGTCTGATATCATGTTGTAAACGACAAAAAAAGTTCACATATTAAATAGACTCGGTAAAGCTTGTTTTTTTTTTAAATAAGAAAATTATAATGGTAAAGCTTTACTACAATCTGCTCTGTAACGGATAAATCGTTTTATTTATTAAATTAGGAGCAGTTGGTGGTTTAAATTTAAAAAGAGGTTGGCTTTGCAACTGTGCTAATTGTAATGTTTGATATATTGGCTATACTGTCATTTATTTTCAAGAGTATGAATTTTATGATAAAAATGAAGCTTTAGTAGATTTCTGGCACACCCACTCATGTTGTGCATTTAATAAATTCCATTGAGTACAAATTTCCATTTCATTCCAATGACGAATATTTGTGATCAAATGGAAAATAAAACAGTATGACCATATAATTACGTTCTACACTGTACAAAACCATTCTGCTTTGACCAGACATCATATTTGAACGAGTCTAACAAATATTTTGCATTTTATCAGCAAAACTATGAACAAATGGTCCGAATTCATTACCATTATTCATTACGAATCGCAACCAAATCACTCGCAAAACACAGTAAAGATTTTAACTGCGCGCTTGAGCTGTTCGTCCTTTACCACGACGTCATGATCAGCCACCAGCTACTACAGCTCAACGTTATTTAATCCATTTTATATCGCGCTCCCGGAGTAAACAAATTTCTCTCTCTTTCAAACAAGCAGTTAATTCACGCGCACTAAAAAAAAGGGAAGAGTAGTAGCGAAGTAGAACATGATTATTGCACATAAAACAATCCGGCCAAACAAATTCCTTCCAAACCGACGGCCCACAGCATCGGCAAAAAAACACAAACGAATTCCTGCGAAGCACTTTTACCAACAGTCCGGGGGGTATAGTACAAGCACCACCACCACACCATCACACTACCATCAGTTATGTAGTGAAAATTGTTTGCCAATAAACCGTCTCCATCCTTCTACGGGACCGACCGTTTTGTGCTTGTTGTAACGGGAGGAGAAGAAGTTCCCTCGCAGCGAGAAGCTGGTGCTCCATATATTTTTGCGTAAAGTGGCAAACGGAATCGCTAGGCTTAACGGCGCGTCGCTTCTGTCGCCCATAAACATGTGTATTTTTCCCCCCTTTCATCTTTGTTTTTTTCAGCACCAGCAAAACATAAAAAGAAAAACTCAACCCGTCTCTCTCTAGTGCCGAGAGTCGCGCCACCTGCACACAATGTAAATTTCGTTCCTTTTTTCCATCTCAAACTTCCGCTCCTTTTGTTCTCCAGCGGAAGGTGGCGTCAATTGAAATGTGCAGAAACGGAAAAAGGGCTCTCGCAAAACGGTCGCGGCTGTGCGTTTACTAATACACCGACCCAACAACCCGGGCCGGGTGTGGGAATCTCTATTGTATGGCCTTTTTTTCCTGGATGGTAAAAAAATAATGCAAAAAATAGGGGATCCATGCGTTATGCCATAAACAAAAAAGGGGAAGTCCCATTTTTTTTTTCGAATACCACAAAAGTAATAGGGAACGGAAGAAAGGGATACACCATTTTCACCTGGGGTGTGATAAATTTGTTTACAACCGTGATCGTGTTCTCTCTCCCCCGCAATCAAGAAACGATTCCCCGTGTGTCTTATGGGTTTTATCTATTTTCTATGCACTTTCGTTTGATGTATTTAAATAATTTTCGAAAAGCTTCAACAGCTGCAATCGAACATGAAACGAAATAAACGAGCACCACCACATTAATTGCAGGCAGATGGAAAGCTAATGCTAATGAAATTCTTTTCCTTGCGCAGATCGTACAAACGTATTTCAATCCCACTGCAGTGCCAGAATACAGGGTTTTCCGCTTCACTTTCGAATTCACCACATCCAAGATGTTTTTCAACAGCTGTAAATGTCAACAGCTGTCAAATGGTGTATTTGCATCATAATAAAATTTCTATCCAGCTATCGAACTCAATTCTGCTTGAGTCATGTTGAAAATTTTGTGGAAGAACTGAAATGAACATCATTATGATGAAAATATAACTTTTAACAGTTGGAGAGACAGATGGAGAACCTCTCGCAAGCAATTAAAGATGTTGTAGACTTTGGAATGGGCCGGTCTGGTGGTACAGTCGTCAACTCGTACGACTTAACAACATGCCCGTAATGGGTTAAAATCCCGAATTGACTGTGTCCCCATACGTAGGACTGACTCTCCTGCTATGGTAACAATAAGTCACTGAAAGCCAAGCTCACTCCAAGCTCACCAAGGGTACAAGCAGGCCTTGACCGACAGAGGTTGTTGTGCCAAAGATGAAGAAGAAGACTTTGGAATTTGACTCGAAACCAGTGCTGCAAAATGTCGTGAGTATCACGAGATTTTCACCAACGAAAACAATGAACATATCCGTGGTAGCTTGATGCTCATTGCTGATAGCCAATAAAAGTGCGTCATGACATGCTGAACACAACATGTGAATTCTTGATTTTTTCTGGCTGTGAACAGTGCTGCCAAATGCCACTGTTTCAGTCACCAACACTCATGACTGAAACAATGCTCAAATCAGCTCACGCACACAACTGAGATGATCAGTGATGAGACTCAAGCAGTTGGAGGATCAATCACATGCTTGGTGACATTTTGATTGGAACCCAACTCTTGCTCACTCACTTTGTCACGACATTTTTTGGCGGTGATAATGACGACATTCCTGGAATATACTTGGCGCGTGGGCTCTAACAACAAAATGAGCATTCTTTCTCCCTCTATCTGTTTTGATTATCGTTCGGATTAAACGGAGCGAGAAAACATGCTCATTTTGTTTCTTGGAACCACTCGCACGCAATGCATATCTCCCGTGACCATCGCGATGATCAGCAACTGAAAATGTCGCGACCAAGTGACTGACCAAGAGTTGGTTGCACACAATGTCACCAAGCATGTGATGGTCGCACCAACTGTTTGAGGCTCGCCTCTGATCATCACAGTAGAGCGTGACGCTGACATGATTTTATTTCTGCCGGAATTTGTCATGACTATGTCAGTGACATTTTGCAAAACTGTTCACAGCTAAAAAAAGTCGTTACATAGTGACTAAGCGATGGTCGCTAACATGTCATGAGCATGTATTGGTCACACCAACCGTTCTGAGTATCACCTCTGATTATCACAATGACATGACGCTGTTATGGATTTTGTTTCAGTTAATTTTTTTATGACATTGACAGTGACATTTTGCAGTACTGCTCGAAACCCTGTAAAGCGCACCCGGTCGGTCAGGTGCTGGTTAGCAAGAAACAAAAAAAGGAAACATCAAATGAATCCGAAGCTCATCAGGCTTCTAATTTTCGCTTTGATGAGGAATTTCGTTCTATTCCAGCTTCTCCTCTTCTTTTCCTCTTTCCCGAGTGTGTGTGTATGCGTATTGCAACACAGCTTTAAGTTTATTACCCTCCCGTCGCACGCGTGAAGCCGAGAAGTGGGTGGAAAAAGCGTCTTGAATAATTCAGGATTCAATCTCTCGATCGCGCACGACGCACGATTGGAGGTGAGCGGCAAATTACTTCATTCGTTCGCAATTGGTACTGCGCGCTGGCTGGGCGGAATGGAATATGGGAATGGAAAAGGAATAAAAAAAGGCAAAAAAGCAGGCAAAAAGTTACATCATGAGGTGCAGCAGTCAGTGTCGGATTATGCTAATTGAAATTGTAAGCAGAACTTAGAGCTCATATCTTTGTTCAAACAGTGAAATAAAGAACGGAACGAGCTCTTCAGAGCTTTGGCTAGAAGTCATCGGAGAGGTGGCGGAGGTTGTGCGAACGGGGTGATGATAAAGTTGCTGGCTAATGAATTACAAATGGGTGCTTTATGACGTGGCACTCACTTGAACGGGCACGTTGTTAGAAAAGGGAGTTTCTTGCGTACTTTCAAATAATAAAAAAAACTTTTAAACGGTAACATTACTCACGACACGCCCCACGCACACACCAGGAACCTGTCACACAAGGTCTTGTGTTTTTAGGGGCGGTCGGAGCGTTAAATGATATCTCTGTTTGGAGTGTTAAGTTGCCCATTTACTGCCCCAAAAACAGAACCCGCAAAACAAGCTTAACATTTTACATTAATTTGTTTGGTTTGTTTTAAAGTGGCTTATAATTCCCGCCGTCACCACCACGTCAATCGAATGCATTTCGCTAGCTGGTTTGGGGGAATGTTATTTAACATACATCACACTCGCGCGCACCATGAATCAGCAGCACATACGATTACCAGGTCGGCGGCGGGTGTAATCGTTATCACTGCTGGCCCTCTTTTGTGCCGTTCAATATAGCACCTTTTTTGCCGAAACCTTCACACCGTTTCTTATCACCAGAGCAAATGGGCGAGTAGTGTTAAAGGGGTTGAACCCCCATTTCGAACAGGTGGGGCCGCGGCAGGATTTGTCATCGGCTTCTTGCCATTTGATTACGTGTCCGTTTGCGATGGGAGGACTGTGATTTAGAGTAGTGTTGGGTAAATTAGATTCAGATTCTTGAATCTGAATACATCTCTGGTATGATTCGTTGAATATAAATCTCGGTTGGAAAGATTCATGAATCTCAAAGATTCTTGAGTCTTCAAGAATTTACGAATCTCGAAAGATTAATCAGTCCTCGAAAGATTCACAACAATCTTCTCGAAATCTCCAAAGATACATGACATGATAATCTCGAAAGATTCTAGGGATCTCAAAAACATCATAAAGCTCAAGCCTTTTATTAATCTGCTTTTTGGCGTAACAACCTACGTGATCATGCCAGCCAATGTTGTTTTTTGAATAGTTCAGAGAGGCTTTGGCTCCAACGGAGTTCTTTCGCCTTTTAAATTATTCCAGCATATACAGGCTTTCGAGACTTCTTGGAAAGTACCACGGCGCCGGATAGTTTGTTTTGCTACAGAGAGATGGTCCATGCAAGGCTTGAACCGACAACGGGCAGGTTTTAGGTGCGATTGGGCAAATGCAATATTTTGGAAATCATAGATCTCTAAAGTTTCATGAATCTTTAGAGATATATGAATTTTAAGGTATTTATGAATCTTTGATGATTCATGAGACTTTGAAGATTCGTTAAGATTCGCGAATCTTTAGATATTCATGAATCTTTGAAGTTTCAACTCGAGATTCGAATCACTCATCACTGAAGATTGATATGAATGAATCTCATCGAAAGATGAGAGAGGGTTGGCAGAAGATTAATTTAGAGGCACAAGATTAAAGAGAAGATGTGAAGTGCAACTAACCAGATGATATTACAATTGCATGAGGACATCATATTACAAACGGAAGTTTGATATGTTTTGTAGACAAACAGTTTAACAGATACCAATACAGCATTACAGGAAATACCTATTGAAACGATACTACAATGAAAAAGATGATGTCATTAACAATAAATTTAATATCATCTTAGTGCAGTCTGATATGCTATCTGCTACCATTTATGAGCAAAACATGTTGTGGCCTGCGATATCAAATGATTGATCTGTGGATTTCCCCACTAGGATTATCTTATCCGCTTAAATTGAGATTTAAGTCATGTCCAGGAGCTGCACTGGATGGTCTAATGGTAACAGCACCGGCTCTCACAAGATCAGATGTGGGTTCAATTCCCACGTAGAGACACCACGCGAAACAATTGTTTGTTCGTTTAATCTTCTATGTATATATAAATCTCGTGTCACGGTGTTTGTTGCGAGCAACCTCCGAAACGGCTGGATCATTTTCAACCAAACTTCGCACACACCTTATGGTGGTATGAGAATAGGTTTTAAGATTTAAAAATCGTTCAGATGTTACACTAAACTCAATTTAGTAATGATTTTCTGATAACTCCCATACAAAGAGCAGGATTGTAGTTGTGTTGTATACAGCACTTTGACATTTGGTGTAAGGTCTCTGGCGGTTTACACTCGATGATCGGATCCTGAGGGGATACGGACACGATACAACTATCCCAAGTAACAAAGCAATAATGGAATATTTTAGTTTTTTTGGATTGATTCAGTTTGTCGGGCCAGCTAGTATTGTGTATATAAATGAAGACAGAATAAAATTAAATTATTAAGAAGAAAAGATTATTCATTATTTCAATTACCATTTATCATTGAAAATCATTTAGAGGTTAGGTTTTATTTCTTCAATCAAAACCAAAACCAAGGAGTTAAATTGCACCCCTGCAAATTCGCGACGAAATAAATACGGTAAAGATATTCCCCAAAGATAACAGTGTGCAAGTCTAATTAATTTCACTACCATTTACTATCTTACAACCTCTTTCAACCGATACTTGCACATCCCAAAACAAATAAATTGAAATGACTGCTTGATTTCCCGTACATTAAACATCTCATTCTCTCCACGCGGGAAGATAACGAAGCAGCAAACTCTATGTGTGCATCATCAGAAGCAAACCACATCATCACGTGGAACCATTCATCCCCAGGAAGACTCCCTTTCTGCTGGACACCACCACCTTGCGTTTGTAATCGCTCTATCATCGACACTTCCTTGGCAGGAAACACCACCGATATATCCCCCTGACAAGGCAGACGCACATCATGCCACGAGCGACAAGACAGCGGTCATTTACCGCATGAAGAAATCCTTTAATTTACACTAATCGACACAGCGGTGGCAAATTGACTTCTTCGACGCAGGGGAGTGGATTTGCCGAGTGGAGAGAGAGAAAGATCTCGGGAATGTTAAGAGGTCGATTCCAGTCCATCATCCTTGGGACGTATTACGTGAGAAGTGTAATTAGGTTAAGTCGTTATTAATTACTTGACTAATTTGCACAAGTTTCGCGACCGGTTTCCGCGGCCGGCTTGTTTATTCTACGGCCGACAAGCTTGGCAGGGGAGCAGTTCAACTTCGCGACTAGATAATGGGATCAGCAGACCGGGAGCAGTGGATGGATATATTATCAATTTAGAAATATTCCTTAGGGTGAACGACACATAAATGCTAAAAATAATAATTAATTTTATATAAACAAATTAGTGGCTGCAATAATTCAAGTTAAAAATGCCACACTTTGCTAAACGTTTGCTCTTACTTCTCTCAAAACAGCTTCTGCCCAAAGCTGTCAGAACAGATGTTTCAAGAAGAAGGAAATAAATTGCAAAAAAAAGCGTACGCTGAGAAAAGTTTTGCTTTCCACGGGGTTTGTTTGTCCTCCCACGCTGTAAAAAGATAGCCGGCAGAGCAACCTACACGCAAGAATCTTTCCACCTTAAGATGCCTCTTAATTACGCACCTGTCTGGGAAACTGTGGTGTGTGCGCGTGGGAGCATTTTTCACCTTCCTGTTTCTAGAACCGTTCCCCTACGGCAGACCACGAAAGATGGAAACGGTTAAAAGTCAATTTGGCAAGCTGGAAGAAGATCGGCGCGGAAAGTTTTAATACAATTTTCCGCCCTGCTCTTGATTGCTAAATGCGCACACAGTTTTAGTCTTCCTTTTTTATGTTCTGTAGAAGCCGCAGCAGGGTAACAAGTTTTGCACAGGCATCAACTTTGGCACAGAAACAAAGAAAGCAGAGCTTTGGAGAGGAAAAATGTGGATTAAAGTTACAAACAAAAAACGTATCTAAACCATTATAGAGACATTACGTCTATCTGCAGCGTTGGAGACGCGTCAACTCTGCATACAAGAGCACAAGCACATCTCTTAACCTAGTTTCCGAAAAACGAAGTATCTCGAAAGGGAATTTCAGTGCTTCCAGAGCAAGTAAAGTTCCGCGATGTCACTTCCTTTAGCATCATAAAGTCTAGAATTTTATAGAAAACTATTAGTTTATGGCTTTAGCCCCATCTATAGCTTTAGCTTTAGCTCTGCCCGAGTGACATTTGCCATGGGAAACGCCAAACCCACACTCGATACTCGGTAAATCGAAGGGAAAAGGAAACACGATCCAAGGATAACACGAACGTCGCGTGGGCATTCAGCTCACAATACAACTCAGTTCTATCAGCAGCAACAACAACAACGTCAGCATCTTCCTACACGCCCGGCAAAGGACGTGGGAATCAACCCATCAACAGCAGCAGTAGCAATATCGTAGAAATAGCGCAACTACACGGTGGCAGTGCCAGGCTCAGAATGTCGACGAGTGACAAAAGTACCCATTTTTATAACCCAATTCCCGCTCTACTCAATATTGATTCCCCACTTCGGACCACCAGGGTAAAGTAAAAAAAAAATGCGCAGGAAAGATGAAAGTGATCCAATGGGGGTTGGTAAGGTGACAGAGTAAGATGAATATTACATTCTATTACTAATGAATGAAGGCTGATATGATGGATTGCTGATGTTGGTCCCATGGTTTCCCTATGTAACGGACGCCTGAATCAAGCTTTCAAGTGCCATTCGTACACAAAAGTATTTCAGAAATGTAATTCCAACTGGGCAAAACCTTAATCATTTGATGTCTGGAGGCAATTCCGTTGCCATGACTATTATACACATGGGTCATAGCAAAATAAACTAGTTGGTAAGTGTTACAGAGTTTTCCGGGTCACTTTCCATTGTGAACCACATTATTCACCGCCTGCAACATGTTTTTCAACAGCTGTCACACATTGTATTGGCATCATAATAAAGTTTCAGTTCTTAAACATGATTTTCATCGAATAACACAAAAATTGTCAAACACAGTCCAGCTTGTGGCGTGTTGCAAATCATGCAGAAGAACTCAAAATTTATTGTGAAACAAATAGAACATTTGAGAGTTGTTGAAAAACATCTCGCAAGCAATAAAAAATGTTATTTACATTGGAAATTGACTCGAAAACACTGTATTCATCATCTAACTATACCCGACACCACTAAAGAAGCTGCTCATTTCTACCAGCTTGTGACAATGTGATGGATGACCGGTAAATCTGGTAAATCCAAATACATGTTATTCCAGGTATTGATTATGGAGTGAACCAGATCCACCACAAATCATTTGATCCATTCAACTAATAGTTACAATTACAATCTAAATCCAAGTTTTATATTTACTCACATAAACATACATTTAGGTACAAAATGAAATCAAGTAAACAAACCACAAAAAGCCATCATCTGCTTCAATCTGAACCAAAAAAAAAAAACAAAATCACACCCCGGCTGCAGATGCAAAATGAAAACTGTTGATAATAACGGTCAACAACGAATCGGCACAAACCACTGCCACCACCACCATCGCTCACGAAATCATTGAAATCGGCCAATATTCGATAGAGAGCGCACAACAACCCCTGGATAGCATAAATCACGACGACGGCAACGGTTATCCGATCTTCGAGGGAGGGGTGGGGTTAGCAGGGCCAGCAGAACGCGTAATTCTATTATCCCTCCATTCCATCATCCTCAAACGGTCCCCGAAAGAAGTACCTTTATGTCCCAGGTTTTTTTTTTCTTCTTTGGACCTTCCATCCAACGAACCGATCTTCACTTTCTTCTCATCCGCTGTGTTTCCACATTCCCATCGCAAAAAAACGCACTTACCTGGTATGTGTTGTCGAAGCTGTCGTACATAAACCTGGTGATTAGCGATGTTTTGCCCACTGTATGTGTGTGCGTGCATGTTGAGGGTGAAAGAGTTGGTGGTTTGGAGAGGGCACACAGCGACGGATGCAACCAGCAGACCGTGAATAGAGCATCATCATCATCGAGTTCGTTTTTTTTTTTCGCATAAATCCGTGCCGATGGGGAATCATGAAAAAGAGAGAGAAAGAAGAAAAAAAAATTGGTAAAATACACAAAATGTGAGATCATACACTCTTAAAAATTTTTGCCGAATCTCGGTTAATTTTTGCCGAGATCTGCACAACTGAGATCTCGGCAAGGATCTCGGTTAAATTTCTGTTGCCGACATCTCGGTTAATGACATTTTGTTTTGACGTTTACGTTTAACCGAGATTTTCGGTTAGAGCAAATCGAGATTTCGGCTAAATATAAAAACATTTTATCTTTATTTTAGTGGTTTTATTTGCGTATCAAGTGGGTTTATTTAGGTAACATAAATAAACAATATTATTTACTGGGAGAAATAGTCAAAGCAGTCTGAGCCCATGATGATGGCCGGTGTACACCTTCTGCAGCATGATTTCACCATCGTGCCCCTTACTGTTGCAGGACGGCAGAAAGTCACCTTAATCTTATGAGATTTCTGGTGTGATGGGAAGCGTAGGGACAGGCGTCGGTTCAACCGCCGGATGGGGCACAGCGTTTGGATGTGGTATATGTACAGGAAAATGAGCCGGGTAAGGAGCGGGCACTGGTACAGGCACGGTTCTGTAAAATGGATAACTGAGAGACTGCTCCGAGCGACGCTGTGAAGAGCACCGGTTGCGTGCGCTGATGGAGTTTCCTAGCCCCAACCCCGTTCCATACCCGGTCTCGATCGCACGCTACTGACACTCGGTTTTTTTTTCACGCTGAGAGACTCATTTTCACTTATATTTTTACACTTTTAATTTTGCATCACAACATCACTCCGAAAGGTTTTCGTTTCATTAGCACGAGATTAACACAATGGCGAATGACAGATAGAATACCGAGCCTCGGCTAATCCAAATAGTAAAGCTGAAATCTCGGTTATTTTGACGGACGAGCTCGGTGACAGCTGTGTTAACGTATGTTCTCGGCAAGTTGTGTTACCGAGTTTCGGTTCAAATATTTATTTAACTGATATTTCAGTTTTAAATGGTACTGATTTTTGGCTACTCGGATTTTTCAACTGACATATCAGCAAGAATCGAAAGAGCCGTCGGATTTCGGCAGTATTTTTAACCGAGTTCGTGAAATATTTTTAAGTGTGTACATACAAAGTAGTGGAAAGAAACATACAATCACACACACACAGACATGAACATAGAGTTTTCACATATTTTGTGCATGCAAGCAGAGGCACGAAAGACCAAAGTCAAGAAGAAAAACCAACCCCTGCCTCTGGGAGGATGTGATGTATCGCATAATTTGATTATGCGCCCATCAGCCCCTCATCGTCCTCCCAGAATGGAAGAAAATTTGTGTTTGTGCCCGATTTCAGGGCCGATCTCCAACCGTGATTTGTAAGGTGATTCGTGGTGCAATTTTTCACTGCGTTTTTGGGGGCTGTATCTTTGCGGAATTCCTTCCATTGTGGTATGGTTAAATGCTGGCGCTTCTACATCGCTTTCGCTCTCTTTCTCTCTTCGTTTGAGCTCATTTATGTGCCGTGTGACAATCCCACGAGACAAGTCACGACGCAGCACAGACGACGGGAATGATTCATACCTTCTTCTGCTCGAGACGAGACGAGAACATTCTGCTTCAACGAACGGAAAGGACACGCACGCCCCGTATTATCCAATACATATATTCAATCCAAAAAGCTATGGCGAACAGCACATAAATAAAGCACGGCTTATAAAAGCACACGCTTTTGCATGAGGCCAAACGGGAGCTTGGGATAAAAGTTTGCAAAAAAAAGCGACTCCTTCCACAGCATCCACCGGTCACGGGAACGGTCACGTCAGATGTTCTTTTCTTCTGCGTGATAAGTGAATTAGGTTTTCTCTCTCTTTGTACGTGTGTGTGTGTCTGGGGGAGACACGAAGCACCCCACACGGAAAAAGAATAACATTCCAGCTCTGGAGTTTTCCACCGTTTTTTCCTAGGCATTTTTCCCAACCAGACAAGAGTGCGCTTTCTCTCATTCTCTCTCTCTCTCTCGTTGGATTTTTTTGTGGTTTTGCGCTTTGTGGCGAACGGACACAATGATGAATAATAAATCTAATTCTCAGGACGTTTTGATGGTGGTGGTGGTTGTAGTGGGCTTTCTTTTTCGTGCACCCCGCAGTGCTGGGCGCTCATCTCGCACTTCTCCTCAGCTAATCCGAGTTCACCTTCAAAGCTCGGCTCAATCAGAGTGATGAGGTCACACGCGGTGGATGTTTATCATTATTCGCTCCCCAGACAGCAAAGCTTTCATATCTCGCCTACTTGTTTCAGGGGGAATGTAGTATGGCTATTTGCAAAAGTAACGCCCGCATTCGAGCCGGTGGCGGCGCCGTTTTCCTTTTTGTGTGCCGTGCTGAAAGGCTCAGCCGGCAGCAGCATACATCGAGCGAGATCGGGGACGGGGTTTTTCCTCCAGCTTCATCCACCTGCGTCTTGTGTTTTTGAAGGGATGGAAACATATTTTTTGCCTTTTGCAGATTGAATAAGCCCTAATTAGTGGGTCCCCGTTTCCCACTCGGGGGAGGTGAGGTTCACACGCCACACGCTGGCAAAACAAGACCCGAACCATCCCGAAGCGGGGGCTGTCCTCTCCAGAGTTCGTTGCTAAGAAGCGTTCCCCATTCCCCAGCGGAAGCTTTCTCTTGTTCTGGGACGTTTTGCGGGGTGAAAAACAACAACAACGAAACACAGTAAAGAAGGTAACGGATTTTCATTCTTCTCTCACATTCTCATGAAATAAGAAAACGGGAGAAAAAAAAAACATTATATTGCTGTGCTGGTTTGTGTGTGGCGTGTTTGTGTAGGTTCGTATAAGGTTTCACACCGTTGCTGCATATTCCGCTTACTTACCGCTCTGTTCGCCGAGAAACACCAGCTTGAACTTCCGCAGCGGATTTCCAAAATCGCCTGATGACGACATCGTGTGGAGCGTGTGGGGTGACGGGTGGTGGTGGCGGCGACGACTGTTATGTTGTGGAGGGTTTTCCTTGCTTCTGCTCTTTCTTTGCCCTCCGCTGTGTTTTCCTTTCTATTGCTTCTGCTCCCGTTTCACACACTTGGAGCGCCCAAACACACACTCACACACTAGACACACAACCCCAATCTCAGTAGACACTGGCACAGACACACACACACTGCTCTTCTTTCTTTAGGCCACCAAACGGTTGCTTGTAGTGCGTTTTCCACAGGGGCAGCTGGGGAAAACTCAACGCGATCAAGCACACAAACACACAATGCGGACACTTTCCACTGGAACTGGAGCACACACACAAACACTCACACCTACACACACACACACGATCGACGGTTATTCCAATGGCACGAAACGTACCATCCGCTGGTTCACACTGTCCACCAAAAAGGGAACACAATGTGGAAGGAGGAGGAGAAGCCTATTGCCGCGGGATGTAAAATGACCCCGTTTTCTTTTCCCTCAGAACACAAGACCAACTAATCCTGAGGATGCACTCCGACCGGGGTGAAATGCCCACCCCAATGCTGGCCGTTTTTTCCGGGCGCTCTCAGGTCTTTGCACTCACTGGTCACTACTGCTGCTGCTGCGTTGGCGCTCCGGCGGCCTCTCCGGCGGGTTTCGGTCGGTCAAGGGAGGGGAGCTGGAAAAGGGAAAAGGAAAAGATCAGTTTCAGCTGACACGGCGCACGGCGTTCCCTCTCTTTCGCTCTTCCGGTGTCACTCCCAAAACCGAGACACGATTGCGTACGCGCCCTCTTGTGTGTGTGTGTGTGCCAGTATGTATGTGTGTACGTAAAGTGACGGAACAGCCACGCAGATACTTCTTGGGAGTGTGATGAGTAAGTCGGCCACGGGTCGGGATGACCGCACCACCAGTTCCGGACCCATCACAGCAACGCACACACACGCACACCGACACATGCTACATGCTGGGAAGGGGTGTGGGCACCTCAAATTGGGTATGTTTTACCGTTTTTTTTTGTTGGCGGCCACGACCCCACACACGCACATACACACTGGTACGCGTACACACACTCACACCCTCCTCCCCCCCCCCATAGTTACGCACGACGGACGAAGCGTGTGCAGTTCAACGAGCTCCGGCGGGTCCGTTACGCCCAGGATTTTTGCCTTTGAGCGAACAACTATCACGACCACCTCCCCCCTCCCCTATCCACCCAGACTGGTCGGGGTTTTCTCTATTCAGCGCCTGCTTTTCTTTCCGCTGCTTACACTGGTACCCGATTTTCCCGAAGCGGCTGCGGCACGGGCGTCACTCGGGGTGGATCAATAAAATTAACGGCACGGCTGCTGCTCTACCGCTGCTGCTGCTGCTATACGTGCTGCTGCTCCTATTGGTTTTGGCGAGTCGTCGGAAAAACTTGCATTTGCTTTTGCTTTCGACAAAAATCTGGTGACATTACACTTTTTTGACAGCTTTCTCCAGTGTTGACGGTGCACGGAAGGCGCGCCCCACGATATCGTGAGGGTGACATTTTGTGATATAAATTTATTTTAAACTTATTTTAATTGATAGATAAAAATGTGTTTTATGTAAAAACGAAGTTTGATAAAGATTTGTGAGCTGGTCAAGCAGATACATGAATTTAAAATTTGATCATGCAATATTCCGGTAAAGGCCTGTTTACACGTTACAAGCAGCATAGTTTGCCGTTTTCATTGAAACAATCGGTTCCATGCGCTTGGAGATCGCTATTGGGCGATGCTAAAAAATGCATATGAAAAAGTGAACCCAGGAATAAGTGATTGATTTGGTAAAGAATAAAAAAGGTTAAAATTGTAGCACCTTTTATGAACGATGGTGAAGTTTATTCCAAATACTGCAAAAACCCACTTTTTTCTCCATCGCCATGTACCGATTTATTCTCATTCACTTTTATTTATGGATTTTTGTAGCGTATTTGGCCAGCGTACAGGCCAAGTTCCATTTTTGAAGTCAATCCTGATTCCGTTACCGTTGCAAATTGCGATTTCCAGATCGATTCTGATTCCAGATTTCGAGGCCGACTCTGGAGGCGACTCCGGAATCGACTCTGGAGTCAACTGTGGAAACGGCTCGTGAGTCAACTTCGGAATCGGCTCCAGAATCGGCCCCGGAATCGGCTACAAAATCTGCTACAGAATCGACTCGAGAATCGATTCCGGAATTAATTCCGAACATGGAATCGGCATCGGGTAGGTCTGATTCCGAGCTCCCACCATTACTATATTTAGACGCCTATATGCGGCCATTGTCACCCAACGTTCTATATAAAGCTTTCCATACACTCCTAAGCAGCTTAGAAGCTCCTTTAAACATTTCAAACTTTGATGCGGTTTGTTTTCTCAAATAATGTCGTATTTTCATTCAGCATGATTGTATCTTTTACTTTTCCTTCATAAAAATAAAAAATAGGTTTTAAAAGCCCAAATTTGTATAAAATTCAAACCATTTGTTTATTTTCACAATATTAATTGCGTTGGTGTTCGTGACCGCCAGCGGCACCCACTGTGCACAGTCACAGTTGCACTGACTCAGTTGTTTGGATTTGTGCGCTGGAAAAAAAACATTGCCGTAACAAAAACAAAACCCTCGCCGTGTCCGTGTTTTGCTTGTGCGGGAAAAAAATCTAAAAGGGCACAAATTTCACGCCCGCGTTTCGTTGCATTTTTCAACCCCGCTCATCATGGCCGAAAATCAGGACACAATCAAAGAGAAGCAAGACAGCGGTCCCGTCGACGGCGGGCCGCAGCTGGATCTGACCAAATCGTCCAAACAAATTTACTTCGAGCTGCTGCGAACATGGGTGTACCATGCGGAAATGCAGAACCATCTGCACGCCCACTTCCCCTACTACCTGATGAACAACTATCCGCAGCTGTTTCAGCTAAACAACGGGCAGGCGGCTGGACCCGGCATGATGGGCCAGTTCATGAGCGGTGCGGGAACGGCAGCGGCGAACGGCGGGGGAACGTCGGCGCCCGGAAGCGGTACCGGACAGGGCACGAATGGTGCCGGGAACCGGGGGCGTACGGAAACGACGGATCCCACCCGACCGGATGATGGTAAGTGGTGGAATCGAACCGGGAAGGGTATTACATATTAGTGTAATTAAATCGATTTTTGTTTTTGGCTTAATATCCTTCACCTGTGGTGCCGCTCCCCCTCTGCAGCAATCAACCGTCACGGTGGATATGAGTACGTAATTGCCCCGCTGTGGAAACGCTTTGCCGCCGAAGCCATCGATATAGCGATAATCTTTCTCCTCAAGATAATGACCACGCTCGCGTTTATAGATGCGTTCGAAATCGATCTGTAAGTAGCAGGCCGGATGACGCAAGACCGAAACCAATCGGTAGACCTTTGCCCGCTATCGCAACCCGGGCGCGGAATTTATTTTATCTTAATTTTATCAACGTTTTTCGCACCCACCACCCCCTCCAGCCTGTACATGGACCTGGACGCGATTCGCAACTCGTTCGAGGAGGACTACACCGAGCTGCTGTCGTTCACCTCGGAGCTGATCTTTCTCGAGATCGGCATCAAGATCGCGGTGTGCATCTACGAGGCCGTCTGGACGGCCCACGTCCAGGTCATACCGGGCAGCGCGACGCCCGGCAAGATGCTGATGGGGCTGCGGATCGTGTACGCGGAATCGGTGGCCGTGCTCGAGCCGCAACCGCAGCCCGGCCTGCTAAGCAATCAGGTGCCGCTGCGGGCGCTGCTGTACCCGGGTACGACGCCCAGCTTTGGCCGTGCGTTTGCCCGGGCCGTGGTGAAGAACGTCGTGATAGCGTTCTTCTTCCCGATGTGTCTGCTGCTGCTGTGCTTCCGGCAGAACCGCTCGATCTACGACGTGATGACGAAAACGGTCGTCGTGGAGGACAATCCCAATCCGGTGCTGAGACGCCGCTAGGCAGCAGCAAAAGGCTGTGGAAGGGACCACCTTCCCACCCGGTACCAAATGAGTTCAATTGTTTTTTTGGAGCGAAGTGTAGGGGTATTGTGGCCCTATTTGAGGGCTGTTTTGAGTTAACCAAATACCGGAAAGGGGGGAAAAACGGTGACGAGTTACGCTGGCACAGGCCGGCCACTATTACGTGTAATAAATGCTGCGCACCATCCCCCGCTTAGCAAAGGGGAAAATCAGCTCTAGTTTAAACATTAACTATTCACACACTTTATTCTCTCATTTGTGACGCACCAATCTCTACACCAACCCCCACCACACCTATTGCGCTGGTTTTGGGTGGGATTTCTTTTTCTGAATCTCGGCCGGGCTCTTGATCGCGACGGTAAACTCCTCCCTAAAGTCCTGCCCGATCGTAAACTGCTCGTTAATCTTGAGATACGGCCCGAGAACGTCTGTGGAGAAAAAAAGGGCAATTAATTTAAATAATTTTGAAGAAAACACTGTCTAAACTTACTATTCAACGGTGGCCAGGCGGGCACATCGTTCGCTTCCGGTTTGCCGCTGATGGCGAAGGACGTCCACAGGTCGACCATGCGCTTCGCCACCGATGTGTCCCGCTCGTTCAGCTGGGCGGCGTTCGGCGGGTAGGGGAACAGGTACATCAGATCGTTCGAGTGATGTACGCCGCCATCGAACGGGATGGCCGACGTGTCGCCGCCGTACCCGAAGCGCGTATGCTCGCCGGCATAGTCGAACGAGTACAGGTACGTCTGGTCCGGCAGGTACATCGCATTGTTTTGGGCCATCTTCAACACCGGACCCTTGATCAGTACGTCCGCCGTGTGCTGTGGGAATTTATTGCGAATCAATATAATGTTTTTTTTTTTTTGTAACTATTTTCAGCATGAGGCTTGCACTTACATCACAAAACCCGGCCAGCAGCTGGCGCAAATCGCCCGACGCAAGCTGCTCGTGCGTGAAGAACTGTGCCATCGTGAGCGTGCGTACCGTGCAGGACGGATCGTCCACACCGAGCACCTGGTTGACCTCGTCCACCATCCGGTGGATCGTGATGTGCGGGTCGCCGATCAGCTTCTTGAACAGCAGTATGTTGAACACCTCCAGAAACGCGAACGTACCGTCGTGCCGGGTAACGCCGGTCAGCAGCGGCATGTTCTTGCGCCCACCGCCCTTGCGCATGATGAAGTACGGGTTTTCCGGGAACAGCCCGTTCGGGTCGTTGAACACCATACGAGCGCCCCCGATCGTGTCGGTACCGTTCGGGGTACGAAGACGCTACGGCGTGGCCAGTGGAGAAATCCATTAAATTAGTGTCCCCAGTTCATCGTCCTTTTCCTCTTACTTACATAATGTTGGGTGAACGCTTTCATCAGGCTGAAAATGTCCAGCTCCATCAGGAAGCGCTCCACCTGGTCGAGCGGTGCCTTCCGATCGAACCCGGCAAACCCGGCAATGTCGCGGCAGTTCCGCTCCGGGCTACGGTCCCACACCCACGACCCGTGGCAGTTGCCCGACTGCAGGATGAGCCGCTGAAACAGCCGCTCCGTATCGACCAGCGGGCTGTACGTCATGCTGGAAACCATCGCCGCACCGGACGACTGTGCCATGGCCGTCACCTGTCCCGGGTCACCCCCGAAATGGCTGATGTACTTCTGCACCCACTCGAACGCTAGCACCACATCCATCACGCCCGCATTGCCCGGGATTTGCCGCGTGTTGGAGCACAGAAACCCAAGCGCACCGAGCCGATACTGTGGCACCACCAGCACCACGTCCTTCTCCATGATGTAGTTCGGTGGGTAGTGAAAGATCGCACCGTCGTAAAACCCGCCACCGTGCACGTACACTATGACCGGTTTGCGGCCGCGCAAATCTTTCGTAAACACGCTGAGATTGATACAGTCCTCCAGGTTTTGGGCGCGCTGCTCCTCCGTCAGCAGCTTCATGCGCTTGTACACCGGCGAGCCGAGCTTCGGCTCGGACACATCCATCACGCCGTCCCAGGGTTGCACCGGGACGGGCGGTTTGAAGCGTCGCTCGCCGGTGGCCGGTTCGGCGTAGCGGACGTTCAGGAACTGCAGGATGTTTACGCCCGTCCAGGCGCCCCGTGTCGTTGAGCCTTTCAGCTTCCCCAGCCCGGGCAGCTCGACCACGGGGTTGAGGTCGGTCGATTCCGGACCCGCCATCGTGGAGTAGCGCTTGCTGGAGCTGCACAGTACGGTTAGCAGCTTGCTCGGGCGATGCGACCGGAGCAGTAGCGTTCTGCTGATGCTGATGGCCATTGCAAAACTGAGCGGACCTGCGAATTCCCCCTCTGTTCAAGCAGGCCGGTGCAGCCGTCGAATTTTTCGCGAATCTGCATTAGCTTAAGACGATTAGCTTGCCGGTGCCAAAAGATAAGGGGGGTTTGTTGCTCGTTTTGCACGCACGGTTTGCGATTTTTTGCTTTTGCTTGGTCTCCGGTCTCCGGGCTGTGTGAACCTTTTTTCTTCTGATAAATTGATATCCAATGGGCGGTGGTTTCAGGGTGTGGGATAGCAGCACAATAAAGGCTGGCTGCCGACTAGGTCAGACAAGTGGCTTCTTTCTTTCTAAGGTACGTAGTCTTTGGCTCAGTGTACTTTGGCGGTGTACAACTAAGCCACCCCGTCTGGGGAAGATCGTTTAGAAGCATTTGTTTTGTAAAAGAACTGATGATATGCATTATATGTGTCACACTCATCAGAGGAATTCTGTTGAGAAAAGAGGCACTTTTCAAGCAGTTATTCAATAGATATGAGTGTAGGCACTCTTTTAAGTGAGTTGAATTCGATTTGAAGAGCGATTTCAAATTTAGAGATCAATTTCCAGATAGTTTACATTCTGAATCAGTGTTAACAAGGAGTTCTAACAGAGTGATTCATAGTAACAGTGAAGAGTGAACAGTATAAATAATCATGTAAGCTCTTTGTGCTGAGTTTTAGCTCATCCATTCCCTTACTCAGTGAGCATCATCTCTCTATTGTTCATCTTTCAATGAGAAATGAGGACTCTATTCGTACTTTCAATACAGTACTGTGTGCCCAGTTAGTAACTCGGTAAGCGTATTGTAGCTCCGCACGCTCAATACAGCTCCGCACGTTTAATGCACCTCTGCTTGCTCAATATAGCTCCTTACTCTCAAACCTACCTCCATACTTTCAAGCGGCTCTCTGTGTTCCAATCATTTTGAATTAAAATTCGAATGGAAGTTTCATCAACTAATGAAAGGCTCAGAGAGACGTAAAAGAGCTTCCGAAAATATTCTTAAATATATGTTTTGGGATGGTACCCATGATAGAACTTGTCAGCTCATTTAAAGCCTTTGTTGGGGAAACTCTAGAGATATATTTTATCCCGGTAATCCCTTGGTATCACTGCATAGATTACTTCTTCTTGGGCATTACTACTACGGGGTGATGAATTGGCTGAAGAACTATCTACATTAGGTTAGGTAGATATCGCGGGGTCATAAGACCATTAATGGACCTGTTTTGGCCCAGAGAACTCACTGATGTGTTTGATTTTGTCTCTTAACTTGATAATTTAGCTATAGAGTGTTTAATATTTGTGGATTTATATGGAAAATTGATGAACGGAAAGACAGCAACGGAATTCAATTATTACTTGCCTAATTTTATTTTAGTTATTGTCTGTAATACTTATCACTACTGTTTTTATTACATATTTTTTCTATTTTAATCCATCTTCAATGAATCATGGATCTGACGAAACGAACTCCATTTAAAAAAAACCTTAGCTAGGGGTAAAAAGTGCGTACGAATATGGCAGAAGTTCCTTGTTGACCTGCCGTTATCAAATAATCTTCATTATCAGCTTCAGGTAAATGATACCTTCGCCATCTAAGAATAGATAACTTGTTTTTGTTGGTATCCAGCTAAACCTCGTCACAGGTTTCCGTATTGTTTGTACTGTTTTTTTTGTCTGCTTGTTATCGGAAAGACTTGCCAAACTGGATTAACACAACCCCGTCACACTACACCCGCTGCTGCTGCTGGGTAAGATTCCGCCGGATTAGTTCGTCCTGCTGCTGTGTTGTGACGCCGCGGTCCGCGGGTGCGGATGATTCTTTTTGCTGCTGCCGCTGTCGCCGGGCCGCGTCAGCGTTGACCGTGAATTCGTCCAGGAAGTTGTTGCCAATGGTAAGCTCCCGGTCAAGGTGAACGTACGGGCCGAAGATCTCTGCAAGCGGAGCAAGTCACAGCCGGTTTGGATTAGGAGTTGTTAGTGTGGTTAGAGGTACGGCGGCCTAAACTTACGATTAAACGCTGGCCAGTGGGGAAGATCGCGTGACTTGGGAACGCCCTCCACTATGAACGACGACCACAGATCGACCATCTTCTTTGCCATCGCTGTGTCCGGTTCGTTCAGCTGGGCAGCGGTGGGTGGGTAAGGGAAAAGGTACAGCAGATCGTTGGTATGGTGCACACCTCCATCGAACGGAATGTGACTGATGTCCTGATCGTAGCCGAACCGGGTATGCTCACCACGGTAGTCGAACGAGTACACGAACGTTCGATCCGGCGTGTGGCGGCTGTTGTACTGTGCTAGTCGCAGCACGCTTGACTTGATCAGATGCATTCCACAGAGCTGAAGATCAGGGAAGAGTTAATTTTGTCATACAAACGGAGCAAGCTTCACGAGCGTTACGATCACTCACATCGATCAGCCCTGGAACCATCTTCAAGATGTCCCCATTAGCAGCCGCCTCCATATCGAGCATACTCTTCACGGCGAGTGGCGTCACCGAACACGACACCTCAACCGTACCGAGAATTCGCTGAATGTCCTCGATCACATCGTACCGCAGGAAGTCCTTCTTGTCGTGCAGCTTCAGCGCACTCAAGATCGTGAACACGTCCACCAGCGCAAACGTACCCTCGTCTTTCACCACACCGGTAAGCATGGGAATGTTTTTCCTACCACCACCGGCCTTCATCACCTCGTACGGTGTTTTGGGGAAGAGCTGTGATGGACCCCCGATCGTCATACGACCACCGGTGTTGTTGATTCCCTTGTGAAGACCTTGCCACTGACATCGAAAAGGGGACTTTGTAATAAAATTACTCAAAATAAGAAAATAAAAACCACTCACGTTGTGATGCATGAACGCCTTCAGCAGCGTGTACGTGTCCACCTCCAGCAGGAACTGCTCCACCTGCTCCAGCGGTGCTTTCGGATCGAACCCAGCACGCCGCGCAATGTCTCGTGCATTACGCTCCCCATTATGATCGAACTGCCAGCTGCCAAAAGCAGCACCCGAGTGGAGAATGATCTTTTGAAAGTACGACTCCTTCAGGGCCGGACTGAACAGCAACGAAGACAGTATGCCCGCTCCGGCCGACTGTCCAATGGCCGTCACCTGCGTGGGATCGCCACCGAAATGCTCGATGTGCTTCTGAACCCACTCGAACGCCAACAGCACATCCATAATGGCCGCATTGCCCGGAATCGTCTCCGTCTTGGTGGACATAAACCCAAGCGCACCGAGCCGATACTGCGGCACTACCAGCACGATATCCTTCTCCAGCAAGTACTCCGGTGGATGCTGGGCAGCACTACCACTGTAGAAACCACCGCCGTGAATGTAAACCGCCACCGGACGCTTGGCGGTAGTGTCCTTCGTATACACGCACAAACTAATGCAATCTTCCAGGTTGGACGATTTTAGTTGATCTTTCGGTAGCTTCTTCAGATCACCGTAGCACGGTGCTCCCTGACCCCGGACCGATACGTCCTGGATGCCTTCCCACGGTTGGGCAGGGATCGGTGCCTTGAAACGGTTCTTACCGACCGGGGGTTCGGCGTATCGTACGTTCAGGAACTGTTGGACCGGTGCCCCCGTCCAGGCAGTTTTGGTGTAGGAACCTTTGAGCTTTCCCAGCCCGGGCAGATCAACGATTGGGTCGTGATCGTTGGAGAAGCTTCGCTTAATTACTACGCCGTATTGGGACACCACACGCGTTAGCGTTTCTTTCGAGGAGTGATGGCGCACTGGGAGTTGTCGGAGAAGCTTAAACATTGTGTGGCTTTTGTTTTGGGAACTATTGTTCACTTGAAGATCACGTTAAAACGAGCTTTTATTGTAGTTTACACTTCACAGTTTTTGCTTGTTTCTTTATTCCACTAGTAACACTTCACTTCTAACTTTACAAAATCACTTCAATGCTTCTTTCAAGATACAACTAGTCCCGCGGTCACCTTCCAACTAAACGGACTTGTACCCGTGCTAGACAGTTTTAAGTGAACCTAATGTTTTTGGCCATCTCCAATGCAATATCGTGAGTGGTGGTAATGTGTTAGTTTGTTATCATTCCTTCCCTTTGTCACAGAAATAAACTACTGGAATTTGGTATCCATTTTATCACTCGTCAAACCGAATGATGATCCTCCTTTTGATTAAAAATTAGGGGAAAAACATCGAAACCTCCAAAATAACATCGCATAACGAGATAACAACGGGAGGAGTAGTAAGTTTGTCTTACTGTTGTAGACTCCCACTGAATGAATCGGATTGTTTTTGCGTATGTGTGTGTGTGTGTGTGTGTAGTTCCGATTCAGCGTTCCCCAGGCTTAGCGCATATGAACTCATCGGTGGTCTAGCTCTTTCGCGTGCATTTGTTACAACTTATCTATTGCGTTCCGCATTTCGACCGAATTCCGATACAACGCTATGGCGGGTGACGTATAGGCCGACCAACCAATGGCCAGTTTTTGCGTGGCGTGAGGCGCATTTTTGGGATTATTCGGGAGTAGATATCAAGCTGACGAGACAGTAAGGCGATGGGCGCCCAGCCTGGAATTTCTTTTTCGCAAAAGCCTAGCCATGGATTAGCGAATTTTATGGAGGCGTTGGGGGTGTTATGACCGATAGGTTGAATTAGAAAAACGAGCGTAATAAACTTATTATTTGCAATAAAACGACTTATCTAATTTATGATAAAGAAATCTCACATGTTTTGAATGCTTTTTGCAACATTGCCTTTTATTCGATAACCCAGTGCGTCCTGTTTTGTGTTTGTCTTATCACGCATTCTCACCAAACCTTACATATCCTCCAGCTCAGCCTTATAGTAGTGCAGCGGCTCATTGTTGGCCAGCTTCTCGCGGATGCGATCACAGCGCTTGCTGGCCACCTGCTTATCCTTCGGGCAGGCCAGCGCCATCTGACGCCACATGCAGTACCCAAAGTTGGACGTTTCCGAACTGCATTGGCCCGCTTCCTGGGGCATTTTGGCCGCCTTGTCCTTGGCCTCCTTGACGCAGGTTTCGATGTGTCCGGCCAGCAGCGGCTGCTGCCAGTCGTCCGCCGCAAAGTTGCTCTTCACAAACTCCATCAGCTTCGGCTCGATCAGCGTACCGTCCTCGTTGACGACTTTCTTCTTGCGGCCGACGCACTCCATGGCGCAGATCACTTCCATCTTGGTTTTGTTGAGCCGTTCGCACGAGAAGAAGTCGACCGGTTCGTAAGCTATGGGAAGAGAGTGATTTGAAATTGGTATTGGGAAAACAAATAGCTAAAATCGCTTCGTCATGTTTACCTCCATCGGCCTTGTTCTTGTTGCGCACCTCCATGAAGCACTGCTTCTTGATTTCGTGGATCTTTTCCATGTTCTCCGTGTTGGCGTCGTTGCAGCATTTGTACTTGCGCTTGCACTTATCATCCTGCACTTCAGACGCCGAGCGACGGAACCGACCGAACATGATGGGCTCATCTGCATTGTCCAGCAAATCTTCCATCAAGACCTCATCTGTTTCAAAGGTAAATAAATATATTTAGCAATGATCATTCAATATTCGGCATCAAAACAAGCACTTACTGTAGAACGAATCCTGGAAATCGTACGCAACCACACACCCAACCAAACCGACGAAAAGAGCCAACTTCAGCATGATGTAAAGAATCACCTAAACACTGTTTGCAGAACGAGAAGATCAGCTCCGTTCTAGAGCTTGTTTGAATTTGATGATCATTCGAATGTTTGGGATGCTTTATATACCCTGGAAGACTGCAATGGTAAAAGCAAACAGAGCGGCGAAGGTGTCTGGCAGATATGTATTTTTATTTCACTCACTCCCCTTGACGTGTCTATGTTTGTGCAAATTATTATGCTTTGCGTTCTTCCCGGTGATCTGCATCTTTTAGTGTGTTGATGAACAAGGTAAGAGATCTAGTTAGAAGCTCTGATTGATTTGTGCGGAGATCAGAGATCAAGTGCTTTGTACTATAGGCTATCAGGATGCAGGAAAAGAAGTTTTATTTGTTGCGTTACTTAATCATAATGTTTTGTATTTATTAAACAATACCGTTAACATCTGAATTTCTGAAAACATTACATAATATAATAATTACAGGATCTTTTAAAAGTTCTTCCATCATTATTTCATTAAATAATAATATAATTGGTTTAAATAATTGGTTCCATAAATTTGTAGGAATATTCCAATAGCTAGTAGATTATTGAACTATAACTAGACATTATACTGTTCATGTTCAAGTGTAATCCTTTCGAATGTTTATTCGAGTATTTTTGTGTATTTTATTAAGAAACACAACCCATTAATTAACCCATTAACTAGAGTATAAATATATATTGAATAAAACAGATAAAATTTGGAAGAATTCAATAAAGCATTAACATGTTTCAGATGTTATTATAAAAACCTAAATAATTAATTATGTAATCATGAAATTGTGCTACGAGTTTAAAAGTATTTGAGATCATATGCCAATTCTATAGACCTCTGCGGAGGAATCGTAATAAAAGTTAATTAGAACTAATTTTTTTACTATACTTTTTGTAAAAAAAATATCTAAACACTGAAAATACTTCTAGAACTCAATCCCTTTTTAATGCGCTTCATGCTTCATTTTTTTGCGCTTGTTTGTTGTCTCCATTCTACAGTTTTGTTCTTGCCCACCCCATAACAAAGATTGATGATTGATGGGCGTAAGATCCCGGCCGTAAGATTGGGAAAGCTCACAACAACCTTCGCCACATATGACTGGCTCATCCAGCAGATTCGTCTATGCTCTCTGTTCTGGACCAATCGATCCCCATCCAGCGACCCAGTCTGGCTGCCTGCAGAAAATAAAGCAGAAAATAAATATCACTTTCCTAGGAACTTATATTTGCACCATTAGAAACTGGCCCTTCCAGTTAGGCTGGTTGCGTTGCTGTGGCTGTTGTTGTTTTGGCTGATTCGTGCTACGTACGGTCAGGTCAATGATCCATAGAATTACCGAAAACCGACCAATGTATGCCTATGTCTACAAAACTGCCAACGGGAAGAAAGCACGGCTGTAACTGAACAAATGACATGGTCAGACTTCGCGATCCGCCGTGATTGTGCGCTCGGTGTTAATTCTACAGGTCAACAGAACTATTGTGTAAGAGAAAATGGTAATTCACCTACAAATGTACGGTTCTCTCCAAGCGCTGGAGATATGATTCACTTGACTCGCCACGATTAGGGGCAGGGGCCGGGTCGGATCGTGGAGATCGGAAAGAGTTTGTTTGTACACGAAGTAAACTTCATTTCCTTCCTCTCACACGTGGAGTATTGAACAGATTACAACCGCTTTACAACAATTGTGAGAAACTCATCGTC
Organism: Anopheles arabiensis; assembly: GCF_016920715.1. Lineage (NCBI taxonomy): Eukaryota > Metazoa > Arthropoda > Insecta > Diptera > Culicidae > Anopheles > Anopheles arabiensis. The sequence goes on from NC_053518.1 coordinate 75,999,415, forward strand.
AGCGAAATTACCGCTGCGACATTGCATTGCGGAGATGGCAATTAATGTACGATCAGCACCACGATCAAGCTTGACTCTTATCGACCGCATCGGCCGGTTGCATCGTGTATAAAAGCACTGCCCGTAGGTTCTAGTGGACAGTTGCAGTGTTTCCATACTCGTTCAGTAAGTTCCGACATACGATGGGAAAGGTGTTGATTCTGTTCGTCGGTGCGCTCGTAGTGGCCAGTGTCGCAGCAGGACGATTTGAGCGATCGGTTTTTGCGCCGAGGATAAAGCGCGATGCCACAATGCGCTGTTGTAACGATGGATTCGAAAAGAGTGAAGTGCATGCCAAGTTCGCTGAAGTCCGGACTGCCTGCATGGAGGAGCTTGGTCTGGGTGAAACCACTCGTAAGTTGGTGATGTTAGAGAAGCATTCTTGTTAGGTAGTCTTAAAAGATCGATTTCTTTGCCTGCGACGTCTAGATGAAGAGCTGATCAAAAACCGAGAACATCTGAACTGCATCACCGAGTGTATCGCCAAGAAGGAGGGCATTGCGGACGAGAACGGCGCACTGCTGCACATCGACCTCGCCAAGGTAGTGCTGGAGCACATGAGCACCATCGAGTGGAAGGTACCGCTGGCGGAAGGCTTCATCCAGCAGTGCTTCGACGAGGTTGAGCTAACGGACGGTGCCTTCGTACCGAGCGACGAGGCAAAGTGCAACCCGGAAGGGTTCGACTTTGTGTTTTGCCTGTGGCGTCAGTTTACCCTAGCTTGCCCGGAGGAGTTCCGGGACGATTCGGAGAAGTGCGCCGAGCTGCGGGACAAGCTCACGAACAAGGAGGACGTGAGTGACTTGCACGATGATATAGAGGCGGCTGAGTAGGGCGGCTAGCTGGGTGCGCGCGCCTAGATGTATGCAACCGGAACGACACCGACCTAATGCTGCTGCTGGAGAAATGATTTAAACTTACGGTTAGGTATCCGTTGCGAACGGATGCAAATATGAATAAATAACACACGATCATGCCCCCAATTTGAAATGAAATGCCGTTATTTTGCGTTTAAAAATAGTGGCGAAGTTTGCAATAATTCATTTGATGTCGTATTGACTTATGAAGTCAGCCAATAGCTGCAGTGTTTGATGATTGGTCTCAAAAAATTATTGTTTGTTTAATTAGGCCGGTTTTGTAGAGCATTTAACCTTTTTGCGACCTTCAAGAGTTCAAGCTCCGTATGCACCAAGTCTCTCAAAGTTTCTCAAAATAGCTTATTCTGCTATAGGTAAACCACTCATATCACTGATAGGCAAGCCCAGGGACAGCTAACATCGGCCTGGCCCGAATAAGGTTGTTGAGTTAAGTAAAAAGGGGGAGTATGAGGAAAAATAATAAGAAAAAAAGAAGATAAAGAGTTAATTGATTAATTGATAATAACTTTCCTTAAACGAATTTTTGTTTCCCTTTTTGGTAACACCATTTTTCGATAATTACTCTTTTTGGTAGACATCAATACCAAGACAGCTGGTTCGGGTTCGTATATCATGCCCCTACGTTTGCTAGCAATCATCATACTTTTGACACCTTTTGATAAGTTGAGCAGTATCTAGTGCAATAAATCTAATAAGGGTGAACTAGATAAGAAAAATGGGGTCTTATTGTGTAGAGCAAGATGATTATGGCTTTTCTCACCCAATTCTTATGACGGACAATTAATAGTAGAGCTATCGCATCTTGCGCCATTTATTATGCAGATTGAATGGCAAAACTAAACTAAAAATATAAAAAAAAATAGTAGGTACATTTGAAATAAACGTTTAGTTTTGATCAAAAGAAAAACTCAAACTCAAAAGAATTCTTGGGACTCAGAAGGTCTTATCATTATCTTATTTTACTATACAAGAACTAGTAAAATAGTGAAATAAAAATTGAGATTTTTCAATAAACTGTTCTTAGCTTTTCTGTAACTTGTTTAGTTAAAATACAGTGCAATAGTAAGGGCACTTCTTTATAAGACGATGATTTAAAATATTGGTCTAACTAAAGATAACTGCTCGTGAGCTGTTAACTGGAAATAGTATAGAAAAAACCACACATGCACATTAAATATATTTTTGAATTATTTTATATTTTTTTATTCAAATATCTTTAAACATGTATTAGCTATAATTCATTGCCAGGTCGTAATAGTAACAGGTTGAAAAATAGAGGCGTTTGTATGTAGTGTTGACAAGACAACCGTCAACTGTCAATCTCTATAGTGGAAAATGGGTTAGTATCATGAAAGGCACTAAAAATTGAATTGGAATATTTATTGGAAATTTTGGAATTGGAATTGGAATTGGAATTGGAAAACCTTATTAGAAAAGTGTTACAGTTTAAACGGAGAGCAAATAAAAGCCAACTTGCTCGTTTGGTGGTTAACTATGAACTGATTTATTACAAAAGAAAGCATAGGCTACTATGCCTAGGAAGCAAAATTCTGCTGAGGCAAAGTCCACTCTTTGGTAGTCATAGACTATTAATAAAGGGAAAGGTTAACCAACATTGATACACCAATAAACATGTTTTTATAATATCACAAACCTTAAGACGCACTATAGAAACATGTCGTGGAGTAATCTTTACTTATGCCAGAGTGATATTAGTTCACGCCTTACCATAACAAGCAAGTGAGCAACTTGTTTTGCAAGCTGCATATCTTTGTAAATGTTTTTTTCAAAACCTTTTTTTAAAATTATAAGTAATTATAAAAAGAAACACAGTTAAAACACGCTCATTTACTTCAAACACAGTTTTATTTCTTTGTGCGAACGTTCGTAATAAACGTACAGATTAAATGTAGCAAGGTAGTAATGGTGCATATACGAGTATGACACGTGACGGGCGAAATGACACGTGATAGTGGATGAATGGTCGATGCGTATCTAAGCAGCATGCTGGTTTTGCTCCAAAGCCTGCTGCCGGTACGCTTCGTATGACATTTGGTTCTGTAAAAAAGAAAGAGATAGAATGACGAGAGATGAAAACTTTTCCATAAACTGCAATGCGTTGTGCTTGATTATTGATTTCTTCTACACACATTACACATCTAAAACAAACCATTCCATAGGTTACCCAAAGGGGAAGCGAATTAATACGAATTAATACAGCAGCACAATCGTAACGTAACAGCTCACAAATTACAACCCAAAACGTACGCAAACCAATTAACGAGCGGATACCGTGCACTGAGGAGAAAGTATACTTTTGTTAGCGATAAGCAATCGAAATTATAGAGAGGTAAGACATAAGTCGGGAGTTACAATAGCATAGTATATCCTACACCAGGTTTACACACGGCTAGTAGCACACTGTTAAGCCAACAACCGGTCGGGGCAAGCGCTCACTAACGACTAACCTCCCAGAAAGCATCGTCCCACGTGGGGAAGAGTCGCTTGAAGCTTCTCGGCTCGGCGCCCTGCTTAAGTACAACGATCGGGACCGTCTCCTCCGACCGTTCGGACGGATCGGTACGGATGTACTGGCGGGCCATATCGATCGACTTGCTGCGTTCCTCCTCGGTTGCACCGTTACCGATCCAGCAGTATATCTCGTCGCCACCATCCAGCACCATCACATCGTCCACGTTGAGATCCTGGAGAAGAGTTGTTTAGTCAATTTGAGGTAAAGTTCACCCAAGTTCCCAAATAACACACTCACCTCCTGCTCGTAGTGTGGCACTTCCTCGACGCGCAGCTTCTTGTTGTACAGAATGCGACAGTGGAACAGCCGGGGCGTCAGGAACGGAGCACCAGCCGGATCCAGCTCCCGATCGTACTCATCCTTTCCACCGAGCGCTGCCCAGAACTCCTCCGGTTCCGACTCTTCCGCAACAACTTCGGCACTTGCGTCGGGCGCAACCACACCGGCAATGTTGGCCGCCATATCCTTCTCCAGATCGGACGCACCGACACCGTGCCAGATGTACACGGTGCCCGCCGTCTTCAGCAGGAACACATCGTCCGACGCTAGCGATGCTGCCGTCGGGGCCATCTCCTCCGCTCGCACATCATCGGAACAGGTACCGCGAATGCGGAACAGTTTCGTATCTTCCACCGACTGCTTGCCGTAATCGCCCAACAGCGTCACCATTCTGCCCTTGAACAGCTTCATAAAGTGGCGCGGTTCATTGCCCTGAGCGACGCGCACAAGAATCGCTTTCCCGTTCAGCTCATCGTCCATGCGGACGGCGTGCATGGCCGATGCACCCTTCTCCGTAGTGCTGGACGTTTTGCCCTGCCAGAAGTACACGATGTACCCGTGGCCACCGGCCCGGACCGTGTACTCGTACCGCACGAGGTACGAGTCACCGGCGTAGAACGTACCGTACGCATCCGGCTCAACCGGCTCCAGGTCGTAGTTCTGTACGCGCCATATCTCCACCGCACCCTGACCATTGTCCGGCATGAAGCCGAGCGCACGGCCACCGTTCTTCTTGAACGTGTGCAACACCTCCGGATCGAACTCGGCCTCCGCATCCGACTCGTCCCCGTTGCCCATGGCGGTCTTGATGAGCTGCGCATGGCTAATGCCCTTATCGCGCCAGCTGGCGAAGAATTGCTTGAAGTCGGTCGTTTCTCCGTTCTCCACCACGCGATGTACGGCGGTGTGGACCGGGTAGCCCTTGGCGGTGATAAACTCCTGCGCCTTCACCATTGCCTGGGACCGTTCTTGACCGGTTGCACCCTTACCGATCCACACGTAGATACTGCCTGCCCCGGTGTCGAGGATGTAGCAGTCCTGCTGAACGGGAGAGAATTGTTGAGAAGTTGAAGAAGGCAACTTTGAGCGGTGTGACGATGAGGACGTTATCTACTCACATTAGAATCCAGCATGCTCTGCTTCAACGGACGCTCCCCGATCGGTGTGATCTCGAGCGATCCGCTAGCATCCGACACGTGGTAGAGAGCGATCGCCTTACAGTCGGACCGTTCGTACGCTTCGTCCGACTCCGACTCTTCTGCCACAGCGTCGGGAGAACCTTCACCGAGCACGTCAAAGAATTCCTGCTGTTCCGCGGAGCTTGCAAACTCATCTGCATACCACAAAAGGGCCTTATTAATTCCATTTCAAGGATTAGGCAAGAGACATTCAAACTTCCTACCTAAGATGTGCACATTGGCACGACCCGCATGATCTTGATCGCGAATCTGGCCCGCAGCACTGATCGCCTTTATCTTCTCCACCCGCTTAGCGGAAGCTCCCACGTACACGTAGATATCGTACCCGGCATCCAGTATGAAGCAATCGCCCTTGTTCATCGACCCAATCGACAGTGGCACCTGGCGGACGCGCACATTCTTTGCGCCCTTCACCTGGAACAGACGCTTCTCGCCGGCCGCATTCGTTTCGACCTCGTTGAAGCCGCTCTTGACGCCACCGGCAGCGTAGCGCACACCGCCCGGGAAGTAGCTCAGAAACAGCGAACCCTCGTGATCCTGCACCTCACGATGCTGAACCGGGGCGCCGTTGTGACGATCATCCAGCTGGACGGTTAGAATTGCCGCCGAACCGGCCTCGTCTTGAGACGTTTCCAGCCCAAGCCAGAAGTGGACGTCCCACGAGAGTATGCCACTCTTGGATTCTTTCGTCTGCAAGATAAACGGGGGGTGTTATTTCTCAAAAACAAGGTTCAGATCAACGAGTTCAGAAAACTCTTACATTCAGTACGATGTAGGAATCACCGGTGTAGAATTTGCCATACTCTTTTACCGGTACCGGGACGGGCTCAAAGTTCTGCAAGTAAATAATGCGTACGATCGCCCGGCGGGCTATTAGAAGTGATTCATAACAGTAGCTCAGTACGATAAGCAGGTTTACGTGTGGAAAATCAACAATCAACCTTCTATATAAGTCATTAGCGACCCATGACGAATGTTTCTTCCGAGCGGTTTGAATTTCCCATGACTCACAAGGTCGCAGCGGTAGTTAAATGGATCGCGGCTTAGAAAAGATCGCGGTTCCGCCTTTCAGCTAAAAACTTTTAGGAGTTTTTGGGGGCAAACTAACCAACGGAAATGGTCTGTTTGAACTGGTGGGAACACAGTGCGACGACTGTTTGAGTGGAGATTAGTCGTGTGGAATTAATTAAACAAACCAGATGAGACTTTGCCAAGAAAACGAAAAGGGGGATATAAAGCTCTTGCTGTAAACAGCATGCGTGCAGGTTTTGCAAAGTTTACATTAACATGCTTTCGCTAAAAATATACCGACTGAAATTCCCCAGAAAAAAAGACGTCGGGTGGGTTGCGTTTTGGCCAGATAGCGTGGTAATTGCGTTTGTAAGCCTGGGGTTCTCGTCTGGGGGAGCATAGATATCAGTGGCAGTACACACGATCGATATGACACATTTCGGTATCTTATCTTATCTTGGGTACTGCGCGTCATATTAGCCATTAAGGTAACGCCCGTTCAGAACATGACGAGTTAAATGCTTTCAATCATATGGATCGTATGAGCTGGTCATTTTTGAATTCGTCGAAGAAATGCTGAGTTTATATGTCATAAGAGGAAGATCTTTCTCGTCTTAAAGGGCATCCAAAGAGTCCAAGAAATATGTTAATACGATAAGATCTTTTTCATCTTGAAGAGTATTTTAGTCACTTGTGTCCAACCATATATTATGCACTAGCAATATCCTCCCGCAACTAGAATGAACATCCAAAAGGGGAAGTGATTAATACTCCTCCGAAAAACAGTGTTCTACTCCCATGTAAACAAAACATCTGGCGTACATTAATGCATTCCAGTTGTACTGTTGGGGGAGCTGCGTTTGATGTATTGCTTGCCGTCGTCTATTTATAAAGCTGCCAAGACCAAACCGACTTGCGGCCCGTAGAAGAAGTCGCTTTCCGTTAACACCAACAACATTGTTTTTGTCTTTGTTGCAAACGTTGTCACTTTTTTCTGTTGTTTTTCAGCGTCGATTCGTAACGGCACGTAACACGCATGGTTGATAATTATCAGCTCAACCACATCGCAACAGATAACATTGTGGTTAGCGTATCCGTGAGTCAGGTATTATTATTTACTACCATCTCGGTTGGATTAGATACTGATGCTAGTGTGCTGTGTCGTGCGGTATCGGAACTCCATGGGGAGCTATTTTTCTCCGTGCCGATGGGATGGTCGTGAAGCATTACGCCAGTCTGGTGCCATCGATTTTTGTGTGCCCAAAACTGGCACATCACCATTTCATCTTGCCACCGTACACGTCCCTCACGATCACTCCCTCGGTCATAGGCGTTTCAGTTTTCCGTCATTGCATCTTCTGTGTTTTTTTATGTGTTTGCTGCTGAACCGTGTCGAAATAGGACCGAAATCGATTTCGGTGTCTTAACCGAATAAAAAACTCGCTCACAAACACGCACACTTACACACACAGCGACCCCTCGTGGCCATTTAAAGCGCTTTATCGCTTCCGGCATCACATCGCGAGCCGCTGGTTTGCTGGTTCGCGAATTTCTAACCGCAACGCATCTTCAAAATTGTGTGGTTGATTTTTCTGCCTTTCATTCAGGCACACAAAACCTGTTTTGGAACAGATTGATGCGGTTTTTTTTGGCCTGTGTTGTTGTGACCTTGTGCATGTAACAAACTCGCGGTATTCTATATTCACCTCAATGCGCCACACTTCCAGACCCTTGCTAATGCCGGCATTTTCAAACGCTGGATGCATCGTTACGTATTCACTGCACTTCGTTGTAATAATAGTAGTAGTAGAGGTAAATAGTCACTTGATCACTCGAGAATCCACCTACACTCAGATTCAAAGAGCAAAATATAGAGGCACTGTATGGAGGCACATCCGCAGCACGCGACTTCTTGCGCGGAACTGTAACGCTTCCATTGGCTGAAACCGGCATTTGTACTGGGACAGCGTTTATCTTGGGTGGCGGGTGTGACTGCGGTGTGGGAGTCTCGAAGGGGGGACCACCCTTTCAGGCGGAACTTCCCAGCGATTGTTGTGGTGGTGGTGGTGTTGATGATGGTGGATAAACAGAGAGAATTATTGAGCTTGAACTTGAGCCGCGCCGTTTCGGCACGTGAACATTGCGAGAGCAGCATTGGATTGAGGTGTTTGTGATGGGGAAACAAAAACTTTGTACATCTGAACTACACGAGAGAAAGAGATATAGAGCATTGTGGCTGGAGAGAACTGAAGATGAGTCATTACAGTGGGAGAGTTTTGGTAGTAGACTACAGTGAACTTCACAGTTTTATCAGAAAGGTATTTTATAATAAGAATCAAGTTGAGTAAACACGAAAGGCTCAAAGTCTCTATAAAAATCAATAAAAAAAAAGTAAACACGAATAATTGATCATAACGTTGAGTTGAATGATGTCATGGTTGGAGATATTTAAGAAAGCAGTTCTTTTTGAATCCAAGGAATATACTAAAACTGCCTCATGCATTGAATTGTCTTACACATAAATGGAACATTTTAAATCTTGAATAAAACAATTAAAAAGATCGATTAATCATAATTGATGATTGATAATGATTGACGTATTATACCTAAATCTAATTAACAGTATGAGCTCGGCAAAATATCAACCTTAAACAACCCATAAATTAGTGCGTTGATAACAAAATACTTATAATGAACTCGGCGTTACAGAACCTTTCTTTCTGAATAATCAAATTGGTAATATTGTATAGCCGCTACATATTAGCCCCAACTCATCAAGTTTAGTCGTTGAGGCTTAATTTTTTTCACTGTAGTCATTTGTTTTATTTACAACACTTATGTCTGAAACGGTTTCTAATCTAATCTAATTCAATTGAAAGAATTTAAAATATTTTACAAAATGTTATGCTATTTTGAAGATCTCAGTAAAGTGAAAAAAGCCAGCTTATTGTCCGGAGTACATAACATCTTATTAATTTAATAAATTTTATTCATTAACAAACAATCGAATTGCATAATTGTTGTTGTGTCTTTGTAATGTAAAATTAAAATTGCTGTAAATTTGATCAAATTTGTAAAATGTATCAGCCATCACATTTAGCATGATCTTAGCAACATTTTATGAGAATTGTCAAAAAATAATGCCTGAGACCAAAAATTTGGTGGAAACGATTATCAATAAGCACAAATAATAATCAGTAATAAGGATAATTTATAAATTGTTTAATAAAATGATGATAGTTCAATTAAAAATATAGATGTATTTTTGATTTAAAAAACAGATTGATGTAAATAAATTTAAGTATCAAATGTAAATCTTTGAATCCTGTGGCAAAAAAATAATAATTTAAAGAACGTAGAATAAAAGCAAAAGCTACGAGACGAAACTGAAAGAGAAGCGACTTGCATACAGTTACAAAACTCAATATAGTTAATGTATATTTAATTTTTTTTGAAATACTAACTTTTATGAACAGCTTTAAAGATAAGGAAATGATGCAAATCATGTGGTGATGTAAGATAAAGTATGCGGTAGACGCTATTTTCCAAATTTATCATCAAATTTATGATATTGAATAAAAAATTCCAACGCTTTACAATTTACGACTAAAGAAGTTTCTTCATTTTAAACAAATTTTTTGTAAAGTACGCTAGCTACACATTTAACTTTTTAGCAATGTTACAATTATTGGCGTTTTAAACAAAAGCTGTATAGTCATCGTTTGCCTTAAAGGCAGCTTCTAAAGGTCGCAGATAGGTTCAATTTAACTACGTTCTAAGATATGGCGGTATAATTAAGTCAATGACATTTCGCTTCGGGCATGCTGGAGGAAACGATAATAGAACCATTTACCGGTAGAAATAATTGACATCAATTAATCTGCAACTGACGCTTCAAACGTGACAAAATATTGACTGAGTGAAACATTACGTAGTTACTTTGTGTTTTTTTTAAGACTTCAAATGTGTTTATTCGGATTGTTTAAAGAGTTTACAATCAACACGTCTTTCATCATTTTGTACATTATCTCATGTATTTCTCTAAAAAAACAATCTCATTTTCTACGCCAGTCAGCAACTCAACACCAAACTTCTACTTACACCAAACGCGACTGGTTCGAGCCGGCAGCACGCCAGGTCTGGAAGAAGTGCTTGAACGGAGCCGTTTCCGCGTTCTGCACCAGCCGCTCGACCGGCGTCCAGGCCGGATACTTCTTCGATCCAATGAACTCCTGTGCCTTGGCCAGTGCTTGCGTCTTTTCCTGCTGCGTCGCTCCCTTGCCAATCCACACGTACAGACCGCTGCCAGTGTCCAGGATGAACGAGTCCTCCTGCTTCAGGAACTCCTGCTTCAACGGCCGTTCGGTGATCGGTTCCACTGCCAGCTTACCCTTGGCGTCCGTCACACGGTACAGCTGAACGCGGGCAGCATCTGTCTTCTCGAACGCAGCATCGGCCGGTGCGGTGGATTGATCCGGCACCAGGGTCGGTGAACCGGAGCCCAGAATCGTGAAGAAGTTCTCCTGATCGGTCAGCGTGGAAAACTCATCCACAATGTGTACCTTCGACCGGCCGGCATGATCCTGATCGCGCAGATCGTTCGCAAAGTTGATCGCCTTCAGCTTCTCGACGCGACCCGCATGCGGACCGACGTACACGTAGATTTCACGACCCGCGTCCAGTATGAAGCAGTCGCCCTTGTTCATGGCCGACACGGCCAGCTCGACCTGGCGGACGCGAATATTCTTCGTACCCTTGATGTGGAACAGCCGCTTCGCACCGGGATCATTGGTGGTTACGTGCTTGAAGCCGCTGGCAACGCCACCCTCCAGATAGCGGACAGCACCCTTGAAGTAGCTGAGGAAAAGGTCCGACTCGGTGCCCTCCACTTCCCGGTGCTGTACCGGCAAACCGCCCAACAGATCATCGAGCTGCACGGACAGGATCGCGGCCGAACCGGCCTCATCCTGGGTAGTTTTCGTGCCGAGCCAGAAGTGGATGTCGTGCGTCTTGACCTTCTTCTTGTCCTCCTTCGTCTAAATTGGAGCGGCAAAAGGACAAAATAGATCATCAATAAAAACCCAGGTTTCTTATCACCTGCATCGGGGCATGGTCGTTATCACTCACGTTCATCACGATGTACGAATCACCAGTGTAGAATTTGCCATGCTCTGCCTTCGGGATGACGACCGGCTGGAAGTTCTCCACACGCCATACCTCAACGCCGACAGTTTTTCCCGCATTGTTGAATGCGGGAATGTTCAGCTTCTTGTTCGGCCCGCTCGCAACGGTAGCACCGTGGACGAGGGCAACCGAAACCGTCACCAAAAGTGCACTGACGAGCAAACGATTCATTCTGTGGGCGAAAGAGTGCAGAACACAGTGTGTTGTTGGTGTTTAATTCTGCTGTTCAATAACATCAGCTCCAGCAGTGTCATTGATGTCACGGTTATCAACGATTGTACAACAACTGGGTGGTTTTGTTTGTACGGTTTCCCCCGATGACCCCTATAGCCTTCACGTTGATAGGCCCGTACGGGGCCCGTGAACAGATGAGTTCAAGGTTTACCGGAACACGGTGTGTAACACTGGCGCATCGGGTTTTGTCACACACACTATCCGATTAGGATATGCTTGAGTGAATGTAGAATGCGAGATATCACATCACAAAAACAAAACACACTTCCTTCACAATCACTTCTAGATTATGTACGATCATGTGCGCAGCCTTACCTACCTAGCAGAGTCTCGCTGTGGTCAACTTCACCGATGTAACTCCGTGAACGTTATGCCGCAACGAAGCTCATGATCATTTATATTCGTTCAGCTTTTTGGAATGGACTCGCGGTGTAACCAACACATGTAAGCGCCGCAATTCCGCGAAAGAAGATCGTAGAGAAGTGATTGAGTGATGACGTACGTTTGGGTAGGTATTGGGAAGGGATAGACAAGTCAGGTGTCGGTGTAAGTGTGTGCGGTCATCTTTACTGATTCACACTCGCTATGCTCCCATGTTGTGAGCTGTCTTGACCAGAGATGTAAAACTCTGGGAGTAGAGTGTAACTAGAAATATTTGGAATATATAACAAGTTTACCAATTGAAATTATAAAAGTGTCGAATACTTATTTTTATTAAACCTGGATTTGGACGGCTTGTTTGTCTAATGAGTAGATCTAATGGATGGCGAAAGGTCATATAGCGCTGGCAAGTTGATCGATTTTCCCCGTAACAGTGAAAACTAATTACAGCCGTATGAACAAAATGTGTAGTAATGTATGTACAACGCTTACATTATCACTTTTTCCAGCATGTAGATTTAATGTATTGTTTGATTTGATTTATTTATTGGTTTCTCCATATACCTTTAATCGTATTTCGCTTCTGATTTGATTAAACTCTTCTAAGATTAGCTAATTTGACAATCTTATTAGAACCTGATTGAACCTTCCAGATTTGAACATGGCACATCTTTCAAAAGGTTACTTAAAGAATCTATGCCATATTTTGTTCTGATTATTCAATATTATATGTTCAAAAATACATTACATAGACACTGGGGTTTGACTACCCAGCCATCAAGTGGCTGATCGTGTGATCGTGCGAATGACACCTCTATACGTTTAATGTTGATACTAAACAAGGGAATGCCCAGTATGCTCACAAACAAACCTAGCGGGGCAACAACAATCTCTGACCAGGACACAATTGTATTAGTGTTGAAGTATGAATCAATCACAAATACTACAAATGTGTGCTGCAGTGTACTGCATCGTACAAAAGAGTTGTTTTGAAACAATAATGTCAAATCTTATCGTTGAATAAGGAAATTCCACAACAGATCTGGTTCGAGATGCAGCGACAGACATTAGCCAGACAAACAAACGGTTCAGTAGTAACTGGAATATGCAGGAACAATCCATTGACTGGACTCTGAGATGCGCTTGCAGAAAGTTTGTTGTTTGTATGAAGAGAAGATAGGCAGATTAATCAGATGCTATGATCGCGTACAGCGTCATTGTCATTGCTCTTTTTTCAGAAGGCCTATCATTTGTATTTGGCGTGTTGAAGGTGGCATCACGACATTTCGAACTTCTGTCTACTATTACTAGTAATAGTCGATACTGGAGGAAGTGCTCATCAAAATTATCATCTATCTGGCCATATTAGGTTGCATCTTGTGCTAGCTAATTTTGAGATGTTCGAGCTAAAGAAACTCAGATATAGAACCTATTAAATCTCTTGAACAAAATATATATTAATTATGTTTTTAAAACTAATTTTATAACACGCGTGATCTTCTAAGAAACAACTTAGACGTGAAGGTGATCACACTGATCAAGCGTTTTGGTCAAATGTATATCCAATTATTAAATTAATTTCAAATACACAAAACTAATATTCTTCAAGGAAAATAACAAAAAAGTTATATTAAAAAAAGCTCAACTTCGGCTTCTCTAATGCAAGGCGTACCCATCTATACTGACGGCTTATAAGGGCTTCTTAGGCAGGAAACCATCTTAAATTATGGAAACATTTGATTCTTTTATCGCTCTTTTATCGCTGTAATGTAACGCCAGGAGAAATATACTTCTAGTTTAAACGAGGTTGCTGGATTCACCAATTAACTTTTACAAACTTCAACCATAAATCATGTTGCGAGTGGTGGAGTCTCCTCGTGCTCGACGGACTTCAAAACCTATTAGTTTGTGTATTATCCGCCTCCTGCTAAAAATTCGTGCCCTTTGAAAGATCGCAACCTCACGAAGCTGCTTAGTCCGCTCCCCGATATTGTCGCTGCTTCTGTTATGGTATTTGTGGAGCATGTGTTATTGTGCTACTGAAAGGTACACCCTATCCTCCTTCGTGAGCGTGACGTTATTTAAGGATAGCCCCTTATTAGTGCAAATTAAACGGATACCAAATCTTTGATATAGAGGGGCATACCGTACCTTTTGATATTGTAAGAGCTGACGCTGCAATATACCAGATCTTTCCAAATTTTGATCCTCAGGCCACATTAGACTATTGAAAGCCTAAAATGGTGCCATCGACAACTTGTAATGGGGTCCTAAATGTAAATAAGGAAAACAATCTGTTATAATATCCTGTTTTTAATTTAACATTGTAATCATTACATGCTGCATTACCTCGCTTCCTTCAATTTATTTATAGTAACTCATGTTTTTATACCTATTTTGCATTTGCTGAGTCACTTTGTAGAGGTAACAGATGCTCTTGTGAAAGTAATTAATTTTATTTTATTTTAAGATGTTTTCTCTAATAGTCGGGCATAGAGTTAAACCTTTAGGTGGATAGAAAAATGCATCCTTTGGCTTTCCCCTAAGCGTTCATTTCTGATGTTGAAATATTTCATCCCCACCACAAAACCAATCGCGAGTAAATGCCCTCTCCTACCGAAAAGGACATGAATGTGTCCATCAAAGAACGGAAGAAATACTTAACGAAGCTTCAACCCCGACGAAAATACGACTCTTCGATTCATTCATCCTTTCGCGGATGCTAATAAGGGGAAACTCGTATGTTGTTCGCGTACAGCAAAACAGGGCGAAAAATGGATCAACCTAGCCAGGACACAAACCACACGAAGGGACGAGTTTCGAAAAGCAAAGGGATTGGTTTTCCCTCCTTTTCTCAGTTTCTCGTTATTACTGCAGCGTACAGTCAGAATAACGGAAGGGAGAACAACACAAAAGGAACCAACCTGAATAAAGGGTCTTTTGTGTGGGGTTCCCTCATGCACAACAACAACAGAAAAGGTTCCTTGTTTCGGCTTTTGTGCGCTGCAACAAAGCGTAAAGGAGACGGGGGGAAGTAACTGTAACTAGCAAGAAAGAGAAACAGATAAAAGCACGTTTTTGTGTGCGTGTTCGAAAATAGAGAGAAAAGAGTGCGATGTGGCGGGTCAGCTTTGCATCCCGAGAGGAGTCGTCGCCGTTTTTCCCGATTTTCCCGACAGTAAAATCGTCCGTCCCAGTGCCAGTTACTTGAACCGTTGTGAAGGCCTTCGTACGCTCTCCCGTCTCCTGCGCTGTGAGACTCTCTTGCTCTCCCATCTGTCAATGTAGGCGCAAGCAGGTGACAAAAGGATATTCGGAGAGATGGTGCTGTGTGAGTGTGAGTGTGTGCGTATACGCTTCCATCCCGAAAGGCGAAGGCTGCTGCGACGCTAAACAGCCGATGCTCCGAGAGAGCGAAGATTAGTTCGAGCTGGATGTTTCATAATATTGGGTCGGTGTGGTTTTGCGCTGCGGAGTCACCGGAACCGTAACGTAGGGCGCATCCCAGTTTCGCTGCATTAAAGCCTACAAGCGCGATGTGAATCGTTCTAGCTGTGTGTGTGTGTGTGTGCGTGAAGAAGAACAAAAAAAATAGAAGAAAAACAGTAACTACAATTGTTTAGTCAGCATAAACCTCCGAAAGCAATCATTGAAAGCTGCCAAATTCATCCGCTGAAGTGTCAGTGCCAAGTGAGTCGATAATAAACGGTTCGTAACGTTCGTTGAGTGTGATTTTTGCTGTGTGTCTGTGTCGTGTTGTGCCAAAGCAAATCAAACTCCTCCAGCTACTACTGTACAATGGACGAAAAACAAACAATTGAAGTGTAAACTATTCCACGCTGCATCCATGACTACGGCCGAACGGAGTGCCGTGGAACAGTAGCAGTTGCAGTTGGTTTGCTCCAGCCCAGGGCCAGCTTTAAACGGTGACCCCCAGGCAAGCGACTTCGGGTGTGTAGGCGTGTCCAGGGCCGTTCCGGTGCGGGTTTTTCGCCTGGTTTCGGATTTCGTGTAGTTCGGCAAACTCTGGACCAAGCGGATTGAAAGCGTCCTCGAAACCTCCGAAACCGTGGTTCGCTGAACCGGAAAGCGTACAAATTGGGGCCATCCAGCAAACCAACCCAGTCCATGCAAAGACCCAAACGAACGAACAAACCGAACCGAACCGAACGGGGACAGTGATTTGTCGGCGTGGGCAGAGTGTGTCGAAAATACCTTCTTTATCATTCCGGAAGTGTGTCCACCCTTGGTTTGTTTGTGTAGTATGGAAAAGCAGAGGGGGGAGTAGCGGATAGTTACGGGAGTGAACCACCCAATCGAAAGGGAGTGGCTCAATTGGGTGAGCGCCTAAAGTTCGCCAGAACTCTTCCGGTTTGAGGCAAGGTGAAGGCAAGCAACGAAAGCATGCTGATTGCGGGCACTGTTTCTGAATGACCATCCAAAGTTCCGGGCTGACGGACTGACAATCAAGGGCGAAAAAGATAAGAACTAATGCGACGTGCGGGTGCTACTACCAGGGAGCGGAGAGCTACTTAAAGTCACCTCAGAGACGCGAGAGAGAGATAGTGAAAGAGAGAGAGAGGGCATAAAAGCGAAGGAGCAGCATCAGCAGTAGTAGCAGCATCAGTAGCATCAGGAAGAAAGAGGTTTGTATTTATTACATTCTTTAAATACCACTCCACGATTGGCCTTTCACGACCATTTTACGGAAGGCTTCTCGCTCGCTCCCCTTTCTTGAGGCTTGCAGGGAGGTCATGAATTATTTATATCGCAACATTACCGTAGCCCCCGTCCCCGTGCGCAGGTCCTCTTTGGATGGGGCAGTGGGTATCCTTTTTCTGTTATCCTTTTTTTTGTTATCACTCCCACCTCCTCCTCCTCCTCGGTAGCGCCATCTGCCTGCGCTGGTTTTTTGTTTAGAAGTTGGGGTGTTTCGTAGCTCCTCGTTTTTTTATTATGGAGCTACCGCGTAAAGGCTTCCCCGCCCGATTTTTCTGGGTGTGTCCGGTGGAACAGCCCAGCGCCGAAAAGAACAAAAGGAAACGATTCTTTGCCTCCTACGATCTAAACACACACAGACACACAGTGAGCCTCGCTGCCAACTCCCATGGTGATGTATTTTAAAGCGCAGCCAACTGCGAGACACAAAGAAGCGAAAGCTTCGGCGTCTGTACAGCAGGATATCTACGTGTTTATAAAGGAGTGGAGCCCCGAGTACACTGAGCCACATTTATATTCCTTTGTGTGTCCTGCGGGTGTGAGTAGATGGATGGAGCTAGTGGCAAAGGCAACGAAAGTGAAAGTTGTGCGGGAATGGAGCTCTCGTTCCTGTTTTTTTTTTTGTTGCTGTGTGGCAATCAAATAGCTTCGCTACGGTGATTCGAAAGGTGCCGACGTTTGCGGTCGAATTTAATACCGTGTCACGCCCTAAATTGAAATTCTACCACCTTACCCTTCGGCAAGGCACCAAGGGAAGATGGAGAGTCCATTTACACTTCCGGGTGCGTTTGTTCGGGGTTGGCAGGGAGGAACCCGGGGCAGCACGTTTGTGGTGCCTTGGTAAATACGGAAGTGTACAGATTCGCGTTTTTTTTACATCCACCTCCCAAGACTCGGCGAGACCATCAAGAAGGACTCCACCAAATTCCAGTACCAGCGAGACAGATGCGACATTGATATTGAGATTTGCGGAAATTTTATTGACTGATTCCGTTTTCTTCAACCTTTTCAATCTGTTTGTTTGATTTGTTGGGCTTTTTTTTTGCTTGGAGCCTAAGGTGTTCCAATATCTGCAAGATTTTTGGCACTTTTTTTGTCGTACTGTTCATGGCGCACGTCGTTCGCAGGGCAAGTCTCCTGTGATCTTTCTTCTGCTGGTGGCCAATGCTTCAGAAAAGCCCTGCTACATGGCGATGTGACCGTTGCCGGGGGTAATGGAGCGAATGGAAATGCTTCTTCGCCAGCGTGACACGCGGCGCTGCTGCTGATGGTGATAAAAAGCTGCCGACGAGACCTGACTGCCGAATCTGTTTTAGGCTTCGGGGCGTGCTCTTCGATACACACACCCGTGGTTGGTGGGATATTTGATTTTTCCCTCATCTTCTTCTTCTTCTTCGCCGTGAAGGTACTTTGATTTGTTGTTTTCCTGTTCCCATCAGTATTTAGTATGATTTTCGGTTTGGCACTCGCAATTTCAATTTCCCCGTGCCCGTGGACCGTTTCACCTGGCGCATTGGTGGAGCTTCCTTTGAGTGGCTCGTGTGCGAAGCTCAAGGAAATCGATTCCCAGTACCGTGATCCCCGTAGCTCTTTGAAAATGGAACGATCGACACACACACATTGAGTGAGGGTAAATCAATATACATGGAAATAAATAAATTCGATTTATGGTTGGAATAAATTTTCAATGAATTGCAAAATGAAGTCGACTGCAATGGGTCTGTTTATGGTGCCGCTGGAGCATGGGCTTAGGCACCGTCAGACAGCAAGATGCTCAAGCGCTTGCAGGTGTAGGAGTCTCGGAGAACGAGAGAGAGCGAGTACATTACACGGTGGCTGTTGACTCCAGGTGGGAAGATGTGTTCGCCAATCCATGGTATCACGTGGTCCCGGAGGGTTGGTTTTCCATCGAACCCGACAATGTATACAATGACAACATACCGCAAACAACACGGCGATATTTACATTTGCCATTGTGAGGTGACTTTATGCATGGAACGTGCTGCGATTGTTTGGAGACGGTCGTGGAGAGAGGATAATATTAAGTTTGTAGCATCAAAGGGCATGAGCTTGGTCACATGATGGTGTACCTATTTGGTAGACGGTTTGTTTGCACAGCTTACAGTTCAGAATTCTTTCTTGGAGCGCTAAATAAAAATTGAAGAATTGACTGATACAAGGAATTTGTTTCAAAATCCTAAATTTCAACAATTAGTACATTATTCTGAATTCACTGGGGAGGATATTTAAATTTTCAATTTCTAGTACATCAAATAGTTGAATGACAGCTAATAATTGTCAGTGTTGTTGGAAAACTGACAGCTGTCAAATGCATTACTACTCAATAAGGAGGACAAGCTTAAAACTGTAAATGGCAAAGAAGGATTAAGATAGTAAAAGATAGTATGAACATTGGAGAGAAATACTTACTAAATTAGAACATCTTACTTGTCTAACTGTGAATATGCTACATTCAATTAGTTGTTTTTTCCGTATTAAATTGACAGTTGAGAGCCACTCTTTTGGATCTTTACTATTGTGTACTAAAAATCGAAAATGTTTACATTATTTTTAACATTACTTGAGTGGTTCTATAGCTAGTGATGTAATCAAAATGTGATAGCATTCTAGCATAGATGAACTGATTTTTTTTAAATGAGTGTGATCAAATGAATTGGTAAACTATTTGTGGCTATTTTTACGTGAGATTTGTTTGGTGAAGAATGCTACCATGTAAACATGATATCAAACTCAATATCAAAAATTTGTAGAAATGGAATAACCACCCCAATAATGGTAAATTTAGTAATGAACAAAGCGTATTTCCTTAATTGATACACATGTTTACTTTCCTATTTACTAAACATCCCATCTCGATCAGAAACTCCTCCAAATTCCGAGCTGATATCAGTTTTTTTTTGTTTCTCCAGGAATCACTACCATGCTTCATTAACCGATTACTGCCCCCCTGTTTGTACACGTTCTGCCCATTAGGCTGCAGCTCTTTGCCACCTTCGCCCAACCTTTCCATCCCATCCCAACACAACCGATTAACACATGTTCCATCGAACATTTTGACCGGGTGCTGGATTACCCGTAGCGCGCTTCTAATCTAATTTGTCACCGAATAGTTTCTGCCTCGGTAATCGGCCCGGCAACACGTGACACTGGCAGCATCAACGAGCCGGGCGTACGAGATTACTGTGAGCAATTTGTTTAAATATCTTTATCGCGTCGTAACGATCGACCGTTCACCCAACGGCGGGTGCCGGACAGCGCCTCTCGGGGACAGCTCCCGGGCGTGTTGGCGTCCAGCTTTCCAACGCCTTTCCGAGGACCGCTTTGACACTTCCCGGAAAGCGAACACCGCTGAAGCCTCAGAACCTTTTTTTGTTGTCTTTCTTCGTCCTCAAACACACACTCTGGTGGTGCTAAAAAGTTGGCCTTTTCCAGAGCGACACGGATGGACCCGGTCACACGCCGGGTTTCCGACGGGTCGAAATTGGTTTCGATCGTATCGGATTGGGTCGGTGGGTGCTGTACGGTAAAAGGGTCCAGACAAGACCGTGCGCAAGAGTGTCCCGGTGTACCTGTGTACGGGCGAGGTGCGATAAGTCAGATGTTATCCTACTGAGCGACGGCAAAGGTATCTTCATTACATCCCGTACAACTTGTATGTGTACCAACACACACACACACACACACACACACACACGCAGGCTGCCAAAATAAGGATTAGTAGAGAATGCGACTGTATGAAACCGTTTTTCGAGAAGCGCAACAAGGACACTGGACCAAGGATCGAGGTACGGCTGCTGTTATGTATGCTTACCGTGCCCCGTTCCTCGGAAATGGCCGGCAACGAGCAGGCCCGAGCAGTCCGAAAAGGGAAAGGAAAGGGCCAGTAAAAATTAATTACTTTTTCAATGGGCTAAAGCCTGGGATCTCTTGCCAGCGATGCACAGGAATTAGAGGAAACAGGGGTAGGATCGCCGTGCGCAGTACCCTTGTCAGAACACCTGTTTCAAAGGATGTAATGTGTTTTGTTGTTGTTGCTCTCTCCATTTCTTTTTCCCGCTGGTTTTTCATCGATTTCTTCTGCGGGACTTTTGTTTCAATGTAAATGGAGTTTCTCGAGAAATCGCGGTTGGCTGGCCTTGCACGCTGCTGGTCGCTCGATCGGTTGATATGGTTGGCTCATTAAAGACAATTAACTCCAACGAACGAATCCTCCGGGGTTTCTTTTCGGCTGGCTTGCTTAAGCATCTCTTTTGATTCTATTTCTGTGTCTGAGGTTTTCCACGTTAATGCGCTGAGCTTTAAACATCTTTAAGGATACGTTCTGGTTTGATTTCAGCATCGCTCGGCAGGATGCATGCAGGATTTCTAAAGCACATCCAGGTCTGCATGAGCATGACTTGGAAGGTTTTATTTTCTTCATCCTAATGAGAATTGTATATTTCGTTTTGTCTTGAGCTTTGCACCAGGAGCAGGTAGAATGGAGAATCCTGCACTATTTCCCATGGGTACCAAACCGGCATTGTGCAAGAGTTCTAATCTGCCGATGCAACTGATACGTAAACGATGTGATCGGCTTTTTTGCTTTTTGCTGCAGTTGGACAGTGAAAGAGCTTATCGATTTTTAAAACTAGCTTGGGAATTAAAAACAAACCTTCTGCTGTGTTCCAATTGGCTTTCTTTCCCAGTTTGCGTTGTTTTTTGCTTGCTCCTGGTCTAGTCCGTTCCTGCAGGGGGGGTCCGCAATCGCAATTAAAGTTCATCAATTTAGCCCAAGGTTTGCTGCCGCCCGAGGATGCCTGCTATTTCCTGCTGGGCTTGTTCGGAGTTTACCCTCCTTCCGGCTGTCGGAGGCGAAGTGCAAGCTTAAAGCCGATGTCGATGATTCATTAATTATTTATTCCACTGAGTGTGGCCGGGTTCTGTTGCGTCATTTTGGTTCCATCCGCCTGCCCGAACCGTTACGCTGACGTTAGGATGCGGATCCTAGGGAAGGTAATTCCTCAAACTCCAACACGCGGCGCTCTTAGAGCTTCGTGGTGTTAGCGATTTCTCCCACAGCTCTTAAGTGGCAGGGAAAGTGAAAATAAAGATAATACATTTTATATTTATACGCCCAGACATTGGCCCCTGAAACGCACACAGGCAAGGATCTTAATGTTGGAAATAATCTACGCAGCCTTGCGGAAACGTGCGTTAGGCCGTATACCGCACCAACAGCTGCAGCAGTAAAGGCTCCCGGGCTCGCACGAATAGCGGAAACTCGGTAGCGGAAAGTTTCATCCCTCCATTCCAGGGCCTTTTCTTTCGCATGCAAGCGGGCGGGCGGCGGCGGCAGACCGGCTCAGACAATTACGATAATTATGATCGTCAGTGCAATCACCAGTCGTAAATAATGGCTATATTTATGGACCAGAAGCGAACGCATAAATCGTTCGCCCGATGAAAGCAATAGATTTTGCTTCGCAGCAGCATCGCCGGTGTGCGATGTGCGTTTTTCCCTAACCGGGTTCGGGCCGTCCTCTTTGCCGTCCTGTTTATTTCACCAACGCACACATACAGAAACAGGGAGAACGCCTTTTGGAGTCCTTTGCCAAAAATAACCCCGAGGGCCGGAGCGCAAACGGAAGCCTGAGAGCTACGGGTGGAATGTTCTACGGTTAAACTCTCAAACGCGGGACCTCCTCCGTTGCGCTGATGCTACCGTTCAGAGTAGCGGCCAGCGCAAAGGTGGCAATGGAATGTGTACGCATTCGCTTTATTTTCCTTACTATTTTTTTGTTTCTTTTTGCCTATTTGCGAAATGGTTAATCTTCATCTCCTTTTTCCGTAAAGAAAATAATGCCTCGCTACCGGGCAGGATTTGAAGTGATTCGAAACGTACGAGTCATGTTTCTGAAAATGGTTCAAAAATTAGGCCTCCGTAGACGTAAGTGTACACCGCAGGTACGCTGTGCTAAGAGCAGCGTATACAACCGTTTGAAGAGGAGGAAGCTGGAAGCTGGAAAAATATTAATAGAACACTCTCGAGAACGCACAAGCCAAATGTACGGTGGTGTTATTCTGGGAAATATCGCATCGGCAAATGCCTCTTTGTTTGTGCCATGGAATGCCATTTTTGGACGATGATGAAAAATGAGGAACCCGTGAGGAGGCTCTTTGTTTCTTCGGGCCGAGGAGCATAAAGGTTGCCCGTTGGGATGCGATGCGTTTGATGAGATTTGTAACGAAGGCACCATGGGAACGTTTTTAGCCCGGCGAATGGCACTGTTAGGTTGGAAAAGCAAGTGAAGTTAAAGCTGGAAGTGATATTAGATTATTTTTGAGTGAAACTGTTTGCTGTGGATGGGCTGTATTCTTTGACGGGAGTTCATTTATTTCCTGGTTTGTTCCAGTGTTCTAGAGTCTAGAGTGTTATACTTCAAAGTTGTTGCTTGGTTTTGAAATTAGTTTTGTATTCCAGTATGAGATATTTAGTGTGATATTATTAAAGACATTCCACTGTTATTGCCTTACTTGAGAGAGTTCTTAAATTGTTTTTTTGTATAATTTGTGTCTTGAAATGGACAATCAATATTACGACTATTGTAAGAGTTGTTGTATGAGCATTGTGCACTTGTTATGATCTATTTGTGACTTTTACTCCTACTTCAAGTGTTGGACTAATTGATAATACTTCATTTGTTGTAGATGTGATACAAATATTATTGAAATATACCTAAAAACTGTCCTACGAATGTCACTTAAAAACTTATGGTTTGTGCAATAGCAGCAAGAAATACTTATGTCCTGCAGGATAATATACTGATAAGATTCTTGACCACGCTCTGTAGTAATTATGTTTAAGCACTTAGAAATGCACTAATAATCTATCCTGTTATGATGCTGTTTGGAGAAGAATAGATAATCCACTAAAATAGTGGTTTTCGTAAAGCTCTAACTATAAAATTAAAACTTGAATTCAAATTGCATGAAATACCGAACATTTTACGTTCCTTCAATTCCATGAATACTCTTGAAATTTCCATGATTATTCTGCTTTAGCGAAAATGCCATAGTTTTACGTTGTTCATTGCATTCTTTCTTTGCGATGCTGCGACTCCACTCCTGTTCCAGCTCAATGATGCAATTGCTTTAGCAAATAAAGATTATTATGTTCACTCCAAACCCGTAAACACGCACAGTTTCATGGCCGCTTTTAATCGCTAAATTTTATTGGGCAGAAAATTAACCTAAAAAGTCGGGGAATAAACATTCCTGTGCCCTTGATAGGCTAATCTGTTTGCACAACAGATTCCGGGAAAGATCTGTGCCGATGGTTCTGTATCCCGTGTTACGAATCTCAGCCCTGCAATGGGAGGTTTTATTTGACGTTCGGCACCAAGACTGCACAGACCGTCCTAAGGGTCCTCACTCGGGATGCGGTGAGCCTTGTCAAACTATTCAAAACATTCCGTATAAATACGGAGGAAAACAGACAACACACGCGCGTTCTCTTGCTCTCTCTCTCTTTCATTTCCGGAGGATGGAATGAAATTCCCTGGTTGCAAAAAAAGGGGTAACATTGAGGCTGCGTGTCGTCCTTTTCGCCTTTCGTTCCCGTAACTTATTCCGCAATGACAACCGCCGCCTGGTGCTGGTTCTGAACGGTGATGACAGCTGTTCGGTGAGGCGTAAAATTGAATCCAATCACTGCGTAATCCTGTCCTCGTCGTCGCCGTTTGCTGTTGAGGTACCGCAGAATCGATGGGATCGATGGGGAAGCCACTCGAAATTATTCATGATAATCATGGCGAGAGGAAAAAATCACGTTCACGGTGTTCAAGGTGTGCAGCGTTCCGACGACGGCTTGCAGCGATGACGGCGCAAATGTTGGATGGTTGTGATTTTTTGGGAAGATCCTATTCATTGTAGCTCCGAAAGCTCGAAGAGCCGTCTCGGTGAAGAGTGGTATAGAATGATCCGAAAATTACACAGCCACACACACACTCGTTGTAGCTGGATGGTTTATTGAGGGTCTATTCAACGCGATGCTCTTAGTGCTTAGTTCGGTTGGCGGGTTGGCTGGGCAAAGGTAAAGGCATTGTTAGACGTAGGTTAGCCTTTGAAGACGTTTGAATACAACTGCTTTGTGCGAAAGGAGCGGAAGAATGCCGTGATGTAACCGCGACCCTCGATTTGTCGGTTGCCCTCGAGAATTGCTTGGAGGTCGTCCTTTTTCGACCGCTTCAACGCAACGTGATTGAGGAGTTAGGATTTTTAGGTCCTCGTCCTGTCGTGTTAGAGGCAAGGTTAAAGAAGAGAGCTTAAATACCAAGCCAAACGCACTCTGTTTCTGCGCTTTTCCGGCTCTAAGGCGGCTATTTTTCCTCTGTCCCGTGATCACATGCTCCAAGGATGATGAAGCTAGTTCTAGGCGGCGTTGACATGCTACGAATGATTTGTATTGAGCCTTTGGTCACCAAAAAAAAAAAAACCTCCTCGCACCGTGTAATAGAGGGAACATAACAACTGGGTATGAAATGGCCGAAGCAGGAGGCAACGCACAAAAAACTAGGTCCCGAGAAAAGATTTCCACTTTTGAGGTGATTAATTCCCAAATCCCTTCAAAATCTCCATTGAGCGCCTTCGTCAGTCGGGACCCGACCTTGGGTTCCGGGATTGTCAGTAGTTGTATGAGACCGATTATTTCTCCCGCTCGTTATCCCGCCCGACAGCAGGGAGACGACGATGGGTTTAGCAGTCCTTTGTCGATGTGGATGGAAGGAATTCGGTCGAAAAGGGATTGGAAAGGGCGGCAACCGAACATGCTCATGCAATATGCTCAATCGATTTCATGTTCAATTTATTGGATTTTTGTGGGACTCTGTTGAGCAGCGAACGTCACGGGTTGGCTGTTGTGGAGCGATGTCCGAAAGCGAGTGACTGAAATGTTTGCTCAACGTTCGGACTGGGATGGGATGAAATGCACGAATGTAAGGCAGTGGACCAACGGTCGAACCTTTTTGTTCGTAACAATGCAATTTTGGAGGTACAATGGATGCATGAAGCAACGATATTGTGTCCATGACGTAGCGTCCTTTCGCGTTCTAAACCCAATTTTTTGTTGATCTAAAGGAGGATATTCGTACGATAGAACAACTTCAATATTGTCTGGTTCTTAAAGCCTTCAGGACACATTCAAATACAAAAGTATGATTTTTAGTAGCGTTTGTAGCCAAAACGCAAGCAAATGTTTTGTATTTCGCTTCCGAAAAAGATAAAAATTATGTTTAAAAATGCTCTACTCGTTTGGAACAGCTCCTCCCCAGGGAGATACCATCGTGACAGTGAATAGAAAATGAACATTTTAACATTTATAACAAGCTATCAAGGGAGCTCCCGAGTATCCTGACAACTTTCCCCGTGCAAAATGGGACGAAAAACTTCTTGCTACCTTTTCTCGTTTTTCGCTTTTGCCATTTCTCTCTCTCGGGAGACTGCCGCTGGTCCAGCGAACCCGAGCGAACGCGGACAATTTTTCACACCGTGTCTCCGTGGGATGGGAATTCGTCGAGCAAAAATCCACCAACAATGGCAATCATATTTCGGCGAAACAATCAACTGAAGAACGCCATGCTCGGGTACGCGTGTTTTGGCTAACGAACTCTATAATTTATGGCATTTCCTATTACCCCAAAGCAAAACCACCCAAACCTGCCCCTCCTGGACGGGTCAGGATGGTTGACAGCTTGGGGTTGTTCGGTTGGGTCGGGTGTTGAAGAAGTTCAAAAACCCCCGAATAATAAAAACAAGGACAGCACAGTGAGCAGTGCCCACAAGTGTCAACCATTTATCCATCGATGCGTTTCTTATGATATGACGACCCATGGGGTCGTAAGATGATATGGAATCGGTTGTCGGGCCCCCCTCTTCCTCTTCAAAACAAAATGGTTTCACTGGAAAAGGGCGGTCCCGTGACGGGAGCTCAAACGCAAGCAATTTATCATGAACTGCCAATTTTCCCCATTCGTATCGCTGGAAACAACTCCAACTCCAATAGCTTCATTTCAGGTGACAGGGACATTGGTTGTTTCCACTTTTTATTGTACTTCCCTTTTTTGTTGTCGTTGTTGCATGCCACAGCTTTCCGTGTCGCGTCCTCGCGTCCCTTTTGCTGGACTGGTCGAAAAGTTCTACTCCCTCGCACGTCTCAAAACCTCAAAACGACAGTCGTAAAATCGCGTGCTCTGTCAGACTCACTCCAGGCGTGCGTTTTGGGGGGAAGGAGTTGCCAGGTTTTGGTGTAGTCAATTTTCACACAACACCTCCTCCGGGCTAGCCGCAGACTCAAACTTCAACTTCAACCTACTGCTACTACTCCCTTGCTGTACTTTTGCACTGTACTGCAATGAAATAAAACATAAACCTTTTCCAACCGTTAAAAAGGGCACCATCATGACGACTTTTTGGGGGAAAAAGATGGAAGGAGAGCGACAGGAGTTTAGCGCGCGCGCGTGTCTCTAGTTGTTGATTTTGGTTCTTCCGGTTATACACTCCGCAGCAGGGAGCTGCGCAAAGGGAGGTAGCCATTTTGCCCGCTGGCAGCAGGCCGACAGTCCAAACGTAAATTGCACCGAAGCACAAAGCGGTAGCTAATTGCATTATCGAGTGTTGGTGCCGCCGAATCAAGGGGCCGGGAAGCAACCAACTCCGAACCATCTGTAAGGGTGCGCGTGTACGTCGCGTGATGGGTTGCGAATTGTTCACTTGTTCACAGCACCGTTTGCAGGAAAGTAGAACCCCTCTGTTGGCTAGCCGAGGACGCTTCCTCATCTTTGGTTGAGCACAATTTTCACGCCCGGCAAACGACGCGTCCACCCGGGAGCCTGTCGGGTGGAAGTGGGGTCGTTCGCGTGTTCCGTGAGCAAATAAACATAAATTAAATTTTCCCATTTTGTTTTGGAGCTCGGCTTTTTCGTTGAGGGGTTTTCAGCTCAAATGGGGGAAAAGCTGATTCCACATCAGGACTACCGGGAAACTTCACTCTATTGCGCTCTATCGGCGTGGATGTCGGAGAACACATTCCCCGCCCCAACACAGGCAATCGTTTAGTGTTGTCCAATCAGGTCGACTTTAAAGCGCTGACGGTTCCGGCTCGACAAGGCTCGTTTGGAGCGCGTCATCTGCCCGGTGTCGACATGTCAGTTTGGGTGTGGAAAAATTGGACGCAAAATGCACGTCCATGCACGGTACTCCAATCACGTGCAGGAACTGCGGAGAGACGGCGTGGAGTGTGAACATGCAGTACGTCACCGCTCAAGTGACGGCAACTTCAAGTACTTCGATCTCCACTACGTAGGGTGTAGGTCCTTGAAGGTTGGCGTTCCGTGTTGCGCTGTCTGCGCACCGTCCCAACCTTCCAGGGGAAGACTTGCTACTTGCGCTCATTCGTCTGAGTGGCCCGGCCTGAAAACCGGAGGCCCAGCCAACACGGGAGTCAGATTGGACGAGGGGGAAGGGTGGGTAAAAAAGAGAAAGAAAACAAAGCATAAATGTCAAACACGTCCCGTCTGACTCGTCTGTTGTTGTGCTGCAGAACGTCGTTGGGTGCGACGATACTCCCTCGGTGGTTTTAATCAAACGAACCCCTGCCGGGACGCACAGAAGAGAAGGCACCCGTCACCGGGTCTAATGATGCGAGCCGATCGATGGGGCAGAGACGGGGGCGAGCCTTATCGTAGTCCCGGCACGATTCTCACCCCGTATCGATTGACGTGCAGCGCGGGCTCCCGGTGTTCTCGGCAGCAGTTGCTCGGGAAGGCAAACCACGTCCTTAGGAAGAGCGATGTACTTACCCGCGTGCGGGTAAGTACACTTGGGCTAGATTGGCAGTTTTTCAAATGCGTCTTGAAATAAACCTTTAAAGAAACATGTGTTCGTTGTCTCGCTCCCGGAGACGGCCAGCAGCACCGTGTGACCGCGGTGGTGTGTTTTATGTCGGCAGCCTCAGACGTACCGTGCGTTGGTATCGGTCATTGCGCAGAGTAGTAGTTGTCATTTGTAGGATCTTTTTTTTGGCTGTTAGTAAAACAGGATATATGCACTTGCCGTTGTATTGGGATGACTCATGTAGCGTTTTATTTTAAGATAGCTTCGTGGGAATTGTTTAGGAGAGTGACTGAGAAGGGAGAAAGACACAGAGTTCGCATTTTGTCGAAAGTTTGATTGCAAAACAAGATGAAGGTCCTTTCTTGGCAGTGCCAAAGAGCACGGCAAATCGGCACGTGGGAGTCGTTTTGTCACCCGCACCCAGCTTGCGGGAGTGCGTTCACTTGAAACGTTGGGATTTTTGGCAATCAACGTAAGTGAGTGGCGAGTTTGGCGCTTGGGTCGCACAGAACTATTTTAAGCTTTTATTTCGAAGAGTGAGTGGGAAATTATTAGTCTAAGTATTTGAGGTTATTCACATCGACAGTGCAAAAGTGTAACATCCCAGCAGTGTAACATGGTTTCACAACGCAATAGTTGGGCATATTTCTGCGATTTTTTAAGTGTTTTGAATGACGGCTTTCCTCAAAAAAAAAAGTTCTTATATAACGTTAGAACAGTGCGGCCAGCCCTATAAGTTTCACCATAGTTATAATTTTTACCAATTTTTAATATATACTATTATTCGGGCCCTTTCTGTTTTAGGATCGTAGGCTGAAATTTCAGCCTGTAAGCTGTTTGCATTGTATAGCAGTTTGCGGGCAGCTATCTAAGGCGGCGCTCTGGGACCAATCGAACGAGACAAACAAACACGACTCTGTTCGATAGGTGCTCTGTCAGCTGTTCGATGTCTTATAGACCTGTCATGATGCACTGCAATACGCCTTTCTTTTCGTCTCGAAAATGAAGCATTTTCATAGTTTAAATGAATATCCACCTACAGGGGGAAGATTCAACTCATAATTTACTAGTTATTCACATCTATAATAACATAGAAATCATTCAAATTTAATATTGAAAAATGTAAACAAACGTCCATGCCAAAACACATACAGTGCATACACATGGATTATGTACACACAATAGTTTAATACGTTTCAATCCTTTATATTTGATGTTATAATTGATTGAAAAGTTTAACAATAATTATTGATAGCTATTTAAAATATTTTGCACGCAATTTAAAGAAGAAAAAGAGACAAACTACCTAAACAAACTTAAAAATGTCCCGAATTGAATTCTATCTACTGTAGCTGTGAAGCGTTTGACAGCCAAGGTACTCACAGCACAGGTGGGTATCGAACATCACAGACAGAATCAACTGACATGTTCGACTCGACGTTTGTCTTGTTTGTTTGTTTGTGTCTGACAGTGCACCTCCATATGATTATATGGGTTTGTTCGTGTCGGATGTCGTGTTCGATTGCTGCTAGAGCGCCGCCTAAGTGGGTATAATATACAGGTGGGCTTATCCCAAGGTGTATGTATTTAGAAGGCTTATTTTTATCGTTTTTGCTTCTGAATGAAGATTTTAAGAGTGTTTTGAGTATTCGTCCAGCCTCCAGAAAGTTTGTTTGTACAAAAGTTTTCACCCATCTTGTCAGAAAGTGATATTAAAATTTGGTTATAAAAACATGCTATGAGACCCCCTGGACTACATACACTTTGATTCTGGTTTCCATCACCAGATCTCTTTAATGCACCTTGGGATAAATGTAAACACCATTTTTCGAGCAGGTACTCGAATCTAATTCTAGCTTTGAGGTTAGAATAATCTAGACTGAAAATTGCTAATTTTATGTGTGGTTTTATATGGAGTGTTTACATGATTTCAGCCTCCAACTGTCAAACTCTATACAAAAACTGACTGGAGTGGTGAAGGGCCCCATTAATGAAAAAGAAAACAGCAATCTACAGTAATTTAAACAAGTTTTGAAGTATAAAACAAGTTTTTTTTGTCAAAAAATGGTTTGAAATTAAATCTTCGATTGCATCATTAAACTATCAAAAGGAAAAACGATGCAACCATAAGCATTATTAAAAAAATGTATTTAATGCACTAGCAGCAAATGTTCTAGGAAAGAGGCACAATTAATTTGTGTTTAATTTAATTATCACGCTCAATCAACAGCTCGCGTTTGACGTTTTATTTTCATAATTTCCCAGAAACTTTATTAGCTGCCAGTGCGCAAAATTGCGCAATTAAATGTAAATACCTTTTTTCAAATATAAATCATCTGGGAGGAGAAATTCCAATCAGCAATTTAGTTTATTAATCAACTACACATTAGCGCGCAAGCTGTATAATTATATCAATTGTGTAAATTGTTCTTCATTGTTTAGCTTACTGCTAATACCACTATTTGAAATTTAAACCGAAGCAAGTTTTAATTACATTTATCAAATTGCACTTAATGGGTGTAATTTAACAACACAAAAAAATATGTGAACTCGACACACCGGTAAAGTGTGCGCACTTCATCCCTTTGAACCGTGTTAAAATGGATCATATTAATTGCGAAAAATCTCTTTGATGAAGCTAACACACGCGCACGTGAGCATGAGACAAACATTGCTGGCTGGGAATGCCGTAGCGGTTGTATATTTACCTTTGTCCCCCAACGGCTACAAAGAGGAAAAGCGCCTTCGTGAAAACGTTTAACTAAGACGAACTGCTACACCGCTACTGTGTATACACCCGCCTACAGGTATCAAATATTTCGTTACATCTCCATATCCTGATTCACGTTTGAAATTCCCACCCATCAATTTCCAAACCGCCCTGCGCACGTTAAACTGCTGTTGCGGTGGTGTGGTGTAATTGACAAACTACGTCCCATCCGGTGCGTCATGCCGCATACCTTTTTCAGGCAGATTTACCGAGTGAAAATGGCGTTGGCTTTTATTAAAGTGAACCACCAACTAATGAATGTTGTTTCTTTAAACTTTTCTCTTCTCTGGTGAGGAAGTTGAAACAAGCAGCAGCACTTCCACCGTTTGATGTGTATCTGTAACCCGGGCCCCATGATGATACAGATGAGATGGAGGTGAACCGTTTCACAGGATCCTCCCACAGCACTTGTCTCCCTTTTGGAAAGGACAACAAACGGTCGGTACACCGTTCCGGTCGGTTTGCAAAAAACCCCTCTGGAGGTGGAAGTGGTTGGTACACGATGACAGTCTTTCCTTCACTCTGCTTCTCACTCCTCACAGCAGTCAATGAGCCAGGGTTGCCAAAAGGAGGAGGGTAGCGCCGTAGCCCGATACGAACGAAGTACAAATTGAACCTGCTATTAACAGCAAATTTCGTACGCAAATATATGCCAAAGACCGCGTGTTCGGCAGGCTGTTCTGGCTCGCCCCGTCGCATTCGGGGGCCTTTCCCGAGAATAAGGGGCTCGTGGGTACAACCAACGTTGGTTGGTTCCAGTGTGCCGTGTTTTACAGATCAGAATAGGTCTGATGTACAAATCACGGTTAGCTCCTATGATGGGGCGCAGCCCTAGACAGGCTAGAGGGCGTTTAGTGTTAGGGGAGAGATTTTTTGTTACTATGTAGCAGGCGATAGGTTTGGGATTGTTTGTAGAATTTGAAATTTTACCCTGCACGACAGAAACCGATCGGGAACCATAGCACGGCACAGGTGGTTTGCGATTTGCCTGGAAATGGGTAGAATCCGGAAGCAGCGGGTAGGAGGTGACTAATTTAAAACATTTTTCCGAAAAACCGAAACCCAACGCCCTGTTTCTGGCTCACCTGGCGTAAAAGTTTGGTGAAGGATTCCGTTCCCGTTGTCTCGGTACTTGAACGCTTGCCCTGCTGCAAACGGAGCATCGGAGGCAGATGATGCTGACGTCTTGCCCGGTTATGCCCGGGTAAATGGCATGGCTTGTTTGCATACTTGCTCGTTTGTTGGTTAGCTATCCCTTCTGTCGGTTCAGCTCCCAGGGAGTGAGAGAGAATTGCATGCGATCACGTTCAACGTTTTGTTTGTCCGCACGCTTTCGGAACGCACCTGAGCATCAGCCCGTGTTTGTGAGCTTAAACTATGCTGCAGAAGTGACGTGACAAGCAACTGCTCCCGCGCTTCGATATCTGCAGCTCCATGGCAGCTCCGATAGCGGAGAAATCCGATCCGACCCAACTACCAGATCCTGGATGAGCTGGACGACGTCTACCAGAACGCAGGGAAACGTTCCACGGAGGCGGAGGTGCAAGTGCCTCTTCGATAGTTGGAGATTCATTAGCAAGTTGTCGGTAACGATTATCCGTGGGTACTTTTCGGGGCGATGGATTTGGGAGTTGGCGGTCGCCGTCGCGTTCGTACTCGCTTTTGAAGGACGCCGCAAAACGCTAACGACTCGTGTTGTTGGGTGCTCGCAGGACTCGGGCAGGGATAGCACAGGCGGTGGTAAATCGGCGGCGACAACAACGTAAAAAAGCCGAACGAACAACAGTGAAAGCGCCATCGCCGCATGGCATGGCGCATTCGCGGCGCAAAGGGAGAAATGCTCCAGAAGCGCACATAAATATTCATAAATGCGTCGTGTTGTGTGTTGCAAGACAAATCGGATTCGCTACGGCGGTTGAACGTGGTTTAATCTTGTACCACGGGAGGTTTTGTTCTGTTTGCCCGCACGCAGGGACCGTGAGCGGGGGGTGTGTTTTTGGTGTTTGTGTCCCTGTCCTTTCGGCATGTTTTCCCTTCGTGTCTGTCTTCTTTTTTTTTCGTTGTTGTTGGCGTGGGTTGGGGAATTTTGCATTCGATTGTTACCGTTTAGTATTCCGTTTAGTACGCTGAACCGTACCGGTACCGATGGCGGGCTGGCGTTTTCTATCGTTCAAAACCATCCGCAGCTGTACTGTTGGCGGACGGGTTGGTAGTAGCAGCAGTAGCCCGATTTGTAGAGGGCAATGTGAAGCAATGTGTAGTGGACCTGTGGTGTGCATGGGTGAGAGCGTGAGCCAAAAGTTTGTACATATTATTAAGGGTAATTGCATGGAGGGAAAAGTGATACAATAGGTGAAATATGGTGGAAAATCAAATTTGCACAATGGAACGATAGGGACAGGCTGATCGCGTGGCTTTTTGCGTGGAATTAAAGTGCAACGATATGCTGCAAAGTGGTAGCTTTAAAGTTTGTTGGGGTTTTGGAGCTAAAATAAGGGCTTTAAAACATTGTGGAAGAGGTATTTGCTACTAGGATCGACATTTTCAGTAATCTTTTTAATTTTCTCCTTTAAATATGAAGTATTAAGCAAATTACTGAAATGCTGGATCTAATCATTCCACTAAAAACTACAATTCATACATAATGTACACTCGTGTATGTGAAGAGTATTTTCACTCCACAGGTTTTACATTAAATTCATAACTAGACTCGATCCCGTGGGGCGGTCCCGTGGTACAATCGTCAACTCGAACGACTCAATAACATGCCCGTCATGGGTTCAATCCCAGGATGGACCGTCCCCCTGTAGCAAGGATAGACTATTCGGCTGCATGGTAATGAATTAAATCTCGAATGCCTATATAGGCTATAGGCTGGCATGTCCGCGTAGGACGTTATGCCAAATAGAAGAAGAAGAAGAAGACATGAAAAATGTCCTGAAATGTGGAATAGACTGTTTTATTATATCTTTGAGCCTTAAGAGAGTTGTGTTACATATTACAAACATTTTTGGGGATTTAAGAACTCATTCGAAAACTTGCGTTACAATCCATTTGGAGTGTGTTCAACATTATAGATTACTTCTAGATCCTATAAGTTGTCCAAAGTTTTTTGGACCAATATCTATTGACTATTGTATTCGAGACTTCTGAATAAGTTGAGTTTCTGAAAAAAAACTCTCCTGTTTTTCTCGTATAATGTAATGTAACAAAGTCTAGATAATTTTATTGTTAAGTACAGGTGACTCCTGAGAAACGACTGTAGGGACCATAAAGTCGCATGTCGAATATCTGTCAATACATAGTTTTTAAGCGAAGTAGATGAGTCGATGAAATCTATGATATCGTATATTTTAACTAAAACAGTTTTCCTTGATGCTTAGGCTTTATAAGAAAAGTCATTTACTGTGCATAAATATCAAAATTCGAGTAATGATGGAATCTTCAATTCTGGAATTCTGGAGTCAATTTCAGCTAAATGACTATTGTGAAATGTCATAATCAAAATCTTCGTACCTCTATTGGGTCGTATCTTGAAGGTCAACTACATCATATCTATGAGCAAAACTGTAAATTAAGTAATATAATTTGCTTTTCATTCATCCCGTTAATATTACTGTCAATGAACTCTGGACTTGGGTGGGGATTGATCCTCTACCTTCCAGTATACCAAACAACGAGCTTACTCCTGCACAAAGAAAGTGTTTACATAGTGCTATACTGTTTCGTGGTTTTTAGTTTGATTCTCTCCGCCTCGAATCATCGTCATTGTAATTCTTCCCGTTCAATGTCGGTATCTAAACAACAAAAGAGAGCTTCTATTATTTAAACCGTCCAGACAAGCATCGCGGAATAAATGGGCGACAATAAAGAATAGCTAAAGTCCGAAACGATAACAGCACCAAAACAACAACAACAGCAATAGAAAAAAACACACTCATCATACACACACACACGTCTACACCATATGCACAGCAACCAACTGCAACCAAAATACGCATTGCACACAATTGTAATAGACAAAACATGTTGTGTAGGCCTGGGTGACAGTGGTGGCAGCAGCAGCAGCATCAAGCAGAGGGCATTGAGGTACATCTTAGTCACAACATCGCATGCAGCAGCAAAAATACATTGGTAAAGAGCAGAGGGTAGAGCGGAAAAACAGTACGAACATGCACATAAAATGGCAACAGGGTTTGGCACAAGCTGGCAAAGAGTGAAGGGGGAAAAGGGAGCTCAACAAATGGCCGGGGAATTATTTATGTCCACGGAAATGGTTTGCTACGTTTTGTTGATGGTCGACGTCTGTGTTTTCTTTCTTTTTTTGGGGACCCTTTCGGTGTGATGGAAGTTCGCGAGGGACGACATGGGAAATGCGGGCGATGGAATGGTTGGACCGAAAACGAGCTGCACTTTCTAATGTGTCCTGTCGGAGGGAGAGAATGGAGGCCGTTCCAGACTGGGGAACTACCACCGATGCATACCACTGACAAGTGTGTGTGTGTGTGCAGTGCGGTAGTTTGTTAAAAAATTTACAGGAAACAATTTTTGCTGCGGCGAATTGTTTTCCACCATGGCAGCTTGTGCACATCCGTGTAGAGTGTTGGTGGTGTGTGTCAGTTTGGTCATATACATCCGCAGATAGGACCCGTTTTCGTGTGCTTTCACTCGTTTTAACACATTTTACTGCGCGTTATCTTGCACCAGATAGTGAATCAAAGCGTGAAGAAGGTGGTGTAAACCAAGCATTTTGTTGTTTTTTTGGTTAGAAAAAAACGAAGCAACGCGTTAACGTTTCCTCCCTCAGGATGTTGAAAATAAAGTCATAAAAATAAATTTCAACTGACCTGCTAACCTAATTATGGGCCAGCAAAAAGCTGGCTGCATATCGTGCTATTTAGCTTTTGCTGCTCTATGTATGTGTTTATGTGTGAGATCCGAAGGGCTTTTTCACCCAAAAAAAAGGGTTTTATTATTTGTTCGCAGTGCTCAAACAATCGTCACAAACAGTTTGCAGGTTTTTCGTTTCCGTTCCGGGTCTTTGTGGTGTGTGAAGGTGTGAAGAGCTGCCAAACCCCGTTTCCCATTGCACACTTCCGGTGATGCAGTATGAGCAGTGTGTCTGTGTGTGTCTGTGTCAGTCCTGCAGCACATCCTTTTTGATTCTGTCTCCCGCCTCATTCCTTCGTGCCAGAGATGCAATAAAATCTACGGTCTGATTGTTCACACGTTCCATGATTCCATCTTTTGGGTAAACTTTGGGATTTTATGGCACTGCGGCGACACTGCACTCGCGCTCCTGTCTGTTTCTTCTGTGCTTCACGCTCTGGCGGAACGTAGAGCCATAGGGATGATGCACCTATTTTTTGCGCGTCCCTCGATGCATTGTAGGTCAGCTAATTGGGGACGGGCATTGCAACGGGGTGCAGCTTCAGGCCAGCTTTGCTACAACAAATAATAACTGGGTCGATGTTTAGCGTCTTTCTGCAGGGTCTTTTGGAACTTCTTGCGAGCAACTCGTCTTAAGACGTGAAGCCGGTGCTACTGCTGCAGCAAATTGGTGCATTAAATCGCAGTGACATTATTGTTTTTATTACTCATCCATCAGAAACGACCGCGGGCGGGGCTTTGGGTGTCTGGGAAGGTCGTCGTAGGATTCGCCTCCAAGTTCTCGCTAACGGCACGTCAGCTCCAATCATTCCCATCCACCCATAAACCCTCTGCTTGGGTACTAATTATTTGTGAAGTTTCGGGGGTCGTTCACGCGTCAACACATCTAAGTGCCGGGGACACACAAACACACACATACACACGAGCCCGCCAGTTAATCCACCCGGTTGAGCGACTTAGCGGTAGGTTAGCGGATGGGAGGATAAGAATGCTACTGGTCTGCCGTGTCACTGTGAGTTTTGTTGCCGGGCCACTGACGGGTGAAGTGTGAAGATGTGTTGTAAGCTGTGGTTCATGTGTGTGGTTTCTGGTACGGGATGGACCGGGGAAGGTAAAGTTTAGCGTCGGCAAAGTTGATCATAGCGTCTTCATGCTATGATTAACTTCGTTGGGGACATGCTTACCGGGCGATTGAATACGACAGGGAAATCGATTTCGAAGGATGAGAAACTAGACACACGCGGCAAGAGCGCGCTGTGTATGATATCTGTAGTATAGGGCGCTGTAATTGGCGGAATTAGTTAGCAAATGTATTTTCAACTCTGTAGGGATACATAAACAAATAATGTGATGTAATGAAAGGGTTTTGATTTGCGTAATAAATAAAGTGATTTTGCTAAGACTCTTCATTGTTTGTAGGAATACAGTTACTAGCTCATGGAGTATTTTATGAAGATATAAACTACAATAAAGCATAGAATCTAGAGATCTTCAGAAGAGTTATGTGAGGCAGAGAGCTATCTCAATTGTTGCACTCAGTTTGATCATCTCATTTAGTGAAATCCATATCAAAAATTGAGCATCAAGGATTATTGAGAAAACTTCGTTTGATTGAGTACTCAGTGTGGGACCTCCTTGAACTCCACGCTCATGATGGATAACTGCTCTAGAGTGCCCCAGGGATAACCGTGCTCCTTTAAGTGAGTTATTCTACTTGGATTTTACTTCCAAGTCCTTTTCAATTATCTGAACGTGAAATATCTTTACTAGAAGTGTTCTCTGGTCTGTTCCTATTAAAATAGTTAAATTGCTGATGTATAGATTGTTTTGTACTTTAAAAAGGACTATTCGTCCCAATTCTCTTCAGAATAGTAGGAGTTTCTGGAGAACCAGTTGTTTTATGTTATATTCAAGAATTTATCATGACAAAAATTTATTAGAAAAAATGGTTAGAAATGAGTTTCATCTTAGGTTCCTGCTGATAAGTATGAAATTCTTTGCTAACTTCTGACGTATTACAATATTAAAGAAGTGTCCGTACTGTTATTACAGCTGGATAGAATTTTTTTTCCTGGATGTTTATCGGTCCAGATTGACAAATCAATCAGAGCCAAACAGTCAGTGGCTTCAATTGTCACGGAAAATTAAGATGCAGTACTGAGAAGTTCCTTGTTCTAAACA
Organism: Anopheles arabiensis; assembly: GCF_016920715.1. Taxonomy (NCBI): domain Eukaryota; kingdom Metazoa; phylum Arthropoda; class Insecta; order Diptera; family Culicidae; genus Anopheles; species Anopheles arabiensis. The sequence continues at coordinate 76,037,602 of NC_053518.1, forward strand.
CAGACAAACACACATGGCACCACACACGTTCTCCCCTGAACACAGCGAGCCCATCAAATCTATTGCTCCCATTGCGTATCGATCGGGTGCGTGTCGGCATCCATCCGGCACGCAAGCGGGATTTGTTGACTGTGCGTTGGCAAATCAAACAAGCGCAAGTGTGGGTGTGAGTTGCAAAACAGAATAATTTCGCCCCGCAGCCATTCTACTGCTGCTGCTGTTGCTTTGATGCGAAGATTGCGATCGCGGGCGTAGATTAGCCATCAACCACCGCCATAACACGCACAAAGAGCAACGATGCGGGCGTTTGACGGCAAGTTGACGGTAGGGGTTGTTGCGTAGCGTAGGCGGGGAAATTGTTTAGCAGAGGCTGCTCATTTCATTCCCATTGGAGTTTTCTCGTTGTTTGGTGTTCCTCCAAAGTTGTGGAAATTTCACTGCCGGATGTCCCCCGCTCGGGGTGCGAAGAGGCAACATGATGCGAAAAGGCGCCACGTGACGGATGGAGAGAGAAGGTGGAGATAAGATTTTTCACCAAAATTCCAGACGTTTGGTTCGTGTTTTTTTCTCGTTTCACTACTCGGTTAGCAACCACCAGGGGCGCTTGTGATGTTGTATGCGAAACATCGGTACATATGAACGATTTCTTCGCCCGCTTACGTAAACGTGTAGTTCTGTGTGCGGCAGTCTGCCGCCTTGGATACACCGCTAGCGGCATTATTTGTCCAGAATTAGCAATGTTCAAACCTCTCAGCACGGTTGCGCAGTCCTGGGCAGGCAGGCAGGCAGGTGGGCCGGTGTACATTATTTCTCGCACATTTCTGCCCGAATTTGCTTTGAAATGTGAACCGAAAGTTGCTCCAGCAGCCGGGTCTGCCCTGAGAGGATGCTTCGGATAAGCGAAAGTGAGTGTGCTGGAGAGAAGCGAGGGCGGGAAAAAATTGATTACACTCCGGGGATTGTTGGGGAATTGTTTGCGAGAATGGAGAGCACAGGGAGGCTCAGGCACCCGTGGGCCATCTCCCGGTGCCGCTCGAACGCTCAGCCGGTGGAAAGCAATAAATGTTGTTCGGAAGTGTACTTACACTGCTCGGCAAGGCTCCGTTCCGTTCCGAGTGCATATGGTATGGAGCGTATGTGGAGGGTAGGATGAGGTGTCGGATTTTCACACAGGTAGGTTGGCCCATATCACTAGCCCGTGCAGCAGTACGGTCCCTCCCGGCAATGCGGCCCAGCAGTGTCGGGGACGGATATAAGACGACAATTTAATGCAAAGAACTCTCTGGCAAGAACACTTTGCGGGAAGGCACAGGAGATGATGTCTACATGTGTTGTGAATAACCCACCCGGGACTTGGTGTGCAAAGCTGAAGCTACTGGAGGACTCGAGGCCTTGGAGGCAGTGAGTTTCCGGTAGAACAGAACGTTATCAAATTCAATTTAGCCCATTGAATCGTTTATTAAAGTAAGCTCCGAGTATACGAGTCTCGGGGACCGGCAAGAAGGCAGCTGCGTGCGTGGTGGAGGTCCAAGACGTGCCTGCGAGAAATTGCAAAGTTTCCATTCGTGTGCTATCAATTCATTTTCAGCTTTACTTGCCGGAACCTGAAGTCGGTGCTTTGTCGACTTTGGAACCTTGAAGAAGTGTGTGATGAGCGTGTATGTGTGCCTTTTTCCTGAAACCGGAAGCGTTCCAAACCATATTTTCTCCACACGTGCGTATGTGTGTCTGTGTCGGTGTGAGTTTAGCAAATAAATGCCATCCATTTTAGGGGAAAGTCAACTGCGAGCGTATGCATGTTCCGGATGAAACTCATTCCATTCCACTTTCGGGGAAAACACGGAACGCTGAAGATCTCCGCTGCAAAATGGCGAGGGTTTGGTTGGTGATGGTGACAGTGGCGCTTGGCTGCCGATTGTCGCCTGCCATTGAAATTGCTTAAACTTTATCATCCTCCACTTTAAGCTGTCAGAAGAAGTAAATAACGGAATTATTGGAAAAGTTGTTTTACGATGCTAGCGGAGGGGTTTTGGGAATGGCGAGGAGGCCGTGGGAGTCCTTTTGCGGGGCGTTTGCTGTACGGAGGCGATGGTAGATTGAAGATCGGCCCAAGTCAAATGCCGATTGTACGCTGGAATGCGAATTCGTGAAGGATTTTTCGTGGAAAAATCACTCGAAAAAATGCTCGGGAGCGAGAAGTTGCTCAGAAGTTTTAAGCACTTGAATCATCGAAATGCTCGCCGAAGTGAAGGTACGGCTCGAAGTAAGGACCGGAGAGGAACCGGGCAGGGGAAGTGAAATGCTTTTAAATGGAAAAAGAAGTTAATCGTTGCTGGAAGTCAGGGGCAAAATTTAGATCCGAGCGTTGAATCAGAAATGAATCCTCGCGCATTAATCCCACCTTTTTTGTTGTCGTTGCTGGAGAGCGGAAAGGTGAAGTTTCGGTAGAAAAGGGCGGATTGGATGGATTTGTTAAAAAGCAAAAAAATAAAAAATCCGAAACTCCCAATCGGCTGAGAGCAGGCAACCAGGCAACCGTGGATGGAAAATTCGATTTCATCTTAGCTGTTTCACACCACCGGTCACCGGGTAAACTTGCAACCTCTCACCAAGACCTCCTGAACGCGGTAGCATATCGCGTTAACGATAACGACTTCAGTCACACGTTATCGAACCCTCGAGTCGTTCTGGGCGGTACGTGTTGGTTCGCTACCGTGCCGGTTGTCACTTCAGCAGCATAGGTGTAATTTGATTTCCACAGCACTCGAAAGGTCTTGGCATAAATTGTGTTAGCAGTGTTAGGGTATCGCTTCGCAGTTGCAGTTTTTACTTTGGTGTGCGCTGAATAAATAATTCCAACGTGTGTATGTAATACGGAGTGAGATATTGGAAGGTGCTCTTGGAGAAGTTATTTGTGATGGGAGTACGTGTTTGACTGAAGTCCGAAACTGAGACTTCAATAGAATTTTTTGTATCATTGCGTGTATTTTCCATGAATTTTGTGAAGGAACTATTATTGCTAGATTGAAGTTTTGTAACTACAAATATCATTAATGAAAAATATTTCTCCGTCTTATGTTTACAGAATACCAATCTATAGCTCTGGATCTTCTTTAATCTTCAAAATGACTCTCATCTTGTCTTGGATCTTCATACTTGGACTGATTGTTCCGGATCTGTCTTCAAGCTTGCTGCACTGTCCTCATCGCTGCCATTGCGATGATGAAAAGCTGGACGTCAACTGTGAGGAAGGTCATCTGGATGTGCTGCCCATCGCGCTGAACCCTTCCATCCAGCGGTTGGTGATCAAGAACAACAAGATACGAATAATTGACTCGTCGATACAGTTCTACTCCGAGCTGACGCTGCTCGATCTCAGCTTCAACTATCTGTTCAACATTCCCGACCGTACGTTCGGCCACCAGCGGAAGCTACAGCAGTTGCATCTGAATCACAACAAGATCAGCACTATCTCGAACCGCACGTTTGTTGGGCTGGGTGAGCTGCTGGTCCTAAACCTGCGCGGTAATCTGATCGATCAGATCGACGCCCTAACCTTCACACCGCTTGCCAAGCTGGAGGAGTTGAACCTCGGTCAGAACAGGATCGCAAGTGTCGGTTTGTCGGTGAGTTCGTTTGTGGGAATCGGTGATCTGAAGATTCTGTTGCTGGATGACAATCTGCTGAGTGTGATCCCTTCGGCGGAGACCTTCAAACCGATCGACAAGCTGGCAGAGCTGTACATTGGCACCAACTCGCTGGTGACCATCGAGGATGGTGCGTTTCAAGTGCTCTCGGAGCTGACACTGCTGGACCTGCGAAGCAGTCTACTGCCGAACGTATCGGAAGGCACATTTGCTGGGATAGAGAACCTGAAGACACTCAACCTTGCCGATAATCGGTTCGTGCGCGTTCCTTCGTCCACACTTGCTGTGTTGCATCGTCTAGAGGAGTTGGCCATTGGACAGAACCACTTTGAGACGGTGCCGGCCCATGCATTCCGTGGTCTTCCGAATCTGAAGCGCTTCGAGCTGAAGGGCTCACTGTACTTGCGCCGGATCGAGCGTGCCGCTTTCCAGACAAACACAAACCTTGAATCGATTGTGATTGAATCGAACAAAGCGCTCACCGTGCTGGAGGAGGCCACCTTTGCCGGACTGCTCTACCTGAAGCATCTCAGCCTGCGCAACAATGGGCTGGAGCGGCTCGACGAAGGGATGCTTTCGTGGAACAGTTTGCGCACGGTCGACATCTCGGACAATCCGATCAACTGCGACTGTTACTACTCGAAGTTGCTGCAGCGGTTACAGTCGGCAGCGCGGGTCAGCTACAATGCTACCGGGTGTCCGCACCATCTGCCCGACCAGTGGGAGTGTGAGTACGCGCTGGAGAAGAACAAAAACCTGATCTCCGTGGTGGTCCCGTTGGTGGCGATCGTTACTGCGATTGCGCTGGCATTCTATCGCTTTCGGGGCCTGTTGCGGGAGTACCTGAAGAATGGGTGCAAAAGCAAGGCGGCAGCTAGTGTAACGCCGGCCGGTCCGCCAGGACTGCCGGTGCTTCCACCGATCGGGCGTACGGAGCTATCGACGGTGGTGGACTACGATAAACCGCTCACCGACGACGACTACGTTATACGGACGGGCAATCTGTACCATGGCGGTGCAGGGCAGCCGATGCTGAACGGGGGCTACCCGCTGTACCTGCAGCAGAACCCAAGCGTCTACTACAACAAGCCACTACCGATTACGGAGTTATAGTATTGAAGGTTGGAGGAATGCGACGCTAGCGTGTAAGTTGGTTCTCGCTTTCGGAATCTAACTGACTACTTTAAGATAAGGTTCTACGTGCAGGTTTAATTTATTTAAGTTTGGAGAGTTACAAGTCTTTTGTTTGATGTGTTAAGCAAGCAGTCCACATTATATTACCATACAATTACATTCCAAAAGAATTGCGCACCTTTCGCAAAACATTCCAGCATGAGACGTTCGGTGCGCAGGCGGATCTGATTTAGCCTCTAAGTTGATTGTGATGTTTTTGCCCCTTTTCTTCAAATAATCATGTATATTTACAATAAGGTTTGCTGTATGATATAATGCTTGAGCTACTCTTTTTTGATAACAAAACACTCTTACTCTTGTCGATACGTGATGTACAATATTGTCTATGATCGAGAGATCCGTTTTAGTCGAGAGTTGTTTTTCCATCGAGTAATCTGTAAAATTAAGTGTATTAGTATAGTTTAACATCTTTCGAACTTTGAACAACTTCGAACATCAAAAGGTCTTGTTGCCTTGACTGGAGGATAAAAGCGAGGGCCATCAGTACTTTGAGACTAACTAGACGAACTGGCTTGCTGATGGAGGAGGGTAGAGAATAATCGATAGTATTTCCTCTACTACTAAGCATCACTATCTGTAATGTACGCCAACGAAAATTAACTTCCCATAATATAAAAAATGAAAACCAGCACAGCAATAATGAAACGGTTCAAAACAAGTCTCCTTTACGGTAGGAAGGACAATAGGGCATACAGTTTAGCTCTACAAAACTTAGAACTGAATGTCAGATAACAAATTACAAAAGATATAACGCCACAACACATTATCACTGCATCTGCACTACATCTCATTACATCTCTATCCTGTGCGCTCTTGAAGCACTTAATACTCTTAGCGTCAAATAAATAAAGCATAATTCCACATACACAAGATACAACGCAAAAAGATGTGAAAACAAACCCGGACTAAACTTTGAACTCGCCTAGCCTTCCCTCTAAGCTCCGAATTTCAATTTGATCAAAGTTAATTGCTTTTTTGTTTCGCTTGGCAAGAAGAGAAGAAGTAGAATCCTCGAAAATAGTTCCAACTTTTTGGCGCCGTATCATTTCCACCTGGAACATTGCGCACTCACCAGCACATACGGGCCCAGGGACACACGGTACGTGCGGTCATCCCGTTTGCCGTGTAGGGTAATTGTAATTATAATGTGTTGAAGTGTAACGAGCAAAGCAGCAGCGAAGTGAACCAACCCAAGGAACCAACAAAAAAAAAGGGCCAAAAAAGGTTAGTGCAAACAGGTCCTTGCCATTGTTGTATTTCCTTGCGCGCTGCGTACGCCGGATACACGTAGATAAAGTGGTTGGAATTTAATCCCGTTTTTGTGCACTAATCCGTGAAGGAAAGGTGTAGTAGTAGTACTACCATGAAATGGTGAAAGAAAATTGAAAGTAGAGGTACCCTTTCCCGAACTGGGGGCTCTCTTCATCCATATCCTCCACAGCTACAGTGCCAGACTAACCACAATCCTGGCGTTTTTTTTTTGCATTTCCATTTCCACAATTTCAACACCAAAAGCCAGAAGCGTCGGTCCGTGAGGGGCCGATGTAACTGCACGGTGGCTGAGTTAGGAATGCGGAAAAAGTTCCACATTTGCCATGATTATCCGATGCCGTTTCACGTGCCGGAGAACGAAGAACGGGTGGCTAGTGCGGTCCTCTGGTCCGTCCATAACAGACGCTCCTGTGTTTTTCGGAGCACTTCAGCTAGAGCGTGAGTAGATTGGAGGGTTGGACGGCTAACCGTTTGTTTTTTTGTTGTTGGTTGAATTTCTGCTACGGCTCCAACGGAAAGCCATTGTCGGAGGTGATGATGGGGAAGATGATGATGGTGGGCTAAAAATTAAAACAAACGATTTGCGAGCGACTCTCGCTTGCTCACCTTGCATACTGGGGCGGCAGGCGGCCCTGGCTCGAGTGTTCTTATCAGTGTACACGCCGTCTGTGGATGGTTTGTGGAAAATTAAAGAGCAACCTTCATCCTGCCTGTGTAAAACTCTCCAACTGTTTCGCCTCTGTACGTCTGTGTTTGCTTTAAGCAATTTTCACATTGTTTGGGCAGAGCGTGTGTTCTCTGGTGGTGGACCAACTTTGGCCCCACACACACACACACACATACACAACACAAATAATGAGCAGAAATTTGGCAACGTACCACAGCGTGCAGACCACATCGAGCATCGAGCTACCGTCGGGCACATTTTGCATTCTCCAAATTCATAACCTGGCAGGAGGTTTTGTGGGGAGCTTTTCCGGGATAGGGGCAGGGCCCGGGACTTTTACTTTCAATTCTCTACCCAAACGCTCGCATACCGCGTCTGCTGCTATGTCGGAATGTACGAATGTTTGTCCAAAGCCTGGTAAACTGGACCGAGACTTTTGGGGGATTTTTTGTTGTTGTGGCGTGTGTTTTCGAGGGGAAAAGGTATGACGCGGTCCTTTTTTGGAAAATGGCTGTACAAATTATGGATTTCCACATTCATTGTTTTTTTTTGCTGATATGGTCTTGGTGGGCTGGACTGTAATCGTGGTGGCAAAGTCGGTGGGGTAGCAAAAAGGATAATAAAACAAATGGAGCAGCACCACGTGTACGTGGTGGAGTCTCGAGTGGATTGGTCTGGCCGGGCGCTCTGTGTTGTGGATGTTCCATTTGCGTTCTCCCCGCATAGCTCACGTTACATGAATCTGTAATTACCGTTGGCAGACTGCCCCAGAGAGTGTGTGTGTGTGTGCGGCGCGAAAGTCTGTATCCTTAGCTAAGGTGGCGGGATTGGTCTGGTCGATTACCTCTTTGCCTGCGATGGTTTGGTGGCCACCTGTGCACAAAGGTGTGCACTCGTGGATCGAGGGAATGTATGTACGTACGGGCCCGACACGTGCGCGAATGTTTTCGCGTGATGTATCGTGTACTTTGAATTCCCATAACACCAGAGCGCTTTTTCGGAGGAGCCTGCAAGAGTGAGAAATTCTACACACAAGCACATACACACGGAGATACATTTCACTGGCATCTCTTGTAGTGGTTATGAATGGTACGCGGCCTGGTGGCCCTTTCTGGTTCAACGCACGCAGGAAAATTCGCCGAGACGAGACGAGACGGCGGCTTTCTGGGGAAAACTGGCACACCGTGATTATTACTGGTCTCTGGCGGGCAGGAAGCTGTTGGCGAGAAGATAAACATTAACAGCACATTGAACACACACACACACACTCAGCGGCTTTGGTTGGAAGTTGTTAGATCGCTTTTCCCCCCTTTTGTTGAACCGTTTTGCTGGTGAAGAGCTTCACGCGTTTTTGTTTTGTTTCACGCTGCCTTGTGAAGGGATTGTGGATACTAAAGCTTTTCGATGTACTGTGAAAGCCCACGCCGAGCCGGTGTCTACCTGGGCGTTGGAACGCTCCTAGTGAAAGAGTTTAACTTTGATCGTGCTGGGTGAAATGATGCCGCCATCGCAAGCGGGTCTGGGAAGTAGAAAAAGGGAGTCATTTGTTGTGGGTTTTTTTTGTGTGTGTCGTTATTCTGGTTCTGGTTTCAGCCGTTTGAAACGTTAATAATGGGCGTGCTGAAACTTGGCGACTGGCAGGATGCCACTTGTACGCCGGCGATTGTTGGGCATTGTTCGCTGGAATGAACTCCGCCAACGATGAAAAGTGTCTCGTTTGCAAATGGATGGAAATTACCGGCCAAAGGGTAAGATTTGCATGAGGTTGGTAATAGTTGTTCCGATGCATAGAACTGAGCTATTAGAGAAACTAAGCTAAGTATTGATTGTACTCAATCTTGGATTCATTTGAGTAAACAGTTTGAGTTCTTTACGTAGAGTTTGAAGAACTCTGTTCTAATGTTGGGCAAAATACAGCAGATGCTAATGTGTTTTTATAAACAAACTTTTTACTGAATTTGAAGTCATCTCGGCAGAACAGTGAGACATAAGCATGACATAAAATACAAAGAATGATCAGACATCTCTATCATTTCCTGCATGCTTAGGACTTACAGAGGCTATATGAAGTATCTGTTACAAAAGTTTGAGCTCTTTACAAATACTTTCAAATTTATTTTTTACTTGTGAACATCGGAAAAGAGTCGCTTTTGAATCCTTAGATATCAATCTCCAATGTCTACTTCCTACTCCGGTTCGACATAATGACACAAGCCAAATTAAAAAGGCTTTTAGCAACATTATCTACAAGTGCCAAGTTCTGCTCTGTTTTGTGCCAAGAATGTATGTTTAACTCTCAACGACGTAGCGAGACAACTACCTTAAGCCATCACAACTGTGTTCTGTCTTAGGTTACAAAAGATTTAAGCATTCGCGTGGATTCAAATTCAAACGAATAGAAATCTATTGAATAACTCAAGAGTCGACTTTTGAACCTCATCAAAAGGCTTCTTCACAGAAAGTTAGTTCAGATTATTGTCCATGAACGCTTATGATACAGTCGTGAGTATCAAATTGAGCTCAATTACGATTAAACTTACTGACATTGAATATTTGATGCAAATGATACAACAGAGCAACACAAAGCAAAGCGTCCATGTCTGACATCACACAAGAGCAAATGTTCTGTCCATCCGCCGTCTAATGCGCAAGGATCATGAGGCGATAATTTAGTCAAGCGAAATTGTGCTTTCAAATGAGCTGTTAAACAAATTTCGCTTCCAACACTAACCGGCGGAGAGGAGTGTGTGATATGTAAATTGGAAAAAATGCCTCCCAGCATCGATCCACACTCACGAGTGTGTGTGTGTGTGCGGCTGGGGATGTAATGTAATAAACTCATCGAATACTTTCACTGGCACTTTTTCCTTGTTCCAACCATGTGGCTGGGTGGGTAGAGGTGTAGAGAAATTGTTGAAATGTTTCCTATCACTTACCACACACGCTGGTTGGGCATGTGCTCGCGAACTCACTCGAGGCTGTAAGTGAAACGGACGAGTTTTCCGTAATTTTTACCGCAAGCTCAACACGTCCCGGCACGGGTCTTGCTGCTGTCACCTGCTGTTGTCGTAATCATGCTCGACCTGCTTTCGGAGATCCTAGTGACCGAGAGAGAGAGAGGGAGAGAGGAAGCGAGATACTCCAACGAGAGTAGCTGTAGTCAAAATGTTTGATTAGATTAACAGGTAATTGAGTGCAGCTGGGTGGAGTTTGTGTGTGCTGGTTGTGTAGCAGCCACCCCGGTTTGGCTTGTCAAATTGCTTGAGAAAGAGCGAACATATTTGTGACGGGATAGAACGCAAAATCAACCAATCAGTAGGGTAGCAGGGGCTCGGTTTACACCGGTAAAAAGTTTTCAGCAATAGGAAAACTCTGGAGAAACCGATCCCTTTTTCCTTCCGGTGGGGTGGTTGGGGACGGATAAAAAGTTTTACTCGGCGGAATTTTTGTTGTTACACGATCCCTCTTTTGTTTTGAAAATTCTCGTAGACAGCTTATTGCTCCATCGCTATCCATTTCTACGCAATGGCATATGAGCTGTGAGCGAAACGCAGGGCACGGCCTCTTCGCTTACCACCTGGAAGGGTGGAATTATTTCCATGGAAAAGCTTCGAGAAAGGTTCTGAAGAAAATGGCAAACACAAAAAACAACTGCTACCACATTACTTTACAGCCCACATCCTAATCAGCTAATCGGTCGGCATGGAATGATGAGAGCCGGCGCACAAATTAGCGGAAGTGAATATTTTGATAAAATCATCCGCGCGGCGTCTGAGTGTGCAGGAGAAAACCCCCGCTGTCGCCCGGTACATATTTGCGTACGGAGACGCACGATGGTTTGGGGGAATGTTCGAGTGCCACGCGAAGGTATTTTCCTTCACGAAACAGACAAGGTAGACAGAGAGAGAGAGAGAGAGAGAGAAAGCAGAGCAAACAGTTAAGAGAGTGTAGTAATTAGGATAAATTATGTAAATGTGGATAAACTCGGAGCTCAAGTTATTATTTTATTTATCTTATCCGTACTCCCGACCGCATCGAATTAGTCGCCCATCAATGGGGCACGGGCACATGGGACGGCTGCTAAAAACGGAGGGTTGGAGAGGGAGGATGCATTCAGCGGGCGAAAGTGGCTAGCCGGGCTTTATCATTTGGCTGCCATTAGGCCGCCAGAAGGGAAGGAGGGGTAGAGCAGAGTTGAAGGGATGATCCATCCTTGAAAAGAAAGTAAAAGTGATGAATATTCATAAGCTCCCGCGTCTTTGGTTCTGCACTCTCTCCGGCTAACGGTAGCAGGGATGCCATGAAAGGTTATCTTTTAGTCCGGAAAGGTGTTTCTTAGCTGGTGAAAACTGTTTCGTTGATTCAAGTTTTCCAAAGTTCCAACGAGGTAGAAGCGTCGGCTCGAATGGGCGGAAACAGTTGTGTTGCGCTTGTGTTTTAATCTACTTTTAACTGAAATAAAGGAGCCAACTGTTTGGGAACGTGAACGCGAAGCGAGAAGTGTAATTAAATAAAGATATAAACATAGCAAGAAAAGTAAACACCTTAACAAAGCAAACATTAAACTCATCAATACAAATACAAAAAAGACTTGAAACTGTGGGCTGAACTGGAAAGGATGTACAGTGAACTGAAGCAAATAGTACTGAACGGAGAAAGAGTAAAGAGGCAAGAAAAACGTTTTGTAAAAAAAAAGAGAACGAAAAAGATACATTAAACTAACAAATAAAGCTTCCCGAAAGCGTTGATTGGAAAAAAAATAGAAAAGTCAAACCTTGTGGTAGGGTAGAGTCAAACAGTGTAGTGAAAGTTTAAGAAAGCATTTTTAGTTTACGATAAAATAGCATAAAAGAAAGTAAATCACCATGAATATGTTAACCAAAGTGGTAACAAAGGGGAGTAAAATAAATACTAACATAATGCCAGTACGAAAGGTGACGTGTCGCCAAATAGCCAAATAAACGTAAGAATCGAAACGAAACAAAACAAAAACATCAGCAAAAATATCAATATATCAGACAACACAATTGATAAGTGGTATAAGTGTGCGTGTGCGTGTGTGTGTGTGAGTGTGCAAACGAAAGTAAACGGAACCGATCCGAACCTGGAATACAATCTTGTACGCAGTTGCAGTTTATAAGGCGTATAAAAAAGTGACTAACAAAATTGTAATAATCGTAGCGATAGGAGGTGTAAGTGCTAGCAATAAAATTGATAATATCATGTTTGAAATTGAAAGTTATGATTATTTCTTTGCTGTTTTCGCTTGCTTTTTTTCGTATACCTCCCATCTCAAACCGTATCCGAAACGAATAGTCCAGCAGGACGCGGGCAGGACATCTTTAAAACAAGCTCAATTTATCCCTTAATGAGGTTTATTACTTTCGGAAAATGGGGAAGAAATAATACAAAAAAACACAGAGCGGAGCAGTTTGCCGGCTCATTGCCTAATAATTGAAAATACTGCCCCGTGCTGATTGAGTTTTGGGGTGAAAAGTTTCATTACGCTTTTAAATTTTAGTGAAGCATTAGATTGGGTGCTTGCGTCGCCCATTTTGGTGTGCTGTGTGCTGATTTGCTTTAACCAGCACTTAACACGGATAGTAGCAGCGTTTTTCGCAAGAAAAGGCTCATCGGAACCTTTTTCCTCCGTCGTACATAAAGATCTTATTATTTTGGAAAACAATCCCGGACGAGCCTCGAAAGGTTCGCGAGGAGGAGGACGAACCAAAGATGGTTGGCGGAAATGGCGTGACTTACATTGGCTGGTCGTTAGGGAAACTTTTCACCGAGCTGGAGGCGCACAGCCTTCTAAGGTTCTAAGTTTTCTTCGAACAGTGAATCGTGCGCTTCTGGGAAACGTTCGTCCCCCCCGCGGGAAAACGAAAGAATGTCAAGAGCAGTGAGTGCGTCAACGGGAAAAATGAAACTTACACCCGCCCCGAAGAAGGCAAGCTACGCGCTCTGGCTTTAGCTTTCTTGAACCTTCATGAGAAGAAAAACAAACGATAGCTCATCAGCCATCAGCCTGTTCGTTGTTTGATACAATCCACTGTACGGGGAAATCTCCTCTCTGACATTGATTAATTTTGGGTACACGCATCACTTCAGCGGTGATGCTGCCGCTGCTTTTTTATCGTGCGCGATCAAATTTTGTGCGCCCGGGAATCGTGGCAAACAGGGCGTTAAAAGTGAGCCTTCGTGTTTAGACAAAACAAAAGCAGGAGGGCTAGGCTGACTTTTCGCAGGAACGACACTTCTAATCCCTATATCGATACCGGTGTCAATTGGGCGATTGAAACGAACACAAACTAAAGTAAAAAAAAAAAAAACACGAAAAAAGCAACGCACCGTTCGTGGCAGGATTCAGGCTTTTTGCGTACCATTGCGCGGATTAATGCAATGAGGAACGGCAGCATGCAAATTGGCCACCGCGTTGTGAGGCTGTCGACGAGACGGTTCGACGGTGTAGGATTACGCGCCATCGATACTACGCCAGCTACAGGATGAGAGGATAATGCGCTAAAAGGTGTGCGGATTGCAAGATTGGAAGTGATCGCAAAAAAGCTTTGCAAAAGGAACTGTTTGCCGGTGGTATAATTAAACCGATTTTCATTAACTCGATCAGCGAAGGGATTAAGCGTTTAGCCGTATTGAAAGGGTGCGAGAACACGTAGCGGGAGGATTTTAAAGGATACTGGATTCAATTTATTGCTGGACCGTTGGCAGGTGACTTTTGTCTTTGCGATAGCTTAATAATGTGATGTTTGAAGTTTGTTTGTGTGGACGTATATTTCAACGAAAGACGAATAATATATTTTTTGCATTTCCTTTTTTTTTAACAGACAACTGTCATTTATTAAATTTATAAATCATTTTTGAAGTTACTTTTTTTTTGTAATAAATATTATATTACATCCAATACTTCCAACATGGGATGTCTTTGATACTTCATTGGAAATATTTCACACATCTCCTACCTAATTGTTTGTGCGATAGCCTTTTATAGCCTGAGGTCCTGTCACCAGTTTACCTCAAAAAAATTTTCGTGATGTATGAAGCTGGGACAATATTGTACCTATATAGTACTTACATACATCTCTGAGACATGCACTCTGTTCAAATCTGCCAAAACTCTTTTAGCCGCGTGCGAGAGGAAGGTAAGGATTTTTGGTCCCGTATTTGTGGAAGGACAATGGAGGAGCCGATACAACGACGAGTTATACGAGATGGACAGAGCGATCTTACTGTGTCGTGTGGGGTATCAAGATCATCAGGCTCCGGTGGGCTGTATCTATGTTATGTATCTCCATGGATGTATTGGTTAAGTTAGTAAGTAATGCCTATAGATTTCATTCAAGTATGTAAAGATTATCGTCTAGATTGCGGCCCAGATATTCACTAAACCACTTTACAACCTCTGTAGATGAAAATTTCAGCAATAGATCTAGACAACGTAATGTTATTGAAACAAAATAAATCAGATTAATTGTAGGAACTTCTCATACCTGCTTCAATATTTTGCCTGTCCTACTGTGTTGATTTTGTAAAAGTTATTAGACATTCTTAAGGCCGGGCTACATTGATCGTACTCTCTGGTGTAATTTTGATTTTCACTAGCGCACCTGGCGGCGGCTGACCGAAGCATTTTTCCAAACAATTTGAAGCCGCTTCAGAAAATATGTAATTTTTCTATGATTTTAACCTAATTTGGACCAGAAAAGTTTTGTAAAAGGTAGATGCACATGTCCTGAACGCATTGCATCCATTTTCATGGCAAAAAACGATGAAAAAACAACTTAAATTTGAGATCCGGCACGACCATTTCCTCGACGACCAAAAAAAGCTTCCTCCAGCCGCCGCCAGATGCGCTAGTGAAAATTGAAATTACAGCAGAGAGTACGATCAATGTAGCCCGGCCTTTAGGCTCGACTCAGAGTTATTTAGCATTGTTTGTATAACTGTTCATTTCCAAGCATTCATATCCATTTAAGATTTAACAAATGGCATTACTTTCATATAGCTCATAAGTTGATAGGGTCTAGGATAATTCTAAAGGCCGGGCTACATTGATCGTGCTCTCTGGTGTAATTTTGATTTTCACTTGCGCTCCTGGCGGCGGCTGACCGAAGCATTTTGCCAAACAATTTGGAGCCGTTCCAGAAAATACGTTATTTTTCCATGTTTTTTACTTAAACTGGACTGAAAAAGCTTTGTAATTGATAGATAAATATGTTGTGCAAGTATTTCAGCCATTTTCGCATCAAAAAACGATAAAAAATAACTTAAATTTGAGATCCGGCAGGTCCATTCCCTCGATGACCAAAAAAAGCTTCCACCAGCCGCCGCCAGATGCGCTAGTGAAAATCAAAATTACGCTTGCGAGTACGATCAATGTAGCCCGGCCTTAACGAAGTATTTATTTACATAGATATACCAATACACAATAAAACTCTTGTCAAAACTATAAACTTTGAAGATGGTTAATGGATGGATGATTATTAAAATTCAATTCATAAGGAGATCTTCAAACATTTGATCGTTTGATTTCATTTATTGTTATGAAATTGTTCAAGTAGCGGGACAGTTTGTTAATCGTTTTTTATACTTTCAACAAACTGTTTAAAGCTCATGTTATCGGTTCAATACAACAAGCATTTTAATTTCAACTCTAATAATCATCCAACGCGCCGCAATTATAACATGAGCGGTACTTCGATTGCACAAAAAAATACATCCTCGAATCAATTTTCCAGCTCCTGCCCGCGGAAAGTGTACAGAAAGATTTCGAATAAATAACACCCCTCCGTACAGGAGCGGCGCATCCCGTTTTGGCGCAAGATCTATGGGAGCACATTATCTGTTCACAACAAAACTTAAATTGAATAATTTCCCACCGCTTCGTGCCCGCAGTGGAATGTGCTTCTCGGCAACGTGAAGGAACATGGGGCGTCTTAACAGCCTCGTGGCACTACGGGCAGGCAAAGCTTGCGCTTCCTGAGCTTCTCAAGTCAGCAGCTTCTGCGAGGGGTTGCACTTGGCAATCGGTTTGCCATTGGCAGTCGTACATCTTACACCGAAAGGCCAATAGATTTTCCACCGGTGTCGACCACTTCGGTACCGTTGATTCATTTCACCTTCCTGCCAGCGCTGTGTTGTGTGTTGCTGGTCGTGTGGGCCAACTCCTCTATATGGTTCCCGTTTCTTCGGGCTGCCATTACTTGGTGCAACCACGGGACGGTACGGTATCTTCCTCAAAGCGCATTTCAGCAAATGACGAAGCAAAAGGCGGAAGCAAACCATCTCACTCCATTTCCCAGGCGGTGGAGAAGATGCACTTCTTGATTGCAGGGATTCGCCGGGGATCTTCTGCAATGCTGCCCCGGAAGCTCGTCTGGATCGTTTTGGCTTGAAGATACGCGCCACTGTATTGGCCATTCGGTTTCGGTAGGATGGCTGAGTTTATAAATTATGCAACGGTTGAATGAAACCAGGGGAAGCTTTCATGTCTTAATGGGATAAATGTTTCTCGGATGCTTCGCTGGCTGGTTGGTGCAGTTCGTCTTGCTGCGCTCGCTCGAGGGTAGTACACATCGAGCGTAGGGTGGTAGATGTTTGGCAGGAGCTAGAAGATGGTGCATTTGTTTCTTGCACGGAGTAGGGAACAGATTTAAACCTTGAAGGAGTTTTTGTAGATTTTGAAAGTAATGTTATTTAAGAAACAGATTTGATTCTACTGATCCATTTTCCCAAATTTAGTTCAAAATACCATTTACAATTTGTGAGGAAGTTTCATTCAAGTAATGAGGAATATATGTTCATTTTTTTCATTATTTCAAAGAACCTTATTTCCAAATCAAACCAACTACCGGAAACCATAAGGGCAATAAAGACTTTTCCAAGCGTCTTAAAAGCTAAGCTAGCTCAACCAACTCTGGGTGTAAATCCTAGTTTATCCCTTCGCCGTCAAACCACTAGAAACCAAACCATCTGAAAATGGAAAATAGTACCTTACCCAACAAGACCACTGTACCGCAGTATTTCGATCATCCTGTGGCACCACAACCGTATGCTTTCTTGGATCGTAAATAAATAGCCGGATTGAAGGTGCTGACCTACATACTAGCAGTCCAAGGCAGTGGGAAATGCACATCCAAAGTGGCCAATCTGCAGGTGCATACGGCTTTACACCAATCAACCCCAACGGTCAAATGGTGCCTCCGATACGAAAACATCCGCAGTCTTCTGTTGATCACACTATCAATCACGAAAAAAAGCTGCAAAGCAGGAGGAGGAATTTTGGAGTTGAGTTTAGCAGGGAATGAACAACTACAACAAAAAAAAGCGTTGGGTAAAAATGCTTACACGGCGGATCAGGTGGCCGCACCGCAAGGCCACCGCACTAAATAGCGATTGCAAACTGTCGATCTCGTTCGATAATTTATAGGACCGTGGAAAAATGGTGTGCTTAAGTCCATTTGGTTTATCGCAGAATTTGTTTTTCGCTTCCTGCTATCCGGCTGCTGCTGCTGGATGCTTTATGGGGCTGCGGCAAACTGGGTGGGAAATGATTTATGTGCGGAATTTAAAATTGCTCGTTTAGCTGCTGGTGGAGCTTTTCACACGCGGTGGAGTGTCCTTTCCCTTTACGGCGGGGAGTGGTGGTGGTGGGAATGCTGTTTCATCTCATTTGAATACAAAAATTAACCTGTCTATCAAAGCTAATGGAATGCATCACTGCTGTGTGTGTATGAAATAGGATGTGCTTTCTGTGTGTAAATAATGGCCATAGATAGATTAATGGGCCTTTTTGTGGGATGAGCCTTGGTACAGTTGATCGTTGGTGGTGGATTTGTTTTAAATTGGCAAGCTTATCTAAATCATATCGTACATTTTTCAAAGGCTTTCAACTGGACCAGTTAAAAAATGAATGAGTAATATATAGTAAGAAAGCTCTCAGCCAATTGAGATATTTATTATTTTTCTTTGTATCCTGGTCACGGCACCAATTGCTATGCGCACTTAAAACCAATTTAATGCAACTGTAATGAGATTTAAAAAATAATCTATTGTGCTTAAGTTGTCAAGACTTATTAAAAGAATAGAGATGCACTTAGATTTATTTGATAACGGAAATGGTAGAATTGAAATTCGATGAAACGGTCTATTAACTCCCATAAAAGCGTATATTCAAACAAAAATACGATTGAGTATTAAATTATACGCTTATCTCATTTCTAAGACCTCATTTTCAATGTTTTTTTTTTCTAATGGTATATCATTGACTTTTCACCGTAACCGCTGTGTCGACTTTCCAGCGTGTCCTGATCGACCACCGTGATGCACCGCAGCGTGTTAAAAAGTAACACCACCAAGGGCTATCAAAGATCCCACAGTCAACGGACATCCTGCAGTGCGTCACTGTCATCAGTCAGCAGCATCAAAGGCTCCGAAGCAGGAATCAGCGAATGTCAGAAAGAACCAACCCTGCAACCATGGGTTGTGTACTAGTGAAGTTAACCACACCGTCTAGACCACCAGCTTGCTTTCTCTCTGTCCCTTTCTGTCTGTGTATCACTTCGTAAACCTTACTTCCCTTCGTAACCGCACCGCTCGGTTTGGGATTCATCATCGTTTTGCGGGAAGTACGCTCCGGGGAAAAATTGCAAACTTGCAAGTAAATAATAAATGAAGCCTGCGCCAGGTGTGGCCAGTAGTGGTGAAGGATGAGCATTGCTTCCGATTTACCCAGGATTTGGTATGTGGCAGTGTCGGCAGCGTAAGAAGGAACGTGTAAGGGAAGAGGCTGCAGAAGAGGGAGAATGTTTTAGCACCTTTCCCGTGTCTTGTTACTATTACCGCACATACTACGTACGGTGTATAGACTTTTATTTCACTTACTCTCGCGAGTGTCTGGCATGGTGTATCAGGCACGGGCAATGGGAACGTTGAAGCGTTTCGCGTGCACTGTTTACTACCGTTGGTGGTGTCGTTTGCGGGACCGTTACATTTTTCCGGACCGTTTAGCAGAAAGCCCGTCCAAGGAGGGACATGTGTTGATGAACCGGCCGGCCACCGTTGTTGGTACGGTGGGGAGAGATTTTTGTTTGGCGTAGTGCTTTTTCCGAAGCTGCTCGAAGGCTGTAAATGATGCAACAGAGATTTGATGAAAAATAACTTGTAAAATAGCTTTTTTTATTGTATGTACCATTTTTCAAACTATTTGAAGTACAATTAAGTTTGATTGGGGGATGTCTTCATAGTTTTTATTGCATGATAGAAAAACAGATAATGGATTAGCCTTTCCTACTTATTCATGGAACTTTTCTAGCCTATTTACTAATTGTTTTGATGTTATTCAAATCAATTTATCAGGTAACAAGAAACCTAACAGCAATCTTGGAATGGGAGACACATTCGGATGGTAATATTCAGTACCATGCAGCCGGGTAATCAGTCTTTGGTATGGAAAAACAGTCCATATGAGGTTTGAACCCACGGCTGACATGTAGTTATGTCGTACGAGTTGACGACTGTACCACATGATCGCTCCTGTGGGTAGGTTAAAAATTTAATACGTAGCTTCTGACATTCGCCGGACCCTTCATAAATTTTGAGTTCTCTTTCTTCTTTAAATGATGTACGATAAACTGCAGAAATAGTGCAACTGTAATTATATTACATGTAATTAAAAGAAGATTATATTTAACGTCTAACTTGCATAAGGTTTGATAACACGGTTTTTCCTTAGTCGTTTTTATTCTGAATCAGTACTGAAAATCCATTATAGCATCACAGTGTCAGATTATCACAATTATCACAGATTATCACAAAACATGTCTGAAAATGAGCGATTTTATTATTCATTTACTATTGTTTAGTTAATTTAGTAGTACATGCAGAGTGCCTCTCAGACATTAGTGACATTCCTTAGGCTTATTGAAAATAATGGTAAAACGATTAAAGTATTTTTTCGATTTTTTAAACGATGCTAAACAATTTAGTTTTTTTTTCTTAAGAACTCCATACACGTTCAAGTGCAATCAGTTGTCTATTAAGTTATGTTTCAATCGCAACATTTAATAGCGGCTCGTATGGTAAAAACAAACTGTAGAGTTAAAGATAAAAATCAAGAAAAACGGAGAGAGTCCGAACTTTCAACAGCATGACATGCAAATGGCTTAGAGTTGAGGTTGTATACTGTGAGCTATAAAAACTACCAGAGTTTATTTAATTTTCATCACCACATTTTATGAATATTCGATAACCTATGTGTTGAATAGTTGTAAGCCCCTTGTGTTGCTCTGAATATGTCGGGATGTGAAAATGTCGTTTTGCAGACATTCAGGCGTACAGTTGCTACATGAGCCTACTGTACTGTTTGATAATTTATTTTTTGGGGCAATGTTAAACAACTCTTTATAAACGAATAAACTTTATAAACGTTCGGTTGGCGAGCATGAAAAATATATTTCTTATTTGTTATCACTTACTATCGCAGCTTGTTCGTATTCATCTAGTACAGGCATCTTCATTTTCATACAATCTCCCAAGCTCATTGGTTATGTATGAAACATTGATTTCCCTGTTCGCTTCCAATAATGATTCGGCAATCGAAGTAAATCTTACACTGTCTGCATTATTATTACTGCCACCAACTCAAACTGGTTTCGGAAATAAAAATCTGCCTCTTGCGCTTATCACGACCATTTCTCCCTTTCCGGTCGCTATCGCCTACGCTAGATGTGATAGAGAAATCGATGCCATCGTTACCTCCATTTCGTTTATTACCTCTATAAATATCAATCGATGGGTTCCTTACCGCACACGTTAGGCATGCGGTACCTTGGTCCTCTAGCCTGCTTAAGTTACGCACACTTTTGTCACGCTCCAAACCGTGTTTTTTTTACAGAGGAAGTGTGCTGGCACTGTTCTTCACGCAGTTTTGCTTCCATCCACGTCAGGACTGGGATGCCTTTAAGATGCTGCTCCTGACAGCTATTCCATCCGGGGGCCGGCATCCCATAACGTACCCGTAGTGTATTCGCGTCAATGTTACTCCCGCTCGTTATCGTTATCACCGGAGCGGGAGGCATGTCCGTAGAGAGCTTTGCCACTTTACGGCGATTACGATGGGTTTCCGCGCGCGCACAACGAAAAGAAAAAAAACAAAACGTAAATTTGTATCGTTTGGACAGTGGAAACGAAGTGTTTAAAACAACATCTACTACTGTCTACTACCTCCCGGGTACCCGGGTACTAAAACGACGACAGTCCACAAATCACGCACAGCAGCGCCCGCTTGCCTGCCATCGCCAGGATAAGGACACGCAGCTTTGCACGCGGCTTTGAGCTTCGTTCCCGCCGGACTACGGCTCGTTGGCAGGGACACGTACTCTCTCACACACACATGGGACTCCCTCGGCTCTGAGGCTGGACTTGTGCCCCAACAGTTTCCCACCCCACGGGAATCGGTCAGCCGGAATGACAAACGAACTGACAGGCGCACTTTTCACCGGCGGCATACTAATGCGCTGCCCGGTGGGTGTGCAAAACGATTTGGATGCTGTATCTGTGTGTGTGTGTTTTTTTTTTCCTATACTTTCCTCCTCCTGCTCCTCCTGCTTGGAAGTGGTCGGAAACGCATGAACTGGCCCGCTGTCCAGTTCGGTTTACGTTTAGCGCGGATGTTTCGGGTCGCTTGAGTACATGCGAGCGAAACACGGAGCCACCATAATAGAGCTTAGTTTATCTAAACGCATGCGGGCTGTGATGGGATGAGGGTTTTGAAATGTTGTGGACATGTTGTGGCGCGCTGCTTGTTTTTAAAAGCTTTGTCTGTACGGGCGTGTTTGCGAGTCGAGTTTTTAAGTGGCTTCAGTACATATGTTTCCGGTTATGATTGGCACCTGCGTTGGCACATTAGCTGGTGATGAAATGTTTGTTCGATAAGCAGCTTTTAATAATTGCAAACAAATGACCGTTCTGGCAGGCGACTATTAGTTGTATGTAATGGTTGTGGCTGTTGTGGAACTGTGTAAAGCAGGGGTATTAGCTTGTAAAGTTTCAATGATCGAGCTGAAATTGCAGTCGTTTTATTTATGCATGTCTATTGCAACATGATAGTTTTAAACAGTGACATATTGATGACTGTAAAATTGTACTTTTGTTCATTTGTTTGATGACTTGAGTATGGTTGAATTTTATTTATTCATGAAATAGATATTTTGTTTTTTTAAACTTTAATTTCGGTTACTTGTTTTGATTTATGCATTTCAATAAGATTGGAACATAAAGCTCATGGAGGGTCCCACTCTATTATAACTTAATTTTACAAGCCTGGTGAGACTCAACTTTTTTGTTCAAATTTCAAAATAATGAATATACTATTTTTCGTTCAAACTACAGATTATACCATTTCTTCAGAAATGAGTAAGAAGATTGAATTTTTTTTGCAAAATGTTGTGCCCTTTAAAAAATGTCCTGTTTGGTGCCATATAAATAGCATACATTTAGGCGCATTGCTGTCACATCATGCCACAGTCATCCCGAAGGTATGCAATCGTACTGGGAAACCTTACAAATGTTCTTTGCTTCTTCCCGATTTCGAGCCGATTTTTCTTTCGCAGCAAATTTGGAAAACCTTTCGCCAGAAATGTAATTAACATTTCACCAGAATGTTACACCGTTCGGTTGCGTTTGACTGGAGCGCAATTGAAAAGCTGAAATCAATTTGTCAATAGGTTACACATTCATACGTTCGTTTCGAGTTGCTAACCTTCCCGGAATGTCGGGAAAGCGTTCCGTGACATTTTAGAAAAGGGCAGCATTGGTAGAAGGGCACAGAACGGGCGAAGGAGTACTAACACGACAGCCGCTTGGACCGATCTTTGGCTGATACGTACCCACCAGAGACTTCACGTTGACAGGTCACAAAGGGATATAGAGAGAGGGATCGAGCGTTGAGGTGCATACAAGTGCAAAACCACCACCGAAAACGATCCTTGTCGCGCGTCAATGTGGATGAAGGTTGTGCTCCGTTATATGAACCGACGATGATAAGTCGCATGGGAAAATTACGCCACGGAAGAAGCAACATTTTTCTTTATCCGATCTCGGGCAAGGAAGAAAGCCAAACCGCTTCCCCGGGCTGCGCTATCGATTTTATGCCATTTCTAATTTGATAGCACTTCCTTCCACTGCTCTTGCGGGCTCGAATCACCAACGCATCCCGACGTCCACCGCATGAATGTTTCCAGACATTTTGTGTTGCTTCATTTCCGGGAGAACACGCGCGAAGGGAAAAGATTCAATGCCCGAAAGCTAATGGTTCAGCGTAGTTGTGCTTGGGTTTCTTTTCACAATAATCCTTGCCCGCCCTCCCCTCGGTACCACTTCTCAGAAAATGGGAGTATGTGTGCTATAGAATTTCACTTTCGCCATCGACAACTGACATTGGTTTTTGTAGCCATCTTTTATTATTTTTTCGGTAAAGACCAGAAAGCAGAAAGCTCTCGGCACAATGTGTGCGAAATTGAAGCATTATGATCTCCGTTCGCCACTCTCTTAACGGCAAATTGTTTTCACCACTGACAACATGAATCATTGTTATGGAATTCGATATGTTCACTTCCGTGCTCGGTGTCTGTAACGACCGTGCGGAAAGGATGCGGAGAGGTAAGGTGCAACGTGGGGAGAGTTTTGAGAATAGGATATTGTTGTTGGTTCGTGCCAAAAATCGGTGTCGAAAGCCAATAAGTAGCAGTTTGAAGAGGAAAAACTGCCCTCAACTGCTGGGAAGGTGTACTGCAGTGTCAAGAGGTGTGAGCACACTCGTTACGAGTGCACTGGTGGAGTGCCGGTATGTATGGGCTACAAGTCTTGTTGCAGTGGGTTGAAGGAGTCTGGACGGTCAACGATTGCATGGTGGTTGCATTCGTGTACTGTTCAATCACCAATGGGAGTAAAAGAGGTGAAATATCAGGTCAGGTTACTGCAGTGTTAAGATGAACAATGATAGAATTGTGGGATTGATTGGTAAATGGTAGATGAATGGATGTACAGTTTTGTGGCAAAAGATAAAACATTGATGGTAGATGAGAAAACTACAAGTTCAATAATATTTATATTGCAGCCCCAATCTGAAATTCCTTTGTTACATGCCAATGGGGGAAGCAAATGGGTACCCAGCCCTTGCCCTGCCCATTTATCAAAACAGTATCACGCACGATGTCCCCATGTCGTTGACATGGGTTCATCGTGTCCCTGTGCGTCAACGCTCACTGCAGTTGTGCAGTGCAGGGCTACATCTCTTCCCTTCTGTCCACGTTGTCGGCATGTTGTTTGCGTACGTTTGATTGCCAGTGTAATGCAATGCAAACAAGAGCGCTAGTCACCATTACCACCATCGCTACAAAACCCTTCATCACAGGCCTTGGAAGGAGTTAGAGCTACGGTAAACAAGCCCGAAGCATAGAAGCTGCCCCAGGGCGTTACAAAGCCGGACCGGCAGGGGCTGAGCTTCCTGCTGCACCGTTACAACCAAAGCTGCCAATCCTTGCAAACAGAACACTCAGCTCACCATCTCTTCTACCCATCCCGTGTTTCAACACACATAAACTCGACAAACGTTCGGTGTAACGATGTGTGAGCTAGTTTTGCGTACGCAGGCGACGCTCTGCGCAAGTGGCAATTAATATTAATGAACTTTAAAATGTTTTCAATGGCATCTAATATTCGATTATGGCGGGTGTCCATGGCTGTGCAAGGTGCTGCTGCTGCTGCACTACGTACTACGTACTAGGCGAAGGTAGTACAATGCAGTGCAGCCCATCAACTAACCGAATGGTCGTTTACTGCGAAATTGCAATTCGTAGCCGTACCGTAACCGGAGCAGTCTCACGGGACGGAGCGAACGAGTTCTCTGCTGCAGCCTCCGTACGGCGCAGTAGCGCAGTCTCTGACGTCGAGTGATGATTGTTCTGCAATTGTGGATGCGTGGTGCCTGATGTTGATGGTTACTGCTTACAGTTCGGGTTGGGTGAAAATGCTAATTTCGAAACGAAATGTGTCCTTGCTTCTTTTTTTTGGGCGGGGAATGAAAAAAAAAACAAGTTGTCTTGTTCATGGTTTCGATGGACGGTGTCCTTTTCGAGAGCGTTGCAAATGGCAAAAGCGCCTAAAGTTAGGCAAATTCGCATCACATAATACTGGAATGGATAGTGAGATCTCTATAGGACCTTTTGTTTGGGTGACAAAGGACACAAATTGAGATAAATATTGAAAATATTGTATTTTTTTATTCATTAAAAACTTATACAATGGAACTCCTCATAACGAGTACCCTTTTGAAAAATGAAAGTCAGTTGTGTATCAGATCTTCAAATAGGTAAAAAAGTTTAAATAAATGAAATTTACAAAGAGTAATTCAACTTAAAGAAATCAACACAGTCATTTATGTTGTTTATGAAATGTTTATTTACAAAAATGTTTATGCATGACTTTAAACAATGTAGCAAAGCACTGCTAAATAAAAAAATATAAAATTCTGTTTTTTTTTCTTCCTAAATTGAACAGATGCATGGACGGCGATTTTCTTCATCCTGCACATCTTTTCAATAAAAAATCATGTAATCTGGTTTGGACAAAATAATTGGATGATCATTCACTTGTTCAGGTGCAATCCTTATTCTCCAAACCTAAACTACTGCTATGCATCAATAGAAACGCCCAAAACGAATCATTTCAATTCCTTACTATCCTCATGATAATTGCCCATATGGAAATGGCCATCAAACCAAAGAGGGTTGAACGAGTTGTGCTTGACTTCCTATGCCGAACGCTTGCAATCTAAGTCAATCGTACCCAATCCTACCAAAACATTCCAGGAAATGCCATCCGAAGAGTTTGTTTTGGAAATTTAGAAAATCAGCTCACGAATAAAAATCTGACCAAGGGTTAGGGCATGGTATTGCGTACGACTGCTGCTGCTACTGCTCTTTTACCGGAATTATTCTACAGCTTTTTTTGTGTGTACCCAAACAAGGAATAAGTGCAAAACCCTCAGACCCCGTAGACCCCGTGCTGAGGCACCGAAGCGTCCGTGACCATCACAAATCTTGAATATCTTGAGCGGCATATCGGTATGCGGATGCTTTGCTACGGAAGCGAATCGAACGAGAGTGCCATTTTTGCATGCCAATTGCAGCTGTGGTGCCGGCAGGCAAATGGACGCATTTGTTGCCTGTGATTTTATGCCCATTCTTTTCCCTTTTGGTATGGAAATGTTTATGTGTGTGTAGAAAACAAACTAAAATAAAGGAAAATGAACAGGAAGAGCTGCAGTGGAAGAAAAACAAGCTATGATCGCTTTCGATTATAAGAACCGAGCGGACGTGTCCCAGACCGACGCAGCATATAACTGGGCTTGACTGGTGGAATTCAACCGTATCGCAACGAGTTTTACGAGCGCTTCTTGTTACGTTGGGCTTAGTCATAAAAACTTAAATTTTATGCTCCCTTTACGTATAAAAAAAAACCCAGGCCAATCTAAGGGCGGTTTCGGTCTCAGATTGGTTGCACAAATCATGAATTGGCCCACCGTTTTTGGGAGTAGTGTGCGTCCTTGAAGAAAATTAATTTATACTGCATTTGATTTTATCACAGATTTGTTTGGTTTTTTTTAACTAAAAAAGATTTCACGGTGTTTAAAACAGGGGATATGTCAATTAAACAATTTGATTTGAAATTTGAGCCTTGAAGGGATATCCTGCTAGCTACTCAATACCCCTGAAATTATGCAAATTGTTGTAGAGTGTACGAAATGAAGATTGAAAATTGCGTATTTTTTGTTTAACTTCTCTAACAGTATACAATTGCCCCTAAAATCAGTAATTATTATATATAATTATTCATAAAATTCTGTTGTATATCTAAATAATAAACTTTGTATAAAAAAAAATTAAAAAAAAAATATATTGCCTACATTTAGGCGTACAGTGAGTTTATTCATGCAACAATATATAAATATATTGCATACATTCAGGCGTCGAGTAAGGATAATCCAGGTAGAAGATGTGCAACCAAAACACATTTCAAACGCAACAATTAGAAGAATCGTGGGAGCAATGAGCAATGCATTGTTATTTTCCAACAAGCACGGCCTAACAACATGTCCTTGACGGTTTCAAGACCTATATGAAATGTGCCCATACGTTACTGCTACGACCGAATACGATTGTTGCGCCAAATAAAACATAAATAACAGTATCAGTCCTCCTTGGATCCTTGAAAATGGTTATTTGGATGGATTAATCGCAGAATGACAATGGAAATCGTTGAGAAATATAGCTTGTTTATGAAATGATACAAAAAACCACCAAAATAAAACAAAATATCATTCCTATTCCTGTTTTACAAGCAACTTTACCCTAAGACTAAGGTAAACAGTGTTGGGCTAGTACAAACAAAATGTTTGATCCCATAAAACGATTGAACTATGTTTCATTTCATAACACGTCGTACATGCAATGTTGAAAAGGGGAAACCTCAATCCAAACCCAGACCACACAACCAAGTCTTGCAGGACCTTGTGCGTAAAAAAATGGTGCAATATAATCCTAGCTTCTACCGTGGCACGTACGCGTGCCCTCCGTATGGTTGCTGAAATTTCGATACCCTTTTCACATAGTACTGAACACTTGAAAATGGGTACAGCTTCGCTGCTCAAAGGAATGCTGTAAAAATATCGTCCCTTTTTCAACGAGCGAACCTGTTAAAGTAACGCATCCGGTTTGACGAACGAAAGTGGTCCGGCGACCACTAACGAACGGAATCGGCAAACCCTTCGAGCTGGTGCTATCTCGGAAGGACACAAAAGCGGACCCTAACAACACAGACAGCCAGAGGACGCAGGGAAGACACGTTTGCTACCGGCAAGCAAGTGAAAAGTCAGAAATGAGATTGAAATTTGATTAAGTGATTGTTGTTATCCGGAATTCAAAACTGAAGAAGTGAGCCCCTTTTTCGCTGTGTGTAAGTTGTTTGCTGTCGGCTGCCAATGGGCGTGTATCGTGCAAGTGTGTCCAAGAGTGGAATGTGTGTAGCGATGGGTAAACACGCACCGTGGCCCTTCTTTCCCTGCTGGTCGATGGGAAGGAGTGTTCCGTGGCTCCCGTTCTGACGAGGGCACGCTGAATGGGTGCCTTGATTGCGGATTTTTCGGTAAACAATACTGACGCATAAAGTAAGGTAATGGCTCACTCGCACTGTTCGCGTCCCGATTGTGGCAAGTCTTTGTTGGTGGTCCGGGTCCGGGTCGCGGGGTACTGGGGGAAATGCTTCCGATGCTCGATTTCCGTTTAGAATTTTTGCACGCTTTTTTCTACGCATTTTCAGTTGCCTTCTACTGGGGTCAACTTGGGTGTGTGTGTGGTTTGTTTTTACTTTTTCTACTCTCCTCCTTAATCCCTAAGCGCCCATTGAACGACGGTCAGATCGGGTGGAATGGTTTAGCGTGCTTAGGTGATAAAGAGTTTCGTGGTGTTAGTGTGGCCCTTTTTTACACACACTCACACACACACTCTCTCTTTCTCTCTCCTTCTTTCCCAACGATAACCCAACACGATGTTGTTACTTAGAAAGGGTGTAAAATTTGAAACCGAACGTTAGCAAACCTGGGGGAGGGGTTGCCCATTAACCCGTGAGTGGCGTTTAAAAAGTAATGATTTTTGGCAATAATGTTTTTTGGTGCTTTTTATTATTTTTTGTTGCTTTGGGAGAAGAAATCGATTTGGATTGGTTCTGGTTTGGGGTTTGTAAAAAAGGTTATTTTTTAAAGGTGCTTTTATGAAGTTGAGACGATAAAAATTGAGTTCTTTTTCGCATGTGAGTGTTGATTGAGAAGGAAGTAGGGTTTAAAACAATGTTTAGATGCACTTTTAAGGACTTAATGTTATGTTTTTCAAATGAAGCTAAATCATTAAAATTTCATTTTTTTAAACGTATGGATATCATAGTTTTGGTAATCATCTACACCAGTTTGTCGTATTTTTGCTGTTCTACAAAATTTGCTTTTGGTTGAAAAAGTATAATTTTAAACTACTTTTCATCATGTTTGAGTTGAATGTTGGATACATTGACGAAAAAAACAGAGCTCTTTGGCCGCTGTTTGTGCATCAGTCTTTGGATTTTTTGATTAGTTGAATTTTAGTACTTATCAGTCAGATCATGTTCGGTCAGATCACACAGTAATCCGAAGGAACAATATCTAAGTTGTACAGCCCGTGGAGAGGAACTCTTATTGCAATGGTTTTATTCTTGTTTTATAGGTGCATTTGCTCACTACTGAATGAACGGCGTTAGAACTATCCCGGTTTCAGTTGATATGACACATTGGACCCCAACTGTTTGAATTATTCTATTTAATGTACTTTGTGTATTTTAATGTACTTTATCTTTGTAAAGATTATGAAATGTTTTTATTTTCAAGTTACTAGCCATAGAAACTGAATAAATAAAGTAATTTCACACATTTTATAGAAATTACATATTTAATAGAACTCTTTTAGATTTTCATCATGAAAATGAGTTTTCTGAATTATTTAATCATTTAATTTTATTAATTTAATTGGTTAAAATTAATACAGTTTAGTTTTTTTCGGATATATTTATATATCTTATTATTATTTTTTTAATTTTTGGTTTGAACGACATAACTCGTACCTCAAAACATTAAAAACATTGATCAAGTATTTAAATTAAAAATGCAATATTATGATAGTAGTGCCATTACATTCATGATTTTTTTCAATTTCGGTTAGATTTTTATTCTTCATTGAGTAAAACACGCTGAAAAGGATACAATATTTTCGGAATGTTGTAACCCCAAAAAAAAACCCCAAAAATGTTGAATGAATGTTGTAAATAAAAACCCCAATAGAAATTCAATCTAGGCAAAAAATGCAATTAAATAAACAGCATTATTATTACACATTTTCAAAAATCTATAAAAATGGTACCCTTAAAGTATTCTGCAAAATTTATATTTTTTCCTGAATATTTGATAAACGCCAACGTTTTATAAAATTCCCATTTTTGAGTTGAAGTCTCATTCACATGTATACGGTTGACAACGCAAAAAACAGCGCATTGGCCATACTCGCCAATCGCCCCAACACGCCCGGCTTGGACCGACGTTCCAAGAACCTTTCAGCACTATCGGCGGGAAGGAAATCATAAGTTCAATTTTGCCCATTTTGCCATCCAATCCGGCTAGATAGATTGATTGATTGAACTTGCAAAAAAAAAAAAGAAAGAATGGGAGTGCAATCAGTGCAACCTTTCGTTGACCGGGTTTGTGTGTGTGTGGGTCGGTTTTTTGTTGTTCATTCTTTGCTAAAAATCAAATGCTGATCGCACATCAAAGTAGCAGGCGAATTTGCAAGCGGACCAAAAATCAAGCGACAAGTTCAAGTGCAATGCCATTCCACGCCATCCGAGCGATTCCGCCAATGCAGCCAACAGATTGACAGCGTGAGGAGGGTATGCGTTTCGCTGTACGTGGAATTGAATCGTAATCGGTTCACGAGCTCGATCGCTTTCTTTTCGCTTTCCGAGAGAGATATATCTTGTGCCTCCGATGGGGCGACAGGGAAGAATCCTTGACAAAACCCCGAACAAGCTGCACTTGCAACGAGATGATGCACACGTTAACGGGATGAGATTCTCGCTTTGCTCGCTCCTTTTTTTTCTTCGTCCAGCTTCTTCACGCTTGCCATGTGGGGTCCGACGGAGCTGAAACTTGCTTTCGATTTTTTTCTCTTCTCTCTTATATTTCATTCCTACCATCTTTTTCCCATTTTGACGAAAGGACCGCTTGATTGGAGCAATGCAAATTTTGCATTTTTTATGACACACAGTGGGGGGGGGGGACCCTTCGCTCGCCAAATGTGAAATCAAAAGCAGGAAAAGGGGGGAGCAAATCGAGAAAGGCAACGACGCTGAATGGAGGTAGTCAAAGCGAAAAGGAAAGCAATTCATGGCAACGGAACGGTTGACTAAAGACATCCGCTTCTCGATCAAACGACAGGTGGAGCATGATAGTTTTTTCTTCTTCTGCTTGTGTGTGTGTGGCATGCCATTATATCTAACTGCACTTTGCGCTACGTCCAGGTGGAGCTGTGCAGCGGTGGCCAACAATAAAAAAATCTCTTCCACTTTGCATCGACCAACAACCGGGCAAAATGCAGTTCAGGTGTCATCTTTGTTGCGTCCAACCTGTTTTGCTGATGTTGGATGCTCGAAACAAAAGAACGAACAAAAGAATAAAAAGGTGCGCTTTCTATCAGGTGAGCTAAAATAAAACGGGAATGTAATGTTAAAATTGCATCACCAATCAAACAACTACACGTTTCATTAAACCGCATAATTGTTTCACGAGAAAAAAAAAACTATAATAAATTCCGGCCCGGAGAAAAAAAAACACTACATTTAACTACATACCGTGTCTAATGCATCGTTTGGTTAGTGAAAGAAGTGAAAAAAGTCGACAGATGTCACCGTTTTCATCACATTTGCCGAAGCTGTGGTGTTTTTAACAGTACCAGCTTTGTTTTTTTCTGCCTTCCCTTTTTCCGCACGAAAAAACTAGCTTCCCCCTTGCACGCTTGATAAAGGCTGGATGGGTGCGTTTCCCTCTTATCTGGGGTGGAAAACAAAAATATTAAAAAAAAAATCCTAACGGAACCATGACCGTTTGTGAGCACTTAATTACGGTTCGATGGTCACGCAGGTTCCGTTCGTGTACGTTTCCTGATACTGATCGATTCGATTGCAAACTGCATGTGTGCAATTAGAGAACTACATTTTTATTTGCTGCACAGTTCGAACGAAATGTGATCAAACTTTCCATCACCAACAAAACCAGGAAACCTCATGAAGTTTTCTTTCTTAGTAATGAAAATGTTGATAGGATGTGAATTATTGCTATTGGATTTCTGAGTAACGCTTTGTCCCCTTTTTAGCTTCCGCTTCATGCGGGTTGTTTTATCAATAATTCAAGGGCAAGGTTGTTCAATAATATTGTGGCATTGAAAGTGGGGAGAATTGTTTAGGTTTAGGTTTGTGTCTAGAGAAGGAATAGAAAAAGTAGGAATGAAGTATCTGAAAATTTGATGAAAAAGATAAAACCATCATTGAATCAACTATCAATTCAAGCGCTTTGTGAAAATAAATAATACGGAGATGTATACACCTTAACAAGAATGAACGTTGAAGGATTTTTGCGGAAAAAAGAAGTTTTTAAAACAAAAGAAATTCCAGCAGAGTATTGGAGCAGCATTTGTAAAGAGTATATGATAGAATATTTACGCTTTAAAAGGCAAAAAAGAGATTAATTTTGCTAGACCAGAACATAAATCAGATTACAAAAAATGAGACAGGAAATAGAAGGGACCAAATGTCCTTAAACAAAACAATAAATTCGAAAATGCAAAGAGAAGTAAACCAACCATAACGAGAGGAAATCAAAACTTCCCTATTTTGTCTTATTTTAGGGTGCACCACTTGCTTATATATAATTTAACAAAAAACTAGATGAAACAAATGAAAACAACCAGCAAACGAACGAAACATAAATCGTTAATCTTCGCCCTCGTTCGTTTATCGAGTAATCGGAAGAAGCGGCATATCAATTTACCGAATTATTTCTCATAACGATAATGATTATGATACTGCGGCGAGCAGTCGCGTCCCACAGCGGCCTGGCATGGAAGGAGTGCCCATTTGCACGAATCAAAACCCCTCTTAAACGTTAAACATAAGAGGGATATTGCGAGATTGTGTGCCGTTGTCCGTTTGATGTTGTTGTCTTGTTACGCTCAAGCGTGTAGCAGGAGATGAGGTCCTTTTTTCTTTTGCTTCTTGTCATTTATTTACTGTAACTGCGTCCAATATACGCTTGATACGATTGACCCATGGGGTGAAGGGGAAGGGAGACGACCGGGGTTTGCTCGATTCAGATGGATCTGAAATCCATCCCACGTAAGGGTGGTAATTGAGACGCCAGCGAAGCGGTCATCGTGCCTGGTGCCTAAACTCTCTTTCTCTCTGATTATTTTGGCTTTTTTTTCTACTTCCGACTTTGCGGCCCCCGGAAGAGGAGGAATCCTTCATCCACTGGTGGCACAGAAGGTGAAACTGCTTTAATCTCTTTGAGTGCAACTTGATCGATTACGGTCTGGTGGGTAGTGGAAATCTGACGCTCGTCCTACTCCCCCTTGTTACAGGTTACAGACCAGATGGTCCAGCGTTGCGATTTTGCGAAGCGCAGATAGTCCCGAGAGTTTGAAAATCTTTTAGCAAACAGGGAAGGAACACACACAAACACATAAATGTGGCATAGCGAAGGAACGTAGCATACGGCATACGAACTGCAGCTCTGGTTATGGTCGGTGAGAATTTGGTGATTTTTTTTGTAATCCAAGCGAGTAAAATCTTAAAAAGGTAAACAACATGCAAAGAATGAAATCTTCAAGTGCATCCGGTGGTGGGATTTTTTACCCTATTTAGGCGCTTACCAAGGTTTAATCGCGAAATCGGGAACGGACGGGCTACGGGGTAGGGTCAAAGGCAAACCGGCAACATGTAGCGGTGCTGAAAAGCACCAGTGCATGCGAGCCACTCGTGAGCGCACGCAGCCTTCACGGGGCTACGGCAAAGGATACGCCTGTGCACGGACGCCGGGGGACTGTGTTTGCACGTTTCGCTGCAAGCACCCTTGAGCACATGGTGCGTCCTGTCTTTCGGGGTTTAGAGTTTAGTGCTACGAGTGTATGATTAATTATTTTCACGAGTCTGATGAGTCCACGGGCTCGGGGTTGTGAGTGTGGTGTAAACGTGAAAGTGACATTAAGCGTTGCACTAAGTGGTTTGGGCTTGGTAGGGAAATTAGGCAGCGACATGTATTTTGGTGGATAGTGTCCAAGAACCCGCTTTATTTTTATACACGAGCTTGAAAAAAGTGGATTAAGAAGTGAAAATTTTACGGGGTTTCACTGGTAAGAACTGCACGAGGAATTTTGGAGTCCTTTGATCTTCTACTTTCATTTTGATGTATTTATTTATCTCTGCTTCAGTGCTATAAAGAGTCACCAAGTTTAGCTCTTCAATAATTTAACAACGTTTGTAATACAACGTGTAGTTGCGGTGAAAAGTATGAGATTGTTGATCCTGACTGACTGATTCCTTAAACTGTTTGCCTAATACATCATCCACATTGTTGGTAAATAGTAAATAAACTCTTAAGTATTGTATTGCGTAGTTCTAAGCCTCCACAATATTGGAAATTAGAACAAATGATTTGAACGATTTGTTAAAGGCTGCAGTAATGTTAGAAAGCTCAGGTGATGGAATCTAAGGCATTTTGATGTTGCGTCACTTGTCTTTGTTGAAGTTGTATTTGAATCAACCTTAGAACATTATTTAAAATAGATAATTATCTTATTTATGATTGGCATATTGGATTGAAGGTAGGTAGGCTCTATACAGAGTCAGAATTTCATCAATTAGGCCTGCATAACGGTTTTTAACTATTCGATATGTTTTTTTCAATAATTGCAATTTATGCAATTTAAGTATTTTAGTTAATTTTTGCTTTAAATTCATATCACCTTGAGGATACGTTGGTGAAAACATGATTTCAGGAATGAAGTAATCGAAATAATAATCATCAATTTCATTTCATTTTCAATTGCGAGCTGTATCTAAAATCAGCTATATAGTGTTTAGTCAACCCATTTATTTTATTCAACAAAAAAGACTGTCTTGGTAGATAAAAATACGAAAATTATCCTTACCCTTCTTAAATGCACTGTTATTCATCGATCGAGAAAATGTATTACGTTTCATAAAGGATTGTTCTCGATAAGCAATACAATAGAATCTGAAAGGAAGGACATGTTTTCACGACTACGCTATCTACCCTGCAAGTAGAAGGAAACAATTGTTGCATGATATTTCAGAGCAGTTTTCTTTTACAAAAAAAAAATGTAAAAAATGATGTACAATCTTTATGCCCATAAATTCGCTGCGCTAATAAATTTTCCCGCCACGTGTGCTTGCGCTGCATTCTGCTCCTTGCGACTGCTCGTCCTTTGCGCTACGCGCTTCTAAGCGTGGCACAATTTAAACTCATTCAAAAATTCCACCCAATCACACACACACACAATAAGCGTGCAACTTGTGTGTTTACAAAACACTGTAGCATTAACCGCAAGCCAGCTGGTAGACCGGGATATGCCCTCCAAGGCAGCTTCCCTTTGATGCTGCACGTTATGCACGTGCAACAGGGAGAGCCCACGCACGCTTACAGGCTGCACTTTCGGTGCGCTTGGTTATGCTTTTGTTCTCGAAGACATGCGGACGAATATCTGTAGCGAGTATTTGTGCTGTGAACGGTGCGAGCCGCATCTTTGATCGTGTACTGCACGCGAGCAACGCAGTGCCCGGTTCGGAAATAACTGCCGCCCGGGCGGGGAGACGCCACGCTACTTTGTTGCTGCACTTCGTTCGTAGCGGAACAGCATCGCTAGCGTTGCAGACGAAATGCAAAGACGAACCCGCTTACGGATGGTGAAAATAACCAGGCGAAGGCACATCAGTGGTGCGTGCAGCATCGACTGAAGGTCGCAAACCACAGAAAAAGGACCAACAATAGGTCCCGGACGGGGAGCGTAAAGTTGGTAATGGTTGTGTGCACACGGGCTCGTGGGGTAGTAAGTGTGTGGTTGACGGGCGGTGATGATGGGGCGTTTGATGCATTTCACCTTTATAGAGAACAAAGGTATGGTTGGTTTAAAGATATGTTTTACTTTTTTCCAGATAATGAATAGTCGTGTTGAGCTGACAGAACAGCAAAGGACATGTTGAAAGAAAAGGCGTTAGCGGATGTTTACGTAATATTTACTATTTTTAAGTATATGAAAGGGAAAATCGATTATTATTTTCAATAATAAACTTATCTGGTTTATCATGATTCCCTAAAATGAGTTATCAACAGCATTGCTTTCATATTTACTGAGCCTGCAATATCAGTTGCACGTACCAAATGTTTAATTTTAAATTTGTCTCTGAAATCGGGAATGTGTTAAGAGATGTTTTCGCAGAATGTGTCATACGCTAGGATAGTCAGTGCTACACATGTAGATACGTAGTTGAGTCGTGCGAATTGATGACTTTACCACGAAACTGGCAATATTCCTATATTACAAGAACTCCTGGAACGGACGATACAGATTTTAACATCTTTTAATTTTGGTCTCAAAAATCTAGGTAGCAAAAGCCTTGGTCGCAAAATCCAAGCCTTGGAAGCAAATCAAAAAGTTAATCAAGCTAAGAGAAACTTATCTGTAACTGAGTAATACAATTTTTCAAAGAATTTTCTAAAGCCTTTTTAAATATTTGAAATGCACATTAAATCATTTGCCAAACAGGCTCAACAGATTCACCGATTAATTTCCATACCTAGAACTGGACTCCCCGCGCAAACAAAAACAATCGCAAACGTGGATGCTTCACACAGGCCTCCCCGGCCGCGGAAACCGCATGTTTATTAATTAATCTGTTCGAAATGCACCACCACTTTCTGCATAAAGTGGTTACGCATATTAAATATCTCAACCCGCCACCAGCCAGCTGTGCACCGTGCCGTATTGATTATCCTGACCGGTGGGGTGGGGTTGGTTGACGCGCAGGTGAATGTTTTTGCTGTCGCTCAAAACACTCGCGAGCATCAAATCACTGGCAAACACACACACACACCGGTGGAGCTTTTTTCATTAGCAAATTGCACCGCCCGGCCCGGCGGGGTTGAAATGGGACGAGTGCGAACGCAATCAAAGTGTGAAGCCAATTTTAAATTTATTCCTTATCAGCTGTGGCGATAGTGTGGCACTACAACATTCCCTGCCACTCCCCCCTACCCCTCTGTGCAACCTCCACCACCCCCTTTAGGGAATCAGTCATACATTTTGCATGGATTTTGGGGTCAAGTGGAATGCAAACAAACTCGCACGAACAACTGGAACTAAACCCCATCAATCCACGGTGCGGTTCCTCAGTCAGCAGTTCCGGTTCATTCAATTAAAACTTTGCCACAAAACCCGGCAACAAAACGCGAAAAGTCGTTACATTCGCCGGCATTCTGTTTGTTTTGCGTGCACACACGGTCCCAACGCGGCATGCATAATTTAAAAAAAAAACCAGACAAAGTCAAATGTGCAAAAATGCATAAAATAAATGTCAAACAAATTTCAGAACAAAACCCCCAATGCGAACTTCCGGTCGGGGGAGGGAAAGGATATTTGGTGTCAGTTGCGCTTGGGTCTCACTTACGTGTGGATAAGCAGTGGGTAATAACGAAAAAAGTGTTTCTGATAATAAATAAACTGTGCGTCAAAAGCGTAACACAAAAATAAAGGTTACAGAGAACACACACCATTCTGCACAAAAATTTGACCGGAGAAACCGTGAGGAGCACCTAGCCAAGGGGGTAAAAAAGGATTGCTGCCATAAAAAATAACCATATTGCTGACCACAATCATAAATTGCTGATGTTGTTGGTTGTGATGCTGTTTTTTCCGATGGGCAGACAATGGGGACAAAGCGAACGGAAGGGGTGCAATGTTTATGGGCGGTGGTTTGCTTTCAGTTTTGCCGCGTTTTGGAATTTACGTCTGGATAATGCACTCGCCACCAATTGAGGTGCCCATGTGTTGTTCACGGAATGTCGTTTGCTTGCGTGTGTTTTTGTATCTTTTTTTATTATTTTCAAGCGACCTTTTTCTTCCTTTTTGTGCCACGCTAAATGTTAAACAAAATGCGCTTTTCAGCCTGCTCGGGGGTGTAAAAACGGAATAGTAATAAAAAAGATCATTTCGGTTTAAGGTTGGATTCATATTCAATTTATAGGAGGACGATGGTGCAACAAAACCGAGATGCTTCGGCAGAGAAAATTGTTTTTGACGAGTGAATGGTAAATAGTTGTGCCGCAGGCTAGTGGCCGTCATGATGAGTTGTATTGTTTTAAGCGGGGAGGTCTAATTAGATCAAGGTTGTATATCTCTTTCTGTCTTAAATATCTTTCTGTCGTGCTTATCAATATACTAGATAAGAAGATCTTAGCTCAAAAATCAACTTATTATAACTTATGTATTTTAAACAAAATTTGGATTTCATTTAATGATTGAGATACTTTGTTTACTTTTGCTTATGTTTACTTTAAATTCTTCTATCAGCTTTCCTAAACTCCAAAAGTATTTAATTCAACGTTTATTTCGTACTACGTTTGTTTCATTTTAGTTGATACGATCTTTTTCCTCGTTTTGACTAGATTCATTTAATTCATTTCATTATTTTTATTAACTTGTTCACATGTTGAATCTCTTTTAATTTACATTTTATTTGCACCTTGGCATCACAATACAAATGTTTTGATTAAAAAAAAGACTAAAACACTAGGAACTGGGTGTTAGTATCGATAATTGTGCATATTGTTAATTTTAATACTTTTTGTTTTGTTTTGTGTATGCTTTTGATTAAATTTCATTTCTTTAATCTTAATGTACCTTTGTAAATTGTGTGTTTTGTGTATTATTTGTATTGATTATAGTTTCTTTATTCTTAATTTAGTTTTGTAAATTCGATTTACCTTTCGTATTTTTATGGATATTTTTTCCAGTTTTTTTTCTACTTATTATCCACGTTGTTATCTATAGTCTGTAGGGAATGAAGAGGAAAAAATAAACTTACTAATATCCTTTTTTTAACGCATCACACAGCAAATTGGGCAGTGCTCGAGCCCAACAAACCAGCTTTTACTTTCCTTTCTTTGTCACGATCAATGAACGCGCATAGGGTATAGGCGGTGTATCGATAGCGCTTCGATTTTCCAATATTCATCGATGCAGAGAGGCATAAATTATTAATAATCAATCAAGCAAATGGATGTGGCAGTTTTTCTCTGTTTTGGCTGTCAGCCTGTCCACGGTAAAAACGCTCATGACCACTCACTAGAATTGGTAGGTATGTCGAGATGATGATGATGATGAGAATGCTGTTGGAGATGATGAGGATGCTGCTGAAGATGATGATGAGGAAGGAAGAGCATCCAACGAAGTAGGTAATAACGAATGCTGTAGGCTCTGCGGTGTGTTTTATGAAGGATGTGACAGAATCGATTCGTTCAAGTTGATGACACATTCGATCAGAGGGTGGTTTTAGTGGTGGACCGCAAACAAAATAAGATTATTCATACAGTTATACATTGTGACATTTTATTCAACTTAACAACTATACAGGAAAAAAGTCTGAGCTTGACAAAAAAATAACATAGATTTGGGAAAAATGCTATCTTTTCATGGTAATTCTTCAATAGGGAATTTAGTTTGAAAACGTTGAGGATGGTTTTATAAGAATAACTGAACACATCTCCAATAATGTACACGGTCCGGTCCATTTTGGTTTGCTTCAGGTCCAATGCAATTTTCTGCCCCAACGATCGGTTTCTCGGGAACCCGAGCGGGACGACCATTCGTTTGAAGAATTCCATTTTTCCGCCCTGCGGTGAGCGCAGCTCATGTAAATTTGACTTTTGCATTCACGCCACTCAATCCCTTTGGGCGGTAACCTGTGTGACGATGATACGAATGCATCGATGCAAGCAGTCGAAAAACTAATATTGTGGTTTCACTGGAGCCCTTGGTGTGGTTTGCGGGACAATACTGTTCGCCGGAACTTTGGAGCGAGGCAAGAAAAAAAAGGAAATCAAAAAAGCATTTTAAAAGATGCTGAAGCGTAGAGCGGGAGTGTATGAGAACAGAAGTTGTTTTTTTCTGTGCAAGCTGAATTTAGCAACGGTTTCACTCTTGATCGTGATTGTGTGCGTGTTTTAAGTGAGACATAGCAAAGGACACAACTGTGTAACGATGGAAGGAGGAGGAAAACTTGTGACCCAGGAAACGTTAATACGTTCGTGTTTTTTTTTGTTAGCTTGTTCACTTCACTTTACTATACCCAGTATCAGGCGCAATCCAATTACTGCAAGCTGTTGGATACTTTGGCTCCGGAAACCAAATGGATTGTGAAATTGAAGCAGGTGAGTTACAGAGAGGTGTACGGTATCGTAGGAAGGAGAAAAAAAAACACGAATACATAGCACTGCGTCTTTGCCCGTGGTTGGCTGGGAAGTAGTTTGGGATAGGATTTGCCGCCAGTTATGCCCGGCACCAGCTGAGGGATCATTCCAAGTAACTTCCCAGCCACACTCGGAGACGATAAAGCAAGGTAGAGCGGCAGCAGCAGCAGCAGCAAAAAAAGAGCGAAACGTAGGTCAGATTGACGCAGTTGCACGGAAGGAAAGGTGCAAAAGGTGTAAGTAAACTATGCAAAACTCAAGCATATTACCACGCTCCAATGGATGCTGGCTCAAGGTTGTGGTGATTTTGCACACCCACATTTACGAACGGAACGTTTGCTGGGCGTACGTTGGGCGAATGGAGATGTCTCATTTTTCAGCATTTTCGGTTTAACGGTTTTCGCCAACTGTTGGGGCTGGGGGGGGGGAGATGAAATTTTACGGTTTTGGTTGAGCGCTTCATGCAAACTACCCATCGTGCATTCGTGGGAAAATGGGCGAAGGAAAGGGGAAAAAATACGTGAATGCTGGAAAGCAAATTCGTTTGTGGCAACTGGTGTGATATGAGTTCGCTTCGCAAATATGTTATTTTGGAGCGAATGTTTGGTGTGTGTATTTTTCCGGTTTGTGCAAAGTAATATCCGTTGCCTAGAAGTAGGTGCGTAATGAAAAAATGAATGTGTAAACGAGCGGTTTGATCGGAGGATAATCTGAATAAAAAGTGAAAAAAGTGTAAACGTATATTGGGTAAAGGTGCAGTTATTGCTATCGCAACCTTTGCCAAAATTGAACAAATAAAGACTCCATAGTTTAGTCATCTCATAATTAAGTCCGGTTGTGGTCCCGTAGTGCAGTCATCAACTAGTAGCAAGAACTGACTGCGTGGTACTGAATAAGTCTCGAATGCCGTAAAGGCCGGTATGTCCTCCAAGGACGTTTTCGCCAAATAGAAAAAGACGTTAAGTTATCTCACATAAAAAGCCTTATTGTGAATTAATAATTTCAGGAATAACTTGACAATTATTATAAGACATTGGACAAGATGAGATAGTTCCTATATCATAGAATAATTAATAA
The DNA here is from genome assembly GCF_016920715.1 of Anopheles arabiensis. Lineage (NCBI taxonomy): Eukaryota > Metazoa > Arthropoda > Insecta > Diptera > Culicidae > Anopheles > Anopheles arabiensis. Next base: position 76,078,649 of record NC_053518.1, read on the forward strand.
TATTTTAGTTTGGAAAATGTTATGGAATTGCGTCCCTCGTGGCTTTTGGAAATCTTCTAGGATCAAAATCAACAATATGACCAAATCAGGACAGGGATTTGGTCATATTGTTTTTGTTTTGTTTTTGTTTTTTTGTAAATGTTAAGTGATTGGCCATCATTGGCCTTATCACTGATCTTATAAACTAAACTTATAATAACATAAAGCATGTAAAGCATGTAAACATAAAGCAAGGTACAATGTAACATCAGCACAAAATAAATAACACAGAGTATCACAGCAAGAAAAACAGGTTAACTTAGGGAATTCCAGTCAAAAGAGTCATAATGTGCATTAAATCTAATAGCCATCGCAGTCAAAGGTTCATTATCGCTATATGCACGTCTAGTTTGGTCAACTCTTAGTAGCCTAAAGTTTCTTAAAATACGAGCAGGTACGTGGAAATTAACTCTAGCTAAAAGGTCCGGTGAATCTATCTCTCCTAGGATGATTTTTTTCATAAACAAGATTTGCGCCGTTTCGCGACGAGTAGCGAGAGACTCGAGTCCAAAAATTAAACACCGGGCATGATAACTAGGTCTCGCTGCTACGTTACGCCAGGGTGTGAACCGTAAGACCAAACGGGTGAATTTTTTCTGCACTGACTCAATCTTATTCGACCATAACGACGACGATGGGATTGGATTGTTGATTTTGATGGCATTATTTGGTCTTTGACTAAATTACTGTTTTTAAGAACTCTTTCTCTTTATCCTGCACTCCTTCACTAATAAAAATTTGCGTTTTGCGTTTGCGCAAATTTCTTGAAGTAAGCTATAGGCCAGGTTACTTTTATTAAGATACAGTTACTAACTACATGACAGTAGCTATAGTCAGTCCCCGAAAAACGTTGTTTTTGCGTTTCCGACTCATCCGCGTTACTCGAATATCCATAAAAGTCGAATATCACATTTTTTAGCCAAAATGCCCTTTTCCAGGCCTAGAGCCTCTAGCCGTAAGGAGGTATAACGCACAGTGCCTTTTCATCAGTGGTTTTCTCAACGATGTCATCGACTCTCCTTCTCTGTTGTCTTCATCAACATTTTTGCACCATCTCGCCCAGGACTAGTTATATTTTGCGGATACCTCAGCTTTTATCCAGAGCTCTGATCGGTCAGACCTTATGTATGTCTGCAGAGTTCAATACTAGCTGCGATGCATTTGACTTTGGTTTATTTTTAGAGCAGTTTAGACTCCTGCTCCTGCCATAGCCTATGTAATACAGCGCATTACTATTGCTATTACTGTTGTAATAATTGCTGCTCTAGTGGAACGTCATTATTATAAATCGTAATAACAATAAAGGCTACTTTGAGTAAGTTTAGTATTTGTATATGCTCTATCATTTATTTAAAAAGATGTCTGCAGCAAATTACAAGACATTTAATAAAGAATTTTTAAATAAACAAAAAAGAAAATCCGCATCGAAACAAAAGAAAACTTTAAAAGTATACAAAAAAGGTAGTATTATACACCAATTTGTTTGCAGGGATTTCACGTTAATGCGACGGTAAAGATGCGCCGTAATGAGCCCATTTGTATCACTGAAAGAGTGAAGGTCAGCTCACTAATACACGGCTAGAAGAGGAGCGCAACAAATTACTATAAATAAATTGATTATTTCAACGAATTTCCCTCACCAAAGCTGGGCAATAAAAAGGGGAACCATTCCTCGTTCCTTTGTCTCAAGAATGATGTGGGTCGTTTTTTGGTATTTTTTCCTCGGGCCTCCCGTATGTGCGACCCTGCGTCCGTGTGCCGTGATTTACTATTACAGGCACTTCAAAATAGCAACAATGGCAAGCTTCCATTTCCATTCCTTACATTTGACCGTCCGGATCGATCGGCGCGATTTTGGACAACTAATCACCCGTAAAGCACGTGATTTATCCTGCGCTGGTTCCCTGCACTGGTTGGTGGGCGACCCCATTTTCCCCGGGACCAATAAATAACGTTCCGCGTGTGCTTCCTTCCGGGTGGCGGCTGGAACCGGGCGGTTGCCGACGACAGCTTGAGGACGAACCTGTGCTCATTACTTAAATAAATGAGCTGCTGGAAGGGGCCGATGGCGCAAGAGCGTCTCATGCAAGCCGTGTGCACCGTCGATCGTTGTTGTGTTTCTCCGTTAATCGTCGAATTCCATTACACCGATTTAGGAAATGGAGAAGGAGTTACAGTCGACGGGAAAAACTCGTCCAGCACGTCAAGATTTTCCAGCCCTCTCGGGAAGAGAAGGCAATTGGTGTAGAAAAAAAAAGACTTGCCAAGAAAAGGCGGGTGCTTCGAGAGTAAGATTTATGTTGAACCCGCGTACATCGTGTTCCCGGTTCCCGGCTCGTATGGCAAGAGGGGAAAAAACGAACGAGACGACGCGGGTGTCAAAAGTGAATGATTCAACTCTTTCGTTGGGAAAGTCAGGCAGCCCCCGCTCATCGCTTTCCAGCCGCGATCACGACCATTTTCGAAGCCGACCTGTCAGCGGAGCAGAAGGATACATCGATATTTATGCTTCAAACTAATCGTTAATAATAAAGTGAGTGGCAGGAGTTAAGCAGGAGCTAAAAGCTAGCGTCGTGTACGCCTGCACACAGTCGCGAGAGTATCACACCGTTACCCTGGCGCTACTAGCATCCGGCACGGGCGTCTCGATGGGATCCGACGGGAAAGCGAAGTAATTACAAATAACCATTTGCGCTGATAATGTTGCGCAACATCTGTTACAAATATATTACTTTTCTCCTACTTGCGTGTCACGTATGGTGTGTTTCCTTTCAACGAGCTAGGAAAAAAGGGGTCCATTGGAGGGAGGAGATGGGATCTCTAGAGGAAGGAGGTTTCCTGTTTCTTTTTAGAAAGGATATTCGACTCAATGTGTACGGTGGGATATAAAATCGCGTAGAAAGGACGAAATAACCCATATTTGTATGTAATGAAATAAGGGATTTTTTAATGAAAAATAAAAAGCTTCGGAAATAATTGCTGCTCTCTTTTATTTAATTTTTTTAATTCGTTTCTTCATTTTGTAAAAGCTGCATGATATGTTATAATTGTGATGAAATGAAATGTAAAGTGGTATTGTGGAAATGTTTATAAGTAAAGTAAAAGTACACCATGAACGGACAAGAACGAATTTAGGAGACGAAAAGAAGAAGAAGAAAAAGACAAGGAAAAAGAAAAAGGAAAAGAAGAAAAATAACAAGAAGAAAAAAGAAAAATAAGAAGAAAATAAGAAGAAGAAGAAAAAGAAAAGAAAGGAGAAGAAGAAGAAGAAGAAGAAGAAGAAGAAGAAAAAGAAGAATAAGAAGCAGAAGAAGCAGAAGAAGAAGAAGAAGAAGAAGAAGAAGAAAAAGAAGAACAAATAGCTAAAGGAAAAAAGGTATCATATTTTTTGACTGTAACAACATTTTTTTCGCTATTTAATTTAAAACTGTTGTGTGATATTTATTGATTATTTATTTTTTTATTTTTTGTGTTTTCTTGATGTATTTTTCACCTAACAGATAATTGTATGTTTGTTTTATTTTACATTATTTCTTATTTTTTATGAAGTTGATAGATAACAGTACATTTTATCAAACTTGAAATCTAGTTTAAAATCTTTCAAATGAGTGCGACAATCAAAACATTATTAATCGCGAATAATTCCCTTGCTGATAATTTAAAGTATTTTAAATGTTGGAATTGATTTTGTTTGTTTTTTAAACTAGATGTGAATTATTCAAGTGATATTAGGAAATAATCTTGTTTAACACTGTGTTTGGACGTGTTTGTTCATATACTAAACTATATAACATAAAACAATCTGATTGCTTGTACAACATGTTTCGATATCCTTTATTCACCCCATAGTGCTAATAAAAAGCATCGCATAGTCGAAGCGATACAGTGCGCCCATTTGTCTTGATTGGTTCAGCTCAAGTACTGTAGTGCTATTTGCGTTCCAGTTGCGCCGGTCTCTAAACCACCGGGAATTAACACGCCGTGATTGAGTTGTGGAATAATTTCGTATTCACCCCTTTTGATTGCCCGTCCTCATCCAGTTCCAGCAAAACAAAGCAACACATTTTTGGTAAAAAAAAACAATCGTAAGTGAACCGATGAACTTTTGCAATTCTATCGCGAAAGGTAGGGCCACCTCATTTGCATTGATTAACACCAAGGTGAGTAAGGTTTATAATTATCTTACGGATTAAGTTTCACCCCTGAGTCTTCGTGTCTTCGTGGGCTTATATTTATTTGGCACTTAGAATGTGTCAGAATATGAACATCCCTTTTTAAAATGTCTTGCAAATGGGAGACTTCACTAGAAGGGTTTCAAGGTATTCGCCACCCCTTTGAAATTATTAAATATACTGTAGGATTTTCATAAGCTTAACCGTCGGCAGCAGCCTCATCGATTGTGCTGAAGAGGGTGGAAGTGGAAAACATTTTCATAAATCGATCATCGAACGCGTTGGCACACTCCGCTAGGTAAACAGTGCAGTTGGAAAAATACCAACGTACCATTCTCTCACGCTTAATCAGCTCCCAGTACGTTTCCAGTAAAACGAGGCTGTCGACCAGTGTCGACAAGTGAAAACAAACTCTTTACCCAAAGTTGAGTGATATTTGCGAATGCTCGGCAAAGCGCAGCGGGAAAAGTGAAAGGAAAGAGGAACCAAACATCGATCGACTGCCATCCGCACACACACACACACATCACAGTCGGGAAAATCCATATCGGATATATTAGCGCCAATCGCTACGGTAGAATTCTCATTTTTCGGTTGAACGAGTTTTCAATTAATGCGACCCGGTTTTTGTTTGCCTTCCCAAATGAGGCTTCTAAGCTGTGCCACATCCACTCCAGCCGTCACATAAACACACGCACACGGTGTGCGATGGCAGATTAGCAGAACAACTGATGGGTGTGTGTGTTTATGTTTTCCTCCCATCCGTATCGGGGGGAGTTTTCCTGCCGGTTTTCGAGACTCCGTGAGGTATCATTGGTAAATTAATCGAGCGGAGGTATAAATTGCTTGGTTTTCTTCGTTATTTTGCAAATGGTTTGTGGGCTGTGGCTTGCGGGAGAAGACTTCGGACGGTATCGATGGGAATTGCTACGTGAAAAGTTGGTTAGGGTTTGCTGAGATAGGGCTACGCATTAAAAAGCAAAATATTTAAATAATAAAAATAAATAAAAAGAGATGAATCTGTAAAAGGGAAAGCATTTCTTTATCCATAAATGTGTTTTTCTCTTTTGACCAAATTTTGTTGAATTATTAAAGAATTTAACTTTACTTTTCAAACTGTGTCGGTCATTAAACATTGAGGCTCTAAGCTTTCACCCTAATGTAGGCCTTATTGAAGTATCGAGCAAGACTGTATGAGCGATTGGCAACCATTGAAGGACCGAGTAGACAATTTACTTGTAAGTGGAGGGTGGATTCATTTTCTCTGGACCTTTCGTGACCTCAGGGCCTCAATTGGAAGCTGAAATGACGCCATCACTCAATACAAAATCAAGCATTATTAGTATTTAAAATGTAAAATGTTTGTAAAAATGTGTTTAAAAACGAATCTAACACGTTCATCAAGTATTATTAAGTTCAGAATTTGCTGTTAGATTCATCTCTCAGCATAATTTTATGCCATTCATTTTGAAAGACATTAAAGCAAAGGATAAATATAGTAATGAAGGCTACGAGTCATATGATGATTCTCTGTGTATTCTTTATTTGCAGCTCTTATGTTATTCCTAAATGTCTTATCAGCTTGTTGTAAACATATTCTAAAGCCTAAAATGTAACAATTAGTATAAAATTACTTAAATGTAAATGTCACAATGGGCCGGTCTGGTGGTACAGTCGTCAACTCGAACGACTTAACAACATGCCCGTCATGGGTTCAAGTCCCGAATAGACCGTGCCCCCATACGTAGGACTGACTATCCTGCTATGGTAACAAGTCAAAGAAAGCCAAGCTCATTTCACTAGTGGGTACAAAGGCAGGCCTTGGCCGACAACGGTTGTTGTGCCAAAGAAGAAGAAGAAGAAGAAGATGAAGAAGAAGAAATGTCACAATGCTCAATCCAAAACATTCTAAAATCGGGAAATAAAATCTCATCCTTAACTCTTGCCGCGTAGATATGGTTTCGCGTAGAATATACTCATTCGCTGGTGCCATTCTAATCCCTTGTGTAGCAATTTTTAAGCACCGATTATTGCCGTTGTTGTCAAAACATGTCACCGTGTTCAGTGCAATGTCTTGATTGATAATCTTTCCCTCTAAACACACACGGACGTGGACACTCCGTCACTGCGATCACAGGCGAACGAAAAACCACTCCCAAAACTCGTGCTTGAGAGCGTGAACAATTAAAAACCGTTTCCACCGCGTGATTGATGGTGTCGTGATGGGTTGGTATTAGATCATATTTCATTCCCCACACAGGCCGCCTGATGAACGCTTTCTTATCACACGAAAACAGCGTGGAAACAAGGGCCAACTCGTCCGTTCACTGCAGGCAACTGCTTGACAACAACAAAACAACCAAAAAAAAGGAGAAAGAAAAACACAGGATAAAAGCATGTCACACGGCCCGCCCGCGTTTTTGGGTGGCAATATTAAAACGCAATCAAATCAAACCGTTGCCAATGGTGATTGGAGCTGGTTTGGTCGATGCGAATTTTGCACCGAAATCAAATTTTCTTTCCGCGTTGGCATTGTTTCGGCAATCCCTTCGCCATTAATCCGTTCTGTTTCGCTCCCCCCTCCACAGTGTGCAAGGACACATGCTTCTTCGCTTGGGAAGTGAAGAAGAAGTAGCGGTACAAGACGAGCCCGTTTACTCGATTGAGTTGGAAGCTACGAAAACCCCCGGAGGGAGGCGTGCTGTGTGTGTATTTCGTTGTCTACGCGTAAAAAAACACGTTAACGAGATGCTATCGCAGAAAAAAATGTACGCGAACTCGCGTCGTCGCGACTAAACCCATTTTAGTCTTGCAAGGATGATTTCGCCTTTGGAGGTTTGCTTTTGTTTTTTATCCCGTGCAGGTGTGTACGTACATCAGAATTGGATCAGAACCCCAAAATTTGAAATCAAATGCCCAAAAACTCATAGCGCTCACAGACACATCGCGCTAGAAAAAAAGCAATCGGGGAAAATCTTGAAAAAACAAAAGAATCTTTTTTTCTTCTTCCAACTGTCGTCCTGGGTGCTAACGGGAACTTCCGACAGGCGCAGGAAATAGCGGGACAGAAGAAAGTATAACACCTCGCCTCGACATTCCCTTCGCAAGGCGATGAAATATAAATCTTTTACAGCACATAAATCAAATCGTTGTCAAAGATTATGTATGTATAAATAAATATGCGAAATTTTGGTCTTGGAATTTGCATCCAATTCCGGGCCGTCTGTGAAGCAAAGAAAAAAAGCACCAGCAGTTCGCTATGCGCAGGATTTTCCCCCAAGGCAAGCGTAACGCTTCTTCCGCACCTTTCGAGTGTCGCGCACGATGACAATGGCAATTTTACGTGCCAATAAATCGAACACCGAAAACCGATGAAAGATAAATCATATTTAGGTTCTGGTGAACGAGATTGTGCCTAAGAGATGGGAGAGTGTAGCGTAAGAGCGAAATTCGATCGCCAAACTTCACGTTCCGATTGGCCCAATTTCGTCTTCGTTGTCGCGTGCTTGTGTACTATTGTTATAAAAAAACAAAACGTCTGCAGCTCACAATTAGCCTGACGATGCCGTTGGCAGATCGTGTGCCTTCCGTAGGCACAAGACTGAAAGACGAGATTGTGAAAATAAATGTTCTACTTCTAGAACGCCGCCCAGCTGGTTGGTAAAGTGTTGATAAAATACTAAGATAAGCGATTGATAAGCGATCCTTCGAGAATAGAGGCATTGCTTTGAGGCAGGACAAGGTTCTAGTGGGATTTTAAAGCTTGAAAAAAAAACCGGCACGAATCAGGACCAATGCTGGAGGTGGAGCCATTTTTGTGGCATTTGTTGTGACAGCCGACGACACCGAAACCTCGCGAGAGCCTCCGCACTTAAGAGTCGTAAATCAAGTCGCACACTCTTGAGCCGCAGCGCTTGATGTGTCCCTGGGTGAAGCGCTGGCTGAACACGACAAACGGAGAGAGTGGTCTCAAGTGGTTCTCCAAAGACAAATCACATCAAATGCGCCTTAAACATCTTCAAGTGCGTTCTTTCTTCTTTTTTTTCGTGCACAGTTTTTCAGGGAAACAAATTTGTGTTTCCTCCGGTGAGGCAAGGCTGTTGGAATGAACTTCAAATTGGATGAAATATTTTGAACTTCACCTTCAACATGTTCGATGATAATTTCTCTTTCACCCACCGTGGAAGTGCAGCTGCTGTGGCTCTTGCGTAGGATGAGCGTTATGAAGTGCGCTCAACGGTATTAGTCAAACAGGCGGAGAAAGTATGCAATCGATAATTAGTGCAGCAATTTGAAGTGTTTGTGGCATTTCGATGGTGGAATGCAGCTAATGTGTCGGTGTCTACAATAGAGAGGCAGACAACAGGGATAAAGAGTGGCGAGGATGAGGCAAAACGGGATGAAATGTCGCTAAAATCGATACATCAAAAAGACACCAGCAAGAGAGTGGAATAATTGCCCTTAGACCACTTGATGGAGTTTGGAGGACTATAATGTTTTACGTACAACTGTAGATACAAAGAAATGCTTAAAAGAGGTATTAGACGATTACTTTTGGGAAGGAGACATAATTTTAAAAAATGTCAAAAATAAAAAATATATTCTTAACTTTAACGTAATTGTATTTATATTAATGCTCAATCCAAGGCAATATATTTATAAATAGCGAAGAAAAATAAATGAAACAAGTTTGAAGTTATTAGATCATAATGTCATTTTTAATCTAGCTGTAAATGAAAAATGTTTCATTAATTTTTAGACTAATTTATCTGATTTTATAGAATAAAAATGTAAATCTTTGTTTGATATTGTAATAAGCTGTATTACTATTATTCTTAAATCAAATTTGTTTTCTTTATTGGGTTCGAAGGTTTGATGGTTTTTTAGTTTATGGAGAATAATTTGCTTGTGTTTTTACATTATTAAACAACTTTTCTACATTACCTTTGAAATTTTCACGATTGACTGGTTCTGCTGCAAACTTGACTCTGAACTGCTGCGAGCAGCCCGCAAAATATGTCCCAATGGAAGGTAGTCTCTTCAATTTTCCTATCCTTTGAACCAATTATGATTATTGTATGAGTGTAAGGACGAGTTAAAGGTTTAGGCATGTGATGAGAATGACCAAAAACTGTATAAAGCAATACAACATATCACAGCATTTTTGGTCAAGATTGTCCTATAATATGGCACAATAATTCTTCACTCTTTGTTCTAGATACACGAATAATTTCCCGTATTCTACATCTTCAGTAAAAGCCATACTTCGAAAGCCAAATTCACTCAATGGCATCGTGTCCATACATTACTCGATCAAAAATCAGCAAACGAAGCATTCGACCCAGAACGGTGCAGTTAGCCCAAAGCTTTCTCTCTCTCTATCTCGGTTCAAGTGGCACAATCGTTCCACCCGGTTTGGAGTAATGCGGCAAATTTTATGCAAAATCACTTCCATGCTTTAGATTCCGATGAACCGTCGCGCGATTGTGCATCGAAGCAGCAGAGGAAGCTTTCGCCCATCCTGTGCTTGTGTCTGAGTAAGGTGCCTTTGAACAAGCTCCATCCGGGCGACGCACACACACACAAAACACCGAAACGAGCATCCGATTCTTCTCCGCATATATATTTTTTGTGTGCATCCTGCGGCCATCCTCAAACCGTACACATTTCGATTTCAGTTCAGGGTGAAGAATAATGCTTTCTGTAGACGTGTATGTGTGTGAGCGTTTGAGGATCGATCTGCATCCCCTTTGATGTACCTTGAAAGGGCGAAGCATTTCTTTCGATTATCGGTTCGATCGTTTGAGTGACACTGTGGGAAATCGGGTGGTATGTCTTTCTGCTCGGTATGCCCTCGATAAGGGACGGAAAGTTGTAAGAAGAAATTTAGCTAGCAGCACATTTTTGTGAAAGCTTTGATCGGTTGAAAGGAAAAGAGAGGGCTGTCCTTGAGATTTCTGGACCCGTTCATCTGTATGGTGAACGTTTGACTGTATGAGAGCCGTTTTCGCCAAATGGAAAACTGATTGATCGTTATTTTTGTCGTACGATATCTCGTGAATATCACACTTGAAGATGCGTTGAGCTTTTGAGTTAGGATGACAGCAGAATGAATGTCAACTGCATGTAAAATTACTAAACTAAACTACGTTAGCTCGTATTCAGGGAGCAAGCAAAATAAGCTTATAAAACACTTTCTCAATTTTAAATATATTCTTTGTAGATTTGTGTTTTTGAATATCTTTATCAAATGTAAGTAAAATCTCTAAAAGACAATCGTTTATTTGAGATAATCTACACTGAAACTCTACATGTAAAGTTTACTTTTTTGCACTGTAGAAAAGATTACGAGTTATCTTCAATGAATTTAAATGATTAATTTCAAAAATCAAAAAGTGGAAGTTATTATTATGATTATTGTTATTAGTATTATTATTATTTGTTTTATTATTATTATTATTATTATTATTATTATTATTATTATTATTATTATTATTATTATTATTATTATTATTATTATTATTCTTATTATTATTATTATTATTATTATTATTATTATTATTATTATTATTATTATTATTATTATTACTATTATTATTTTTACTATTACTATTATTCTTATTATTTATTAGTACTTTCATGTAAATGTAAACACTAATATTGAATAATATTAAAAGTCATTAAAATTAGGAAATTTTCATGGTGATCATTAATTTCATTAAATGATTTTCATTAAAGTCACATGTGTATTTAGAACAATATTGAAACTTGTCAACAACCGTTGTCGGTCAAGGCCTGCCTGTACCACTACTTGTGGGCTTGGCTTTCAGTGACTTATTGATCCCCCCATAGCAGGATGGTCAGTCCTACGTACGGCGGAACGGTCCATGCGGGACTTGAACCCATGACGGGCATGTTGTTAAGTCGTACGAGTTGACGACTTTACTACGAGACCGGCTTCATAGCTTCTAATAGTGTGGTTTATGACTTGAATGTGATAATTTTTAAATTGTACTTCAACAGCTATTGGGTATGTGAAACATAAAAATTAAAATTAATGCTCGAAAAACTCGCAAAATCAAATAATTTTCTTTTAAAAATAATAGCATCAACCAAGGTGCTTGGTTTGGGCAAATACTCCTAGCAAAACCAATACCCACGAATAGGTAAACTACAATAGATAAATCTATTATTAAGTCTTTAACTGGCTCACGACAATCTTAAGACGACTAAAATTGTTGTGTAAAACAACTACAACAAAAACGAGAAGAATACATTGGTTTTCTTTGGACGTTTTTAAATAAACATTGTTTTCACCTTATTTCACTAATGAAATTTCATGTGAGTTATGTTTAGATTTCTTGTTGGCATTGAAAGAATGAATTGAAATAATTTAGTTTTTATACAGCAAAAAGCACACACGTTCTCTGCCAAGCACGTACACTTCCCTGCTAATGCCATCAATAACGTACGTCCTAAATCAACTCCTGTATGCGTTTTGCTGTGCACCAGTGAAATGCCATCCTGTTCATTAGCCAAAGCCATGATTGCATTCCTGCGCAAGGGATGCTAGGCCATTAATTCTCATCATTCCTAGTTTGAGGCTTCCTTCGACGGGAGAAACTTTTTCCCAACCACCACTCTCCCAGCTACACCTTCCGCCTGGGCAACCGTATACAACGATGCTCGAATTTCACTTTTTATTGATCGAAATATCCTGCCCTGCCAGCTTCTTCCCGGTCGGGTTGATTTGCTGCGGGAAAAACGGCGAAAGCGAACAGCCTGAGCCTTATCGTTTGACTCACGGTTCATTAAACATTTATCGAAGAGATTTATTCATTACACAAATCGTGCTCCGTAGCACGGTGCCACGGTGGGTTTGTATCTGTTTTTGTCACGCAGCCGAGAAGCGCCAAGCCAAGCACGGGCCACGATCCCGAAAAAAAAGGGTGACGCGATTTTTACAAAACGGATCGATTGTAGCACAAACCGGATGAATAGAAACGGTGGGGGCGATATGGAGCAGTGTTACAAGAAAAGCGTTTTCAACTTTACAACCCCGGCCACCTGCCGCTGATTATTCGTTCGCAGTGGGTCGCAGTGAAATGAGATTCTAAACCTAGAGAAACGGGCACAGGACCTTTAGTGGGGTTTTGAAATACGGGAGTACAATTGATTGAATTTGCCGTTGGATTCAGACGTGTGCGAAAAAAAACGAGCAGAAGGAAAACAAGGATGAAAACGAATAAAATAAATGAACAAGCGAACAAGCCGAGTGGAAATGGTTTCCGCTTCGGTACAATGCTTTAATTCCATTGAAACAAAGCGGTGGCGCTCGGAATTGAGTGATTTAATTTCGATGAGCAGCTTGTTTCACGACAACGGCTCATCCGCTTCGCGTCTGACTGTTCTTGTTGATCCAATCGTCATAAAAACCAGCAACGAGGATAATGTTGTTTAGACTTTTTTAGGAAAGTGAAAGTTGTTTCTTCTCACTGTAGGCCGATTGTTGTGACGTTTGTGTAGCGCAAAAACGCACTGCCATGGGGTTTACTCATCATTGCCCATCTTGAATAAATGTGTTTTTGTGCTAATTTTACATCGAAACGACGGAGAAACGCTTCTTTCTGCATGGGAGAGACCATACCATGGGTAAACAAATGAGTGGATCAAATTAACTGATTGCACGCTGAAAACTAACTTTTTGTCATTTTGTCGTTTTGAGGCAAAACAAAAAACAAACACAAGAAAAGGTAACGGTTCCAAACGTTTGCACAAACCCAACGGATCGGAAACGATCGCAAAGCAAAGTGTAGTTGGGTATGAATTTAGGTATTCAGAGAGTTTTTATTCGCCTACTCGCTCTTTTTTTTTATTTGTGCAATTGAAATGGTTCGTCGCTGGTTTTTGCAAAACTTTATTTATTTGCTATTTATTCGGGCCGTGTGGGATGCAGAAGGCTACCGCCAAACAAAAAGGGTTTTAATTGCTGCAGCTCAACCGATGGCTTTTTGCTTGCCGGGTGTTTGCGAATACAGGGTGGACTGGGTGGGAAATGGTTTGTACTAAACAGTGGTTTGTGTAGGCAATTAGGTGAAAGTCTTCTGGCAAATATTAGTTCTGTTCGAAGGGAGCTCATTGAAAGTTTTCTAAATGGAAAGTAAATGAGCCCTTTTAGGCTGCATCAAAAAACGGTTGAACACATTCTAAAGGTAGAGACAAGCTGTTTTTTTTTTGACAAATAATTTTCCACGTAAAGGGTGTCCTTAAAATTGCTTGGGTCTCATCACTAAGAATGGGCACTACTTTAGTGTCATTGGCAACTGATTTTATTTCTTTTAAGCTTGTTTACTTTATGAAGGTACACAAAAAGGGTTTCCTGAGCAGAATTAAGCAATTTCATAAACTCAATCAAACTTTGCAATTTGAGTAAAATTAAGTCAAAGGAAAATATGGGGTTATAAATATTTTGTATGCTTTACCCGAATGAGTCAAATGTGAACAGAGTTTGGCGGGAATCGGATAGTTCTAATTGTGTTGTGTATATGTCTGTACATTTTCATGGGAATTGGTAAGTCTGTTAAGCAGGATAGCCAGTCATACGCGGGAATGGTCCATTCCAGGCTTGAAATTCTAAGCCAGGATATAAATTGCAACGAAGAATGTATCAGATAAAAATATTCAGATTCAACATCGAGAATAAGATTAAAGGAAGCGTGTTTAGTCAATTTAACTGAATTCGTTAAAGAGTTGGCAATTACAACGGCTTTTGCAATAGAATGAGATGGGACCTTATCATCATGATCATTATAACCTAATTAAAAAGTATTATTGTATATTAACATATAGATATGTTAAAAGATGCATACCACCATTAGGGATTTATACTTTGAAACGGGTTCGGGAATTTTTCATTTAAAATCATATCAGTTTGATCCGAATTCTGCAAAATATCAAATGGGCCTATCACAATCTGCTTCTCCTACGACACGAATTACTAAACTTAATTAAGATTACTAATGTCTATTAGTAAAATAAGTTCTTTAGAATTTTAGGAAATTTAAGAATTTTCGGGGTGTCCTGAGGTACAGTTGTACTCATACTACTCAATAACATGGCCGTAATGAGTTCAAGCCTAGAATGGACCGTCCCCCCGTAACAAGGATTGACTATCCGGCTGTGTGGTTGTGAATTAAATCTCGAAATCTCGAGTATAGGCCGGCATGTCCGTATAGAGCGTTACGCCATATAGAAGAATAAGAATAATTTTCAAACAGTTTTTAAGTATAGGGGAAGGTAGGTAAAGACGGACACTGCGGGTAAGATGGACACTTCTCATAAATGAATCAAAATGGTAATTTTCGAAAAAATCAAAAATGCAGCATCCTAACTTAAAGTTGAACAACACATTTGAGAACATTTTTGGCAATATATATGCAAAATTGGTTAAATCAGCGAACAAAATAAACTTTCAATCATGAGCATCCTTGTGGATCTAATTTGACTACTACGGATCTTAAGCTCTACAACTTGTATTGTTTATATTTCCGGAAGTTTTATTTCATGAATGGGTTGTCGTGATCATTAATGAAAAAACTGGCGAAAGAACGAGGATAAAAGCAATACAAAATATTGTTTTCTGGTGGTTCAAACATTCTGACACCAAAGCGGGAAAGACGGACACTTTGTTGTAGGGAAAGATGGACACCAAATTTATTGATTTTTTTACTTCTTATATCAATTGGTGATGAATATATTTCTTGAAATACCTTAAATAAGGCTATTCCAGTGCTATAAATCAATCAGTAACTAGAGAAAGTATTTAAATAATCGAGAAATGAAACACCGGTCAAAATATTAGCCATTCGTTATGCTTTTACTCGCTCGACGCTGACGAGGCGCTTCACGAAATCCAATATATTGTCACGACTTGGACAACTTTAAGAAAAAGATGAAGCATTGCATACGACATTGTTCAGGAATAGATGAGACATTCTATGGGATTACAAACATCAAATGTTGAATTTTGACATGGTGGAAAATTGATTAAACTATTAACAAGTCGCTCAAAAATTACTAGGATCGTGGTCTTTTCGCGTAGTAATTTCCTTAAAGGCAGTTCTAGACTGTTGTTCTGTAAGCTGGAGCAACGTCAGCTGTAAGTGCGCGATATTTCAATAATGCTTTAGATTCTGCATTCTATGATATATTAGAAGCGGTGCTTACAATTTCTAAAACCACAGCTGAATGAATCGTCGTTGCAATAGGCCAAAAATTGGTTTATAAACGTACCAGGACGTGGAAAGCGATAGAATTTGTTAAAATACTGTAAAACTCTTCACTTTCCAACGTTTTCTACAGGTGTCCATCTTACCCTTCATGGTGTCCATCTTTCCCATATCAGGTGTCCGTCTTACCCGAACATTTCAAAACCGCACGAAAAAAACCATGTTTTTCATTCATGAAAAATACGCAAAAATCGATGGAAACTTAAAAGTTTCAACACATTTTCTCATAAAACATGAGTCTAAGATAATATATGCACATTTTCAAGATCGTTGCACTTATATATCCCTAGATTTTTACCATTTCCCTTAACGTGTCCGTCTTTACCTACCTTCCCCTAAGAGATATCATTTATACCATGTATTTATGTTCAAGATATTCTTCTTCTTAGGCTCAATAATCGTTGTAGCTCAAGTCCTGCCTTTAATACTTTTTGGCAGGCGGCACGGTCTATTTGGGGCTTAAACCCATGACGGGCATGTTGCTAAGTCGTACGAGTTTACGACTGTACCACGAGACGAGCATTCCTAGTGATTGACATTATCAGGGATACAGCTAATGCTTATAAATATAAGTACAGATAACATTTTGGACTTGTCGAGGTAATTCTGTTTCGTGTAGGATACTGTCTGTCGTTTAGGATTGTTTTGCAATGTGTATCATTATGTGTGGTCATTAAACGAGCGTCGTGTATATCGCATAATGAACCAAATTTTGGTACATTGTGGAACCTAAATGAACAAAAGCTTCAGGTGAATTGACCCTAGCAATCGTGCAGCAATTGGCGATCTTTGTGGTAAGAGGATGGCATAATATATTGTGCGTCAATATATTGTACGTCATTCCTTTGAGAAATCGTTGAGCGAACTATTGTCTAGCCAATTTCATGTTGTTTTATTTGCGTTCATATTTACGAATAATATCTTCCAGTTTCTAATAAAAACAAAATTACAGAAATATTGCAAATTAAATAGATGTTTTAAAAGGGATTCTACATTTTCTACAATCCTTCCTGTTCTAATGTAAACTATCAGCACAATAAACCGGGTCTAGTAATGCATCCATTTCTCTCGGCTATCTAATATCTACAACCGGACATGCGATGAGTCCGATGACTCATCCCACACAGCCACAACCCCTCACCGGTAATCAGTGTTTTATGGAATTGAAATTGCAACCCCTGCCTCACGCGCGAACACATTCCAGTGTGCGCGTTCCGGGGCATGCAACCGATACTATCGCACCAACCGATGGGCGGTGGCGTTCTCCGGGTGGTGTGGATGTTGTCGAAAAATGATCGATTATGGTTTACGGTCAGGATCGGGTCGGTAATAAAATTCATTTATTTCACTCTATCGCATCGGTCGATTGTGTGGTCGATGGGTTGGGGCTGCTGCATTTTCCCAAACACCGGGGCCAACCTTTTGACACGGTTGGGCATCAGCATAAGCTAATCTTTTCCCAATGGACAGCCGAGCAAAAACCCATTCGTCTGATGGATGGTCAACGATTGGGGATGAAGAGAGAGAGAGAGAGAGAGAGAGAGAGAGCGGAGGAGGGCGTTGGGCATGGACACTGGAATGTGTTTGCATGCACAAATATCAATCCAGCCACTCGGAGCCCGCAGGCAACCGCAGGAAAGTGTAATCGTTTAATTGATTTATACGCCCGACCTCAGGCGCATGCCATCCACACCCGCGCGCACCCGACATGCCCGTTGCCCTTGTCCCGCTGCAGAAACCGAAGGTTTAGGTCAGCAGATAATCTAACACTCAGGAGCTCAGTTTCACGCAAACACAAACACACCACCCCTCGTGCATCCGGCGAGGACTCGTAGCGAGGCCGCACTCATGGACGCAAGCAGCACGAGGGGGAAATAACGTATTTGCCCCCGAGGGGTATTACCGTGGCTCCGTAACCGAGCTGAAAATTGGAAAGAAATGACAGCGAACCAACCCACCGCCGAAGCTGGGGCGGAAAATTCTAGGTTTCACTTTTCGCCCACTTCCGTCAAACACGGGCGTTCGATGATGAGGTTTTCCACTGCCCTCGGAACCGAAACCCCGCAGGTCAGGTAATTCCCAAACGGCCTCACATCCTTAACCCGGTGGCCGGGTGAGTTGGGAATGGAAACAGGCTGCGTGTGGGATAGAAGTGAAGGAGACTGCGAGCGTTCTTCTCTTCCGGAAAAAGGAACCTCTAATTACGATTTGAAAGACCGCCCGCAACGGCCCGCACTAGGTAGGTGAGGTGAGGAAAACTTTCTGCCAACGACAGCGGCAGCATTGGTTGGTTGTTTCAGTTACACGCTGGCACCCTGGCGCGTGCTGCAGATGTGGTTGAGGGAAAATTATTGTTTTTCTTCCCCTTGTCTCGCAGAATGCTTGTGCCGATTCGTTTGCTTCTTCTGCCCGGACAACCGATCGGATGGTAACGGACTTTCGGGGTGACTTTTTCCAGCGGGGTGGATTAAAGTTTCATTGCTTAATTGATTGTTTGGTTGCGTGGGATGTTACCTTCTTTGCGAGGGCAAGCTTTTGACAGCTTTTTCGCCCAATATGGGGAGGTTTGACGGTTGTGTAGGTTGTCTATTTCTGCGTTTTTTTTTCACTTCACAAAACTTAGCTGCTGTTTCGGAGGTGGCGTTTTTGATGTTAGTTTCTGTGGGAGGTTCTGGCAGTCGAAAGATATATTTGAATTTCTCGCAAGGTTTTTGTTTGGTTGGAAGTTCCGTCGACTTATAATTAAAAAAAAAAAAACATAGAAGTATCCGTTTTGTACAGTTGTTGCCGCTAAATTTTGGCTCAAGGGCATAACTTCTTGACAGTCTGAATCAATTGTTGCCCCTTATGCACCAGTTTGTGTATATAAATCACCAACTTTTTACTTTAAAAGGAATTCGTGTGTCAGATTATTTGTTTTGATTTGATTGACATGAGTCTCATGAGCCAGATAATTTGATTTTCTTTGTGAAAAAGCTAATGAAATGCAATCAAATTTTTAGAGAATGTCCACATCTGAAAAAACATGCCAACATTAGCATCATTGTCGTTATAATTCTTAGTTTTGAAATTCAATCAATTATATTTTTAGTAACACATTTTAAATACAGTATTTTAGGAACACACAGTTTCAAACATTAGATTACATTTTGTAAACTAAACAATTGACTTACATTCCAGTATTGATACCTTAAAGAAAACACTTGATGGATAAGAGACAATCATTAGTACACGCTGTTAAATATTTGTGCCTTTACTTCAAAAGTAGGAGTTAAAGCCAGGAACTAGCAGTAACGACTGTAAGATTATTTTTTTCTATATGGCCTAACATCCACTGATTAATCACTGATGCATTGATTTATGCCTCGACAATGTTGCATTTGAACTAATTGCCAGAAATCTAGCTGTATGTTGCGATGGCACTGTTTACCCACGAGAAGCGTAAATATATAATTGGATTTTGATTAAAATTTTACACAAATTCCAATATGAATATGAAACATTGTTGTTCAGGAAGCTACGTAATACAGGATAATTGAGGCATAGGTCAAACAATGGCATTTAGATAATGCTAACCGATGACCACGACGAACCTGGAGTGTCTACAAACAACCATACAACTGGCAAACACTAACAGACCTGTTAGACAATAGCTAGATGAATATTAAGCTGTTGTAAAATATAATTCGAATAAAATAAACAAGAGTATGACGGTTTATAATATAATATTTTTTAATGATAAAGAGAAAATTTTCAACACTGAGTTTTCATTACATCGATATTCCACAGTCTTCTAGTCCTGCTAAATCGTCATTCAAACTTTACGTACTAAATCTGAACTGTTTACAATTCAAACGCGCGTTAACATAATTAAACCAAATAAATTATTTATACCCATTCGGATGATTGAAACTGAATCCAATTTAAATAATTACCCAACGCGACACGCACAGCATTACCATCGTGTATGATGTACTCCATACCGTAAGTGCATCCATTGCAATACGGCATAATAGCACCGTCCCATCCACAGTGCATGATGCAATTTTCCCAAATAAATGATTATTGGCTAGGCTGTTCATTTGTTCCGATTACATTAGCATTCCCCAATTCCACCGGCTAATGACGGACCATGAATCTCGAATTTCAAATTCCATTGACACTGGCGATGGCGATCGGCTTCGATCGAAAGACCTTTACACTTTACATTGCACCATGTAATCCAGTAGTTGTGTGGTATTTGCACAGTTAGAAACCCGGTAGCCATCCGAACCGTCAGTACGGTGCCATCTATCAAACAACCGGGCAATAAACATTTATGGGAGTTTTATTATGCTTCTCCAAAATGGTGCATCAACCACGCTAACTAATGTGAATTAATGCAGTTGTAGGGCAGTGGCTCAACGATATCAACCCAATGCTCGCGGTCTTTAGAAGATGCACCGATAGCGGAGGACGGCGTTATCAGTTGCAATTGAAATGGACGGCGCGCGACTCCATTGCCGCAGAGTGGCCCGGTTTTGAAATGCTTTTCATCCACCTGATGAATTACCTTTTGCCGAATGTACGAATGGTACGGCTTTGATAGGAAGCTGGCACAACCATTGGACGGATTTGCATAAAATAATAGATTTTGTTTGGCCCTAGCAATAGTTGGACGGGTTTAATTTTACAACTGTCTGCTCGCTCGTCGCTAACGTGGAATGACCTTTTACGGAACGGTTGAGTTGATTCAGCCGTTTCGATTTCGGAACGTTGGCTTTTGAATGGTGGAAGCCCTCGGAACCACCACCACGTACGTACAATGTTGATTAATGGTCATCTATTAGTCGTGGCACCGGCATTGATCTTCGGTACCGCGCGCGGTACGACATGAAATGAGGCGAACGATGCCACACTTGTTACTAATTACAGACCACCATTACAGGGACGGGGTTGTTTGCGTACTTGTCTGTGTGTGCATGTGTAATTAAATGTTATGGAAATGGGCGCACACACACCTGGGTAAGTGCGCAGTGTACGATCAGAACCGCAGCATCCCAACCGCGGATGAGAAATGCTTTTTCGCGAGGTTGACCTCATGATAAAGCGGATAATTCATATCACTCACCGTTGCTGTGACCAACCCGATGGATGCAAACCAACCCAAGGGGGTAATGACAATAAATGGCAAATGCACACAAATGCACACCCATCATTGAACAGCATCAACAAAAAAAAACGACGAAACGCACTTCAACATTTGACAAATGACGCTACTTCCGCTATCGGTTCATTCGTTATTGAGAACTAAAAGCGTTGTTTTTTACCATTCTGCGCCACCACTCACGGAAAAAGGGGCTGGAATTAATTGACTATAGTTTTTATTTATTTCGTTCACTCACACAGGGGGTTTTTAATGTCGCAAAGCGCTGTGCTTTCAAAGCGGATTGATTTGAATGATGATTGAACTTGAACCCGTAATGGGTGCATTTCCGATACCTGGCCGGCCATGCCGTTTATCATCCGGAAGCGTCACGTCGGTTGAGTGTCCTTTTAGAACGGGAAGGGGAATTCGTCCTTTTTATGCTCGATGCTCGAACAACCATTAAATGGTACACAATGGGAAAGGATGCTTTTGTGCGCAGCGTAAATTGCACTCTCTGCGACCGAACATGGGCGAACCTGTCAGGGTGGAATGAAAATGGTGTGGTTTTAGCAATTAGTGGGGAAAGGGAACTCCAAATATTTCCAGCAGGGAATGTTTGCGATGAGAAATTGCAATAACGTTTAGGCAGTTACTAAAGAGTGGTATGATTGATTGGGGGATGTTTGAGGTAGTTTAATTACAACGATAAATTTGCTGAACTACCGATAGCAAGGGTTTGAATGCAATTTACACCATTTCCTGCATCAATGTGCAAAGTTTTTAGGTCCATCAACATGCAGTTTTTAGTTCAAATTGCTTTAATCCTTTATTTTAGTTCTATGAACCATAAACCTTCGGTATACTATGATAAGAGATACTTAAACGATAATAATTCGCCTAATTCTCAGGCGCTACCGAAACTTAGTCGTCTTCGTTTGGTGAAGAAGAGTTTGGAATGGTTCACGATTTCGCTTAGCCGTTTGCTTATTTATGAACACGGTTTTAAAAAGACACATTTGTTTATTTGTTTATTTGTAAATGTTAAGTGATTGGCCATCATTGGCCTTATCACTGATCTTATAAACTAAACTTATAATAATATAAAGCATCACGGTACAATGTAACATCAGCACAAAATAAATAACACAGAGTATCACAGCAAGAAAAACAGGTTAACTTAGGGAATTCCAGTCAAAAGAGTCATAATGTGCTTTAAATCTAATAGCCATCGCAGTCAAAGGTTCATTATCGCTATATGCACGTCTAGTTTGGTCAACTCTTAGTAGCCTAAAGTTTCTTAAAATACGAGCAGGTACGTGGAAATTAACTCTAGCTAAAAGGTCCGGTGAATCTATCTCTCCTAGGATGATTTTTTTCATAAACAAGATTTGCGCCGTTTCGCGACGAGCGAGAGACTCGAGTCCAAAAATTAAACACCGGGCATGATAACTAGGTCTCGCTGCTACGTTACGCCAGGGTGTGAACCGTAAGTCCAAACAGGTGAATTTTTTCTGCACTGACTCAATCTTTCACATGACTGACACTCGTTCAGATAGCTTAGAGCACACAGCTTGTGATGTTATTTTAGGCAAGGCGATGGACTTTCCCAGAATGTCTAATATTGGGACCCTTCACGATTCTAGTAAGCTTTTTGTATGGAGTTTGACAGTTGAAGGCTGAAATCATGTAAACACTCCATACAAAACCATACATAAAACTAGCCTGCAATTTTCAGTCTAGATTATTCTAACCTAGAATTAGATTCGAGTTCCTGCTCAAAAAATGGCAAAACAAGGTGATGTTTACATTTATCCCAAGGTGCATTAAAGAGGTCTGGTGATGGAATCCAGAATCAAATTGTATGTAGTCCAGGTGGTCTCAAAGCCTGTTTTTATAACCAAATTTGGACATCGTTTTTTGACAGAATGGGTAAATAATTTTGCTCAAACAAGCTTTCTGGAGGCTTGACAAATACTGAAAACACTCTGAAAATCTTCATTCAGAAACAGAAGCGATAAAAATCAGCCATCAAAATTCATACACCTTGGGATAAGCCCACCTGTATATTATACCGACTTAGATAGCAGCTCCAAAACTGCTATACAACACAAACAGGCTGACAGACTGAAATTTCTGCCAACGAACTTAAAACGGAAAGCGCCCTATTGAATTATTTACTATTTGGGATTTTCTACCCGTCCATTCATTTCCGTGGCTTCGCGAATAACGTCTACATCAAAAGTCTCCAAAATGTTTAGTTTGTGGACCGCATTGTTTAGCAAAAAATGTTCTTGACGAGAATTTCGACGTTACTTTTAGCTAATGTACTAAGGAAAAATGAATGAAATCTCGTTTTCATAAGAAAACACCACCTAAATACGTCCAAATTCTACATGCTTTGGGATATTGAAGCTTGATTTTTGTCTTAATAGAGTTAAAAAATAATGCTTTGAATAACAAAGTCAAAACTATAAACTATATTTGATTACCTTTATATAGTCACCGCAGGTCGCATTGCAGGCTATCGAGGGCCGTAGTTTAAAGACACCTGAAGAATCTACTTCATCGGAAGAACAGACCTAATCGCGTGAACCTGGATCATTAAATGATTCGGTCGCATATTAGTACAAAAGAGTGTGGATTGATATGTTTTAGGAATCTGAATTTATTAATATTTAGAAAAAAAAGAAATCATTACAGTGTCATTGGTCATTCTGGCCATAATGGTTGTATGATTTTGAACTAAAGAAATTATTTGAAAATTAAAAAAAAAGTCTTTGCTGAATATTAAAGTAAAACCCACTCCCATTTCGAGATCCTTTCCTTTTCCAATAAATCACTTCAGACGCATCTTGAAGCTGGATCCGTTAGCGGTTTCCAACAATACACACACTAGAAGATGTTAAAAGCACCCATTCAAAGCTGTGGGTGCGATGATTGTCGTGTGCACATTCATGCTCCAACCATATCACGCCTTTCATTCATTTCCTGCCAGTGTGTACAGTGCTCGGAAGGACCCTATTAATGGTACAGCGAGCCCCGATTCACGTGCGAGCCCGTGCCTTTGACCTTTTTTTTACCCACCTCCCCATTCCTTTGGTGCAAAGAAACACACATTCGGTCGACCCGGTTCAACTCAATTCAAGACATGAATGATTCCCATTTCCCATCGTGCATTTTCAATCACTTAACGAAGGGAAAAATCTATCCCCATTAGGACGGTCATCCGTCACAACCCGGGATATAAGCACGGGAAGTCCATTCGTTTTCGTTTGCCCTTGTACGCAGCGAGGGTTTCCACAGACACACACACACACGGTCAACGTCGAGATCAGCCATCAGGACACAGTTCAGGCCACAGTTTGTCCAGCCGTTTGTCGGTTGAATGCTGCGACCATAGCTCTTCGGCCTCTTCGGCAGAGCACATATATATCACACTGCTCCCCTCCTCGAAAGGAAAGCGAAGTTCCGGGTTTTCTTTGCATCCGGCACGTGACGATGAGCGACCGGCATAACCTTACCGATGGTCCCCAGGGTCCCATGCGGCTCTGTGGCATTAGATATCCCAGACACACACACTGAACAGTGCCTTCACACACTGTGTCCCTGTATCCGTGTTTCGTCGGCTGAAATCGTCATCGGAATCGGATTTTGCTCCGTGTTAGTGGTGCCGTTTTCCACACCGTTTGGTACGGTGGTACGGGCGCTTTGCCAGTATTTATGCATTTTCAATTTTCATGAAAACACCACATATCCTTAGGGATATTAAAAATAAATACGGAGATGGAAAATGAATTCAATTTAGCGGCACCTTCACCCTCGTGTGGGTGATGATCGTCACCCGTGGCAGGGTTTTATGGGAGAGTTGTGAGAGTGTGTGTGTGTTGCTCCGTGTAAAAAAGGATCCTTCCGTGTTTGCGTGTGGATGTTGTCAACGGTGTCGGAGCGTGTGGAGCAATTTTTATCCGTCGTTTGGGTGATGCAAAGGAACTGCGGGTAAGGAGAGATTGATTTGAGAGGAGCCTGTAAGAGAGGTATTGAAATAGCTAAGGAAAGATCTGGATCAGTGTTGTTGACATCATGGTAAGAAATTATAAATAGCTATCGCTGATTTTGGAATTCTTGGGAGACGAGTTTATCGTCTTTTTTATGTTAGATATTATGTCACATGTTGAATGAAATCGGACAATTCTTAGTGTTAATTAAATGAATTAGCTTGGTTAGGTTATCATCAGTAGACGTTTCTATCCGGAAAAGAGTTTTTAGATAATGATTTTGTTAACGTTCTCCCCTGCTGATTTTCGAAATCTACTTAAATATCTTAATTAAACATCCCATGAAGTTCCTGATACCTCTGATGGTTCGATATGCTATTGAAATTGTTGAAACTATTCATATAATATAAGAACTGATAGTTTGGAAGCATAAAACGCATTTTCTTCACACACACACACACACACACACACACACACACACACACACACACACACACACACACACACACACACACACACACACACACACACACACACACACACACACACACACACACACACACACACACACACACACACACACACACACACACACACACACACACACACACACACACACACACACAGACACACACACACACACACACACACACACACACACACACACACACACACACACACACACACACACACACACACACACACACACACACACACACACACACACACACACACACACACACACACACACACACACACACACACACACACACACACACACACACACACACACACACACACACACACACACACACACACACACACACACACACACACACACACACACACACACACACACACACACACACACACACACACACACACACACACACACACACACACACACACACACACACACACACACACACACACACACACACACACACACACACACACACACACACACACACACACACACACACACACACACACACACACACACACACACACACACACACACACACACACACACACACACACACACACACACACACACACACACACACACACACACACACACACACACACACACACACACAGTCAAAGAAATCCAAACGAACCAGCTCAATAGTCAGTCTATCGATTTATCCTGCGCCTGGTGAGAATTCAACACTCAACCGCAACGGCTCGACAGTAACGAGGACAAGGATGACGATGCCGCCGTCGATTGTAAACTTTGCGCTGCCAGGCAGCCTCGTACCACCGGTACCATTCACTCAACGGCTCAAACTCAACCCATCAATGGGTGGCTGCCGCTGTGTGCTGTGTGCCACCCCGTTCAGGAACGCAAAACATGGTGCTGCTCCAGTTGTGGTGTCGTAAAGCGGCTCTAATGCCCGCAGATTTCACCACGGTATGACAATGGCCGTCGTCAACGGCGTACGTCCTGTGGCAGCGCTGCGAGTAAAGCGCATGGAGCGTTGCGTACAATGCGAAAGAACTTGCGCAGCAAAAGAAATTGCTTGCATACGTGAGCAGCGTGGGGGTGTGTGAAGAACGAAAGGAAGTAGGAATTTCCGGAATGTCGGCACCCTGTTTTGCAGAAACCTCCGGGTGTAGCAGGGTTTTGAGAGCGAAAGGGTAGAAAGGGATCGAACGGGGTAAAGCCAATTACAGGGCCAGCATCACGCGTGGTGCAGGAGTTCACCGAGCAAGAGCCCATAAAATCATTACGATGACGAAAGGATGACGATTTTCGTGGCGCACGACGACGACGGTACGGTGGTTGGTGGTACGGTTTACAGTTTGGCCGATCTTGATGGAACCATTCATGGTTCGAGGTAGTGGTTGGGATTGGAGGGATAATCTTGGCAGGTAGATGAAGTATTGATTTTTCTGCTCCTTCGGCACGATGAAAAGCATTTCTTAAAGTTAGTAGTGGTGTAAATGTATGTTCGGTACATTATATGTTTTACGTTTTATTACAAACAACAATATGAGCTTCAGAATTTTTAAATGCATCGATAAACAAGATTTGTAAAAAATTACTTCTTATTATATTGATATGTCTTATAAGTTTTGTTTGATTAGATTCTGGGTAAAATTTTTTTAGTTTTGTTAATCTATGGTTTTACGAAATTTAAATATATTGTAACACAACCCGCCCTTCTGTTTTTAAGATTCCGTGTTTTCTTCTTCTTCATTTTGGAAAATCTCTCTAATATCTCTTATCTCTTTTATCATCTCTCTGTTCGCTTACCTGCAAAACAACCTTAATTTTGTGCATATAATTGTTTGCATATGTAAGATTAAGGTATAACCTACAACCAGCTTTGGAAAATGCATAGGTGCTTCATATATGTTTAACAGGGATTTTCAGAAGTTCGAGATGTGGGACACATTATTGGCTCCTTCTTATATGAAATGAACTTAATGTAATTGGAATTGGATTCTATAGCACTCTTGTAGGACAAATCTTTTAAGAATTTCCAAGTAGCCTGTCTAAAAAGGGGGCATAGTGTCCGATTTCCATCATATGAAGTTCACTTCCTATAAGAAAGAATCAAGGAAGTGCCCCACAACTATGAGAACCCCTGGAAAACCCTGTAAACATTCGCTTGTCCATCCTATGTTCCTGCACTGACATATAATTGAAAATCAATCAATTAAACTGTTTTTTAAGTTAGTTTTGGAGAAAATGAACGAATGTGAAACAAAAATGAGTATTATTTTAAATTCAATGTACATTTTTCACCGAATTTAGTAGTAACTAACAACATCAAAAAACTATGCTACTCCAATTCAAAATTCTCAGTTTGCTTAAATAATGCAAGTAAAAATTTTTAATATTTGACACATCAATGCAACATAATATCCAGTTTTGTGGCTCTTATTTGAACAATGCATCACTTACAACAAAAAACCAACCTACACTTACTGCAACGATGTGGTAAAGCTCAGTACAAGCTTAAATCAACACCGACGAACAGCTGATGGAGGATCACCGGAAGCAGACACTTTACAATCCCAAACACCCAGTCTACATTACACATTATGCACCGACGAGTTCGAACACCAATAATCACCCACCCGCCCTTGGATGGCCCAGTACCAGTACCACGCCTAGTGAGCGAACTACACAGCACAGCGGCTCGTACTCGAAAAGGGCACTAATTACCAAGACTTGTAGGGTATTAAATATGACATAATTGAAACATTGACATGACAGTACACTTTTCCATCCGGTGGAGCGATGGAGGGAAGTGGCACGGAACGCAGCGGATCGATACGACCCCTGGGAAACACACATGCTCGTGGGATCGCACATTGATGCGGAACGCACAGCCGCACACTTTGGGAAGCGCAGGGTGGTCGTCCTGGATGTTGGTGACACATACGTACGCTACACCCCGGCTTAGGTTGTCTTGCGCTGAGTGGATTGGCATTCTGACAGGGCGATTTCCCGCGAGGATCGAACCCCATTACAAACGCTCGGGATGGTTGGGCTGCCACTTGGCACTGGACGCCAAGGTCAAGATGGTGTGAAATAACAGCGCACACCTCGAAGATAATGAACCGAAATGGAAACCGGTTGGAAGCCAGTCCATTCCCCATGACATGTCCAGAGCTGTGGATTAGGCGTGTTTCATGCGTGGTTTGGTTTCGGCTGTCGAAATACGGATCATTCCTCAAGATGTGACGGTCTTTGCAGTTCTTTTTTGTTGTTTCGAGTTGTACTGACAGCCGACCTCTCCCATCCAAGAACGTTTCAATAGCCGTAGGTTTTGCAGAAGGGAGAGTGACAGAGTGCCCGGATCGTGCATAACGAAAATTTGATTTGCATTTACAACCAATCAAGCCCTATACGATATGACAGCCAGCCACATCTGGTCGGCAGATCGGCGTTGTAAAAGTTCCGTTCCAGGCCTCCCTCTTCAGAGCCCAAGGGGCGGAACGAATCGGGGAGAGTTCCTCGTCACCCACCCGCCATAATCTCCTTCGCTCAATTTCTTCCCAATGAATCGCCGTAATGAAGAGTGGCAGTTTCTGGTGATGTCTATTAATTTACTGGCGCTGTGT
This sequence comes from Anopheles arabiensis, assembly GCF_016920715.1. Lineage (NCBI taxonomy): Eukaryota > Metazoa > Arthropoda > Insecta > Diptera > Culicidae > Anopheles > Anopheles arabiensis. Next base: position 76,107,351 of record NC_053518.1, read on the forward strand.
TCTTGGTTTTGTTTCTTGAGATTGACTTTCTTTCCCCGGGCAGGGTAAGCGGATTTTGGTAGCCGCAGTGGAAGCTACCCCCGAGGAAACAGTGCTGCCGTTGTTTTCCTACCCCACGCTGTTGGCGTGTCATTCTTGACGCGCCGGGCCAGTAACCACATCATCATTTAAACACCCCGGATGAACAGCAGCGGATAGTTTTTCTCAACCAGCGCTACCAGGCAACGACGATTCCCGGCTTCCTTCTCCGAGCTGGCGACGGTCTGCGGCCCGAATTGGAGTTCTTCCCGAACCGGGCGTAATCCAACTGTCAAATCCGTATCAACCGCTGCCTTCCAACGAGACGGTGAGACGACAAATATGAGCGTCGCCGTGTAGTACCCACCACGAGGCGGTTCGTTTGTGCTATTCCCCAAACGCGCGGTAGGAATTGATTGGTTTGCAGTGAGTGAAAAGTTGTATCGAGTAGAAAAACTAACAACCCTGCCCCGTTCGCTCGATGGGGCAGGATGAGATGAAGCGAACTGGCGAAGAAGCTGAAAACAGTATAATGTCAAACATTTTGACGGGTTTTGGACTGCCAAGGCGTGACAGAAGCGATGAAGTGGGCTTGTTCTAATTAGCAAACATCAATCAAACGGTACAGTGAGACTCGTATGAATGCCGCAGCAGTTTCCCAGTGTTTGTTCGAGGGTTCGAGAATGGCTGAGCTGGGTTAGCGTGGGATGGCAATAATAATCATTTGGAGGAGCACATTTTGTATGAATATTTATTGATACACAATCGCTATTGAGGCTGATTGATGGGTTCCATGCTGGAACTATGAATAGTATTTAAACGGCTGTATTGTTGGGCGATTGGTCGTAATGAGTGTGATAATCCTACCGAGGTGGAATAATTATTGAATGGATAAGCCGATGGCTTCACGATGTAATTGCTTTGAGCTAAATGATACAAAATTCACACCGTCTCATATCGGACAGATTAATGATGGTGTGAATTTGGTTCTTTATGGGACTTCTCTTTCATGAAGCTTAAATCAATTGTGCATCCGAAAGAAATTGATCTTACTTTTAGTTTACGTTGAGTTGTCTTTGGGATATTAAATTATTTCAAATGATGTATGATGTCGTTAAGAAAACATCTACACCTATAGTGAATCGTAAAAGCTTTTTTTTACCATTATTACTAGACTTTTAACGTCCATTGTAGATAGTGTTTTTGGACCTTTTAAATTCATTTAACTCTGTGTTCATCTCAGGTGCTTCACACTTCGGTTAATATAATAAAGTATGTAGACTGCGTATATGATATGTTTTTATCATAGCTTCCCTGGTTTTTTGACTTCAGAACTCATGGGTTACACATGTTTATTTAATACTTTTTTTATCTTTTTCTTGGTTGAAGTTTTAAAAATATAAATAATCATTTGTAATATGTTTAATAATTTTATTGCATGCTTTCAGGCGTTTTGTTAGGTACAGGATAATTTTTTTACCAAACTATCATCGTCAGATATTGTTGATAGGTCGTGCAAATCACCTAGAAATAATGTTTTAATAATTCCTATTACTCAACACATCCCGTAACATCATTTCCCTTATTAATTTACCCATAGCATAATACTCAGCTCTTATTAGTCTTTACCGTTTGTCATATGGGTTGATATAACGTATCAGCACTTCAATCAAATTATGAAAGAGCACTAATAACATCAAACATTTATTTAATCCATGGTTTGATCAATGCACACTTAACGATGAATTTGAATTCATTGAATTCTGTTTGAAAGGAATTGAAGTTTGAAACGCCTGAAATGTTTAAAATGTCATTTTATTCTCACTATAAAGATTGACAAAATCAATGGCTCTTGTAGTACACCGGCACACTTTCCTCAATTGACTGTTGACTCCTCAATTGACTGCTCTCGCTTGCCTGGATTTGACCTTTGCATGCATGCCACTAAACGGAATGATTAAGCTCGCTTGCATAACAAACTAGCAGATGCCTCAACTTGCAGCAGGTCGCATTCTGTTACACTGTATGCGCTGTACCTTCTTGCAATTGTTTCTTCATGCATATCAGCCACCAAGACAAGCGTTACCGAATGGAAAAGTCACCGTCAGCACCGCCGGTCCCAGCTGCTCTCGGCAGGAGTCTGATAGTCTGAACCGGCCTGAAGGAGTGCCCACGAGTAAGCGCCCGCCCGAACGCATCCCACTGCAACTGTGTTTGTTCGAGACGTGTTCAAACGATTGACACCGTTGGCCGTAAAACTCGAAGCACTCCGTTGTCAACGTTAAACATCTGGCAAATTGAAAGCAAATGTTCGGTCCGTTTTCGCAGGCGGAATTCTCATTTCCCATTCCCCACTGCGCCAGGACACTGTAGGACAACGTGTGTGTGGGTAGCTATGCCCTGCTACGGGAGCTTCTATCTATGTTTCCACTCGAAGTGTGTGTGTGTGTGTGGGTTAAGGGTGATGGGCATGCGGTGCTTCCTGGTGGTTCGTGTCACAGCTTTTCCCCAGCAAGCTTGAATAGTACACCGACCCAGTTCTACCGGTGTGGTACCAGAACGGAGATTACTCTATCGCCGAGAGGACAAGGGCGGTGAAGTTGGGGCTTTAGCAATTCGGTACAGCACCGAAAGGACCGAACCGCTACCAGCGGGCCATACGGTCTGCTTCAACCGTAAATTATTGCTATGCAAGTGGCAATCCAAGTAATATTTTACGTCTTTAAGAAGTCCAACAATCGAAGCCCTTACCATTTGGCTGCCATGGGTTTGGCTTCTGCCATAACTTACACGTTTTTAGTGTCATCTCATCGTGTTGCAGCGCACGCACCGCACGTTACGTGCTTCGCTCCCTGCTTCCCCTTGGAGGGCGGAAACCACAGTTCGCGAGCGGAAATCTTTTTTCTCAATTTCACTCCGTGCCACCGTGGCTGCAACGACCGAGCGGCCGGTCGGTCTATAAAGATTCGATTATTTCTTTCTGTGTCCCCTTTTTATTGGCTGGCTGGAGTGTGTGGCGAGGACATTATCGGGACACCTCGGGTGGATCGAGAGCGAGCCGGTTCAAGCAACCGGAAACCCTTGGTTACCCATTACAATTACAATCAGCACGATTTGTTGCCCACTTTCGTAAGGAAAGCAAAAAAACTATGTTCTGGAGAGTGGAGGCGGCCACGGACACCAGGTGGGACAGTGCTAGATGGGATTTCCCAAGGAGAAAAACCAACAAAAGGATGGTAACAGCTGCTTGAAATGAGTGCTGAGGAAATTAAGTGACTTTGAAGTTTTCCTGCACAATTAAAGAAAGGGAAAGAACTGCAGTAACGGTGGAAAGTTTCAAATGCAGTTGACGTTATCAGTTGCCAGCTGAAAAGCCAGAGAAGTTTAATGTTGAATAACATAGTAAATATTGATAAAGAACCCTTTTTTGTGTTGTTTAATTTATAGAGTTTAAAGTTAAATCCTATTGGAAAAAATAGGATAATTGTTTATATTGTTAAGCATATCGTAAGTAGGAGTAATACATGTTCTACTATTTAGAATAATAAAGAAAATTAATTGTTGCATTGTTGCTTCTTGTTGGTTTCATCATAAAGTACATCATCTGCTTGAAAATGCATTTTATTTATTTATTTATTTATTTATTTATTAATTAATTAATTAATTTATTTATTTATTTGTTTATTTATATTTAATATTTATTTATTTATTTTTCAAGTAATTTGTTTTGAAATTAAGTGTTAATTTTTCAATCAGTTTCTTACGTTTCATTTGATTATTTTCCATGGCTATTACGTTGATTTTCATTCTCAGAAACAAGAAGCTTAAACTCATCAATCTCTTTATTCTAGCACTTTTCATCCTTTTAATTCACGCCACCGTCGTGTAACAGTAATTTCATTCCCTGACAGGTTGATGCGACGGTGCCACCCGCAAACTGCCACATTTATGCAACAAATGGCCATCCCTTGCTACCATAGCGCCACCCTCATCAGCCCAGGTGCAGCCGGCTCCCTCCCATTTGCGGTAATCCCATATTTAACCATCCTTTTAAAACGGTTTCGCATTGAATTTCATCATCCGTACAGTGCGCCGTGGGCACGGGCAAAGCTTGTGCTGCAAGGCCACCCTGGCCACCCTGGGCCCCCTTGAGTGGTACGGGTGAAAAATCGATGATGAGCAGATTTCTCAAGTCACATGTCAAGTGGCTTCATTTCGGCAGGTTCAAGGCAAGCCGCTGCTAATGCTTCCGATGTTTGGCAGTTTTTCACATGATTGAGCTGCTACGGGTTGCCGTTTATTATAATTAGGGGCCTGTCTTTCTTCCTCCCGCCCGAGTTCGGTGCTTTTGCCTTCGTTTTGGCTTCTGTTACCCGGTGCGCGCCCTTGACGTGGTTTTGGTTGATGTTTTATTGTTGTTTTCCCAATTTTTTCTCCACTCACCGTGCTGGTTCTGTTTCATTTTCGAAGAATCGGTCCACCCAAATTTGTTGGCAAGCGGTGTGCAGCATTGGCTCTTAAGAAAGCCTCCGTCCCGACCCTATTAAGCCCGGTCCAATATCAAATTACCACCTCTTGGGTGGCCCCACCCGGCACCGCACGGTGGGGAAGATTTTAGCATAGCGGCACCTTTTTATGGTAAAATATGGACAAATTCACTCGCCGATCGGGAGCCGTGGAGTGTGGAGAGCGCTGGGGAAAAAAGGCAAGGCTTGTCGCCCGGTAGTAAAAAGCAAAAGGATACACCAGTGCGCTTCTGTCAATATTATGATTTTTGGCTGGAACAGGCTACCAGTGTTTACTGAAATCATATTTAGCAGCTGTTCACCGGGTCTGGTGTTTCGTTTCGTTAGAATTGCTTTTTTCTTCTTCTTCTATTCGTTTGGTCGTTCGGTTGCAAAGTGGTTTGAGCGTTCATGGCCGAAGATGTCTTTCCATTCGAGTCGATGCTTTCACGGCTTCCCGACTCCATGCTATCGTTTGCTGAGCAGTCGACGTTAAGAGGCTAATAAAGGTCTGTTATGATTAAAATTGTAACATCAGGATGGTTTGCTTAATACGCAGCGAGGGAAGAAAGCAAGCTATCTTCTAATAGCCATTTGGGGATAGGAATGGGAGTATTCGGATTTTGATAAGCGTATACAAGCTTATGATTGCAAAAGCAGCAGTGTAGTTTGAATCTTTGGGAGGGTAATCCTTTATGTTATGATGATCGTTTTTATTGTTCCTTAATGAAAACGATAGAAATTGAACGGTGAATTTGGAATTTAAAAGTAGAATTTAGTGCGTTGCTGAAAATTGGCAGTGATATTAATGAAACATACATGTGCTTCAATCTGGAATTTTATTGTGCATACTCAAAGGTATCTTTATTTTTATATATTTTATCCGACATTCATTTCAATCATTTTTCCTAAGTGTTTGCAGAAAAATGAAAAACTATAATTATGTTGATAAACTAGTGCTAATATCATTAAAAACATAAATAACGACTTGAATCCTGAGAATGTTCAGTGTGTTATTTTGAGCTGTCAGTCGATTTTTTCAAGTCATTTGATTTATACAATTCTTGTTTGGTCGTGATTACATTAAATGTAGTACAAAGAGACGTTAAATTGCTAAACTTCTCCTTATCAGATGTAGGTTAAGTTTAAAGTTAAGGCAACATCATGAGAGCTATCCAAACAGTCTTTCGTAGCTACTGCAGGTCAAGCAATATTTTTGAATTATGCCAATAATTTTTATTCATTTACTGTTCTGAATCGAGATTTAAACACGTGCGGAGCTTAGGTATGAGTCTTCTGTAATGGAAGCTCAGATGTGAGCCCTGAGACTGATAATAACACTTCACTAACAACTCTTATTTACAATTTCACACACATTACCCGTTCTTCAATGCCCAGAAAAAACTGATTTTTTGTAGGCGGCCTAACCATCAATAACAATCGCTTCACAAGTTTTGCAATCTTACAATCTTGAAGTTGTATCAAGGACTCTGTATTATTGTGAGCAGGTTTTGTTTTCAATCATTTCAAAATTGTTGATAGCATTGCCATTTCACTGCATTGACTTTTCAAACATGTTTGCCTAGATAATGTCAAAACACTTCTTCAGGATGATAATTCTCTAGATCAGTATTTGGAACTAGTGCATCTTAGCTGGCCAAAACACGCATCATTAACAGAATAAGTCTCTTGTAGTTCGTAGCACCCTACTATTTGTCTAATTAAATGTTATCCGAACGTCATGTGAAACCATCCGTACCATAACCATCATAATTTTATGGCATGAAAACGACATTCTCTCACGCCGAAGGTTTCATTGCCCTAATTAATGTTTAAACTTTCGTACCTCATGCAGTTTAACGCCAATTTCATTGTTTGAGAAATGTTCAATTGTCACGTCTTTTGATATTTCCGCTCTTGGACTCGTTCTATTTACAAAGGAAGTTATCGATCATGGTTTTGGGCAGTACTATTTCCCTTTCTCACGCATGCTCTTAACATCCCACCTTCAAAGCGCATCCGATCTACACGACGCACAAGCTTTGGTGCGTTGTTATCTGCAGCGCTCATCTCAACACCGGGACCATGTTATCAAAACCGGCGCCTTGATGTGGTGCATGTACACGGCTGAGATACGGGCAAAGCGGCGAACACGCGGGATGGTGCGTACATCGTTGTGCGCACGCCAGAATTATGTTGTAATGAGTGCAGCCATTAATCTTGTCCACTCGCTGCAAGAACAAGCAAGAAAGTCGTCGGAGCAAATACAAAGGACCAATAAATTGTCCCGAAAATTACATCCTTCTTGCCGGTGGTGGTAGAAAGAAATGCTACACCCCAAGCAAAGGTGCCTACTAGTGTTGACTGTTTCTGCGGGACGGGGACTCGCTAGACGCTTACCCGTCATTGAAGACGCGCCTGATGCCCCCCGCGGTTTCTCAGACCTTCAAACTCCACGGGTCGAGAGTGTTCCGGGAAAGGCGGTCGAGAAGCCGTCCATTTCGAGCGGCTCGAGCGACAAAACGATGCACCTGCAGCACCACCGGCCTCTAAGTCTCGCAGCACGGGACGCCCCGGTTCGGTACATTCGGCGTTTCTCTTGATTCGCCGGAGAGATTATTTATTCTGCACCCTCATCGTTGCCCCGACGCCCCGAGACACACACACCCGCCAAAGCGTATTAGAAACATAAATAAGGAATGAGGTCAATATTACGGGAATTATGTAATGCTTTACACCTGTACGCCGGCGGGAGTTGGAACGTTGTAGCTGTGTTTCGTCAGGATCTCACCTTCCCAAAAGGGACGGAACCGGGCCGTAAAAGAAACGGAACGATGATGACGATGGTGATTGGGCACCGGCGCACGGTGGAAAAGGAAACAAATTCATCTGAAAGTTTTCACCTGTTCGGTCGAGCCAACGCTGCCGGGCAAGTAGTCCGTCAAGGATCCCGGCGGGAATTTCAGTCTAACGGATCCCGGTCATTCGTCGGTCCCGGATCGAAGCTCGCTCTAATCGTGCGGAAGGTTTGCCCAACCGAAAGTGTGTGTGTGTGTGGACCGGTGTGCTTTGTTTTCACTGCCCGGTTTTCCTCAAACGATAGCCATGTCCCTTATCGGGGTTGAGCTTAGGTCTTTGGTATGTTTTATCCTTTTTTTCCCCAAGATAAAGTTTTCTGGCACTTTTGGGATTTTTTTCCACTTTAGGAATGTTGCATTAACATGCGCCTGTTTGGGATCCTCCCGAAAGGTAGGAAGTTTTGGCTAAGGTGTACAACCGCAACAAAATAGTCGGTATGAAAACAATGTCGCGATGCGGACCGGATCGTGGCTGCTGATGGGTGATTTCATGGGTCCGTACACAAATTTCCTCCACAAAACCGGGTGACGACGTTCAACCGAACAGGACCGAAAAAAGAAGGGCTAACCTGTTTCGTTCCGGTTGCGACTGGAGCTTTTTTGTTGCTCTTAATCTTAATGGAATTTAGTTGTTTTCAAAATATTGTTTCAGTGGATAATGATCCCGAAGAGCGAAGTGGAGTGGAAGTGAAAGAACGGATAAGATAGCAGCAATGGTCAACCGCGATAGTTGGCTGACTAGGTTCGCTGACGTGAATTAAGATATGGAACGTTCGATACGGCAGGGCAGTAGTTGTGTAGTCTTATCGCAACCCTAAAACAATATTATCGAACGGTGATGGATTGGTAAGCATCGAAAGGATCGTACTCGATAAACCCAAATGATCACTCAGGCGAACAATGTTTATTTTTGGCATTTCCAAAACCCAGAGTTATGGGTTCCTGCACAACATGAAAGTTGTTTGTGTTCCTCTTTGGAGGATTACTTCAACAAACATGCTTTTCTGGTTTATATCAGACGTTGAATTAAATATCAATTATTTTAAAACTCTTAAGCACATCTGTACCATACCTTAAATGCCAAAGTTAATGAAGGTAATAATTGATTAATTAAAGAAATGGGGAAAAATGCATTTCGTTATCAAGAAGGTTTAAAACTGGAAATCATTGAATTCTATCGTCTGCGACTCTGTTTTTTGTATTAGTTTGGCGTTTAATGTACTAGTGAAAAAATATTCCGATTTTTTTTTTAAATACAATGTCTTGTTTTTTTTCAATTTCGGTCCTTCAATTTATCCCACATCTGTAGTAGCCATAAAACTAATATTGAACCCTGTTGTGGAACCAACCATTTTAGACATAAAGTTCCCACATCTCCCACCAGTGATGGCGCTGATCTGGAACTCATACTGGTCTAAGAACCCATATTGGTCTTAGAACCAAATACGATCCCATACCATAACTGTTTTCAAGCTCATTGGGGTCCAAGAACCGTTAATAAACTCACACAATTTCTGGAAATGATTCTGAATACATAATGAGCCCAGACCGTTTATTGCAAATATCGCAATGCTAGCCTGTCCTAGTCTCGTAATAGAAAACGAATTTCAAGGTCCTCGAATTGGTACCTCGATATTAAACTCGTGTGATTTTTGGAACTGTTTCAAATTATAAAAAATCCAATGATCGATTAAAAATCTAAGTTAAATCAAGCATAGAAATTCATACTACAAATTCTACGGGTCGATTTAAAGACATATGCGGTCATGCCGACTAATACAGGCTTTCGTAATCATGTTGTTACCTAGCCACATGGGTGCATTAAGCTTAAAAGAAGTGTAGGTTTATATGATACATAAATTGATGTTCTTGTCAGTATCCCTAGTAAAAAAACATCATCAGAAATCTCTGTAAATACTTCTGGCTTCTTGGAAACGCACAAGACATGTAGACAAATTATCCAACAGATTGGCGATTTGTCTACAAACTTAGAAGCCATGTGAAAATAGCCAAGAAGATGACATTCATTTATTAAAATGCGCAACATTTTATTGTAGATATTAATTCCCATGTTCCTCCGGGACCGCAATTTGGCAGAGCAAAAACGTTCATTTTCTTCGCCGAAATGGAAAATTTCATTCTCAATACCGTGCGCTAACAATTAACAATGTTATACTTGCCACAATATTAAAACTTTTGATGAGCTTGCCAGCTCCAGCTAACGATAAGAAGTTGCAAGACAAACAAAAAAAAAAAGAAACTTTGTAGTCGATCCTTTTATCCGCTTGCTGCCCACCATAGCACGGTTGCATTTCGCTTGACCCATCACACCGGAAGCGTAGTCCCGTCTTTTGGTTGAATATTGGTTATTGCAAAACGCTCTTTAGCCAAAGAACGACTCTTTAGCCGGTTTTATCGCATCAAACGACCGACCGAAGAACGGTAAGCAAAGAACGCGAGAGAAAAAAATCTAAACGACACGCTGCTTAAACCGTCGATTGCCCCGAAGGTAGAAAAGGCCACGGTTGAGTTGGAAATATTTCCACTTTGATATTTTTCGAAATTATTAAACTTTCCACCATCCCTTCGTCTCGCGTTCTTGTTGCGCCCGTTAAGCGGAAGTGAGATGATCTTTCGGGAAGGTAAACGAGGTAGCGATCCTCGCCCCCCGTAATCTTTGACTTTCGACTTTCGGCCGCAAGATTGGTAATAGGTTTTATTATTCGATTTCGGGCGATAGAGGGAGGGATTCGGGTTTCGTTCTGCGGACGAAAAAGTTGCGTTTCTGCGCGTGACCTTCGTGGAAGGTGCTCCGGCGACGCCAATCTGATTTCTTCCAGGACGGGGTATTGTGCGCGCCGAAGCGAGCACATGATTTAGCGGTAGATTAGAGACCGATACAGGGAAGGGGGTAGTTTTGCAGGCAATGTGACTGGTTTGATTTCGTTTGTGTGTGGTTGGTTGTGTCGCCCGGTAAGGAGATGATTGTGCAAAAGATCGCCATGAAAGATGAGATTTTTTCGCAATTTTTTGTCATCTTGCATCTGTTACCTAGAACTTAGTAGCGAATGATATAATGAAATGGGTTATTGGTTATAGCAGCGCAGACGTTTTATATGGATTATTGTCTAGCCGTTGCTAAAATAAAATACCAAAATAAAATAAAATAATAATACTTTTAACTCTGTGTGGTGCCTGAAGACTTTCTTCGTGAATTCTGAAAACCATGATCCAGTTTAGGTTTTTTAAATCTTTTTTTGGTTTATTGCTTTAGGTAGGAAGTTGCTAGCCTCTTTTTGCATAACCAAAATTGGAAGTTTACTTTTTAAAAATTGCAGAAAATAAATCCTCAAGTTTAAAACAAACTAATTCTCAGCTCTCCCATCAAAGTATTTGCTGTGGTAATTAAATTTCCTCCCATATTCGGGCGCTTGAGGTACGACAGAAGTGCTTCCATATTTTCCACTGTCCGAAATGTCCAATTCCGGTTCCCCCGCTTTTGCAGCCCTAGCTGCCCGCCTGAACAGATTTCCATATCACCCCGAGCGAAATAGCAACAGTTCGGTTGTTAGCTCGTTTGAAGCGCACGATGGTGATGGCAGTTTTGTAGCTTTTTAATTTACTGCGAACCCGTTAGCGCACATCTCGCGCTCGTTCGTCGAGAACTAATTCAATCGAACATTTACTAACACTAACTTTTGCTGCCGCCGTGCAACACCCTAACCCCTTCCGCTGCTGACATTCGCAAAAGTCACAGCGTCGAATCAGAAACTTCCAGGAAGATGCCAAAAAGGACAGAAATATCCCATCTTCTCAGTCTCGGAAGATGGTTGGCGGAGGGACGCTTACAATCATTGCTAGCTGCCAGGCCAGCGAGTCCCTGGGTCGCCTTGCGTTTTGTCGGGCATGTAAACCGGTGGTCGGGTTTAAGTCAACATCGTGCAACGCTGAACATGGCACGGTGCTGGGGCTGGCAGCAATCGAGCAAAATGTCTCGCTTTGGCTGCCAGAATCAGCGGCAGCAGCTGTGCTGTGGCAGCGGTAAAAGTTAGCTTTCGCGGTTCGCTTCCGGCTACATGAATTAGCTATTAATTAATAAATTAGGCAGGCGGCACTAGTGGAAAAGCAAAGTGGCTTTCGGGGTATAAGATTGACTCTTACGCCCGGAGTGTTCCGGGTACAGGCGAGTGTCTTTCTACTCCCCGGGACCGGTTTTGTGCCACGTCATCGGGTTACCATTTGATGATTTTTAATTTCATTATTTACTTTAATTAAAAGACAAAACCAGGGCTTTTCTCGGGCTGGGTACAATGAAGTGAACTTAGTCTTAGATGAAGTGACTAATTTCCATTCGAAGGACGCTGTTTGACCATGAAGGCAGGGATCTAATGAAGTTGGCAGGATTCGAACGAAGTGATGGGGGTACACTTAATAATCCGAATTTATGAACTGCGTGAAAGTGCGTGTAAAAATGTTATTGTTATGGAAACTTTACCAAACTTTCTAATTTTTTCATGGTTTGGGTTAATTTATCTTCGTTAATTGAAGAGTTGGTTTTATATCTTATACTATGTCTAAGTCAAAAATCAAAAGAAAAGGTAAACAAAACAATGTGTTTAAAATCCTATTTCTACGGTCATTGCACGGAGAACCCTATTAGGTCAAACGAACGTATTTTATTATTTATTTTTGGTAAATTTTCATCTTATTATCATCCACAAAAATGTATTGTTATAAGAGCGTAATCAACAGGAGCAAAATTAAAAGACTAATATTTTTGAGTAGCATTCATGCAAATGCTCTTACAGCTTTAAAAGGTTTTTTGCTTCTTTTTATCTTTCGAATGCACTATTCATTACCGAGCGGCACCGGACAAACGAACATTATTGATCATTTAAAACTCCATTAAAAAGCCTTAAATGTACAGGAGGGTTCTCTGGCTGCATGTGTCCCTATACCCATGCGAATAATGTATTGCCTTGCCGTTGATTTCAAAGCAGCAAGAAACAAAACAAAAAGCCCTACAACAGGTAAATGGATGGCGAGTGAAAATGAAAAGGCGACACAAATGATTTTTATTGCGTGCGAAACACTAGCTGCTCGAGCCGCGGCGTTCGGTCGGCATGCCCTGCATGCAACACGCGTAATCATTATGCGTTTTACCGAAACAGTTTCCCGATTCTTTCCCCGTGTGTTAATGCCGTGCCGCCAAACAGGTAAAGGGAAAGTGGTCAAACAATAACCTCCCAAGGAAATTATCCCTGGCGTAAAAAGCGTGCAATCGTGTACGAACTTCCCTGCTCGATTCGATGCTCGTTCATTTGCCGTTTCGGCGTGGCATGGGTGGCGTGGGGCGTTTGTTTCAAACGGTGATTTATGTGTACCTTTTTGCAGTCAGTCCGATTGCCGAAGTGGAAAAATTGGAATACAGTTCAGGGAGCAAGCGGAACGCATCATGCGAGCAGGACGACACACAGCGGGTGCTTGTACAATGGTGGCGGCACTTTTGTTTTTTCGTGTGCCGTGTGTGTCCTCTCGCCCGTCCAGCGTCCAGGGCACAGAATGCAATTTTGTCGTGCATCATAAAACAACATCAAAAGGGCTGTTTTCCCTTTTGTTTTTTTTACGCTCTCTCTATCTCTCTCGCCGTGTATTTCACAATCCATTTCACGCCCAGCACGCCAGGGAGTGTGATCGGTTAACAGTGCGACCGATGAGGAGGTGTGCAAAATCGCACAATAGACCCATTTATGTCCGGCGAGCCGGGGCGGCGGGTTTGAAGTGAAAAGGACACTTGCACTTTGGTTTGTATTGTGTACGCTCTGCAGCGCATATACAAATACATTTTTGTACGACTAACGCAAAAGTCTTGTGTCGCTTTTTTTTTGTTGAGCTGCACTATTTAGGTGCTACGCCGTTACGGTGCATTAGAATTGCATCTCGATTTCAAGTGTGCATCGATGATGGCAGGGGCACGGGCTATTAAGGCGCGGCGTGCTGGTAGATGTGAGCGTCATTTTTCTATCGGACGATTTGAAGAGCCGATTGTTTGAAGGAGCGATTTTGAACGCCCTTTTTGTCACTTCAGACGCCAGACGCCGACGGTTTTCGATTGCGCGACTGATGGACAAACTGATGGCCACTAGAAAGGTTTTTTCGCTCCATTTTTTTACGAATGGAGGTGATTGTTTTTTGTTCATGTCCTTGGCGCCGCTGTAATTGTTGGGAAATAAAGTTCGTAACGCATTGAAAGCGTTCGACGATGGAATGAAATGATTTTACGTTGTGAGAAAAAAGAATGGTTTTTTTTTTCAACATGAACAATGTAAGAATAGAGGATTGTAGCCTTGGAAATCATTTTTATTTTTAAATGTAACATCGTTTTACCATTTAATGCCTTGCTATATGATCAATCAAAAGGAGTTCAATGGTGAATTTTTCAAGATAATTTTAGTTATAACAATATTAACTAAAGTTCATTCCTGAAGCTATATATTTCATTATGTGAATGTCTGAAAATTAGGGTTCCGGCCAAAATTACTCTAACTTCCAATAATCTTGTGATAACAATACAAAAGTCCATCATCTGCAGGTTCATTTAGAAGAACAATACACCTTTTGGTACTTTTTATGCTTAAAATTTAAAAATTTTAAATTTAAAAACGAATCATGAAACATATTTAATCATATCGAAAGATGATTATTGGGGAAAATAATCCACGTCTGTTGTTGTAATATCGGATCAGTGGGTGCCTTAGCATCATTGCTCTTTATACGTTTAACAATAACTTTTATAGGAAATTCATAAAAGTTTACAAAAACATTACCAAAGAACATCAGGCTTAGGAAAGTAAAAGATAAAACTGAAATCAGAGGATGTTAATTAAGTTAGAGTACAACTTTTCAAGGTTGTGTAAGTTGCGTATTGCGTACTTGTGCATATTGTGGGTTGATATCAGTGTCTGCTTTAGCCTCATGTTTCAACTTTTCCACGATCACAATAACATCTTGATTTAACAGTTTGCCTCTATACAATACGTACGGTGAAAGTGTACTCCGACGTAGTCGTGGACATATATTCTACAGACTATCGTATCGGTGACATGTTCCAGCGTTTAAAATCTTACGGGGTCAAGCGGAATTTTATTTTCCTATCTTCTGAGAATACTGGGAGATGAACAACCATGCAGGTGACTAAATTGAACTTCTTAATGTATCGATGGGCAATGTCAATGCTTTCATAACGAAGTCATTTTGATACAAGATGCATAAGAGTCACATAGTTCATGGGGTAACGTAGACTGCAACGATGAAGAGGCAAATTGACACTTTGTGTCTCGCAGATCGAACAGACGAGGCATGCAGAATAAGAATTCGCTATCTAGAACCATACGAATAAAGTTCAACCGTCGATCATATTTGTGGATCTGTGATCAAATGAAGGTGTTGTTCAATAATAAAGTGAAAACTCCGTAAACCATATGATGAGGTACACTAACACCCGGCTCTTGTGGAATTCTGTGGAAAGGATCAATACGTAGTTCAATAGGTCGGTGCACTAGTATACAACGAAAATGGTCCAAGTGTGGTTTCGGAAGGTTTTGATCGTTTATTTCAATAGGAATTTGTGATCTTCAAACTCTTTGGACCTTCATTCCCTCAACTTCAAAAGACATTTGTACATTAAGGCAATAAAGAGGCGAGTGAGTTCTATGTCTAATTTAAGAAGACATTTGCCACTCAGTTTAAGTTACTACCATTTCTGTGATGTAGGGCGAGATGGTAACTAGATAAGTGCGTAAGATGTGTTTTTTTAACGATGTCATAATGTATCATCGGATAACTCTCTGCTTATATTTAATAAATCAAAACTTGCTATATTCCAAAATTGTTTAAATAAAATTAACGCAGAAAAAGATATCCTTCATATAGCCTGTATCGTCAGTATATAGGTATACTGTAAAGGTGGCCTGTGCTTTAAATACCAATGACTTAAATTGGAGTGGGTTTTAATTTCTTACAATATTTTCACAAATCACTATACTTATGGCGGTTTTGATGTTACTTCCATCTGTTAAAAGTTTAAAAAAGAAGACTGTCCAACCATGGTTTAATTTAAAAAAGCAACCGTGTTAGATTAATTTACGTTTCTAATTAAAACATTTATCAACTTATGCTACTTTTGTTTGATTTGACATTGACATATAACCTTTAGCAGCATGAACGAATTCTCTTCACATCTAACAAACATTTGGATTATTCACAGCTTGAATAAAAAAAGAGCCAATTCCACCGAAACAATAAACCAACAAGCATTAAAAGTGAAAAGAAAAACTAAATGCTCAAATTTATTCCCAGTCCCAAACCACGGCACAGGCCACGTCAAGTGGAAATTGTGCTGCAGCATCAAATAAATGCACACAAAAGCGGCACACCGAGCATGGCGTGCAGTTTCCACCGCTTCCATCGCCCCAAAAAGTGTCCAAACAATGTGCAAACTGGAAAGATGTGTACACTATTTGCTAACGGTTCGCACACATACACACACCCACACCCACACCCGCACGGGAGTACCCATGCCTCGCTGGTTATCGTACCGGAACCGGGTGGTTTTTGACTTTTCGAATCGTTCGCATTCTCTGAAATACCAAACATAATTCCCATAATGTTTGTCCATATTCCCTTTCGGTGTGTGTAAAAATATGTCACCGGTACCATCACGCCGGGACTTGCGACCCAGGTGGTGGCCGATTACAGGGTTTGAGGTTTGAGGATACCGTTCCGTTGTGCACATGGATATGGCGGTGTGTAACGCGGTGCCATTGGATGGGGGGAACCTTATTTGAACCGTTTGGTGCACAGCTTCTCGATGCACCTCGGTGGTTGAATTTTCGGGGCAAACGAGGTATTATTTGAATTGTAAATGAGATTTTGTTTCAACATACGTGAATACATACCGGGCGCGATCGTGTCCTTTTTATTTCGGGCACTGATAGTGGACAGCACCCAAGAGAGACACGGCGCACAGGGACTCGGATCGCACACAGCGCCTGCCTTTTTGGTCTGATTCGGAGCAAGGTGCAATCGTATCGCTGCTCCATTGAAAGAAAAGCCAGTCCCTTTGGAGAGAAATTCTCGAGCTGGGTGTATATATTCCGGCCCGGACATTGACTGGGACACACAGACACACACACACACACACAGAAAGACTAAATGATTCGTTGTTTTAACAAGCGCACGGCTCAAAGCCGATATGGAAATGGTTGTAACTTTCGGTCCGGATCGTGTCCAAGGATGCACTTCAATTGCAATGCGCCCGGCAGAAGAGACAGCGTCGCATGATGGACTCTGGGGGAATATACCGAAATTGAAATCAAATGCGCGCCATTCTTGGTTTGTTTTAGGTGCGGTCGAAATTCTCTGTTTGCATTGGGTTTTGTCGTCGGGAGGAGATGCCGTCGTTGGGTTCGTATTGCTGCGTAGGGAAGATAGGTGGGCATGATGAAGAGTTAGGTTTGATTGCACTAACAAGCTTACATTCCTCAGCTGTTGGGATATTGTATTAAAGAATGAGAAAAATATTGGAAATAATGCAAATTGGTTTTCCACAGTACACTACTGCTTGAGTTTAATAGAAAATGTGGCAAAACGAGAAACTCTATCAATGAAAGTTACGCGCAAAATGTTTTTATGCTTTAACATAACTCGAACTATAGATCAACACTGTTTTCTAAAGGCAAAGGTTTAACAAAATACAAATAGTTTTTTCATCTCTTTTTTTCGTTTGTGTTGTCTTTCATTATTGGCTCTTCGTAACATGTTTTCTGAATGTTTTTTATCTGGTTTTGTTCTATGATCTATTAAATTTGTTGCTGTTTGCTTTGATTTTCTTATTATTGTTCTTTTATGTGATTTGTCTACTGTTTACGTAGTTGTAAATTTAACAATACTTCTATTCAATGCTTAACAGTATTCATTTGAAGTGAAAGATTCCCACTCAAATGACCATTAACATCAGTCCTCGTGATAATGTAAGATCCCTTGTTCTACTTTTTCTGCATCCATGTTCCTCCAATTCCACAAAAAGCTGGTCTCTTCAACTCGACAATTGAACCATTCATCAACCGTAAAATGGAAGAAAATCAAATATTCGTTCACGATGTACCGATGATTCAAGAGGACAATTTCGTCCCAAAGCGAGCACAATCGCTTTACCTCAGCAAGCGGTACCTTCCTCTCCCGGGGGTATAATTTTCACTCAGCAAGAGTGATTTTTCCTATGCACACTCAGCTCTGCTGCGATGTGCTCCGATGGCCCACATCCAGTGGGCCAGTGCACTCTTCCCAGTTCAAATTCGTTGCTCTTCAAAAAGCTAGCCACAGCTGAACCACACCGCACCAGGAACACAAAGCTCTGTAACTTCTCATTGTGTGCGATAATGCTATTTGCTAGGAAGCGTTGCTATATGCAAATAGTTTTAATAGAATAAAATAAACATACAAAATGTCTGTGCGGGGAGGACTGGGTGTGCAGCTCCTTGCAGGGAAAGCTTTACGGTACAGAAAGCTGTTTGATGGAGAGAGGAGCCAGCAAAAAAAGGTCCATTTTAAGGTGCCACCTTAGGTACGCCATTTGCGAGCGGTGATGAAATTGATATTGCTTCACTATGCATAGCGCAGTGTCTAATGCTGTTATCCTTAACAGACTGCCATCTCTTGCACTGTTTCAGAGAATCCATTTATGTGAAGAAAAAAGAAGAAACACCCAGTTACAGTGTCCGCTCAAGCTGTTTTTTCCGAAGAGCAAGCGTTTTTTTTTCTCGTTTAACGGGCAAAATTAATGGGAAATAATATTGTACATTTCGTCTAATGAAGCTGACTCGGCGAGGCCCCCGATAACCAAGGGGGCCACAGCTCCGGGCCAATGTCCTACTACGGGCTATTATTCCGTTGCTTTTGCAATAAATTACAGATAAAAACGTATAAATGAATGGGTGTAGTAGCACGGTGGTCTCTGACTGTCAGCTGGCGCTTACGAGTCGACAAACACCTACCTCAAAGTCACAGAAGCGCTCCGAAACATACTGTCCGGCATGCATGTTCAGGCTGGTTCAGGCGTTCGAACAACCAATACCGGAAGCTAAACGAGATAGAGCGGCGTTTGGATAAAATATAAAATACATTAAAACAGACCATAAATTTATCTTCCGTCTGCTCGACTTTTAAGACACTCAACCGAGCTGCCCCGGAGCTTTTCCGTGCTCATTCGGTGGCCTATGTGTTTGCTGCAAGATCTTTGACCCCGTAAAAGGGGAGGTTCGGTTTAGCCAAAATATTTCACCAGAGACAGAGTCGGTTGAGCAGTGGAGTGTATGGATTGCTTACATTACAGTAATGGGAATATGGTGAGCGAAAAGTGTAGTTGAATACCACCTAGCAAAGGAAGAAGAACGACGAGTGTATACAGATGGCAGCAAATGTGGTCAACGTGAAGCAATTGAACATACGGAACATTTTAAGTAATGAAAACAACATCACAGAAATATAAGACATGTTCTATTTTACAGCAATGGTCGTTGAGTCGATAGTGTTATATACTTCTAGGTACATTCACCGTATGCTCTTCGCAATTGTTAAAAAGAGATAGATTTTGCAATGAACTTGCTTTACAAAGAAAAAGTGATTGTAGAAGTTATGATTAAGAGAAGAAAAACACATGTGGCATAAAATTGTTTTGTGAAGATATTTTGTGAGCAAGTCGTTTTGTACGTAGTAACGTACGTGTGATAGTACTTTTCAAGTAGTATACAACAATGCTTATGATGGTAATATCGAACTCTTTCGCTTAAAACTTTTAAATACTACGCTTTTTGTCGGAGTTGTTTATTGTTTCAGTTGATAGTAGTAATTTCAATTTTCTCTAGCGCATCTGGTGGCGGCTGACCGAAACATTTTGCCAATTCGGAGCAGCTTCAGAAAATATGTTATTTTTCCATATTTTTTACTTAATCTGGACGAAAAAACTTTTCTAGAAGGTAGATGCACATGTCCTGCACGCATTGCATCCAGTCGCCGCCAGATGCGCTAGTGTAAATCAAAATTACACTAGCGAGTACGGACAGTGTCCCCCGTACTTAACAAAAGAGCCATCGCAGTGTTTTTGTAAAAAGATGTGAAGATGTTATTTTATTTATTTTATTTTGTCTGGCTGTTTATCTGTTTTCTGTCACATAATACGGGTGAATAAATTATAATGTAATATTTACAGATTTTAATGCCCCTATAATATTTAATCGAAGCGATCACCTCAAAATTTGATTCGTGAATTCTTTGTTTATAATTTATTAGTATTCATTGTTTATGTTTGCATGACTTTTCAAAAATCTTTATTTTTTTCTCCTTCAAGTATGGCTAAGCAGTAATTCTTGTGTCCAGTTTATACATATATTTTTAAAGAATAAATGAATCTCTCATTTATAAATAAGATGAAATGAATCTCTAGATAACATTGAATTGTCTTTTTTAGTTATTTATTTTATTTTATTTATTTATAATGATTTTTTATTTCATAAATACTACTATTTTAAAACAAAAACTACAAACAGCGTGATACTTTTCTTTCTTTATGTTTTGTTTTTATGAAATTATAATATTGCAACTGTGGTGATATAATATTACAAATTGTATTTGTAATACAATTTGTTCCTCTTTCAAGTACAATTTATACTAACAGTTGAACTGAAAATTTCAACTTAAAAGCATCCTTTTAACAAACTCTCAATTTTATCACCTTCTCAGAACTGCCCAGACAAAAAAGGAGTTCTCCTTCAGAGCTGTGACCGTGTAATATTTGGTTGACAAATTCAACAGAAAACAACTCATTGTTCACGATTCGTCCTCCAACCGTCCACCAACCGATTGAAAATGGTTAAAGTTTTTCATTGCCGCGCTGTGAGCGAGTGCAACTAACGACCACTGCAGCGACCTTCCACCAATGGTGACCAGTTCGCGAGGTTCATTGTACAGCTTAAGATTTGTTTCGGAAGTTTTGGCAAACAGATTCTTAAGGTGCAACGGCAAGGTTTCCATTTCCGTCCGGCAGCCGTTTCTGGACCAGTATGCTGAGCTTACCTTTATGCTCACTAAAAACAGCACTGGTTGGTCCGATTAGCTGGAAGCGTCTTTTTTTCTTTTTCTCTTCATTTTTCTCACCACAACTATTTCCCTTTGGTTCGGACAACTGTGCCAAATGTCAAAGATTTCGGAAGCAAAAGTTTCCGCTGTCAACGCCATCTTGACCGCCATTGTTTGATTTTTGAAGTTGAGACTTGGTGGTTTTTTCTTCTCCATTTCTTTATTCCTTACGGTGTGGGGTATGGTCCAGCAGCCTCAGCAGCACACACTAAAGGTAAGTTGTAAGAAAAGCACTGGGAAATGGTTTTCATCCGATTGGGTGTGTTTCGTACACTTTTGGAAACAAGAACTTTTCGGTTCGTCCCGCTTCCCGGTACAACCCGTAACCGTGTCCGCTTGCCGGTCAAGAGGTACAAAGAAAAGTACAACACGGTGGGAACCACTTGGTAAATGTGTAACGACCGCCGGGAGACGGTACACTAGCGCACACTGCACACTGTAAAAGGGAGAGAGAAAGTTTTGGCACCCACCCCAAAAGAAGTATAATTTATTAATGCTACCTACGGAGGCGTCTGTCAGCGACATTTGTGCCGCAGTAAATGTGTAACGTGTGTTCTTGCGCGAGGAAATTCCTGGTGACTTCAAAGCTTTGGTGACTTGAAAGACAAAGTTCTTGGTTGAGCTTGTTGTCAATGGTGCTCATTTCGGTGGCCAAGTGTGGCAAGAGGCGATAATTCTTTCTGCAGGATGCGTGCGATTGATGTTCGGTGAATATTAATGATGATTATTGTGCAATCGGTTGTACTGTCATGCTGTGACAGGATGTGGATCAGTTTCGTAATAAGATAACATGAAGTTAATATGTTAGATGAACTATCAGAAAATATTGTTTCCCACTTTTAGCTTGACACTAGTAAAGCGACTAACTTTGCTCTCAACCAATGACATTGTGCTAATAGTGTTAGAAGAAAACTTCAAACAACATGACAAACATACAACATAAAAGTGCCGGCTAATCAACGAAATCGCGTGTCTCCACGAGCAGCAGCTCATTTCTTATTCAAACGCAAGAAATCGTGCTGACCAAAACTGGCAAACTCAACGAAACGAGCAGGATCAGTTTGCCCCCACTCAAACGATGTTCTTGCAGGCAGCCTGCCTCGATGCCTTCGAGTCACACACCACCTTTCAATCAAACTCATCCGATATCAATTTTGTTGACACATCGCTCCGCGTGCCGAAACGACAACTTCATTACTTTCGTTCGTTTTTCCTGGTTTGGGGTGGAGATTGAAGGGCGAGAGCAAATCGTTAGCGCGCGCTGCAAAAGGTGAAGGTGCTCGCCGTCAGAGAGCACCGGTACCGGATCAATCTCAAGATTACAGCTGTCAAAAGGGGGGAAAAAAGGTAAATAGAAGCCGGAAGGAAGGCGCTTCTGTAAGGCTCCATCGATTGACGTTGCGGTGTTAGCTTAAGGGAAGCGGGTGGCTAGCGAAATCACGGATGCTGATACTATTCGTCACGTTATCACCAGCGCACATACAACACACACACACACACACTGGTAGGAGCTGATTCGCCACTGGTCTTCGCCTGCTAAGCAGCGACGATGCTGCTTCTCGAAGGGAGAGGACGATCGCTTGTCAATTGATTTGTGCCCCTGCGACATGTTAGTATCCGGGAGGTAAAAGGACCCTCTTGGTGCCTGTACACACACACACACACACACACACACGCCATTAGTGAGACGAATCGGGTTTTTTTACTCTCTTTTTGGTGCAACATTTTGCGTTAGTTACACCGGAGATGTGGCAATGAGTCTCAGTGCCGAATATTTTGGACGCAGGCACGTGTCTCATTTCGCCGCTTCCGTCCAGCTTCTGCTAATGCCTGAGCTGGTAGTGATCAAGCGTTTCGTCAGACGCAGCGTCTGGTGAGCGTTTCCATCCATCATTCGATTTGTAACGGTTGATTTACTCAATCTTGCCAGTTCTGCTGGATGGATATGGTCGGTAAGGACTTACTGTTGCAAACTGGTGGAAGCTAACTGCGATGCTTGGCGCATTAATGACTTGTTTTAGCAGTTGTATTAGCAGTCACTTGGCATTGAATAAGCAAGAAATTATCGGCTTTTAGCTACTTAGAACGTTTTTAGTTTTTGTTAAATGTATTATTTTATTTGCGAGAAATTAATAAAATCTTTCGACAACTAATTGTTGAATTTCAACCTTTTTCCAATATTTTTGTTCATTATTTTGTTAGATTTGCAAGAAAACGTTTTAAGAGTTTATCATTTTGTAGACATATCGAATAATCAAAATTATAGCTAGTGAGTCATGTCTAATGTCACTGTCTTATTTGTTTTTGGCAAGATACGTAAACCGAATCAGAAGAATGGTCTATCAATTGTAGCGACCTGCATTGACATATTGGTCAGAAATGCCCTGAATAACTAAGTCATATCGGAACAAGTCCGTCAAAGTACACTCGCCATTTGCACCCACGTCAACTCAACGAAATAAAATGTAGGGGAATAGCTAAGACAGAGCTTATAATTTAATCACAAATCTGTTGTTTCTACTGATCCACTACTAGCTCACGTTAATAGGGCAACAGTGTAACTGTTTGCATTCCGCCCCTTTTATCGGATCGAGCCAATATATTGATGGTTGATTGTTCAGAAGGCAAGACTTCCGGGCAGGCATTGTTCTTCCCGCCATAACACAGCAAATCAACCGGAAAGCCCCTGGTCCGCGTAGGATCCCTTTCGGGAATTCGGAGCTACATGCACAATCATTTCAGGAAGGAAAACGGCATCAATCGCAACCACGCAACCACGCGGCTGATGATTGAGCGGATATGGGATGGGAATATATGAAATATATTTGTGCGTTAGGAAAAGGTAAAAACACCCAAATCGAATGGCGTTGGCGATTCAGCTCACGTCCAGAAAAGAGCAAGCGAGGCCTAAAAATAGTGCACCAGAAGAGTGAGGGGACTAGGGATTCCCGAACTGTCGGATCAGCGAAGTGTTCATTAACTCGAAGACCGGGCCGACTGTTTCGGAGTAGTAATTAGCTCCAAAATTCTGCACGATAAGGCGGGTGTGAGTGTTTTTGTTGTCGATGTCTTCCAGGCTTCTAATTGGCCAACTGCAGCCTGCTAATGAAGATAAGAATGCCTGTGCTTCGGTGTATGATTAGTGGCTGCGTTATTAGTTGGAATCGGAAGGAAGCATGCTGGATGTTTGGCTTTTTTGTACTGTATTTGTATATATGCGTTGGTGAAACGATCATTTCGGTGATGCGACTGGCGAAAAGGTCAGAGAGGCCTGTAAATAGTAATACATTTATAACGAAGAGTCTCATCAAGACTTTTGTAGTTAAGATATGTTTCAATTGAAGTATCTTACTTCTTGTTTAATTTCTTGAGCGAAAGAATCTCTGGAATGAATGTTGTCTTGCACTACCTTAAACAAAAACAAGAAAAACACATCACAATAATAACACCGAGTGAAAATATTTTCTCTGCATAAATATAGCACATCACGGGCACGATGTTCTGCAAGCTAACACGTCTCCCACGAACTGGAAAATGGAAAAGAAAATGTTTGATTTACAGGAACAAAAAGCCATCGCTTCCCTGCCGATTGAAACGATGAATGCTTTTCCCGTCAATTGGTTATCCACTTCCACTGCGCTCACTTTTCATTTCCCCGCTTAATTTCCTATTTTCTTCAGCATCACAACATCACTCGTGTTTTCCATTTGCTATGTACACGTCCAGCAAAGTGTGTGTGTGTGTGGGTATTGTTGTCTATAGAAGAACTCTTTGTTTTTTCTGTAACAGCTGGTCAGTACGTACGGACACCGATCGATAGTTCGTCGAGCTTGGTCGAGTGTTGTATCTTTAGAAAAGGAAAATCTTGTGTGTGTGAGGGTTTGTGTTTTTTGTTGCTACATGGGTAGATGAAAATCTTGCACTTCTCCCCTACACGCCACTCTAAGTAGGAAGCTTATCGGAAGCGGCTGTCGATGGCTTTCAATCAATGGCAACATGGAGTGCACGCTCCTTTCCGACATCCAATGTAAGCGATAGCCAATCAGATGGAAAAACAAATAAACAATAATAAAACTGTCCTTTCCAGTAGTTGGAAAGAATCAGAATGATGGACATCGTTTATTGTGCAAAAATAGGTTAGTTTGAGTGAAGCTCGTAGTGGTAAAGATTCTAATGGGAATAGCTGTAATACTCATAATCAAATATTGTTTTAAAAAAACTCTGTATAAACATTGCACGAATGGAACCGTTTCAGTAAAAATTAAATTAAAGTAATAGTAGCAACTCTGTTCCTTTATGGTTTATTGCTTTTTGCTCCACTAATGTGATGTTAAACCCTTCAGGATAATGTTTAATCTAGGATCATGGTGCCAGGCGTGAGAGAACGATTAAGAAATGTTTACATTTTTGAGCCATGATTCAATTTAGCTTCCTACCTAGCTTACTGAAAGCTAATTTGCACCTCCATTCCCTGCCACAAAACAATGTAGAAGAGTTTCGTAAACACTTCGAGAGACACCTTCGCCCCCCGAAACCAGCCTTTCCTGTTGCAGGCAAAACACCTTCGAGCAAGCGTCCTTTCGCAACATTGCATTATCATTCCCAAAAGCAACCACTCCTAGGGGGCTGGCGGTGGTAAAAGCAATCATTATGGCTTCTTAAGCTCAATTCAATCAACGCCCACGACGAGAAACTGGAGCAAACGGGGCACATCGCTCTATCTGGCGGTGTACGGCTTCGGGTTATTACTTTATCTGATTACATTTAAGTTTTCCCTGAGAAAACACTCTTATCGCTCGCTCGTCCGAGTGTGAGTGTGTGAGTTTCCCAGGCACCAGCACCGGTTTCCCGAACTATCCACGTGTGGTACATTCTTACGAAAAGCAGGAAAATCGTTCCGTGCTCTCGAGATCCTTACCTTGGAAAGCGGGGTGACTGTTGTTTTACCAGCGCAGAACGGAGTGTGTGTGTGTTGTGCTTGTTTATTTTGCTGCTCGATTTTCTCGGTGACAGTTTTCCCTTTCCTGTGCTTCCAGCAGAACATGGTTTCGTTTTCGTTTGCAGTTTAAGTTGACGTGAGTGTGCATATCACTCAAATTTAAGCTCAAATGTTGCAGGAACGGTAACATCAGAATGGCAGACAGCCGAACTTATTAGAATGTTGGCGATGGGGGTAGGATATTTAATGATATTCATCAATGACAGAGATATAATTTTAAAATGGATAGCCGTTAAATGACAGCTGCTGAATGAAAAATTGTTAATTTATTAGAAGTAAATTAGACGGTAGATTGTTAATTGTCATTTCATTTTGTTGGTTATTGCACTTGAGCTCATATAAGCTCTCGTCAAATATATTGTTTTCTAATATTAGTTTGGCTAAAGTTATCAAACTCGGGCTTAAATGTTAATTATGAATTATTTTGATCCCTTCAAACACAGACAAAAATGTAATGCAGCTTTATTTTTGCTCATTTTTTATTTTAAGCTTTTACATTCCAGTTTTCGTTTGAGTCGTTCGAGGTCCATTGAACGCAATAAAATGTATTTTGTAAGAAAACAGGTAAATATAAGATGTTCTTTATTCATGTTTGAACTTCAATAATGTAACAAGGTAAAGAATTGAAAATAATTATTATGGACTGTGCATTGATTAAATTCGTAAAGAATTAAAAAATCGCAGTCGTAAACAATTAGGCCGTAATATCCTATTGGATTTTCAAATAAAAAAATAAAAAAATAAGCAGTAGTATCCTATTGGACTGTTTTTGTGTTTATCCAACATAATCCTGAGTGATTGCCAAAGTAAACGCAAATTAGGAATGGTAATGCGCGAATGCGTTGAGTCGTGTGTTGCAAATTAGCTACGCGATTAGATTGAGAGCCTTTGTGCACTATAAACATCAATTCCCACGACACGATGCCAGATATGAAACGTTTGATTATCAGTGTAGAACGCAAAAGTTGGTCTATTTTGATCGAACTCATTTCAACGCACAGAAATCATTGTTACACATTGTACAACTAGTATTTATACAAAACATTCTACACAACCGAACGAACAAATACAGCGATAGCAGCACACGTTCCAGCTGGAAAAGGTCGAACGGTGTGTTGCCATTTCACGGGTAATGCTATGTTCATGAACCCCTTTTTTGTTCTCTGCAAAACACCCCGGTCCCAGCGTTGATCCGTGCCGTTTCACGGTACCTAAAATCCGATTCATTATTTGTCCTAAATTTAGCACCCGGCCGTGTCGAATTTTGGGTTGCTTGAGCCACAAACCCGCGCCGGGAAAGCCGGGAGCCGTGGGTAAATACAGTGGAAACAGAAGGTTGAGGCAAATAATAAGTTAATTCAACGGCCGTGAACGATTGGAATCGGTGCGTTTTGTTTCGGTTCCGCTAGAACCGTCACTTGCTGGAGCTGGAAAACAGGGATACCATCTTTTTTTTGTTTGTTATATCTTGTCCCACTGTAACGCGCTTTCAACTGTTGCCCACTGTTGTGTAGCGCACACAGGACAAAGCGGTCCGGGACGCGTAACACCATTTAGGCTCAAATGCCTTCGCTCACGCCCTTGGAAAGGCGTTCTCGGAAGCCAATCGAATCACCTGGAGTCACGAATCTCATAGGAATGAAATTCCGACGCTATTTGATCAAAATTTCACTCCATGGTAAATTAATTTAAATCGTTCACCCATTGGCAAGCGTTACAACAGCGCAAGGAAAGGTTCCGTTTGGTCGCTCTGATTGTCCTATCAGAAAGGGCTAGCCGAGAGTGTGCCTGACGCTTGTTGTGCTCGTGCTGGTAGGCACTTTTTCCATGGGAGGCACAAAAAGGACACCGTCGTCGATTCGATTTGCTTTATTCTTAACCATTCCGGGCACATCCTTAATTGAAAATCTTGATTTCAAGTTGGCGCTCGGTCCAACCGATAAGGAGCCAGTTGGCAGAGAATTGGAGCCAGCACTTCTTGGAACCGTAGCATCACTTACTTGCTCCGTTGCTTTCTGACTCGACTGCTGAGGTGAAACGCTAAGAAGGTCCAACGCTCTACTGCTGGTGTACAGAAAGTGGTGGTGACTTTTGCACCCGATGGAGCTACAGCTACAGTCTTAATCCGCTATATCAAACGTAAGCAAATAGAAGCGAGCAAACAGAACATCGTGAGCTCGGATGCCCGTTTCCCCTTTCGGATACTTATTGTGCAATCAGCAACAGTACGATCGTTTGTGATTGCAATCCTTTCATTTGATTTGTTCGTGTACGTTCTATGATCGTTTACCTTTTGCTCGCTGCCGTCGATTTGCAGCAAAAAGGTAGCCTAATGCTCAGTGCCTGTGCGCTGTGAAACAAACGATTGGACTTTGTTATCAGATACGATTTACTTGTGCACAATCAGGTACGGTTTATGTTTTGTAGTTGTTTTCTTTTCATGTTTGCGAACAAAGGGTAGTAGCTAAACGAAACGGTAGAAGTAGCTAAGAGCGATCTCTTCTTTTTGTGCGACAATAGAACGTGAAGACTATTGCTGGGAAGATGACCGTTTTTTTTAAAGAATCCATTTACATAAGCAATAAGTCTCCCAGCACCTATTTGCATTCATTTGAAGGATAAATTTGTACATTATTTGCTTGTTTCTCGGGTTCCACAGTTTACTTTAACTAACAATGACAATAATAATATAGCAGAATCGTGTTGTCAATTATTCTGAAACCATTTTGTCTTCTTCTTCTATTTGGCGCAAGGTCCTAAGTGGACAGGCCGGTCTATACAGGCTTTCGAGGCTTTTGAGGAATTAATTACCATGCAGCCAGATAATCAATCCTTGCTACGGGGCAACGGCTCATTTGGGGCTTGAACCCATGACGGGCATGTTATTGAGTCGTTCGAGTTGACTACTGTACCACGGGACCAATCCGATTCTGCCATTCTGCCTATGTCGTGTTCAATTATAGGATTTAAGTTTTTATAATGGATTACTGTTGAATTATTTAGACGCTTGTTGAGTTATTGATATCATATTTTAATAATTATTTTCAAGTATTTGTGTTTGATGTTTCAAACATAATGTAAACAATGATTTACTACACCAAACCTGTTGATATATCCTATTCATAGATGTACCAAATGATCCTATCCGACTATTGATAATATTTAAATTGTATTTAGAATTTAAGACTACAAAAAGGGCTATCAGCGATGAGCCATACAAAAGAGATTACTCAAAGCATAAAATAAGATTTAGTGGATTTCTGGAGTCGGGATGTTGTATTCAACCGTGACTACTGACAGCTATCGTAACAGCAAATTCATAGAAATTCGACCAGAGAATGCAATTTTGATCCAATTTACTTGCCAAGAATCTTCCATGCTTAATCCCAATAAGAAATTATTGCATTTGCAGCAAAACCGGACTGCAGATGTGGACAATTTCTGAGGCAAATAATGGAAAAATGTCGTTTGTCATATTTGTCATCCCTATGACACATGAGAAATGTCATCGTAGTAATGGTAACAGTGACTTTGTACTCGCAACTCAACCATGATGTGTACGCCATATTTTGTTGTCAGTTCTTAACATATACAATTAGTGCTGTGGAGTAAGTTTGAGTGCCCTTTGGAAAACGTTATTCGTCTGTTTTGCCTTGACAGTTTTGTCAATTTTAGCAGGAATTCATATCCAAAACTTCATAAACGCAAATTAAATAAAAACAGCCTAAAATTCAGACTCGCCTTTCCAAGCTTTGCTCTCCTACCCGCAAACAAATGATCGGGAAATGAGGACAAAGCTCTATTCCATAACATGAGACAAAATGCTCCATTACGAAGATTCATCCAAAAGTGTGTCAGCAAGCTTCTCCTTGCTTTGAAATTAAAACAAGTCTTCGCATTTACATTTGTAACCCCATTCCATAACATCGCTCGTTCGTGTGATCTGTCTGCTTAAAAGCTTCCTTTACCGTTTGAACCACACAACCGCATTAGAATACACATCGCTCTGCTTTTGAAATGAGCTCACTCTCAGTGTGCTCGTGTGTCTGCCATAATTAATACAACCAACCAGCAGCGTGGGGGGGGGGACGAATACATCAACCCCCAGCAGGGTTCGCAGGGGTTACATCGAATGTGTTTTACGTGCAACATACGCTCCCTGCCCGAGAGTGTTCACGGAAAGTTTTGTGCGATGATAGTATCGGGCGCAAAGTTTAGCACACACACACTCGTCCCCACATGGGGACGTTCAAACGCCGAACGCGGGCCAAATGAAGCTGTTGTTGGTTTGCGGTGAGATGTGATTCTTGCCTGTCAGCGACGTCTAATCAAGATTAATCGATTCAGGCTAACCGTGCGGCGTCACCGCCACCAAATTGGAGCTTTTCCAACGCAGCACGAAGACGAGCAGCAGCAGCAACAGCAGCGCGGGAAATCTTTCGATCCACTGTCCAAAAAGTAAGCCCGTCCCCGGGTAAATGATGATAACAAGTCGGGCAACGGTGACACGGTACGACGCAAGGAAACGTGGCTGTATCACAACGGGAAGAAGTCACACAGACGCACCCGGAAGCTTCGAATGATGTGCATGAAATGGAACTACGGCTGGGCCGGCACGGGGCCGGGCAGCCGACGATTGCTCGGGGGAGCAAAGTAATAAATTTTCATACATAATAACCATAAATCATAGTCGAAAGCCGGAAGTAGGGAAACTTGGCAGCTACGTCACTGTAATGTCTCGCGCAGTCACTGTGCGCTTTTTTTTGGCTTTGAGGAAATGGGGAGTTGCTTGCATGTGTAACACAGAACGCACACACACACACAGCGGCTGTCGGGATGTCGGTTGTGTCGTCCTGTTGTTGATGACGTCGCAGGTCTAAAGGAAAGACGGTGGCAGGAACTGAACGGAACAGGAATCTTGCCGTGATGGGTAAAGAGCTTTTCCAGTTCCGTGTGCTGACTTTGGCTGGTGTGAATGACCGCACAGTCAGCGGGAAGCAGGGCAGAGAGCTTCCACACCAAATGTTCCATTTTTCACGCGCGATTGCAAACCAGCAGCAGCAAATGGAATGATAAATTTACATTTCACCGTAGGCCGTGATGCGTCGTACGATTGTTTTTTTATGGCAAGTAAAAATAAGGAACCGACCCAACAAAAAATGGGACATTACGGTGAAATCCTTTCTGTCTGTCAAAGCAAAGCATGATAAAAATGTGGATAATTCGTAATGGAAAAGAAAATACCGATCCGATTTCCCACCAAAGCTATAAAGTAATGCATTCGGATCAACCTTTCCGGAAATCCATTTGGGGATGAGAATTAATCGATGCTCACAGTTCGGCACGAGCACCTGCCCAACACACACACCCTTAAAGTACGAATTCCACCTAGAGATATTAGCCCCAACTTCGGACAAACAACAAAAAAAGCAACATTTTATGACACCCTTGGTGGCCGTTAAGATTGCGATGGTATAAACATTTGTGAGCATATTTCCCGGGCGCGCTGCTACAGCGGATAATTACTTTTTCGGAATCTCCCACACCCACAGGGTGCTCTCGATCCACCGTTTCGTGTGCTCGGTGCTCGTGAATGCTATTCGAAAATAGTGTTATTTCTCTTCGATAACCAAAAAATACCGGTACCGAGGTGATCATCGTGCCGGTTCGGAGGGGGCATTTGGCCATAATCGACGGGTCGGACGGCCGGCAGCAGCAGCAGCAGCAGAACATCTAGCAACGCCCGCACACTTTCTCCTGGGAGTGAATTTTATGACCGTTCGGAGTAATTAAAAGCAAAATTAACAAATTGTACCAATGTTCACGAAACGCGTAACCAGTGGGCAGGAGCGTTGGAGGTGGAAAAGGACGGCTGTGGTGGTCGATACTTGAATGAGGCGTTAAATAGCGTTCAATAGTCATGAAGGCTCTAATTGGCGAAGTGTTCAACCCGGCCCTTTGTAAATGGGTAGAGCGATCGATTGGTGGTTAAATTAGTACAATCATTTACACGGTTTTGTTTGGCTTTTGTGCGAAAGGTTGGCAATGTTCAATAGTGGAGCGTTTGTGTAAGCTTTTTTGATGCTGTTGTGACCACAGGGTCAACTTCAATTGACTAATTGGATTCTGTACACGGGAGGGAAAAATTTGGCAGCGATGACAATGACAGCATTTCTCGGAATTCATCACAATACTGGTTGGTGAAATTAGTTGTAAATGAGGTTGACGTTCGGCGTCAATAATGAAGCGATTATCAAATATTGTCTAATTAACAGCTAGACATTTTTCTAGATAAGTAGTCCTTTATTGGGAAATTTTTAGCAGTTGACGATTCGTATTAAAATGCATGAAGCATTGAAGTGAAACTAAAAGTTTTTATTATTATTATTATTATTTATTTAATCTTCAACAGGCCGTATAGCCTAATTAAGATGTAACAGTTCAATAAAAAAAAATACATAGCAAAAACAAGATTTGCATCGCAATTCACTGCGGCCACGGCAAAAGCCGGAAAAGTTCCTTGAAGTTGTTTAGAGTTTCTCGTCAATAAATCAGGTAGAAGAGCATGTTCTTTCAATCACCAACTAAACCTTCTCCTCAGGGCAAGAATGAGCTTTTAACACGTACCAAAACGGCCCTAAATTCTTGATACAGGGTTGTCCAAGTCACTTTCGAATGTAAACATATCCATCACAATAATTTTTTTTCATTTCTCCAGCATAATTTTCAACACGACTCAAGCTGGATTGAATTTTACAGTTCTTTTTTATGTGTTGAAAATCATATGTTGAAACTGAGATTTGATTTTGAAGCAAAGGAACTATTTGACAGCTGTTGAAAAACATCTTGGAGGTTGTGAAAAATGATTTGCACATTGTTGTGATGTGAAATGATGTGAAGTAACTTGGAAAACTCTGTAAGTCTGTCGCTGTATGTCAAGAAGTTAGGTATGCTTTTATCCATTATTTACTCTAACCTATTATGGTGTTGAAGCTCATTGTTCTGTTTTTTGTCAAAACATGTAATGCCCCTTTGCTGCATAAAGCCTGGGTTATAGATCGAGTGAAATGGAGCGTAACATTTTGGGCTTTTTCTGCTATATTTCATAAAATATTAATCACAATATTGCTTATCGTACACCAAAAGAAACTCAAACTGGTTAGGCTATAAAATATGTTAAAATCATGAATAAAATGCATTTTCTTGTGATTCCCCGCGTTGTTCACAGTCGAAAGTGATGTTCAGCGAAGAATCACAGCAAATCATGCATTTTATTAATTATTGTTTAACTTTTTTTTTCCCAAAAAAGTTTGGGTTTTGTTATATTTTATATATTCAATACAAGTTCCGACAGCGCTTTCCTGGTTTAAATGTTATTCCAGGAACATATTATCCCACAATCACTTCACTGTGTTAACAAGCACATCCTTTCTAGCAGCAATAACAATATGATATGCCGGCACACTCATAACCCCATCATCCTTGTCAATCATATCCATCGTTAAACAAACAACTCCTATTTGCAGCCGCTTCTATTTACAAACGCCCCCCACTCGACCGATTTTGCTTACGCTCTTCAGATCGATGTGTGCTGCGAAAAGTTGATTTGCAAACCACTAAGCGTCCACTAAACGGTTGGGATGGGCGCCCATTCAAATTGCTTTCACGCGAAGACTCGATGCGTCAATAATTGTATCGTCCTCGTGCGAATTCAGCGATCATAATCGAACAGGCAAAGGAAAAGGGGAATACCTGGTAGTGGGTCGGTGAGAGAATGGCATGTGATTGAATGTCCGACCGTAGCCTGTGCACGGAAAACAAGGTACGATAACGGTCCATTCATATCACCACGGTCTAGCTTCTAGGTTGTGCGGAATTCTAGCGATGGAATGTGAGTGTGTTCGGGTTTTTTTTTATATTTATTTACTCTGCTTCAATCACTTCCATCGATGGATCGGATGGTTGGCAGGTTGTGTGAAATTGCCAACCTCGGGGTGAGAGGCGCATTGACGTCGATAGTGAACGTTCGAGAGCGTGCGGCCAAACAACCAACCAAACAAACAAACAAGTGAGCTGCCCGGGAGTTTGCCAGCTCCAACCGAGCAGTTGGCGATTATTATTCCAATCACTGTCTGACAAGTGACGAGCATCGAAACTAATCGCTTCCATCATACACACCCTTCGGTAGCGCTGGAGAACTCGCGCTCATGAACACACCTGTCATGCTGTTGTAGCGGAATTCCACTGCTCCTGAGCATCCCTCAGCAACGGATTCGAACCGTTTTGATCCAGAATCAGCCGTAAATGATTATCATAAATGAAAATCACGAGAGCCTAAAACAAAAAAGCGACCCATGCCGCTGGCAAAACAGAACGCCAACGGGCTGACGGCGAGGACATTGCTTTCTTACTCCTTTTTATTTTCTCCCTAAAGCTGGGCGTATCCTAACGGATGGGAAAAAGGGGCAAGCTACCGTTTCTTTCATTACGGTTCAGTGGCGTTCCCAAGCGCCGTTTTGACTCTCGCTTTCATGATCAAATCTCCGCTACCGGAAGAGATGCAACAACAACAAAAAAAATTAACAGCGAAGAAGCCTCCACACTACCGAAAAAAGCTCGTGGACCAGCTGGTGTAGTTCTCAGGGACCGAACGTCACCGAAATGTCCTAACCCATCCCTTGTCTGCCTCGTTGCCGGCTGTTTGAATC
This sequence comes from Anopheles arabiensis, assembly GCF_016920715.1. Lineage (NCBI taxonomy): Eukaryota > Metazoa > Arthropoda > Insecta > Diptera > Culicidae > Anopheles > Anopheles arabiensis. Next base: position 76,141,633 of record NC_053518.1, read on the forward strand.
CACCCGATGGAACGGAATGATTCGTTTAGATGAAAACGAGGGCTAAAATGGGAGGAAGATCCGTAAAACTAACGGGCAGCGTAGGCGTGCACCAGGACACACAACCTGTGCCGTCGGGAAAATCCGGAATCCATTCAAGAAGTGGTAAACCTTTTTACTCCCGAGGGTTGTGGAGTGGACAGACGACGCAATGGAGTAAAAACAAAGGAATCTGTTTTGACCGCTTTTTTGTGTCCCTTCTGTTCTGTGCTTCTTTTTTCAGCAACAGTAAGCGATTCACGTCAATCCCACGAAATCCTTCGGTTTTGTGTGAACCATTCAGTCAATCAGTCTATCGGGCCGATGTGCCGTGTGGCTGTTGGAATGCTTTGGACATTTCTTTCCCGTGCGCGCGCGCGTAGGTGATGATGGGTTGCGTACGGGACACCGGAGCCGGGCAAATTGGGAGTGCGAGAAAGAAAAACAACCCGAAAGAAATCCTTGGTTGCAGATATTCTTCCACCCAACTGGCTCATTGGGCTGACGGTTTCGGGCTTGTTGGCCGTTGTTTTTACGACATTTCCCGTTAGGGCCTGCTGCTGCTGCTGTTGCGTGTAAGAAATGTGACAGATTCTAGTAGAACATTCGGGCTTTTCCTTGCTTTGTTCAGGAGGGTTTTTTTCTTCTTCTTTCCTTCAAACATGCCAAACACATCGGAGTTTCGGGAAAAAAGGGGTTGATCGAGGGCGTCATTTGCTGCTCGTTTGAAGTGAACAAGGATGATGAGATTTCGTCGTAAATAAAGCACCATAAAGGACATTCTCCGGAATTTTCGGGAGAATTTCGTCCCAACCGGTACAAATTAATGAAAAAAAGCGTTAGGCTGGAACAAAAAAAAAAGTGAAAGGATTTGCTTGCGTAGGAAGAAAGAACAGCAGTGCAATACAGCTCTCTCACACCGGCAGGTACGGCTTGAAGATGCCCCGAAAACAAATGGATGGCTCAGCTAACTGTCCCCTCCAGCAAAGAAGCGAACGGACGCATATCGGGTCCAAGCTTCCTGTTTGGCCGTCATCGTCAAAGGTAATAAAAATGTATTCTTCATTTTTATACACCTTCTTATCGTCATCGAACGATCTTGAGAACGAACGGAGCGGCTGTCACCGTTCTGCCAGGAGCTCCGGAAACTTTGGAGTTTTTAGTTGCTGGAGAATAGTTTCTCACTAAAGTTTTTTTCCAGAAAGTGCTTGTTTTCGGTACGCTCGCTGGTACGGTGGTGCGATGGGAAGTTTTGTGTGCGGGTCGTTGTTTGGTAACGGAATTGCGCCGTCGAGTTGAGTGGGTTGTATGATTAGGAGCGTAATGAGCGCAAACATTGCTGAGGTGCTTGGTGGAGAGATTGTGCCAAAGCGATAAGATTCCCAGCAGTGTTACCTTGCAGAGTACTGTTTGTTAGATATCTTTTTTTTTTTTTAAATAAAAAATAGGTTTTTTGTTTTGAGTAACGCGGATCTTTCCAATTTTAAAGTCTGCTGGTACTCATTGATATTATTGAAGATTTAAAGAAATTTCTAATTTATAGAAATCTACTTTATTAGAAATTGTTCGAATGCTCTAATTGTTTTCAAAGTACATGTAGTTAAAGATTAATTAATGCATTCAGGGCTTGCTGCTGATTCTGACCGTATTGAGGTTTTCAAATTCAATGAAATATATTCTTTAACCCCTGGACTTCATATACATCAAGTTTTTACATGGTTGTGCACTGGCTTTCTAGCCTAATTTCTAGTATGTAATAGCATAAACTTTCATAGCTGGAAGACGCTGCGGAGACTCTTCACTGCGCTGAATTTACTGGAGTTGCTGTCTCCACAGTCTCAGCACCCGGAAATCAATAGCAATTGAAGAAACACCTAAAAAAATAAATCAAACAATCAACTATCGCAATTAAAATATTCTTTAGGCATTTCTGACACAATATGGATGACAAGAACTCTTCAAGAATTGAGAAGAAATTTGATTTACTGCATTCTGATTCCAAATTTTGATGTTTTGATTCTTAGTTTTCAACAAAAAATAAATGATGATTTATTAACCTCATGGTTCTTTTATACTTTAGCAATAAAACATTAGTAATCATACCCTACAGAATCTCCAGGCTTCGCACCAACAACTCCTTTTTATTGCATCACATTAAATACAACAGGTGATCGCTAACTGAGAGGTTAAATTTGTGAGAAAAATGAACATTTGCTATGAATTTCTCTTCGTAAGTTTCCAGATGTTTCGTGTTTTGACATTTATGAGTTTTTTAACTGAGAATCTCTCCAGTTTTCGAACTTCCAGTTTAAAAAAAAACTCCAGTAAAGCACATTCAGTTACCGATAACCTACTGTACCTATTATTAAAATCAAAAGAAACAACAACATCGATAAACACGTGTAAAATTAAGTGATTTCCTTTAATTTTACATCAACACTTCCATCTGCAGGTTTCGTTTTTTGCGTCAAAAATTCACTTTACAAATTCACGCTAGCACTAAACACAGCAATACGCCGTTAACTTCAAAGCCACTCATCGCAACCCACAACAAATACCGCACGAAATTAGCCATCAAAAGACACTGCACGTGCATCGTTCACGGAAGCGTTTCGCAGCTTCCACGGGAGTAGGACCTCCGCATCTCGGTGATTGAAAAAACGGACCAGTTTCCTCCACTTTTTCCGGCTAGGCCTCAAACCGATTAGTGTCGTCACTGTCGTCGATGGCAGGCTGTGCCAAATGGTGTGTGGTCGTGGTGGTGGTGGTGGCGGCGGCAACACCACTATGTGTGTGTGAAAGTTTTCGGCAAGTTTTTCACCAAACCCGACAACTTTTCCACCCAGCCCGCATCGGGAGGGTGTAGTATGTGAGTAGTGTTCGTTACGCAGCCCATTAACTGTTTGGCTGGCTGGAGCGGGTCTCATTTTTGGACCAGGGAGCGGTGGGGTGGGGTGAAAAACGGAAAACTTTTCCACTTACAGCGCAAAACTTTCCACGAAAGCAACATTCTTGGCAGCCGAGGGCCCAAAACGCTGGGCTTTGAAAGACCTTTTGCAGGAAAAAGGGTGTTTCTTGTTGTCTTGCTGTGCTGGGCGTATTCGTGGGCTGTGCAGGCGCGTTAAGATGGCGCAGGAAGTGTGTCCCGTGTCCGAAGGAGACTGTGGGTGATGATGCGCAGGTGAAGCATCACTCATTCTCTCTCTTGCTCTGGGCTGCTGATAGTGTTCGTGGTGATGGTTAGGGGTTGGTAAAGTTCCATCGTTCCATGCAAAACACACGCACACACTCGCACAGCATACCGAGCACCGGGAAGGTCATAGTTTCTTCATGGAAAATTACCCAACACAACCCATCCACACCCATCTTGAAGGATCGGTTGAGGGTGAGATTCCTTAAACTAGGCTCATGACAGGCAAATAGGACCGCCCGGCTTCGGAACGGCTTGGGTTCCACAAAACCACCCACAGGAATATTTTCACCAAACAATTTTCCTCGGCCACGGTCACAGACACAGTTGACTTGAGGTTTGCCGGTACATTCCACAGTCCCTTTTGGCACGGTTGTTGTCTACACGCATCGGAAAACGGGTGCAGATCGGAGCGCGCGCGCACATGCCAGTAAACCTTAGCGTGTCACCGCGTTTGTCACCCGATTAGGCTTTTGCTGGGCATTAGCATTAGCTTTCGCTTCAATCAAACCGAGGTGACATCTTAAAGCCCCAATGTGTCCGCCTGCAAATGACGATCGACGCTCGGCGGGCCAACGCGTTTAACCCCTCATTTGAGAGGGCAAGCTTTAGGTGGGCTTAACTCGTCCTGCGCTGGCACCGGTAAGATGTACGACTGCCGTTTCGCTATGGGACATCCTCCACGTTTCCGTCAATGTTTAATTCATATAAATTGTCATCCATTAGGAGAAGGTGCACGGACAGTTGGTGGGAGCTGTTGTACAAAGTCCTCCCCTCGGGGGCAGTAGGTGGTAAATTAATACTGCTAATATTTTAAATCTAAATGTACGTCATTTTTAAAGATCAACTATCAAAGGAAGAGAAGGAGACGGCTTGGAAAAGTGGATGCTATAGATCTCGATGACGTAGGGAACGATAGGAGACAATGTTGCCATATGTTCTAAGGTACAGGAGTACACGTGCCTCTAATAGAAACATTGCACTATGGGCTATTTTTCAATGACCAGACTTCAATGAATAGCTTTAGGTTGATAAATTTGTCGAATTTCTGGAAATTCTGGACATTGAAAAGATCTCATTGGAAAAATACTGTATTTTTACAAGGTTCTTCACCTATTCTGGTAGTATTTGTTAGTAATTTTCATGAATGTATATTGTATCTTTTTACTGGCAAACCATAATGCCTAACCGAATGTTTAACATGTTGTGAACAGTTGCCAGCATTGCTGCCAATGAGCTTAATTTGCTTTCCTCCTCGAAGGATGCACTGTGCGTGTTGATGAAGAAACCACCAGAAATTACCGACAGCCATGTAGGCAAAACCCCAGGAAGAACCAAGGAAGTTCCGAAGCATTAGGCCTAGTGTCTTGTTTGCGGTTCTCTACGGTACGGCTTTGTCTCATCAGCATCTTGCGCCATGCCTCTGGCCTAAAAACTCATCGGTTTCCTAAGACAATCGGTTCCTTAGAACTGGCTCTGTTTGCTTTTTACGAACGCCTATCTCGCTCCCCTATACTTCCTATCGATGCATAAGGGTGGGGGCGGACCCATGGGGGCTGGGGAGGCTACTGATTGATGCTTTTGGCACGTTTTACCCAGGCTCGGTGTTGTGTAGCTTCGTCTTCGAGATAGTGTTGTTGTGCACAGCTCCCTCCCGTACAGGCAGCATGATGAGAAATGGCGCGATGTTACCATCAGATGCCGGTGCTGAGCGATGGATCCGGCAGCTTGTCTTAGCCACCGTACTCGTTCCCTTCCTTCTTCTTCTGCCTGCTCCAACAGCCACAACACCATGCAAGACGCAACCCGCAAGCAGTCGCTGTGGATACTGTCGAGCTGTGATGAACCGGCAAACACCAAGCGTCAGGGGCTTTTAATTAGCCTGGAAATGCAAAAAGGGAACACACATACCTTCTCCACGCATCTCGGAGAACTTTTCAGCTATTGTTCAGTGGCGGTGGTGGGCGAAAGGCGGCGCCAGCAGCATGTAGTTCTCCGGGTAGGCAAACGCTACCATTTCGGTACGGCAAAAGGGGAAACGCTAATCAATGTTTCAAACAAGAAACGGATGTGGCTAGGCACCGGCACTACCATCATATCAATCTTGGAGCTTCCTATCCTGGAAGCAGGAAGTAAGGATCTTTTAGGGGATATTGGAAGGGCATGGGGAGGAGGTTTACCTTTTAAAGTAAGCGGAAAATGCTTCGAGGTGAGTAAATCACGCATGAAGAGGTGGTGAATATATTAAGAGCTCTCTCAGCGGAAAGGCCAAGGTGCAACATGGGGGAATATCCTCAAGAGTGTGTTTTCGTTCTACGCTCACTCGTTTCACAACGGGTCTGTTTACGGATGGAAAGGCCATTACGGAACGGTTGCTGGCAGGGCGCGCAGCCAGGCAGGACAGTGCATATTCTCAAGGAAATAAATTAAACCTCCAATCTTAATCATTATTCATGATATTTATCCCTTTTGCTGTTTGCCGGCTGCGCAAGTAGGCAGCTCTTCCAGCCGGTGTGATAAGCGCTGCGACGAAATTGAGCATTAATTTTGCATTGAACTAGCATTAGACGGTGGCACCGTCTTGGTGATTGTGCGACGTTTCCACCGAAACGCAAACCGAACGATCTTCATTTGCAAGTGTTAATAAATCACACGAAATGTTTAATTAAGCGCTGGCAAATCAAAGCTGCGCTGAAGCTTCGGGCAGGTAAATTTGTTTCGTTGGAAAATTTTGGCTGCTGGTATTTTGGCAGGGGGTGGGACTTTTTGATTGGGCTGATGACGGATTCCATTAGATACGATGCGATGCTTCGAATAGCAAGGGTAGATTGTGAACAGTGACAGTGGCTACCTTGGTGGGGAGAGGAAATTGTATTAGGTAAAACAACGTAGGGCGAACCTTGCAAGAATGGTCGAAGATATGTTGAATATTACAGCCATATTACAGCCTTGAGCTACCAAATTTTTTCCTCTAAGGCATCAAGTGTTACTCTTAAGGCATTCATTTTTGACTCTAATACATCTAACGCATTCGCGAACAAGATTTACTAATGAGCTAGCTGCTGGTTGAAATGAATAGTTATGTACACATGCGCTACGCGCTATGATACAGGTGCTGAGTAAGAAAACGGTCGCAAGCGAGCCATCGATGTTACTCCACGCGCGGAGTCAAGTTCCAACGGGAACTCCACTGGAAGCAGGTTCCCACGACCAGGTGTGGTGTCGTATGCTCAGACGGACCGAGGCAACATGATCATCATAAACGTGGACGACAACGTGACCGGCAAACCTGGCAGCACCGAAAACACCAGCCTAGCTAAATACCACCGAATCCAGAAGTTAGCTTTAGTCTTAGTTTAGCAGTTCGCAAATAAAGATCCCCAGTAATATTTTTTAAAACTTACTCCGGGTTATCATAAACATAATTGGCGCAGTCGGCTAGGCCCAATTCACGTTCAGTGACAAGTGTTCAAGTATAGTGCAGTGAAATAACGGAAATAAATCTGTGTATCGCCCGGACTTTGCTCCATCGCCCGATCCGTGGTTGACTCGTGACGATCGCGTGAATTTCATTATTTCATAAAGTGTAAGAACAAGTGCACGAACGGTTGGTTTCAACTATTTAGAATTGGAAGAGAACATTCGAACAAAAGCTAGCGGCAAGACTCCCCAGCCAGCGTTACTGGGTAAACTAATCAACGCAGGACAATCGCTGACCCAACCCGTGGACAACGAGCGACCAAGGAAGAAAAGGAAGGACAATCGCTGACCCAACCCGTGGACAACGAGCGACCAAAGAAGAAAAGGAAGGACAAAGCAAAGGACAGGTAACGGAAAACCCTAATTTCCCGACACGTGGATAAAAAAGGTGAGTTACATCCTAAAGCATAAGTTCCCCACTCTTATAATAAAAAGGCGGTAGGCAACAAACAATTTTTATAATTGAATGCCAAAATATACCCCTTTCCCAAAAGTTCGTTCTTTGAAATTCACTAGGGACAAGAAAATTCCAGTGAAAATGGAACAAAATATACACGCATTGATTGAATCTATGCGCTCGTTAGAGGAACGCGTTAACACACTCCAAGCGGAAAATGATAGTTTACAACGCTTCCAACAACAACAACAGCCAACGACCTCGAGTCACAGTGCTGACTATTTTCGTATCCCGGATCCAATTAGGGTCATTCCCGGATTCGACGGAAACAAAAAACAGTTAATCGGTTGGTTAACAACAGTTAAAAAAACACTAGACCTCTTCAAAAACAATGTGGCACCAGAAATATTTAGTGTCTACGAACAGACCGTAATTAATAAGATAGAGGGCAAAGCACGTGATACTATTTGTGTGAACGGAAACCCTACTACTTTTGATGAAGTCGCAGATATTTTGCAGAACGTTTATGGCGATCGAAACAACATCGCAACGTATCAAACACAACTGTGGAACCTAAAACAAAACGAATCTTTGAGCCTTCACTATAGAAAAACAAAAGAAATTTTGATCAATATGAAATCAGTAGCAAGACAGAATACGGTATACGCTTCACATTGGGAGGCAATTAACCTGTTTTTAGAACAAGAATGCCTCGCTGCGTTCATAAATGGTCTGAGCAAAACATATTTTGGATATGCACAAACCGCACAACCAGAAGACTTGGAATCAGCTTACGCCTTTCTATGCAGATTCCAAAACGCCGAAAGAACTAAATCAAACACCAATAATGGGTTCGAAAAACATCCTAGTGTCGACAAAAATGTAAAAAGGGATAATAAATTTTCACAACCTAAACACCTTGAAAATAGACCATTCAATAACATGAAACCATCTTCAGATCGTACAAAAATTGTTCCCATGGATGTCGATCAATCCTTACGGTCCAATATGAGAAACAAAATTTTCTCGCATACAGCCGAAGAAGATGACGGAAAAACAATATCAGAAGAATCCGATTCAGACGAAGAAACCGATAATGAAGAAGATGTAAATTTTCAAATTACTGCAAACTTAAACCCACCGAGTTAAACGCAATTAACGGACTACCCTTTTACACAACAAAATTAAATGGCTCAAACATCAAACTTTTAGTAGACAGCGGAGCGAACAAAAACTTTTTAAATCCAGAATTAGTTCCACTAACTCAAAGAGTAAAATGCGAAACAATCACCATAAAAAATAAAAATGGTAAGTTCAAATCACAAGAATGCACATTCATAACTATTCTAGATAAAAAATTAAAATTTTACCTTTTCAAATGTCACAATTATTTTGACGGAATACTCGGATATGAATCACTCTCCGATATGGAAACACTAATTGATACAAAAAATCATAAACTTATTCTACCCGATCGTACAATCGACTTAGAAATAAGAACATTAGAACCCCCTTCAATTACATTAAATGCTAATAATTCTCAAATTATAAAGCTTCCTGTTTCTCAAACAAAAGGAAACATTTTTCTTCCAAAAGACATTCAAATAAAAGATGCAATAATTCCTTCAGGCGTTTATAAAGCAAAACAAGGATATGCTAAAGTTCTTGCCAGGAATTACGGCGACACATTAACATTTCATTGGACTAAACCAGCAAAAACATATGAATTAGACAAAATGATCGAAATAAATCACATGAGCACACACCCATATAATGATCATCCACAAAATTACATAGCAAATCTCGAAAATTTAATTCGCACCGATCATTTAAACAAAGAAGAAAAACATAAACTTTTCGAAATTCTTAAACAAAATTTAGGCATCATCCATCAAGAAAAAGAAAAACTTTCATGCACCACCGCTATTAGACATCGAATAAAAACTAAAGACGATATACCCATTCACACAAAAACTTATAGATACCCCAATATTCATAAAGCAGAAGTGAATAGGCAAATCGAAGAAATGATTGCTGACGGTATTATCCAACATTCTATATCCCCATGGACATCCCCAATCTGGATAGTCCCTAAAAAATCAGATGCAAGTGGAAAGGAGAAATGGCGCATCGTGGTTGACTATAGAAAATTGAATGAAAAAACGATCGATGATCGATACCCTATTCCCAATATAGAAGAAATTTTGGACAAGTTAGGTAGAAGCATGTACTTCACTACACTTGATTTAAAATCCGGCTTTCATCAAATTGAAGTTGATAAAAAGGATAGACCAAAAACAGCTTTTAGCACAGAAAAAGGACACTTCGAGTTTATACGAATGCCCTTTGGCTTGAAAAAACGCACCTGCTACTTTTCAACGAGCCATGAATAATATTTTAGGTGACCTTGTAGGAAGAAACTGTCTCGTATATCTAGATGATATTATTATTTTTGGTAAATCACTCCAACAACATTTGGACAATTTGAATAAAGTGTTGAAAAAATTAATTGAATCAAATTTAAAGGTTCAATTAGACAAATGTGAATTTTTAAGAAAAGAGTGTGAATTCTTAGGACACATCGTAACTCAAGATGGCATCAAACCCAATCCAAACAAAATAGAAAAAATATTGCATTGGCCCATACCAAAAACAACAACCCACATTAAAGGCTTCTTAGGAATCCTTGGTTATTACAGAAAATTCATAAAAGATTTTTCAAAACTGACCAAACCTCTCACAAAATGTCTTAAGAAAGGTTCTAAAATAACACATAATGACGAATTTATAAATTGTTTCAATGATTGTAAACAAATGCTCACTACTGATCCAATTTTAAAATATCCTGATTTTAGCAGAAAATTCATTTTAGAAACAGACGCAAGTGACTTCGCCCTTGGCGCTGTACTTTCACAAAAATTCGAAGATGGTAAGGAACACCCAATCGCTTACGCTTCTAGAACGCTTAACGAAACAGAGTGCAACTATTCAGCTACCGAAAAAGAGCTACTCGCCATTGTTTGGGCAACAAAGCATTTCCGACCGTACATTTTCGGAACAGTTTTTGAAATAAGAACTGACCACAAACCTCTTGTTTGGCTAAGACAGAAAAATGATTTAAATAGAAGACTTCTTCATTGGAAACTGGCCTTGGAAGAATTCGAATTTGAAATTAAGTATAAAAAAGGTACTCTTAATGGAAATGCAGATGCACTATCCCGCATAACGGAAAACCCTGCTTTAACATCCGAATTAAATGCAAATACTGCCTCTAACAATACTGACACTATGACGCAACACTCAGCAGATACTAATGATGACGAATTCATCCCAGCAACTGAAAAACCACTAAATGAATTTAGAAATCAAATAATACTAGAAGAAAATAATAATGATTCTCGAGAAGCAATTACACTTTTCGGAAATTATCATAGAATAACAATAAAAACGCCTCTTTTTGGACCAGCTATGTTGATCAACATAATCAAAGAATATGCATCTCCCAAATGTGTTACTGGCATTTGTTGCAGCGAAAAAATCTTACAAAACTTACAAATTATCTACAAAAACTATTTCTCTCGCGCAAAATCGATCAAACTATTTTGGACAAAAACAATTTTAGAAGATGTAACTGATGAAATTGACCAAGATTTGATTATTGAACGACAACATAATGCAAACCATAGAGGAATTATTGAGACCAAACTACATATTGCTAGAAAATATTATTTTCCAAACATGAAAACTAAAATTACTAAATTTATTAACATTTGCAAAATATGTCAAAAAGCTAAATATGAAAGACGCCCATATAAACAAAAATATCAAATTACTGCCACTCCTAAAAAACCTTTGGAAATCGTTCATATGGACATCTTTATAATTAGTGATAAACATTTTCTAACCCTTTGCGATAAGTTCTCAAGACTAACCATGGCGATTCCTTTACAATCAAGAAACGCTATACATATACTAAAAGCACTAACTCAATTCTTCGCTAACGTTGGAAGACCTTGTTTGCTTGTGATGGACCAAGAATGTTCGTTTAAATCCACCACAATCAAACAATTTCTTGAAGAAAATAATATAGAATCTCATTATACAAGTGTTGGTCAATCCTCTTCAAATGGAACAATTGAAATTGTCCATAGAACAATAAGAGAATTGCACAACATAATCTCACTACGAGATTCTACAAAAAATTTATCAACTACTTCAAAAATTAATTTGGCAGTCTCAATTTACAATGATTCTATACACTCTCAAACAAACATATCCCCTAAAGAACTATTTTTCGGCTTCAAAAACGAAGATCCTATCCCTGAGGACCTTCAAGAAAGAATTAAACAAAAAGAGGAACTTTATAGAGTGTATGCCACAAAACAAAAAGAAAAAAAAATCCAAATACATAGAAAAATTAAACAAAACACGAGAAGAACCAGAACTATTCAAAGACAATGACACGATCTTCGAAAGGAAAAGAAATAATTTAAAACACGAAGAAAGGTATCGTGAAACGAAAGTTTTCGATAACCTAGTTACAAATATTTTAGACCGAAATGGAAGAAAAATTCATAAATCAAAATTGAAAAGGAAACGAAAAACCTAACATACTATTTAAATTCTTTCTCATCCTTACGGAAATCACAGCTGAATACTATAAAAAACTAAAAATGAAATTTGGAATGATTCATTTCCTCATAATAGTTTTAACAAATTCAAAACTTATAACAGTAACAATTTATAGAGACTAACCTTAACTATATTCAGAATTTAGCCAATAATATAAGCCTAACCAACCATCTTAAGGACACCTTAGACTATAAAATCCTATCAGCTTATAAAAAAAAAATGAGGAAATATAAGACCTAGAAAACAAAAGAGAGGCATAATAAATGCAGGAAACCGCAGATCAGAAAACACTTAGAACATTCAGAATTTAGAACATTCAGAAAACAAAACCATATACAACATTAACGCTCAAGTTAGAATTAATTCCGAAATAGAAAAATCAGTGAACAAAATTACACAAACTCTAAAAAAAAATCGAAAATTAAATGAATAATCAGATAAAAGATCAGATCAGATCAAATGAATAATCGTAAAAACTGAAATAGAACAAGTAAATCTTATCCTGAACATTGATAATATTGTACAACTGTAGAAGACATAGAAGAATAGACGGATGTAAAATTTGTAACCAAGCATAAAAACACCATTTTCAATGTTAACGAGGAGTGCACGATTTGCAACAACCCACAACCGCTAAACGACAAGTGTATCTCAAATATCATCAGAAATCATCCATCTAAATGTACCACCACCACGAGCTCCGAGCATACGATAATACGAGAAATGAAACCAGGAGTCATTCTAATCGATACCACCCTTGGAGTGCCAGTCATTGATTCATGTTCAAACAGCCAAATAATAGCAGTACCCACACTAATTGAAACCGGCAATTGCACCGTAAAAATCTTAAATAGCACATTTACTGCGCATATTGATGTGTTAGACCAAGAAGACTACTTCCTACCCTTAACTGGCAGCAAAACAGAAATAACTCTTAACAAGCCAAGTATACAAGATCTGCACACAATGCATATTAGTAACATACATCAACTCCATACAATAACACTCCGCTTACGCACGCATAAAATTGCAGGAGGGATATTAATTGTTGTTCTAACAGGCTTTCTTATAACTGCATTTTGCATCTACAAACACAAAACCAAACATGCAGAGAAGAAAATGTCTACCGAAGCTATTCACAACATCATCCCACTGCAAACGTCGGTAAGTCGATCGAGGACGCTCGACGTTTAAGGAGGGAGGAGTTATGTACACATGCGCTACGCGCTATGATACAGGTGCTGAGTAAGAAAACGGTCGCAAGCGAGCCATCGATGTTACTCCACGCGCGGAGTCAAGTTCCAACGGGAACTCCACTGGAAGCAGGTTCCCACGACCAGGTGTGGTGTCGTATGCTCAGACGGACCGAGGCAACATGATCATCATAAACGTGGACGACAACGTGACCGGCAAACCTGGCAGCACCGAAAACACCAGCCTAGCTAAATACCACCGAATCCAGAAGTTAGCTTTAGTCTTAGTTTAGCAGTTCGCAAATAAAGATCCCCAGTAATATTTTTTAAAACTTACTCCGGGTTATCATAAACATAATTGAATCATATAAAATTTCGAGCTTTTCATCATATTCCTTTGGCCCTTGCGGCGTCTTTGGAAAGGCCAAACTCATAAATGTAATAATCATAGACATTAGGTTTGGAAAGATTTAATTCATTTTTATAATGCACTTGGGTTTTTTTTTATTTGAATTTTGAAAATTAGCTCTAAAATGACCCTTTTCAATTTGATTTCGTGTGTAATTTTGTTCTCTAGATGTCTTCATTTGTGGGGGCGGTTCCATTGTACAGTCGTCATCTCGCACGACTCAATAACATGCCCGTTATGTGTTCAAGCCTAGAATGGACCGTCCCCCCGTAGCAAGGATTTGACTTATTTGGCTGCGTGGTAATGAATTAAGTCTTGAAAGCCTGTAAAAGCCGGCATATCCGTGTAGGGCGTTACGCCAAATAGAAGAAGAAGAATAAGAAGATGTGTTCATTGAGAAAATGAAATATTTAGTATATTAACATATCATGACAAAGAATTAACCTGAAAGGATAATTCAGGATAAAAATGCACAAATTTTCTTATTCCTAGTACTAGCAAAGATAGAATAATCTACTTAATCCTTTGGATGGGAAACGTTCTGGTAGAAACGAGTGGTGGAACAATTATAGCAATCAAAATAAAGATATATGGAACTTAAGAAGGTCATATTCTAATTATTTGTATGGTTCATCGCTAAAATAAAGTTATTCAATACACCCTTTTAGTTTGTTTAGTACATTACAATGATTTATTGTATGTAATAATTCCATGGAACTACACTTTTCTAACCATGTAGCTTACCTTTTCCGTATCTTTCGATTGTAGTTTTCATTCGATGTTCCAAGGACTTGAACTAAACAATCGTTTCGCCTTGACCGCCTCCATGCAGGCACGAGCCTGGGTTCACCTTTTTACGACCATCACCTTCATGCCAACGGCACGATCCAAAACGACCAATTATTGCAAAGTAAATTGTTGGCAACATAAACAATCCTCCGATAGGTTTGTTGAGCGTCCCTGAAATCATGGCGTGCTTTATGGAATCGAGCTCGGATATGCCTCGAGGATACGTTTTCCTTTTTCGCACCATTTTACAATTAGGCAGAGGAACGCGCACCCAGTGTTTGTCCGTGACATTGGCTGCGTCGTAATGGTGTGTGTGAGTAGCCCAGTGACGGAAGATGTACTTGCAGGTAGCGTGCCAGCGTGTACGGGAAGTGATTTAAAATTTTATTACTTAATTACCTTCAGCCCTTAGGACCGGGAAGATCCGTCCGAGTGGTTGTAAAGATGCCACACGCCCGTCGAAAAGTCAACCGTTCCCTCGAGTTGTTAAGACGGACAGGGCAGCCCGTTTGATGACGTTAAGCGTCCGGTAACGGCACAAATAAAACACGTTCAGCAATTACATTGCCCGCCCGTTGCTTCCGGCAAATTCGGCTCGCTTGCCGAGGCCGTGGAACTCCAAACAAATGGCCCAAAATCAAGGTAAGCACGTCGCTAATCGTCGCCAACCCTCACGTCACCTTTACTACGCTCAAGGACAAAAACGGAGCAGTCGGGACTTCTTGGAAAAAGTCATCCTGCCAATAAAGCGACCGAAAAGCGACGGCTTTGCTTCCTCGCACCATGTCCAACTAATTGACGCCCCCGGAGTCTATTATTCTGCCATTGCCATTGGGGCACGCCAGGACATGCCCCCCCCCACCCCCCCGTCCAATGAGCCCGGGCACGCAAAATTGAGTTATGCTCGTCTGTTACCGTAAATTTCGAACAAACCCCGGGTGCTTCAAGCTGGATAGTCACCGGTTTCCTGGGCAAAAAGACGTGAGCTACACGATTACGACCTTGTTTATGATCTGCTTCAAAATTAAGCTAGCAAAAGCGTCGCAGGAACAGTTGTACCGTCAGGCTTTCCTGTTGCTAGCCGTTCATGGAACGATTATCATCTGTGGGCCGGTTCGTATAAATAGCGAAAATCTACCGAGCGCAGATACACATTATCACCAGGCCCCACATTTAATGGGTGCCCGTCTTAACGTCCAGCAATGGTTTTGCATTAGCCTGGCGCTCGCTCGGGTCTGCGATAAGTCAGTTTTGCGAATGGAGAGCGAAATTTCAAAAGTTTCGGGAATGAAAGGAAAGGAGGAAAACCTTCAGCTGTTGCGAATAAACAACTTACCCAGAGGGGGGAAAAATAAAGTTTCGGTCAAGTTTCTCCCGACGACCCTCCCTGTTGGTCGGTTTCGCTTTTACAAGTTTTCACAGTGAATGATTTACTGGAGGCGCCCCTGTTCGGTAGCAGACTTTTTAAAGTGTTCCTAAAACATTCACACGCACATACATACACACACAACTGGTGCAAGTGATGATACTCGAATGTAAGTAGACGTTTTGGTGTGAGTAATTTAACTTTAGCGGAGCTATGAAGCAAACAATCAAAACGAAAAAAACTCGAAATCCTATGAGTTTGTGAAGTTTGCTTTCGTTGCAACAAGTACAAGCTAAATTAACTAACTAGAGCACAAAAAAAGGAAGTAGAAGCAGTAAGTAAGTAAGTAAGACGATATTGTTGATGTCATATTTAAAATGGTAAAAGTTTTTGACCAAAAGAAGTGCTAGCCACCTGATGCGCGTAGGAATGACTCGTTTTGGTGAGGCTCAGGTGAGATCTAACGAAACTACTTAGCGTTCATCATAGTCAATAGCCGATTAATCAATATTCAGGTTGTAAAATGTTGGAATTGCAGGTCTCTCTGGAGGTGATATTTTAAGAATGTTGCTTTAGATGCGTTTACAAGTTGATGGAGGCGAATAAGCCATGCCAGCGTTGTCTTTAGTTTAGGATAAAAATAGCAATCGTAACAATCTACGCGGTAATCTGAGAGTTATAAAGTACCACAGGAGTTGATTCATAACCAAGTTATGTTCCAATTTCTAGATAAAACCATTTCGTCATGTATGTACTTGAATTTGGAGGATATTATCAAGTAACATATTTTAACGATGAGACTTTGAAGTTGAGAACACTATCACATACGATTTGATGAAACATACGATTTGATACCTCTACTGAACTCTAGGATAAATTATCAAATAATTAGATGTGTAACACAGTCTGCCTAGGCTAGTCCACAAAAGTCATCTGCAAGAGAATTAATTTTGGCTTTCCATCTGACTGACAGATCCTTGCACCATCGTATACCGTACCGTCAAATTTTGTTTTGTATTGATGCAAAAAGTGTAAACAAACTTATATCACTGAGAAGATCTTCTTCTTCTTCTGCTTTGGCACAACCTATATCAGTCAAGGCCTGTCTACACCACTGGTGGGCTTGGATTTCAGTGACTTATTGACTACCCATAGCAGGATAGTTAGTTCTGCGTAGGGGATGTTCTTTACAGGAACTGGGTTTGTGTATCATACCGTAATGTCAAATATTCCATACCAAAACGAATATGCCTTATAAATACCTGAGTCTATATATCAAATGACTGCTAAAATCATTGAAATTACGTACAATGTTAAACAAGCAACTTAAACAATTCTGAATATCTTGATATATCTCATAATGTCACAAGGAATCAGGAAGTATCCTAAATGTTTTCGTACAAGCGCTTCCAAGTCGCGTCAAGCATATTGTTTTTTAATAAGCTTAATTTTTTATAAAAAAAATCCAGAAAAAAAGAAAGTAAAACATCAAATAATAATAAAAATGAATCGACATTAAAGAAGGTACAAGATTATTATTTCAGAAATTATTCAAGATAAATCTAAAAGTTCATCTAGTTTGCAGGACAAGTTTATCGGTTATTTGCAGATGACTTTACGATAAAACAAATGAACCACTTTTCCATGAGTGATTCAAAAGAACTGTCCAACGAAGAGTAAGTCTCTAGTTGGATTTTCCACTCCCACTACAATGTTTCGCTCAACCTAAGCGCATTCTCGTGTTTCGTGGTTAGGCAACCAACGATAGTTATACGACGGCTTCAGGCTAATATGCGTCCAGATAGATTATGACATTCCCTGTCCAGTGCCGTGCCATTTTCATTTCTATTTCCACTTCTCCATTGCCACTTCGAAAAAGCAATCAAGCGCGAACGTCGTTCGGTTCCGGGCTTTGGCCCCCCAGAGCCATGTCCCACAGTGCTGCCGTGCCACGTCCCGTTCGGGGGTTCTTTCGCATTTGGCCCACAGAAATAACCACACAGCTGTGAATAATAAAAGCCTTCCCAATCATAGCCACTCGCTTCAGTGGAGTGGGAGGGACAAAAAAAGCAACCCACGGACCACGATCCACGGGCACGGTGTGCGGATATGTTTCTTCATAATTCGCTTGACGTTTCCTTCTGCCCACACGGCAGGCTAAAAAAAGGAAGCAGACCATGATGATGAAGAACGAGAATAACAGGGGAAAAAACAACAACTCGAAAAGCAAACACGTAAGGATGTCCGGTGCCGGTGCTGCCACCTTAGCGGATCGTTCCCACACCATTCGCAGGACCGCGCGAAGCACACGGGATATCCTAATTTCCTGCTGCCGTACCTCTTGCCTGTTGTGGTTTCCGAAAACTCATCAACACGATTGTTTTTGCAAACAACTTGACACACACACACATACAGATACACACATTCGTAGAGTTTTCCGCCTGACAAGCTGTCGGCACACAAATCTCCAGTAACCTGTTGTCCCGATGGTCGAAAAGTCTCAGCGGTACGCTCAGCGTCGCCCGCAAAACCCCCCTCCGTTTTTAATCTGATCGCTTCGGCTGAATGGAAGCGAAATTTGTACGCTTCGTCACTATATCAGCACGCTACCATCGGGCTCGGTCCGCGTGTTTTATTATTTATATGGCCCCAGGATATGTGCCAGGATTTGGACGGAGCGAGCTGTAGCTGGACCGACGCGTTCCGGAACAGTCGGTGCTCGGCTACAACGCGATGGGCTTGGATCGTGAGAAATACACCTGCTTGTGGTGGTCGAGAACCACAGGTAACGCATTGCTGGATGCTGCTGGTATGAGAGGTTTCGTCCGGTCATGCCGGAATCACGCGAACAGGTTTTGTTCGATCCGGGGACGCCGTTGAATGGTCGATCTCGAGAGCCACAAGTGTACGAATGAGTGTGCGAAGAGCAGCAGCAACCAATGCACCAATGGCATTTGTGGAACTGTGGTATTGTGGGCTCTTGCGTCTTGCGAGAAGCAGTGAATGAAGCGGAATCGAACGACGCTTGGTGCTTTGGAAGCAATTCCCGGGCGGGTTGCCGGGTCGGGTTGTGATGTGGGGGATTATAAAGATGTATAGATAATGAAGCAGAATCTTGGGCCAAAAGGGCCTCCTTACGAACCTCGGAGATGATATATATTTATGATCTTACAAATTGTCATAAGAAAGACAAATCTATGGTTCGAATAGCAGCTCCGATCAGTAGAACCTTTTTCTGGTTGGCATTCGAGACAGTTTCTATGTGCGTGTGTGTGTGTATATGTGTTTCGGGGGACGCTTTCCGGTGCTTAAACATATCTATGGATCTAATAACCCGTGGTCGAACAATTGGTCGGGAGGAAGACATTTCTCTTCTCTGGCCAACAGCGATTCGTGCATTCAATTTGAATAATTTTATCTAGATGCTCCGAACCCGGAGGACGAGGTACAAAAGCATCTGTGTGGGTTGTTTTTTTTTGTTTTCTTCTTAAAGCTTGGCTTGAAAAGTGTCCATCGACACGGTTTCTGATGTCATTATCGTTAATAAAGCGTTGTGGGGATCGTTTAGAATAAACGGGGGAAAAATATGAATAATATTTTATCACAAGTATCCTCTGGGGAATGGGTTGGTTCAAGTTTATACGTGCATTTAGGGATAGTGTTGGTGCAGTCAAAGGTGCATTTTGATTGACAACTCGCTGGAAGGACTTATCGGATGTGGTTTACATATAAAGAAAACAGTTTTTTATATAAATGCTAGAAAAAGAATGATTTTAAATAGCAAAACCAGTTGTCTAAATGATTTACAGAAAATCGAAAAAAATGTTATGTATTTACATAGAAAAGGATAATCGCAGGTTGTACAGGACGATTACATTACAATAGTTATTTTTTGTGAGTGTTTTTATTTTGGTTCTTTGTATCTGTTTTTTGTATATTTTGTATCTGTTCCTTATTCTTTCTAAAAACGTAACTTAGTTTCATAACAAGCAAACCAAATGTTATTGTTGCCTTAGGCGTATTGTTAATAAACTAACTACTGTTGGCTCGGCATGCGTTATTAAACTTTAGATTTTTTATTGTTTTCTACGAGAATCCACGTTATGGGCACCTGTTTTTCTTATTTGATTTTTAGCAGTTTTCTATGCAGGTTAATGTTGTTTTTTTTTTTGATAATACTATAAATTTCGTTCGATGTACACAAGAAGTAAAATAGAATATAGACTAAACTTATCCTAACATGTGTTTTTGGAACAAATGAATCCAGGATCTTCGACTTACAACAATTTAAAAAAAATGATACAACCAGCACTTTACCACTCTTTACTGGAAGTTTATCGTAAAATATTTAGTATTATGTAGCTTTTATGACATAACTCATAAAACAATTTTTTTATTCGTATATTGTCAAAATAACAAAAAAATATTGCAGTCTTGCAACGTCTCGTAGTTATAATGATTTTACAATATATATTAGACAGTTCCTGTATTTTAAATTAATTATTTAATAACAATAACTTTAATGAACAAACTAGTATTACTGTTTCAAGTCACATTGACGATGAAATAAACAAATAAAAAAGACTAACAACTTGTTTGCTCCTCTCCACAATAGAATATTAAATAATATATTATCATTTGAATGGCATGTGTGTGCACTTTAATCTTCCAACATAACCATCAACTGTCACATTTGCTTAATATTTTTTGAAGGCATAAAAGCATCATAACAAATGATGGCTGATTTTCACATTAAGATTAAACACGATAATACCATCGGATTAAATAAAAAGCAACAACAATCCATTGATTTCGCTCTGCTTCCACCTCGCTGTGATTGTGTTTGTCTTTCTCTCCCATTCCCCCGTAGTGCGACATCAAAAATCGATCCCGCTACCGATCGTACCGGGTAGGTATATCGTGGTGCGGTCGCAGTTGAATCAAAATTAATCCGCAGGCTCGGTGGTACCTTCGTCGGCCTCAAATGTGTGGTGTCCAATCGGTCGATGATTGATTGATCGGACGTGGACACTCGCAGGGCGGACTCATTTAACTGTCCCAGGCAACCTCTTTAAATCCACTGCTTGAGATGCATCGCGCTGTCAATGGAGCGATCCGTGCGACGGTTCGATGTAAATCAATGCTCAAATCCATTTAATCTGTTTCGGTTACGGATATGAGGAGGAAAATTCTTTCGCTCTTTGTGTTAGGAACAGGACGGAAAAGAAAAGAATATAGGACAAAGAAGTGAAGTTGACATTTTTGATGAAAGTTTAAAAAAACCATGAAATGATTAGAACCCCACAAAAAAGTGCCACATTATCAGAGAACTGTCCATCAGGGTGCGCTCGCTTCATAATCCTTTAATGGATGCAATGCACATTTTGGGCCACCTAAGAGCAGACCCAACCAACCCTACCAGGCCAGGAAGCGCTCAGCAGAAAAACTCATTTCCTTTCGGTTGTATGGGGATCTTTCCCGAAAGCCCGAAAAAAACAGCTTCCTGTACAAGTTTGATGGCTAATATTTTGGTTACCGGATTCTCGAGGCTACCCTTTTGGGCTACGGGGCAACTTTTACACGACTGCAACACAGTGAAAATATATAAAACGCCAACAATCCATAAATAAGATTTTCACCATTTTCGCCCTGTCACCCCAGGAGCAAAAGCGCTTTGGTTCGTGGGAGTTTTCGTGCGAGTGCGAGGGCCCAAATAAAAAGTAGTAAAGCGAAAATAAACCCCTTACGCTTCGCCTTTCTTCACTTTCCGGGGTTACTGTTTTTTCTTTCCTCTTTTTGACTGTTGTAAGATTATTTTTCTCGTACTTCATGCCCTCGAGAAGCACACAAAAAAGGGCAAAGGGTTTCTCGTGCTTGTAAAGCTGAAAGGATGCCACCACCTCCGCATCCTTTTTGCTCGCTTTAGCTTCCTGCAACTGCGGCCGCATGAGGAAATACCATAATTTATTGATAAACCCTTTTGGCAAGGATCGGTCGAAATTGAACAGCTAATCGAACTGTACGTGGCAGACCCACGGCGAACGGGCGAAGCCGGGCGGAGTGAAACGTCAACGATCGGTCAAAGGAAGGGTGAAAAAAGTTGGCCGGGATCATAATTTCACTCCACACTCGATTTAATCCTGTTCGATTTCCTCCCGTTTGCACCCTCGCTGCTCGCTACGGCTCGCTCAGGAGAAATGAAGAGGTCAGGTTAGGTTTAGGTCAGTTTGTTGCCTTGCTTGTTCGCTTTCTCTCGTTCTCCCCTCCCGCTTTCCTTGATTTGATTCTATTCCCGCTGCTTCCCGACGGTTCAAACCACCGAGCGGTGTTTGAAGTTCGCTTCTTCAGAGCGCCGTCCAACAGCGCTCGTTTTATCATCGTCGAATTATTTATCCACCCCGGATTAGCGGCATGCGATGCGCTCGTTTATGTCGCTTTGGTTTCACATACCGATACATTTCTTATCTATTCCTTCGATAATTTTTTTCTTCTTCTCCGGTTATTGCTTTACGACACCGATCATCGTTCGAAGTCGATGCGATTTGAAGACCGGTTCGGTGGCGACCATGCGGGGTTACGTGCCAGGGATCGCTTTCTGGCCTTTCGACCCTTTTCCGTGCAGTGATAGAAAGCACCAACAAAAAAAGCGAATCAAGTCAATCGTCTAATGAACAAACGAATGCTGCTCTATCGCGTGCAAACGGGGGAAACGGGATGAAACAAAAATAAACGCGTGATGCTTGAACGGAAAAGGGTGACGGTCAGTGCGTGCGCTCGTCGCCGAACGGACGGTGGGAAAGAATCGAAAAGCTATAATCTATTTTTCGAGGGGTTTTTTTTTTATTCAAAAATCTTCTGTCCCTGGGGATGAGGTTGTAGGTAAATTAATTCAATTTGTAAGTGTCTGTCGCCATAAATAATGGGGACGAATCGATCATTCAATTAAGTTGTAAACTAATAAGTTTTAGAAGCGTTAAAAGCCCCTTGGCCGCCTGTTTTGTTGTTCTGGTTTGAGTTATTGTAAGCGGGCGAAGTGTTTAACATGAATTATTATGTGACGAGAAGCTAATTTACAAAGAGTTATAATTGTGTTTAAATGCTTTTGTTCTGTGATTGTCGAATGTAAGCAAGTTTGAATAGACATATTTTTTTTAATGTTTTCTCCATTTGTCTGTAGGTGAAACATCAGTTTTCAATCACATCACAACTCGAAGAATAAACCCACGAAACGGGGAAGCGATAAATTAATTTTGCTCTCTGCACAAAGGCTAGGCATTCACTAGATGTCTATCAATTGATTTATAAGCGATCTATCTGTAAGGGGTGCATGATTAATGAACGTTGGTCATCTTTCGCCGATCGTTCGTTTGGCTGACCACACGCTGAGGGCTCATTAATCATGCTCGCAAGTGAGTTTCAATAAATTAGAACAAAATAGTTTACATTTTCTTGTTCTATGGTGGAGAACTGGTTTGAAGAATGAATCATGTTTTTTCGTCATTATGGAGTAATTTAGTGTTCAAAAAACTGTTTAATATACGCCTGAAAGTAGGCAATTGCTTTGAACATGTTGAGGGTGACGTTTCTGGTCCTTCAAACCGGATTGAAGGAAATGACATATTTCATATTTACTTTCAAGCTGGATTTTAAACTTTTTCAAGCAAGTTTTATTTGTTACAAAATGGCAAAATCTCTTTTCTCGCTCTTTGCTGTACTATTCCCATTTTCAACATTACATTACGGTTTGATAATTACTCGGTAAGGTCTTCATCAACCCGTACCACACTTTGGTAGCATCAATTTAAGCACATTGTTTGCCGCTTCAACCCATCGTTAGCGTTTTGCAAAAGTCATTTGCCCGCCCAAGCCAATGTTGCTGGTTAGCGAACGGATCCAACTGCGAGGCGTGTGGGGGAGGTCAACACAGAGCAAAAGCTAAAAATAAATCACCCAACCGTTTGCAGCGCCGATTGGCGGCGCTTTAAGGCGATGATGAGTTTTCTGTTTGATTTATTGGCCGAAGCGCGGTAAGCTTAATTGCTTCACGCTACCTACTGCCAACTGCTTCATCAAACTGCCACCTCCAGTGGGCCTTCGGGTTTGTCCGGTGTAGCGACTGTACACGAAAAGCGATTATGATCGAGCGGGTGTGAGCAATCCTTCCGTTCGTCCGGGGGAGCACTCTAGCCAAAGCGTAATGGAGACTGATGAGAGACGCAATAAGATCACCTGTTCTTCTGCTGCTGCTGCTGCTGCCGAGTTGGATTCCAGCACCAGAAACGACCTGAAACGAATGGAAAATCTTCCAGTGGTGTTTTGTGGAATCTCATCAAAGTAAATGAAGGTGAAAAAACGCCGTAACCCACAGTACTTTGCAATCTAATCGACGAGGAAGCAAGTAGCTAGGCCCGAGAACGCCGTTGCAATGCGTTGCTCATCACAGAGGCGCTGGAAAGCTTCCGAACACAGTCTCCCAGAACCGCGGGCGTTATCCCCGAGGGGTAGCAGATTCTTCACACCATCCAATTTCCTTAACAATTAAAATATTTTCTCCCCTTCGCCGCGAAGCAAACGGCTCGACTTCGATAATGAAGAGGATCGAATGATCATGCGGGTTTTCGGGCCGTCTGCTTCCCCCGAAGTGGAGAAAATTAATTTCACGGATCGGAAGCGAAGCTCCCGCAGCGGAAGCCGATGCCGGGAAAGTGATGGTCACAGGTTCTCAGCTCAGCTTGCCTTATCTAATCAGCCGGCTCACCCGACACGGGATAGTCGTCCGAAAAGGGCAAGTTGGGTTTTTTTTCACGCATTGTTTCTTCACCCAAGGTCTGGTGTTGGAGTTTGTGATGTTCTTAGTGACCCTATAGGTTCGCCAGCACTTGGGTCAAAACATTCTTCCACGTTAGTTAACTACACCCAAGCGCGTGAGAGTCTTTGCGCGGGAAAGTATCATAAAAGGAGATAAACTACACGTTTACTTCCTCCCCCTTTGGGCGCAATGTGGCGATCGTTTGCCTCGATGGGAGCGTAATGTAATGAGTCTTAACCAGGCACAGAGTCTTTGCTGGTGAGAAAATCGAATCTTTGATGGGTGCGGACATTACATTTCATAGCGGCTCCCTGAATCCATCCGAACGTACCTTTCTGTTTCATTTCAGAGGTTTTATTTTCTCTTTCTTCGATACTTAAACGTACATTGTAATGGAGAAGCGAACATTCAGTAGCAGTAATAAACTAGTACAACAAGCTCTGCTATAAACATTGCCGGTACCAACAGTACCCACTGTCCGATTTTATTTGGGAACTCACCAACGCAATCGTCTGTACAGTTTGGGAAGTTTGGTGGGAGGGGGGGGGTATAGTTAAGGTTGAACCGAAATAAAAATGGTTCATTTCGATGCCCAAAAGCAAACAACGAACTTGTAGCCTTCGAGGAACTAGACAACCCTTACCTGCTCTAAAAATGCTTCCCCAACATATCTCTTCATATCTTAATTAATTTAATTTTACGGAATTCGCTCTCACCGTTCAAGTGAAGCGGGTTTTGCTGGAACAAGACCGCTGAAGTTGAGGAATTCCTAAACATTTCGAGATGGGCAAAAATACAGAAGGGTTCGTTGCATTTATGTTGCTGCTGCTCTTTTGACTTTCAGTCGGTGAGAACTGTGTATTCTGACCATCCTCGGGAATGGACGTTGAAATGGATGGCAACAACGGCAACACGCACACAAATTCCAGCAATGGTCCATTGCGGTATCGCTTCACTCGCACCGTACCGTACGCCGGTCGGTGAGAATACGGCTCATTAAATATTCATACGATTCCCGAATCAATTAAAACAATTCGGCACTATCGATTGCTTCCCCGGGCCCGGACACGGGGTACGAGACTAAACTTCTGTCTGGCCGGTCGTTCCACAGTCTCGGAACTCCATTTCAATGGAGCCGATCCATTTGTAGCGTGCACGGTCTATGGTATGCGAAAAATGGCACTAATCTAATCATGATTTTCAAACTTTCCGATTTTGTCCCCCTCCGTTGCCCGATCGGTAGACGCGTAGACCTTTCCGTTTGGTGTGGTTATGCTCGTACGTATCTCGGGGTTCTCGGAGTTTCATTTCACATCCCTGTGGCATGTGTGAGATTTGCGTCTGCCTTTGCTGGGGAGCACCGTGCGGGGCTGTCGCAACGTTTGTTTTGCGATGCCTTGCGGCGCAAGCGGACGTACGGTGGGGCCCAGTGTCTAGCAGCCCGGAAGCTTAAGATAGTGACCGGGCGTGTTGAGTCGAGAACGGCGATACCGATTCCGTGTGAGAAATTTTCGGCCCGGGCCCGAGGTGAAGGTGCGAGGACTTTTTGGGAGCACGGATCAGGAAATAGCTATCAATAGCGATAGTCATTGGCCGGATGGAGTTAGATTATGGTGCCGACAACTCCGGGTGGCTGTCGGTGTTTCGGCGAGCTCGGAATTGGAAACACGCTCCCAACGCCTGCGGGCAGGTGGGAAATGATTTTTGGCCAGTCATTGGTAAAGGTGTGCCGCCTGATGGGTGGCGTGCTTGATTCCCAGGCTTAGGGAAGGGAAAAAGAGGTTTCGCGTTTGGTTCATCGCGTTGCAGACCCGTCGTTGACTCCGACATTATGGGCTTGATGAAGTTGTCTTAGCGATGATGAAGTTAACTGTGGAAAATGAATAGATATGTGTGTGAGTGTGTGGGATGTGCTAGGCTTTTGCGTGGAGAACGGTTCGAAAAGTTTCATAAACAATCGAGTCGTTCGGTCTCCAAAATTGAAATCCTGGATAGCGTCGGCAAGTAGAGGTTAAACGATGACTTGTTTGTTTGTGGAACAAATGAACTCCGAGAGTGTTTTTTAGTTATTATATTTAAGATATTTTTTAATGAAGATTCGAGAAAAGTTGAAAGAAAGTTGACAAAAAGTTTTGAATAAGAATAAGAATTCCAACAGATTGAGAAAGTGTCTGATGGCATGTAGTTCATTCTACAGTTCAGAAGTTCAGTATGTGTAGATATGTCGATTCAATTCTTAGGATCGTAGATGCTAGCCAAAGGTTGTCAATTTACTCAAAAATCCCATCGGAATTGGTGCAAATAACTCAATTTTTAGGAATAGTTTTAATCAAGCCAACGTTTCAACTTGATTCTTCTTCTATTTGGCGTAACGTTCTACGCGGAAATGCTGGCCTATACAGGCTTTCGAGACTTAATTCATTACCACGTAGCTAAAAAGTCAATCCTTGCTACGGGGGGGACGGTCCATTCTGGGCTTGAACCCATGACCCATGAGCATGTTATTTAGTCGTTCGAGTTGACGACTGTACCACAGGACCTGCCCCCTTTCACTTCAATTTCTTAAATTTCACTCAATTTCACTCGTATTCTGCATTACTGATCAATAGTATGCTGAGCCTGATTTTTGACGCCTCCATACCATACATTTCGTAGAACTTCTTCTGAGCCGAGATCTATACGCAATGTTGCAGATTGAATGAACTAAAGTTGCTAGATTGAGATGAATGAAGCGGATTGTAAAGTTGAAGAGCTGCTAGACATTGCAAAATTTTCATTTTTAAGACGTGTTAAGCTTCGGGACATTAAAAGTCCTTTGTTTATAACTATTCATATTGATCCTGTAAAGAATAAGAATTAATGAAGTGTAGTTAAAGTTGTAATTAGCGCCTTTCAATTTATAACAAGTACGGGATCACGTTTTCGATCCATGTGATTGTAAATTTCTCAATGTTGCAGGCGAGTAAACTAACTCAAACCTTAGAAATGCCAAGTATATTTGGTAGCTTACATGCATTAAGTCATGTTTACAGTCTCATGATGTAGTTTACGTTTAAAAGACTCCCAAACACTAACAAACCAACAGATAAAATTCCTAAGTAGCAATTAAAGCTATTCAATCTATAGCTAGTACGGGATCATGTTTTCGATGCATGTTATTGTAAATTACCCAATATTGCAGGTGAGTTAGTTGAATATTCAAACCTTAGAAATGCCAAGTATGTTTGGTAGCTTTAATGCATTAAGTCATGTTTGCAGTCTCATGATGTAGTTCGTCTTTAAAAGACTTCCAAACACTATCAAACCAATACATAAAATCCTTATAGCTGGAAGTGATTCATTTCGTGGACGCAATTTTTCTCCAGTCGGGGTTTTCCAAACGTGAAACTTATATCGAATCCAATTTCCACCACGTTCCTAATCCACAGCATGACTTCCATGTGTGCATCATTCCTTATGTGTGTGTGTGTGGAGTGTGTACGCCTTGATTGCTGAAATGGACTTCCCTGCTCTATATATAACAAGAGTTTCTGTCTGTTGTTTTTTCTCGCTTTCATTCATTCGCTTCCCACTGCTCCGCTGGTGCACGAGACGGAATCAATTTTTCCCGAGACTGAAAGTTTTCCACGTACCACGTATGCCCGGCAAAGGCGCTACCACCGATGACCATTAATCAATGCGCTGGGGAATAATATTTCTTGTTGATCGACGCTTTATTTGTTTTTGGCGTGCAAACACGGTATGATATTATGGAATGGGTGACGATGGGTGGGTACGGGAGTACGATAAAAGATTCGCGAACAGTGGCCGCATTCCTTGTTTGCTAACACATGTAAGGAGAGTGCAAAAATTGCATTGCACAGACCTCACCATTCCCAGACAGACGTGGGGAGGCGAGACGTGGGAAGAACAACAACACAGCCGTGTCGAGACATTCCTCGGAGACGGGGTACCATCATTTTCACATAATTCACTCCCGTCCAGCCACATTAGCGTACGAACGGTTTATAGTAGGACGGTCGGTTCTTGATGTTCTGAGTCGCACCAAGCAGCATGGCGGCATCACCTTTGACACTCGATGCGCTTCAAATTGTGCCCGCTTTTTGCTTTGCCGTCTGGTCCGCAAAGTGGCGCTTGCTTTGGGAAAATTCCGGGAAAATTCCACGTGCTGCGAGCGCGTCACCCCTTGAAGGAATTAATAATCGGGCCCGACTTTCCACGCTTGTGTTTTTTTTTGTCGTGCGTGTGTATCTCCGGCGGGGCGTTTAACATTCACAGCTATTTTGAGGCAGCACCAGATGTCACCAGACGCGTCGAGGATCTCGGTTGCTTGTTTCACGACAGACACGGCTCGTCTCAGCCGCGAGCCTAAATTTAGGTTTGGCCCAGCTCCGAAAGACAGACAGACATTTTCGAAGGGACAGAACTTTATCTCCAAAAGAGAGAGAGAGAGCATGGGAGTTGGCACTCACGGGAGCGAGAGGAATTATTTGTTGAGCATTAGATTTTCCGCGAGCGAAGAGATGGAACAGTTTTGCTCACAATTCGCAGTGAGTGGTTTTTGTTTACACATGCTCTTCCAAAGCAACCCTGGTTGAGACAGTAGAATGGGAAGAGATCTATGCTGGCAGCATAAAAGCAGAGAGGGAGAGGGTAGAATTTATGCTCAGTGAGTATCTCTCTGCATCTCTTTTATGCTGTGAGATCTTCTCAGCATTGAATTGTTAGCTACGAGAGCGCGAGAATGAGTTCCTCGTGTGTGTAAGCGTCGAGAGACACCGGGTCGTGTCGGAAAACCAGGAAAACCGATATAAGCAAGCGTTTTATATTGAGTGACCCACAGTCTAAAATTACTATCCGAAGAGAAAACGTCGCGCATTCGCTATCAAGCAAAAAACCTTCGTTTGTAAACTTCGTCGAGGGCGCGTTTTCTACCAATATCCATTCGCGTCTTCGGTGTCGGTGGCTATTTAAAATCGTATTAAGGATACAAATGCAAAAAGCAAGCGTAAGAAATAAAACAAAACAAAATCACATCATAAATCATTACTTAAAACAGTTGAGTGGATGATTTTGGGTGAAAGACGACGGCCAAAAGGCATCATCAGCGTGAGCAGGAGCATATCGTGAAGACTGGAAATTTGTGTTATCCGTTCCCGTGTGGTCCCCGTTTCGTATCTTCTTATCGAAGTTGTGTAGTAGTGTGTGCGTGTGTGCTATTGGAAGGATTTTGTGCTAAGGTTCGAGTCTCTTCACAATCCCTACGGAACGCGCCCTGGCCCCGAAATTGTGTCGAGCCCGGTGTGTATTGAGACTGAATATTAAGGGCATCGCCGGCATCTTCATCACCTCTCCACACTTTCTCCAGAGAAAAGTGTCCTTTGGCGGGGACAGCAACATATCAGCGCAAAATAGCGCTAACGTGCATAATTTACGTGTCTCTTGCTCAAAGTGTGCCTTTTGTGCCGGGAAGTTGTGTGTGTGTGTGTGTGTGTGTGTGTTTAGTTATCAAAAGTGTGTATGACGTCTGTCCATAACTTTGGCGACGAGCACGTTGATTAGCTTTTCCCCTCCAGGGGAAAAGTCCCGTTCCGGTGGCGCTTGGAGTGTGCCACAGAGTGTGCCCGGTTGTGCTGGGAGAAGTGTGTTCGCGCTGCTACTAGTCCGTGAAGCCACCCGGAAGTGTTCCCCGGATGCATTCGACAGTGTACCGCATGTGACGGCGTACAGACACGCGTGTGTATGTGAGTGAGTGTGTGGGCAAAGTTGAACGGAGGAAAAACGGCAAATCGAATTGAGAATGAGCCGTCAAGCGGTGGTGGGACTTTTGGTGCTGGCGACCGCGGTCGGTGCCGTCTCGTACTGCCCGAACCGGTGCGTCTGCGACGACGAGAAGCTGCACGTGACGTGCGGCGAGGGCGAGCTGGACGTGCTGCCGATAGCGCTGAACCCCTCGATCGGCCGGCTGGTGATCAAGTTCAATCGCATCAAATCGATCGACTCGTCGATACAGTTCTACACCGAGCTGACGATGCTCGACCTGAGCTACAACCATCTGCTCAACATCCCGGAGCGCATCTTCATGTACCAGAAGAAGCTGCTGCAGCTGCACCTGAACAACAACAAGCTCGGTGCGGTGACGAACCGCACGTTCGGCGGGCTGGACGAGCTGCGGGTGCTGAATCTGAGGGGCAACTTTATAGACGAGATTGGCAGCGAGCTGTTTAAGGCGCTGCCGAAGCTGGAGGAGTTAAATTTGGGGCAGAATCGGATCGCTACGCTGCACGCGAGTGCGTTCGATGGGCTGGCCAATCTGCGCGTACTCTACCTGGACGACAACTCGATCAGCATGATACCGACGCTCTCGCTGACACCGCTCAAGGGGCTGGCGGAGCTGTACCTCGGCACGAACTCGCTGTTCCGCGTGCTGCCCGGTGCGTTCGAGGGGCTGGCGCAGCTGCGCCGCCTCGACATACACGGCTCGATGCTGGTGAACATTACGAGCGACACGTTCCGCGGGCTGGAGAACATCCGCTCGCTCGACCTCTCCGACAACCATCTGCTGAAGGTGCCCACGGTGCAGCTGAGCGGGTTGAAGCGGCTGGAGGAGCTTACCATCGGGCAGAACGACTTCGAAACCATCCCGGAGGGTGCGTTCTTTGGACTTGCCAACCTGAAATCGATCGACATCTCCGGTGCGCTCAATCTGCGCCAGGTACAGTCGGGTGCATTCTCGGCCAACCCGAATCTGGAGTCGATTACGATCGCCTCCAACAAGGAGCTGCTCGAGCTGGACGAGGGCGCCTTTGCCGGGCTGCCCCACATCCGCAAGGTGTCGCTGCGGGACAACAAAATCGCCACCTTCCACGAGGAGCTGCTGCCCTGGAAGCATCTGGTCGAGTTCGATCTCACCGAGAACCCGCTCGTCTGCGACTGCAACGTGCTCTGGTTGCGCAATCTGCTCCAGCGCCAGCGGCCCGCTTCGGAGGGACAGGACGATCCGGCCCAGCTGGTGTGCAGCGGGCCGGACCGGCTGCACGGCGAGCTGCTGCGCGACCTGACGCCCGACCTGCTCGGCTGCCAGCATCTGCAGTCGAAGGAGCGGGCCATCTTCGGTGCGATCATCGTTGCGTCGGCGGCGAGCGTCACCACGCTCGTGCTGATTGTGTACCGGCTGCGGCACCGCATCCTCGACACGCTGCGCCGGCTCGGCTGGGGCGGCAGCAACAAGCGCGCCACGCTGCACGAGGAGAAGGACGTCGAGGTGCAGAAGTCGCTCGGCGAGGTGGAGTACCATCAGCCGCACTGCAACATCTACACGTACAACTACCACCCGGCGTACAGGAACTATCAGCATCCGTTCGGCGGTCAGTACACGCTGCCGTACCCGCACTATCAGTCGCACGGCAACGGCGGCGGGCCGACCGTTTCGTCCGGTGCGGCGACACTGCAGCAACACCATGCACCGCATGCCCATCATGCCCAGCAGCCGTCCGGGCCGAGCTCGATCGTGGCTGGTGTGGCTCCTGTTTACGGCGGACATCCGCATCAGCAGCAGCCGCAGGTTCAGCAGCAGCAGCAGCTTCACCATCACCATCACCACCAGCAGCCACCGCTGCCCCAAACGCCCAAGGGTACGCTGAGCACCTCGTCCTCGACCACCTCCTCTTCTACGTCCTCGTCCGCACTGTCATCGAGCGGTTCGACCGTGTCGGGCGTATCGGCCCAAACGCAGTCCTCCACGATCTACTCGCCGCAGTACGCGCACCACATATACGAAGTGCCCAAGAATGTGTCCGATACCTAGGGCGGGTGTAGCAACAGTGGGAAGGAGGGAAGCGCAAGGGGTAGATTTCACGCAAATATGTATCACCCAACACACCCAACACTAGTACACACCTTTTACACACCATTTTACTAACCGTCTCACCTTAGTAAACAAAAAACCCGTACGCACAAAAACCAATTGGAATCGCTGCTTCGCGTAATAGAGCAGGTTTCCACCACTTAACCACTCACTCACGCAAGACTCACCAAGACACATTAGTAGTGATAAGCATCGTTGTTGATATTTGGGAAAGCTTGGGGAAAACGATTCGGACGAGGAAGGCGAAAATTGGTTTAAAGAGATACCCAACAGTCATATCGCGAGAATACGTTCTTCGCTAGAATAAGGTCCTTGTGTGACCGGGGACGTGACAGAACCCTCTTCTCACGCTGGAAGCTTTCCCATTTTCGATCGATTGGGGCAGCGCATTTATTTTCTTCTAGTCAATTTTAATTTATCAACTTAATGACGTCATATGCGGGCGTAAAACAAACAGTCTCAAAAGACAAAACATACACACAGAAACACATCCTTAAGCAATCTCTCCCGTTCAGAAACGGTACACTGTTTTCTATGTGGATGAAAAGTACTGATTAATATATATATATATATATATTTGGAACTCTTTTTTCGTTTTATTTATGCAATTTGTGAGTCAAATTATGAGGGAAGAAAAAATTAAAACCAGTGCATCACAAAAAACAGGCAAAACAAATCGAACAGTACAACCGTTTCCAACAGTGCGTAATGATATGTATGTGTGCGTGGGAAAGTAACATTGTAACACGGTATTAGTAGTTCTTTCCGACGTGAGGAAACTTCTCAGTTAGTTGTAAATATTATGTAAATAAACTTTTTTAACGTATACTGATAAAGCAAGACAGGCGGTAGAAGCACAGCACGAGCGAGAACGAGAATGAATGGTAGAATGGTTAGTCGAACAGACAGAAT
This sequence comes from Anopheles arabiensis, assembly GCF_016920715.1. Taxonomy (NCBI): domain Eukaryota; kingdom Metazoa; phylum Arthropoda; class Insecta; order Diptera; family Culicidae; genus Anopheles; species Anopheles arabiensis. Next base: position 76,174,695 of record NC_053518.1, read on the forward strand.
GTTACAGGAATGTTAGGACAGCAAAGGCTCAACCAGCGATTGGACTGTCTGTGTGTGTGTATGAGTGATGGGTTGTTTTTGTTTTCTCTAAAAAAAGCGGAAAAATCAAAAGCAAAAATCAACGCGTGAAATTGCAACCTGTAGTGAAATAAAGTCAACGGCAAACGGGTTTTGTTTGTATATGGTTTAACGTTTAATCGTTTGTACATGTTTTCTTCGTTGATGTGAATGTGAAAACTTAAGAAAAAAAGGAAATGTGTAGTTGGGAACGTTTGGTAGTAGACAGTAAGGTATAACACACACACACACACACAGAAACATTTAGCTAGCCCAAGCCAACCAGGGGGAGGGATTATCAGGCGCGACCCAGGATGTCGCGACCCCCTCACTGCGGGCATAGTTCAGAATCGGGTAAATTTTAACGGCAAAAACGGCATTCGAAACTTTGCACGGACTGGTAGAGAGATTGGATGACTTCTTTTTTTTACAAATGTTTAGCATAATACATAATCGAAGCGAAGTAAGAATGTTATTACTAAGTAAGAGAAACGGCGAATGAGCAAAAAACTCTCGTACATTTATAAAAAAAAGAAGAAGAGAAAGTCAACAACAAAACACGATCACACCAATTGGCAGGCATCAATGCGCGGTGCAGCTTGGCAGCGACAGTACGACCGAACGATGTTCGTTATAGTCAGTAAACATAAAAGCAAAAAAAAAACGAAACAAAAAAAATAAACAAAACAATGTATTCGTATTCAAGTAATACCTTGTATAGTGATGTAAGCGATGAGTATGGTGCGAGAAAATGTTGAATATTGTGCAAGAATGAATGCAAGAACGATGGAAAAGCAACGAAAGACATTTGTGGAAGACGGAGCGGTGGCAGGAGGAGAGAGAAAGAGAGAAAATTAATAAAACAAATCAAACTTCAGATATGAAACGTTACGTTCGTGTTGTGGAGCATTCGTGTACGGGAAATGAGAAATAGGAGGAATGACAGAACGTAAACGGAAAGAAAATAACGCACAGATTGATGAAAGAAAATTAACGCTGATGCGTCCCGGCAACAGGGAAGCTGTAAGTATGATGTCATTTCGTTTTTTAATTACTCACCCTCCGGGGAATGGTAACAAGGGAAGGATACGTTGGAGTCGGCACCTGGATTTAAGTGATGAGATGAAGCTTTTGTGTGTGTGTGTGTGTGTGTGTGTGTGTGTGTGTGTGTGTGTGTGTGTGTGTGTGTGTGTGTGTGTGTGTGTGTGTGTGTGTGTGTGTGAGAGTGGCGCCTACAGATATTAATTCGTTGCATTTTGGGTCGTTCCTTCTTGGGTGGTACCTACATTCCTGGTGCTGCTAATGATGGGCCCCGTCAGATTATCTGAAAAGCAGTTTAATGGGACTATTTAATGCATGTTTCAGAATTGTTGATGTGCTATATAGTTTTTTTTAATTTAATTTTTTTTTAATTTTTTTAAACCACTTATAAAAAAAAAATTATATTGAAAACAAAATAGGCAGTATTTTAAAAACATTACAAAAAATCACAAAATGTGATTTTTAACTACAGTCTGTTCTCGAGTTACACGGTTCTCGACTTACGCGGATTCGGAGATACGCGGTTTTCTAAATTTGACAGATTCAATGTCAAATCAGTACAATTTGCTTCAAGTTAGGTATAAATGGTATTTTGGCTAACAAATTGAAACCGCTTAAAAACCAAAAATATTAGAATTTTGTGCACGAATTATCTCAAATAAATGATAAAATGTATAAAAGAACTAAATTAAATCAAAAACTCCGAGTAATCAATAGTATTTTAGTCAAAAAACGTGAAATTCGACTTACGCGGATATTCGAGTTACGCGGATTCGTCGGGAACGCAGAAACCGCGTAACTCGGGAACAGACTGTATTTACATTAACAAAAAAAGTGTATCTTTCAAAATTTATTGTTAGAAAATACTTACAGAACGAAACCGAACTGATTTTTTTTTAGAGAAACTAGCAAAAAATATATTTTATAACAATTTCATTTTACAGCTTGTAACAAGATTTAACATCTTTGCAAAAATGTTTTGCCAAAGCAGGGCCATTCTCGCGCCAGTTTTTGCTCTTTTATCATGCTTTTGTGCCTACCAAACCATCGCCTCATCTGACGTTACTTGGCACTGTATGAATGTTTAAAATAGTTAACCAACCAGCTTACAACAGCAGAAGTGAGGTGAAGAGAAGATTGTTTGATTATGCACTCAATGTTTATTTTGTAATTGCAAACTTATACTCTTATCAAGAATTCGTTGTATGATGAGCAATGTTTTCGTTGCATGGTAAATCCAATAGTTTGACATTCTTTGAGCATATAATGACAAATTTCTTGGAACTGATTCCGATACGAGAAGAATTGGTACGAAGATATTCATCATAAAGAGTGAACATATATTAAAATAATGGTATCATCGAAATGTTTACACAGAAAAATAGTTTATTTTAAATTTGCTAATTCCACATCGCGTATCAGCTGATTCATAAACTTTTGTATATATATTGACAAGTTGTTTCCTTTCAAATCGGGATTAGTTGCTAAAAGATCATGAAATGGCATCAGTTTACTTTAAATTTGGATATTTATGTTATAAATTCTGGTGAGACTACAAGTAACAAAGATGTATACTGAAAAGGCTTGATTGTCCTTGGATATCATAGTTTCCTTATGAGGTTAATTGTACTAACAGTTTTCGTTTGTGAAATTAAAGTATTCGACAGAATTTTTCAGTAATTTGTGAAGGCTTGTTCAAGTATGGTTTAAAGTCCGAGAATTGAAAGATAAATAAACTCAATATCTGTGGCATGAAAAAGCACAATGCATCTTTTTTCAACCTGCCAACAAATCAATAACTCAATATTGATAGAATGTAGTAACAGGCTAGTATGGAACGTTTCGACATTGTTTACTGTCCCGCAGTGCAAGTGACAGCGATTTGCGAGGGCGCGCGAGGGCTCGCACGCCATACAAGTTCACTGCTCCAGAGCCCTCGCATTAAAGAGCTTGCGAGCCTTGGAAGTGTCATATGAGCGAGACAGCTGTATGTCAAGTGTATGGCTATCTCTTTCTGGCAAGAAAAAAGCTCCGAAATGCAACGGTGTTGGTGGACAAAATTTAAATGGCCAAAAATTTTGACCACACACACTCTCTCTCCCGGTGCCTTCCCCTGTCCTCTCTTCCTTCAGGCCCCTTCCTCTTATTTGCGCGCGCCGCTCGCTTGTGTGCGATAGCTCATCAGCTGGTACTGGTATATGGTAGGGTTGTAGTTGTATCTTGAATGGGCGATTGGTTCATATATATGTAGTGTATTTGGTTTTACCTGTGACCTTGACGATGCGAGAGCCGATCAATTCTGGTGTTGAAGCAATATCTGTGCTACGCTGGTGGTTGTCGTTCCGTGCCGTTTCTGATGTGGCCATTTGATCGCCATGTCGATCAACGGTTATGAAGCCAATTTCAAACGAGCGAAAGTGAAGGAATAATTCCGTACCGGAAATTTGATTTTTTATCATGTGTGATACTCCAATGTTGATCTCGACCCGATGTAAGCTGGTTTTATCGGCCGTATGAGATAATGTATTCATGTGTTAAAAAATGTCGCAAATATTTTCTATCCTGATTTTCCCGAAAATTGACCCACAATTCAATACGATTTGACTATTTTAATTGATTCCTCATACCAGTGGCAGATCTAACGATAGGCGGACTAGGCGGTCGCCTGGGGCCCCGCCGATTCAGGGGCCTCGTAGATCGCTAGTTTATAGTATGCCATATGGACAGAGTACTAGCGACTAGCCCCCGGAAGGATGGAAGTTGGGGCCCCGAGGCTGGCGAAGCTTCTATTAACTGCTTCTTTCCATTTTCCCTTCTCTTCTTCTTCTATTTGTCGTATACCTGGTCATGCCAGCCAATGCAAGCTTTAGCGTCTTTTTAGTACCACACACCCGGCTGGCCAGACCTTACTACGAGGGGACGGTCTATGTGAGGCTTGAACCAATGACGGGCATGATATTATCATCCTTTATGTATCCACATTAATACAAAATGTGCGACAAAACAACACTTAAACGTCGTTCAACAGCTCTTTGGTTTATTTCTTTGACACATGATTATAAAGCCACATACATAAGGGAGAAGAAAAAGAAAGCCACATCCAAAAACACACGCGGGAGGGGGAGGGGGAGAGAACAGCCACTCTCGGTTCCGTATCAAGATCCTCTCTGAGGACATCACACGCTGACAGTGCCTCTTTCAACGGTGAGCCGTCAGGATCGGGCCGTGACCTGTGCACATCCATTTGAACGTGTCACCAACTGATAATAAAACGTTAGAAACGGACTCTCTCACCCGCAGGTACCCATCTTCTACCATCTGTTACACATTTTTTGACACACCATGAACAGCTTCCTTTTGTCTGTCTTTGAGAACGACTATGCGCTGGATCGTTCAGTACCAGGAGTCGGACATGGTCTACCCATCGCGGACAGGCGAGTATGGTGCGCTACAAGCTACCAGATCCACCACGTTAATCCAATGATAGACTAGCCGCATCCCTGCTATTGGGGTTTGTAAAACACAAGACGAGGCAAAGCGACATGGGCAATCGAAATGCAGTCCGCAAAAATCCGCTAGTGAACGTGCATATGAACCTTCTAACAAACTAAATATATGTCATCATGTTCATTCCCCTTTTAAAAATGCGTAGTGTTTTATGAGAATATAATCTAGATTTATTTATCTTAAATGTAGTGTAAAAACCGCACATACGAGTGGAGGCCCTAAGCAGTCACACAAATGTAGGCTTGGTTTAAGCGTCTAGCAGGGAAATGTTCTAGACTAGAGAAGGATTGAGTAGCAATTTAACCTGCGAGCGGGGGATGGGTTCCATTTTTGGGGCCCCTCAAGACCACGGGGCAAAATTAGCGCTTATTCCGCCCCTTCACACACACGCGCATTTCAAAACACTTTACTTAAAAATAGGCATATCAATTTATGCCTTAAAGCGCACTTAAGATTAAACTTAACTCGTTAACATCAAGTTTTTTTTTCCAATTAACACAATAACACTATTAATGTAATGTCGTGTAGATGTGCGGAAGTGGATTCACGTTAACAATTTGCCACTGGAGATGAGTGTTTGTCGCCTTTCCGGGGTTATTCAGTGGCATGGTGGTGCCATGATGAAATCGATACACCTGAGGGAATATAAAACATTTGTTTTAGAGAGAAGATAAAACAACATATCTAGATGTAGCGATAGTGCATCTAGAAGGAACTTACTTGTGGGGTTTTTTCTCCTGCCAGGAAATATGACCGCAATCAGTAGTGCGGTCGGTTCGGTCCTATTGCTGCTGCAGCTATTGTGGGGCAGCGGATAATGCAGATCCGAAGGGTTGAATTCCTGCCCTGAACGTTGTGAACGAGCGCGCTCGACACCGTCTGACGGCCAGTGGCGGATTTAACGGTACGCGGACTGAGCGGCCGCGGGGGGCCCCGTCAATGTAGGGGCCCCGTGTATGGTAATTCCAGCATATAGAACAGTGTGTACAGTAGTCTCAGCAAGAGCTAGATAGGGGCCCCATGGATGAAGGGGCTCATAAACTATAGGGGCCCAGAACAGGGATTCTGAGCACCCCCCCCCAGCAAACCATGAAATTGTGTTTGATTAAAACCTAATGCAACTATATGCCCCGCTCGACACACCAACCGGGGGGCCTCCACTCCTTTTAACGCTTAGGGCCTCCAACACCCTAAATCCGCCACTGCTGACGGCGCAATCGGGGCACCCGGTGCCGGCTGGGTCTCTAGCGTGTTGTGCTGGTAGAGCCCGATTCGTCGCCGTACAGCTCCCGGAGGATGTTCTTTAATGGTTCATCGTAAGCCCACGTTCCAGGATAGAGGAAAATTGGCTGCAAAAAAAGGAAAAAACACCATGATTAGCATCCTAATCCCTAGCTTCGCCAAACAATCTTCTTCTTCTTTCGTGGCCCACTTACAACTTACCGTATCATACACAATCATACACAGCGCACAGTCGCAAACACCCGCGGCAGGCCCATATCGTTTCTGCATTATATCTGCAAGTTAAAAGAGGCCATATTCTATTAAAATAATGTTTCTTTATCATGATAATCGCTGGATAACACTTACCCGCTGTCTTGTGCTGTGTTGTTCACCACACCACTTTCCTACGCCGGTACATGCACGTAACGCTTCCGACGGAGCCAGCACGCATTGGGCAGGACTTCAACTACTTACTTTAGCTAAAATGGCACTTACTTACGTAAAATTAAGAACTTAATTATTTAAAAACTTACCGCACTTGATCAGCCAACAACACTGTTTACGTTTTTTTACACACACACAACCTAACTTCTACAGTGACAGCAGCCGCCGAGCACCAACACAACGAAAGGTGTCAGGCGAGACGTCAGACGATCTTAGGCGAGGGGTAGGAAGGAGATCGGTGGTGAGGGATGTGAAAGCTCAGCTCGACAGAATCGCTATAGGAGGAAGCGAGGCAACTAGACTAGACTAGAGAAATTAGAGCGAGAGGTACCTCACCAACCCTCGCATTGTTTGCCGGGGTGCCTGCGTACCAAGAACAACCTACCTTATTTTATCACAGGAAAGCAGTAACGCAAACCTTCCCGCATAATACTCAGAAACTGCCGTATCATACCTTTAGGAGTGCCAGTTTCTGCGGTACTTCTTTATGCCGTTTCGAGCAAATCTTTTCCTATCTGCATGCACCATTCAGCCCAGAATGCTTGCCCAATGTCCTGCGTGCCCGGTCGTTCCAAGCTGCCTGTAATAACCTCGAGCGTTTGCTTGTAACAATCTCGATCCTGGGGCTTGAGTTGGTGTTGCGAGAGTAGAAGGGTAAAATAGCATGTTTGTGTTTTCTTACGTGCAATCGTTCTGAATGACCGGCGACTAATTGTGGCAGTTCCTGAGAGACTTTTCTGCGTACTTATTTACTGGTTCACGGTACGATACCACTATAACCATTTAGGCTGTGCTCAGTGGATGCCGCTAAACAAGGAACAGGAAACGGAGTAATTTTTCGAGGTAGAAAAGTAACACTACATGTCGGTGGGACTAGAAAAATAAGCCCAAGAAATGCTATTAAACATCTGCGATGAGAAGGTTCTTTGAAATAACTAAATATGTCTTGACATGTAGGAACTAACTGTATTGAATGCGAATGGATATTTGATTCGAAAAAATTGCAATAAATTGTACTGCATGTATGTAAGTACTTACATGTAAAATCCTCTCAACATATTTTTCTCACAAAGCCTTCCACTGAGCTTTCAGAAGCTTTTAGTTTCATCCCCTCTGCATGGCACGATTGTTTCATTCAGCGTTACGAAAAATCACCACCATCATCACCACCCATTACTGATCTGGTGGGTGCCACACCTTTGGCACATTTTTCCTCCCAACTTAATGGAGTCTCCTCCTTCCTTGCGCGGAACACTGCCATGGGGGCTGTAATTTTTTTTTTTTGCTTCTTCGTCCTTATACATTTCCTTCTGCCCACCTTTCCATTGGGCATTGTTTACCGGTGGGAGTAAAATTAAATGAACGGGAAAATGAAGGCACGGCTTTCGTGGCCATCCCTGCTTCGGAGAGACGGTCGCGAACTCCACCCTCATGCATGGTGCGTTTGTGGTACGAAAAGCTTGTAGCATCACACGCACTATCAAGCAGCAGGGTAGGAAGCACAAAAAAGGACGACGCTTTTCCAAACGACCAGCCGGGACCTCTGAAGCTAACAAACATTTTCCATTTGTGTGTGTGTGTGTGTTCGCACGCAACCAAACCGGACCCTTGTGGGAAAGTTATTTCTGTTCAATTTAGTGTGGGATGGAGCTTTTCCCTGCGAGAACAAGAAAAAAAAATGTGAAAACAAAATTGTGCTGGGCAGAGGAACAAAAAATAAAAGGACGCACGACAGGAAAAATTCGTTTGTCGCACGAGCTCGGCAAAACCCTCTAACGATCCGGTCAAAGTTTGAACGATTACATGTTGTGCCAGCGCAGCCCGGGGAAAAGGCTGTGCAACAGATAGATAAGCGCAACTTTCCAACACACCCACGGCACTTCCTTTACTTACCAGCACGGCCTCAGACCTCAGTCCCACACGCTGCCGGTCATCATCAAGCGATGCCGCCTACAGAAAGCCATATCTCTCCGAGGGCACCTTACTCAGGGCCACGAGGCAGACGCTGTGCGCTCGGTAAGCGAACGAACAGCATTGGAGCAGCAGCAGCATCATCATCTTGCCATTTTTCCATGCTCCACAACGATCCAACGGTCGAAGTTGAATAACATTTTGCATCCTTCATCGTTTTTGCTCACTCACGCTTGCAGCTTCACCCTGCCGGCAGGCAAAACACTGGAGAATGTAGAATGGTGGCCAAGCTTTGTTACGTTTCCGATAAGAACAGTTATTTCAGACGGTAGGACATGATTTGGTTTGCCTTCCGGTAGGTAATGCCTGTCGCTTCACTTGAACTTACTTAGGCAAGAAGGACCTTTCGGTAAAGCGTTAGAATCATGTGCAAAAACGGGGGAGGGGGAGAATTTGAAGGGCAGAAGGGAGCATAAAAAACAACGCCACACCGACTTACTGACTGCGAGTGTGTGCTGCCGATTAATATAATTTCTTGCACCCTTTCGAAGCTTTTCTTGTTTGAGGTAATGGGTCTGGCAGTTGGCAGGAAACCATGTGAGTAAAGTTTGAGTTGCGTTAAGAGAAACCATTCGGTCCAAAAGTAAATGTTATGTCAGTTAGGGCTTTTGGTTGATTTAGTTGATTTATTTAGAAAGGAATTTATTGATCCTAAGGATCTGAACATTGTTGGTCGATTTGGTTACATTCCTTACAGCTTTACCGGGAGTAACAAAATGCTGTTGTTGTTAACACATGATTTTCTTTGCATTATTTCAGTGTTCACGTTTGCATTGATGTATCACTTAAGATTAATGCAGATTTTTTTTATTCAATTTGTTCACTTTTATCATTTATATTTTAGGATAAAATTGTAGACCTTTTTCGATGAGGTTCCTTTACTTTTATTTTTAAATTCTCTTCTAGATTAAGTGCTTACTTGCATTCTTACTTCAATTTACTTCGTTGTTTTATGAATGTTACATCAATGAAGTTTTAGGACATTAATCAAAGTCCTTTATTTCATTATTGCATTGAGTGTATGTAACTAGTACTGTCGTTTCTTATTGGATTTTCCATATTTTAGTTCTAGGTTTAATACATAATAATTTTCGGACTGTTATATTTTAATAGTTTAAATTAAACGTAATCTAAATAGGAAAAAATCATTTTAACAAGAATCAGATTAACATTACAAATATTAAAATTAAATTAAAGTAGTAAAACCAACCGCAAACTGAACATAAAGAATGGTTTAAACTTATGCGCATAATGCTTGAAAATAATTTACTGAAATATTAGTTTTCTCAATGATAATTAACTCATATTCATTTTTTTCTAATCATCGTTATCTTTCCTTTTCCTAAAAATTGAAGAATTGAAAAACTTTTTTTAATAACTTTTTTTACCGTTCCTTAGTAAGATGAAATGACTCTTGTTCTGCGTATAAAGAAAACTGAAGTAAATTTACCACCAGCTTCCATGAGACATTGTACGTTTTCTTGTAAAAGTAATGCGTAAAACCGATCGCTCTGTTTGACGAAACAATGTCTTAAGTTTCGAGTTTTAATTATTCTTTTCAGCCAGGCCAGTGCTGCATTTGCTGCATTGCCGTCAAAAGCTCAGACCCCTTTTGGGCCAGCACCCGGCAGCTCGAAAAGCATCTACAAAGCCCCAGCTCAACACAACAATCGCTGTGCAGCGATAAATGAAACACTTTGTACGGTTCTCGGTACGTGTGTACACCAGCAGGAAATAGGGCCACAACCACTCGGCAATCGGGAGCTTTTGGGAGGCAAACTTTCTCACCGTGCCGTACCGTACCGTAGCAGGCAGCCGGAACCGTCGAGTCTCTTCCCTGCTCCGTCACAGCAGCACGAGCAGCAAATATCCTTCCGGGACGGCTCGTCCGCTTAGCCGTGCCGTGGTTGCACTTTGCTGGTGAGTGAAATAGTTTCAATTTTTGGAACGTTGACCAAAAACTGGCAGCCAGCAAGAACAACACAAACTGCACTCTAGCGTACACAAATCCACTCACTCGGGAAGGGCGGAGGGGTCAGAATAAAATGAACAATAATGGTAAAGAAACGATAAAACGGGTGAACTGCAGCCAAGAGAGAGAGAAAGAGGATAGATCAACTTAATTATCATTAGCAGCACTAGCAGCAACCACACACACACACACATATTGTACCGGCTAACCATAAACATATAATTATTTTGTTGCGTTTTTTTATGTGATGTTGTTCTTGCCAGTTGTTTCGTCCTGCTGCAAGATTCGGGAGCTGCAGTTTAGTAGCCACGGTCTGGCCCGGTTGTGAGTGGCTGTATGCAGAGCTTCGTATGTTTTTCTTATTCATTACCCGAAAAATAAAACCAAACAAACGTTCGTTCACTTCCGGTGCGGCATCGCTAAGGCTTCCGGGACGCGTCCCGTCCGCTAGGCCCGCTTTGGGGGAACTGGTGGGCTTCCCAGCAGGCGTGACTGGAAAAGTCGATTTGAATGATATTCGGGCGGGTTTTGGATGTTGTTGTTGTTTTTGTTGGTGCGCCAGGCGCCCCAGTATTTAATGACACGGGGCCCGCCGTTTCTCCCGTGGTGCGTGTGTCCTCCGTGTGCCGGTATTCTGCTGCCGAAAGTGCTTTATTGTCCCAGTTTTCCTGGTGCCCGGTGATGCAATCGGCAATCGGAATAAAACATATGCAGTGAAGCTATAATTTGAATACATACATGTTTTGGGGTTTGGATAGCATTGTGCCTGTGGGTTTTTGTTTTGGGTGGAACATAAAAAACTGAACCGACGCTCGAAAGGGAAATGTAAACACAACAGGTAGGATGGTAGGCGCTCAAGAGACCGTTTCTAGGGGGGAGGCGAACATTTTAATGAAATTAGATTATTGTTTACTTCTTATTCAGGTCACTGGGTGGCGGTTGCGTTTTGTGTGTGTGTGTGTGCAACATTTTTATGCTACTAGCAATTATTAAATTTTGGGACTGGAAGCTTTTTCACGCATGAGGACGTTGTGGCGTAGAGGGTGTTAATGTTTCACTATTTTTATTTAAATTAAGTTAGCTACGCACGAACATCTGCTGAGAGTTATATATTGTTATATAGAGTTATATAGAGTGAAATATTTTATTCTATCTGTTTACTTCTTCTATATAAACGATCGAATAGTTTGGATCATATGCAGATGCTTTTCAGGCTCTCTTCAACCTTTCCAATACTTGAAGTCATATGCGTACCTAGATTGCAGAGTTGGTAGGCGTGTAATATAGCCTGACTGATTGTTTATGACTGTGACCTTAACATCTTAGCCTTAATTGTAGCAGCATTTCCTATGTTGGGTGAAATCTTTTAGTGATATATCCAGAGGTATTAGGATATTGGGATTATAGGTATTTGGAAAGCAAATATTAGGTATTCTGGCTGTAGCAGCGTACGGCAATTTCTGTCCAGTACTTTTTTGAATTTATGCAACAAAACTTTTAAAAGGTTGTGTCCTGCTGATAATTGGTAAGCAAAGTAAACTTATCTTACTTTATATTTATATCTTGATGCCTAATGGCTACATTTGTTTTCAACCTTAATGCATTTTTCTTTTCCGCTGTATGGTTCTGTAAATCATTTTACATTTGCTAATTGTAATTTTGATCCCCAATTCACAGCTACTTGTTATGATTTTCAAAACGGTTCGTGCTTGCTTTCGCTAGTAAATAGGTCTTCTTGTTCCCCATTATTTTCAGAATACAAGGTATCCATCTAATCTCGGTATTGATAGTTCATGCTATAATATAATCCATGAAAAGAAGTCTTTATTTCGAACATGAAAGCGATTCTTCATTTTTGAAAAAGTAAGTTTTTAGTAATCTCATGCCAATCAGTTTTGGGTAATAAACTTTACTAGTCTAAGTACTGATGGAAAAATTGTAACTTAAACGTAGGTAAGCTCAAAAAATGGATTGAGTTATTATAATTTAATAAAGGGTATAGATTTAATTTCGCATTCGTCCTTATTGTTTATCATCCATTCGAATATGTTGTTTTTGTGGTCTTAGAAATTTTAGATCTATATCAATATATTGCTGCCAGTTTTCACAGATGTTGAATAATAATCAATTGAATTCTTCACCTAGCTTTTGATATTTGAAGATTAGATAATCCCTTAATTCAAAACAGGCACGATAACTGTTCATGAAATCTTTTAAATGTCTACATCAAACTGTACAAAAGTTCTCAATCTTTGTATCTTTGGTTGGATCAGTATAGTTTGCAAAAAAAGCAAATTCCAACCAAAAAGAATGTTCTTATGAATTTTTAAACTATTTCAACCATGCAATGCGTCAAGAAATATTAAAATGTACCACCCAACCATTACCGATGCACATATGAGTCACATTTCGTGCAACCGCGCACACCCAAGAACGATATGAGCCTGAAGCCCCTGAAATGAACAAGGGGGGAGGCATTTAAAACCGTACCGAGAGAAGCAGCGGCCACATTCGGCAACTTTTATTGCCCTCCTTCTTCGTCTTACGACGGCGGCGGCGGCTTAGGTCTGATGAGGTTTTAAGCTCTTTTTAAATATTCGAAATGTATTCTTCTTTCGTTCTTTTCGCTAGCTTTCCGTACCATACCGCGAGCAAATGGGATCATGACGATTATTCTCGCACGGGGCGCCATTTGTCTCGACGAGTGGTGAGCCTTTTTCGGTGGGAGCGGTCCCCCGGAAAAACTAACACGGGTGGAAGGAGAAGGAAGAACAAAAAAGGGACCTTTACATTAATAAATTTACCACTTTAATGACACTTTACCGAGCACACTTATCTTATCGCATGTGGTCCGCACCTCTGGTGGTTGGCGTCTCTTCTTTGTGGCGTCGCTGCGCTAAGCAATTGTAGGGGGCGCCCTTGCTGTATGTCTAGCCGACGCACTGCTTATTACTCTTTCATTGCGCATTTACCTTCTAAGTTTATGCAACAGAAGACACACTGTGGCCTGGTCTGGAGTAAAAAAACAGAACAAAGGTCTGGTGGATAGATGGAACAACAACAACAACGAGAAAACAACTGAATTTAGGCCCTAGCTTTAGAAACAAAGAAAATGATGGCGTTAAAAAAATAGGTGTACCGAGAGCAAGGCTCGCTGCATATCAGTGGAAATGCTCGAGATAAGCTGAAGCTGTTGCACAGGGGGCAATAAGGAGAAGGGCAAGCGAGGAGAGAGAAAAAACAAAAATAAAACAAGTCTATCAACCGTGGCCATGCTTTTGAAAATGTATGCTTGATTATGTTGGTATAATTCATGGCAACGAGACAGCAAAGGGAGAGTGAAAAACACACCCACGGACCTTTTGCCGCTTTACGCGAGACTTTGGCGCCTCCAGCTTTTCAGCGCTTTTCATACAGCACCGAGAACAACGGTAAGCAAATTGGAAGAGGGGAAAAAATAGACAACCCCACAGCCTTTTGAGGTGGAGATGGTTCTACCTCTATGCACCGAACAGAACGAGCGGCTTTACATTTCTTTAGCGGCCGTTACCACCATTTCCGACATGGGCGGCCGCAATGACGGATAATCATCCGTCCGCTTGAAAAGGGAAGTGCGCTCTTGCCTCGTTTGAGTATTTGTTTTTCTTTCAATGCGCACAATTACACAAGAGCGAGTCGTGAGAGATGTTTGCGCACCGTGAAGCGTACGGCCAGGATGCATCGCATGCAGAATCCGCCCTTTGCGTGGAATGTAAGCCACGCAGCTCATTATTTATTGTGGCCCAGCGCAGGACCTTGCGGGCACAGAGAAGAAAGCAGGAAAGAGGTTGAATTCAGTCGCTGTAGCAAGAAAATGGAGCAGAAAAATAACAACCTCACCTCACAAGGTTGTGTACGTTTGTAGCGTAAAATGGTTAAACTTAGAACATCAACCATTTCCATTCCCAGGGGTGGAAGGCTCCCGCTGCTGATGTGTTTATTTTCAATGCTCACATTTTCCTCATAAACAATCATCTCTACCATCTTCCACCCGTGTACGGGGTGACAAACTTACCGTGCGCCACAAATTATTCCAAAACCACCATTAGCTCGGCTGTAACCCAAGCTCCCGATGGTGCTCCACCTGGCCATCGTTTTGCCAGGTTCTCCCCAACGTAGAACAATGTCGCACACATCGACCGAGCGGCGTCAGACAGCAATGGAACGAGGCCACTCCACTCTCCAGGTAGAAGATCCATTTCAGCGCTTCAACTCTCCATTTTCCACCCAGCTGTATCCTACCTCCTTGCATACATCCGCTCTAGTATCATTGACATTGGATTTGTCGTTAGTGGTGGTTTGTGAAAAAAAAAGCATAAAGAGCATATTCTCTCCCACCGGCACAACACTAGTGGGTGCATATTATCCTTTCTCTACTTCTGTTACGTCGCTGTTGCACTTCGCTCGCTTGCTCGCTCGTTCCTCTTTCAGCAAGCCAGCATTTCTCGCATTTTCCTTGCTGCTGCTGCTGAATGGGATGAATCGGTGGCACTTTGGCTTCTGCTTAAGTGCACCCGAATAGTTGTACACCTGGTGCATGAGTGGTGCACCACACAGTGCAAGGGTGTCTGCAGGGGGGAGTGATTTAATGACTCAGAAAGATGCTCCTGAATCGGGTCGTTTGCTGACAAATTGCCGTGTATATTGTCTTTTTCAAGCTTTCGGTGCGATGCTTTTTGTGGCAGCCCGGGGAAAAGGACGGGCAGTGTCGCTGAGGAGTTGGAGGTTGGTAAAGAAATGCGGCTGAAGATCAAGAATTGAAAGCGTTGTAATTAATGCAAGATAATGGTGCGAGGGTGGGGACTGATCTTCAATGCTTTCAATAGAAGTTACGATGAATACCTAAGCATAAAAGCAGCAGAAGGGTGTCACATAATGTTTTAGTACATTAAGGCTTTTTAATGTTTAATGATAAATTATAAACATTATTTTATTCGCTTAATTACTTCTTCTTAATTTATTTCTCTTAAGAGGCGCTTTGGTATTCGCATTGCAGGTTAAGTTCAGTTCAAACAATACTCTTTCAACAATACTCATAACATCGAACATTTATCGAACAGTTCGCATGTGCATCAGAGCACCTAACGCAGTTTCAAATTTATGCGATTAATAAATTTTCCTTTAACCTACAGCAATGATGAAAAATAATATTTCAGGATATGAACGAATATGGCGAATAAGAAAAATAATGGCGAAATGTTTGACATCTAAACTGGCTGTTTTTTTTTAAGTTCATATCATCCCAGCGAATACAACACTTAAAAATCGGATAATTTGGATTGTATCATTATTATTTGAAAGGACTAATGCAATTCTAGTTAAGGACAATAACATCGCGCAATGGCTTAGTATTGGCATACATACTAATAAATTATTAATTAAACCATTAGAAACTTATCTTGCTGGGATAAGTAACAGAATAATAGAATAATAAACTAATAGAAACATGCTGGAATAAATAATAGACCCGTTTTACATCGCTTCTTCAATTAATTTTTGAAGATATGTAAAACCATCTGTTATTTGATTTTAAATGAGTTTACTAAGCATGTACAAGTATTAATACAAATGTATAGAATATTAGAATAAACCAATATCAGCAGCGTAACATGACCGCGTAGGTTGTTGCACTTAAGAATACGATAGAAATCATCTAATAACACAGGAATCTCACTTACATTTATTAATGATTCAATCGAAATATTGTTGTTTTGTTTATCGTAATGTTTAGTTTGTGACAGTAATGTGATCTTATGGTTTTGAAGTTTATTTAGATTCACATTATTACGGCTTTGGCCGTATTAAAATGTTTATGAAGTAAAATGCTTCAATACAATATATGTATCACTTACATAGCTATGATATGTCCTGCTTTGTCTTTTTATGATAAAAATATGTTTCTAAGCTATAAAAAACAGTTTGTTTTGCACACTTTTAGCTGTGCTTATAGAATTAATATTCATTCTACTGTAATGCCTTGAATACTTTACCACACCACTTAAACCATGCTGCCTGCTAATGAAACATGATTCGATTCTTGAAGTCCCTATCCCTATCTGGCTGCTGCTGTCAAAGTCATCAAACAGTGCGCCTAAGGGATATTGAAATTATTTCACAGCGCATACAATGTAAGTACCGAGCGCCGCCCCAAACGGAACCGTCACCGGTTCGGAGCCGCCGAAAAGCCCGTCTAGAACGTGCAGAACACTTGGAGTATCCGTTTTTTTTTGTTGCAGGTGGGTGCAGCGAGGATAGCACACTTGAGCCCAGAGTCAACTCACCGAGTCGTGGCCGCTGGACGTGTTCGTGTCGGTGAATGAATTGCCACGATGTGCGCTTCACGTGAAACCGAGTCGTGACTTGATTTCGCTCGGTGCAATTTCACTCCAAACTGTGGTGGAGAGGGAGAGTTGGTGGTAGTGCACTCTGGCAGCGGAACCAAGGAACGGAAAAGCTTTTGAGCCCCGGAGGCAACGACTGGCAAAGCTCTCGAAGCGGTGAAACCTGCTTGACATTTCCAGTGCTCGCTCGATAACGACCTCAGCGACGACGGTCTTGGGACTGTGTCCTGCCCTCATGCCTTGACTGTAACAATGTCTGAAGAAGCTTGGGAGTGGTTCATACCCCCTCGCAGTCACGCCCATAAAAGCATCGCGTTCTGTTAAATTTTTGATTCGTACCATCCGCGAAAAACTAATGCGAAACGGACGAACGATTCCGTTCGAACAAGGCGATCGCGTTGCCATTTGGTTTGACAATTGCTTAGCATACTTCTAGCTCGCTACACTTTTGCTCACCGGCGGCGACACACCAAAAGCAAACTCTCATCCGGCAAATGAAAAGAATATTGTCACTGTCCCAAAATAAAA
The DNA here is from genome assembly GCF_016920715.1 of Anopheles arabiensis. Lineage (NCBI taxonomy): Eukaryota > Metazoa > Arthropoda > Insecta > Diptera > Culicidae > Anopheles > Anopheles arabiensis. The sequence continues at coordinate 76,191,819 of NC_053518.1, forward strand.
GGCGAAAAAACAAAGCACCACCATCCACCACCACTCCACCGGACATAGGCTGCCTTGTTTTATGTAAATTTATTCGCGCACTCGGTCGCGCTCACCCGGTACAAAGTGGGTTAATGAGGTGTTTATTGCAGCGCTGCTCTACGTTCGGCATCTGCCCCGGCATCATCATCATCATCACCGTTTGTCGCTCGAGATGTCAAGCCTCGGCAGATTCTGCCCACCCATCCCCCAACCGGCAGGTCCTCGCGCTCACCCGCAACACAACTTTTTAATTAGGACGGGAAGCGAACGAAAACGGACACTTGCTTCATGTTGCAATGGGCAAATGGGTGGTTGAAGAGGGACCAGGGATAAGGGCCAGCGCGGTAGCGTGGATGCCGGTTACTTAATGAAGGATACGAACCGAAAAAGCATCATATCCAACGGCGATGCGTCTCAAGAGGTTCATTACGCGGGGTACACGAGCAAGCCCGTAACAGCTTTGCCAACATTGGCAAACGATGTTTGCAGACTGATCGTGCTCATTGTGGGGCGCAGTGATTCACGGCTTCATTCCCCGAGCGGTGGACGAGTGTTTAATTTGTACAACGGCACACGGCAACGGTCAATGGAGTTATGGGAATGGATGTAGCCTGTCTCTTGTTTTTTGCTACTCAAGATGGCCAGTCGTTCTGTGGCGTGGCTGGTTCTATGCTGCTTGTTACCAGTGCTCTAGATGAACTGGGGCACTGTTAGAATGTTTTTCTTCCATCAAATTCTGAGAAAATATTTATTCTTTATTTTATCGTGCAGCAAAAGGAAAAGCTGACGATGAACGGTTGAGACTAAAGTGAAGATAAATAATTCACTGGAAGTTGGAAAGTGCGGAAATTTTGTTTATGAGTAGTTTTTTTGGCAGGTCCGGTTTTAAAATTGAAAGGGCATTATAGACAAAGTAGCACAATTGTCACTTTATTTGTATGTCTACACAAAAACTGTACCATTTACCACTAACTTGGGAGCAGCATAGTAGATACATACTACTCAAATTGATATAGAATTATAGTATGGCATAAAACTGTATTGGTTTTGTTTAGGATATCTGTTTGTACCATCCCAATTTCCGTGTTTATGAACTAGATTATTCATACTCCAACATTTATGGTGAGTTTTACACGACTTGTAACAACTATAACAGATAAATAAAGACACTATTAATTGCTTGAAGAGGATTCCGAAACGGAAAATCAACCACTGATCAGATCTTCACCATACAGCAGTTCTTATAGAAGATGGCTGAATACAGACACGACATATACCATCGCTTCATCGACTTCAAAGCATATGATAGCATAGCCAGGGTAAAACTATACGACGCTATGACATCTTTTGGAATCCCGACCAAACTGATAAGTCTAGTTACAATGACTATAGCTAACGTCACTTGTCAGGTGAAGGTGGATGGAAAACTCTCAGGGCCTTTTGCTACCACCAAAAGAATGCTCCAGGGGGACGGGCTTGCCTGTCTCCTATTGAGCTTGGCGCGTCATACGGGAAGACTTCGGGAACCATCTTCTGTAAGTCAATTAAGATCCTCAATCAATTCCTCAAGATCCTCAAGGCAATTAAACTGATGATATAGACATCATTGGTCTGTGGCTCTCCTAGGTAGCAGAAGCCTACCAAGGGATCGAACATGCGACTGAGAACCTCGGATTACAGATAAACGAGGCAAAGACCAAATTAATGGTGGTAACATCAGCGGACTTATCAATAAATAATCAGTACCTACGTAGACGTTACGTACAGATAGGTGAACGCACTTTTCAAGTTGTCTAAAAATGTACTTATCTCAGGTCAAAGGTCAGGGCCAACGACAATAGCATGGAAGCTGAGTTATGCGCAAGGATGCTGGCTGCCAACCGGTCATTCTACAGCCTGAAAAAGCAGTTGACCTCAAAGAACCTGTCGCGACGGACGAAGCTGGGACTATATAGTACCTATATAGTACCAGTACTCACATACGCCTCTGAGACATAGACACTGTCCAAATCTGACAAAACCCTGTAAGCCGCTTTGGATGCTCAGAAGGATAATTGGCCCCGTATGTGTGGAAGGACAATCTTATGGTTGGTCATGTTGTACGCATGGAAACAAACGACCCGTGGCGCAGTAAGCCCAAATTGAGGTAGCAAAATGGCGTGAAGGTGTCCGCAATTGAGGCCAGGATAACGTGAGAGGTTCCGGATCCTTCTAAGGCAGGTCAACGTCGCATAGCGGAATTATTGACTTGATTATAAAGAATTCTTGTTATTTAAAACAAAAACTGTTACGCACATTAAAAAAACATCATGAATGAAGAATGGGGTTATTAGATCTGAAAAAAATCGTTGAAAACGTAGTAAATGTTCAATAACAAAATTTACAGTGTTAATGTTTATGTCCCGTGAAGATACTTTCTGGTAGAGAAAAACGTTATTAACTCCAGGAATCTTATTGCTGTACCTCTTATACCTACTGTACATCTTTCACTGCAAGCAATTTCTTGGCCGAAAGCGCCTGACAATCTTGTTTAGATTTATTTACAATTCGGTAAGTCGTTAACCAACGCTCTAATGTTTACGGAAATCATACAGGAAACGATCAATCGCAAAACCGAACCAAACGAGAACGGAATGAACAACTTAATGAATAATTATTTTTGCTAGTAAGATCTCAATATTGGACACAACAATCAATTGATTCTCAGTATGACAAAAGTTAAGCTATAGGCTAAACATACTGGACAAAATGTTGGGAAGTCTCAATACCATTCCGATTTTTCTCAAGAATATCTACACGTTTCACATTGCCGGAATGAAACTTTAAATTGAATAATCATTAACTATGTCTACTGTATGTTTTGAGTAATAGTTTCTATTTATAAAACTAACATCAATCTATTCTATTTCTCCTCAGTTAAAATTAGAAAAAGTTACTTTTAAATTTCTGAAGTTATCAAGCCAACAACGAAGCATGAATTGTTTCATGCAACACTTTTGTCTGTTCACTGGTCCCCACAAATAACCTAAAACAAAAGTAAATGCCTTCATCCTACTACAGTTTTATTGTTTCCTTTTTTGGTCCATCTCTCGCAGCATATGCACTAAAAAGTCTACCGAGTGATCCCGGAACCGATTATCCCTTTTTGCCCGGTGATACCAAACTACACCATCGTTCGGCAAACAATATCGCTCGCTTCACACATTCGCGTGTTTCACAGGTTTTGCTCATTTTTAGTTGCCATCCCATTGTAAACCCTCCTCTCCATCACTGTTCGACTAAAACACTACAGAGCTTTACACATGCAGTAATCTAGCCCTAACCCACCCAGTGTCGTGCTTCTAATGGACGGCCTCATTAGCGAGCACAACGTTTTGCGTGTGTGTGTGTTTATAGCGGCCTTAAAACTTGTCAACGTTTCCCGCAAAGCTCGCATGAACCGGCATAAACAATCAAGGTTTTTCCTACAAAAGGGGAGGTGATGGAAAAGTTCGGCCCGGAAAAGCTCACCACAGCAACAGTAACATCTGTTACGGCGTAAACCGCAAAGTTGACATATATTCATGGATGTGCTCCATCAACGGTTATCGAGCGCCCGGCTAGCGATGGAACGATGGAACTTTGCACGATGGTTGTTAAACCGCAGCAAAAAACAAATGAGTGTCGAGATTGGACCATGGAAATCGGCCATTGCATCCAACGGACCACCCGCCCAAAGACCGTTTATTATCTAAATACGATTAAAACCCTCAGCTGCAACATGCGTACGAAGAAGTTTCTGCGCGGGTGTATCAGGAAAACAATAATTATTTGCGATGCTGCATTTGTTCTCCACCGGTTTTTGGAAATTCAGCAGGAAAAACGTTTTTCATCTCGTCAACCACAGACCGATCCAGGAGGCGATTATCCTTTAAACGGGTTTGTTCGGCGGTTTTTGTTGGTGTCGCAAGCAAGCAGGAACGCCTCACACGTAACACTTTCAACTTTTAACAGAGCCCTTTTAACCCGTTCCCACTCGGTAAACACTTTCGCTGCATGTTGTCATCGTTTTATGCGCTGTCCACCCTGCGGACCTCGTTGGTGGGCTGTAATGAATTCATATAAAACATAATTTTATTTGCACGCCACATATGTCGTAGTACGGTACGGACACACAGAGACAGTGTTCGCATCGATGTCCGCCGTTGAGTACGACGTTGATGCATCACGGCCGATCGGGATGTTTGCGATGCACAACAAGATGCGATAAAATGCGGGTGGTATTTATTTTTCATAAATCGTACACCGTCGCTGGCGCTGTTGCGTGTGTGTGGTTCAGGGTAGGCTAACGATGGCGGTCAGTCAGTTATCGTTATTTCGATTGCCAACCAGGAGCCATGCTACCATTACGTTGACAGTCGTATCTTGTGACTGTTTGGTGGTGACTATTGGGCATTGGTAGAGAAGCGAGGCGCAGGATGATTGTGATGACGCTCGCTTGCATTTGCTGCATCCTGTTTGATGCACGGTGTGGTAATAAGGGGACATTTACCCGAAATCAATAAATTTTAATGAAAAACTATGCAGAAGATTGAATTTACGCATCCATTTTATGTATCAGGGAATACTGAAAGATTGTATAGATCAAAGGTTTGGCCATGTGTAAGTTATTTTCTTCAGAGGAAAGTGCTTTTTACGAAAATCTAGTATCCTACACTATTACCTAAAAACCTATTTTTTTTTTTTTAAACAATAGAAAATCTAAAATTTGAATTATGCGAGGTTGCTTTTTATAAAGAATCATGTCAGATCAGATGTCAGTGAGAAATATGTTCCAATAAAATAAAAATATCTCTACTAGTGACAGTTTTGACAAAATAATTAGTAGAAATCCCAAGGAACATTTTAAATCTTATCATAGTTTTAACGATGTTGCTACGAAATTTTCATTAAGCCTTCCTTTTTCATTGAAAAGTCGTGTATGACCTCATAAGACTAAATTAAACTAACTTAAGACTGAAAGGGCCCATCTACAGAACTCTGTTAAGACTACTAGTTAAAACCATTTGTAGACCTCTAAAACGTGAGGCGCAAATAACCTATCTAAATTACAACATATTGCTATGGATATGTTTTTGAGATAGCAATGAAGCATTGAATATGAAGTCATAATAATGGTTGAGAGTTATTTGCGAATTTTTATGTTGTATTGATATTTTTTCTGATGATCTCGCTCGCATACGAGCAAAAATCCATGCCAAGAAAATTTCACTGTTTAAATACATTATAATAATTTGAAAAATATCAAAGCGCCTCAATAGTATACAGCTTTTTAAATTAAAACTAGATTATTGAAAAATACAGATTCGTTTTAAACACCCTCAATTTGCACCAAAAGGAGTGTCGTAATAAACATGAGTTGAAGGTTTTTTTTGGAAATTGCCATTTTTTTCTATTTGTCATGTTAACTATGAATTTGTTTATAACAATATCAACATGGCTGACACATATTCCACACACAAATGAACAATCATATAAATAAAAATGGATTCCATTAGCTTAAGATCAGAAGGACTTTCCTGATTAAAAGTTCAGTTGATTTGTAATGCAATCTGTGTGGCTAAGATCTTTTTAAACAGCACATAGCTTTAGAAAGCGCTTGTGCAGACTAATAAGTTTTAAGAATCTCCTCGTACAGGCAGTGTCAGAGATACGCGGAATCTGGTATACGCATATTTACATAATCGCGGTTTTCTCAATATTATTCATTTTTTATTAATAATAAAAATAGACATATATCGAATAATCCTTGCAGGGGATAAAACCATCCTGCAAGCAAAAGGAAAATAAAATTAAATATTGTTTGGCTGAAAATCCCAAAATACAATTTACGAAGAGATTAGAAATACTCGGCTTATCAACGTTTTCCGTTAATACCGTATTTCAAGTACAATCTGTATAGCCTGTTTCAAGTTCCCTTCGTCCAAGACTTAATATGCATTTAATAAGATCAATTGATATTGATGCCTTAGTCTCAAATAATAAGTTCTGAAACGTGCTTAAGAATACATATACAGGTTGATTAAAGTCAGCCATCAACACTCCAATTTTAGTTTTAATAGACAGCCTTATATGCGTAATAGTCTGAAGTAACAAGCCTTTAAACGTGCTTAACAATGCGTTTACAGGTTGATTAAAGCTAGCCATCAAAACTCCAATTTTAGTTTTAACAGACAGTCTTATAAGCGTCTTCAGAACATTTTGAAGGTTTAACAACTTTAAAGACTGCTAAGCATCTTCAAAAGACATGTTAAAACTATGTGGCTCAGTCACTCATAGTAAAGAATGCTTTAAGACATGTTTAAGTGTAAAAGATATGGGAAATGTTTCTTGGGATAGTATTATGTGCATTTTACTTAATTCGATTACGAGCCTGGCATAACGATAGCAGAACTGACTTCACGTTTAAGTATTCGAAATGTGTCCAATCGTAACAATATATTAATGTTCTGTTCGTTATCTATTGTATACTGTAAAAATAATTTGCCTCGAGAGGGCTTTATGAACCATCGATTTATAAACACTAAACACAGCAGTAACTTTCATAATATTTTGGTTTTAATTCTGAAAATATTTCGAAATGTTTTTTTATAATTGTGAAAGAGAGAGAGAGAGAGAGAGAGAGAGAGAGAGAGAGAGAGACGAGTGACTATCGGCAATTTAGTTCTAATATCAATTGCCCCAAACAATCGAATTTGGAAACTATTCTAAGCGATTGATATTTTTAGAAAAATTCCCCATAAATGTACGTATTACATAGCAGGACACTTATGAAATAATTTGAAGCAATCATTGTATCCACGCAACTGCAACTACCGTTCCCCTTCGAATGAGTTTCAGCAAACGGTTTATAATCAAAAATCCAATTATACCGATGTATTGAAGCTTTCCCAACTGTTCAGCGAATTAGCACAAACGATTGCACAATATAATTTAAAAAAAAATAATTAAAGAACCATCAAGTGTTATACGCTTTGTTCCTACACCGCTACACCGTGCTGTAGAGGTGCCCAGAAGCACCAACACCAAAGATCAAAGCCAAACGCAATGATTCAATCATCGAGCCGTTTCAATCCTCTCCGAAAGGATTTCAATGGAAAATTGTCAATATTTGAGTGTTGCTTGTATGCGCGACATTTGACACCGATGCCATCACGAGTATGAGCGACAAAACGACACCAAAAGCTTTTAATATTGGCGGGGAAAAAAGCTGCAGGCACGAACGGATCGGGTAAAACGGTTAAAAGCAGTTTACAGCACTGTACTTTAGGTGCTTGAAAAGCTAATGGAAAATTATTAGTTTTTCAGAATTGTTGAGAAATCCTGATATTTCTTATAATGTCATGAAACATAATAAATAACCAGAGTCAATAGAAAAACCAACCTCAAAGTTGTTCGTACAAGATTACTGCCAACGATAAATTTTTTTCTATTGTTTCTATGTGATTAAATGCTGTTATATTAAAAAAAAGGAAACCAAACATTCAGCCGATCATGAAGAAGCTAGCATTGATCTAAAACTTAAATAGCTCTTTCGAGTGGCATTATAAAGGCTTACTCACTTCAGCTCTGCTGTTTACAAACAATCATCCCTCTAATCCCTGCAATCGGACACTTTCTTCACCACTTCATGATACCGTATTGTATGGCCCTATTCGTTTTTCTTGAAAACCATTTTCTGAGACGTTTGCCATAAATAAAGCAATGGCACCATTCCATGCAGCACCTATCCTAACCCAAAACCACCCAGACCGATCCCACACACACGCACGCGGGGTTGACACACGATTGCGTACTACATCGAGCGGTGGAATTGACAGCCAACTGTCTATCGTTTTACCGTAGGGGTCAATTTCACTCTTGACTTCTTTTTTCCCCCTCCTATTTGTTCTTCATTTTCGCACACTCTTACTTTCAATCAAGCAGCCAGGACAGGAACAACCAGGTACACCGTCGGGACCGGACCTACACCACAATCGCTGACGGTGTCGTAAATTTTACCGAACAATTCACTTAACGCAACCTAACACACAGCCTAGCAACACTTCACGTTTTTTTCCCCGGGCAAAGAATGTGCATATCCATCGTCCACGGTTCCATAATCGCAGCGCCGTTTGCCGCAATTCCGTTGGTCAATTTTGGACATTTATCTTTTGGGACGAAGGGTGTCCCCGTTAGGACGCCAGTGGACCTTTTTTGCTTTCTCCGCGCTACCTCGCTCGCCAGAAGTTTGTTTGGGTTTTACATCCTTTGTGCCCGGGGTAGGAAAACTGTCAACACAATTCCCGGTTCTGACCCCCTCAGGCACGGTGGGTGGTATAAACTATGGGTGTGTATGTGTATGTGTGTGCCCGTCTATGTGTTTATAATGTTGGCTAGCTCAAAGGAACACTTTTTGTCGCTGTCTCGCTGGGCGAAGCTCGACCAATGAACCGGGCAGGGTATGGGGAAAACGGGGCAAAGAAATAGCTCACCAGCATCCCCGCAGCAACGACACAAGCGTAAAAGTAGCATCGGTGAGCAAAAATCACTTTAATTTATTAAGGTCTCAAAATTTATTACTTCAATTTTCTATTCAATCTCCTTTTATAGGTTTATAGGATTTCATCTCCACTGACAGTGTTGCTGCTGCTGCTGCTCCTGCCGTACTTGCGGCTGTTCCCTACTGCTCGCTTTGCTGAATATTTTCCAGCTCAACACTTTCGCCCGCGTGACGCTAGTGGCGTAACATTTTTTTTCCTCCCGTCAGCTTGTATTATCCATTTTCTGCTTCCTGGAGGACGCTTGCATTCTTGCACATATTTGGGTCGTTTTACTCGTCAGCAGTACGACGCTTTTGACACTTTAAATTCTATCACCGAGTAGTGTGCAAGGGAGCTGCTTTTGAAGATGGGCATTTTTGCAGTTGAAATAGATTTAGGAACCTTGAGCATTCCTTTAGTAAGGTCATGTTTTTTTCACTATAAAACAATATTACAAATAAAACATATAAACGCTATTGCGTACATCAACAAAATAACAAATGTTATAATCAATCAAAACATTGACAATAGTTAATGAAATGAAAAGATGAGAGAAAAAAAAAACAAAAAAATTCTAACAAACATTAAAAAAAGGTATAAAAACATGTAAAAAAGATAACATAACATTCTTTAGAACTTGTACAAACTCAAAACCAAAAGTTGATGTGAATAAAAAAAACATCAATAAGAAATAAAATGATTTAAAGTGATATGCTAAATGAAAGGAATAAACAAAGAGGAAAAAATAAAACATACTGTTAAAAATGTAAATCTTGTAAATAGGAAACTTGTTTTGCAAAGGTAAAAAATATAAATGTATATAAAGCAAAGTGAGGCAGCAAAAATAAATTTGGAAAAACATAAATTAATAAAATGGATAAGTTTGTAGGACAGCTGTCGAAAAGAATCAAAATAGATCATTGGAAACTAAAAAACACAAAATAATCATCCAGATCAACTAGGTTGTAGCACCAGGACTGGACAATAAAACAATGTAAAACATTGTACTCGTGACTCATTAAACGAAAATAACAAAATCAAACCCTAAAACGTTATAAAATAAAACTCACTGCGAAGTCTTCATCATGTGAAATGAACAAAATATGACTATAGACCGGCTGAAAACAGATATTCCTCCTCGGCAACCCTTTTCTTCACGATTATACCCGGCTGGATAAGTGACTTATGGGGATCGTTTGCTGTTTCCCTTTCCCTTTCTCACTCTAACTCAGCTACAATTTTCCACAAAATTCATCCTCTGCCGTCAGATAGTGTAAACCCGAAACTGCTTTTCTCCGAAATGGAATTCCATCAGCGGTTCTACCCTACTTGCTTGAGGATATTCGATCACCAGGGTGTGTGTGTGTGTGTGTTTGGGGCGTGTTGAACCAGGGGGAAAGCATCTTTGCCAACTACTTCAATCGCATAGAAAGGATTGATTTGTTTCCTTAGCACTTCTCGATTCGTTTCGGTGGGCGGTGAGCGCATTTGACTTCGATTGGCAGGAAAGCTTTTTGTCGTTCGCAAAAAAATGAAATAGAAAGGATTGATGCGACCTTGGCCCGGGTTGACGCATACAAAGTGTAGGTCTGTGAATTGAGATGATTGAAAAAAAAAAATCGCGAGGTTTAAAAGCCTCCCAAACGGGGAAGAAAAATGTGCAGCCTTTTCAGAATAAAGTGGCACGAGAATATGCCTTCATTTTTCGTGGTGCTGATTTATGAATATCCATAGAATACTGTATCCTTATGCTCAACATTAGCGAATGATTCAATCTGGAGGATTTTACTTAACATGAACCGAATATAAGACCATTTAATTACAGTTTAATTTCTGAAATATGTAAACCGACACTTTAAACACTAATACATCAAGACAAATAATGGAACCACAAAGTTAATGCTTCATTTTAAATAATAGGCTTGCTGTCTCATCATGATGGTCCCGTATGATGAACGCATTCAGTCTGTCACTGTCAGCCATCAATTTAGTGACACGCTTCCAACACGCAAAACCCCTTTTTCCATTCATTCATGTACAGTTTCAGCCACAGCAGTCGTCCTTTATTGTCTTTTCGGTGCCTTAAAAGTGAAACCTTGCGCGACACAACATCTTGTCGCCGTTGCCCTTTAAACGATCCTATTAGTACAGTGACACAGCAGCAACGGCAGCAGGACGCGCGTCTGTCTGTGTCGATAAGAAGTGAAGGAAAAAATGAAGGCTTCAGCAATGAACTGTTGGGTTGCCCGCATTTTTATTCAACCACTTTTTTGTTGTGTGTTGCGCCTCAAACATACCGCTGAAAAGTGACAGTGGTATCGATCGAAAACAAAATTAATGCTCACCTGTACAATTATTTGCGTTGCGTCCCTGTCCCTTGTTGGGAAAGGGTTGCGTAGGTACCAAATTCTGAGGGCCCAGCACCATCCGGGCGGTAGCAGAAGAAGAAAAAGGGTGTTCGAAAGTTACAAACGAGATGTGCGAGATCGCGCGGCCCAACAAGGATGCAATTTTTGGCGGCACCCGCATGCGTGCGGCCGAATAATCATCGTGCGGTCCTGGCGTGCGGATGCTCACGGACGCACAAAAGCGAACGGGCTAAATTAACTCACCCGCCGGCGTGCATCGGCGACTCTCAATCAAAAGTCAAGCGTGGTAAGGCCAAAACTAAAGAAAGAAGAAAAAACACAGCACTCAAGCAGCAAGGATGTTCGGGGAACGGGGAGGACTGTTTCGGTTCCAAACTGGTTTCGGCAGGTGCAACAGTTTCGGTCGAGCTGTGGCAAGTGATTGAAATTGTTTTCGAACCAGCATGGACGATGCAATGGTTTGGTTTGCAAGCGGTCCCGATTGCCCGCAGGATTTTGGGTTTTTGAAGAAATTTTGGCTCAAAGAAGAAGCACATTTTGGCGCATTTTTTGGGGTCTGGAAAGATTCGCGTGGAGAAATAGAAAAAAAGCTTGCGATGGAAAGGTTGAAAATGAATGGAAAACAAATGTTTTATTGCAAATAGTATGTGATCAAGTTTTAGAATGCAAAAAATGAATGCATTTCAAATCGAATTAATGCATCTCTTAACGAAAGTTTCTTATAGGAAAATATATTAGATAATTCTGTATGGTACAATAACATTTTATTACTATTATTTTTATAATTATAATTATGATTATTATTATTATTATTATTATTATTATTTTTATTATTATTATTATTATTATTATTATTATTATTATTATTATTATTATTATTATTATTATTATTATTATTATTATTATTATTATTATTATTATAATAATTATAATAATAATAATAATAATAATTATTATTATTATTATTATTATTATTGTTATTATTATTATTATTTTTATTATTATTATTATTGTTATTTTTTTATTATTAGAATTATTATTTTGATTATTATTATTATTATTATTATTATTATTGTTATTATTATTAATAAATAAAATTAATTATTATAATTTCTAATTTATTATTTTATAAATGTGCGTCATAAATAACGACAAAGAACAAGGAACAAACGAGGATTTTAGGCAAACGAATAAATAGATAAAAAAAAATAAATAAAGAACATGAAGCTTCTGGTCATCAATATGTGCTACGCAATATTAACTTAAGCTAACTTACACTAACGCTGAGATCGACAATGTTGTTTAAAGAGGAGTAACTATTTATCATTTGGCGTAATGGATCTTTGGAACCAAATTCTGTTGATCTAAATTTGGTGTTAAATAATGCTCTTGGTTTTAAATTTCGGCCTGGATCCAAAAAGTGAATATTTTCAACAATGCACGAGGCCTCAATTGATCCGCTAATAAGCTTGTTTAAAAAGATGCACTGAGCCGTCATTTACCAGCGTTTGTAGATATTCCAGTCCGAAAAGATTGGTTTAAGCATTACTTTAAAAGTTCAAACCCAATTCTGGAATTTGAAAAGTATAAATGTCTGTTTGTTGAATAATAATCTTTTAGCTACAGTAAGCATGGCAATCAATAATAAAGCATGAGAAAACAAGGAAAATAAAATAAAATAGAATAAAAGAGTTACAAAACTATAAATCGTAACAAAAATATCTAACAAGAGAAGAAGAAAAAATAGCTCTATTAATAATCAAATATACCGTTAAAGTTTGTAACAAATGTTTCAAAAAAAGTTACAATATCAGCAGATAAATTTAATGTAAAACATGAACAAAAAGCCTTCTGCGATATCCAAAAATAACAAAGTAACAAGAAAGAGTACAAGATTATGCACCGTCCAAAAAGCAGATCGCACGATCGCACCAGGCAACCAAGGCAAAAAAGGGGCATCGCAAAGAACATTTACCGCGAAGCAAAGCATCCGCGCAGGCCACGGTGCAAGGTGGCCTGAAGGCTGAATTGCAGATGAAGCTGAGATGCACGGACAGGGTTTATACTGATTTCTCCCGGTATCCCGGGTTTTGCCCGGTTGATTGCAAAACCACGCTGCCAAACGTACCGCCCCGGAAGGTGGAAACCGCACGAAATTTATGCACTTAAGAGGCCAGGTGCAAGATTTTTGTTCATCATTCTCTCTGTCCGCTTCTTTATGCGTTGCGTGGCATGTTCTTCTCTGCGGAATCGCTCTTGTTTTGTTTTGTTTTGTTTTTTCTGCACGCACTGCACATTCTGTCGCTTTTCTGCCGGTCCCGGAACACGGCAGTGCCCGGTCGCTTGGCTTGTTATTATTCCTGTTGTTTTTTTCTTTGCTGTTCGGTCAGACTTCGCGTGTCCGTCTGCATTTTCGTGGTCCGTAGTACCTGCGGCACGAAAAACCATCAAGTCTGTTTATCGAATGCCGGATGCATTCTGCCTGGCACACGCGCCCGTGTGTGTGTGTATGCGGACGGTGTAAGGACGGTGTGTTTTCGGTTGGCCATGTTTCTAATCTTACCCCTGCCGAACGGGGATCCTCTTCCGTTGCCGTGCCTTGGTGTCTGTTTATCGTTAAGATTAGATTTCAACGCGAAAGGTAGGGAAGGCGTTCGAGTGGACGGCAAAACACCGGTGTCGCCTGCGTTTTTAGGATCCTGTGTGCCTGTGCTTTGCTGCGTGGAGACGCTAAAAGGTTTTGTTTTGTTTTACCATTTTGTTTTGGGTTTTCAAAAACAGTTTCACCTGTCTGCAGGCAAAAAACATGATTTCGTTCTACTTCCTTTCCTTAAAACGCATTTTAGTGGTTTTGTTTTGAGTAACCTGGAAAATGTTTTCAAAAACACCGAAAGCCCGGTTCACCTGCTCCGCAGGACAGCGTGTTTTGTGGCGTCAGAAAATGTCTCTTGCAGCGTGTTATCTTATCCTGCTTAATGGCAGCACTTGTCTTGATTTAAGGAAGCTTTTCTGGGCCTGGGCGGGGATGGCTAGATGCAATTGTTCGAGGGTATTGGATGATATCTTTTTAAAAGGCATCGTGAGCATTTCAAATTGAGTCAGGTCAACGGATAAACACATTATGGCAACTTTGGCAGGTCAAGAGTGAAAATGGTCATAAAGGGGCTCACTGCGAATGGATAAGCGTAATGGCTTCATTTCTACGATTAGGTTAAATTTCTTAAGAACTTTCCGATTTGCTACTGGCACATAAACACATTAAGTATATGAAAAGGGTTGAGGATGAGTTTGAGAGCGTTTGATGTTTATTCCTGACCCATATAAAGTATTTTCTAATAGATAAAAGTCCTTATTCTATTCGTTTGGTACTTTATTCAATATCTAGTAGATCAGGACCGTTCGGTAATCTGAAGCAGGTTTACATAGATAACTTAACCCTTGAAGTTATCCCTTGAAGAACAACATATTACCCTCAAAGCGTAGGTCGGCAATGTCCTATGTTTTTATTCTGTTAATGATCCTGTCTTGTAAATGGCAAAATCTTTGAACCATTGTTTTGATGTTGCTGACATATCCATTACTCTACCAGAATACATCGGATCTCTAAGGATTGTTTAAAGACTGATGTACACATTGAGAGCGTTGCTTGTTCCATTAAAATATTATCAATAAGTTTTTGGGGAGGATTCTAAATTGTTCTGGCTGTAAAAAGATTAATTTGTTTCGTGTCATATATTTTTGACAACCTCAAACCTTAATATTTGTTTAAGAACTTATCGATATAGACGTTTGGAAACTAAGATTCGTCTAAATTATTTGAAAATTTATTTGAAGCTTGTGATAAATAGTAAAAAAAACATTAAAAGTTATCCTTGGTTATGAGTTGGTGCATCAGCAAGTATTTTAATTCTTGTAAAAATTAAGCTTAAGCCCTTCCAAAAAACATGAACTTTACGATTTTTCGGTGAATTTAACTGTTCGTTCTATGAAATTGATAAATGACGATAAGAGCTACTCCACGCAGTAGCATTCCATTCGCCATTTTTAATTGCCGAATTATACCGCACGGCACGGATCGTATCGGCAGCATTTTGCTTTCAATAAAACAATAGCAGTATTAACGCAAATTGCTCGCTATTATTCATACTTCCGCTGCCGAGCGAATTCGTTCCCCATTCCTGCTGGCACGCACGGTCAGCAAGTAGGTCAGTCCGGTCATGCTTTACTGGCTGCTGCTTACAATTCCAGCGAAGGCTTCGAAGTCACCCGATGCGTCCGGGGTTTCGCTTTTACAGCATCTCCCGTCCTGTCCGGCCGCGTCTCATACTTCTCAGTCTGATTGACCTAATTGGACCGAACGAGCAATAACTACGAATCAATCAGTAGGGAAAACATGAGCCAGGATCAAAGGCAGCTCGTCCAAGCCGTTGTTGTCTGGGAGTTTGGTTGCCGCCACCGTTTTCTCCCTCTCTGTCTCTATCTTTCTCTTTCGACTTCGACCCACTCTGCAACCATCCTTGGCTGAAGGTAATACGATATCAGGCAGCACCAGATGAGGGCAGACGCGCTCAAGCTTCAAGATTAGGTTTGTTTCTCTTCCGACCGTCGGCCTGGGGTCGGATCTTGTGTTTGTACGGTACCGTTGGTAAACTTCCTTCGGGCGAGGCTCTTCCTCTTAGCACACGCACGCGGAGAATTATAGTTTTTCTTTCTTTTCCTTTATGCTGTGCCGCATGCCGCCGCAGCTCGGGAAAAAGCCGCCAGCATAGGCACACACAGACACACCAGCACAGACAACGCACACATGAGCTGGCGAAAAAGGGATGCTTTTGTTTTATTTTTCGCATGCAGGCGCAATGATTGGAGAGGACGGCGAGGACGACGGACGACTCGATCGGAACCATATCTTCCATAATAGAATTACAGTGAAATAAATGATCATTATTTGAGTTTTATAATACTGCTTAGACCGCAAATACTGGTCCAGGTCCTTTTCCCGGCTCCTGCCCCTGCGGCTATGGGGTGGGAGGCAATTGGTCTTATTTTCGGGGTGAAGAAAATCGGCTTTTCCTCGATGTGAGAGCAGGCAGCGGTGGAGAGTTCGGTGTCTGCTTCTGTTTCGGAAAATAAGTTCCACTGCGGTAGAAGGGAGCAAGAGCTTACCTCCCTTTCCTTTTAGTAGACGCTCCAAATCAGCTCAAATGAATTTCCGATGAGCGGACAATAGCCACAGAACTATAGAAGAACAAGAGTAGCATGCATGTGTGTGTGAGTGTATGTTTGTGTGTCGAAGGATATAAATCGAATATACCGCAACCATTACATCGCAAATAGCACTGCTGTATGTCTGGTACCATTAGGCGGGCGCAAAAGCTTCTTCAGGGGATTCACCACACACAGACACACTGCAAGATTAGTGGCGTGCCGGTGGAAATGTCTCACCCAATGAGTGTGCCGCGAAATGAAGCTTGCCGGCTGAAATGGTGTGCCATTAATATGGTGAGGGCCCATATCGAAATGCCATGAAAGAGGGCTTTCGGGAGGCCGTCTTCTTTGCTTATGGATTTTCTATGAAGTGCTCGTGATGAGTGTGAAGGGGGAGATAGTGTTTGGGGGCTGGTTGAAAGATATAAATATGTACCATGGCGCAATTGGAGTGCGAATAGCATATTAGCGGTTGCAAGATTGATGGCAATCTGAAGGCGCAGAGGTCCCAGATGGTTGGTTATGGGCAGTATATTACCAGCATTTAGGTCGGATAGTGCAGACAATGTGCCTATCAGATGGTGTGTTGTTCTTGTCAGCAAGAAGTATTGACAACAACTTTTAAGCATTTCCGAAGTGTAAGCTAGAAAGGAAAATGGATGTGCTGATACATCGATGCACAGTAAGATGATTTCAAAATGGTTACAGCACCTGACAAATAAGCTATTTAAAAGCTCAAGCTTATGCACATTAACTATAAATTTCCATAGATCATAAGGAATTATGAACACAAGAACTAAGATTTTTCTTGATTGACAAATGGATCCCGGGATTCGTTAAGGTGTAAGAATCAATAACATACTTGTCTTGAGCTCAATCCTGGTATGATCCGAAATCCTTAAACGTATAAATCCTTCCTCAACATAGTAGATTTAGATAGCTAGTCTCAGTCGGTTCGATAATCAAGCAAATTTTGCTCTAAATTGTGTACGCCTACAAGAAGAAGCAATATATTGAATTACCAGTATATAGTGTCCAAATTGGTGACAGATAAAACTGGAAAAATTCTGATACGCCTTTGATCTTACTCTGAAAATTTTTGAACTGACTCCTACAGCTCCAGCATTATCTGTAGCCGTTCAAAGCAATCCGCAGCCGTCCAGAGTTGTCTGCAGTCGTTCAGAGTCTATAGTCCTCCGGGGACAGATAGCGTCAGGGCTGGAGACAATCTGGAGATACTGTCGTCGCTAAGCAAACAAATACCTGTTTACGAAGTGCACATGCAAAGAAAAATACAATAACATGCTGATTGAAATGAAATACCGATCCATCCCTGACCGAATCTGGGCAACTTCGACTTCAGTTTAACGTTGGTTCCGGCCGACTCCGGGCGACTCCGGACGACTCAGACTCCAGATTACTATCGACTCCAATTCCGGACAACTCCGACTCCGACATCAGATGACTCCAGACGACTCCGACTAGGGACCGAACTTTGTGGTTCCGATTTTTCCGGAGTAGTAAATTAACTGTAGAGAGCACATCACTAATCCAAAACAATTTTCCATAATACTTTAGCCATAATCACCGATTTCAGTCATTTTACGCTAGTTGACCCAGAGTATAGAATGAAAATAAAACAAAACTTCAGAAGAAATAATGTCTTTTAAAAATGACAACTTCCCTTTAAACAGATACTTCTCTTGAGGATAGAAGAAAAAATACCAGAAAATTTTAGTATCAAACTACCATCATGTCCAAGTGAGTATTATTTAAAGAAAATCACACATTGAACCGATCTCTCTGTCTTATTGTTACATCTACATTCGATCCTGATTCAAGACTTGTTTAGGGCTTCCGTGACTTTTGCTGTTTTACTGTTTAAACACCCAGCACAAGAAGAAAGACAAGAAAACACTAGAAGATTGCTGAACCCACAAAACGAAAGAAAGCGAAAGATTTGCACCGTTTTCAAGCGCCCTTTCACACTGTGTTGCATTTAGCGCAGTAGAACAGAAGCCGTAAGCACACAGCAGGAACACCTCCTAAGTCGACGGATGGCGTAACGAATCCCGGTACACACAAAATCCCACCGTCTGCACCGTGTACCGCAGACACGCTACCCCGTCACAGCTCACGTCAGCCAGCGGGCCAGGATATCTAAAAATGATTTACATTCAATGCCGGTCGGGTGAAACTAAAACCCGCAAATATTTGGTCATAATCACTCTCCGCACACCGATTAGGTGACCCACAACAGGCACACACACTCCGGATGGCGGCCCATGGATGGCGGCCGTTGAACCTTTGCCGCGGTAAGTGGGTCGCCCAAGACAAAAACCAGGAAAAAAACACAGCTTTGAAAAGCTTGCAAAGGAGCCGGCTTAAAGGCGGTGTGCACACACACACACACCCTCCCGAGCGAAAGAACGTAAATAAATAAAAAGCAATTCATGTACATGGAAAACACCTTGGTTGGGCCACTTTGAACTGGGTACGGAGCAAAAAAAAACGAAACTTCCCTCTGAAAGGACTGTCAGGCAGGATTTTTCCTACACTTTTGTGGATGGTGAAAAAAAGAAACTGGAGGTTAGGCATAAGGTAAGCGTAAAGGTAAATCTCATGAATACTGAGCACTGCCGCACCCGCAATGGGGAAGTCGATCGCGCGCGCCGTTCGGTCGGGCCGGTACCGTTTCAAAATCAGTGAAACGTATCAAAGACTCTGGCGTTGAGATGGAGTCCCTGGGTAAGGATTTGTCCCGACGGCTATCAAACATCAGAGAACTGGAGAAGATCAGTCGACGCACGCCGCTATTGAGCTCGGCAAGCACATAGTACACAGTACGGCCGGGAGTAATGTATCCTGTAAAGGAAGAGGGGCGAAAAACTGGAATGGAAATCTAGACCATAGGATCAGGGTGGTGAAAACGTAGACGAGCGTGACGATGGTTCGATTGAAAACCGGCTGTGTGCGCTGTTTGTTTTTCGCTTACCTGTACAAAAAGCGATAATCATGATTAGCATAAAGAGAAGGAATATGGTTTACCTTATACGTACTCTTAGTTGAAGTTGGAAGGCGAGAACCCATGGATAGCATGTGTTTTCAACTGAGTTTATCCAAAAAGATGGTGAGATATGTTACAGATTTACCATGTTGTAGCGAGTTAGTCCTTAAAAGAGCTTCTTGGCATCTAAAAAGGTTCTGAACTAGGTTGGGAAATTGTAATAAAATTTGAGTTTTGTCATTTCAATTAACCTTTTTGTTTTGCATTAAGCCCCTTTTTAAAGGAATCAAAATACCTTGTCCTTTCTTTCTTATCTGCTTATCTCAAAATTCATGAAATGCGCAGTTTAAATCTAATTTGCATTGGAGCGACAAATAAGAACGACTTCATATGTCGATATCAACTGAGTTGTACTTTGCACACCAAAAACAGAAATGAACATATTTATCCCTTGAAGTATATGAGTTAAGCTACCAATGAAACATGTTAAGGTTTTTATATCATATTTTTTTAAATTTTCTGTCGATGAACCTCAACTCCTAGAACTCCTAGGCGATCCTAGAACAATAAGAAAGTATTTTATCATGGATTAGATTCTTAAGAGATCCTCAAATTGTTGAAATAGCCGAGAAATCGGAAGAGAAACTGTTGTCAATACGATTTAAGATGTCTTGAGCGAGTTATTTTAGAGCAATGTTAATTATTTACAAGTTATTTACATCTGTCTGTCATCAAAAAGCAACAGTTACAATTGGTCCTTAGCCT
The DNA here is from genome assembly GCF_016920715.1 of Anopheles arabiensis. Lineage (NCBI taxonomy): Eukaryota > Metazoa > Arthropoda > Insecta > Diptera > Culicidae > Anopheles > Anopheles arabiensis. The sequence continues at coordinate 76,211,747 of NC_053518.1, forward strand.
TTAGGTCAGTAAAGACAAAAAAGGTCATTCAATAATAAATGCATTCGAATCAACGTTTGGGCTTTGTTTTTATTGACCAAATTGTAAGGGATAAAATTCAGTTAGTATTAAATCATAATATTAACTGAATTTTATTATAAATTTTATTAAATTAATAATCATTCACCAATTTTATTATTAATTTATTATTATTTATTTACACTCATAACACCATTAATATTTTCCAATGTTAAAATATAGGTCCAAATGAACCTTAAGTATGATTAATACGAAACTGTTAACAATTTATCATGAATAAGAGTGAAATTTATATTATAAATTTGTTATCTAAACTATGTTTGAACTTAATTATGTAATGCAAGAAAACCAATATAAAAACATACTTTTTGCGCAATGCTGCCGTAAAATTAAATAAAGCAAATTTCATTCTCATGAAGCTACACCATGGCGTAAGAGTTTCACTTTACATAGCAGTGCTCTCCGTTCGAACCCAAACCGACAGCAGTATGTTTCGTTCGTTCGTCGTTCAAACCCAAACCGGCAACAGCACATACAAAATAATAAAAATAAACAAAACAATCAGCCAAAAAGCACTTTCAGTAAAATATCGAATTGCATTCCACAAATCAACTGCACAACCACACCCCTGCAGTATTCATTGCAGCGAAAAAAAGGACCTTTTTGGCTGACGGCAATTTCATTTCCTGCTCATCGCAGCGAATAGGCTGCATTGATGGAAGAAAGATTCGATTTCATTGCTATGCAAACTAATATATGACACACTGGGCAAATCACAAACGACCACCACCGGCCGGCAGGTGCGGATGCAGTGCTCGAGCGCTGTTTTGTTGATTTTTCATATTCGTCATACGAACGATCGGTTGGCAGGTCTGACGGGAAGCACCGTACTTCCTTCCCATCGATCATATCGGGGTCGATCACGGGCTTTGGTTTTGCGGTGATCGCTTCCTGTCTTCGATCGTGTTTGATTTCGCATTCTCGTCACCAGTTTGTGGTCAACGTGTATAATCTTCCGAGACAATCTTAAGCCCGGCAAGAAGAATACATTTAAAAAACAGATGCACAACGTGTGTGCATGTTTTTACTGCAAAAGTGCTTACGAAAAGGTGCGAAACGGCGGTCTGATGTTTGCATCAAAGTAATCTCAAAACAAAACAGTCCATACTGTCCGAAAGATATCTTCGAACCGGTTGCGCCCCAAAATCCATTGTGGCGTCAGTGTCGGTAGCCTTTAAGACGGCTTATTAACAGGACGAGCTGCTTAACGACCTTGTAATCCCTTTTTGTCCTCGCTTGCTTACCGAAAACATAAACAGTCTATTTCGAAACCACCCGGGAACCATCAGTCCGAAGCCAGCCAAGCAAGCGAAGGGACCTTACGGCCCGTGTAAATAAAGAAATCTTGCAAAACCGTGCGTTGACAACAAAAAAAGCCACCAATAAGCTAAGCTAAAGGGATCCGGTACCGCAGGCTCCGGGTTTTCAAGGCACAAAGTAAGAAACAACACAGCACGCAAAGAAAACCAGCACCAGGATCGTTGCATAAAAGAAACCAAACGCACCGCACCCGGGCTCGGACGAAACCGGAACGGGAAGCGGGAGCAAAACAGAAACCCGAAGAAAACGAATCCTCGTGAGCAGGGGAGAAGAGTAGTACGGGAGAATATATTTTTATGCAATTAGTCTCTATTTATGAAATAGTTTATTTGTTCCCACTGGCACCCGCCTTGGTACCGCTTCATTGCGGAGAATCTTTTGGGATGGACCCCGGCGGTAGACTTTTTCGCCTCCGGAACAATATTGTGTGCGCTTCCTGTCTGCTGTTCTGTTTTCTGCTGTTCTGCTGCCAGCAAACGAAACTGGTTGTGGATTTATTTTCCCATCTTCTTTTGTGCCGAGCGTGTTGCACTGCTTGCAAAAGCGGGACACGATTGGATTGACGGCAAGCCTTGCAACTTGGCAGCTGGCTGTCCTGCCCGATCGGTCCTCACTGGCTCCGACTGTGGCAAGTAGAATTTTATTCATCTGTGTGTTGGATTGTGCTGTTTTATTCGTTTGGGTTTGCAGGGTGCCCCTTTACCGTGGTCCGATATTGTGTGTTTGCTTATTGTCCGCATCTTGCCCGAAAAACGGTGTCTTTGGCGATGCTTTTGACCGGAGCCTTCGGTCCCCGGGTTTCCTCCCCTTTTTGGGGCAAATGTTTTGAGATCGGGCTGGAAAACGGACCGTCGGGCTTTTATGACTCTTGGGCTTTTATACATGCTTGGCCGTGTGCTGACTCCCGGATGAGTTTGCTTTAGGGGGTTTGGTCGGGTGCATTTTTGATGCACAAATTCGGAAGGCTCTTCTTTTGTGGTGCTCCTGCTTTTTTGTTTTTGTTGCTGCTGAATTGCAGAGAAGATACCGGTAGTGAAGATTTAGTGTTTGCTTTTGGTGCACCTAGGGATGCAGCTGCAGTTTAAACATTATTATTCTGTTCTATCGACCCGAATGTCATTAAATTAGTTAAGATCGTTTGTGCAATGAGATAGCGTTCTGGTGATGCCGGTATTTGCTTGAATTTAGAAATACAAACAACATTTTGTAGGAATTTTCTGTTAACATTGATTTGCTTGTATGAGTTGCTGTAAATTGTTTTTAAATACATAACATTTGATTTGCTTTCATTCGCATGTCTAGTAAAGGTTTAAAAATGTTTAGGGCTGTATTGTATTATGTTCACATAAAACAGTTTCAAGGAAAACGAGCTCAAAAATATTATGATAAATATTTAATAGACAATTATCCAGTAGAATCATATCAAGAGATTTTTTTGCCATATTTATTCAATTTTATTTAATAATTTGTTATTTAGTTCAATAATTATTAAAATAATTTACCGCAAAAAATTCTTAAAAAAGGAAGAAAGTTAGGCCTTTTATAGTACATAAACAAAATATGTAACTTAAAGCATAACGAATGTAAAAAATAATTTAAGAAACGGCATAACATTTACGGATAATGACATAAAAATACAGAAATAAATGTAATGATCCAACTTTTAAAAAATCCTAACGTAAAAACGCACAACTCATGCTTCAAGGGAACAATCGAATCTTTAGTTCATATTTTGGTGGATTTTCCTCAGAATTATTTTCACACTCTACAATTTATTTGAAAAGCTGAGCCCTCTGACCTACTTTTACGCCGCTAAGTGTGTACTATGGTAACTTGCCGAGAGTAACGAAACGGGTTCAATAATGGGCGACGTTTGCGATGCCACGCCACGCAGGAAATAAACCCCATCGACACCGGAAATCAGAATGAGGCATCGGACAGAAAATGATTACGGGTTAAGAGCGCACTGGTTAAAGCAAGCCGCCAGCTGTGAGCAAAATTGATTGTTGAATGAGCTACTGCCAGAAATGAAGAGAAATTTTGCCCGCGTTCGGCACGGAAGGAAGAAAGTAGAGCAAAAACATAATGAAAGCAATTTCTTTGAAAAGGGAAATTTGCAGGCCGCGCAAACCCCGTTTAACTAGACCCATGTTTTATTATTTTCTTTACATTTTATTTGAGAAAAGACCACAGGTAGAAGTTGATAGACCAGCGGCAGCAATCAAAAAGTCTGTCTAAGCAATTGAGCTAACCACAACCCACTGCGAGAGGCCAAAAAGCGGGATGGTTTACAAATAAATGAGGAAGAATAAAAAGAAACAGCTGAAGCAAAAGATGAAAGGCATCATATTTACATTAACCCTACATTTTGTCAAATACAACCCGAGGCAGTTTTTGCAATAGGACGAATAACTATAGAAGAAAAGTATAGCTGCACAAAAAAAACAAACCCAACATTAAGTGCGACGAAAAAAACGGTCGAAAACGGAACTGGAAAACGGTCGCCCGGTTACACTGTCGATGTCCCAGAAAATTACCCCCGTAGCTAGTTGCACGGTGGCTGTATGTGCTTTATTTGCAGCTTCTTGGGTTTGCCAATTTTTGCGTGTCCCTTCGGGTTGCTCTCCTTTCCCCGGTGGCTTTTGTCCGACCCTTGCGGTTTTAAGGCGAGCCTTTGGTCGTGGGAAGTGGGAACAGAACCCGCCGAGTAGATGTGCGGGTGCGTGAAAGCATTGCAATGAAAAATTGTAAACAGCAATGAAAGCAAAACCCAACACATCCTCATTTCGACGCGCTTCAAACTGGGCAGGAAATCGGTTGTCCCATCCGGTTGTCCCTGTCCGCTTCCTGGTCGGAGGTTGGGTTTATTTTTCATTCGCAAAAAAGCCTCGATTTCCGTACCTTGCGGCGTAGGTGTGAAACTGATTGGCACTAAGTCAGAGGATGGATGAACGAAAGGGAGGAAACGAGGATTGGAAGTGTTGGGAAAAATGTCTACGGATGAGTGATAGTTCAAATCATATCAGGATATTTGCAAGATTTGGGACAAATTTTGAAGATTCGTTGGGATGTATAGAATCCTGAATTTATAATAGGCACTATGTTTTTAATAATATTTTAGTAGTTTTCCAATACGTCCACACATCTTTTGAATCCTTAAACTATATTCAATAAAATTAAATCGATAAAAGACGACCAACATGGCATTAGAAATCCGATTTTGTGAGGTTATTAACATTAAAAGTCTTTAAACAACAGAACGATGTACCGAAGTGTTGAAGGTTCTGAAATACTTCAGTTTACCTCCCAAAGACAAAATTTTAAGTCTTTCTTTTGCAGCTCTACCAAGCAATATTGCGTTTTCCATCCATTGTAAACACTTGACAGCTTTATTCGTCTTTAATGCGTTGTGATAACATCTTAAACGACCAATCACACTGCATCCGAGTGCATTTAATTGAACTGAAAATGGTGCCAATGATGGAGCAGTAGCTCCAATTGAAAGGCATTCCCGCTCCTTATGGTTTTCCATAACAGTTCTTCCACTGAGCCATTGTCATTCTCCTTTCGCAAGGGAGTTACCCTGCATAGAACAACGTGGTCTTGGTGATGAGTAGTTTTACAACTACCCACATCCCTGGAGTGAAACCCCCAACGCGCTATTTGAGATAAGTCTGTGCACGCTGCAGAGACACATCTCGAAATGCACCGAATGCACTTTCCAGGGAGGACAGAGGGAGCTTGGGGGAAAAACGGAGGGAAAAACTTGTGCAATTTGTATTCCGCAGAAATAAGACACAACTTGCTAGATTTGTCTTGTGCAGCTTGTGCTTTGTTTTTTTTTGTGCTTTTTTACTTTACTTTCGCATCCTTGCCCGAGCAACGTTTTACTACCGCCGGCGACAGTTTCACTATCGTTTTGCACAGTTTTATCTACAATTCATCGTTTCCGCTTTGTACCGGAGTGTTTGCCCTTGGTTGTCGCTCGCTCTCGTTCTCCCAGGGAAATCGGTACGGTATGGGTTATGTTAAGAGGATGTAACTTTTCATCCCAACTTGCCCCTTCCCGCCAGGATGCTGCTGCTGCTCCTACAGCTAACTGGGAATGGTGTTGGAGATACTTTCTTCCAGCTGTAGCGCCAGCAAGAAGCGCTGCCGCACGGTGGTTGCAGGTGGAAAATTCCGCGTACCGTGCGCACTCGTCCCGAAGCACGAAGCGCGCGTGCAACCGAAAACCCCCTTCGGTGCTTGGGATTCGGGGTATTACCGGCACCCTCGAGCGAGTGAAAAGTTGTACCTTTTGTAATAATCATATCATTTTACCATGGAGATACACAATTGGATCCACCGCACCGCAGGAGCACCGCTGCTCGACCGCAAGCTGAAGCCGATATACCGAACCCCAAAACCGTGCACCTAGGTACTGCTGTCGTTCAAGTTTTGGCACTGTGCAGGCGATAGCCAACTTGCAGCTGCATTGCACACAGTTTGACTGTGGTCCGCCCGTTGACTGGGCCACGCGGGACAGCGGGAGAAGCTGTAAACTACACAACAGAGATGTTTGCTTATCGCACGTTTCTCTCACGTTTGACTTTGGATTTATTTCACCGTGCCGGTGCTGGGAGTACGGGCGGAGGATTGAGTTACTGCTGCTAACGGACGTGGGTGGGTGTCACGATTTCGTGATGTTGAGCTATCTAGAGCAGGAAAGGTATGGGTGGAAAGTTTCTAGCTATTAAAATTAGAAATAAAAGAAACTGTCACTTGTGAGGCGCATAATTTATTTAGTGAACACTTCCTCGCGAATTGACGCTGTTGGGAATGGAATGGAATGAATAATTTTGTTTCCAAGAACACTTAAAACTTTTTATTGGCATACGAGATTTGGCTGAACATACGGTTCTATTGTTTGTTGTAGCTAGTTGTTTTGTGTAACATAGTTTCCAACAATTGTGATATTGCTACACAACTTCTTGGATGTTATTGAGTTACCTCATATGAAATTGGTCTGTTTTTATTATGTTCTTTCTTTCATTCATACTGCGATTTTTTATAAAAAAAAAGTTTACATGAGATGACAATTAAACGTAAAAGGATAATTAAAATGCTACAAAATTAATGACAAGGATAAAAGTCGCATTTAAAAACAGCAACAACAAAAAGCAAATCTTCATGCAACAGCCTTGAAAGGTAACATGCTGATAAAAAAATCACACCCAACCGTAACTAACATGACTCAAAGACATCAAACAACAGCAGATAATATTAAATGAAGGAGAAACAACATAATATCTATTTAGTTTGATAATTATAATATTTCCCAAGAGTGATTACGCGAATAAGAATATGCTGAGAAATCTGCCGCAACAATTAATTTTGAAATTAGTCAGTTATTTATTTCCTAAAATTCATTTTGAAATACCACGCAAGAGTTCTTTAAAAATATACTTATGCTTCCCAAATTAATGCTGTCATTTAAAAGGCACGCAACTTTTGAGTATCTTCACTTGAATCTAATCAATACCGCTTTGTCCCTCAACAATAACCATAGCTTAAGCGACCCAGACACAGCTGCACAGTCGTAAATAATGATTGCCCCACCCGACGGGTGGGCCAAAACTTTCGGCCTGCCCAACTACCCGGGACCTTAGTCCCGGTTTTGGTGCTTATCGCTAATTATAAATCTGCAAACCCATCATTACCTACTAAGGAGCGTGAAAAATGGCTAAACCATCTCTCCTGCCGGGAATGCACACGGAGAAGGTTTGTCCAGGGTCACGTACCATTGGTCTGTGTGATATGAAAAGGTTCACGTATCCTGGGAAGCAAGTCTCAGGCATTGGATTTTTGGACTGAAATCAAACTCAAGGTAGGCTGGTTTTGTCAAGGTGAGTATTTCCCCTTAAACCCAGAATAATGGAAATCAATTATTACACCGTGCAGGGCTTCTGGAAACCCAATGGCGACTGGATCGGTCAATCAACGGAAAAAAACGTGCAGGAAAGGAAATACTCAAATCAACTCTAGCGGTTTTCCATCCCTGCCCGGTAAAACCAGAAAAGAGCATATCATAAGCAATCGCCGAAAAGACGTGAGCTCCCCGCGACGTGGATCGCGATACCGAACGGAATCTTAATTTCCGAACGGTCATAAATCTAAGTCATTTGAACAGGCGGTCGAAACCAGGCGAACCCATTATGTACGCCCGTCCAGCGTAATGTGCGCAGCGTGGAGGAATTGTTTCGCACTTTTCCTTTCGCGCCCTACCGGGGACGAAAGGACCTACAGGTTTGTTTTTGCTGGAATTGTTTTGAATAGGAGTAGGAGAAGGAAAAAAGCGGTAACAAGAAGGAAGCAAAAGTTACCGTCAGATTGTGGTGGAGCTTTACACCGCGCCGGAGCGGAAGCGTGCGGAAAGCAAAAGGTCCACCAGAACAAAGCTTTATTTTGTGGGAAATTTAGGTGTTAAATCTACCGTACCGCACGAAGAATGGTGGAAAATTCCGGCTGACCATGAACGGCCACCGTGATACTTCCGGTTCGGTTGGTGGTCATTAGAATATCCTTCGATTTAATTTTACATCCTTCATTTACTTTTTATGGACGGTGTCGAGGGGGTGTGGGGGTACTGGACGCCCAACGGTGCGGGTTGATTAGAGACTTTTTTCTGGTAAAATGCGTGAAATCATGCCAATTTTTTGTTACTGCTGCTCGCTAACTTCGAATCCTTCCCAGCAGCGGCACTCTGTACGGTCACCGCTCACGCAGGCACGATAAGATCCCATCATTGATTTATGGTGCGCTTTTGCTTCAGTGTTAAAATCCTGGTCAGTGAGTTGTTTCTTTTGTGTGCGTGTGGATGGGTAGGCTTTGTTACTACATCCCGTTTCTGACAGACTCACTTTTAAAGTCCTGTTTGCTCATATCTTCCGTGTCCGTCGAGGGAGGCAAAAGGTTTCTACCGTGCCGTATCGCTTTAGTGGCAATGGTTGCCCAAAAGCCAGCAGGTGACCGTATTTGTGCGTACATTCGGTGTGGAAAAGGATACGATCATTATGCGTGAGGCGGTGTCGACGGAAGGCAGCAAAAACAAAAGCTCAAGGGAATTTGAGACGGTAAAAACGCCTTTTTCTGCAGTCCATAATCGGTGTCCCACTCAAAAATGCCAATGATGATGAGGATGATGGGGAAGATGATGAGCAGTCCCATTGTTTCGGGTGGAATTTGCCTAGAGATGAATTTTATTTTTGCACCCTTTCTTTTGAATGTCAAAAAAGGACTCATCTTTTTGCTGTATAGAAATATGATTGAGTGATGTTCAACAATACCGTTCGGGAGCGCAATTCGTTACGCTGTGAAGTTTTAGAACATACTGTCTATTGGTTATGCTTAAGATGTTGATTAGGGTTGTAAGGATGTCTTTTCATTGTTTGAAAATCATGGCTGACATTTGGCTTTGTTCTGGCTCTAACATGATACATTTGTTTGAATTTTGGTTATTCCAGTAAAAAAAAACAACAACAAAAAACGATGTTGGATTGTTTTCTATAACTTTCATTCACCTTCTGTAGATCGCTAAGATTCTCGTTAGGTAGTGTAAAAGTTTTTTTTTACATTTTGTAGAAGTTCCTAAGAAAAGATGCACTTCTTAAAAAACACGATTAGTTTTCAATTAATTTTGCTAATGTGTGTTGATTTAATCTATTAATTTTGTTATTTTAGGTGCAAGGTAGTAATCGCTTATGGAACTTTAGTCCTATTAGCGAAAAACCCCATAAATTTAAGACCAAAACAAAATAGTTGTATATGTACATGATTGTGTCAAGATGCTAATTGTACTGAGGTAAAATGCACCATATCAGAGGGGCAAAATGAACCAAAACAGTTAGGCAAAATGCACCTAGTTCACAGAACCATGTATTTTAAATAAAATAAATCACGTTGCTGTACTGTTACTTCCTCAGCAATGCGATCAAAATTACATCAGAACTTGTAGCAACCTCGTTCAACGGGAATCTTAAATTGTTTGATTTGCTCCAAGGTTAGGCATTACCACAGGAATCCTTAACTGATATTTGTAATGAACATAGAGAATCGTTGTTTTATCAGCTTCTTCTTATATTAAGCGTTACGTCCTACAAGGACATGTCGACCTATACACCTTTTTAGACTTATTCAGTAGTACAGTCCTTGCTACGTTGGATACAGTTAATTCTAGGCAAATTTTACACTGTTTTTTGAGATTAAATTTTGAGTTAGACTTTTAATTAGGCCCGATTATAAGGCTACGTAAACATGTCTAAATGACCTTGAACTACAGAGGAACAATCAGAGTAATCGATATTGAATCTATAACGGTATTCAATTCCTTGACTGTCCTTGGGACTAATAATGATCCTATACCTGTATAACAGTCTCATAACTATTCCACAAACCCATACGGTATTAAGACTGATTCCTGAACCCATATTGACCTTGGATCTGACATTGAAGCCATACTGTTCCTGATACTTACCCTTTAATGCTTCTTAGACTGACACTGTGCACATACCAGACCTGGAGCTGTTACTAGAACCAAATGAGTATCGAAAATGTAACAACTTGAACTTAATTTTACTCAACATCTAATGCAATTATACTTTATTAACGAAAGAGTTCAACCAAAAGCTTTAAACTGAAATCCTCACAAAATCCTTTAATTGTTTTTAGCAACTGCATTCTCATTCAATTAGTATTTAATTTTCATTATCACGTCCCGTCAAGGGTTTATTCATCAATTTTATTACATCAACTGCTCCATCAAATAACTCATCCTTCTCCCAGATTTTCACACCCAGTCTAGACGCACAAAAACACCAGTTCTATCCCAGTGTCCCATGGTCTCATCATGCCCTCTCCCAAGTAATGTTCCACAAAAACTGAAATTTGTCCAGGCACCTGCACGGCACGCTAAAAAAAAAAACAAGGTAATGAGCGACGGTTACAATTAATTAAAAACTACGGCCTTTAATGAAAAATTCCATTTTTGAAGTGGAGCAATTTTCCGTTCGAAGCGTCAAACATAATGATGGTGGATCCACGGCGAAACCTCTGTTTTCCCTTTCCGTATTGCATAGGACCAGAATTTTGCCATTAAAAAGTTTTCCAGCCCAAAAAACATAAAAGTAAGAGCGGGACAGAGAAGGAGAAACAAAATGCATCCCGCTTGCCAAGCAGCGATGGCACGATGAGGTTTGGGGTGATATTTTCCCCCTTTTCCCAACCATGCTAGACAGGAATCAGTTCGCGAGCGAAGGTAATAATGAAGATTCCGGAGCAGAGATTTAATTATAGTATTTGCTGGGTGAACTTCCCGAAATGGCCCGCGGTGGGTTCAATGAGGGGCAATCGCAATCCTTACACCTTACCTTGCAGCTGAGGTGCACCCAAAATTGCAGCATAGCACATGGAAGTACATTGGCAAAAGTCATCCATTCTTCGACGGTTTCGCGCGAAAAGGGTGCATGAAAGTAGTAGAAAAAACACAGCATTTGAAAAATGGTTAACCATTCCACCTGGCAGCGGAAAGTAATCAACGATTCGCTTTCCGCTTTCAGGCTGAGTGTGGAAAGCTGTTGATAAAACTTTCCAATCGCCCACCAGCTGGGTGTATTTTTCATTTCTGCTGTCTAAATGTGAGTACAGACTGCTCCTGAACTACACGGTATAAGTAGTGTAAGTTGAAATTCAACTTTTTTAGGTATTTTTATAGGTCTAGTACTTTTATACTTCATAATTTACTTAATGCGATTCGTTGCAGAAAATTTTGATATTCCAGATTTTAAACTCAGGCGTAACACGGGACCATACCTTAGATATTTTCAATGCGTTGATACTGCATCACAAAAAATATTTTGGGTTGGATTTTAAAACTTTTACCTTTTGTTTTGAAGGAACCTGTTGTTGTAATGTTGGAATCTATTCTAAGTTTTGTTGTATTTTTTTAATTGTATTAAAGAGGATCGATTTGTTTCCTTCTTTATTTCTCAATTTCATTTTTGCTGTTTTTGAAGCATATTTTTTGGTTAAATAGCTTTGTTTACGTTGCTTGTTGTTAGTAATATTTCTGTTGCTCTTTTATGATTTTTATTTTCGTTTTGTTTGAAAATGTATTCAAGGCTTGCTTACATATTGTAACCATATCTATCGTTCAGATTTGCTAAGTAATGTTTGGACAATGTTTATAAAACTTTTTAGCTATTTAGTATGCGAAAGGTGCTTCTTAAATACTCCAAATATCCATAAAATGTTCAATGAGCAAGAACTTTTTTCTACCAATAACTATCCAGCGTCATGTTAGTTAAGCTGGAAACGTCTCACTGCAATATTGCATTGCAAACTCTTTCTCATTGCAGTTGGCAAGGCGGCACAATTCCCATCCGTACACGCTTAACCTGCCCGGTCGTTCATAAAACTACCCGATTTAGTAACTAAACCGCGATAAACAAGTTTATTTTACCGAACACCGCTCACGCTCGATAGCCAATTTTCCAACAAAACCGAAGCGCCACAAGACTTTCGCCAAGACTTCTTCTCGAGCAAGGCGTCCCACTCAACCCTCGCCACGAGCAGCAATGAGGAAGCTTTGTGAACACTTTTGCAAGCTTGAGCAGCCCGGAACCCTCAAACACTATCGCACCGACACCGGCAGCTTCTGATGGTAGTTCATGTTTTTTCATGGGCCAATGGTCGCGCAGTACTCCACCCCACCAGCAGGAAGCTGCTTTTCCATGATATCCTTTTCCACACTACAGGAAGTTGATCGCAAATAAGAGCGTCGTATGGATGGAATACAGGGATGTCGAAAGCGGCAAAACGAAAAAAAGACGCAAAACAACCCGAACACACTTCTCATTCTTATGCTTGTCCGCGCGGTAAGCTTGTTCGCGCGAAACTGCACAAAAAAAAATAGAAAACCATCCACGCCGGCCGTCTCAATCTTTCTCCGTGCTGCATCTGTACTGCAAAACTTCCGATTCAACGGTCGAATGAACTTGGGCTGGAAGTTGTTGCCTGGTTAGTGCACGCTCGGCCGTCCTGCATCTCCTGGCTCTTCTCATGCAGCCGGGGACGTTGGCTCGCCGTTTTTACGAAACTTTTCCTTGAATTAATGTTAGTGTGCGCATCGGTCGGACTGTGTGTCTGTGTGGTATCGTTGTAATTATTTTTGTTTGGTTTATTTTTGTCTCGGATGTTGTGCGCAACTTTCTCGCCTGATCTGTTCAATGTTTTTTTTTTATTATTTGTGCTGCTTTCCTTTCTAAATCGAAATGATTTCCAGTTTTGGCTTTTTCGCAAGAATGATTTTCGACAACGCTTTCTTACACCACACCGTACATAGAAATCAAACTCAAATAAATGCACCACCACAGTGGAATGAGCTGTTTTCATGAAGGCAAAAACAAGGTCTGTAAACAGCAAGAAGCTGCAAAATCTGTAAAAGAAGAGTGTTAGATTAATGGCGAGGTCAAAGTTTATCCTCAAGTGCTCCTTTGCCGGATGATTGAGTTAGTTTGTGGAAGAAAAGCTCAGGCAGAGAAACAAAAAGGAACCACCCAAGATGGTACAATTGCACAGACGATGTCGTTGTCTCTTAATGGGTTGTTTTATAGTTGTTTGGCTTGTCGTGGGACAGTACCGGGCGGGGGCGTTTCGGTGAAAGTGTAAGAATCACCGGTGAGCAATGAAAGAAATGATATTTCATTATCGAAAGTAATTAAGCCGAAGTATGCTAGAAGGCTGACGTTTACGAGCATCGCACCGGGGGGAAAGTTAAAAGTTCAACCATCTGAAGTGCCTGCCGAGGCCGATGTGCTTGAACGACCGGCAGACAAATGGTGTTCCGGGCTGGGGCTGGGTGAGCGCTTTGAGCTAAAAGGATTGATGACCCTAGTCATTTAATAAGCATGTTACATTTAGCCAGACATTGCGATTGTAATGGGTTGCGAAATTTATCTTTTCTAATCAACTTTGCATCACCAGCTGGACGGAAGATGGCTGCTTGAGCAACAAGAATTTTCCATTAAATTGAAGTATATTTAAGTATTTAACACGGTAAACTAAAATTAAATGAAAAAGAACCCCAAAAATACTGTCGCTTACATTCACTAGCTTACTCAATAGACCACAAAGTTAATTCTATTCAAAACTTACGATCTTGAAATAAAATATAATATAACTTAAGCGAAAAAATATAACAAAAATATAGATTTTTATTTTAATACAAGATAATCCTCAATTGTTTTGTCTTGATTCTCCATCGTTTGATGAGAAAAACTTAATATCTCAGATATATTTATAATAAATAAAACCAACAACTCCAAATTTCATTTTCACCCAACATACTAACTCCAAACACTGTTTACGATGGAGGCGCCTTTCCTCGAAGCTTCAATGAAAATGTATGTCATTGAACTGCAGAAATGAATTATTATCATTGAATGTTTACATGTATGAGTTCAACATAGTGTAGTAGCCTAAAGAATAATGGGTTTTTAATCAAATTTAAATTATCAAACAATATCTTTCCAGCCTGAATCCAATTTTCAACTAAGCTTTTTATACTTGATTTGTATCTTTGATCTTATAACTGGTTTAAAATCTTATTAATATCTAATTTAAATCCAGTACTTTGTAAAGGAATTCCTACCTACAATTTCATATTGCATCGTATCAAATGTTGCGCCTAAACCAAGCCCAAATATCATAGGATGGAATTCAATTTCCGTAAAAAGAGAAACGTTGTTTTAAGCCAATCACACTCTTACCGACACATAATCAATATTTCCAGAAAGTGTAATTGAATCAGCCGGTCTCTGCATTGGCAAAACCCATATGCCCGAAATAAACGCAAATCAAAACCATTATTTCCCGTACCTCCTACTCGTGGGATGACTGTGTAAGCACGCCGGCATCTTCACCAGCCGTAGCCAGCCTGTCAGAATCCGTACCGGACGGATAAAGATGCCTACTTTATGTGAAAGCTTCTCGAGCTATAAACACTTTTGCTTCCTTCCCAACTCCCAACATCGTCGTATCGCCTAACACCGGTGAAACGTAAAGCGTTTCATTTCATCTATCGGAAGCTGCTGCCAACCTGCTACCGGCACTGGTACCGAATGTCAGGCATAATATTTGGACAGTGCTTGCAGTTTCACCCGTACGGAGGTAGAGCGGTGGTGGCAATTCCGGGCTCGACCGGCCCCGGAACGAGATATGAAACTAAAATAATAATAACATTTGAAAAGTGTCACCACATCGTTTGCAATTGGATGCGAGAATGGGTTTGGGCGGGAGTTGTGATGTTTGGGCGGGAAAGAGAGGAAATCTCCGACCCTGAAGTATCTTCAGGTGCGCACATAGAGTAATAATCATAATAATATGGGTGAAATTTAATTTTCTACTGGACGAACTGTCACTGGACGAATGCCAAGAAGTCCATGGGTTGAGCAAAAAACCTCTTATGGTATTGGAAAATCAAAGTAATCATAAAAGGTTACTAGACATACTAGACATCATGTAATTACATTTCTACATATTTTAAAACCAAACATGTCTCAATAATCCGAATGATTGTTCACTTTGCAACAATGGGGTAAGCTTCTTTGCATTTTCTTTTCCGTTTGATTGCTTCTGAGGAACTCTCCTTAACACTATCCTATTCGTGGGTACTCGTCTGAATCGTCTCCAGCAGATGATCCTTTTGCTTTTAATGGTTGCAAGAGTTTGTCTCCAGCTCTAAGAAGAAGAATGGATCTCAGAAAAGGGGTTTCACGGCACTCTAATCTGGATCGGGAACTATAAACCCTTCCCTTGCTGCCAACAATGAGCCCAAAGTAGGTAAGGCTTTGTGTTGGGTCCATTGTTTTGAGAGGACAGATTTATCGAAAACGAATTTATTTCCAATTCTTTATTCTCGGTTCATCAGCGTGATGCGGACTGCTGCGCTATGCCATTCCTTCCAGCACCAGGCTTGCCAATGAAACCCTGAAGATGTTGCTGATTCGATAGCAACCGCGACCCTTTTTTCCGGTGGCGACCCTTCGCTCAAGAGGCGTGCAGGATTTGAATGGATGGCTGAAGGACAAACAAAAACCTGAGAGCTGGGTGTATTACCTCTAGCTTGTTGATGATGTTCGCTGATGCCACGGTCAGGCTACGACACAACCTGGCGAGGTGGAAGGTGTTTGTGTTTGGTATAAACACGACCAGCCCCTGGATGGGTAAATAAAACCCGGCGACTAACAAGCATCCCGGGGACCGCGAATTCCGGAGATGTTGGGAAAATGTTTAAGCTGGATTGTTTCGGTGCGCTACGGGTACAGCGGGTACACACGAACCTGCGAAGGAACAACCGGAGCGTGTGCGTCTTAGCTTTTTGGATTCCCATTTGCAGGATCCGATTTTGGTAAACCTTCTTATAGCGCTTCCGTTCACCTTAGCGAAAAACAAAAAAATCGCCGCAAGATGATGGGCAACGGTGTAAACAAGGCGGTTTGTATATGTTTGGTATTTGTTTGCATTGGCTTTTGGGTTTTCAGTGTTCGGCAGACTTACAGCGTAACCTACAGCGGATAATAACGTTTTTTGTTGTTGTGTACTTCACTATTCCGCAAGGTATTTTGGAGAAAAGTAGATCAAGAAGCTGCACTTCTTTGGTACGCATCAAACCATCCACTGTGGTTTTGAAGCCACATGGTGCACCACGGGAGGACAAAAAAAACGGGTGTAGAACAATTTGATGTAGATGGGAGATACCTTCGGGTTTGCGGTGATAGTTTTTAAGCTCCCGTGCTCGCTTTGCTGGAAGCTGTGAAAGAGCCATTTTTCCATTTGCAGTAAGCCACCGTGAAGCGGAAGTTTTGAGAGCGGTTTCCGTCGTCATTTTTTGTGACACTTTGGTCGCCGGTGGTTCTTTGCGCGATGGTAGTTGGTGATGGGTAGTTTTTGGTGTTCACCGTTTGAAAGCAAATGCACTATAGTAAAGTTAACTTATTTGAACCTAGAATATTTTTAAAATCTCTTTCTAGTTATAATATCTATGAATGAATATATGTATAAGACAATAAAGTATTTACAAACATCTTTGTAATTTCTGAATTTTGTCATGAGAAGAACGAATGTTAACCTAATTACAGCCTCTTTGCAGCCTCATGCACTACTAAAATATTACACGCTTTCTGACAACTGAATAACCTGGACGTCGAGAAATACTTCTATAAATTTGCGTTGTTTGAATTTCGTTGGATGGATGTTAAGTTATACCTGTAGAGTAATGCATCGTATTAAGAAATCCAAAAACTGAAAATACGGCATGTGGCATAGGATTGTTGAGTTTGCTAATATGAATGTTACATTGCATGCTACGGATGATAAATGCTGATTCCTCAAAACGGCGTTATTCAAAATTGATAAAAATATCGTTATTTTTATAACCTTTAATCACCGAAAGTAAAGAAGATTTTCCAAATTATTCAAGATATGGCTGTAGATCAATATGATCAATATGGCTGAAACATAGAACACGGATCTTGTTACTTGTTCATGCATCGTTGCAATATTTTCTCATCATTTTGTTCCTCTTAAAAGATAAATTTACACTTACCCTGTTCATTGGAGCATCTTATCACACCAATTTCCCGGCGTTGCTTTCTCATCACACAAAAAATGATGCAATCAGTAATGCTGAGATAAGACAGTAACGTGCAATAAACGTTTAATCAACACCTTCACCCACTTGAACCAGATCAATCGCTTCGAGACACCTGGAACTTATCAACGCTTCCGAAATTCAATCTACCCACCATCCAGCGGCGCCAGCCGGGCTCTCCTCTCTATCTCTTCATCAGCCAGCGTACGGTTGTGTTTCCACGCCTCGCCAAAGTCGCTGCTCGTTATCCGGCGCTGTGATGCTTATTTTGGCACGTGATTGCGTGTGAACAATATTGAATGAAAATGAGAAACAAATTTCGTGCCACTGTCGTTGCCGGGGCACCATACAGGCCGTAGAACAGCCTCTCCACAGCAGTTGAATTTTGGATGTTATGCGCTCATACAGCATGCCACGCGATTGCCGGTGCCGGTAGGTACCCCTTATCTCTCTGCTAGCTGAAAACATAATTTTAATCAATTTTCTACGTCTACGCCTGTTCGCGACTTCTTGGAGCGCTGGAACGTGTACCAAACCTTTCTACAGCAGGCTTTCAGGGAAAATACTAGCTCTCAAAATTAGGTGCATGAAATCAAACAAAAACGTTGGGTCAGGGACAAGTGTACGCCGAAGCTAGTGCACACATTGTTTGGAAGCTTATCAACGGCCTATGTCGCCCGGGTTACTGACGCTGCTGCACTGCAGATGAAGGCTGACGATTTATGGCACGATAATTACTGTGACCCGTAGGTGCGTGTGTGGACTTACTTCATTAAATTTCCACGAGAGTTTGCTGTGTGCAGCGCCAGTATACAGGCTTTCAGCTTATTAGCTTCCTGTTTGCACGTTTTACCTTCAGCATGAAAAACAGGAATAATTAAAAGAAACGCTTAATTTTGATTGCTTAAGGATCGAATGAAATGTTCCGTTGCATTTACCCTGCAAGCAAGGCGTTGAACACGTACCAAAAAGGATTATGTTACAAAACCTGCTTGCAGCTAAAAATAAAGGCTTCAATCCCTTTTGGGACAACCAAACTGTTACCGTGCAATTTTATCGCCGTTTTTGGTCTTTTAGGTCCTGCACAAAATCCAGCATAAAATCAGCGAACCAAAGCACCCCTGTAAAACTCGCCACACTCGGTGCGCCCCAAAAAATGGACAGACAATGCTGCTGCCACTGCTGCTGCCACTGCTGCTGCTGCTGCTGCTGCTCCTGACGTACCCAGTTTGCGGTCCAAGAAGCGGTCCGGTGCACTGTTTGGTGTAACCAAAAACCCCTGCCAAAGTGTGTAGCGCCAGACTGCCTGCGGGCCCCGGTGGTGCCCGGTTGCGTGTTGCGTCATATGCATCGTTGCCATCGAAGGCCAAAGTAGAAGTTTCATGTTACAACTGAACAGCTGGTTCGATATGCTTAGCGTTTTTTTTCTCGCTGCAACCTTCATGAGCCCACCCGACATGTGCGGGGTGCGTTCGCGAAACGGAAGGGGATTCGCCCAATGCAAACCGCGATTATTGAATGATAATTGAAGCGTTGACAGAGGGCTGCAAATCGATCGGAGGGGTGATGAAATATCAGACCCGAACCGGCGCACCGGAGCGCGTTAAATGTGCCCGTCCAACAAATCCTACGGTGCTCGA
This sequence comes from Anopheles arabiensis, assembly GCF_016920715.1. Classification (NCBI taxonomy): domain Eukaryota; kingdom Metazoa; phylum Arthropoda; class Insecta; order Diptera; family Culicidae; genus Anopheles; species Anopheles arabiensis. Next base: position 76,230,473 of record NC_053518.1, read on the forward strand.
TCGGGCTTAGGGATGGCTTTGCCCAGGCTGTAGATTGGTCGCTTGACAGCGAACAAGCGGGCATCGGGATTGACTTTTATTGAAAGCGGTGGATTATTGGCAGCGTACGAACAAGAAGAGAGAGAAAAAAACAGACACACACACAACGGAAAATGGCAAACAGTGAAAATCGTTTCAATACGCGGGTTCGCAGAATTGTGTATGAAAAATGAACATATTTGCACAATCTGAAGCAGTGAATGTACAACAAAAAATTGAATCGCTACATAGGATGAGGTTAGAAGTTTTTTTTCTTCTTTTTGCACACAACCATCAGAACATGCCAACCAACCAACAACATTTTTATTGGGTTTTCTGTGTTTGCTCCCTTATGGTATAGCCAAAAAGGATTTGTTACGCTTAAGGCGAAAGAGCAACCAAAAAGAGTTAGGGAGAGAATGGATTCATGATTACTTGCACTTTTTATGACTTATTGTTCACAGCTAATTTTGAGCGGTATTAGAATTTCAATCATCTCGGACAGTTGCTGATATGACATTGAAAGTTGAAATAAAGTTTTTGAACATATGATGGAGCGTTGATGTATAGAATAATTCTGAACGATTGACAAAGCACAACAACCTACTTATTTTTAAACCGTTGTTTTGATGTTCTTCAACTGAGCAAAGCGTTCGATATATTACTTTAGAATAATAAATCTTGTTAAGCTCCCGTTACAAGAGATGTTTCTACAGTAGTTTATTTATTTATTTATTTTTATATTATGTGGCAGATTTATGATAAATTTCAGCAGAATTATCTTAAATTAAGTTTCACCATCTGGTTCCATTTATATTACATTGTACGGCATTTAGTTTTACTTTATTAAGTAATTATTGCGTATATGTACAGTTCGTTCAGCGAAAAAAATATTTAGGTACTATGGACGCATATTATTGATATTGTTGCCTGATTCGCTATGTAAAACTTTTCCTTAATTATGTTTACCTAGGCTATACACAAGAAGGCTTCCATTGTAACTATGTTAATTACATTACATTAACAGATAAAAAGATAACACATGACGAAAGATTGTAAGATGAGTGTATCGGTATAAAGCGATTCTAGTGCGTTTATTTAAACATTTAATTTACATGACCCAGCTGAGAAGATTTGAAAATGATATTTGTGATTGGCTTTGTTTATTGAATTACGAAACTGTTATCATATCTATTTGCATCCTGTCAGTTCAAGAAACCACCAATAGCTTAATCATCTTATTGGATAAAAAGATTGTGAGTAGTCATTGACACTGTAAAGTGAATAAAATCGAATAGTGAAATGTGCTGTTTCAAATATTATGAAGATCGCTGTTAAAAGCTAATAATTTTCAAACAAAACTAATAGACTTTTTACCCTTACCAATAAAATAAAACCATTTATGCATACCGAAGCAAAAAAATTAACCATATCCCCTAATCATATCATGCCGCTTAAGAAGGACATCGTGTTACAAGAAACCTTCGCCCGTGAATCCATTTCCACCGTCATAACTCAATCTCAATTTGCTCACCAGAAGAAGACATAACGGGGCGCGAATAAAAAAAAATCCCGCTGGCAAGCAACATTAGCGCAGTGCAATGAAAACGCAATTCATTGCCCGCCACACTTGCTTCCTAATAATCGTTAGCTCCAATCAGATCGTCAGCACGTTGACACGTCGGCACAGGAGCCACACGAGGGGCCACACAGCGAATCCCCTTGCACGTCAGCATATTTTCATCTCGCGACACGATGAGATGAATTCCGCATTCAATTCGCTCTGGCATAATGGTATTTACGCGCTTCCCGGAACCACTTGCATCTCATTTTTGCTCCTCGGAAGCGTATCGGGCACGTTCTACAGAAAACCAAAAAAAAAAGCTCCAAAAAATGTGTCGCATCATCGTATCGTTTATTAAATTTACACTAAACATATGAATCCGTTCAAGCACGTGGCGCTGTGTGGAGAAAATTTCTAATCATCCATCACGCCGAGGTGCAGGGGAGGAAATTTTGGGGTCGCGGAAGGGAAATGTATGATCGTTTTCCGTAATCTGATCAACGCGTTCCACAACGTTCGCGGAAGATGAAGCAAGCCGTCGTTTCAACGGAATGATTTGCGTGAACTTTTCGGGTATGTGAAGCGTTTTTTCTTTGTATCATGTCTTCTACTCTCTCCTAATGGTGCAGTTCTATCATTGCAAATATGTTGGTATGCTCCTACACGCGTCTGACAGGCAGGGGCTAAAATGAGAGGGTGTACATATTAATAAAACTTGTCAAAAAAGTGTAATGTAAGCGTGCCCCGTTCGATACGCTCCTAGTTAAAAAGGTGGAAGCAAAGCTGGGGATTGGGTTCGGAAAATATCAAGCCAAACCAGATTTTCACCCACACCCCCTTTATGCATTAAAAGTTTCCGCCTGTCTATGTGTGTGTGCGATGCGGTGATGATTTATTGGTCCCGCAGGACCTAGGATAAGTAGATGTGCAAAACCCTTCCAAACACAACCGCCGGTACGATACGGTCGATCCGAGTGGTGGTCTAATATTACTGTCGAGTGACAATTAGATTCTTGTTAAATGTTTACTTACGGATTTTCCAGCCCCTGCCTGCAGCCAGCTGGGGAGCTGTGTGGTTGAGAACCCTTTCTGACCATTTTGCCCTTCTGCGGAACGAGAAATGGGATGGATGAAAACTCCAGGGAAATAGTGGAAGCAATGGCGGTGGAAAATTCATCTACCCCACAAAGCATTCACCAGCTCACTCAGGCAAGGGTGGAAAAAAGGTTATTAATAATAACTTTATCACGAGTGACAATCATTATGCTGCTGCTGCCGCTACTGTTTCTAGCGTGGCAAAGGCTAAACCCGGTGAGCCAGAAAGTGGTGTGTTGGCTGCCCAAAAAAAAAAAGGTAATGGGACATCTCAAACAGAAAAATCGTTTGACAGCCGTTGCATACCGGTTGTGGTCTCTCTCCCGCTCTTTGCGGGTAGAGAAGTAGAGGAAGGATTAATGTGGCAGAGGATGCTGGCGAAAAAAAAAGGGGATGTCCATTGAATGTGCCGTTGTGTGAGGTGACCGGAATGAGCGGTGAAGCGGTGGAAGTAAAACATGAAATATACATTTATCAAACAAAAGCGCCGACAGATATCTTCGCCACTCACTCTCTGGATGGCTCGACGTCAAAGAAATCTGTTCTGTGTGGTCGCTTGTTCGGGCGAAGCACCTACGACCCCAGCATAAACTTGTTTAAAAGGGGAAAATGCTACCGTACGTGTGGGTGACTGTGTGTATGAGCTCTCTGGAAAGGAGAACGGGCAGACGAACAGGCCGACGATAGGGAGTGTTTCAAAAAATGTGTACAATCATCTAGTAATGAGAATGGATTTATTATGTATGAAGCATGAGCAAAGTCCCTGTGCGCCCTCCGGATTGCCAACCGTGGCAAAATGGTGTGCAGAAGATGTTGTAGCATGCAAGCTGCTTTATGCTCTCCTTCAATATGCACAAAAAGCGTGAAATGCACATGTTTCGGGACAGCATTCACCCTTAGCGTAATGCAGTTGCGACAGTTGCGTACATCAATGGATATGAAATTACCAGAAAAGTTTAGTGAAAAACAAATTTACAATAATTTTTTGAGTAAGTAAAGCATATTAAAGGAAATAGAAAAAGTGTTTGAGAAAATTGAGGAAGATAATTGAAAAGATGAAAAGCAGATTTTGGATGCAATACAATTATTATCAAATAAAAATGAAGGAAACGAGCACATAACCTACGAAAACTATAACTATAACTATAACCAAGCATAACCTGCAACGACAAATTACTAATACGATTTGTTGACATCACTTTATTCTTAAAAAGGTTTTGAAATACCAACATTCAGAAGAATGCCATCAGGCAAGGAATCTTTCGAATTTCAACTTTGAAAAAGACATTATCACAACCTTTTTTATTTCATCAATAAAACCTATCAATACAGATGGTTCCTGATTATGATATTTTAAGAGATGAAGAGTGGTTGTATACTAAGGATATGGCCATTTTTTCGTGGGTCATTTGTCGAATTCCAGTATGGATCTTTAGGCAGTATGGACATTCAGGTCATGAGATGTACATCAAACAAACCATCAAGTCCTGAGCGAGCTGCATTTGTTGCGTCTTATAAGAAGAAGATGAATTATGTTTAGTTTACATAACTAAATTAAAATTTATTAATTGTTATCTTATCATCAAGGGATCTCATAACATGTTATCGTGTTCCACCACGGTAATTTTGCACGTTAAAGCCTTCCCTATCCCTGATTGTAGCAACCTCATAATAACACAGGCACTGCTTTAGATTCAAGCTCTTCTCAACCTCAACATTACGAAAAAACCCGCACTTTCTAGAGTCTCGAACGTCCCTGCTGTGTATCGAACGGAAGCGCTTTGCCACAACACTCAGTGGCCTTAAATGTAAGCAAACAATTAGACAGTGATTCTACGGCAGCACTGCCCGACAGTGTGCGGGCTCGGATGTAACGCAAAAATCCAAACCTTGAACGGCCGAACTAGAATGATACCGGTGAACCATCAAAAGATTCCTTAAGTCGAGACGGGGACTTCCAATCTTCCACCTCCGTGCGCTCCCTTGTGAGGATGTGAACAGTATGACGTACACGCACGCTGCGATACGGCAGCGATTCCTTCCATCCTTTCGCCCGCGCAAGCACTTGCTCACAAATTGTCGTCTGCCGTGGTGAAAATCCTTCCGCATTGGGCATACTGCTTTGGGCATGAAGCCTTCACCAACACTGTCGCCCCCAAGCGACACAGCAGTAGCAGCCGCTTGGATGGACATACAGGTCGGCGCAGGGTTTGCTTGCTGTCTGCAAGAAGCGGAACATTTCACCCGCAGGCTTTTCGCATCGTCTGTGCAAACGAGAAAATGCTTCAAATTGTAAAATCTAAGCCTCGCAGCAAATATTTCCCATCGTACCGCTCATTGCGCTCACGCTGCGTCTTTTGCAAAACGCATTTTTGCTGAGGAGTATGGTGAGGTGCTGGTACCGTTGAAAGGTGCTTGGTTCTTCCTTTCGGTGATGGTGGCTTTGCCATCGAAAGGGGACAGATTTGTCTAGCGGATTCTATCGGCTGGAGGATGCCGGGTGTGCGAGACAGTGACAGTGGGAAGGGATGCGTGAATTGCTGTAATTCCTTAAAAGCTGTACAAGAAAGGAACAGCGTACGGTGTCGGCAGATCGTTCCAGCACCGGTGCGGATGGCAAAGGGGGATCAGATGATTTTGCCGGAGAATGTTCTAAAATCCGTTGGTCGATAATGTGTAGTATTGGTGCATTTTATTACATTGTTTTGTAGACCAAATAGGTGTGATGAAAAAAGGATATACATTTTACTACTGTTCAAAACCTTCGGATATATCAACAATACTTGTTCTTGTATGTCTTTATTTCTTGGAGCAACCTCTATCACTTGCTCGACTTCAAATCTTTCTTAGGTACCTTTAGTTTCCTATTTCTTGAACAGGCGCTGCATTAATTTGTTGATTTTTCTACAAGTTAGAGTTAGAATGTCGTAAGGATTTCGTTAGGTCAAAGCTCCGTATAGATCGTGCCCCCCATACTTAAAACTGTTCTGCTGTGGGTAATCAATAGTTCACTGAAAGCCTAATCCCTGTATTGGTACAGAAATGTCGCGGCTTGTTAGGATAGGGTGAAGGTTAAGATTTTTATTCAATCGTCAGGCGGATAATGCTACAACCAATAAACAAAACGATAGATTGAAAATAAAAAAATAAAAAAGATTCATATAATATAACATTGATACATAAAAACGCTCTCCGTGATTGGCTGCATCGTCTCGACTACAAGTCTGGTTGCTGCTTGGGATCTTGCTTCACGCTGAACGTCTTGAGCACGCCAGGCTGGCATCTCTACAAGAAGAATAAGAAGAAGAATGAGAAAAAGAAGAATAAGAAAAAGAAGATTAAGAAGAAGAAGAAGAAGAAGAAGAAGAATAAAAAGAAGAAAAAAATAAACTAAAGAAAAAATGTAAACAATATATAAACAAAAACTGCTACAGTTTTCAACTTCTGATAGATGTTGAGTTATCCAATAACTTTCTTTTAAACTCTTTCTAATAACATTATTTATTTAAATGTTCTTCTTTTATTTCTGTTTTTCTTACTTTTGTTTTCTTTCAATGGTGTTGATCTTAATAAAACTTAACTTTTCGTAATTTAAATTGAGTGAGTAACTTTGTTTAATTTTAAAATCTTTAAGTTGGTTTATGAAGCATTACGTTCCTTCTGCTACCGTTTGTAATAACTAAAATCAAATGATACATAATCATTCATTCAAATTAATATTAGTGGACTTGCGCATCAATATCAAACTTGCAATAACATAAATTATGCATTCAAAGTACTTGATTGTATGTGCCCCAGAATCTTAATTTAGCAACTTAAAATCATGAAAAAACCATCATAGCTCCTGAGAACAGCATTGATCGTTAGTAAGGTACGTGTAATGTGTGCTGGTTAGTACAGTAAAGCGAGTCATAAAATTAATATTTTACTTCTTGCCGCGTGAATGAAACCATTTATGATTAATTGATCGTTTGGTAGAACACAGCTACCGGCTTTGTTGGAACATGGAGAAAGCAACAACAACAAAAATACAAAAGCTGCCTTCCTCTGGTGTAATGTTTGCTTGCTTTTGAGGAGCAATTTGTACAGTTTACACAAAAATGGGCTGCGCTGGCGTCTTAGAACAGTGTACTCGACAGTGTGGATGAAGTGGTTTTAGGATTTTATTTTATATTTATTGAAATATATTTCATAAGCTTAGCAAATATGATTTTAGCAAAAAACAAGATAAACAAACAGGCAAAAAATTATGTTTCAAATGCCTTGAATTCCTTGAATCTAATATCACAACAAAATAAAATGCTTGCCGAGCACTGTATTGCTTTCACCAGCGCCTTCAAGCCAAGTGAAATATTTTCCGACCGTTTGTTATCATCCTGAGTCTACCCGGCCCGGCCCCAACTCCAACCCACCGCCTAAACACCGTCCCTTTCGACTAACGATAAGAACAACTACACACGATAATGGCTCAACGTTTAAATCCCCAGCGTCGCGTTAGGACCCCATCACACTGGCACCGGCAACCGGCACATCCTGGCGTGATGTATCTATTCTCTGTTTATGATGATATTCCAAAATGTGTTCGCTTGTAATGAAAATTTATTCGAGCCCGAGCTTTGTTTCTTACTGTGGCCCACAGCGCGCTCCGGGGCCCAAAAGAAAACCCACCTTCCCATGCTTAAGAATGGTCCCGATGGAACAAAATCAGCACAATGTAAGATTTGTGCACTTTCGGGCGTTGATGTTGCCACGAACAGTGGGAAGAGAGTGAGCGAGCGAGGTAGTCAGTGCTTCTTAGAACGATCGAAGACAACGCAACCAAGGAGCGGTGAGTCTATAATGCGCTCGGAAAACTGTGAAGCGCGTGTTTGCATTTCGGTGCGTCATAAATTAACTTTCTCTGACAGCTTTTAATTATGGGAACAGCAAACTGCACACTTAGGCCGAACGTCTTTGCCAGGGGCAGAAGGTTTTTGCATGCACAAATCGAACGCTGCGGCTCGAAGGAAGGTTTTCCTTTGCAACAAATCGTTCCACATTCGTCTTAAGCAAACAGCGTCGGGTAACGATGAATAAGCTGATTTTAAGGATTATCACGAACTGCCTTTTCCGCTGGAACTTGCTGCTGCCCGCGCGTGCGAGCAAACTTTAATTGGATCGTTAAGGTGATGTTTTCCGGGATAGGTGGTGGAGGTTTAGTCGCAAGCCAAACGAACATCCCGACACCAAACATTGGGAAGTTTCGTGTGCGGAAAAGGAAACCCTGATAGACAGCGGATTCATTTCCCACCGCTCGTATCGTTTCGGTGAAGTTAATAAACGTTTGGAAAATGGAACAGCCGCAGCATTATTACTGCAGATGTGGTTTGTGCTTTACCGGCAGGTTAGATGTGTATGTTAGTGGGGGAGGCGGTGTGAGTTTTCGGCCAAGCGTTTGCTGCGTAGGAGAAATGGAAGTAATGAGCCATTTTGATAATGCGTCAGATATTTACCGTGGGCTCAAGCAAGACGTTTAGGCAATTTGTTGATAAATAATTAAAAAATCAACCGTTGATGCTAGGTGTAATCGCGTGCGCGTGGGAGGTTCAGTAGGAAAACGGTTTATTTGTGCGTTGATTTGAATTTATGTAGGCGTTTTTTAAGTAATAAAACATTTCAAACATTTATAACCTTTGTTCCAGAGCTGATATTTGGTTGGTTGTATGGGTTTATTTATGTAGGCATTTTTGTTGAGTTTTTTTTTTATTTTGTAAACCACCACAGAAATATTACGAAAATTTTACTCTTTTAAGAAAAAAAACTAAACTATCATTCTCATACAATTAAAACGCATGCTGCTAAATTTCCAGTCAAAAAGGGATTATTGTGAATTGGAAATTTGGAACTTGACTCTTCCGTGTGGCTTGACATCTTTGAAGTAACGCTTGTGAGGAGCAGGGATTTAGGGATATCAGAATTTGAAGGAAACTGGTTGACTGCAGCAGTGAAGAATTCACTCAACATGCGTTTTGGATACAATCGTCCGTCGCGTGAGCGTTATCCAAGACATAAGAAATTTGTCCTACAGCGCCTCGAGGTTACATAAAGCCTTCTTAACCACATCCTTGTGAGCCAACGTTTGTAGAGCCTGATCGGAATTCTCGTGCAAAAATTGTTATAGAAGCATGTTGTATTACTTTCTTTTTTAACTCGAAAATACAGTCAAACACGTTAATTCAATGATTCAATGACCTGCAACAGTAGTTTCAGGTTGCAAGCGTTTTTTTCATTTCTAAGGGGATATCCTTATTTATAAAATTGCCATAATCTTGCCCGATCGATTTCAACGCATTCTTCCATACTTATGGCCTATCAAATTTCATTTGACACACTTTAAAGCCTTCGTCTCCTGGCTGTACAACACTTATATACTGCACACGACAGCGAAGGATATTAACCAGCCCGGTTTCCCAGAATGCATCGATCTATTTAAGCACTCATTCACTTTCACTGACGCCTGCGGGCAGTGGATACCGTTGCCAAGGAGCTAATTGGAAAATATTTCACCCATATGCCTTCCATAAATCCTTTCGCTACACACATACACACTCACCCACACACACCGTCTGGCTATAGCTATGCGGGCGGCTTCGGAAAGGATAACAGGCCACACACCGATCGGAACGGACTGCGGAAAAGAGCGAAAGAGAATAAACCAAAACCACATGCAACCACAGCCACACGTTTCGGATCCTTCCCACCCGGTTGCTCCGGAAGAGCCGACCGTGTAGCAATGTGACAAATCTGACTCGTTTACTTGACTCCGGGCACACTTTATTTTCCGAGGAAATCCACAGCTCACACAACCGGCCAGCAGCACACAGTGACCGGTTGTACCGTGGCTGTTTGTCCGTGGTTTGGTTGGGTTGGAAATTCTGCCCCCCGTTCGGATTGACCATAGGTGCGCTTCGATTCGTTCCAGTGCGATCCACGGAGACCCACGGACCGGATAACAAAGATGAAATGTGTGAGTAACAGCAGAAGAAGAAAAAGAATTGGAAAAACGAAACTCTGCGTCGTGCACGGAAGATCCGCCAAACCAAGACGGTCCGACCTAGCAGGACGAAAGGCCACGACCAGGACCAGGATGGACGAAAGATTGCAGAGGAGATCGTAAATATTTGCCATGTTTGCTGTTGTTCACTTTTTTTTATTTTAAACCGCGCCAAGAGATTAGTTATTCTCTTTGCCTGGTGTTGCCGGCAAAGTACGGATTTAAAAACAAAAAATCTTTTTACTCCTGTCCATTGGTAGGACGCTCCCAAAACAAACAATCGTGGGGAGGAAAACCCACACACAGCATGCAATTAAGTTTGGTGCAATCCCACCCGGCAAGCGACACACCACGCTCCGATTCCGATGGGAAAATTCAATGTTCGCACTGACTCAATACGGGATTTTCCATCCACTTCCTTTGTTGTGCTCCAAAAGCATGAAGAAAAAAAACCCGTGCAAAGGAACAGTCACCCACGAGATGCTTTAAAAAGCGAACACACACAAACATGCGCTGGTAGCTTATCAGCATGTCCCGGCAGTTGACTTCCGGTCAGGGAGTGCCGAGACACACGCTGGGCCACCCCGCCCGGGGGGCCAAGGATAAATGTTAAACTTAATAAATCATCGTTTTTAATATAAATACCATCGTATCCGAAGACTGAGCACTGTTCGGTTTGGGGAGGTTTTTGTAGTTAGTATGTGTGTGAGTGTTTTTTGCTGCAGCTGGGGATGAAAAAGGATTTACGGATGAAGCGAGTGCTTTACGATCTGGTGGTTAGTTTTTTTTTAAATAGAAAGGGAGAGAGAAAATGAACCGATATAGAGAGTGGCTGTGCAAGTGTGAGGTAAGTGTGTACAAACAAAGCTGCTCTTACTGGTTGTTTTAGTGATGTAGAGTTTAACACTGGGTGTAAGACTGTGAACCTTACTACGATTCATTTTTAAACACACAGAAAGCCAAAAGAAAGAATAAGCGAACAGAGCAGCACGTGAACTCAATTAAAAAAGGGGGAAATCTACAAGATAAACTCTTATGACAAGATATACAATAAATGTTTGTCAGGACATATCATTGATTTTAACTTGCACTGGAAATTGTGATTTATTTACATATTCACTATTAAGTATTAGGGATATCTAGTATGTGGAGTAAATCAGCATATCTGTAAATAAATTTACCAGTCACTATAACTAAATGTTGTCATGTTACCGTATGTATGTTAAAAACTAAAAGTCGCGTTGACTTGCGTGTCTTTCCAACTTCAACTTACTAACCCACTAAATTTTCTTATTCCTCTCGATTAATTGAAAAAAACGGCATCTATAGAGCAACCAATTCAATTCTGGAACTAATTCAAGATTCACAGGATTTCTTGATAGGTTTATCCTAACTGTTAGGCGTACACGATTGTTCAGCTTGTAGATAATTATTATTAGAATAAATTCTTGAGAAATTTCCCTTTATAAAACCAAAAATTTCCCTTAAACTCGCTCAATGGGTTTGTGTGAATTTGTAACCCCATTGTATTGAAACACTGGATGTGTCATTTAAAATTTTAAACAATTTTTCATGGATACAAAACGTTGCTAGAATACCACTCTAAAACGGGTGCTATCTTAACAATTATTTGCTGTAGTTCCTTTGCATTAGTAATGATAAATTTATTACTACAAAGTATGTTGAAGCTTAAGAACTGCATTTGCATAGCTATACAAAGACATTCATTTTTTAAGAAGCAAATGTTTTTATTCAAGTGTCAAATGAAAGATTTAACTTATATATTGCATTTTTAATCTTTTTTTGTGAAAAAATAAGAAAACGACTACAAACAATGATTTTTCTCCTCACTCTCTACTGTCGCCAAACTAAAATGTACTAAACAAGATGCATGCAATAAATCTGACCTATGATTGCTTCCATTTATTTGTGTATTTCTCCATCAGAGCAGATACCGGAACTGGACTGCAAAAAAAAAAAAAACACGTTCACCCATTCCCATCACAAACCAAAAAAAAAGGTTCCATCTCCTTACACAAGCTGTCGTGTGAACACAGTGGTAAATTGGATGAGCACTCCGCTAAGCTCAAGGATCATGGCAGTCACCGTGCACCAGGCACCAAGGGTCAGTCAGAAAGAATCGGTTCCGGAAATCGCCCAGGGACACACAAAACATTCGTCATCCCGACTCGGTTCTGACGGCCCGTAGCCGCCACGACCGTCCTGGACCCGGTTTAAACTTTGCATCTCCTGTCCCGGTTGGTTTGTGGAGCTGACATAGGGGCAGTCCTATGTTCGGGTGATGATACGCTGGGACGCATCACACCGACGACCAGCGCACACGGACCCGGTCTGGGATGTGATTCATATTTCATTTTAATTTATTTATGGATATCCAGTCTGTCAGCTAATGATGGAAAGCTACGACACGCCGGGCAGCATTGGGTCATCTGCCGGAGCTCCAGGGTAGTTAAATGTGTTC